>NC_050579.1:108114426-109365051 GCF_011100635.1 Trichosurus vulpecula
AGACTTCTGGAACATGTCAGGGTCCAGAAAGTGTTAAGTGAAATCTGTAAAAAATTCCAGGCATTCTTTTTATTCTCTGCCTTCCTGACTTCTGCTTTCCTTGTATTTTCTAAGTGACCTCATCAAAAACATGCAAACTACATGTTTTTTTAAAAAGAAAAAGAAATTTGTCACTGTGACATTTGAAGAGCAAGAGAATTCATTAATGTATTCAGTGTTTAATAACATCTTACAAGTTGGGGCACCACAAGTTTATAAAGAAATGATAAAAATGTGAGGAAGCTGCAATATCTGTTTTCCTCAATCATTCCATTTAACAATTTTTAAGCAATAGCTGTTTGTTACTGATCCTCTAACTCACTTGTTGGTGTACTGACTGTGCCCTTATATATTTGTTTGGGTTCATAGTGGTTGTTTGAGTAAATATTTGTAACAGGGGACCAGCCAAGACCTCCTAGCCCCACTTGCCCATGAGGATGGGACAAGAACATGTTGCCAACTGGAAGATTCAAGACATACATACCCAGCCCTTTCAACCCTATTGGCTAAAATCATGGTGAGTAGCTCCTGATTATTCCCTCATCACAAATGTAAATTACACTGAACTTTCATCATAAAACGTGCTATGTGCCTCTCTCGGCTTGCAATAGGCTTCAGGCAGGCTAATTTTCTTGTCTGGGCAAAAGGTATTGAATCACAGAAAAAAACCCAAACTATTGTCTGCCTTATCCTTCATATTCCATATATCTTCCAACTATTTTTTAAGCTCTCAAAGCTTTGGTTTTACCCTTTGTTTTTCTTGGGTATTGATAAGAGTCCTGACAAAATTGATAATTATTTGGGGTTTTGGATCCTAATGTTTAATTACATTGGGGCAGGCTACTCCAGGTGCATATTGGTAACTGTTCTGTAACTTAGTTGTTTCCAGACGTTGAAAATAGAGCTCTATTTCTAATGCTTATATTTATTGTATTATTTCATAGGAATCAGGCATTTATTTTATATTTTGATGAATAGCCTTTGACACAGTCAGTATATATCATCAGCTGGATTTGAATCCAGGTATTCCTGATTCCATCCATTATGTCAGACTGCCTCTTCAAAGTATATAAAATTTATCTTGAAGAATTTCAAAATAGAAAAATAGCTCTTTTGCAGAGGGACATATGTGTGGATCTCTAACAGATTCTAAATTATTCTTATCCAAAATGTTTATTATCTATACATTAGTCAAATGTTAGAAAGATTTCCATCAGCAAATAGAATCAATCATATTTGAGTTTCAGATGCAGTTGACAGATCAGAAGAGTCAGAATAGAGTTGCTACAGGCATGTGGTAGAGTGAAGTGAAAAAAAAAACAGCTCAGAAGAAAAATGGTTTCTTTGATAGTTTTCAACATCATTTACTATCTTCTCCAAACAAATGTCACAGTACAAAGCTTGCTGGAAGAACAGTAGTGGTTGGATTTGTAGAATAGTGTCATAATGTTCATAAAGCTGTCTTCATCCAAAGAGAAATGGATTCGAGTTGGCAATGTACAGCTCTCACCAGCTGAATCTCTAAATTGAGTACAAAGGAGAGATCTATTTCTAATACCCATTTTTATTGTAGCATTTCAGAAGAATGAAAGAATTTTAGGCATCATGTATTTTGACTTTGACACATCAAATGCACTTTAGTATTGCACTATTAAATAATATCTTTATAGTGCTGATTGAATTGAAAATGGCCATACACAGGGTTTAGTGCATCATATTCTGAATATCATTTAGTTTCCCTTCAGGCTCCCTGTGCCAGCCTGTCCCCTCTTCAGACAATGTCTCTGAGCTCCAGGTGCCACTCACCTAAGCTGCTTCTCCTATTATCTTTCTCCCTGGTTCCAGACACTTTTAGCAGGGCTTGCTCCTACTGAAACAGAAGGCAACTTCCAACATTTCCCACAGAAACCACCACTGGTCCCACCCCTGTGCCTTCATTGATTAAACATAGTCCTCTGTCCCCTTTCCCTGGTCTTATAGTATAGTCATTTAATTAAAACAGTTTTTATTATTCTAGTATAAAATGTGAACTCTGCTTGGAAAATGACAATTGTGGAGAGAATGAGATGCTTTTGAATGTCTTAGCCCTTACACAGGATTTGAACTCAGTCCTCCTGAGTTTCAAGTCTATCCCTCCTATCTATTATGCCTTTTCCCCGTAGTTCAGTAATTAAAAGACCAAATTCAATTGCAAATTGAATGCACTTGTAATAAAAGACCAAATTCAAATTCCAGCTCTGCCACTTACTAGTCTTGGGATCTTTGGAGGGTTTGGTTCCTTCTATAAAATGAAAGGAATAATACGTGTACTTCTCACCTTACAGTTCTGTGGTAAGGATCAAATGAGATAATATGGGTAAAGTAATTTGTAAAGTTAGAAAATTATTTTTACAAATCATCATCATAAATATGAGTTAAGGTTGGCACATACCTTTAGCGCAGGTGAAAATTAAATTAGGGCAACGAAGAAATTAACCATACAATTTAAGACTTCCTCCCAAAACAACTTCAAAAGCTCTTTTCCCTGAAATATACTGATAATCAAGTTCATGGTGGTCACTTGGAACTCGGATCTCCTAAATAACAGCCTTAATTCTTTTTGTTATTTTATTGACACAACTAAAGATATCCACTGTTTCTGGTTTCATAAAGGAGCCATCATCTTAAAAAAAAAGGAGCCATCATCTTGATTTTATGGTCTCTCGTTTTTTTGGGGGGGATTGTTTGTTTTACCATTTCCATGAACTATTAGTTTTGTTTTTAGTTGTTAATTAGTAAGTTACAAAGTTTTTAAAAGGCATCATTTGAAGAACTTAGTCTGAAACTTTTCATAACAAGTGAGATATGAAAGAATAAGAGGCCACAGTAGAAAGAAAATAGAAATTATAATTAATAGATATTATAGTTAAAACAATTATAATATAGTTGTATATTACCTATAATATTTAACTCTTATTAGAGATAGCTAATAAACATTTATTAAGCACCTATTGTGTGCTGGGCACTGTGCTAGGCACTGGGAATGAAAATATGAAGAAAGAAAAACACTCCTTGACCTCAAAGACCTTACAAAAAGAAGGAAGCTGAAATGGAGGGGGCTAAGATAGGTAGGAACTGGGCTTGTGGTTTCTTTGGTATATGGAACTTCTGAAAAAGGAAATTCCCTTAATCAGTGTAGATTGGCATCTTCTCTGTATCTAGAGTTTTGTAGAGCACTGAAAGGTTAAATGATTTGCTAGTAGATTACAAAGGTGGGATTGGAACACTAATCTTTCTGGCTCTGAGGACATCTCTCTATCTGTTATACCACATTGCTTCTCATGTACTTCATAACGTAGTTTAAAAAGAGCTGTAATGTAGTTAAAACAGAGGAGGAAATAGTTAAGTGGAAACAAAGAAAAAAGTTCTTAGTGAAAAACCTCATCAGGAGAATAGGGCATTTCAAAGAAAATTTTAAGAGACTTCTGGTTGCCTGTGAAAGACACAGGATGATGCAATTTAGCTGAAGGAAGATGGCAAAGAAGAAAACATCTGAAATTGATCTGGAAAATGAGAAAAGAAAAAGAGATGAAAGCAAATAGGATTTTACGATGAAAAGAAAACAAATGGCATTAACGTGAATTCTCATCATGCGTTTCATACCTTTACCTTCGGTCTCATGATTCAGTAGGTACGTTTGTTCAACAGCCCTTTGGAATGTCCTGTGTCCCCTGCATTCCCCAGGGAGGACTATTTTTGGGATTACTCCCAGAAATCCTATGCTAGTCTGAATTCTTGTCCCACATACAGGCAGCTTGGTACCCTGTAATTCTGCAAAACAGCTTGGATGAATGGAAGGGTACATTTTTTTAAGGCCATCAAAGCCGAGTAAAGGGCAACTTCTCAGAGAGCTCAACTTCGACCGCAGGAGGTTGAGGATGGGTAGAGGCAGCTCAGAAGACTTGGATTTGGCCTCTAACACTTGTTAGTTATGGGTCTGACTAACTCTCATAGCTCGCATCTAGGAAATTGGGTTGAAAATTGACGTTACAAAAATAAGATGGAGATAAAGCATGTGATGAAGTGTTTTACAAATGTAGAATGTTATATAGCTATGAGAGTTCCATTTCCATCCAATATAGGCAGAACTCACGGCCCAGGAGAGCAAAACTGCTGCTGCATATTTATTTCACAATGGAAGCAAAAAGGCCCACCTGTAGTTAGTAAGAATGAGCCACTAGGTGGCGCAGTGAATCGGGTAAAGCCTCAATGCTGAGGCTTTCTTTTTAGATTGTGATAAACCTTGAGTCACAAGAGAATCACTTTCATGGCGATGATCAGAAGAAATAAAAGTTTCATTCTCTCATGCCTTGTTACTTTTTCTATCTTTCCTTCTATTCATACTACCAATTACAGAATCAAAGAACCTTAGAATGGGAAAGACCTCACAACCGTCTAGTTTGGCACATGCTTGAACAACATGCTTGAACAACTCGACAACATCTATGCTTTTCTTGAAGACCTCCGGGACAGCAGAACCCACTTCCTCCCAAAACGTCCTATGTATAGAAGGAGAGGGCCTGGCTCTGCCATTCCCATGAGAAAGTCATTAACTTCTTTTGTATTACAGTTATTCATCTATAAAAGGAAGGCATTGGAATATGCAATACATTGGAATACACACCAAATTCCTTCCTAGGTCTAAAATGATGGAGGTTTCAAGCCTAAATTTGCTTCTTCACCGATTGCTATTAGTTCCTACAATCATATTACCCTCCTTCCTAACAGTAAACAGGTGTGTTAACACAATAGTTTATATTGACTTATTCACCCCCTCTTGCCCAGTTATTTGTGATCAAGGATATGAATTACTAACTAGTGCCTATAGCCATGCAAATAGCTAAAAAATGCCTCTCTCTCTGGGCTGTCATGAGGAAAGTACTCCATAAACCTTAGAGCATATATGAATTTGAGTTATTATGAATATCATTATCGTTAATAAAATGAACTGGCTCATAAGGATTGAATCTGGCACTTCATTAGCATAGTAAACCAATCAGTTGAGCTAACTATAAAGTCTCACAGATACAATTCAATTTCATTAGAACAATAAGTCCTTTTTATGTTTTATTAAAAGCATGTTTTCTTTAAGATTATAGAATCATAGGTCTGGAACCAGCAGTTACCTCAGAGGTTATCTAGTTAACCCTTTCATTTTACTGATTGGAAAACTGAGGTCTAAATGACTTGCCTAAGTCGCAAACACAGTAAGCATTTTTATATAGGTAACTTAATTCTCCTCTCTGAGACCAAAAACATGTTGAATCCTTTTTTTTCCTGTGACAGTCCTTAATCCCTGATAGACACTGGTGTGTTCCTCCAAAGTTTTTTCTTTTCTAGATTAAGCATAACCAATTCCTTATATGGCATGATTTTGAGGCCTGTCTCCATTCTGGTTGCTTTCAAATGGGCGCTTTGCATTTGATGATCCACGGTAGGGAATTTTATGGACGTAAAACAACAATAAGCAGTGTTTGGAAGGTAAGGTTGGGGATGGCCATTGTAGAAACCACCATAAAATGTTCTTTCCTCTTCATGCTCTACTTTGTCTAGTATCAAGCTCTGTCGTCAGGAGTGCTGAATAAGTGTTTGATGCCATGGTCAACAAAGCAAAAATGTTGACTTGTTCATTGCATTTTAAATTTTAATTAAAATGCTATTTATCTTTGAGTCTTTGGAACTAGTAAGAATATATAGTTCAGTCAGACATTTCACTCGAAGCATCTGATTTCTTCTAGACCCGTTAGCAACCTAGTCTACTATTGTCTTGCTGTTATCATATCCCACCTTGAACACCTTTTCCATTTCTCCGTGACTAATCAAATTGTAGCCACCTTTCAGGATGCTGATAAGGATTAACTTCCTTCATAAAGCCTTCCAGCTGTCTGGATCCCTGAGGCCTAGGATAACCTATGTGAACTCATTCCTCAATAATTAACATAATTCCACATTGCCTTACCCTTCCCTCCCAATGATTTTGAAATTTCTGTTGTCATTGTACAAATCCAGTTCCCCCATCTCCTACTACCTGCTCTGTTATTCCCCTCTCCCTCCACCCCACTCTCTCAATAACCCACTCTCATCCTACCTATTCCTTCCACTGTGCTCTCTGGAATGCCTACTCATTAGGTAGCTAACTTGCTTTTATCCTAAACCTTTTCTCTTCTCACTCCTTCCATCTTGCTCTCACTGAGACCCGGCTCCCTCCTGATGACACAATTTTCCTGTTACCCTTTCTAGCAGCGGTTACACTTTTCATTCATACCGTCTGACTCACTGGCTACAGTGAGTGAGTCAGACTATTTCTTGCTCCCCGTTGCTACTTTCATACCTCTATAACTTCAGTAACCTTTACTCCTTTGAAATTCATTCGATACATATTTATTACCCAATCAAGGTGCTGGCAGTGACCTCCAGAACTGTCTTCTTCCTTGCTCAGTGAGTTCAGTGCCTTGCTTAAAGTATTTGTCTCCTCCCCATCTCATAGTAGGGGACTTCATAGGTACTGATAGTCCCCCAAACAATCCTAACTTCCCACTTCAACCTATCCATTTCCCACGACCTCCTCCTCTACCCTACCTCAGCTAAAGAGAGATATGTTCATACCCTTGACCTTGCCAAGTACAGAGTCTGGAGTCATGAAGATTAGAGTTAAAATCTAGCCTCAGATACTAGCTATGTGACTCTGGGCAAGTAATTTAATATCCTTTTCTTCAACTGTAAAATAGAAATAAAAATAATATGTCCCTCCCAGAGTCATTGTGAGGATCAAATGAAATAATACTTGTTAAATGCTTGGCAAATTACATGGCATTTAATAATTTCTTGTTTACCGCCTTTCCTTTGTTTTCTACGTGCCTTCCTTCCCATCTTGAACCCTTGGTGAACCAGAACCAATTTTGCAACAATCTCTACTTTTAATCTCCAACCTTCCTTACTCTTGCCCTGGCAAAGCTTAGTCTTGGATAACTCCCAACATCTGCTTCCTTTGCTCCTATGCACGTGCTGCTGAACTGAGCTGGAGAAAATCACGAAACTGTGCTGACTGCGTCTACCTACCCAAGTTTATGTTACATAATCTCAACTAGGTTTGCACTGTGACAAAGCAATCCTTTTATATCTCCCTAAGTGATTCACTACCCCACTTACCAAAGCACTCTTCTCTAAACCTTTCCATCCTTCCTCAACCCCAAGGGCCCCCCCTCTTCTCACTCTCTCAGCTGAGAATCTTGTCTCATTTTTCACTGAAAAAAGATGTCATCCATTAAAAACTCCCCTTTCTCCCCGGCTCCTCATCTCACATCACTCAGAAGCCTTCCTCCTTCACCCTTTTCTCTTATAGATGTAGTCATTCCCTTTACCTAGGCAAACCCCTCTACATGCATGAATAATCTCATTTTATTTCATCTTCTCTAGCAGACTACCTCCTCTATCATCCCCACTCTCTCACAAATTTTTCATTGCTTCCTTACTGCCTACAAAAACACATTCATGCTTCCTCTATCTTCAAAATAGCTCACTCGATTTATCCATCTCTGTTAGCTCTTGTTTTATACCTTTCCTTACTTTTTTGGCTGAACTCATTAAGAAGATAGTCTAAGCATTATCTTCCAGTTTGGAATATTTTCTCTGACTGTCCCCTAGGCCTGAAACACCCTCCCTTCTGAGCTCTGACTACTGACCTCTCTGGATTCCTTTAAAGTCCCACCTTCAATAGGAAGCCTTTCTCAGCCCTTCTTAATTCCAGTGCTTTACCTCTTTTAATTATTTCCTATTTATCCTGCACATAACGTGCTTTGTATATGTTTGTTTGTATGTTGTCTCCTTCATTTGATTATAAGCTCCTGGAGGGCAGGGACTGTCTTTTGTCTCTTTATGTATTCCCAGTGCTTAGCACAAGGCCTAACATATAGTAGGCGTTTAATATATATTTATTGAATGAATAAAGACACTGACACTTTTTAAATACCACCTTCCCCCCCGCCAAAAGAAGATAGTCTAAAATTCTTGCCTTTGCTAGCTTTCCTCTCACTCTCCTCTTAACTCTGGGCAGCGTGGCTCCTGATCTCATCATTCAACTGAAATTGCTCTCCAAAGTTACTAATGATCTCTTAATTGCCACATCTAATGGATGTCTCTCAGTGTTTATCCTTTTTGACTTCTCTTCAACTTGTGTCACTGTCAATAACCCTCTTCTCTTTGGTATTTTCTTCTCTGGGATTTTGTGACACTGTCTCTCCTGGTTTTCCTCCTACCTGTATGATTCTTCCTTCTCAGTGTGGTTTACTAGATCTTCATCCGGATTATATTCACTCACCGTGGGTATCCCCCAACCTTCTCTCCTCTCCTCTCTTTTTGTCTCTTTTTGTCTCCTCTCTTCTTCTCCCCTCTCCTCCCTCCTTTTCTACTTTCTCCATTTCTACTTTCTACCGTTTGTCTCCATTTCTACTTTCTACTGTCTCCTCTCTTCTACCTCTATACTGTTTTGCTTGGTGATCTCATCAGCTTTCATGGGTACAAGAATCATGTTTATACAGCTGATACTCAGATTTATTTATCTGGCACTAACTTTTCTCCTGACCTCTAGTCTCATTTCTTCAACTGCCTATCGGACATCTCAAACTGATGTCCAATAGATATCTTAACACTCAACATGCCCAAATTTGAACTCATTATCTTTCTCCCAAAACTCTCTCCTCTTCTGAACTTCTCTTATTGGTGAAGATATAACCATCCTCCTAGACATGTAGGCTCATAATACAGGTATAATCTTCAACTCTTTACTCTTTCACATACCACATATCCAATCAGTCTGTCAAGTCTTGTCAATTCGACCTTTGTAATATTGCCTGCATAGGCCTGCTTCTCTCCTCTGATAATGCCACCACTCGGGCGCAGGCCACCATCACCTCATGCTTGTACTATTAATTTGCCTTTTGTTTGATCTCCCTGCCTCGTCTCTCTCCACTCAACTCCATTCTACATTCAGCTGTAAAAATAGATCTTGCTAAAGCACAAGTGTGATCTGCTCAATAATCTCCAATGCTCCCTCCCAACTTCAGAAATAAATACAAAATCCTCTGTTTAGCATTCAAAACCTTTCATAACTTGGCTCCCTCCTACCTTTCCTGTTTTCTTACACCTGTGTATCCTGAGATTCAGTGACATTGGTTCCTTGGTGTTCCTCACATAAGACAGACACTCCTTCTCCTGACTGCATTTTCACTTGTTGTCCCTCATACCTGGAATTCTCTTCCTCTCTATTCCTGCCTCTCGCTCTTTTTTGGCTTCCTTCATGTCCCAGCTAAAATTCCACCTTTTACAAGTAGCTTCTGCCAATGCTCTTTGATGCTAAAACCTTCCCTCTGTTGATTCACCATGTGTGTATGTATATATATATATATATGATTAATGTCTATATCTGTATACACACACACACACACACACACATATATATATATATATATATACATAAATACATATCTTTATACAAAGTTGCTTATTTTCCACCTCATTAGACTGTGAGCTCCTTAAGAAGAGGAACTGTTTTGTTTTATTTGCCTTTTTTAGCAGAGCATCTGGTACATAGGCACTTAATAGATGCTTGTTGACTGGCCATTGGCTAAAGATGAGAAAGAACTCAAACTCCTCCCAAAAAGTGGAACATGGAAAATCTCTGCTTATCTTCCTGGTCACAAAAAGGCCAATGCAACAAAAAATTTTAAAAATGAATCAAATAAGAAACAGAAGGCTTGCATTATAACAATGTAATGAACAACAGAATACTTACATCAGTGGAGATGACTGATGATGTAATTCTCTGAAAAACGGGAAGGCGGTATGGCCAGATAAGAGTCATAATTATTGGCTCAAATACTTCATAGTGGTGCATGAATTACTAGCAAGGCACTTTACCAGCTGCCTTTCAGACACGTCTTATCCCCTTTTTATTAACAGAAGACCTTGTAAATCTAATACATATCTATAGACACTTAATAAATGATTGCTGACTTGGCTCCGTCCCCCTAACTTGATGAGAGCTCTCCGTTTTCTTAACTTCTATAGCACTTACTTGTGTAATCTACTTGGCGACCAGACAGATACTGACAATGATGTCTCCCACCATCTTGGGGTGTTACTTCTTGCACTGTTATTTAACTCGCCTACCTTCCTAAAGAGCAAGGTCTTAGGTTGCAGGGACAATGTTTTCTACTCCTTGAATGGCCCATAGGGTTCCTCAAAGATTATCTTGTCCCTAAAAAAAGCACTTAGCCAATATTTGCCAACCTCCTAAGAGTACTCTATGAAGGCCTAAAGATGAATTACATGCCCACTGGGTTCCATCTTAACCTTCATCATGAGATTTCTATATAGGTGTATGTTAAAGGATTTAAAAACAAGCTGGTCAAGGTTAAAAGTTCTGGATCATTTCTCTTATTGATTTTTGTTATTTATATACAGTCACCAAGTCATGATAAAATAGAATCATTGGCTTGAAGCCAACCCAGGTAATATTCAGTGTTCAAGACAAATCATTGATTTTTTTCTGCCACGTACCCATTGCTATATGAAACATAAATCAAAATATCCCCTTTTAAAGTATCTTCTTATATTATCAGATTAGAACCAGGACTAGTGAAGGAGATATTGCCAGGTAGATAAGACACATATTTAACATTGATTCCACTCTATTCTAATTGACTAACCTTATAAGGCCAGAGAGGATTACACATTTTGAAAAAAACCTACAGATTAAAAACATTTCTAATACCTATATCTTTCTACTATATTTCTTTTTCTCTCTTCCCCTACACCTGGTGTCCCTACCAAAATTGTTTTGTCTTTTGAAGACCATGTATTACATTTTTCTTTTAGCATGTCACCTGAAACTAGACGTTCTTGAATCCCATCCAACTCATAGTATTCAAAATTTCAGGTAAATGTTTGGATTGAGAGGTAAGAGTAAGACTCAGGACCTGTTGGGGTTCTTAGCTCCAATTGTAGTCACATATGGCAAATGGTGGCGAGCCACCGCTGAACATGGACCATGCCAAAGACAAAATGAGAACTCATAGAAACAAATGTGCATGTTCAGAAGCCTGAATGAAGTCCCACAGATAAAATTCCAAGGAAATGGGAAGAAGGAGGTTCCCATTCTCCTCTGCGCCCCAACCAGAATTTGTTCAAAAGTACAAAAGAAAACATGGAGGATATAGACTGTAAACTGCCTGAAGAAGAAATCTTATTTGTATTTTTGTATGTCTTCACTGAAATCCATTTCACATGGTTCACTTTACATACATATGGTTCAAGAAATATTTGTTAAATGTCTACTGTGTGCAGGGTGCTGTGCTACGCAGTGATCAAATAAGATTGAATGTTAACAAAGTTAATTTAATTAACAAATTTAGAAAATTAAAAACTATAAACAAATTGATTTAATTTACAAATTAAAAATGAATGAAGATTAACTAACACATGGCCTCTGCCTTCTTGAAGCCCATAATCTAGTAAAGGAAATGAAACATATATAAAGGTGACTAGGACAGCAAATGAAATGTGTTAATATAGGAAAGCTGCCTCTCAGCCCTTTTGAACTAATCTGAAATCCGAGATTAATTTATTTAAATTGAGCAATCACCCCCAAACTAAACTACTCAACCTAAGGAATTAGCTTGTCCACTTAAATGAGGACTATGATAAATATAATATAGTATTATATTAGTTTAACTATTAAGATTTTAATGCCCTGATTTTCTTTCCTCCACTTTCTCTCCTGCAATTATTTGCAGCCTCCTCAAAAGTCTGTTGAAATACTTTCATTTAAGCTCTTTTTTCCCCCCTCAAAGGCAGTGAAACTCAGTAAAGGATCAAAATAATAATAGCTCACATAACCATAACACTTTAAAATTTACAAAGTGTTTTCTTTGTAACAGCCCTGTGAGGTCGGTAATGCAAGTATTATGATCCCTTTTTTATAGATGTCTAGAGTTGCCAAGAAACAATGAAGACTCAGCTAAAGTTAGGCACTATAAATTTATAGTGGATGAAATCAACATGATTGCACCAGTGAAAGTTGTCCAAAAGCAGAGAAGGAATTAGATGGTCGGGATTATCCAGGGTTCATAGGGTCCTAGATATAGAGGTGGAAGGACTTTGGAGGTCATCTACCACAACCTCTTTATTTTACAGATGAGAAAAGTAAAGCCCAGAAAGATGACATGACTTGCCCAAAGTCACACAGCTAGTAAATGGCAAAGTCAGGATTTGAACAGAAGTTCGCTGGCTAAAAACCCATATTCTTTCTCTCTCCGCCATATTGGTTGAGTATTAGGAGCTCAGGAAGGGCAGAAGGTTGGGGTATTAAGGGGTTGTAAGCTGGGAGGCCTGTCACTGAAGTAATTGAGCATAGGAGTCAGGACTGGGAATGGAGAGATGAAATGCTAAAAGGAAGGAGATAAGAAAAGAGAACAACGGCCAGTGAGCATGAAAAGGAGTTTAGGTGAGGAAGTGAGTTTGAAGGAGAAATGGAAGTACTATGGAGTGTAGCTTGAAAATAGAACTATGGAATTCAGAATACTGGAGGTGGTGCAGTTCTGTGTCATACTGACACAGAAGCTGTGAGCAAGGTGGCATTTTCTTAAATTAGAGTAAAAAGCTACCAAAATGACTTTAACTGCAGCTTTTAGTTAAGGAGGAGACAATATCATTGGCAGAGACTTGGAAGAGTTATTCAGCTTAATATGGAAATGGCCCATATTCATTTGTTGGATTTATTAAAAAATTATATGCAGACTGGTTCTCAGAGCCATTGTACAAGTAGTCGTTCCTTTTATTTCTCATCTTCAGTCTCTCTTTATCCACTGACATCTTCCTAGCTGCTGCCTGACTCAGATCTCTTGTAACATATATATGTATGTGTATGTATATGTGTATATGTATATTTTACACATGTATACACAGTCATATATATGGCAACAAATATACTAGCTTTATCTAGGAGTTTGTCCATGAAGAGAAGAGAAACTGGAAAAAGAAATTGGAAATTAAACACATGTATGTGTACACATATATACATACACATATATAAATATCCATATAGATACACTTATTTGGCAACAAATATACCAGCTTTTCCTAGGAATTTGTCTATAAAGAGAAGAGAAATTGGAAAATAGACACATGTATGTATATGTAAATGTACACAATATATACATGTATATAGATATATAAATACATATATCTACCCACATATTTAGCAACAAATATATCAGCTCTTTCTAGGAGCTTGTTTATGAAGAAGAGAAGAGAAATTGGAAAAACAAATTGGAAGATACACACACATATATACATGTGTATGTGTGTGTATATATGCATATGTGTATACATATATATGTATATACTTCTTGAAATCTGTTTCACAACCCCATGACATTAAACTTCTGTCTCTATGTCTTTAGAGTTACCAAGAACCTCTTAATTTCTGTTACTACTGCTAACTCTCTCCCTGGATGTGCTCTCCTCCCTGAGATTCCATACCTCTGTTTTCTCTTTGTTTTTCTCCTACCTATCTTACTGGTCTTCCTGTTCTCCTTTCCTGGATCATCACCAGTTCCCTACCCATTAACTATGAGTGTTTCCCAAGGTTTTATCCTGGGCCCTCTCTTCTTCTCTCTATACACACTCACTCTCTTGAAAATCTCATTATTTTAGTTAGCTCAATATCATCTGTACTCAAATTACTCCTAAATCTGTATTTCTAGTCTTATTCTTTTATTCTGAATTAGCATTCTGTATTGCCAATTACCTGCTGGATATATCCATATGGATAATCCATTGGCATCTCAAACTCAACATGTCCAAAATAACTCATTATCTTCCCTCAAGTCTATCCTTCCTCTAAACCTTCCTGTCTTTTTCTCAAGCTTACAGCCTCAACATCATCCTTGACTCTTCCCTGCTTCATCTTACTATGTTCATCTATCTATTCAGTTGCCAAGTTTTATTGATTCTACCTCTATAATATTTCTCCCATCCATACCCTTCTCTCCACATTGACAACATACCCAATTCAACCTGAATCACCTCTTACTTGGATGATTTTAACTGCTTCTTAATTGGTCTTTTGCTTCCATTTTCTCTTTTTTATAATCTCATTTTTACACAGTTATAAAATTAATACTTTTATGACGCAGGCTTGACCATATTGCTCCCCTGCTTCCCATTTGCCTCCACCATCAAAAATCCAAAAAAAAATCACAACTCTGGCATTTAAAGTCTGCCACAATATGTCTCACACTTAACTTTCTAAATATTTCATGTTACTCTCTGTCCACCCACTCTCTATTCCAGTCAGATTGGGCTACTAGCTGGAACGGTCTACCTTCCATCTGGAATTACACTCCTTTTTCACCTCAGAGTTGTGCTGATGACATTCTGGATCTTAACACCATGCCTTATCTGCAATCACTAAAACATCTATCGGATTGTATGGCCTTCTCTCACTGGAACATTTCTCTGCTACATCAGCCTCTTTCTCTCTCCTATTGATGAGTTCCTCCTAGGGAGGAGCCATGCCCCAGTACCATCCCCTACCTCTAGTCCTACCTCTTCCCTTTGCTCTTCCCTTTTTTGCATTGTCTTCTATTAGACTGCAATTTTCTAGAGAACAAGGATTGTCTTTTTATATGTATTTATATCCCTAGGGCTCAGGACAGTGTCTGACATGTAGTAAGCACTTAATGTTTGTAGCCTCACCTTATCCTTGCTTCTATTTGGCCTTTAAAGGTCTTTACAACCTGGTTCCTTCCTATATTTCTTACACCTTGCTACTCTCCAGGTATTCCAGTGACACTGGTTTCCTTGCTGTTTCTCACGTTACACTCCATCTTTCAATTTTGTACCTTTTCACTGGCTGTCCCCTTGCCTGAAATTCTCTCCAGTGATATTTTTGGGTTGTTGTTGTTGGGTTTTTTTGTATTCTCAGTGCTTAGCAGAATGCCTGACACATAATAAATGTTTAATATATGCCTACTGTCAGGAATATGATAAAATGAATTTCTGCATTCTCAACGTCCTTAGACTAGAATGTCAGGGGATTTCCAGGAAGTGACTTTAGAGATGATTTTAGTCCAATTCTCTTGTTTTATTGATGAACAAACTAAGGCTCAGAGTAAGGAAACAACTCATCTAAATTAATAGAGCCAGGGTTCAAATCCAGTTATCTTCCCACAAATCCACGATTTCTTCCATCCCACACTGCTTCTGGGTGAACGTTCAAGTTCTTTGTAATCCAACATTTTATGATATGGATGTACATGACTGATCAATTTCCTTTTAAAAGTTTTTTTTAACCTGATTGTCATATCTCACAGACATAGTCGTACTCCATTGGAGTGCAAAGCAGGAAGGTAGTATGAAAAAACCCTAATTTTTGGATCATTGGAAAACTAATTCAACATAGAATTTATGTTAAAACATCCTCAATTCCCACCCTTTGAATAATTTATATAATTGAGATAGCTTAAACAGTTGCTGAATTATAAAGAACTACATTCAAATTTCTAGTGGAATAATACCTCAGATGCTTCAAAAAATGATGATTTCAGTTTAAGATCCCCACTCACATGAATATAGAGAAAGAAGTCAAGCAGTTGGTCACTGACACTTTAGCTTAAATCACTGCCTCTAAAAATGAAATAACCTGCAATATACTTCATGCCACTTCACCTTTATGATATTTACAGCATTACTTTGAAATATAATTTTTTCAATCAGCAAAAAATCCACCTTCTCTCCCTCCTACACCAACACCTTGACCCCAACTAAGAATGAAAGAAAAACAAAACTCCTATTACAAACTTGCATAGCCAAGCAAAACAAAGTTCTGCATTGGCCATATGCAGAAAAAAGTTTCATTCTTCACTGAGTTTTTTACCTCTCTGTCAGGATGTCAGTTGGCATGTTTCATCATTAGTCCTCTGGAATCATGGTTGGGCATACAGCATTACTTTGAAAGAAAGACTTCAACTCTTCTGTGTACATTTTTGTGAACCAGGAATTATGTCTTGAAAAGGGTCCATATGTTTTCCCAGGATCCTAGATCTAGACTAGGGGCAGGGAACCTGCAGTCTTGAGGCCACATATGGCCCTCTAGGTCCTCAAGTGAGACCCTCTGACTGAATCCAAACTTCACAAAACAAATCCCCTTAATAAAAGAATTTTTTCTGTAAAATTTGAACTCAGTCAAAAAGCTGTACCCAAGGACCTAAAAGGCCACATGTGGCTTCAAGGCTGCAGGTTCCCCACCCCTGATCTAGACCTAGAAGGAACCTCACAGACCCCAGTAAAACCTCATCATTTTACAGATGATCAAATTGAGCCCAGGGAAAGTTAAATAACTTGCACAAAACCAAGTATCAGGTGTTCTGACTTTAGAGACTGTTCTTTCCACTGTTCTAAATTTCCTCAAACTCATCAAATTCTATTTCCTGAAGGTTGTAAAATTGAATTCTCGTATTGAAGTGATGTCATAATGAACTTTGCTATTATAGAATTTGCATTCTTTGCAGTGCAGGTCTATGACTTGGCCAGGAATAGCCCATATTGCTCTGCTAATGCAGTTTCCCACAAAGTGAACTCTAAAGGTTACTTCTGTTCCTATAAGGTCAGCAGTAATGGAATTTTACCATCCTGTTAACGTTTCACCTCTTTTGCTCCTGCCTCCCCCTTTAACGATCTCTTTAGTAGACCATCCCATTAAAGATATTTTTAAAATGAAATACCATTTTCCTATCAGGAATAGTAGCCTGCCAGTGAATAATGGAGGATCGGACTTGATATTGCCTTAACAAGGAACCTAAATGATATCACACTTTCAAAGTGCTAATTCATTCACTCAAAACATTTTAGGGAGAATATCTGCCAATAATTATGGAGGAACTTTGGCCACACCACCTTTAACACCTCCGCCAAAAAAAAAGCATCTTAATCATTCAATAAATGAGCAGGAGAAGTGTACATTTCCATAGCAAATGAATTTCCTCAGACTACCTAAGGTTAAAATTGCATTTCTTTTACTTGTTTTTGTTTTTGCCTCGGGTTTAGAGGAAACAGAGGCATGCATGACCAAGAAGATCTCTATTAAGATCTCAAAATAATTTAAAACTTTATTTGGCTTCTAGTCACCTTCTCCAACTCTCTCTCTCTGCAGAATAGCAGTCACTGCACTGAAATACCGGACATTGATTCTCTGTCATTTCGGAACATCTACCTTTATCTTTCTGGTTTTTTTGGCTGCCATTTTGTACTTATATTTTCTGCGTTATTGTTAATTCCTATAGTTTTTATAACTTGCCTTGAAGTTTACTGGGATTTTAGAATAAATATATAAGAAAATCTATGCCAAGTTATACTGACTACAAAAAATCAGTCGTTTGAGTTACATAGTACATATGTGTGTATATCTATATTTATCTATATATAGTTCTCTCTATATATATGCATACATGTGTATGTATATTAGTATATATATATATACACATACATGTGTGTACACACACACACATACACACACACACACAATCACAAAATCACAGGGCTGGAAAAAACCTTAAGAGAATGTTTTGTCTATCTTCCCAGCCAGTAGGTAGACAACACCTAAAACAGCTCAAACAGTTGAAAATCTAACCTACTTTTTTTAAGAAAACCACCTTCTTAGCCCTGTATAGTATTTAATAATCCTCCTGGTTTTAAGTTAGTCTTCCCATCTAGGCTAAGTCCCTCATACAGTCAATTTAATTTTATTTTTATTTCCCTTCCTTTGGTCCTCAGAGGAAATGGGGAACAGCTGGTCATCACTGTCTATGTGAAAAAAAAACAACACAAAACCATGATATACTTGGAAATGGTTATTTGTTTTCCCTCAGCTTTCTCTGTTCTAGACCTTTAACTTTTCTTGGACATCTCATTTTCCAACCCTTTAATTACCTTCACTGCTCTGTCCATGCTCTTGACATCTCTTTTCTTCTTTGGAGGCAATAACTAGACACTGTTTTACAAAGGGTCAGACCACTGCAAAGCATAATGAATTGCCCTGCAGTTCCTGAATATCGCTGAGCCTAAAGCAAGACTATTAAACAAACCTCAAGCTTTAGGACCAAATCATAATGAAATTGTGAGCAACAATAAAATAAATTGCAACAACATATGCTCCATATTTACAGTGCCTTTAATTGAAGCTGTTAAAATGGAGTCACCAGGAAAAGCTCGTTGCCCCTCATCTACCAGGTCAAATAGTCAAAGAGAACATGATAGATCTCTGTATAAAGATTTATTTTAGAAATAAATGTTTCTTGAATATTAAAGAAAATATATTTCCTTTTCCTTTCCTGGTCTAAGGGGTAAACATGGTACTTAAATATTTTGCTAGTTTTTAATAGGGATATCAAATCATAGGCAAAGAATTCTCTATGAATGTTTACAAAGGCATTTTGATCATTAAGCTTGGGAAGAGACAAAATGCAATCATTTATAACAAATACTCTTGATGACTATATTTTCTTAAGGGTGAATCCACCTGGCTGCACTCAGAAGTATAACAATCCAACCGAATGACTTTTGCCCATAAAGCAGTCCCTAAGTAAAAATGAATGAAAAATTCATGGTTCTGATCTGGATCTCAAAGACGCCCTGATGATCAGAACACAGACTACATAATCCAGACATCACTGCTCATTTGATGCCAATTAGCAAAGCACACTAGGGTTGTGCAGTGGATACAGCACTAGGCTTGGATTCAGGAAGACTTCTCTTCATGAGCTGAATTCTAGACTTAGACACTTACTTGTGTTTGTCCTTCATTCACAAAGAGGACCATAACATCAGGGAAATGATGACGTGATTTGAGTGAGGGAGGGCTGTGCACAGTCTCCAGCCTCACTTTATCTTCCAGAGTCCTGACATTTACTAGCTGTGTGACCTTAGGCAAGTCATTTAACCCTGTATGCCTCAGTTTCTCATCCATAAAACGAGCTGGAGAAGGAAATGGTAAAATTCTCTAGCATCTTTGCCAAGAAAACTCCAAATGGGTCACAAAGAATAGGACATGACTGAAACGACTAAACAACAACAAGAAGCAAAGAACACTAGGAGAAAAGAATATCTTCTTCTGGGCTGAGTTGGAAAATGTAGTCCTATAAAACATAATCATATCATAGTGTCTGTCTCTCCTTTTTTTTAATCTTCAAAATATCTAGCTGATGTTATGTCCACAGTAAGAACTCAAGAAAGGTGGCTAATGGATCGAGTCTCTCCACAAATTCATGGAGAGCTCAGTTGCCCAGGGTACATGGCCTTTTGTTAGCTAAAGCTCTAATGTGCTTTCTTAGCTGCACCATCCTGAGAGTGTGTTTGGCTTGGCTGGTCAGATAAATATTAATGGCAGTAGTAGTGAGGGGTTCCCGCACACAGCAGTCACACCCCAAAAAGCCAATTTTTAAAAATATAATGCGCTTTCCCTCCTGGTAGTCTTGTAATGCAACACAATAGGGTTAAACTTTTCCCTTTTATTCAGGTATATGTCTGGCCAAGGGAAAAACAGGAATGCTGAGGAAGAGAGGTTTCTCTTATAATCATACCTGTGAAGGTATGGCAAATTAGTAAGAGACAACCAGTGTAGAATATTAAAACAAAATGTCATAGGATTGCTATAATCATGCCATATCACATATATACAAGCACCATAATCTTTTGTGATTAATACACAGTGCCTGACACAAAGTAAGCAAAGTAAGCTGTTCATTTTTCATAAATTAATAATATCACATATTTACATGGATCTTTACAGTTAATAAAACACTTTATATGAACTTTGTTATTTTATTCCACAATAACTATGTGAGCTTAGAGCTACATTTGTAATTAGTTTTGTTTTATAGACCAGAAACTGGGAACCAGAAAGGTTAAGATTTTCCCAAGGTCACACATCAAGCAAATGTTAGAGATAGGACTGGAACACAGGTCTTTTAAACCAAGACTTTGTCATATCCCATATGGCCTCTCCATGATGCCCTGAATCAGAACCTAAAGGAGGAATCCTTCAGGGAAACCTTCCTCATTAAAAAAAGAAAGAAAGAAACCTACAGAATTCTTTACTTTTATTTCCTTACATACCCTAGAAAAAAACACAAGAACAAATTAGAATTCAGCCATACATGTCTGGTAAGTTGTCAACTATTCTGTAAATAGAAATGTCAATTATATGAGTGAAATAAAACAAAACAGAATTTAACAAAGGACAAGATCAACTTACTTGTTCATTTTTGGTCAGTCTGGTTTTGTTATGAATGTCTGATGTAACCAAATTGAATCCATGTTTCTCTGACAAGATCCTCAAAAGTAAGACTACAGTACGACTCCCACACTTTCCAACTCTATTATATACCACTTGGCTTGGGAAAGGAAGTACCTGGGAAGAGAAAAAGAGAGGAATTAATATAGTAAATAAAAACTCATAATGGGTTTTGTATTTTCATCAAATTCGCAATAATAGCCTTGGTAAGCTAGGAGGCAGAAGTGATGAGTCCATTTATATTGCCTGAGAAAATATTATAAAGGTTAAAAATATATGTGGGTGTATTATCTCTCTCTTTTTTTCACATAATTCATATGGGTATATATGATACTTATATTCACATAATTCATATGGGTATATATGATACTTATAAACATGTGTTTATCATAAACATATATACATTCAAATACATCTGTATGTGTATACTAATACAAATATTTCTGTGGATTAGAATTTTTATTCTATTTATTATTAAATAAATTAATGTTTATTAATGGTATTAATATTTTTGATTATTAATTGGTTAATTTTATTTGATTATTAACAATTATTAAATAGAAGATCATTAACATTTTTATTCAAAATTTTACACTTGTCATGAAATTCTTCATGAGTTGTTCAGTAAAGAGGAATTCAATATCGAAATGCATGATTTAGTGATGAAGGTTTTGGTAGGCCAAGAAGTTATATTGGAAAGTGTGCATTACCAGACTTAAATCTTTCCATAGCTCTCATAAAACACTGTCTGTCTCTTAACCTCCATTCGGTAATAATCTATTTCAATGCTAAGAGCTCAGGATGGAGGAAATTTTATAGAAGGAAGCAGCTGGCTAGCTCTAATCCAAAGGATCACGCTCCCTCCTTACTCATTCTGTCTCCAACTTCATATTATCTCTCATTACACCTGCCTTGACCACTATGATGACCTTACAACTGTTCTTCCTGGGTTCATTTTCTCCCTCCTCCAATTCGTCTTTTGTACTGCTGCCAGAATGATTTTTCTTTTGCGTTAATTTGGCTGCGCCAAATGTTTGGGCTCTCGTCCTTCCTTCTTCTATCCCCTGAATTCTTACTCATCCTTTAAAGCAGGGGTGGGGAATCCATGGCCTCCAGGCCACATGTGGCCCTCTAGTTCCTCAAGTGCAGAATCCAATGGTTTGGGCCACACTTGAGGACCTAGAGGGCCACAAGTATAGGTCAAGAGTTGCTTTCATGAAAACTTCCAGAATCAGCAACTCTTTTGATAATAACCTTGCCTTTCCAATCCATTATAATACTTTTTTTGGTAACTTTCCTATGTACTTACCATTTAATATGGTCTGTTATCATAGTCAGCGTATATGTCATATTTCCCTACTGACCTACAAGCTCCTTGAGGTCAGGGTCTATGGTGGTAAAATAGCTTCATAGCTAGGTGGTAAAATAGAGAGAGTACTGGGCCTGGAGTCAGGAAGGCCTGAGTTCAGATCTGACCCCAGATATTTACTAGCTCTGTAACCCTGGGCAAGTTATTTAACCTCTATTTGTCTCAGTTTCCTCATCTGTAAAATGGAGATAATAATAGCACCGACTTCCCAGGATTGTTATAAGGATTAAATGAAATAATATTTGTAAAGTTCTTAGCACATAATAGGTGCAAAATAAATCTGTTTCCTTCTGTATCTAAATTTTATAATCTCCCGCAATTTTAAGCATTTTACTATGTAGAATGTATATACTTCATATGAACATAATAGATACTTAATAGTTTTTGAGTAAATGACTCACTGAATTTACAATGAATGAACTTGGGATTTAGAGTGGTATCTTAGAAATTGCGCTGAATTTTGAAGGAGTAATTTAGCTTTGAATTGCACTCTGCCAACTGCATGATGTTGGGCAAATTACAAAAACTCTCTGGACCTCAGTTTCTCCACTTATAAGAAGTCATTTTATATAAAATGTATATTATATATATAATGTATAAAACGTATCAACATATAAAAAGTCATTTTTAGCTCTGAACCTATGATCTGATCCTATCTCCATTGAAATGCCAGAGGCTAAAATATGGAAAACAGGATATTCACATGATGGAAAGTCAGTTAACATTTGTCTTTCTTCAGAATATTTAGTTAAGGATGATACTGTACCTTTTACCCATATTGTTGTGACTAAAAACGTATATTTCACAACTGGTGGTACTTACCAGTGGCACAACAATTTTCTTGGCTCTTTGAGGTATTTGTGGCAAACTTGTCTATATCACTCATGTGTCAATCATGTTCTATATTATCACCATTGCATTCAAGCTCCGGAGTAATACAGGGCCCCCTCAATATAATTCATGCCTACTCAAAAGAGACGGGCCTAACTCCACAAAGGAAAAAAAATGGTGGAACAATACCTTTGGCCACATTATGACATGAAGTTAGATGGACAGTCTATTGAGTTAGTCCATCAGGGAGGGGAAAAGGAAGGAAAGGGAATGACCATTTATTAAGCTTTTATTATATGCCAGCCATTATTCTAAATACTTTGCAAATAGGATCTCTTTCAATCCTCACAACAACCCTGAGAGATAGGCGCTATTATCCTCTCCATTTTATAGTTGAGGAAACTGAGGCAGACAGAGATTAAAAATTTGTCCTGGTTCACACAGTTAGTAAATGTCTAAGTCTGGATTTGAACTCAGGTCTTCCTGACTCTAGCAGTGGTGCTCCCATCTGTCTTTAGGCATTAGTACACATATATCAATATATGTATGCCTTGGCAAGGCATTGTGATGGGATAATGAGCTGGGCTCAAAATTAAACAGAATGAAGAGGGCAGGTAGTTATTTCAGACTTAGAAAAGAGCATGCATATTTTTGCTCATGGCCTAAAATCATGCAAAGCAATGGCCACATTCCAGGTGTGTGATATATGGTTGCTCATTAATTGAGCTGCTAATATGAATACAAAGCTTATGGTCCCAAGAAAGCCTAACTCGTCTCTTTGAATGGGTCCCTTACAAGGTAAACTGAATTAACTTCTTCTACTTTGGAATAGTAATTAATGCAAAGAATGAAAGAATTGATTAAATCTATCTATTAAGCCAATAATAGAGCCACCACTTGCATGAATACTTTATTCTTAGATATTAAGCATCCATTTATTTATTGAAATGAATTGAGACTCTTAGAAAATATAGGTAAAAAACTTAATTTCTTCCAAATTAACTGAGTAATTCTTACAGTAATAGAAATGAATCCTTAATTATTTAGATAATTGCTTCAAATCTCTATTTTGTTTTGCCAATGAACAGAGATGTTATTGACCATTTAATAGTAGTTTTCTTAATTTAAAAGAGATGCTAATTATAAAACACTTTCAAGTGTTCCTCATCCAATTAAAACAGGAATTTAGTATCAGGTAGTAATCATGAACATTTGCTCCTTAAATATAATAAGCTCCTAAGTGCACAAATTCCTGTACTATTCCTTCTTTGATGTATTGGGATTTACAAAATTGTAGCTATAAAGTAGGAAAGAAACCATAATATGAGCAGAACACTATTTACAAATTGGGTAGCATTAATGCAAAGTACATTGAACTTTGCATAGAAGGACCTGGGTTTGCATCATGATTTCAAGCAATATGACCTTGGGCATTTCACTTGGTCTCTTTGGGCTTCATCAGGAAAACTGGAATAATAATTCTTGTATCACCTAGGTTGTGAAGACCTAATTAGGTAATGTACATAGAGGACATTATATCCATAAATATCAGCTATTATTATCATTAATTTAATATTTAATAAACTTAATTTAATAAAATAAAATATAATTCAAAATTAACATATTATTACTAGTAGACCCTTTCAAAGTAGTAGCATAGATTTAGTTAGAAGGGATCTTGGAGGTCATCTAATCCAACTCTAGTTTACAGATGAGGAAACTGAGGCCAATTATGCTGCAGAGTCAGGTGTCAAATGATGGTCATCCGACTCTGAAGTCAGCTCTCTTTCCATTGTATCAGTCTTTATCCCCATAGATCCTGACATAATTTAAAATCCATTTTCATCGAATGCCAATAAAGTTTCAGGTCACGTGTCTCAATAAAGAACTTAGAACCCAAACTACAATGCACATATATGATTGGACTATAAAACAATGGGATTAGTTTTCAAGTGTAGTTGTAGAAACCAATTTTAGTACATGATGGCCACTCCTCATATCTTGACATGAATACCATCACACAAAAAAGTCTTCTACATATTTCCAACGAAACATTTCTATTTTGCCGAAAGGGCACATTTAACGAGCAAAAAAGTATCAGCAAATTATCTAAGTCGCATCTATGTGGCAGTTTTGAATAAATGGTAGTCATCTCCAAGGCAAGGTAATGAGAGGGGGAGGGAAGAAAAAAAAGGAGATAAAAAGAAAGTCACACAATAACTTTATTATATATTTAAAAGGAATAGAAAGCTGTATATAATAGATTTGAAGTTTCATGTGCAATCATCTCTTTTTTCCTATACTACTGTGTTAGGAAAATACTTGTTTTATTCCTTAAGTTCAGAATAAAGTAAATTTTAAAAATAAATTTATGGCTGGAAGGGATATATGACCCCTCTTTAGGTAGAATATATATTATTTTGTTTTAGATACTTTCCTTTTTAATCTTCATCTTCCACTTGCCATTGCCTCCTTGGCTGGAAAGGAAAACTCATAAAGTATGATTATCTTTCTTACTCTGGTTGTACATTTCTTTTCTGGATCTGAAATTACTGACTTGCTCTTGTTTACTGCTAATGTCTATTTGAATTCCCAGTACCTTCTCTGACATATCCTCAATGAATGGTAAAAATATTTTTAATTTCCTCATATAGAGAGATATTCAATCATTTTTTAAATTTGTTGAGCTAATCAAGCTATAGTGAATGTCTGAATTGAATTGGATTGAATCTTACCAGCCTGCTCTTAGAGTTATCCTTTATTTTTCCCATTATTGAGAGCTCTACAAAGAGAAACATCCTGGTTAATTAAGTGTGTTACAAAAAGTTCTCTCCCTCCTATGAAATAAATTCTCATTTATAACAAACACAGTATTTCAGAATAGCTCCTTGGATGCTCTTAATTTTTTTCACCCAATAGTATTTTTTTCCAATTACATAGACAGTTTTCAACATTTACTTTTATAAGATTTTGAGTTCCAATTTTTTTTCTCCTTTTCTCCCTCCCTTTCTTCCCCCCTCCCCAAGACAGCAAACAATTTGATATGTTATGCATGTACAATAATATTAAACATGTATCCACAATAGTCACGAAAGAAGAATCAGAACAAAAGGGAAAAACCATGAGAAAGAAAAAAAACAACAAAAAAGTGAAAATAGTATGCCTCAATCTGCAATCAGATTCCAAAGTTCTTTCTCTGGATGTGGATAGAAGCTCTTAATTTTTTAAGGACAGTAAACTCTCTGCCATTTGCGTCCTCTTCTCCACTAGTACGTCTAGTGAAAGCAGAATGGACAGCTCTTTTGCAAGTTATTTTAACCTTCTGCCACTGGGATGGAAATAAAAATGAGGGGAAACTGGTCATTGCAAAATGTGTATTAAATTCTAAATGTGCTTCAAATTTCTGTTAAAGACATAGGGCACATCCTCAATGTTTCTAAAAAGATGAAGCATCTCCAAAGGTCAGACTTGAAATTATCTTCTTCTTTATCCATTGCTTACCAAAATATAGGCAGAAACTCCAACCCTAGGATTCCAATCATGGTCAGTTTACTACAAACTCTTAGCAACACCTCCCCTAATCCTCTTCTATCTGTCCTTTAGAAAAGTACACACACATCATTCCCTCCAAATAAATGTTCTTTTTTCTTGGCAACTATAGCTAAGTGAGTATTCTGTCTGTGGTTTTCATTTTATGGACAATTTATAAAAACCAAGGGGGCTTTGAAGTATATGAACTACATGTTTTTATGTTAGCTGCCTTGTAATTCCTGCATGTGTCATACCCCCCTTGAAGCTTAAGAAGTATGTCTCTGTAGTGTGCCAAATAAATAGAAGACTTTACAAACACATGGCAACTACAAAAAAAAAAGAATACAACTAGATATTATCTCCACTCCAGTGGGCTCTCCCTGATTTGAAAGGGAAAAGTTTCTCAAGACTTTTCTAAAGAAAATCCAATATGATCTGGATCAAAATTTCCCTAATATATAACTTTAAACTTTTCTTGAGGTGCCTAAGGATTTGACTACTTCTAAGCCTCTGAAAAATGATAGTTAATACTGTACTACATATCACCAAAGGACTCAAACTTTTTGTATAGAATTTTCTCTTGCCTAAAGCCTTGAAACTAATGAGGGAACTGGAATGGGGAAAGAAAGGAAGGAAAATGGGGGAGATGGGAGAGAATATTGTTTGTAAATCACCATACCACTATCCTTCTTGCAGTTCACTCCTTAAAACAATGGGCATCTTTGAGAAGAGGAGCATGCTGGTAGCTACTGATCTTTGATCAATTGAAATGAGCTCCATAATTGATCAGTCAGCTCAAGATATCTGGTATATATTAATTTATAACAAGTGTGTCAATATAGTAAAATAACTCCTTTTTAAGTAGAATGGCTGGAGGCTAGCGTGTTCCAGGATACTGAATATTTTGATTGCCATCAATCACCAACAATTCCTTGATTCTTCTAGTTATGCATGAATAACCATTTTATAAGGAATTAAATGACCAAGTCAAGACAACAAGACAATAGATATTCAATAAGCACCTCCTATGTGCCAGGCACAAGACCTTCTCTCAAAGATATGTTTAATGTTCAAATCATACTAGATAAGACGGAATCTCACTCAATAGCACTTTCTTGACTTTGGGCAAATCATCTAACTCGTCTGGACTTCAGGTTATTTGTAAAATAGGTGGATTGGATTCTTCTAGTTCTGAAACAATGATCCCGTGATCTCGGGAATGTTTTATTTGATGATTCTCAATGAATTTCAAGATGCTGAAGGGTATGCCTCTTGGTCATTATTATAAAAATCAATAGTTAGGAGTAGAAAGAAATGGAAAAAGCATTGGGCTAGGAATCAAAAGATCTCAGTTCTAGGCTTAGCTATATCCCTATTTAGCTTCATGACCTTGAGAAAGATGTTTAACCCCTTTGGACTGGTTTCCTTATCTATAAAACCAGAAGGTTAGTTAGAGGATTAGACACCACTTAGCTGCTTCTAATTTTCCTTCAAAATGTGATTAGTGTTTTCTATTTTGAATTCTCCATTGATTTTTGAGATAGCTTTACATTTGTTATGTTTTCTGAGAGGCAGCATGGTAGAAAGCAGAGAGTCTGGAAGCAGGAGTGAGGAAATCTATGTTCTGTACTATTAACTGGCTGTGTGACTTTGGGCAAGTCACTTTACCTCTTTAGGCTTTTCCCCCTTCATCTGTTAAAAATTAGGGAGGTGAACTAGACTTGGAAGGACGCTTCTAGCCCTCAAAACCTGTGATTCTAAGATGAGGCTGTAAGACATTTGCAGATTTTAAATTGGTTACCCTTGTGGTGCCCTGCACCTTTATTCAATTTCATTTCATTCTAGGAGATCTAAATATCCATATCTTCATAATGGGAGGCAACGTGAATGTGAAATTCCTGGAGAAGTAATACTCAGCATGGTATAACAGAATCTGCATACAAAGAATCTATTTTCACAATAAGCCAGGAATCATTTAGAGGATATAATGATAAGTTACAGTGGTTGGAACGTCTTCTAGATTCATTTAAAATTAAATTCCCAGATGACCTTGGCTGAAGATTATGAAAAAAAAGATGGATTCTTCAAAACTTCCTACTCAATTAAATGAAAGGGAAAAAAAAACATGCAAACGGATAACTTTCAATTCAGGAATTCTCTAAAGAGAGTTTCAGAAAGTTTCTTTATTGGAAATTATCTCACTATACTTACAGAAATTTATAATTTTAAAAAATCAGACAGCAAATAAAGTAAATCCACCCATTCATTTATAAGTGTATCAAATGCCTACTATGTATGAGTCACTATGCTAGGTGCTGGGGATATAGAAATGAAAAAGACATAGTTCCTGTCCTCAAGAAGCTTACGTTCTCCCAAAGGTGGGAAATATTTCCTGCAGAATGCTGGCAGAACTCAACATTTTGAAACTGGTTTCATGCCTAGAATGCCGAAAGTGATGATACTTCCAAGTCAGAAGAACTTGATTCATGGGCTGCATATGTCAAACACATACTGTACACAAGCAGAAACGAAGGGAGTAACTGAAGTTGGAGATGCTCGACCATCCCAAAGGACTATTTCAAAGTGTTTGTGTGTGACTTTGTCTTCGTTTCTCCTAATCTGGCAACCAAACACCGAACATATGCCTGGCAGGCTGTAGCAGATCTACTGAAAGCCCTTTTAACCTTCTATATTGCTTTTACAAAAAGATATAAATGGAGAAAGCCTGTTATGGATTTGGCACTGTCAGCCTCCGCTACTAAATCCTAGGGTCATATCTCAGATGCAGCACTGAGGACACAATCTAAATCTCTAAAAAACAAAGTTGACATGCTTCAGGGAGTGTGGATACCTTACATTAAAATTCTGGTGCTTCCTTATGCACAGTGATTTAAAAATCCCATTTAATTTCATCATTGACCCTAAAACTGCAGATATTACAGCAAAGAGAAGCATCATAGAGTCTCAAATAAGGCTAGTATAAGTATAACACTAAGTCAGTCAATAAACATTTATTAAGCAGCTACCATATGCCAGGGACTGTGCTAAATGCTGGGGATACAAAGAAAGGTGAAAAACAAACAAGACAAGAGCCCTCGCTCTCAAGCTCATATTCTAATAGGAAGGTTGTATAAACAAATATGTACAATCAAATTATCCAGGATAAATTGGAAATCATGGACAGAGGGAGACCATGGGAATTAAGGGACAGAAGGAAAAGGCTTTCCAATCACTAAACATTTATTAATCCTGTACTATGTGCCAGGTACTATGCTAAACATTTTACAAATGTTATCTCATTTGATCCTCATAACAAACCTGTGAGGTAGGTGCTAGTATGATCCCCATTTTACATTTGAGGAAACTGAGACAGAGGTTAAGTGACTTGCCCAGGGCCACATGGTTATTAAGTGCCTGAGTCCAGATTTAAACTCAGGTCTTCCTAACTCCAGGCCTAGTGCTCTATCCACCAAGCCACCTCATTGCCTCAGAGGGAGAATTTTTGCTGGGATTTGAAGGAAGCATTTTCAGTGAATTCTAGGTTTGAGGCAGAAATCTTTATCAGGCCAATCAATTCAACTAGCCAGTGTGAATAAAACGGACAATTAGCAATTCTGACAATTGCTAACAGGAAATATTTCGTATTAGCATGTAGGAGATTCCAGGGAAGGGAGTATAGATCTATGATTTCATTAAGGAAACTACTCTCAGTAGAAGGAACTCTTTCCTTGTACGCAAATGGTCAACACACCGGTGTCTCATAACCTCAGACGAAGTTTCTTGAAGCTCTGAGAGATTAAATGACTTGTCCAAGGTTGCATATTTAGTATCCGTCCATAGCAGGACTTAAACCCAGGACCTTCTGACTTAAGGCAAGCCCCTTATCCATACTGCCTCTCACATACACATAGAGATGCCCTTGTTCTTTATCTATAAAGCCTTTCCATCAGGCTCCCAACTTCAGATTTGCTCCTTATCTGGATCTCTATATTTTTTTTAAAACTTAAATGTGTAGGGCTATAAATTAAATTGAGGCAGCTATGTGGCACAGTGGATAGAGTTCAGGGCTAGGAGTCAGGAAGACTCCTCTTCCTGAATTCAAATCTGGCCTCAGACACTTATTAACTGAGTGACCCTGGGCAAGTCACTTAATCCTGCTTGCCTCAGTTTCCTTATCTGTAAAATGAGCTGGAGAAGGAAATGGCAAACCACTTCAGTATCTTTGTCAAGAAAACTCCCAAGGGGGTCATGAAGAGTCAGACACAACTGAAAATGACTAAACTACAACAAAAACAAATTAAATATGTCGAGACTTCTATGTTAGGCAATATTTTTCTTCTTTTTAAGTCTATTGTAGAAATGATGGGTTTTAAGTCAATGTGTTGTCTCTCCCAAGGCTATTCTACTCAACAATTTATGTTCCTTCAACACAGTCCAAAGTAGATTTGCTATAATGCTAATGGAGGATAAGTGTTGGTTATTGATTGGTAGCTTCATAATTCAGAGAGGGCAATGGAAGTCTAGGCAGTCCATTCACGGCTTCCATTGCTCCTTCAGAACCATTTCTTTTACAACCCTTGTTGGATTACAGTTGGCTGTTGTTTATTTTTAAGATATCAGTTGACTCCATTACCTGTATCATAACAGCAGCCTTCTCTCCTAATAACTATCAAGGCAAGTTTCCACGGCTATCCAAATGATATACAACTAAATCCGCAGTATCAATTTATAGCCCCCTGCTCTCCTACAGTCATACAATTCTATGGATATAAGAAAAGCCAGGGTTGGAAGGGGGAAGGAAACAAGTATTGTTTATCTGCCTGGCACCTTGCTAAGCACTTTCCTAAGATGTGATGGAGTGATCACCTCATCTAACCCTTCATCTTACAGATAAGGAAATTGAATCCCAGAGAAGGGAAGTGACTTGTCCTATGTCACAGCTAAAAGGGAACAGAACCAGCACTAGAGTCCAGGTCTGCTGGTAACAAGTCCAGTGGTTTTTACATTCTACCAGGTTACCACTCTGAGCTCCCCAAACAGTCCGGTTTGGGTTAACCAGTAACTACTCAACCCTCTAGTCTTCTTTTATACACAGACCAGACTTTATAGAACCTGAGATATTCTTGCTGTCAGATTGTTTGCAATGCACAGTGTGAGGGATGTAGAGTCATCCCTACCAAATAAAACATTCCTTTGGGCTGCGTTTCAGATGACTAGGGCAATATCGGGCACATCATATATACTCCATAAATGTTTGTTGAATGGTGAATAAATATTGAAATTGAGTCTCCCCTTCATGAGTGAGAGAATATTAAGTGAAGGGGAAACAGAAACGCTTCCAGTATTCTGTCTCATGCAGTTGCAGGGAATGGTCTGTGCCTTCTTACAGTCTCAGCCCCAGCTGTGATAACAGATGGTAGAAGTCCTGGGAGCATGTACTTAAGGATCATTCTGGGTGCCTTTCATCACCACCTACCCAGCCATCTATATCACTTTCCAGGATGAATGATGAATGGTCCAAGGAGGAACCAGGTGGATATGGGAAGGGAGTGGGAGGGTAAAAGGGAGAGAACGAATGCACTTCCTGTGCATTAAATGAGCTAGAGACATAATAAACAAGATGCCCATGGGTTGGAAAATTTACTTTATTAAGGCAGCTTATATTCCTAAGTGATTTTAATCAGAAGTATATGTGTGTGTGTGTGTGTGTGTGTGTACAAACATACATATATATATACACACATATGTATGTGTAATTTTGAGATGGAAACTCTGGCACAGAAATATTTGTTATTTTTTAAAGTATATCTTCCCAGATATAATATTTTCTTATTGGTGCATAATCTTGGTCCCACCCATAAATACACAATCTGGGTGTACATGTGCATGCACACACACACACACACACACTTTGTTTCCACTACACATGCAGGATCCATCTTTGACTAACTGCTGTTTGTTTTTTCTTATTAGTTGCTTAGTGCTGGACAAATAATTTATCTTGTTTTGCTCTGTTACACACTAAGATAAAATGAGGATCTAATTTCCTGTATGGAACTGTTATCACTTTCAGACCAAGACATATTTCTAATCTTAATTTAATTGTTATGATTAGCAAAACCATTTGGTGTCAAGAAAAGAACACTGGACTGAGTGAAGAGATTTGAGTCCAAACCTCAGCTATGACCCCAATTTATCATGTGACCCTTGGTTAAATCGCTTCTCCTCTTCGGGCCCTGGTTTTCTCATCTGAAAAAAGAAAGGGAGTCGAACTAGATTTGATCCCTAAGCACTAAAGATCTGTTTATAACCGGCAACATGCTCAGTACTTGGTAAGACTCCAAGGATGATCACTTGAGGAGTTCACAATTTGACACATAAGGTGGATAAACACTCTGATGTCAGTGTGCATTCAGGAACCCAACATTCAAAAGTCTCTTCCATCTCCAAAAGTCAGTGACTCCATTATTCTACAATTATATTTAGCTTTGGAATCACTTGTTTTGTCTTAATGAGAAAACACATTTGAAGAATCTGAAGAAAAACACATTCAAAATATCTTTTCTCATCCCTAGCACTGCTATTCTCCAAAAGGGTGGATATAACTTAAAAGCCTGACCTGAAAACTACCACTGAAGATGGCATGAGCATGACCCAAGAGCTGGAGATTAGTGTGGAAAAAATGGTACTTCTTTCAAGTGTTTTCGGCACAGTTTTAATCTTAATTGTCTTATTTTACTCTTTATTTTGATTTTTAAGTGCAAATTTTTGGGGAAGTGAGCAAAGTACCAAACACATATGTAGATATACATATATATGGGGTATCCATGACAAAGATGAATTTAAGCAAACTTCAAAATACTTTATTTCATAAACATGGACACAAATGTTGCCAACTATATATTGCAGAAGCTATGGAATTTCTTCTGTCCTTCCTTCCTTCCTTCCTTCCTTCCTTCCTTCCTTTCTACCTTTCTTCCCTCTTTTCCTTCCTTCACTCCCTGTGCCCTTCCTTCCCTCACTCCTTTCCTCTTTCCTTCCTTCCCTCCCTCCTTCCTTTCCTTATTCCTTCCTTCCTTTCTTCTTTTCTTTTCTCCCTCTCTCCCTCCTTCCTTTCCTTATTCCCTCCTTCCATCCTTCCTCCCTTTCTTCCTTCCTTCTATCCTTCTTTCGATTTGGTTTTCATCAGATTATCTTAACACTATAAAAATGGTGTTATAATAACAACTTCTGTTCTATAGCACTTGAAGGTTTACAAGTACTTTCCTCACAAACAATCCCGAAGGCTGGACATCACTGACAAAATTAAGAGCTGAACTGACTTCCCCAGGGTCACACTGTCAGGATACATTGGGGCCTAGACTTGCTCTAGGCCTTCAGATTCCAATACTAGTCCTCACTCCATTAAAACATCTACAAAGCAGGAATTTAATCTTTCAAGAGCCTCATGTTAAAAACAGAACTTTCACTTCCATTGGTAAAATATTCAATGCATCAACAGAAAGGGGCAATTGTTGGACTAGGAGAAACATTTGTAAACATACATCTGAGCCATCATTGCGGGAAGCCTCAACTCACTGTGCTGTTTTGAATGATCTCAGTTATTTAAAAAGAAACCCTACTGAGTAAGTACAAATTTTACTTTAAAAAAATTTAATTGTAATCTGCCCAAAAGAGCAACTTTCTAAACAGTCCTTCATTTTCCTGTATTTTGCTATTTAGTAGCTTCAGTGTATGACGGATGAATATACCTGACATAAAATCTACCTATACAATAATGTGACTGATGAGCAATTTTGACCTAGTTCTAGAAATTACCCTTAAGGTTAAATTGTATTCCCTTATCAAGAATGTTAAATGACCGCACCCAGAGAAAAGCACTCGTAGTCATGGATAGAAACAGGCTTTTATTTTCAAACTTACAAACAATTTCTTTGACGCTTCTGAAGGCTGATACCTAGCAACTCTTACATAAACGATTCAGATTAGGAACTTGGAAATCACCTCTCTACTGCTGAAGAGGTTTACAATCCAGTTATTTTTCTGACAAATTTTGTGGAAATGCCAATTGTAAACTATAACTATGTTTTTATTGTGGAGAGTGAAAAATCATCGCCAATTATAAGTTCCTCATTTATCCATTTGGCTGGAGCTTCCAGAAAACTTTAGGGCCAAGTTTATTGCTCCACTTTCGTAATCTGATCAAGTCAGATGCCTGAGACTATCTCCTACTTCTGCATTTCAATCACTCAATAAACATTTATTAAGCTCCTACTATGAGCTTAACATTGTGTTAAGTGCTAGGGATACCAAAAGAGACAAAAGATAATCCCTGCCCCTAACTCTGAACCTCTTCAAGTGCTGGGAAATAATAAGGCATAATAAATCATATGTGAAAGGGAATATGTGAGTATGGTAAATGTAAGCATTTTTTTTAAATCATTTCACGAGCATGAACACTATTGACAATTTTAAACTGTAGACACTTTAAGAACTACATACTCTGAATAATTAGTTTACGTAACATTATAAATATTATAGATAAACAGTGTCCAAAAGAAGAAAAATCCACTGGTTGTAGACTTGGTTGTTGGTCTTTTCAGTCATGTCTGACCCTTCATATCCCTATTTGGGGTTTTCTCTATAAAGATACTGGAGTGGCTTGGCATTTCCTTCTCTAGCTCATTTTTACAGATAAGGAAATTGAGGCAAATAGGATTAAGTGATTTGCCTAGGGTCACACAGCTAGTAAGGGTCTGAGGCCAGATCTGAACTCAGGAAGATGAGTCTTTCCGACTCCAAGTCCATCACTCTATCTACTGCAAATTGCCTTGCTGGATTATAGTAGCTTTCTAATTGGTCTCTCTGCCTCAAGACCTTCCACTCCAATCAATGCTTGAAAGATGCCAAGGTTATTTTTTAAAAGCAACAGTCTGACCATGTCACACCATTCTCTCCTGACTCAAAAGACATATTGCTTTTTCCCAGTCCACACTGAGAGGAGTCTCCTCTGGGCTTCTATTTCACCACATGGGTTAGCATTTAAGTGAGACCTAATTGTTTCATGTATGTTAATTTTGTCTCTCCTACTAGACCACAAGATTCGAGAAGGCAGGAACCATTTCTTATACCTTTATCACATACAGACTAATACAGTACTCGGCTGGCTCGATAAAATACTTGTTAGTTCATTGATTTGGGCAATGTCAACATTCCGGCATCTTTTCGTAGGGACTACTTGGCCTCAAATCATTCCCTGCTTCCACTTATGTACCTAACAAGTGATAGTCCCTGAGAAGGACAGCAAATAACTGCAAATAGTCATATTATACTACCAGACACCCCCCTACTTTAAGGTCCCTGAGGAAAGTGTACAAAGGAAGCTAGAGGAACACCACCAGCCTTGCCTGCTTATTCACTTGGTTGTTTTAAACCTTCCTGACAATTAGAGTTATTCCAAGGTGAAATGTGCTGCCTTGGGAGGGTCCTTATTTGTGGAGGTTTTCAAGCAAAGGATGGATGGCAATTTATTAGATATATTGTAGGAGACATTCTTACTAGGTTGCTAGGAGACAGATAAGTGCTAGACTTAGGAGACAGGGTTTGAATCTTGGCCCAGAAATCAGCGTGAATCTGGGCAAATCTCTTAATCCCTTCCTACCTCAGTTTCTTCATCTGTAAAATTAGGATGATAATAGAACCAAAATGCACAGGATAGTTTTGAGGATCTAATGAAATAACATGTAAAATACTTTGCAACCTTAAAGCATTATATTGTTGTTGATCAGTCGCTTCAGTCATGTCCAACTCTTTGTCATTCCATTTGGGGTTTTCTAGGCAAATATATCAGAGTGGTTCGCCATTTCCTTCTCCAGCTCCTTCTATAGATGAGAAAACTGAAGCAAATAGGGTTAAATGAATTTCCCAGGGTCACACAGCTAGTAAGTGTCTAAGGTTGGATTTGAACTCACAATGACAATTCTTCCTGACTCTAGGCCTATCACTCTAACCACTGCACCACCTAACTGCCCTAAAGCATTATATAAATGTTAGCTATTATTGGTCAGTTCAGGTTGAACTAGCGGTAGGATCCCTGGGCCTGAAGTCAGGAAGACCTGAGTTTAAATCCAGCTTTGGGCACTTATAAGCTATGTGACCCTAGGGAAATCACTTAACCACTGTCTTCCTCAGTTTCCCCATCTGTGAAATGAGGATATTAATAGCAGCTATTCCACAGGGTTGTTATGAGTATAGAATGAGATAACATTTCTAATGCACTTTGAAAACTTTAATATGCTATATAGAGGCTAGCTATTATTTATTAAATACCTATGTACTTTGTATCCCCTTCCAACTCTGAGATTCTGTGTGTTGTGTATGATTCTCACATTCTGACTGCTGGGAGTACAACTGAAATCTAAGTCAAGTCACAAAAATTCAGTCCTCTACTCACTTGTAAAAATAGTATAACTGTAGTGTTTCCCTTCATTTCATGCAAACATGATGCCACAGTATTCCCAGTCTCAAACACTTCAAATGACCAGACAAGGACCTAGAGTTGGTTTTGAGAAGGATCTTCACTAACCACTTTTCACCATAGTCATGAAATTATTTTGTTATAAACAGCAAAAAACACTAGTCGAAATTCATTCATTCATCCTTTCATTTGATAAAGTGACTATTAAGTGCATGGTCTATATCCAAAGCACCATTGGAGGTGCTAGAAGACATATAAAAGTCATTTATGCAGGTACCATTTTTTTTTTGTGGGAAAGTATGGTATTGAGGAAGCTACCTGGTGTCCTTGAAATTATGCTACCTATCTTATTGCCTAGTATACCTCAGCGTAAGCTTGCATCTGGGAGAACTATGAGCAAAGCTGTGAATACCATCTATCTATCTATCTGTCTATCATCTATCTATCCATTCATGTATGTAGCTATTCATTCCTTCAATTATTTATGTATCTATTTGCTTATTTATTTTTGTTCTACACAAAATATGCTAGGGAAAGCAGCCAGAAAAATGCCTGGATGCTACTCTCCCTGGGCAGAGAGTCCAGGATCAGTGGGACCAGTGGAGTCCCCCTGGCATGGGAGTTGGAGATGGTAAAGTTCATATGGGGAATGGCAACAGGGAGTCAAGAGAACTCTTGCCATTTGGTAGTTCCTTTTTTACACTTATCTTTATTGTCTATTCTGTACACACACTTGTTCCTACAAAGCTGAACAAGTAAAGATACTGTCAAGGTACCTTTGAATTTAAGCACCCTACTCCACTCTCCAACCACTCTACCCTAGGTATGACTTGGCAATAGATATCTCTAAATCTACTATGTACAATAATAAAATTTCAGAACCAGAAGGAACCTTATTTTACTTCACTTCACATAGGAGTAGTGAAATCACTTAGCCAAGGTCACACCCTTTGTCAATAGCAGAGCTGGAATTAGAACTTGGGTCTCCTGGCTTCTAGCATAGTGCCCTTTCCGTTAGTTTACTTCGGTTTCCCCTAGACATTGCTTAATTGCTTCTGTATAAACATTGTCTTTGATATGTTGTTTCAATGATGACAAAGATTTACATTTCTTAGAGCCAGTGACCTAAACTTGCTGCTGAGCATTGTCTAATTCTCTTAATAGTTAACATATTTTCAAACTTTCTTTGAATTCTCGTATGTGGTATGATACATATTTTATGACTACCCCGATATACTACAACCCAACTTGGAAGTCTAGCCAGTCACCATCTGTTTCAATAAAACTGAAAAGTGGAGTTTGTGCTAATGAGAGAGACAGAGACTGAGACAGCACCAGAGAGAAACAGAGAGAGACAATGAGATAGAGAAAGAGAGACAGATGGTGAAAGAAGAGACAGACAGTGAAAGAGGAGACAGACAGCGAAGGGCCAGGAGGGAAGGAGGGAAAGGGCAAGAAAGAGAGAGTGAGAGATTTCAAAAGTTTAATGAACATTAGGGGCAAGCTGATAATAGCTTCAATGTGTACACCAAATATGAATTCAATTACTAAGGCAAAAACCTCCACATCTTTAATTGATTGATATTTTCTTATATTGAACTAAATGTGTGAAAAGAATCTTTCAAAAGAGATCTGAAAATGAAGTGTGATGATGAGGCTGGGAGAGCTTTGAAGTAGATCCATTTGTAAATCACAGTAAAAACCAGCTGAACTGAATGGAAGAGGAAATTTTGGTCATTTAAAACCACCTCTTATTAGTTGCATGAACTTGGGCAAGTCATTTGCTTCTGTATCTTCGTAAAAGTAGGGATAATAATTGCTTTTCCTACTTCACAGAATTGTTGGGAGATGCTAGTTAAATGTGAAAATGTATGAAGTTGTTTTGTTGTCCTGATACATGGGCAAGATGACAATTAGCTAGAATTCCTTCTTGTGTGGGTGGCCTGGGAGAATCTGAGGAATCTGAGTCTGAGGAATCAAGATAAGCTGACTACTGGAAATCTTTCTTGAAGAATCAAGAGAGATGTGTAGGCCCTAACAAAAGGAAGCAAGATGGTGGCCAATGATAATAACTGTCATTTATATAGTTCATTAAAGTTACAAAGCACTTTAAAGCCTTTCCTTTCCCTGAGTCTCACAATAATTCCTTAAGAAATACAACAGGTATTATTATTCTCATGTTATGGTTGAGCAAACTAAGACTCAAAGAGCTTAAGTGATTTGTCTATGGTCACACAACTAGTAAGTAGAAATGGAAGGATTTGAACTCATGTCTTCCTGTTTCCCAGTCTAGCAACTTATCTACTATGTTAAGACCCAAGAAGATGATCCTAATAAGCATGGTGCTGGGATAGAACATGCTGGGGTCCATGGAAGAATTGGGTGATGTGGCTTCTAATGTGCAATATGTAATCTAGCACAGAGCTAAAACATGAAGTATTTCTATCAGGTGAGTCATGTTTGGAGAAAGAGATGAAACACTAGGAGGAATAGTGTACTTGGCAAACATCCAGTGAGAGATAAACAACCACGGCCAGAGGGAGGGAGCTGTTGGTCCATCTGAGACAGCTGGTTTGTGCTGTTCATCTGCCTACGTGTGAATTCTCCCTTTAGGAATCAATTGACCCCTTTGCAGGTACATTGATCCACAGCTGCTTACATTTGCTGCATTTGTCACTATAAATCACAATGTGAGTGGAAACATATGCCATTAATCCATTTTATATAACAGCTAAGAGCTACTAAAAATGAAATTTTAAGAACAGTCTATTAATAATATTCCTAGATGAAAGTGGTGCAGAAAACTTTTTTTTTAAAAAGACAATGAAACATCCTTATACCGTTTATAAGGTCCACATTTTTACTTCCTTTATCTTTTTTTTGTTAGGAAGGTCAGGATCTGTGATTTTTCATCAATGTGGGGAAATACTGGTGTGGAGATTCCCTCCAACAATGCACTTCAGTAATGCATCTGTTACTTAGATTCTTAGAGAGTTGCTTGAGGGAATGACCTGCCCATGGCCATACAACCTATATGAGTCAAAGATAGAACTTGAAGCAGGGCTTCTTGACCCCCAAGTACAGCTCTCTATGAACTATTGTTGCCCCTTCTCTGGAATGCTGCATGTGAGAAAAATTAACACCTTAATGGTCCCATTGAGAATTTAGGGAAAAAGTATGCAAAAGCCTAAGAATCCATCAATATTTTAAAGAAAGCAGAAATGACAAGTGAGCCAGTCTAACCATGGATAGAAGGCACTAAAAAACACCTTAACCTCTCAGGAAGAGTTGGGATGGACAATAGTCATGCCAGGTATACCCGGGAAGTTCTTGGAAGGAGCTGGAACTACAGAACTATGACAATTTTCTTCTAGTTCCTCTTAGCAGAGAAGTGGTATGTCACGGTAGCTAGAAAGCCGGCCTTGAGCCCCTGAGTTCAAGTCTTGCCTGAGACACATACTAGCTATGTGACCCTGGATAAGTCATTTATTCTCTTAGTGCTTGAGGCAAATTTCTAAGTCTATAAGCTGAAAAGAAGGTGATAATGTTCATTGATAGAGGCAGTCTCCTCATCTGAGTGCCCTGCACTAATGAAATGAAAGGTTCATTCCCCATTCCTGTTCTCTCCATTATATCTGCCTAACTGGATCAAAGTAGTCTGAGGGATATGAAAATTTGAAGTGGAGCAGCTTAGATTGATTCAGGGAAAAAATGAACTTTGTTGAGGACTTTTTTCTTTTGGTTACAGATTTTAAGATTGGCCACTTTTTTTTTAGAATGATGAATAAAATGTTTGAGACATTCTGTCAAAATAATTGGTAAAAATGAGGAAATGTGAAGAATTTTATATAAAACTAGCTATATATATTATATAGGTACATGTAGATACATGTATACACATTATATATATACATATACATACATATATACAGTTTTATGTGTGTATACATACACACATGCAATATACACACACATATAAAGCAGATTACTACAATCCCTATACATGAGGATAAATGTGCTGCAGGGCAGCACCTAAATGTAGCAGCAAGCTGTGTATTTGCCTCCAGGGGGCCTGGCTGGTTTCGCAAGAAGCAGCTGTGTTGTAGTGAAAAGACTGTAGAACTGGGATGCGGGAGATGTGTGTGGTTTCCTGTCCTGGCTCTGCCAATAGTTAGTTTGTGATTTCACTTAACCTCTCTGACTCTCAATGTTTTCAGCAGTTTAATAAAAAAGAAAGATAAGAATTTTGACTATATTCTTCCTAAAGTTCTTCTACCTCTACGAAAGAGTCAGTGATTCTCTGAGAAAGATCTTTTTTATACCTTGTGAGCTTCATCTTTTTAGATTTTTTAAAAAAACTGATGACAGATGAATAATGTGCCTGCCTTCCTGACTAGGGCTAAAAGGACAAGAAGAGGAGGAGACATTGGCTGTAACATCCATTCTTATAGATGTTAGAAATGAGTTGTTCTTCCACTGCTAACTTAAAAAGCTCACGGTATAGAATAATTAGATTGGAATCTGAAGAAATAGCCTGGCTATTCCTGACCCTGTGATCTTGAAATCCATAAAGGAAATAAGATTGAAAGGCAGAAATGTAAGTGATGATAGTACAGTTATGGCATTTGGCTGGGTTACAAAGCACATAGGTTATTTATTTTGGAGGATACTGCTATAAAAATTCCAAAGACCATCAGTTAAATGTGGTATTCTGGCCTGCTCCTGACTTCTGCAAGATGGTTCTTGCCTTTATTTGTATCCCCAGAACTCATTGACATGACTGGCGGTAGTGAGCACTTAATAAATGCTTGTCGACTAATTTTTCCAATTTCTTGGTTATATCAGATTCTTTTGTTTTCCTCAGTAAGTGAAATCATCACCATCAATATCTCACATAATGTTCCCTTTATGCCCGTATGTATATTTGGGAAAAGTCACATGTTGTTGGCTGTGCTGTCAAGTATTTGAAGTTTTGGTCACAAGGAGCACATCAAAGATACTGGCAAATGTATAAAGGCATAGTTGATCATTATCACAATCCATGATCATTATGCCCATTTTACAGATGAAGAAACTGAAAGATCCTTAGAATCTAGAGCTAGAAGGAAGCTCAGAGGCTACCTAGTCCAACCCCTTCATTTTTACAAACCAAGGAAAGGCCCAGGGAGGTTAAGTGACTTGACCAAGACCATGCAGGCAGCAAATATCAGAGATGAAATTTGAACCCAAATCCCTTGACTACAAAGCCAGTGCTCTTCCCACTGTCCCATGAATGATTTCCTAAATCCACCCAGCTACATCCTTTATTCTGGTTGAAACGTGAAAAGAGGCAAAATCTTTCAGGAGTCTATAAAAACAAAAAAACGAAGCACTAGAAAAAGCAGAAACTGTCCGTTATGATATCAGAAAATGAGACAGAGACAAAGTTCTACATGTTACCATACTTATCAAGGATAATTGGCAATAATGATCACAAGGGTATCCATATTTTTTTCTACTCTGAAGTTGGCTCGCTTCCTGGCGAGGAAAAGCCTGAGGTTAATACAGCTAGGTAACACAGTGGATAGATTGCTCGACTAGGGGTCAGGAAGTGATGAATTCAAATGCTGTCTCAGACACTGGCTGAGTGACCCTGGGCAAGTCATTTAACCTTTCTCATTCCTCGTTTGTAAAATGGGAATAATAATAGCCCCTGCTTCATAGAGCTGTTGTGAGACCAAATGGGATAAAATATGGAAAGCAATTTGCAAACCTTAAAGTGCTATATAAATGCCAACTTCTTATTCAGGCTGATCCATTATTATACCGTGGCAATAGAATTGTGTATTTGAGAAAAGGAGAGAGACCCAAAGAACCAGATGAGATATTTTCATTACAGAGTAATGAAACTCCAGCATTTCTGGTTATCTGGGTGGCTTCCTTTCTGTTTCTGTCTTTTCTTGTACTATATTGTATTTTGTTGTGTCGTGTTGTGTATGTAAAAGTTATGTCCATTGGCCTCAGCAACAAGAGGCTTAAAGTCTTAGGCACAGGAAGTATACTGATTTTCTGGTTAATGGTGGCTTTATATCACCACATCAGGGATAGCTACATCCTTCATACTCTCTGAGCTTTCTCTGTTCTCTTGCACATGCCTATGGGATCCTAAAACTAGTTATAATCAGTAAGGCAATTTTCCTTCTTTTTTTCCCTTCTCTTTTTCTCAAAATGAGGTTTCCTATATTTGTTGGATGTTAGGGAGGCACTGATTCCAGAAAATAGTAACATTTTATGTTCCACTACTATACTGATAGATTCTTTGGTTCCTTGTAGTTCATGGAGCTTATATTCAAAATACCTGAAGTCTTTACATCAGTGCATCTTTGCTTGTTATGGTTATTTTCCTGGCATGAATGCAAGTCATAACCTTTCTGGAATTCAATTTCTTCATCATTAAAATAAGAGAGTTGGAGGTGATGATGCTCAAGCTCTGAACCACTGCCACAACCCATCTGAGAACTGAGTTAAAAATGACATTGCAAATAATGAAGAATTTACCATTGGTTTAAAAAAAAATCTGATATTTATATTCTTCCTTAAAATGTAAGAAATGCTTTATACACATTGTACCATTTTATTCTCACAACAACACTGTGAGGTACCAAAGGAACTACCGTCCCCATTCTGAAGATGAGAAAATTGAAGCTAAGATATTAAATGGCTTAAGCACAGCTAATAAGGCATCCAGGCTTTTCCTGATTCCAGGTCCAACACTATTGATACAGCACCATGCCGCCCCTCAGTTAGGTATATGCCATATCTGTAACAGTATCTGTTGGGTTAACAGCTCTAGAGACAACACAACCATTCCCAGAGCACCCCTTCCCCAGACAGAAATCTCTCCAAACTGAGCTCCTGCCATTGCAATTCTCATTAGCTGCTCACTGCCATCATGGATGGCAGCAGCCATGGATTTTCTGCCAAAAATTGTGTTCCCAGGATTAATGGCCTTTCTTTCTTTTTTCCTTTAGTACCTTCAACACCCTGCCTATTACAACACACACAGTCTGTTCTAATGCATCAATTTTTTTTTATAAGAGTCTAAAGTTGTAAACAAAACGGTTGTAATTTTGGGCTGGAATGGTATTGAGAAATCTTCTCATTGAAGCCCCTTGTTTTACTGAGGACCAGAAATGTGAAGTGACTTACCCTCCCCCCTCCCGACTTTCCTGCTCCAGTGGAGGGCATCATGATCCTCTCAATCAGCCACACTCAAAATCTAAGGGTCATCCTCAACTCCTCATTCTTTCTCACTTCCCTTTCTTCAATTTGCTGCCAAGGCATGTTGACTTTACCTTCATAACATCTTTAATGTATGTCCCCTTTCTCTCCTCTGTCACTGCCACCATCCTGCCGAAGGCCCTTATCACCTCATTGTGGATTATTGTGATAGCTTGCTGGTGGGTCTGCCTGCCCCAGGTCTCTCTTTAATCCAGTACACTCTCCATTCAGCTGCCAAAGTGATCTTTCTAAAGAGAAAATCTGACCATGTTAACACCCTACTTAAGAAAATCTGACCATGTTAAACCTCTGCTTAATAGACTCTAGGCATTTGCTATTACCTCCAGGATCAAAAATAAAATCCCCCCGTTTGGCATTCAAAGCCCTTCGTAACCTAGTCCAAAACCCCCTGACCTGCTCCCTCCCCCACACAAACACCTTTCCAGTTTTCTTGCATTTTATTCCACCCCACCTACTCTGCAATCCAGGGACACTGGTCTCCTCACTGTTTCTTGAACAAGACACTACATCTCCCAACTCCAGCCATCTTCACTGCCTGTCTCCCATATTTGGAATGCTCTCAAGTCTGTCCTCCACTGTCTCCTGACTTCTCTGGTTTTCTCCAAGTCCCAGATAAAACCTCACCTTCTATAGGAAGCCCTTCCCAATCCCTCTAAACTCTAGTGCCTTTCCTTGTGTTGATCATTTCCTGTTTGTCCTGTATATCTCTTGTTTGTATATAGTTATTTATGTTAGACTATGAGCTCCTCGAAAGTAGGGACCGTCTTTTACCTTTCTTTGTATCTCCAGTGCTTAGTGCAGTGCCCAGCACATAGTAGGTGTTTAATAAATGTTTAGCGTCTGCCTGACCAAATGACACATAGCTAGTTAGTAGCAATCCTAGGATTTCAATCCAGATTTGCTTGCCTCCAAATCCTATGATCCTTCCACTATGTCCTACTGCCTCTACAATTCCACTCAAATTAGTCAAACTATGAGTATATAGTCTTGCATTATTCATGTTTGGTATCTTTACTTAAATATTGGGTAATGTGTCTTCCAGGCTCTCCCAGATTTCTAGTCAGTAAAGCCTCTGGGGCAACTGCATTTTTTCACAACTTCCCCCTTTTTATTACCCTATGGCTGGGATTCATTTTTCTCTCTTAATTCCCTAGATTTCTAGAGGAGAGTGTTTCCCCCCTCTACATTCCAAGTCTACTCCCTTAGCTCAAAAATAGTCCCATTACTTGAACCCTCATCAAAGCTGGTATTTCCTGGATCTTTCCCAATGAAATTCTCTACCAGCCTTTCCTTTGTTCTAGGCTTAAAGATCCTGTTCTGTTCCCCTTCCATTTTAATAAAAACATTTTCAATCAATCAATTTTCCATCCATTATCAAGGGCATTCTAAATGCTGACTAGGGAGACAAATACAAATTTTTGGAAAAAAAAAAAAGCTCAACTTCCGAGAAGTACATATTCCATGCGGGAGCATAAAGTGCAACAAGTGCATACGTGAGTATATACAGAACAAACACAACAAAATAAATTCAAGGTAGTTAAGTACAAGGCCTTCAGGAAGAGAGGACACAAGTAATTGGGGGATGGGGAGTCAGGAAATGGTTCATAAAGAAATCTGGGGGTCCTTGAGCTGCTTCTTGAAGGAAGAGAAGTATTCCATTAGGAGGAAGTGCATTTGCAAAGGAAATGAGATGGGAGATGGCATGTCAGACAAAGAGATGCATGTGAAGAACCATTTCCCGCTTTCATCTTAACCCTGAGAATTTCAGTGCTCTGGTAGTATGCATCAGGGGCATGAAGCAGGTCAATTCAGCTGGATTACAGAGTGCAGAAAGGGGGTAATGTGCAATAAGGCTAGAAAGATAGGTGGGATCAAGTGGGAAAAGGCTTTTAAAAGCCAAAGGACTTCATATTTGGAGGCAGTAGGGAGCCGCTGGTGTTTACTAAGGACTGATATTGTTAGATCTCTGCTTAAGAAAAAAATTTTGTATAATTTTGTATTCATATAAATACGAATGTATTTATATATAAATATGAATATACATTCATGTGTATGAATATATATTTATATTTGTGTCTAATGGTAGCCATCTCTAGGGTGAGGCAGGGAGGAGGGAAGCAAAAAAGGAAAAAAGAAATTAACATAATAAATTTAAATTTATTATTTTTAAGGAAGATCAAATTGTACATAATATATTTGCAGTTTTATGTGCAATCATTTTAAATTATACTATGTAATGGAAATGCTTGTTTTATTCCATAAATTTAAAATGAAATAAATAAAAAAATTTTTAAAGGAAACAATAATTTGGCAGCTGTGTGGAAAATAACTATAATTTAAAAATTAATTTGTGTGTTAATTAGCTGTGTGGAAGATAGACTGGAGCAAGGAGCAGCTTGAGAGAATGTTTTAGCTTATCTTACAGAAGAGTTTCTGAATCTATATGTACCCTGGAAGTCCCTGGTTTCTTCATATCATCATCCCCCAAATCCCTAATATTATCACCCCAAACAGATGGCACTCCACCAAACACATTAACATGTTTCAAATACTAATTCAATTCACATCCCCTCCTATTGATTATCTTTTCCCTAAAACTCCAAATTTTACTTGTCATATTTATCCTACCAATTTGCTATTTTCTATTAATCCACTGTAATTTTGACGGAAAGAAGTGTGGAAAGCTGCAGTATTAATATTCGGTTCACACTAGGTTGCACAGGGGTTCATTCAATTGCTATGACTACTTACACATTTTAAAAAAAAAGTTTCATTAATCTCATTTACCTTTCAGGCTCCCAAGGGGACTGAGTGACACATTCTACTGAATTCAAGATAAGATTGGCAAACTGACAAATTATGCATTCCAGAAAATTTGTTTGTAAGTCAGACTATGCCTTGAGCAATAGAGCTTTTCCAAACTGCAGGCTGAGTATTTGTGCAGGGATTCTCTTGACTACATCAAAACCCCAGCTGTACAGCAGAAAGGAGAGTAATAACCATGATTTCTACTTAATAGATTAATTTTTACAGGTGGATCTTAACTAGAGTCTATGAGGGAGGCTCACAGAAAAGTAAACATAATTTATTTAAGGAACAGTTCTAAAGGAGAAATCCTGAAGAATTTATCCCCGAAAGAAGGCTCAGCAACTTAGCAACAGAAAGAAGGGCCAGAGGTAGATATTAATGCAATTATCTAAAGATTTGGACTGATGTAAATTTCATTTGTTTCAGGGACCTTAGTATAAAGGAAGTGTTCAGATACAGGACTCCTGTTTGAACTATAATCCATCTTAATTATTTTATATTTCTCTGAAAGGATATATTTAAGTGACTTTTATCATGAATTCCATACAAAGACACCATCGTAAATTAAATGCTTGCTTTCTTCAGACGTCAGCGGCAGACATCTGTGAGTCTCAGCCAGGACAGCTATTCACATGTACGGGCTGTTTGTAATTTGAGCAATCATAAATTGGGGACTAGCTGTAATAGGATTGTGGCCCTAAGGGGAGCCTCCCATCTCCCAGATGCCAATGTTAGCTCATATTGATTCTTCCAGCAAGAAATGGACTCCCATAGTAATCTGAATATTTAGGTGCTCTATCCAGAGGCCTCGTGACTATAGCACTTTCCATAATGGTGCAACCATGAGAAAAAAAACAGGTAAGATAAGCATAAATTAATATTTAATGTGATCTGTCTTTTAAATGTTTTATGAGAAGCTGTTGCTATATTTTTCGAGTTCTATTAGGTATGGCAAGAAACTTTCTGAGTCTGATTGTGTAACATTCTTTGTAAACGTAAGGCCAAACATACACATTTCAATGTGAGTAAGCAAAAAGAAAAAAAAAAGACTGAGAGGCATTTATGTGACTAAATAAATATCTGAAGATTACCCTAAGGAATTTATATACAAAGCATCTTGGAAGGTCAATTTCTTTTTTTAAGTAGCTCTATATCTTTTAAACTATATATATGTATATATATGCTAAAATAAGAGACAGATACATATGTACATGTACATTACAGCTATATCTAAGTATACAATGAAGAAAATGGGAAATGATTGGGGTATAAAGAAAATTAACGTTTAAAAATTATTATAAAAACAGAAATATGACAAAAAGGTCTCTAGCTCCAATAATACAAGAAGATTAGGGAAGGTGAAGGGAACAAGCCATTATTAAGTACCTACTGTGTTTGGCACTCTACAAATATTATTTCATTTAGTCCTCACAACAACTCTGAGAGTTAGATGCTATTAACTCCATTTTATAGATGAGGAAACTGAGGCAAACAAAAGCTGAGTGAACTGCCCGGGGTCGTACAGCCTGAGGCTGGATTTGCGCTCCAGGCCCAGTGCTCTATCCACTATACTGCTTAGCTCCTAGGGTGAAGTATTTATTTTGTTGTCATACCCTTCAACAGAAAATAAGCATTTATAAAATATGCATATAAAATTAACTCAAGGAAATTAAGTGAAGATCTTAAATGAGAAAGCAAAGTACAAATGGCTTGGGACTAAACAGGTTTGTTTTGTTTTCATAAAGCAATAGACAATGAGATTAATTTCTCCTTTGTGTAAGAAGAAAGTAGATTCAAAGATAGGTAACAATTCTATGAGCTCTAGTGCTCTGAAATAACTCCAAACAGAACCTACACGGCAAATCACGGGGCATGGTGTGCATGGACCTGTTTCTTGCAAATCTTACTGCTTTAATGTGATCCGTGAATTCAAGGCCCATCATGGCCCGACCGCAGCAACCATTCCAGATTGATTATGCAGTACTTCCCTTAATCCACTCTCTGGTCTGGCCAAACTCATCTCCTCTGTTTGTCAGATATGTTCCATCTCCTGTCTCCCAGCCTTGGTTAGCGACTGTTCCCTGTGTTTGAACGTACTTCTTCCTTACCTTGAACTTTTAGAACTGATTTGTTCAAAGTTCAGCTCAGGGGCCACTTCCTATATGAGACCTTTCTCAATCCCTCAGACACTAGCGCCTCACCCTACAATTTAGCAGAGTACTTACTTTGTATACATTTTGCATTTATTAATATATGCATGTGTTGTTTGCCTTCATAGAATACAAGCTCTTTGAGGGCAGGTGTTGTTTCATTTCTATTTTTATATCCCTAGCACTTAGCACAGTGCTTGGAACATAGTGAGATGTCTAATAAGTAATTTTTAATTGACTCAATGACAAAGCAATCAGATGAAGCTCATATTCTCTATGTTCCCTTTAAAGACCAACTGATGGCAGGGTCCAATGAAGATGCTGCAGGTTCTATTAATTCCCCAAGGGACAAATGCCAAACATTATCAGAGGCTTCTTAGGCTTTGTAAAATACTGAATGTGCAGTGATATTCCCTTTCTATGATAAGCTATATAGTAAAACAATTCATTATTATGCCAGATACCCAGATAAATATGCCTTTTTAAAAAGATATGACAGAATGAAATAACCATTTCCCAAAGTAATTCCAATCATTAAAATTCATTTTATTCATCACATAGTGATTCCACTTTATGTACTGGTAAAACTCAGAGGCAGCATAGCATTATGGATGGGAAACTGTCTTCTAGGAAAAGAAGACCTGAGATCAAATCCTACTTTTGCTGAAAATGAGCTGAGTGGCCCTGGGCAAGTCATTTAACCATTCAGGGCCTCAATCAGCTGACTAAACTGAATTGAAGAGAAAGTGATGATCTGCATTGATACAGGAAGTCTCCCTTATTGGAAGTTTCCTATAAAAAGAGAATCATAGACCCAGTCAAAACAAAAGGGAAAAGGAAAATAAATAAATTAGAAATGAACTTCCACCCTTGATAATTCATTATTTTCATTTCTTGTCAAACAAACTGTCGACAGACTCTGACATTTGTTTCTTCTTGTTTTTTTTTTTAAATTTCCTCTTGGAGAATAGATGACAGAATCTGCTGCAATTAAAATAAATATAGGAATAGGGACTTAATTTTCCTAATCCCTGTCATAGGAAAATCAGGTCTGGAAGTAACCTCAGAATAAATTTAGTTCAACCTCTTCATTGTACAGCAAACTGAGGGAAGGGACCAAGTTTGTTTCCTTGGGTTTTTTTTGTATTTTTGGCCTTTCTTTGTATCCCAAATCCTTATCATGGTGACTGGCACATGGTAAATACTTAACAAATGCTTGTCAACTGGATAAATGAAGACACTAAAGCCAAGAGGGGGCAGCTAGGTGGCACCATAGTGCCTAGAGCCCCAGGCCTGGAGTCCAGAAGACTCATATGAATGAGTTCAAATCTCATCTCAGGCACTTACAAGCTGTGACCCTGGGCAAATCATTTAACCCTGTTTGCCTCAGTTTCCTCAACTGTAAAATGAGCTGGAGAAGGAAATGGCACTACTCCAGTATCTTTGCCAAGAAAACCCCAAATGGGGTCATGAAGAGTCAGACACAACTGAGAAAAAAAAGACTGAAGAAAAAGGCCAGGTGAAATCAAGTGACTTGCCCAAGATCACACAGATAATAAGTATCTGCGTTGGGATTTGAACCCAGAGCCTTTTACTAACAAGGAAATGGGAAAAAATACCTATCAGGGGTGGGAAACCTGTGGCCTGGACCTAGAGATGGAAATTAATGAAAGATAAATGAGGAAATGATCTAGTAACATCCAATTTCCTTGTTTTCCTTATTTATATTGACCACAGTATGATAGATGACCCTAGAAATTTGGGGGAGGGAAGAGATACATCTCACTTAAAGAGAACAAAACAACCTCTAACTATGGAAACTTTCATTGCAACATTTTCAATTAGTCTCTAAGTATTTAATTAGACTCCATAGGGTGCACATTATAAAAAACATTCAGAGTCCACCATAGAGAACAGATTTGGCTTGTGCCCTTAGGAAACTTATATAGAGGTGTTAAAGGATTAACATATAATCAACATAAATGCGTATATAAAACATCCAGGAACATCTCAACCACTTGAATTTAAATAGAGTAGGTTGCCAAGAGGGAGAGGCCAGGCTTAAGTTCTAGGTTACAGAGGACAATACTTAGACAAGATATAAGCTTGGGACTGTCACGTAAAGAAAGGGCAGAATATGCTATGACAGATGGGTTGCCTCATGAGGTGGCATAGTGGATAGAATGTTGGACCTGGAGTTAGGAAGACCTGAGTTCAAATCCTGCCTCAGGCACTTACCAACTATGTGATACTGGGCAATTCTTTTAACTATTTGTCAGTCTGCTCATCTGTAAAATGGAGATAATAATGATCATACTTACCTCCCAAGGTAATTGTAAAGATAAAATGAGATATTTGTAAAGTGCTTTGCAAGCCTTAAAGTGCTATATAAATGCTAGTGTTTATCATTATTAATTTAGCATTAGGAAGAGATCATTTCAGCAATGCCTAGAAGGAAAGAAAGGAATTGATGAAGGGACCACAGGTAGGCAGACTGGGTCCAAAGAGAAGAGTCACTTCCCATCTCTGGATCTCAATGCCTCATCTGTGAAATGATGGAGGAGCTGGACTAGATAATCTTCCAGGGCTAAATCGATAACCCTATGAAAGCAACTCTAGTATATTGTTAAACACTATAAACCTCCTATATTGGAGTCAGATACATTCTATGAGCCAATCATAAGACAGAATCTCAAAAATAAATTAAACAAATTCAGTCAAGAAGCCAAAAGGCTACCAGATATTATCCTCTTTCTTGATCCAAATAAGTCTGTTAGTTGTTTCCACGTCGGTTTAGCCAGTGGAGTAAATAGTCTTTAAAATAATGAGCATTCTTTGATGTGTGAAAAAAGGAACTCCCCAATTCAATCATTGTAACATACACACATCTGCAATCAATCCTGATGATAAAAAGCTTGATAAATGACAATCTAGAAAATATTTATCTTTATATCAAACACTGTAACCACAGCAAAGTAATCACTTAGGCTGTAGAAATTAATAAAGGCCAGAGGTAATTTTCTGAACAGGAAATGACAGTGATCTATAAGCACATATTTCTTTCTCAAAATACCGCAAGCCCCCATGAACTTCATTGGTAAACAATATGAAATAAACTGAATTCCTAGAGAAGTGATGGATCTCCAGGAGAAGGAAATGTATCACTGCCAAATTCTATAACATAGTTGAAATAATAAACTAGAATATGAATAGGACATTTTTAGAATAAGATCAAAACATTCTCAAAATATAAAGTAACCAGTAGAATATATATCAAGTGGAAATATAAATCATTATTGTGCAATGACAATGTAACTGTTCTTTACTGATCAGGCTGGCACAAAGGTAGGCAGCAGTGAGTGGCATTGTGGACAAGGAATTGTCTTTGTCATCTGCGGACTTGGATTCAAAATCCAACTCTTTTATTCATTAACTAATGAATTTCCCTCTCCTGGGCTTCAGTTTCCTTGTCTGTAAAATGATGAAGGAGAATCAGATGATGTATAAGATCTACTCTATCTTGAAATTTTATGATCCTGCATCATAATTATTATAGAAATTAATCTAGAAACTTCTGAGGAATAGTAAGCCCATTCCTATCTGTGCTGATACCAACTTTTAGTTAAGCACTTTATGGAAAAGACAAACACAAAATAGCAGCTAATCTCAATATTTTATATATATATATATATATATATATATATATACACATATATATATACATATATATGGTAGGATCATATATTTGGAGTTGGAAAAAATTAAATTGCGATTGTTATCAAGATGTCTTTTTGGGAATAAACTTAAATAACAATTACTTTATTTTAAAATATGTGAATGATGAAAACATTGTACACAGTAACAGTCACAGTGCGCAAGGACTGATTTTGAGAGACTTAGCCCTTCTCACCAATGCAAGGATCTAAAACTTTTCCAAAGGACTCACGATGGAAAATGCCATCCACATCCAGAGAAAGAGCTATGGAGTCAGAATGCAGAGTGAAGCAGACTCTTTTTTGTTTTGCTTTGTTTCCTTTCTCATGGCTTCTCCCATTCATTATAGTTCTTCTATAAAACATGACTAATGTGAAAATGTGTTTGATAGGAATATATGTGTAGAACCCATATCGGATTGTATGCCATCTTGGGGAGGGAGGGGGGAAGGAGGGAGAGAAATTTCAAAAACTTATGGAAGAAAATGTTGAAAACTGAAAATAAATTAAATTTAAAAATATGTAAATGATCAAATAGCACAATAGATTATGAGTTTATAAATAAGTGAAATATTCTTCAATAAATTTCTATGCTAACGCTTCACACTAATATGGTAGTGACAGTGGATTTTTTTTGTAGGTTATATAGGGTTCAAGATTTAGCAGATTAAACCTATTCCTTCTTTCAAGGGAAACAGCACAGACAACAGTAAGTATGTGCAAAATAAACACAAGGTGATTTGGTCTAGGAAGGCACCAGCAGCCCGGGCAGGGAGTGGGTAAAGAAAATCCTCATGAAGAATAGCATTTGATCTGTGACATGAGTGAATTCTAGGGAAAAGGAACTAGGGAATTCTAAGAGGAGAAGTGAAGATGGTAGACTGTGTCTACTCTCTAAGGACCAACTTAGCTAAAATGATGAGAAACGTTAACAGCAATTTGGCCATTAAGAGTTGTTTTTTTTTTCAACCTGGGTAAACCAAGTAAGTTTATAACATGGCTATCTAAGTAATTGTGTTTCAGTTCATCTGATGGTGTGCCAACTGTTTGATTGCTAAATAGAGACTGCAGCGTAAGTGTAACAAGGATTAAATTAATATTTATAAATCATCTAAGAACTCTTTGATTCTTAGCCCTCTGTTCCCTGCAGCCCTGCAGAAGTGGAAAGTGGCAACACAGGACTAAGAGTTATTTTGTTGCCACCTTCCCTTTCTTCAGGGAACAGAGGGCTAAGAATCAAAGAGTTCTTAGATGATTTATAAATATTAATTTAATCCTTGTTACACTTAGACTGCAGTCTCTATTTAGCAAACAGTTGGCACACCATCAGATGAACTGAAACACCATTACTTAGATAACCATGCTATAAATGAAATAAGACATGAAAAAATTAGTTAAGTGGAAGCATGCATATAAGTTCTAGAATTGGAAGTGATCTTACAGGCCATCTAGTCTAATTCCCTCATTTTACAGCAGAAGAAACTGAGGCATAAGAAGACAATGAACTTGCCCAAGGTCACAAAGAAAATGAGTTAAAGAATCAGAATTCGAATCCAGGTTCTTCAGTTCCAAATCTAGCACCCTTTCCACTACACATGATTACTTTGGTTTTGCACATATTAAGTTTGAGACACCGGGTTGGGGAGGTGACCTTCAAATGAATCTGTCTTGCATATGACTGGAAACATGGGACTGAAACTAAAGAAAGTCCTGGAGCCCAGAGATACAGATTTAGGCATCTTACTCATAGAGGCAGTATTTGAAGCTATGGGAGTGAATAAGATTATCAAGGGAGAGATTATAAAGAGAGAAGGCCAAAGACAGAGGCTTGATGAATGCTCACAGTTGCGGGTCGTGGAAAAGAAGATTAACAAAGGACAGCAACAGAAAGTGGTCAGAGAAATGATACAAGAACCAAGGGAAAGTAGTGCCATGGAAGCCAAGGAAGAAGCAAGTATGTGGGGCGGGCGGGGGTGGGGGTGGGGCACTTAGAATATAGGTTCCTAATTTGATGTGCTTCTTGTAGCTCTGTTGTTAATAAGAACAGTTCCTAAAAGCTTGAACTAGTTTCTTACCACATGAACTAGATATTGGAAAAAATTTAAGAGATTGCACTACATTACATTAAGTCTTGTTACTGGCAGATTTTGGCGTAATCTTTGTGAGTTATTTGGAATCAGAGAAGCAAAGACCTCCTCAGAACTGCCCTGAGAATGAGGTCTATTCCAGAGCATCCAAGAGAAGATATTTCCAAGGAAAAGAGGATTGCATGGGGCTCATGACGAAATGTGCTTATGAAATGGACGCTGGGAATGGGTTGTTAGGATACCAGAAGACTTTATGTTATTTAGTATTGATGATCATCAGGGCATTGCTTCGACTTTTTGTTTCATGGTGTTTATGCTGAGTTTTCTTGGTTACCTTGGTGACATGGAAATCTCCCCTCTCAAAATTTGTCCATTGTGAGTCCTCTAAGTAGTATGATTTGTAGATGGACTTTTATAATTCTGATTATGAATATATGAAAAACTTTATACATTTATCTTATACATAAATGATCCATGGAGGGGGGGAATGGGCTGACCCCTCCTCCATGAACCAAAAAGGGGAATTGAAAGAATTAAAATAGCAAGTGACTATAGGAATTGAGTGAACACTTGATTCCATCTTTTGACTCGATTCTGGAATGAGCTCAGTTCCCTTTCTATTCAATTATGAGCATAGTCCAACTTCTGTCTTGTGAGAAAATTTTATTCAATTGTGGGGATTGTCAGAAAACTTTACTGCATCATTTGAATGTAGCCCTCCATGGCTGGAAAGCTGTTCACCTCTATCTGCTACTTAGAAACCCTTAACCAAGGACCTAGGTTGTGTTGACCAGAAACCTAGTTAGATCCAAAGACTGAAGAAAAGAGTTTTCTTATAATTATACAGCTCAGGTAACCCACATCTTATCTGAAAATTGGCCCCATACTGGTTAATCACTTATTGTTTCCATGTTCCTTTAATTGAATACAGACATGTGGGGTGGGGGGATGACACCTTTTTTTTTTCTGATTTCATGGATTTGCACCTGTTCATTCTTCCCCTCCTAATTGGAAAGTTCCTAATCCAAGGGTGGGGACCCTACCTGTCTAATCTTTTCTCCGATTAGAATTCATATTACCTAATTTTGCATCCTGTTAATTGTTTTCTTTTAATTAATTGGTATTATTTGATTAATTATTTTTAAAATATAAAAATCTGTCTCTTCTATTTGGGATTCGGTGCCAAAGCCGTGGAAGGCCTGGTCCTGATTTGTTTTGCAATTGACTTTTGTTGCTTAATAAACCGATATTCTTGGGAGCTCAAATCTTTGTTTCCTCAGTCATCTCATCTTTTGCCCACCATATCTATGAGCAGGTCTCCCATTTCTACCTTAACCTTAGAATCTTGGCATTCTGGAGAAATCCAGGTTGATCTGAAGCAGACAGGTTTAACTCCTGAGTTGGACCCTCTCCTCCCATATCCCATCATTTCCTTAATCACTTGAACAATAGATAAGGTTCACTTGAGGCTGGAAAGCAGGAATTTGTACATTGGTGAATTCAGTGAGAAGATACACGCTGAATGGGGGGAGTGAAAAGAGATGGTGAAGGCTCCACAGAAAAATATGCTTCAATAGCAATAAATGAAAGAAGGTTTAATAGCATATTCAGGAGACTAACCCACAAAAAGCACTAGATGTCACAAGCACCAAATAAAATCACATAAACATAGAAATGACTATATCTTAACAGACAGGAAGCAACTGATAATGGATGAGACAGACAACCTAGAGTCAGTTGTCTGTACATAATCACGTTATTGACCAGTTAGAATAAATGCCAAAGTAGATGGCAAAATAGATAGAATAAAGATGGGAAAACACTGAATGCAATTACAGCAGTTTCAACCTAGCCAAAAGCTGTCAATTGCACAAAGAAGGAAATGGACAAATAAAAGACAATAACTCTGTCATCATTTCTTAGGGAAGTTTAATCATTGCAGAAAGGTTGCTACAAAGATTAAGCCTAAAGAATCTAGAAGCTAGTTCAGCCAGCAGATGCTTGATTTCCTTGCCAAGCAGAGAGATATAGAAGTTGAGGGCAATGTTATTTATAACATGTACTTATTTGCAAAATATTATAGAGGATGACAGATGACTTCATACCCCCACCTCCTGCACTAAGCACTTTTAGTTCTACCATTCCCCCCACTACTACCTTCCATTTTTGTATATAGCACATCTTGTAAGTAAATAGTTATTTGTATGTCATCTCCCCCATTAGAATGTGAATGCCTTCAGAGCAAGGAACATGTTTTTTGCTTTTCTTTGCATCCTTAACACTTAGTACAATACCTAGGACATAGTAAGAGCTTAATGAATGTTTGTTGATTACTTTAAATAGCACTGATTCATAAGACGGTAAAACATCTGGGGAGGAAAAACTGAGCCTTTAGAAAGCTTGGTATGAGATACAGGTAAGTCATCCAGAGATAATTTATAGATGAAACTCAAAGGAAACAACAAACATACAAAATAGATTAGAGCTGCCAACATTCATGGGTAATTTTTTTTTCATGGAAGAACTATATTGCCTAGAATTCTACAGTCTCAGTAATGGATGTACAATATGAAGAAGAGGCAATGACTCTTAAGAAGAAGGACTTGGGAGAACTGACATGAGCAAATGCGTATGGAATAAATCTATGAGCTGGCACATTTTTAAAGCGGATCAATTTTTAAAGATACTTCAGAGAAGAGAAGATTGCAGAAAGTCATCCAAAAATATGGAATGAAAAAGATTACGGATGATATCCTCCCTATACCACCCTCCCACCCAAGGCAACTGAGAAGCTAATATTTATCCAGAGGTCTGCTTTTTCAACTCTATAATACTTTTATGAGAATGATTTATAGATACATCAAGAGAATTCCTTATGGAAACATGAGAACGAATAGACATGCCACTACAGGTATTTGGACATGGGAGATAACCTGTACAAAGGCATGGCGGTAGGAAATTGAGATGGATCACCATATATACAGAACAGCTAAGGGGGCAGTTTGATTTTAACAGAGCATGTGTGAATGAGATGAATATGAAATAAGAATGAAAAGGTAGATGGGAGCCATTTTGTGGAGGCTTTAATTGCAAAAGCCTACCTTTTTAAGCCCAGTATTCTTAAGATAGTTATATGTGGTCATGAAGCATGGAACAACATGCTGTTAGAAAAATAAAAATTACAAGACACCCTAAGGGCCAACCAAAGAAACATGAACCACCAAAACAGAGAGGTAAACAAATAGCAGATAAGATATTACTTCTATTCACTCTAGTGCTTTCTCTCTGTTAATTATTTCCTATTTATCCTGTATATCCTGTACATAGCTTACTTTGTATATGTTTGCATGTGATCTCTTCCATTAGATTGTAAGCTCCTTGAGGGCAAGGATTATCTTTTGCCTATTTTTGTATCCTGATTGCTTAGCACAGTGCTTGGCACATTGGAGGTGCTTAATAAATGTTCAGTGACCTCTAGATGGCACAGTGGAGACAGCACAGGGCCTGGAGTCAGGAAGGTTTGAGTTCAAATCCAGTCTCAGACACTTAGTAGCTATGTGACCCTGGGCAAGTCACTTAACCCTGTTTGCCTCAGTTTTTTTCATTTGTAAAATGAAATGGAGAAGGAAATGGCAAACCACTCCAGTATCTTTGCCAAGAAAACCCCAAATGCAGTCATGAAGAGTCCTAAATCCTATGTAGCATTTATGGAAAGACACGAAAGAGAATTAGATAGCATGAGAAAGCATGGAGATCTCTTGGATTGCATTAAGGGGCATACTAAGCGCCAAAAATGGAATCACGTATCCATCAGGATTTCAATATCTCGATAAATCTTCTGATTTCAATTTGTTGGAATAGGAAAATGGAAAGAATACTAGGTTAGAGTCAAAAGATTCGGATTTTGGTCCTGTCTAGAATATTTACCAACTGTGATTTCTGTGATCCTCAGCTTCTTCATCTGTAAAATGAAGTTAAGAATTTGTCCCCTTCCTACTTCACAAAGTTGTTATGAAGATTGTAAGTGTTAAGTATGAGATAGTACTCTGTAAACTACAAACTACTACACAGATACAAAGGTGTACCAGTGTAATTTCTAACAATATAGTACTTGAAACATCATATTCACTTAACTTTTCAAGAAGTTTTATAAGTACGTAATAATCCCTAACTCTTAAAAAATAGCTAATTCTTTACTATAGGAGGATCCAATGATCATCCCACCAAAATTTCATCTATCATAAATTTCCAGGTCATTTGGGAACCATTCATGAGATGTTTGTTGATGAGATTAATGAGGTTTTAATAGTGAATATACATGAATGAGTTGCTGTAAGTCATTCCAGCTTTTAAACATATCACGAAAGTGAAAAATCTACGTTTTTACAGATGTATTTTTGTGTGTAGTTGTAGAAAGACTGTTTTCTTTGTTCAAAATACTTAACTACAAATTTGAAAATCATCTGGAATTTGAAAAAAAACAGGAAAGCTTGTATTTCTTTTCTGTTTCAGGAAAAGGAAGGAAAGAAGTATTTCCCAAATAATGCTATATTTTACATTTCTCATGCTTGTGTATGAATTTGTTTTTCTTTTAGAAAGACATTTCATATGTATAGGTAAAATAAATAAAAATTCATATATTTGTATTAAAATAAGAATGCCTGTTTGTCACTGAAGAAAATATCCCCAATGACTGAGCTTATGGTCTTAGTTAAATAAAAGAATTTTGATGTTTTGTTTTGGGTGGTGAATGATTCACTTTCTAACAAATCATGGCAAAAAAAATTATATAAATACTTGTGATTGGGGAACTAGAAATGATTCACCTCCCAATGACATTACAAGGATCTGCTTCATTTATCGTCATTGTCAAAAAGAAAAAATCCCAAGCCAGAAAAATGATTGAGCACCATAATGTGCTTAAGAAATTAATCTGTAGCCATCAAAATAAATTGCTGTGGAAAATACATAGCTCATATATTTAAGAATGAAATCTTTGCCTAACTCTGCCTTTAGATTACAGCAAACCTATGAGAAAATTGTTTAAACTTATTTTTTTTTACTTATTATTTAAGTAGACCATCCTTGACTAGTGATTTAGATCATAACTGAAACTGATTTGACTTAAATCAATCTTAGCCATGATACACGAATATTTGCATTAAATTAAAACTTTTATTCTGAAGGATCTATGTAGGCATTACTACTCCTGCCTATTACAGACCATTGCCATTTTGGCAATCCTTAGTTTCAATTCTATAGAGAGTCTAGCACTCCATTACTTAAAACCATAGAACATCACTGAAAAAAGAAGATCACTGAAAGAATAGGGTATTCAAAAGATAGGCTTTTGTTTAAGGGAGTAGCTTAAAGTCATTAAAAGGGCTTTTCAGTTTCCAAAAGGCAAGCCATGCTACTCTCCTCATTTACCCAAATCACAACGGAGAGGTACAGTGCAGGCATGAACAGACTGAGACACATTACAAGTAAGGAATTATGAAAGGGAAAAGGTGACAGTTATGCCCTCAAAGAAAAGTTATTAAAAAAGAAGATGGGGTTGGTTAAATGGCAAGAATAAACAATGACCAATGGATAACCCTCCATGCTTCATGTCTTTGGATATCAGGAGAACTCAACAAAGGCCTCCAGCACAATGGGTTGGCCCCTGGGAGAACATGAACAAAAGTCACACAGGTTGGGCAGGCACAGATGGGTGGTAATCTGGAATAGATGGGTGGTAATTTTCCTTGCTAGAGAGCCTATTCTCATTGACAATTTGCATATTTGAATAGTTATGTGGATATTAACTGTCTCTTATGTACCTGGCATTGTGCTAAGTGCTAGGGATATAAAAAAAGGCAAAAGATAGTCCCTGCTCTCAAGAAGCTCACATTCCAATGGAGGAGATAGCATGCAAATGACTATGTGCAAATAAGCTATATAATGGCTAAATTTGAATACAACCTTGTAATGGATGCAACATGGGTAATGCTAATAATATGCATTCTCAGCCTTTATTTAAGGCTTTTTTTTAAAGTACTACCTCCACATTTAGGCTTTGTACACATTTTTCATCCATTTGATTCTTCCTGTGTAGATAGATCAAACTATTACAAGATATCAGTGTAACACTGTAGATGCACATCTATTATCCATCAATCTCACAATGAGAGCAATCCATCTACTCTTCTAAGGGTAAGTGTCTTCGATGAAGCCTTTTACAACCCATTCAGATGTAATAAATCATTGTTAATCTAGTATGCAACAGCCTACTTTCACCCTTCAGTTGTCTTTCTAATGTACTTTTTATCTCCTATAAATTTTGATCTATCCGTGATTATGGTATTACATGATTCATAGTACATAATATTACTGGAGAGAATTAAATTAGCTTACTGAATCAAAAATGTTGCTATTCATTCTGCTTTTTTTAAGCTTCAGTGATTCCAACAAATTATAATAAAGGATATCCAAATTAGTGAAGAGTCTAAGTTACAGAATATTTGAAGTGAGATGCAATTTTGTTACTTTCTAGAATTTCCATATAGTAACAGATAGTTGGCCAATAAAGGGTTGGTTATTCAAAATTCCATAGGAACCCAAGGTTTAATAAATAAAGAAGAATGTTTTATATTGAGCATATAACTAATATATAAATTATGCTCCTATTGGAATATACCAGAAAATAGTATGTTTAGCATGACCTTTGGCCTCTTGCTAGGGCCCTAGCTGACAGAAGTGACACCATGTCTGACCCACCCATGGCCTGGGAAGTTCCTACATACCCAATAGTGTTTTTGTCAGCTACATTTAGGCAAGTAAAGCAAAGCTCTCCTGATCATAATCAGTTTAGCAAACTTTGTCTAATGTAATTATACATGGTCAGCAAACTTTGCTAATCATGATGATCTTGTGGGCAATAAAGGGGCCGAGGGGATTGCAGTCCAGGCCACCTGCTTATTTACTGCTCCTAAAGTCTCCTTCCCACTTGGTCCCTACGAATCCGTCCAGCAACAACAATCAGCTATAAGGTCAGAGACCCAGGGATCTGAGCTCTCAGTCTAGGTACAAATCCCACCATATCTCTATGCCACCACCTGTGCTTGCCTATGGGACTGTAGGGGTAGGGAGCTAAATGTGTTCCTGTGAGTAATAAATCTTTTGAGCACATACATTCTTCTTCAGTACCTCACCTGTGATCTCACAAGTAGTTTAAGCACTCCCCTATAATGTCATTCATACTATTTATCTGCTTGGCAAACCACTTTCTATAAAGTGCAAAGGCAAATGTCATATCAGATACTGCTCAGATTTAATTTTTTTGAGATCAGATCTCTGTATATTAACCAGGCTGGCAGTGTAGGAGGCTTTTTGTGGGCTCAGTCCCACTTTTATTGGCATAGGAGCTACGATCTGCTCCATTTCTGACATGGGCCAGCATGTTCCTCTTTGGGCAATCTGTTATCCCCACTCCTTGAGGCTCATGATATCAATGCTGAAATTAGTGCAGAGATACAAGTGCCTTAGCCCACTGAAGTTCAGAACTCTTGAGCTCAAGAGATTCTCCAGCTTTCACCTCCCTGATTGCATGGATTATAGGCATGCATCAAAATACCAGGATTGCCTGAAGTTTCGAGAATTCTAAATCAATAGAATTCGAATGAAAAGTTTAATCATACATTTTCCCCATTATTTCTGTGTCTGCATAATCTACACTCATAGTAGTCAGAGGCCATGCTTGGTATGCATATGTTTTGATGGTTGTGCCTAGAACAACATTAGGATTTAACATATGATACTATTAGTAATTGACATTTGTGTAGTATTTCACAATTCACAAAATAGTTTCCATTTGTTGCATGTTTGGTTATCACAACAACTCCCATGAAGTGGGTAACGAAAGTATTTTTTACTCATTGTCATAATGTTGTTCAATTGTTTTGGTTGTGTCCGACTCTTCATGACCCCATTCTGGGATTTTCTTGGCAAAGACACAAGGGTGGTTTGCCATTTCCTTCTCCAGTTCATCTTACACATGAGGAAACTGAAACAAACAGGGTTAAGTGACTTGCCCAGGGTCATACAGCTAGTATCTGAGGCCAGATTTGAACTCAGGTATTCCCGACTGCAGGCTGGGTGCTCTATCCACTGTGCCACCTAGCTGCTCATATTGTAATAATAACTATTGTAATAATAAATGCACTACTTCATTTGATACTTATCACAACCCTGTGAGAGAGGTGCTATCACCTCCTTTTTTACAGATGAATAAACTGAGGCTCAGGGAGGTTAAATGACTTGCCTAGGATCACAAAGCCAGTAAGAACCTATGGTGGGACTGAAATCCAGCCTTTCTTGACTCCAAGTCCAATGTTTTATTCATCATACTATGCTGTTTCCTTTTTTAATAAATGAGAAAGCAGATGCAACAGAATGAAATCACTTTCAAAAGGTCACACAGCCAAAGAGTTACACAGTCAGGATTTGAACCCATCTGCTCTTTCCAAATAAATAAAACAGTCTTTACTCTACCATAGCATCTACAATGATAATAATAGCAATTCTGTGATTCTGATCATGGCTGAGCTCTTTCCTCAAAATTCATCTCTCTTATCAAATGTGAGGCAAGAGGGGTTCCTAAAACTGACATCTACACAACACTGACTGAGATTTTGTTATCTTAAATTTCATTTCTTCTAAAAGTGCCATTTTTAGTTCCACTAGGGTGAGCATGGTTTAATACTGTTTTACAAATTACTTTAATTTGGCAGGTGTCCACAGTGAATGCCAGAACAAATATAACTAACAAATGCTTAGAGCTTGGAGGGTGTTTTGGCACTACATCTAAAATTCATGTCATATTAAAACAAATTCTATTTGTACTTCACTCTAATTAAATACACTCATTAGCTATCACTTTAATTCAGTCTATTGCCAACCCACCAAGAATCACTAATTATGGAGCAACATGGCAGTGTACAGATTTCTGAAGGCAAAGAAAACCCAAATTCTTTTGACTTTTAAAATTCTCCTTTCTGAAATCTACTTTTTCCTATTTTGATTAAACTATTCCACAAAACTAGCTCATTAATTCCTAATATACCAAGGTCCCTCTCTTTCTTCAAGTAGCTCCAACACTTACAAGCTATGTGAGCATGGGCAAGTTATTTAAATGCTCTGAGCCTCAGTTTCCTCATGTCTCCTTACTCCAAAGGGTTGTTATAAAGGAAATGATGGAATTATTGGGATGGAAATGGGAATTATCATTTATAATTGTAACTGCCTGGCTAGGATAGATCCATGATTCATCTGACCCATTATCTCTTCTTTAATGAGTTGCTGACATATTGTAGATGAACACAGTTTCTTAAATCTCGTAAGATTAGCAATGTTCACTTTTCATAATAGTCCATCAGAGAAATACTTTTTCTAAACCTTCCTGAAGTGTTTCCTCCCCAGAAGATGGAGGTAAGTAGCACTGTTAAGTGGAAGGAGCTCTAGTCAAGAAACAAGTTATTAAGTAGCTATGGGACCTTGGGACAAGTCACTCAACCTTTCTGACCCTTAATATCCTAATCCATGAAAGGAGAGACAAGACAACCTCTAAAGTCTTCAATAACTTTAAAAGTCTATGCTTCCATGACTTTAGAGTCACTTGCACAGAAAGATACTTCATTTTGAAATTCCAGGTGATTTATAAAAATGTTAATTAAAATTGGTTTCAGCATTCATATTTAAATGACCATACCATATAAATTTCTAGATCCCAACAAGAGTCCATTTATCCCTACTTTCCTCCCTAGCCTTTCCCTGATGCTTTGAAGACTGGAGACACAAGTCGACTAACAGTACACAAAACAAAGATTGTCATGTTTTGCCATGAAGATGTCCACTGCTGTCCTATCTTTCCCAGGGAAATGTATTAAAGTCAGATGTAAAAAGTCAGAGAAGTGACTGTGAGCCCAGATCTCCAGGATAACTTATCACCTCATATATTCCCTCTTGGAAATCTTCCGTGTCCCACCTCCTATGAAAGACAGGACCTAAACACAGATGACACAAGACCAAGGACACAAAGAATCATACCCTTCAGGAGACAGAGTAGTAAGGGTCACCGCTAGACAACACTATTAAGGAAAACAGGAGAGGATTACCCTAGATTTCAATGACTGAGCTGCTACAACTTTCCAGAGCATTACTTGCCATCACCTTCTCACTCTCAATACCACATTGAAACTTTTGTCTAAGGATTGAACTGGGCTGAACAGTGTGCTCCGACAATGAAGTCAGCTCAAAGCTCTTTTAACTATGTGGCGTCCCTGATAATCATCTCTAGATCACAGTCTCAGTTGAGGTCCTATATCCCATCCTTGCTGCTAACCCTTGTCTCCAGATCACAGTCGCAGATGAGGTCCTTCATCCCATTCTTGCTGCTAACCCTTGTCTCCAGAGCACAGTCCCAACTGAGGTCCTCCAACAACACTCTCCTCTCAAGTACCATATTTCCAGGAAAGACCAAAGCTTCAGAAAGAAGATTCAGACATTAAGTGGTGATAACAAAGAGGATAAAGATATTCAAACTTCATTTGAAAACTCTTCGTCATGTCCCCCATGGTTCCAAAGAAAGAGGAGATAAAGTTGCACAATTCACCAGGGCCATTTCCAATGAAATCTGCTTTCAAATAGTATTGAGAGAACTGTTGTTGAGTCATTTTAATCATATCTGACTCTTCGTGACCTCACTTGAGGTTTTCTTGGCAAAGATACTGGAGTGGTTTGCCATTTCCTCCTCTAGCTCATTTTATAGATGAGAAAGTTGAGGCAAACAGGGTTAAGTGACTTGCCCAGGGCGCACAGCTAATAAGTGTCTGAGTCTGGATTTGAACTTGTCTTCCTGATTCCAGCCCCAGAGCTCTATCCATTGTACTAACTAGCTGCTTTACAGAGAGTTGTAAAATTTTTCAAATTTTGCACTATGTTGAAAGTATTTCATTTTTATTACAGGCAACCAGACCCCTAAATTCTCAAGGCAAACTAAACATTACAACTAGGTATTGTGTCAATCATATCTTATTAAGTGAAATCAACTCTCTGGGAGAAAACATTCTAAAGAAACAAGCACATTTTTAAAACTATAGCAAAAACCTCACTTTAAACAACAGGTTAAAACGTGAAAGTGCATGAGCTTCTGAGAAATACTAAATGCCCGCAGAGGAGGAAATGGTTTTGCTTTAACCTTATTGGGAAATGGAAATGGATTTGTGACTTAAATAATTAAATAATTGTAACAAGTATCAGATATATGTATGTATATCTACATACATACATATATATGCATATATACACATACATACATATATATGCATATATATGTATGTATATATACTGGAAAGTATTATACACTAGGAAAAGCACTGGACCTGTCATAAGAAGAACCAGCTTCCAAGTTCTCTCCTACTCACAGGGATATCTAGCACATGAGGCTCGTATGGTTGAGGGAGCCAATAAATCTAGAAACAAGCATTACCATTGGCTCTTCCCCTGAAGGACCTAAGCTCTATGCTTAGTAGCCTGTGGCTACTGTGAGTCTCGGTTTTCTCAACTGTATAAATGGGACATATTTCTTGCCTTTTCAATGGGTGAAGGAGGGATGCTATAGAGGGAGAGAAATCAGAACTGAAAATAAAATTAATTTAAAATAAAGTAAATAAAAATAAGGATAACCACAGTACTTATCTTATAGGAATGTTATAACATGTTTTGTAAACCGTAAAAGGATATGAAAATGTTTTACATACAAAACATCCTTCACATTATCTCATTTAGTCCACATGGTCAAGCCTTTGAGGAAGATAGTCAAAGTATTATCCCCGTTTTACAGTTGAGGAAAGAGAGACATGAACAGACCTTCCCAATATTACAAAGCTTAAGTGGCATAGTGGGGATTCAAACCAAGGTCTTCAGGGGTCCAAATTCAGTGTTCTTTTTCAGAGAAACTTCCTAAACTTCTTTGAGAGTGCTAGTCTTTTCAAGAACAGGACAACTCAGCTCTATAGTAAATGCTAGTAATTTAGCATAAAAGGGCAATATAAAATAGGGTGTAACCTACAACAATATGTCAGCTGACTTTGGTCAGGAAAATGGGACTAGTTTAGTGGAAGGCAACTATATGGAAGGAGTGAGCAACAGGTCAAAATTCTCTTTTTTTTTTCCAGTTCCAGAAGAGGCATTTCCTATCTAGTGGTTCTCATGAATAAGGGAAAAAAAAAGAGTGTAGATGACATCTGATTCTCTAGGACATTTGTACTGGGATATAGAAATAAGAAATTCATTTTCTCCCTGATTCTCAGTTTAATTCTTCCAAGTAGGAAAAAAAAATAAAACTGCTGTCTAAACAGGAGTGTTTGTGTGCATATAAAATTCACAACAATTCTGCTATAAGGTAAACAGAAAGACTGCATCCAAAAAGCAGCATTTTAAAAAAAAAATCCTGAATTAATCGGTAATCAGTTAAACAAAACTATATTCCAATCATCTCCTTGGAGTCCTAAGGTTTTTCTTCTCTGCTATCCCCAGTGTAAGAAATCAGAAATCTGAATTAGGAACACTTTATTTTGGTTATTAAAAAACAAATGAACAAACATTTTGTCTTGGCTTCTATCAATTTTCTTATCATGTCTCCAAATTTAAAATTAGGTTAGGTTTTTAAAAAGTTACTGAAAAAGACCTTCAAATCAACACCTGTGTCACCTCACGGTATAGAAATGATCTGGTGTTCTTGAAAGCTACACCATTGTCTATGTCATGATGGAATTAGGGATCATGTCTGTTATGCTATAAGTTTGGCTAACTTGAAAAAGTCTCATCACCATGAGGTTGCCCAGCAGTTTACACACACACACACACACACACACACACACACACACACACATTATGTATGTATATATATACACACATACATACATACATATATACATTATATGTCTATATCCACACATGTACATGTGTATGCATATATGTGTATGGTATATATGTGTATATATGTATGTATATTATATGTGTGTATGCATGCATAATGAAATGGTAACTTTCCTAAAAGATTCCCATTTTTTGTACTTCAGCAATTTCCTTTTCGGTATGAAATGAAGCTCCCTTTGTTGATTCCTTCAACTTTCAAAGAATACGATGATCACTAAGGCAAATCAAGAATGGATGAGCTGCTTTGCTTCTGGCAGACAGAGAGTTATGCTCAAAGACCTGAAGTCCCCCTTGTTCATTTTATCATGCTTCTGTGTAGGACTTCTAATCTGGTCCCTGCAATCCTCATCTATTTTCTCCCTCTATCCTTGGGGTCTTGCTCTCATGACAATATCACTTTTGTTTTGTTCCCAGTCGATCTTTACTCCACATGCTCCTCACCACTGTGAGGAGATGGAATCAATTGGGTTGGGATAATTGTTTCTTCTTCATGAATATATCTTTTTAACATCCAATGCTACTCTATTATTCATTCTATATATTCCTTTTAAATATGCTATAGACTTCGAAAATTAGGAAGCCTAACTCCCTAATATTAGCCTCCTTGTGTTGGGAGTAAGTTGTCCCCCACGTGCCACCTTTGCTCTAGAGTCATCCCTGTCTAATTAGCATATGTCACACAGGCTATGTTCATTTCTGCCTCTGTGCCTTTGCTCAAATTTCCCACCACTTAGAATCCTCTCCTTCCTCTGTTGAGCCAAATAATATCCATCCTTCAAGGGCTAATTTAATTTTCACTTCAGGCAGTTTTTCAGCCAACAAGCATTTATTAAGAGATTACTATATGCCAAGTACTGTGCCAAGCATTGTGTGTAGAAAGGCAAACATACATACATACACACACACACACACAACTTCCTGCCCTAAGGAACATTTGTTCTAATGTCAGAAACAACATATAAATGAGTTATATAAGACATAGACACAGTAGGTGGAAGGTAATCTCAAACGGGGAAGGTAGATCAAGAAAGGTCTCTTGTGAACATGGGATCTGGGTTCACTCTTGAATAAAGCCAGGGCAAACAAAAGGAGATGAGCAGGCAGAGTATCCCATGTACGGAGGACAGACAGTGCAGAGGCAAGCAACTAGGAGCCAGTGTCTTGTTTTGGAGCTACACCAAGGCCAGTAGAGTAGGATTGTAGAGTATGTGGAGAAGAAGGAGGTGTAAGAAGAAGACTGGACAGACAGGAAGGGAACAGTTTATGAAAAGCATTAAGGGCCAAATAGAGGACCTTATTTTGATCTGAAAGGTAATAGGGAACCTCACTGAGGGGAGGGTATGTGTGTGGCATGATCAGACATATAGAGGATAGACTGGAGTAGGGAGAGACATGAGGCAGGGAGACCAGTTTGAAGGTTACTGTAAGTGAGAAGACACACGGGCCTGAATTAGGCTTGTAACTATCATAGCAGAGGGAAAGAGACATATATTGAAGATGTTGGGAATGTACAAATGACCAGATTTGGTAATGGACTGAATAGGTGGAAGAAGGGAGTAAGCTTGGGTGACTAGGAAGATGGGGAAGAATGAATATGCTAAAAAGATCACACATCGGGGAGTTTATTACTACCAGAAAAGATTAATGAATTCTTGGAAAACACTAATAAACATATTCACCTTTGTACAGCTCACTCTGAATTAGTTGGATATTGGAAACAAGAATTTGGAAGTGCGATGAATAAAGTCTTTCATATTTGGAAATATGATGATTTTGCTCATTGAGCTAAAGTTTGGGAAGCCTTAGCCAAAGATAAAGAATGGCAAGAAAAATATATTTTCCCAAACCTAACATTTATGGTCCAACAGATGAATGAAATAACTTAGCTAGTACCATGGTGCAAAAGAGTAAAGCCTCCTAAAGAAGGAGTCTATGAACTTGTAACCTTTCAGATGAAGCTTGATGGGCCAGCCCTGTGGGGTCAACACTTTCAAACAGCAGTGAATACCCAGATCCAAGTAGGCTATTCAAAACTTATTGGAGTTTTCCACACAGAATATGGAACACTTAACAGAGATCTTGTTCTTTGATGGACTGAGACACCAGACTGTTGTGCAGCTGGAAGACACAGATCCCATGAAGACACTCGAGTGGTGGCAGCTGTTTGGGAGAATTGCAACCACCTGACATCTCATGAAAATATGCTTCTCATTCCAGCACCATTTTCACCACTAATGTAATTTTCTGCAGAAATATGAAGATATTTAGTGTCTGAATTATACCAACAATTTCTAATAAAGTTCCTTAAATTAAAAAAGAACACATGAAGAAAGATGCTATCTGCATCCAGAGAAAGAACTAATAAATAGAAGTATATACAGAATAATTTTACATATCTATACCTATTGGTGTCTAATGGTAGGGGAGAGGGAGAGAGGGGAGGAAAGAAAAATATATGATAATTTTGTTGCATATTTGAAAGGAACAGCAAGTTGCACATAGTAGATTTACAGTTTCATATACAATCATCTTTTTATTGTACTATGTTATGGAAATGCCTGTCTTATTCCATAAATTAAAAACAAAGTTAACAAAAATAATTATACTGTTATCTTTAATTCTAAGTAAATTTAATGCACAAAATTTGTCTTAATAAAATTGATAGAAATAATTAGTATTACATAACTGAAAGTTCCACACTAATGGAATTTTTGGTGCTGTCAGTTACAAATACTTAATGTCATAAGCAGAGAAGAAGGCAGCGAAGTCCTGGGAATTGTGAATGTTGGATTTGGATTTCCAGAGACATAGGCAATTTTCACACTTTAATCATGGGGTCAGAAAAATATTGCAAAGTGAAAGCCAGCTGCTAAATGGGGACTAACTTAGTCCTAAGTTCAGGTTCTCATTCCCATCACCTGCACTATTGTAATAGTCTCAGAATTGATCTTCCTTCATCCAATTTTTCCTCCTCTTGAAATAATCCTCTATACAGTGGCCAAATTGATATTCCTAAAGCACTGGTCTGACCACCTCATTTCCCCACTCAAGAAGCCTCAATGGCTCCTCGTTGCTCCAGGATAACATAGATATTCTCTGGCTAGGCATTTGAAGTCTTTCATAGTCTTACTCAAGATGGCTATCTTTCTTAGGTTAATTGGACATTGCTCTCCCTATGCACTCTGTGTTTCATCCAAATTGGCCTATTTGCTGTTTCTGCTGCATGAGTTCCTTCTCTCCTATCTCTGTGCCTTTGCTCAGGCCATTCCTCATCCATAGAATGCTGTCTCATTCCTCACCTCTGTCTCTTGGAAATAAGAGGTGAGCTCCCTTAGGGGCTCAGCTCAAACTCCACATCTTTCAAGAGACCTTTTCTATGTCTTCCTGTTTTTTTAACACCCTAAGCTCTATCACTGTGTATTTATTTGGTATATATGATAATTTTATTTATCTATTTATTTATCTATGAACATATGTCTACTTACTTAAATACAATGTCTTCAAGAACAGGGGCTTTTATTTTTGTCTTCATATCCCCAGCACCTATCGCAGTGCCCTGTACATAGTAGGCACTTTATAAATATTTGTTGATCAGTCGACTATAAGTTCCCAGCATACATGGCAGTCTCGGCATACTAGGTTCAACATGCTATAAAATTTTATACTATTCTATGTCTTTTCTCTACAGAAAGTTTACAGCTCCTTCCTCTGAAATCCTGTTATAAGTTTGACCCTTTACTATTCTCTATTTTAATGTGGCAGATTGGTCTTCCCCAATGTGTCTGCAAGGTCCTTGAAGTCAGAGATCATTCCTTATACTTATTCGTATATCCCATCATGTCTAGTGCTGGCCACTTTGGACATAGTGAATAAGCTCTTAGTGATTGAATGATATGATATGCAGAAAGACTCACTCTTTGGGTCAGATCCTGAAATAGGTTTAAAGAAGTTTGCAGCACCAACTCCCTGTGATTCCACTGGGAAAGGTGTAGGTTATCATTTAGCAGAACTGTTTAGATGTAATCCCATTTCCTCTGACATGAAGAATAAATATGGAGACAAGGTCTACCTCCAAGAGGTCAATGATGCTACTATTCTCAAAGACCACAGGAGAACAATAACAATTGACCTTTCCGTGATGCTTTAAGGTTTGTAAAATGCCTTACAAACACTGTCTCATTTAAACCTACCCACAATCCTGTGAGACAGATGTTATAGATGTTACTATCCCATTTTATAGATAAGGAGGGGATCAGGGAAATTACATGAGGTCATATAATTATTAAATGTCAGTAGTAGGATTCAAATCCAGGTCTTCCTGACTCCAAGTACAGTACTCTCTCCATTAGGTTAAGGATTTCATCAATTCCAACCACCTTATTTTAAAGATGAGAGAACTAAGGTCCAAAGACTGGCAATGACTTACCCAAAATCTCAAAGCCAGTAAGTAGCAAGTCTATAATTCAAACCCAAGTCTTCTGAGTCAAATGTAATCTTTCCAGTGCAGCACATTTTCTCCCAGAGGGCACTGGAAAGAGTACATCTGACTCAGAAGACTTGGGTTTGAATTATAAACTTGCTACTTAACTAGCTTTGAGATTTTGGGTAAGTCATTGTCAGTCTTTGTTCTCTAGCTGACATGTAATCTAGCCAAGTCACAAAGTAAACACTCAATAGTGAATTCATGCTTATGGGAAATCAGTACCTACTACTTCTCAACTTCTTAAGGTTGCTTCTTGATCATAATAAAAGGTAGACATCCTCTATGAGTTAATCAAGAAAGAAATATCTATCCCAATGTGTTTGCTGATTCAAGTCATTATTTGATGTATGGGACAGACAGAATACATGATAAAATTTGTTTTTAATGCCTTATTATTAAAATACCTTTAGAGGGATACCTCCATAAGAAGCTTTTCCTGATTCTCTCAGTTGATCTCTCACTGTACAAAAAAATTACTTTGTATTTATTTTGTATACATGTTAGATCACTTATCTGTCTTCACATTGCTTCCCTCTAGTAAAATGGAAGTACATTGATGGCAGGGATTTTTTTTTTCATTTTATCTTTGTATTACATGCTAGCTGAATTAAACTGAATTCTATTAGTAATACCTGAGGTTGAAAATATAAAACTTAAGGAACAATATTGAAGGTTTTTACTATATTACTACTTAAGTTATGTATTTATTCAGAATAGCTTTTTTTTCATTTTATCTTTGTATTACATGCTAGCTGAATTAAACTGAATTCTATTAGTAATACCTGAGGTTGAAAATATAAAACTTAAGGAACAATATTGAAGGTTTTTACTATATTACTACTTAAGTTATGTATTTATTCAGAATAATTCAGAATATTCAGAATATTCAGAATTACCCATGAGAATCAGGATATTAATAAATGTGAAATAACCAGAACCTGCTACTTGGTTTATAGAGGCAGCTAGGTGGGTCAGTGGATAGGGCACTGGGCCTGGAATCAGGAAGACCTGAATTCAAATTTGACCTTAGATGCTCACTAGCTATATGACCCTGAACAAGTCATTTAACCTCTGTTTGCCTTAATCTACTTGGAGAAGGAAATGGCAAACAACTCTGATATCTTTGCCAGGAAAACTCCAAATGGGGTTATGTAGAGTTGTACATGACTGAATGACTGAACAACAACTTGGTTTACAACTAACTTCAAGACTTGCTACCATTTCCCCCAAGATCCTATGTTCAGGTGAAGGAATGGCCAAGAAGAAAGACAAATTTAACCCCTGAAAAATAAGTTACTGAAGATGAGCCTAAGAGACTAGTAGTTACCAGTGATGCAGTAGAGGCTACAAGATGGCCCCATTTTAAGCAAGACTTTACCTCTCCACATATGAAATGGGAAAAAGGGGGGGGGAAATACTGACCACATGTTAAAGACAGGGGTCTGCACTTCAGAAAATAAGAGAAACCTAGGACCCCTTTGTTCTTTTCTCTTAGGCTCTTCCTATGTGCTTGTGGCAAGTATCCTACTTCTTAACAGCTAGGACTTGTGGAATGTGAAACTCACAGATTCCTTTTTTCAACATTTAAAAATTGGCCTGGAAACTCAAGTACATTTTCTGGGTTCAGAAATCTTATTTTTATCTAGATCACAGCCATTTCTGTCTTGGCACTGGGAGTAATTTCTGAGTGCTAAACAAATATGAAAAATATGGGTCTGAAATAACCATTGCTTTATTCTGCCAGGCTGAGGGTTCAGTCTAGAGGCCAGACATATGTAAGTCTTTATCCTCTGGATGCCACAGTGCTTCTGGAAAAGGAAATGGACCATATACCTGAAAAACATCAGAACCACCTTCTGGCATGGATACACAAGGGTTCTTTCTCTAGCTTAATGGAGATTCTGCTGGGATTTATTATCATGTCCACAAAAGTGGTAAGAATGGAGGAGAAGAGGTTGACTAGCTGGTATTATTAGCCTTGTTTGTTATATCACACTCATTTAACTGGTTAATGTTAGGAAGATAGAGGGATATTAACTTTTTGGTTCTTATAGAATAAAGACAGAAATTAATATGGTGGGGAAATCATTACTTTATCAGATTCTACTAGTTTAAAAGGATCATATTTCACAATACTTCAAAACAGAATGGGACTTTTCAGATGGAATTCATTCTGAAAGTGGCCAACATCAAACATAGGTTCCCAAAGTGGGTGATACTGCCCCCTGGGGAGCACTGGAATGATGAGGGGGCAATAGTAGCCTTGGATGCAATTGGGGGTGTTGAATTATTATTTTTATAAGGGAGCAGTGGAAGCATAAGTGAAAAAGAGAAGACAAGAAAATTTTGAAAAACCATTCATACATGTTTCTTCTGTTGTATAATAGTTAAAGTCGTAGTGACTACATTAGTTTCCAAATAAACACACAAAATGCGAGTTATAACCAATCGGTGGTCAAGTCCACTGAAAGGTCTTAACAAGCAAGTGCTGGAAGGCAAGCATATTGTACATTGTTGGGAAGTCCAGCATGCACTGGCAGGAAAATGTGAGTGCAATGACTTGTTCACAATACAATAATATACAGATACATGATGTAATATTGTGTCATCAAAATTTCAGTGCAGGAAAAACAACAAAAAATCCACAATAAATTATTAAATTGAAGATGCATCATTAAAAGTATTTAATATTTTTCTGCAATGATGCAAATTTTAAAAGAGTTAAAGGGTTAAAGAAAGTAGATTTCCTGGGGGCTGTTGAGTAATTTTTTTAAAGGGAGGCAATAGGCCAAATAAATTTGAGAACCTCTGAATTCTATGTCTCATTCTTATGTGTCTCTAGAACTTTCCCCCCATTATCTTTTGCCTGAGTTAGCATTTTGATGAGGGGTATTTTCAAAGTATGTATACTAGGCTATTAGTGTATTAGACTAGATAATTAGGATTTTTAAAAAGATGTATATTTATATCTTTTGGGTTTTCCACTGCCTACATTTCTTTGGGTATCCCTCTTTCTCCCTCCCAGGGAGCCATCCCATTTATCAAAAGAGGACGAAGAAAAAAATATCAAAATTAATCAACACATTTTAAAAAATCTGGTGTAATATGTAATGTTTAACAATCATGGGCCACCCTTTCCTCACTTCTGCAAAGGAGTCTGGGAAAGGTGTCTCCTTTTCTCTGAGGCCAAGCTTATTCATTCAGTTTCAGTTGTTTTGTAGTTGTTCTTTCCATTCATTTCAATTTATTTTACTTTACATTGTGTATATTGTTTTTCCTGGCTCTCCTTCCTTTAAGTATCAGTTCATATAAGTCTTTCCATGTATCTGTAATTATAATATATGTATATGCATATATATATATATTGTTTCTCATAACACAATAATATTCCTTTACTTTCATGGAACACAATGTCTTTAGTCATTCCCCAAACAATGGAACTTTTCCCAGTGGAATTCCAATGGAATTTTTTTCAATTCTTTGCAACCACAAAAAAGTGTCACTATAAACATTTTTATGTATATGATGCCTTTTTTGGTCAATTATCTCCTTGGGATATATGACTAGCAGTAAAATTTCTGGGTTAAAGAGAGGGTATGGTCACTTTAGTCAATTTATATGCATAATTCTATATTGACTTGTGGAAGTTAGGTAGTATTTTAAGGTACATTTTTTCTTATTCATAGTACTTTCTATTCCATAAACCTAAAAAATTCATGTTGTTAGGAAGCTACTTTTAAAATATTGTCTTCTATTTAAACATTTGTGTTACTTTAAAATATTATTTTCCATTTAAATATGTATGTTGGTGTTTAAGAAGAAAGGAACCCTGTATCCGAGTTCCAGCTCTGCTACTTACCAGCTGTGTTTCCTGGGGCAAGTTACTTAACCATTTTTGAATCTTAGTTCCCTCGTCTATAAAATGAAGCTAATACTTGCACTAACTACCTCAAGGAGTTGTGAGGAATGTGCTTTATAAACCTTATGGTGTGAAAAATGTGAAGTGATATATCATTTATATTCTGAGATGTAAATTTTTGTAATAATAAATTATTAGGACTACACAAAGGGAGGAAGATACAATGGCATATAATATTTGGGCTGTTTTGTTGCAGCTGGTCAAAGTTTGGGAATATTAAACTTTTGAAAAGAAAAAATGTAGTTTTATGAATGAACTAACTTTGACACCTTCAGAAGCTGTAATTTCAGCAGTATATGCACTCCCTCTACCCACACAAATTGTTAAGACTATGATTCTTCCACAGCTAAGTTGGAGGTTTTAAAGATTTTCTTTGGTTCAAAAATTCATCACTCTGATGCTGACCTTAAGATGAGCTTCAGGCAAAAGACACACACTCTATATCACTGGTCATGTCCAAAGCCTTTCTAGTTACAAATGAGCTGTCAGAGATTACTAACTTTACTAATACAGCCCTTCTCTGTCTTTGTCCTTCTTGATCTCTATGTAGCATTCAAAACTACAGATCACCTTCCCCCCTTGTATATTCTTTCCTCTCTAGGTTTTCATGGCATTGCTCTCTCCTAGTTCTCTGCCTACCTGTCTGGCCTCTCCTGAGTCTCTTTTCACTGGATCTTCATCCACATCCTTGTCTAATAACCCAGGGTCATATCTGAGACATGAAAAAACATCAGAGTAGATTCAGTAATTATCAGGTTATGAAGAATCAATAATCAGTATTAACTGACAGACTGAACAAACTCAGGGACAGAAAAATAAATACAATATTTATAAGTAATTCCCTAATGCTTTCTTCTGGGTCCTCTTTTTTTCCTCCATGCTTTATCATTTGGTGAACATATCAGCTCTCTTGAGTTCAACAATCACACTTTTGCAGATGACTCCAAGATCTCTATATCCAGCCCCAGTCTATCTTCTGAACTCCAATCCCATAACAACAACTGCCTTTGGACACCTCAAACCTTATGTCCCATAGATATCTCAAACTTAACATGTAACTGAACTCAAAATCATTCCCCACCCTCCAATTCCACCCTTTTTCTAAACTTTCCTATGAATGCTGAGGGTACCGTCCTCTTCCCAGTAACTCAGGTTCACTGCTTTGGTATCATCCTCAATTCCTCACTCTCACTCACCACATAGATCCAGTCCACTGCCAAATCTTTCCATTTCTACTTTCAAAAACTATTTCTGATGCATCCTCGTCTCTATTTGCACAGTCACTACCCTCTTATCAGTCGCTCATTGTTTCTGGCCTACACTATTACTATATTCTTCTAATTGATCTCCCTGACTCAAATTTCTTCCTCTTCCAATACATCCTCCACTCAGCTGCCAAAGTCATTTACCGAATGTCCAGGTCTATCTACGTCATTCTCTTCTACCATTCCCTCCCTTTCCTTGACCCCAAATTTCTATAGCTCCCTATTACCCAAAGGATTCAATACCAAGTCTTCCATTTGGTATTTCAAATTTTGCATGACCTCTTCTGTTTCTTTCTTTTCAGTTTCCCTTATACACATTCCATAATCCAGCTATACCGAAGGGCTTGCTTCTCTCATCTCCATGCTTCTGCACTGGTGGTTGCCATTTATTGAAATTCTCTCCCTCCTTATCTCCACTTCTTAGTTGCTTTCCTTCCTCCTAAGTCTCAGTTCGAATCCCATATTCTGTAGGAGGTATCTCTCAACTCAGCTACTTCTAGACTATATGACAATAATATCTTCTCTGTATGTATCTTGTATGCTTGTAATTATTTTTGTGTCATCCTCTCCATTTGAATGTGAGATTCTGGAAGGCATCAGTTTTGTCTTTGTAGCCTTAGTACCTAGTACAGTACCTGGCACTGGAGTAGTAATTTAGTGTCAAGTGGAGGTATAAATTAACAATATTAACTAAAGTACCAAACTCAGAGGCAGAAATATAAAACAATATTTATAGGTAGTCATGATGGAAAAAGTAGTCTATGTGGAGTAAGAGACAGAATTAGACTTTCCACTGTACTCATCAAGCATTAGCTTTTACAGGAGATAGTAAGATGATATTTTTAATAACATGTTTGCAATTACTACCTGACTATTTTTTCTAATGATTTGAATTAAATACTAATTTTATGAGAATTTGAAATGTAAGTCTTCCTATCACAAGCAAATTTCAGTGTATAGAAGCACTAAGTAGGTTAGGCAAGAGCCAAGAGCAGGATTGAGGTTGGAATGTCATTCACTCCCTTTTCCCAAAAAAGTAAATGGTGGAAGAATCTGTGGAAATTGATGCAGTTTCTGTTCAGAGACTATAATCTTTCTTCAGTTTCAACTCCTCCCTAGGGCAAAGAAAGAAGAGGACAGACAGGATACAGAAAGGCATATTAAAGCCTGTACTCCTCACTAGAACAAGAGATCCACTAGGGAAAAAAGTTACTTGCAAAGACTTTTGATGTCAAACTTGTCAGAAGTGCTAAAACTTTGACAGGCTGGAATGGTGGACTAAAGATGACAAGCTTTAATAAGGCTAATTGTAAAGTCCTACACTTGGGTTAAAAATATCAACTGTATGAGTCTAGGAAGAGGACAGTATGCTAGATAGAAATTCATGTAAAAATATCAAGAGATTGTAATGGATAGCAAACTCAATATGAAGTTGCAGTATGAGGTGGCAGCTAATGATGACAACAGTGATGATGATGGTGGTGGTGGTAGTGGTAATGGTGGTGATGGTGGTGGTGGTGGTAATGGTGGTGATGTTGATGATGATGATGGTGGTGTTGGTGGTGGTGGTGATGATGTTTATGGTAATGGTGATGATAATATCTTCTCATTAACAGAACTTTAGAGTTAGGGAAATGTTAATCCCATTCGCCATCTGATTCATCTCAAATACAGTGTCCACTTCTGAGCACCACATTATAGAAGAGACACTGACAAGTTCCCAGTTGTGAAACCTATGACGCCTCTCACTAAAAGAGTTGACAATCATGTATAAGGAAGAAAACATCTATAAAGCCTGGACAAAGGAAACAGAGATCAGAGCAAAGGGTAGAGCAGAGGACATTGCCTTGTCAGCTGTTTCCACAACTTAATTAAATTCCTAAAGCCCCCATATTATGTGTGAATGTAACTGAAAGACCCCCCCTTTAGCAAAATAACTCCTTTCTTAATATACAGATGCATATACATTTCATAGTCATAACCACTGGTTATATTCTCTAGACATGTTTCACATAGATAAGCTTGGTTGGAACCAAGGCAGTGTCTAAGCTTACTCTACCATTCACCCAAGATAAACCTATAACTCTTCCCTTTACACATATCTATACTCTTCTAAAAATTCTATTAATAACCCATGATTTTTTCACTAGTTAGCCAGAGCAGACCAGCCAGCTTGGTCACTGAGGCTGACTCACTAGCAGGATAGGGGAACCTACTTGGCTCTGCCCAAAGGGAGCTACCAACCCCTGTAAGCGTGGACAGCTCCGGGCAGACAACTCCTATGGGACTTGCCCAACACCATATCTGGCCCTAGGCATTTATATCTGCCTTTATAATAAACATTGTGTATTTTGCATCACTCCTCACTGGGCCTGAGTTATTCATGGCATGGGCAGACTGGCCAGAAAGATAAAGAGTATTTACAGTGATGCCATATGAAGATTGGATGGTTACCCCAGAGAAGAGAGGCCTTGGCAGGAGTAGGTTATGCTTTAAATATTTAAAAGATTGTTATGTGGAAGACTCCACTAAAATCTCATGCTGATCCCTCCCTCAGAATAGTGGCATAGTGACCCATGCCAAATCTATATCAGCATAGTGCAAGCTCCAGCAATTCCTGTCAAGGTGGAAAGGTTCTTCTGAGTATAGGTTTGTCAACAGAACTCATTCCTGGCATCTGACAATAAGTTTCACTAAGCTCAGAGATGCATTGCCAGGCTGGCTGCAGGGCAGTAGATTTTTTCACAGGTCCTTTAACTAACTAAAACATATGTCATGTGGAGGGAGAATTAAATTTATTCTGCCACAGAGGGAAGACTCAAGTAGAACCCAAGGCCAGGTAGGAACAGGGAGACAGATTTAAGTCTGATGTAAGGTAAAAAACTTCCTAACAGTAAGATCTGTTCACCACTGCTGGAAGACTTCCAATGACCATTTCCTGAAATTCATGCTTTGGATAGGGATTAGATGAGATGATTTCTGAGGTCCTTTCCAATTTCATAATCCAATAAGTACCATGTCACTCTAATTCTTTAATTAGAGGCTAGAGGGGGCTCCTCCAGTGAATAAAAGACTGGAATAGATAACTTCTAAGTTTCTTTCTGACCTTCTAAGTCCATGACTTTAATGAATAATATTAGGAATAGAATAAGTGAAAAATAGTTTACTCTACCTGATATTTGTTATCTTCAAAAGCTCGTATATCACTATTGTCTTTTAAGTATGGTATCTGGTACTGGCATTGAATATTTGTAACAACAAGCACCCTAGCATACAGAGAAGAACCTGCTAGCACAGGTTCTTTGATTGGCTTTACTAGAAAAGATAGCTTTTCAAGGGGTCAACAGTCTTCTTTAATTACATTTACTAGTTCAGGGGAAGGGTCGGCACTGAACGTCAGAGAAAATACAAGCAGAGAAATCAGCATAAAGACCAATAGACAGGGCTCTTAACTGCCTGAACCAAAGCAATATTGCTATACACTTCACATACACCACTGGATCGAGAGAGCCTTTATATCTGAGCAGTCAGGAGGTCTTCTCAGTCTTAATCAGGAAATCAAAAGAGCCTTCTCATAAGCTAACCCCCCAAAGCAAAATACCAACTCAGAGTATATATATACCTCTCAAAGCCAGAAGGCATCACAACCCTGGTGACTCAGTGCCTAATCAACTTAGTACCAAAAGGTGTGAAAGCCTTCCTACAAGCAAGCCTCCCCCTAAGCAAACTCCCCCTTAGGCAAGTCCCTCTCCCAATGGGCTCCACATGAGGCCTATTAATGGGTGCGGAAGATCTTATTATCTCATTAACATTATAATATTTAAACCTAGCAATTGTAATAAAGAGCTGTATTAAAAAAATTAAACACTAGCTCGGGCAACCCAGAGCCATGACATATGACCTATTTTTCTTATTCACATGACCATGTACTGGTGGCATCCTACCACCATCTTTTAAGCAGTAAATACTTTGCGTGAAAGGACATAAACTTATAATTAAATTTGAAAAGTTTTAAGTTTATAGCTCAGGATGAAGATCATGTCTGGTTGAAATGTTAGACTGGGTATGTGAGGCATCAAGGAAAAGTATTCACCCTTTGGGGCTGTCTCCCATGTCTGGATTGCACTTTCTCCTCACCTCTGCCTCTTGCAATGCCTACTTTCCATTAAAGTCCAGCTTAATCCTCCCAGATGTTTGTTCCTCAAACCCAGAAATTGTTTTGTATACATATTCATGTTGTATACATATTGTGTGTATGTGTGTTTAAGAGGCAATGTGGCATAGTGGATGGAATGTTAGCCTTGAAGCCAGGAAGATCTGGGTTCAAATCCCAGGGCAAATTGTACAACTCTTCATGGTAAAAGTAACTAAGACTGTAAATTTTCAGAAGTATTGGTTTGTATTGATAGAAGGAATTTCTTCATCTGGGCATTCCCTATACCAATGTAATCATAGATCCATATTTATAATATTGATGTTATAGTAAAAATTGTTCTTTCTTCACCCTACATCAGTTCATACAAGTCTTTTTATAACTCTGTGAAATCATTTGGACAATTTAAATGAAATAAGTGAATATTTCAAAAATATTAAATATCCCAATTATTAAAGAAATTGAGAATTTTAACAACCCAATCTCAGAAAAAGACATTGAACAAGTTATATGTGAGCTTCCAAGGAAAATGACTCCAAGACTAAGTTAATTCATTTATAAGTGAATTCTATCAAATACTCAAAGAATAATTAATCCCAACATTATGTAAACTGCCTGTAAAAAAGCAAAAGAACTAGTACTCCTACCAAATTCCTTCTATTACAAAGATTTACATAAACCAGGAAGTCAGAACAGAGAAAGAACAATATGGACCAATATTCCTAATGAAAATTGATGCAAAAATGTTAAATAAAATATTAGCAGAAAGGCTTAAAGAACATGTCACAGAGATTATACACCATGACTAGGTTGGATTTATGCTAGTCATGGATGATTGATTTTATATTAGGAAAACTATAAACTTAATTAACCATAGTAATAGCAAATAATTTTGAAGACTTACATAAACACATAAAGAACTAAATGAGCAGAACCAGAAATGTCAGTGAATAAGAATAAGTAAATAATATTTTTAAATTTCTATTTTTATTATTAATTTCTGAAATAAAATCAGCATTTTCATAACATTATAGTATTAAAAAAGATTACACATGAAATGGCAAATCAATAATGTAAATTATTCCTTTAAAAATTATATTCCTTTAAAATTGTATTGATATTACTATTCCTTTAAAATATATAATAAAGTTATCATGTAACTTTCTTTTATTTTTCACCCCCACCCCCACCCTGAGATGGCTACCATTAGACAAGCAAATGCTCTGTGCCAGGCACTGTGCTAAGCACTGGGTATAATAAAAAGAGGCAAAAGACAGTCCTTGCCATTGAGGAGATAACAATTTAATGAGCCACTGACAATCTAATGAACATTTATTCAATAACACCAACACTGTAAAGACAAGAACTTTGAAAGCTGTAAGAACTATGGTCAATATAATGACCACTCATGATTTCAGATGACTGATGATGAAACGTGCTATCTACCTCCTGATAGGGAGTACGTGATTCAGAGTACAGAATGAGACTAATAATTTTTTTAGCACGGCCAATCAGGGAATTTATTTTGCTTGTCTCTAAATATTTATTATGAGAACTTTGTTTTTCTTTTTTCCGGGAGAGAAAACAGATTTTTGTTAATTAAAACAAATAAAACTTTAAGAAAGAAACCACAGGTCTAATCCTGCATCTTTGTACATGCTATCTCCCCAGTAGAATGTAATCTTTTTGAGGTCAGGGACTGTTTTACTTTTGTTCTTGTATTTACAGTGCCTAGCATTGTGCTTTGCACATAGTAGGTATTTAATAAATGATTAAGTACTTAATAACATGTTCACTGATTAATGGGCAAACCATTAAGTAGATTTTTTTTTTAGGGGATGGAGGTAAAGAGAGCAGAGTCTACAATGCATTAGAAAGAGAAAAAGTAAAATAGCTAATGAATCACTTTGTGACACTTAAACTTCCCTGGTTAATGATGCTGCTCACTTAGGCATTTAACATTGTTATTTATATATTTGGGGAAAGGAGGGCAGTGGCCTTAAGGCAAAAACACGATCTCCTCATATCCTCCCCCATTATTTTTCACTTCTTCCCATTTACTTTCACTGTTTGATCCTCTTCCCTTGTTGGATTGTCAAGTAGAACCTTAATGCGTTTTATTATTTTAACTAATAATGAAAGATTTTATAAATGATCCATACCTATCTTTGATTCTGTGCTTAACTATCTTAAGGGAAGCCTTATTTATTTCTTATACTAAACATAAATCTATCCTTACTTTTATTTTTATCTCTATTTTGAAACTCTACAACATTCTCTAAAATAAATGGACTCGACATTCTAAAATTCTTTTTAAATCCTGAATAGTAAACAGTTCCCTAACATCTTTTAGTGCTGTGATACTTCCTAGTACTTAGTTTAGAATTAGTAAGAATGTTACAGTTTATGCTCATCAGTAAGAAACTCCCTAAGGCCCCTTGTATGCTTTCATTCCTGATGAGCTCCAGATACTACAAAGATAATACACATTCTAGAAAGTTAGTGTAATTATGCTAAAGTCAGAAGTCATTACATTTTTTTCAGCATATTTTTGTCATTACCCATCATCATTATGAACTTAAGTACCCTTCTATTTCAGCTCCATAATTCCATTCTTAAAGTCCTCATAAGTCAAAATTCTATTTTGGGGGGAAACTGAAGCCAAGTATCACATACCACAGACCAAGTAGTGTTGATTTTCTTATTTACAGATCCTACAAACTTCAGATACTCCCAACATTCTTTTTCTTCTAGAAATTACACTGCCAACCATACTTCTCTTTTCTAATTCCCTCAGATACCTGTGCCTCCCCCTCCCACATTACCTTCTATTTATTTTCTTTATATCTTTTATATACCTATATACACACCTGCTCAACATGAAGCTTGACATGGTAGATAGAGAGCTGGCTTAGAAGCCAGGAAGAACTGGTTTCAATTCTCATCCCTGTAACAACAATGCTGCTTGACATTATGGCTGTGTAAGACCAATAACACCAGCACACAGGAAGGCTGCTAGCTCAGGTTCTTTGATCTGCTTTCTGCTTTTCTAAGGTAAGCAACTTTAAGAGGTTTACAATCTCACTTTAATTAAACATACATATACCATTCACTTAGTTCAGGGGGGAAAGCCAACACCCTAAACTTCAGAAAGCATACAAACAGGAATTACAAGCAGAAATTATATAAATAGAGCAAATAACACAAACCAGCAGACAGGCTTCTAGTTGTCCATCTCGATATATACATACTTACCAGAGAAAAGCACCAATGTCTGGGTTTTCAAAGCCAGAGGGCTGCTTCAGTGGCTAGCCAGAGTCTCATCACCAACACTTTTTCAATGAGTGTGCCCCCAAAACAAAATGCTAACCTCAGACCTTATATACACATCTCAGGTCCCTGGGGCACTTGATTATCTCAGTGCTGAGATGCATTCAAACAAAAAATAGCAAAAAGTCCTACTTTGCTTGCCATTGCAAGACTCATCAAAGGTGCTTAAGTACCTCGGGATTCCAAAAGAGAAAATAGTAAAAAAAAAAAAAAAAAAAAAAAAAAGTCCCACACTAATTATCATAACAATTCCCAACACATACTGGCTATGTGACCCTGGATAAATCATGTAGCCTCTCAATGTTATAGACAATGCTCTAAAACTTTAAGTTGCAGTGAAGATGCTGATTGAAATTGGTAAAGGGAGTTTGCTTATCTGGGGATTCCCTGGCTAATGTTTTTTTATACTTGTTTCTGCTTTTACTTAGCAGCTATAGTACTGACTGTTGAGAGGGCTGAGAAAGCACAGGTCTAGTAACTGACATGCTTCATGTCATGTAATTTATCAACTGGAAAGTGGTAGTAGTGATGTTGGAGACAAGAAAAGTATATAATTATATAACTGTACTAATAAGATACTAAAATTATTCCTTCCCTTCTCTATCTTCTTTTTTCTCTTCCAGGTGTTCAATGCTGTCATGGTTTTCTTTCCCAAATTCTCCCTATAGATCAAAGATTACTTAAATTATGTTTTAGTGTAAATTAGTTTCAGAGCTGATTCTGAGATAGCTTGAAAGACTGGGGTCCTAGGATCTGGTGGAACAGAAAAACATATTTCCAGCATTCTGGATCATGAGATTATCAGGATGTGGAGTAACCCCTGCCCCAGAAGAACTCTTTCCCAATGGCCAATTCCCTTTCTCTTCTCAACTAGCCTCACCTCCTTCTTACTCCCAGACAGAAATTCTCATTCTCGCTATGCCTTCACCTGTCTAGAACATCATTGCTTAGGTCACTCTCTACCCAAAGCATAGCTGTAATGCAGTTGGAGATTTAAGTATAGGACCTTTGTCTTTTAAAGGTAGAGTGTCTATTTGTGAGAAACAGAATAAAGGAAAACTGTTAGCCTTGTCATTGTGTCTAGATACTATAGAGCTAACAAAAGAAAAAGAAAATGAAAAGCTCATTTTTTTATGAAAAAGTAATGCCATTTGTATAAATAGCTCACTATTCCCTTCTAATTGCCCTCTAGCACAGTAACTATTGTGCATTTTCTTGCAGGTGCATTGAGATAAATTTATTGTAGATTTCTTTGAACAAACAACAATATTTATATATTATATTTTCATATTATGGCTTTTATTAGGAATACTTATGTGTATATCTACCTCTGTACTCAAAATGTCAACTTCAAGAGTTCAAAGACTATTGAAAAAATTTTGTTTGAATTCCATGTAGGGTCTATTATAGTATTTTCCTGAAGACCTCCATTAGGTCCTCAATACTGCTTGACTCTCAATCTCATTCCCCACAAACACTGTTGCAAAGTCACATTCACACCGTATAAAATTCACTTGCTTCTAAAGACTTAGCCTCCTAAAGAATCTGATGGGCTTGCCTTCAATTCCTTACATTCATGCCTCAAAACTTTTCAGTATCATCATACATTTTTCCTTCTTCCCTTCTGCTTCAGAGAAAGAATTATCCTCAACCCCCCTCTGAAGCTAATTCCTCTGTGGCATCATGGATAGAAGGCTGGACTGGGAGTCAGAAGTCTGCATCCAAATCTTGATTCAGGGTCTTACTAATTACATGACCCTGGGCAAGTCACTTAACCTCTTTCAGCTTCAGTTTTCTTATTAGTAAAATGAGGATAAAAAGCCACTACCTCACAGGGTTGTTGTTAGGATCAACCAAAGTAACATGCAAAACAGCTTGTAAATGTCAAAGCACTACAGAGATGATAACTGTTATCCTCCTCCTCATCATCACTATTAGTAAATGTTGTAGTAACAGTAATACCACTTTCTGCTTCCTCCAAGACATTGTTTCGGCAATCATCTACTTTCTCTCAGGCCTCTTAAATTTTTCCTTCTCCCCCAGATTCTTCCCACATGCTTATAGACCTGTTTAAATCTCCTTAATCCTAATGCAGCATTCCCTTGAATATTTTACCCTCTCTACCAATAGTCTTGTCTTCCTTTTCTTCCCTTCACAGCCAAATTTGTGGGAAAGAGGTCAATTCCTGAAGCTTTTCTCCTTCATCATCTCCTCTTTTCTCAAACCCTTGCATCCCCAACACTCCCCTGAAAGCCTAACCCTGAAAGTGGGTGTTCCTCAGTGTTCTGTTCTTATATCTCTCCTATCCTCCCTGTACACTTCCTATATTGACACTCTCGCTGCTTTGACTTTGGCTACAATCTCCACAAGTGATTCCTAAATCTCTTAACCCCAGTACTGATCAAATGTCTACCCCAGACTCACATTTCCAATGGACATCCCCACCTGAATGGACTACCAACACTTCATACTCAATCTATCCAAAAGCATACGATTCTCTCCAAACCTGCTTCTTGTGCTGACTTCACTTCCACTGTTGTTACTGTCACCACCATTCATCTTGTTCCCATGTTGGAAATTTTGTTGTTATATTTACTCTGTCCTCTCTCACATTCCCAAAATATCCCGTAAGTTCCTAAGTTCTGTGGATTGCACATCCACATCTCTCCATCCCTTCTCTTCTGTTTTAACTGTCATAGCATCATAGTCCATTTCTCATATACTTAGTATATATACTTATATTTCTCACATAATCACTACACACATATATTTCACATACTTGAATTATTTGACATCAGTCATAACCTCACTACACTGGAAGCTCTGAGTTCTTTGTAAACTTTAAAGCACTATACAATTATTGCTGTTTGATTGTTATTATTATCTAGCAATTACCCTCTAGAAATGGAAAGGCAACAGTGCTGCCCAGAACCTAAATGAGAGCATTCACTCCATTCTGATTCTAAGACTGCCTATAGGTAGTACATCAAAGCAAGGAGGGCCCAAGTATCTGAGCTGATCTTCCTAAACTGGTTTAATTTTGCTTGTAGAAAAACAGTGGTGTAATGGAGAGAGAGCCTCTGATAATATGGTGGCTGTGTGACTCTGAGAAAGTCACTTGAACTCTCAGTGCTCTAAGCACCTTTCAAAGACTGTAAGTTGCAGAGAAAATGCCAATCTGAATTGTCATAAGGAGTTTCCTCACCTGGGAGTTCCTATACCGATGAAATGACCTACAGCATCCATACCAGTTAAGTCACAGGTTTAGTTCCTATCCCCTAATATGTATATAAAGTATGTTGATCATTGTGTGATGATCAACTTTGATAGACTTGGATCTATGCAGCAATACATTGATCTAAGACAATTCCAAAAGACTCATGAGGGAAACGCTACCCACATCCAGAGAAAGAACTATGGAGTCGGAATGCAGATCAAAGCATGCTATTTTCATTTCTTTGTTTTTTCTTTCTCATGATTTTTCCCTTTAATTCTGATTCTTCTTTTACAACATGACTAATGTAGAAATATGCTTAATATGATTGTACATGTGTAGCCTATATCAGATTGCTTGCTGTCTTGGGGAGAGAGGGAGAAAAAAATTGGAACTCAAAATCTTATAAAAGTGAATGCTAAACACTTATGAAAATTTTTTAAAAGAAAAAAGTCCACTGACAGGAGAGAGGGAAGGTGGAAGGGATGAAGGGAGGGTAGTAGAGAGGGAGGAGGGGGGGGAGGGAGAGAGAGAGAGAGAGAGAGAGAGAGAGAGAGAGAGAGAGAGAGAGAGAGAGAGAGAAAGAGAGAGAGAGAGAGAACACAAAATAGTTAAGACTTGATTGTGGCAGAGCAGTGCAGTTCTCAGATGTCTGGTTACCTGGGTGACATTTCCTATACACCTATGCTTATGTTCCCATGTGTTATGTGTATCCCTGGGGAAAGACTTGTGCATTTACATGTGCTGTGTGCTCCTTGCAGTCTTAAGCAATGAAAACATCAAAGGGTTAGGCGATGCTGATTTTCTCATAAGGTCATCTTCAAAAAATACCTTCAAAATCCTGTTCTACATTCTTTGACATGTTAGTGTCAGAAATTGTGGGACTCTGACAGAGACCTATTATCTTGTACCTCCTCCAGCTCTTTTCATAGTGCCCTTCACAGAACATGCATTTAATGATTTTTGCTGAATTGAATTCCAGCACTAAACTGCTCATATACATTGGTCTTCATAGTTTGTTGATCACATAGCACAGACATCAATTTACACCTTTTAAAAATTTAGAGGGAAAAATGACCATCATATTGATCTGGTACAAAAGATTAATTCTGACATACTGAATAAATAAATAGGAATTATACTCTGGTTCAACACAAAGGCAAAACAAAAGCAGAGCCCTATAAATTGAAAATAAGTAGTGAGATTAGAAGTTGGCATATAAGAAGCCAAAATACACACAATCAGTTCAGCATTCCCAATATGCAACTTAAAACTCCAACTTTCTAATTTATTATTATTGCCAGAACAATTTTGATTTTCCAAAAACTTACAACAAACAAAAGAGAGAATTAAAAGAATAATTTTCCACTCCAAATTTTTGTTCTGTGAAAAAGTAGAGAAGGAGAAAACATTTACACTGATTTGTTTTAGCTTGAAAAAAGGTGTCCTTGTTTTCCATTATCTATGTGACCTGTTTTATGAAAGTTCTGAAAATGACGTTTTCTGAGACAATGAATACATGTTCATGCATTCATAAACCAAAAGGAAGGTGAGATTTCTACACTCTTTATAAATACTTTACCTTGCTAGGAAATGGTCCATGGTCATCCAAATAAGTGGAATTACCTAGGGAAAAAAAGAAAAATAGGAGATGAGAGAACTGTTACTTATAATAATTATACTAATTATATCATCCATTGATGTCCCAATCTAGTGCCTCACTGTAGAATTGAGTTTAACTTGAATTCTCAAAGTTCTAGAAGATTTTGTATTGTAAGTTCTAATCAAACCTACAAATTGACTGACCCAGTCAGTCAATAAACAATTATTAAGGGCCTAGCATGTGCCAGACACCATGTTAAGGACCAGATGGACTATTTGTCTGCTGTCACTCACCTAGCAATGGACTCAGTGTGCACTGAGGACCAGCATGCTAGCCCAGTTCATGACTAGAAAGTTGACCACCATTGGACTAATTTTTAGGTTATCATAGCAATGATAACTCATGATTGTAAAGGTGCTTTATTGATTATAAAGTGCTTTTGTCACAATGACCTTGTTAGATAGTTAATGTAAACATGATTCCAGATGAGAAACTGAGGCTGAAAGAAGTTAAAAATGGCTTGTTCATAGTCACATAGCTAGTAAATGTCAAGATTGGGAGCAGACTCCATCTGATTAAAAAACTAAGCTTTTCTCCTACCACAGAAAAATATGCAAACAATTTAATGTTGTTAGTGAAGAGAAAATTAGTCTTTTAAAGTCATTTCTTTTTAGTAAATAATGCAAAACAAAATAGTCAACAGCTGCATTCATCAGGTAGAATTTTGGTTCATACTATATTTCTTGGTTTATAGTTTGATGGCTTACAAATATGGTACATACAAACAAATAGAGTATATGTTTAAATGCATATGGCACAGATGTCAGGCAATGAACAATGAACTTCAATATTAGGCTAAAAGCATTTTAGAGAAGCAATCAAAGAAGGCTTCATTAGAGGATTTCCTATAGCTTGAGGTCACCTTTCCTTTCCCATTAAACAGTTCTTTTCATAATCACTACTTTTTCTCCTCATGCTGTCCTTATGAATTCACTCTTTGGTCCCTCTAATTTTCTCCCTTCCTTAGGGAGGAAAGTTCTGTTTGTCTTCACTTAAAAAAGTACATTTTAATAATGTGTGGTTATTACTTCTAACTGTAAAAGACTAGATTATCCCAGAGTATTATCAGTCATTGGTGCTGGTGCCCTAAAACGAAAACATCATTTGGAAATCTAGTATTCTGTGAATTTTCCTAGCTTTTTAGTACTTAAAAAAGGATAAGATTTGACTAAGGTTACTTATATCTTTAAATCTATGATTCTTAGTATTGTGAATTTGTTGTAGTGATAGTTATGTGAACGGATGCAGTAGAATCCTTGAATTTTAGAGCTAGGAGGAACCTTATGGAAAAGCATTGTCTCTGGAGGGAGAGAATCTATGTTTAAATCCCACTTCTGATACTACCTGTTTACCTTTCATCAGGTCATGAAACCTTTCTGGTCTTCAGCTTCCTCTTCTATAAAATGAAGGGATTGGACTAGATGGTGGCTGAAGTCCCTTCCAGCTCTTGGAGCTATGATCCTATAATCCAGTTTAACTGTCAGCATTGTATAGAAGAGGAAGCTGAGGCTTCAAGTATGAAGTGAAGTGACTTTCTCAAGGTCACACATACATACAGCTACTTAGAGCAAGGTGTAGAGAACACATCTCCTGATTTCTCTATCTACTATATCACACTCCCTTTCTGCAAGGGATGCTATATATTTATAATCTGAGATTATAGATAATTTGAAGATGGAAGCTATGATATAATACAATATAATATAATATTATATATAATCTGATATAGATCATATAGAGGGATCTGCAGAGAAGAAGATAATTAAGGAATAAGAGAAGCAACCACTCAGTCCTAAGGAGGAGTTAGCTTTCCCCAGCAGAGAAAAAAAAGGGATGAATTAAAAAATTGGAATATAAGGAAGAAAGCAATGTTTCATCAGTTTAGTTCATCTAGTAGAGGGAAGGTAGATATATATTTGCACCAAGAGCTTTCAGCTCCTGTTTTGCTCTACGCTTATTCATTATCTTGTCTAATCACTGTCACTTTTTATTTGGATTTTATATAATTATAAACTATTTGATATTGACAGTAACAAGCACTAATAGTTGTCACATAAGTCAATGCATTAAGGAACTTGTGAGGCTAAATGATCCTGCACATATATTTTGAAAATAATAGAGGGCATATATTTTAAAATGTCAATGGTGTTTATATCTCTACAATACTTAACAAAAAAGTATAATTCTAAAAACCTTTTTCAAATGATTGTGGTAAGCATATGCATTACAGCCCTTAAAAGTACAAAATATTCTCAATCTCTTCTCTCTCTCACAAAGTCTCATGAGATTTTAGTGATGTAAAAGGACTTTAGCCATTTCTAAACCCATTAATTCGTTTTGGGGAAGTGTCAGAACTGAAATTTGAACCTAAGACTTCAAATTTCAGATTCAATGCTTTTTCTACTACCCCACAGATTCTGAAGTGAAAGATGAGATTTTATTTGGGTTTTGCCTGAATCTGTGATTTCAGAATAGAGGGGAAGGGGACAAGCTTTTATTAAGTGACTATTATATGCCAGAAAAGGCACCAAATGCTTTGCTTTTATCTTGGGGCAGCTAGATGGCGCCATCGTGCATAGAGTTCCAGGCCTGAAGTCAGGAAGACTCCTCTCTTCCTGTGTTCAAATTGGGCCTCAGACACTTACCAGCTGTGTGACCCTGGGCAAGTCACTTAACCCCGTTTGCCTCACTTTCCTCATCTGTAAAATGAGCTAGAGAAGAAAATGGCACAACCACTCTAGTATCTTAACCAAGAAAACCCTAACTGGGGTCACAAAGAGTCAGGTACAACTGAAAAACTGCTTAAATTATTCTCTCATTTAATCTTCACAAGAACCCTGGGAAGTAGGTGCTATTATTACTGTCATCTTACAGATGGGGAAACTGAGGCAGCCAGTGGTTGCATGACTTGCCTGGGGTCACACAATCACTAAGTGTTTGATGCTGGATTTGCACTCAGGTCTTCCTGACTCCAAGCCCAGGATGATATCCACTGTGCCACCTAACTGGGATCTCCCAGTGAGGAAACTCCTTTTATCAATGCACTTGAGCACATTTTCTGAAACTTGTCATAGTACGGAGATGCCTTGAGCACTGAGTGGTTAAGTGGTCCACAAAGGGTTATAGCCACTATGTGTCAGAGGGACTTCAACCCAAGTCTTCCTGATTCTAAAACCAACTCTTTATCCACTGTGCCAGGTAACCTCTCTCCTTTAAACATAGAATGGTTTTATAGGCATTTTAAATGGTGCCAATGCCCTAAAGGGAAAGCTAGGAAGCGCAGTGGATAGAGTACCAGGCTTGGAGTCAGCTTCCAACACTTACTAGCTCTGTGACCCTGGGCAAGTCACTTAACCCTGTTTGCCTCAGTTTCCTCATCTGTCAAATGAGCTGGAGGAGGAAATGGCAAACCACTCCAGTGTCTTAGCCAAGAAAACCCCAGGTGGGGTCATGAAGAGTTGGACGTGACTGAAAAAAATGACTGAAAGAGAACAATAATAACGTCCTAGAAGGTTATCTATAAGCTTAGCCTCAAATGCTAATTGTGCCAACAATAGTGCCTTACAAGCGGATTCCAAGAGCCCAGCATCGTGGTTTGGGGGCCTTTGTCTCCCTTGACTCATGACTGCCCAGGATGTTTCACGGGATTGAGAGTTGAGCTAAATGTGCCACGTGGAAAACAACTGACAAGAGGAACTTTCAGTTCATTCAAGAGAGTTCAGAAGGTCAGTTAGACAAGTCATGTCTTCTCATTTCCAAAAATACACAGATAACAGGAGCCCAGAGAGTGCTCCAAAAAAAAAATCTTCAGCAATTCTTTCTGCCCAAAGAGCAGGGCAGAGCTGTTCTTGGATCACATGCCATGACATCATCCTATATGCTGTACTTAATCTACCTAGTAGAGGAATCACAGTGGCCCTAGAAAGAACCTTAGCAATCACTTCATCATGGGGTTCTTAACCAGTTTTGCATCATGGATCTCTTTGGCAGTCTGGTGAAGCCTGTGGACCCCCTATTTTGAATGTTTTTAAATGAATAAAATATAACAGGATTACAAAGGAAGCCAATTTACACTGAAATAAAATTGTCAAAATATTTTTAAAAGGGTTTATAGACCCCAGGTTAAGGACTCTTGATCTGATCCAGCCCACTCATTTTACAGTCAAGGAAACAAACCCATAAAGGAGAAGTAACTTCAGATACAATCTCTCACTACTCTTCTAGGTCTCATAAAAATATGCAGGTTATCAACAACTCACATATGTATCCACTAATCTGTGATTTCATGCATGTGGTCATCACCACAGACAATTCATCCTCCATGCCTTATTCTTCATGTCTTGTTGGGACCAAAGAAACCTCCTATACCAGGTGGACAACCTTTTATGGTACAAACACACACACACATACATACAGGTATATAGAGACATAGGTGTGTGTATATACGTATTAGATAGATAGATAGATAGATAGATATAGATATAGATATATAGATACAGATACAGCTGTATGACTATGGGCAAGTTCTTAACCTCCCTCTTCTATAACATGAACTGGAAAAGGAAATGGCAAACCACCACTCTAGTATCTCTGCCAAGAAAACCTCACATGGGGTCAAGGAGTCAAACATGACTGAAACTACTGAACAACAATAGAACCTACCAGAACTTAGATGATACTGATATAGCCTTCAAGGAGCCAGGGTTACCTTTACACTATGGTGAAGTTTTAAAGAAACACTTGAATGGTGACACTGATAATAATTTAAAAAGTACACATTGCCAGAGCTAGCTCAGTGTTTGGGAGACTCCAAAGGAGAGAAACGGTATTAGACTGACTACCAAACTGAAGGTCTACAGAGCTGCTGTGCTGACCTCAATGTTGTGTGCCTGTAAAACCTGGACAGTCTACTAGCGCCATGCCAGGAAACTGAATTGCTTCCATTTGAATTGTCTTAGGAAGATTCTGAAGATCACCTGGCAGGATAAGGTACCAGCCACTGAGGTTCTTACTTGAACTAAACTGCCAAGCATTCAAACTCTACTGCAGAGAGAGCACAACTACAGTGGGCTGGCACCGTTGTTCAAATGCCAAATGTACGCTTGCCAAAAAGACTATTTTATGGAGAACTCACACAGGGCAAGCGCTCACATGGTGGTCAGAAAAAGCAACAGAAGGACATTCTCAAGGTCTCTCTTAAGAACTTTGGAATTAATTGTGTGACATGGGAAACATGTCATAGGACTGTCCAGCATGGCACACCCTTGTCAGAGAGGGTGCTGTGCTCTATGAGCAAAGCAGAATTGAAGTAGCTCAAAAGAAACAGGAGAAATACAAATTTAGAGAATCTACCTCAAATGTTCACATGGACTATTTGTGTCCGGCCTATGGCAGAGCATTCCAAGCTTGTGTTGGTCTGATGAGCCACAGTCAGATGTACTGTAACTTGAATCTAGCATGATGTTATCATTTTAGTTCTCTTCAAGAACAACTATCAAGGAGGCCCTGGAGACCTTGGAATCTAGTACAATACAATTAGTACAGTAGAAGAATGCCACTCTCCTCTACTCCCATAATGAAGGACCTAAGGTTCCTATCCTTGGCAGTGAGAGTCCCCCTTATTCCCTTTAATTTTAAGTTTCTAAATCTGAAAATGTATATAAATGGACCCTCTTCAACTTTAGCAACCCTTGTCTCAATGACAAGCTGAAGGATCTACCAAATAGATCTCCACTAATAAAATGGTGCCTAATAATTTCAAGACCTCAATATGGGCACTACAAATTCACACCCACAGTCTCATTGAGAAAGTTGAAATATGTCTATAATTATGGTCTTCTGACATCACAGAAATGATAATGCAATTGACAATGACTTCTTCCAATAGTATGCATTCTATTTGAAGATAAGAGCAATAATTAACACAGATATACTTTATATCAGTATCCTAAATGAAGATTAAGTGGGCCATTTTGGGGAACAGTACTAAAGTTAAGGCTTCATTTACTTGACTACAGAATTAGATTGTGGCAAGGGGATGAATTGGAGCGCTTCCAATGAAGCTGAGCATTCATGTTTTGGTTCCATTGAAAATGACATGTTTTGGCCCTTTGCTAATGTCTTGAGCAATCAGAGGCTTCCTGGTTTTCCTCCAGTGTGGTTGGCACAGTACCAAAAAGGATAGTTTCTTAAGCCAGGAAGTCATCCACCTTGTGGGCCATAAGGACGGAGGAGAGATGACTTCCAGTGTCTTTCTTTTCAGAATGTCACTTTAGAACACTATTTTCTATGATAGATATAAATACAGAATCATTATAAGCTCCATGAACACAGGGATCACGTCTGAACATAGCCTTCTCAAAGTAGTAGTTCTAATAGTAGTAGTTGCAGCAGCAGCAGCAGCGGCAGTAACAATCAGATTTGAAGTGACTACACTCCGGTCACACAGCTAATATATGAGGTTTGATTTGCACTCAGCTTTCCTGATGCCAGGCCCAGTGCTCCATACTCTGTGCTCCCTTGCAATCTATACGGGCTTAATAAATGTGTTTTCAAATTTAATACAATCTGGTAGGCAAAAAAAAAAAAAAAAAAAAACAACCCAACCCTACTGCTTTGGGAGCAACCTTTGGTAATCAAATCAACTGAGGAGAGTGAAAAAAAATAACCTTCTTGCACATAGCTCAATAACAAGTGAAAGATTAATGAGGTAGCATTTCTAAAATAAGACTATTTTTCTTCCCTGTTAGGTAGTTTGGTAGTACTAAAAGGGAGTCATTTGCAGTCTGAGTGCCATATGGTCTAATGGAAAGAGCATTGGCTCAGGACTCAGAATTTCTCAAAAATATCCTGACTCTGTAACAGACTAGACCCTTTGGGAAAGTCTTGTGTAACCTGTATTTAACATTTTTCTCTTCTATAAAATTGGGAGAGTAATTGCTAGAGACCTTAAGGTTTGCAAAGCATTTGTGTACATTTTTATATTCACACAGACCTGTGTGGTATGTCTCATTTCCTCTGTTTCAGAAACTGAAGCTCAGAGAGGTTAAGTGATTTATCCATGGTGACATAGCTATTAACAGTGAAAGACAATATTCAGACAAAAGTCTCTTCTGACTCCAAGTTTAGTATTCTTTCCAAGAAGAGTACCACCTAGCTGTCTACCACTTCACAGGCAATATGAATGAAGGAATACGGCAGTAATTTGTATGATCAGCAAAAAGATTACATACATCTAAGATTGAAAGGGAGGTATATCATCCCTGGGCACCCATCAGAGGGTCCTAGAAATATTCTTGTGTTGTCACATAGGTTTTTTTTTAGCACAGGCAAAATCTTTCAGCATATTAGAAACCTCATGTTGCATGGTTCTATAGATACCTGACTTTCTTGTATGCAATATATCATGGAAAGATGGCTAGTTAACTACATAAGCTTTCCAGTTTCCAGATGAGGGAGGGAGAAGAAGCAAGCATTTAGTAAGCATGCCAGACACTATGTTAAGCACTTGGCAAATATTATCTCTTTTGATCCTTACTATCACCCTGAGATATATGTGCTAATTATTATTACTTCCATTTTGTAGTTGAGGAAACAGGCAGAAAGAGGTCAAGTGACTTGCCCAGAGTCACACAGCTAGTAAGCATCTAAGGCTGAATCTGAGCTCAGGTCTTCCTGATTCCAGGCCCCATACTCTACGAATCATGCCACCTACTTGCCTGGCTGACAAATGGAGAAACCAAAAAGATGCCATCCCAGAACAACCAAATTAAATCTTTTAGGAGTGATTATTATGAATATAAGAGCCAAACCACTCTCAGAAGTTCAAATGATGCCAGATACTGGTTTAAGCTATACAAAATAAACCAGCTAAGAGGTTCCAATATTTTAGATATAGTTGTGTGGCATGGGACAAGTCCAGTAACTGCTCTGAGTCTCAGTTTCCTCATTTGTTAAATGAGGATAATAATCAGAGCACATTCTTCATAGGGTTGCTACAAGAATCAAAGGAGATAACCTACGTGAAGTGTGATGTCAGTGTTGCCTATTATTATTTCATGAAGTAAATCTTCCTTTCCAGTAAAAAAAAAGCAAAGAGAAACAAAAGATCTCATCTTAATTATGCCCTGCCTCCATCAGAATGGCTCGTGTGTGCCCTGCCAATGAATGAGCTAGTCAAAATGGAAATTCTAAAGAATTCCAAGAGAATTGGAAGTACATTAAGTCTGTCCACTCAGTGTTGTCTCCAAGGATATGAGGAAAAGAAGGGGAGAGGTTCCAGGCCAGCTCACTAGTCCATCCCATTTATGGCTTTATTGGAACTTTACTAAGTGATCATCTCTTGGTGCTAGTGGGTTTTGCAGAAAATGGAATAGTTCCTTGCCCTCAAATTTATATCTGTTGCCTAGAAGCTCTAGGCTTCCTAGACTTTTTTAAGAATAATTTTCAGACACCATAGCTTGGGGGGCGGAGAGGGAGAGAAGGAGGAAGGGAGGGAGGGAGAGAGAGAGAGAGAGAGAGAGAGAGAGAGAGAGAGAGAGAGAGAGAGAGAGAGAGAGAGAATGAGAGAATACAGGATTTGGGACTTCTTGCTCACTCTATTATTCTATTTGATTCTCCTATATTTTATGAATATTAAGAAAAAAGGTGACCTCTGCCCATCTTTTTACCACTTTCTATTTAACCAACCATTGTGCCTAGACAAAGAGGTGAAGTCACTATCTGGAGGGACAAAAAGATCAATAAATAGGCTTTCTGCACATTCTCTGTGCACGTGCAAAAATCAGAAATGGGAGCTCTCTAGACAAACCCAACCTAAGACATACTGACTTCACTCCAGCTAAGCACTCTTTTACAGGTTAGGAAGGAAGGAAGGAAAGAAAGAAGGAAAGAAGGAAGGAAGGAAACAAGTTTTTAATGAGCACTTACTGTGTGTTAGATAAAGTCAGGAATAGAAGTGGGAGAAGAAAAGCAGGCCAGCCTCTATTCCTCACCAAAATGGAGTATCCAGAAGGCTCACCAATGGAAGAAAGGGGAAGAGACTGGAAAAAGGATATTCTCATGGCCATAGAGTAGGCAAAATTTCTAAGTTTGGGAGAGGATTCCTCTTCTGAGTATGAAAAAGGATACTAGCATTACTATTATGCAAAATGACAAAAAAAATTAACTGAGGACATAAATATTTGAGTTAAGGGGGGCGGGAAGAAACTAACCAGGTAAAGAAACATATCACTAACTACTGTGATATGGGAGAGTATGACATTTAAAAAAAACAAAAATGATTAGTTTCATATATTCAAGGCCAAAAAAAATGTCCCTCCACTGTAAGAGGAAATCAGGGAAAGAGATCAGAAAAAATTGACTTTAATTCACTGAAATGTCACTAATGGGTCAATTTTCCACAGATAATAATCTGATCTGACAGTCTCCCTAAACTCTTTGATATGCTATATTCTTCAGAACCTCAAAGGGCTGCATTAGAAAAGCATGAATGACTTACATTTCATAATTATTAGATATTTGTTATTATTTCTATTTCTATTAATATGGTATCTAAAAATCTATAAATAATTTTTTTGTCAAAAGTTAGACTCGTTTTAGCAAAGTACAAATCCACTTTGCACCATGGGGAATAATTTGCTTTTGTTTTTGTAGGCTAACAGGATCATGAAAGAATTCATTTTTGCTTGAATCAGTCCCTAAAGAATAAAAATACTCTGAATTTAATTTCCCTTATGGAAAGTATAAAATACATTATCAAAGAATTTGTTTCCATAGTAAGCAAACTTCCTTCAAATGTGCATAATAATTACAATTGCCTTTTTAAAAAATCAGTTAGTTCAACAATTTTTTTAAAGTTTTTGGAGGGGAGAAGGCAGGGCAATTGGGGTTAAGTGACTTGCCCAAAGTCACACAGCTAGTAAGCGTGTCAAGTGTCTGAGACTGGATTTGAACTAAGGTCCTCCCGAGCCAGTGCTCTACTCACTGTGCCACCTAGCTGCCCAAGTTCAACAATTTTTTAAAAAAATAATTAGAAGTAATTGGCATTGCTTATTTATCTGAGACCATATGTAGCATGACTCCTGATTTATAGTTTTACATACCAGACATTTCAAATGAAATCTCCCATAGACATCTCAAACTCAGCATATTCAAACCAGAACTTATTATCTTTCCCCCTCAAACCCATCTCTCTTCCAAACTTGTTTTTATTTCTATGGAGGGAACCATTATCCCTTCAGAATCCCAAGTTGACAGACCCAAAATCAGCCTTGACTCTTTCCTCTCCTTCAACCCACATATACAATCAATCACCACATCTTGTAAAATTTCTAATTCTACAGCAAATGCATCCATCGCTTGCTCACTGCTCAAGGGACCACCCCTTTAATTTTTAGGTCTTCATTAACTCTTATCTGGACTAATTGCAATAGCCTTCTAATTGGGTCTGTCTACTCTACAATCCATGATTTACAGCTACTAAAATGATTTTCTTTAAAAATAAAGTGGACCATATCACTCTTTTACTCAGCAAACCAGAGGGTTTCCCTAACTCCCAAAGAATACAATCCATTGTTCACTATTTAAAATCCTATACAGCTAAATCTAAACCTACCTTTCCTGCCTCATTTTACATTACTCCATTTCCCTTTCTCTACAATGCAGCCAAACTGGATTTCCTGTTGTTCTTTACACAAGATACTCCATCTTCACATGTCTGTGCTCTGGTCCAAAATCAGAATGCATTTGGCTCCTCAGCTTTGCCATTTAGAATTCATTGTTTTCTTTAAGACTCTTTTCTAAACGAGCCTTTCCTGCTCTCCCTCCCTTCTCCTACCATCCCTGCCCCATTCACCAAGATGAGTACGCCTTCCCTCCCAAAACTACCTTGTATTCATTTAGTTTATATTCTTCATGTGTTTTTATATGCAAAAATTGTCATCTTCGATAGAAGGTAAACTCCATGAGGACAAGATAATTTCATTAGTGTCTTTGTATCCCTGGCACACTGCCTCATAGCTATTAAGCACATAACAAATGCTTGTTGGTTGACTGATGCATTAAAAATGTTTTATACAACCTGAGTATATAGGAAATCATTCTTTTCTAAAATGCCTGTGAGAAAGTATGAGTCTAGATCATTTTTCTAAAATCAGTGCCTATGATAAAGCATAATTTCAACATTGCATCCCCTGGGAATTACAGGATTCTATTGTCCTTGCCAAAACAAAAATTATGCTGATTTTCTACTCTCTAGAAGTAACTGTGGGTTGCTTTAAGTAGCAACAATCCCCACACACTAGCTTTTGTAAACAATGAGGACTCTGTATGCCATAATGAGACGTCTTCAATAATATTCATCCCTTGTAATTGATGCAGTCCAAAGAAAATGGGCGTTAAGATGAAATTGCTTCTGAAACCTTATTTTATTTTCAAGAAGATAACAATCTTCTAATAATTAAAATAAGTGACCTCCGAAGAAAAAAGGAACATTGGGGAAAAATAGGTGATGTGAAAATGATATAAATAAAACTTTATTTTTTTAAAAAACATTGAATATAAGATTCTTGAGGATGACCAATTACATTGATTTTTGTATGTGTGAGTCCTAGCCCTGGCATCATAATCCAGGCATTTCATTCATAAGTGGTAGACTTATGACATGGTAGACTTACTATGTCTTAGAACAAGGCCACTCCCTTCCCTCCCAACCCCCCCCCCCCCACCATGTACTCCACTACGCAGGGACATCAGCTTCCTTGTTCTTCTTCAAACAAGACATTCCATCTCCTCAGTGGGCATGTCCTCTGGCTGCCCCCATGCCTGGAATGTTCTCCCTCCTCATCACTTTCTGGCTTCAAGTCCTAGCTAAAGCCCCACCCACACGAAACCTTCCCCAATCCCTCAATTCTAGTGCCTCCCCTCCATTGATTATCTAAAATTTATTCTGTATATATCTTGTTTGCACATAGTTGTTTACATCTCCCCCTTTAGACTGTGTGCTCCTTGAGGGCAGACATTTTCCTTTACCTTTCTTTGTATCCCTAGCACTTAGCACAGTGCCTGGCACATATGAGGCACTTAATAAATGTTTATTGACTGAAAAAAATAAGTGACCTCCACTATCTACTGATATAGCCAAGTCAAATATATAGTCCAAATCTTAAATGTTTACCTGACCAGTTAAAAAGTAAAAATATTGAACATTAAAATTCATCCCTATTTTTAAAAAAGTACTCTAGACAATAGACACAAATTACTCAACCCAGAAGCAATTATAATTTTGGTAAAGAGCTTCCCCTTTTAATTTGCTTTTTTGTAAAGGCTGCAAATTGTGTGACTCAATTTGAGCTATATCATTCATTTTCCATTAAAATCATCTAAATATCGTATTTTATATTGTCAAGTATGAGTAAGAATTATAAACTTACTTCACTGTTGGAAAGGACTTTAAAGATCACCAAGTCCAACTCCCTCATTTTTGAACCAATGAAGAAAGAGGCCCAGATGGCTTACTCACAGTTACACAGTCAATTACTTAGGTGAGGGATTCAACCAAAGTAAATTTTTCAGCTAGCTAAAGCTTATTCTTTTAATTGCCAAAACCTTTACATTTTAACTGTTTCTGAGGAGAATGTATCTTAAAATGCACTGATTGCACATCTTTAAAATTCAACTGGAAGGCCTCCTTCTCCACTCAAAGGAACTTTCCTTGGCATATGACACTTCTACCTTTCCTTCTACACTGACTCATCTTGTATTATCCTAATTTTTGCATATGTTGAAAACCCTCTCAGCCTTTTGCTAGCAGAAGCTCTATCAGCACTAGGATCTTGTCTCCAACCTCATGGATCCCCACATATCTAGCACATTTTTTCTCATGTGGTATAGTAAGCGTTGGTTAATATTGAAGTAAACCTGCCTTGCCTTCCTAAACATTGGAGACTGTACATGTTTTGAAGGCTCAAGGTAAGTTTTTAAGAACAGCAGTAACAGTGTTGGAATGTGAGCCCTCAGGGACTTTTGAGAAATACATGGGGGTTGGTCCCCATGCTAAACAGTACCACTCTACCCAGCTTTTACGATTCTTTGGTCTTCTTTCTCTGCTGTTATTTCTCAATGCTATAATAACTATTTAAAAAAAAGAAAATCACAGTAGAATGCCATTGAATTTTACAATTTTGCGAATCATAATTCACAAATGAAATTAACATATAAAAAATAATCAACAAACTATTCTCACATTACAGGTTCTTTTTAATAGAAACAATCAATCAACAAGCATTTATGAAGTACTGATTATATAAAAACCATGAAGCACAATTTTTAAAAAGTAATAATTACTTTGGAATTGGTCCAGAATTTTCTTATTTGGTGAGAGATTTTATTATGATCAGATAGACTTGGAGAATAATAAATGTCAATGAGAAAAGGAGATGCTGCAATAGTGCAATCAGATTTCTAATTTCTTCCTGTTTGATTGTTATAGTTATCCAAAGGGAATATTCTAGCCCCCCTTCCCCTCACTGCAATTTTAACATCTGTTCATCCAGCTGTTACAGCTTTTTAAAAAGGCCTTTCTTATCAGCCATCGAGTCAGTGCTCTCCTTTTATTCAACTAGTTCAAAGCTGGTGAAGTTGTCTTTAATGAAATAATTTTCATTATTTTCCAGCTGTACAAAAGCAGATACCATAGGAAACTATCAGGAAAAAGTTTTCAATACAGTAAAAGACAGGTGAAACGTAAGAGAAGACAGGGTGGTGGAGAGGAAAGGGGGAGAGAAGTGAATAAGGATTTGTGAAGCACTTACTATTGGAGAAGGAAATGGCAAACCACTCCATTATCTTTGCCAAGAAAACCCCAAATGGGGCTGGCAGCAACTGAAATGATTAAATAACAGCAATAAGCACTTACTATGTGCCAGGCACTGTGCTAAGAGCTTTACAAATATTATCTCATTTGATCCTCACGATAACCTGAAGAGGATGGGTCCTATTATTTCCATTTTACAGGTGAGGAAAGTGCTAAACCCCAGGCCCAAACCCCTATCTATTAGGTGCTAAAGCTACGTGGGTGTGAACTGGTAACTAAGGTGGGGCTCCAGGTGGGACCAATGCAGGGAGGTGCTAACACCAGAGCCAATCGAAGGAGCCCAAGTTCTGGTCACTCAGGTGATGTTTGATGACATCCGAAACTGCATAAAAAGGGAATGTAGAGCTATTTGCTTAGGGCTCTCACTCTTGGTGGTGCGTTGATGTGGAAACTAGGGGCTGCTGTAGCTAAGAGCCCTCCAGCTCGTCAACCTGGATGTCAGGACTTTGTTAAACTCTGGTAACTATGTATTGGGATTTGAATCAGACAAGGTCTGTTGATGTTTGTAATCTGTTTGGATTTGCTCTGAAGTTCAGGGTGCTGACTTTTTCCCCTGAACTAAGTGAATGATATTTATATGACAGATTAAAGTAAGACTGGTTTTAACCCCTTATTGTTGCTTTCCTTAGTAAAGGAGATCAAAAGAATCTGGGCTTGCAACGTTCTGTGAGCTGGTTGTTGTTGGTTTTACACCCCCACAGCAGCTGATACCTGGATTGTTGAAACATCAGCACACAGCTAGTTTAGTGTCTCAGGCACGATTTGAACTCAGATCTTCCTAACTCCAGGTCATAATCTTACATGTGGGTGCTTTGTCCAAAGGAATATAAATTTTGATTGCTCATACTTCACAAGATATCTTGGGGTTTAGGGGCTAGATTTTTTTCTTCCCTATCTATTCTTTCATTCTTTTAAAAACTGGGACAATCAACAATTTTCATTTATGATTTCTTGAAACATAGCTCTGAAAAACCGGGTTTTGATAAAGCCCATTTTGATTCAAATGGAGCTACTTGACTATACTTTTAAACCCAAATTACTCTGGCTCTCACTGATTGGCCGATAATAGATCCCAGCCCAAGCCTCATTTCTTCATTGTTTGTGTTTTGATGGCTCAGAGTGAGTGTAAATAGCAAATGTTTTGGTTCTGGTCAAAACCTCTGAGGGTCTTCCCTACCCAGATTGATTCTTTTATGAAGACAAACTATGCCATCTTTTGCTTCAATTCTTACCTAGACTTTCATTACTAAATGGGCCTTGCCTCAGACAAACTGAGACTTGGGAGAGATCTCAGCTTAAAAAGGCCAGGGTTTCCCACTGCATCCAGGGCCATAGCCAATCGTCCAGACCTATGTCTTGCCCCTGGACTCCTATGTCAGTGGGGCTGATGACTTTGCACAGCTCTGCCTCCCTTAAATCCAGTTTACTTAAAAGTCAAGACAGCACCCTCCTGATGTCATAGGTCCTCTTAGAGAATGAAGGAACAACAACAGTCTTGGCTCCAGGATCAGTGCCTTATTTACTATGCCAACTAGCTACCATTAGGAACACGCTCTAGACTAAAAGTAAATAGACTTCGTTCTTGTCCTACACCAGTCACCTAGCTGTGGCATGTGGAATAAGTCACAACCCCTTAGAACCTATTTCACTATTTGTAAAATGGAAATAGTATCTGCTCTACCTCACATAGTTATAGTGAGAATTTGATGAGATAAAGGATGTAAAGAGATTTAAAAACTACAATGTACTATGTAGAAATATTATTAGCTATTTTAAAATACACATTATCTAATTTTATTTTTTTAGAACAAACATGCAAGAATTTCTACATGCAAATGAGTGTTTGTTCTTTGAAGTAGTTATCTTAAGGAAAATATATATTTACTCTAATGATGGTGTCAGTGCTCACAACATTCATAAAATGCCTCCTTTGGAAATGTCATCACAGACCATTTATGAGGCACATAATTCAATTCATTCTTAACAAATACTTATCAAGCATTTCCTATGTCCCAGGCACTTGGCTAGATGAAAAATGATCCTTTCTGCCACCAGGAAGTTAATAATCTAAGAGAAGAGATAGGAAATGTATGCAAAAAAATGTGACAAAGTAAAACTGTAATGAAGCAAAGAAGAGATTCAGAAAAAAAGGGCTATAGGAAAACTTGATTAGAAGGAGATCACTTTTAGCTGGGGTAAGGATATATAAAAAAAGCTGTATGGAACAGGCGTTGCCTGAGCCAGGTCTTAAAGGAAGGTAGAAATTTCAAGAGGTAGAGATAGGGTGAGGGCAAGAACTGACTGAAAAAAATATGTGTATGCACAACACACTTTTAAGTTTAATCTGAATGATTACAAATTTCCCTATCACTTTCTAAGGTCTAGACAAACAACAAAATAACAAATCAAGCCCCGATTTGTAGTATTAGTCTATTTATGAAGAGTATCTACTCCCACTGAAAATTTAACAATCAGCTCTAGTTAGCTGGTAGGAATTATCTCCAGCATATCCTTGAGCAAGAGTATGTATTAGTCATGAGCATTCCTCAATGAATGCAGAGAGGTAGGAAAAGTCAGGAAGATATTAGAGAAAAGCTAACAGTTCAATTTGACTATTATTGATAATATTTACTAATTATATTCAATAATAGTAATCACAAATCATTTATGTCACACTTTAAGATTTACAAAGCTCTTTACAAATATTATCTCATTTGAAACTCACAACCACCCTGGGAAGTAGGGCTATAGAATATATGAAGGGGAGTAATATATAAAAGGACTGGAAAAATAGAGTTTTGTGCCAGAGAGATTCCTACTTGATTATAGTGGCAATAGGGAGTCCCTAGAGTTTATTGAGCAGGGGTATGACATGATATCTGTGCTTTAGGAAAATTAATTGGGCAGGTGTGTGGAGGAAGCAATGGAGGGGGAGAGATTTGAGAAAAAGAGATAGACGCATTTGGTTAATGAAATATCACAGTTGAGAGCTGATGAGGGTTCGAATAAGAGTGATGGCCATGGGAATAGAGAGAAGGGGAAAGATGTAAGAGCTGTAGAGGTAGAATTGATAAGACTTGGCAAATAGATAGAGTCAGGGAGAGTAAGGAGAAGGCTGACTCCAGGACTGTGGACCTGGGTGACTGCAAAGATGATAGTGCCCTTGACAGAAACAAGAAATTTCGTGATGTGGGATGGGTTTTGGAGGAACAATGTTGAGTTCTGCTTTTGTGCTGGAAAAGCCAATGGGGCATTCAGCTTCAGTAGGCACTAGGTGATCCATTGACTAGAACTCAGGAGAGAGACCAATATTGATATATACAAAGGAGGTAGTCACATTCTAGCAAATGTTTTGACTGAAAAAAATGTAGTACTCATGACACACTTTCAAGTTTAATCTTAATAACAATTTCCCCAACACTTTCTTAAGTTTAGGCAATCAATAAAACAATATATCTAGCCCTGATTTTTAGAGTCTGCTGATTTCATAGGTAGAAGTGCTCATACTGAAAATTTAACAATCACAACCCATTTGAGCTGGCTCCAGTACACCCCACTGAGAGGCATCTTCCTAGAGTTGATAATTAAACTCATGGGAGTAAAAGAGGTCACCCAGGTGAAATGTAGAGAGAAGACAAATAAGGAGTGGGATTCCGATAATGATGAAGATTGAGAGGGAGCAGTTAGACAGATAGAAGGAAAACCAAGGGAGAAGATGGGGAAAAGTGTCCAGGAGGATGGCTAACAATGTTGGAAGCTACAGGGGGGTCAGGAAGGATGAGTAGCAAATTGCTAATCCTCATTTGTACACTGTAGACAAGCCTCTGGAGATGTAATAACTCACAGGCAGTCTCAGACTTGTGTATTCACTCCCCAGCTGAAATGCAGCTTCCTTGTACTCATAGTCTTTAGGCTCACAGTCCTTAAGAGGCATGACTGTATCTGACCTCTTGAGTACCTCGGCTTCTTGAGGGCAGAAGATTTGCTTCCCTGGCATCTAGCACAACATTGCACATAAAACATGCTTAATACAGGTTTGTTGAATAGAATTGAATTAAAGGAGGGAGAAGCTGTGGTTCTCCGGGTTCTATTGGGAGAGGGAGGGTGGTGAATGTTGAACTTAGAGGAAGAGGAGAAGATTCCTTTGACAGAAGTTGACTGTGTGAAAGTACTAAACCACTCAAATGCTCTTGAGAATTTCCGTCAGTAAGGAGCTACAAGTAAATTTGTTTGACTGAGATAAGAGTGTAGTTAAAAATGAAAATCACTTGTGCAAGGAAGTGGGGTAGGTGGTACAGCCTTTTAAATCCATTTTTGTGCTTTAGTTCAATTTGAGAAGTAAACAAAAGTCACTCTAAAAGAAGGAACTGCCTGATTAATGAAAGGATTCTGTGATATCTGTGCACATCAAAGATGAGAGAGGGCCAACTGGAAGACTTTCTCTGAAGGCAATTACTTGCAATCAAAGGTTCCAGATCACTATACTTTGAAGGTATAGCAGAACAGGAAGAAGCAAAAATATTAAAGAAGAAAAACTGACAAAACAATGATTTCTCAGGTAAAGAATGAGAGGAGGAACACCTCTTAATGGGTATATGAAAACATGGCTGTTGGAAGCTGGCATCAAGCCACGTATATATTTGTAAAAGCAGAAAGCATTTTGCTTCTCTGAACTCTCCTTTGTAGGTGGCTTTGTGGGCTGTGGCCCAGGGACTGTTGATAATGGTTGAAGCTGTAGTTACTCTGTATGCATTTCTGATGGGATTTTTGCTAGTCTGACAACTTGCTTTGGTGCTTCAGAGTAATGCATAAACAAAAAGGGAAAGTCTACTGGGCATTTCACACCAATTGTGCTAAAATCATGTGCATATGAATAAGATTTGAATAGTTATTGTGGGTTTGGAAAGACTGCAGATGAAATGTGTTATAATAGCAAAGTCAGTGTTATGCAGATTAGCACCTAATAGAGCTAGAAGAATCATCCCAGCTGTGATTGCACGTTCATGTATATTAAGGACTTCATAGTCCTCTTCATGTGTTCTAGGCTCCAACAGAGCTGCACAACTAATTGTTACCTAGTCTCAAGGAGGATTTTTCATGCTGGCATATCTCAAATTGTCAATTGTAGCTTTTGAGGAACATGTCATCTTCTCTCTTTTTTACAGGGTCTTCCAATGTACAAAGAATTTCTAATAAAGCTGCAAGTATTGCCAAAGTCGGCCTGGCTGGTAAACTTCACAAAATTACCTGAGAAATCTAATAAATATAGTCAAGTGAAGCTTAGAAGAAGAAAAAACACCAGTGGGTTTCCTCAAATTCCTCTTCCCTTGTTTCTATTATCTGCTCTATTCAAAGAGATTAAAATATAAAGAATAAAAAAGACATTCCACCCTGGTACACAGAGGTAACCAGAAATATCAGTGCCTAGAAGTCAGAAATTTCTCTACAGGGACATGTCAGGTGGTATGCTTTTAAAAATATCCCTTTTGAGACTTTAAGACTTCAATGGATCTGTGATCGCATAGTTAAGAATCCTTCATTTCTGTGAGATTACTGCTCATGGTGTCCAATTCATCCTCCACTGAGGAGCTACCCAACATTGATTATGGACTTTTCTCTAGGTTTTTGAAAGTTTTGTTGGCACCCCAGGAGTACTGAAGCTGTTCTTCCCTTGTAGTAGGTATATACCCAACCTATTTAATTTATTAATCATAGATCTCCTGAATAATACATTTTTCTTCTAAGTTGACAATGTACTTCAGTTAACCAAGAAAAACAAATGAGCATCTTGCTACTCTGTGATAGGTACTGTTGTGAGCCCTGACATTTTAAAGACACACAAAAAACCAGTTCATGCCTTCAGGGAGCTTACTTTCTATCCAGGGAGACAATACATGCATATATATGTTATATGAAATATTTACAAAATAAATATAGAGAAATGAGGAAGAAGGAGGGAATCATTGGTATCTGTTGGAATCAGAAAAGCTCTCCTATAGAAGATGTCACTTGATCTGTGCTTTGAAAAATAGTAGGGATCCTAAGAGACAGAGATGAGGAGAGAGAGCATTCCAGAGATTGGGGCCAGACTACATGAAGGAATACAGCTATAAGACAGAGAGCCATGTAAGAGGAACAGTAATGTCAACATGCATGGATTATAGATTGTGGCACAGCAGATTAGTGCATAAAGATTCTGGAAAAGTAGGCTAGAAAGGTTATGTGAAGGGTTTTAAAGACCAAACAGAAATTATATTTGTCCCTAGAAGTAATAGGGAGCAACCAGAGTTTTTGAGTAGGGAAGTGACGTGTCCAGCATAGGATCTGAGGAAAATCACTTAGGCAGCTATAGAGGATGGATTGGAGAAAGAAGAGACATGAAACAAGGAGAACAGTTAGAAAGGTACTACAATATGATAGATTTGTGGCTAATGGAGTCTAGAGAAGGAGATAGAGATGTGAGAAATATTGTGCAGTAAAAATCAACCAGACTGTCATATGTTTTTCCATTGCCTTTTACGGTACCTGTGATCTTGATTAATAACAGACTATGGTCTTTGTTATCATTGTAGTAATAGTTAACATTCATATAGCAGCTTAAGGTTTATTAAATCTTTATATGCCACAGTCATATAACATAAATACAAAAATCCTTGTGTTTAAAATGCCTCTGTATATGTGTGTGACAGAGAGAGACAGAGAGTCGGAGAAAGAGGATGGGGGCAGAGAGAAGAACAGAAAGAGAGAGACAGTACAATTTGAGGTCACTGAAAGTGCTGAATGTTTTGCCAGTTGCAATCTGGCTGCCCTTTTCTGGATACAGCAAACACTTTGGGCATAAAAATTATTTAAACTAAGGTTGTTTAAACAACAACAGCTAAACAGAATCTCTTCCAATTAGCCAATTATATAATTTCCAGTTCCCATACCCCCAAACATTCACCTTATCGTGTAAATGCTATAGCATGCCTCTATATATTTTCACAGTGGAGAGAATTCAGAGCACAAAGCTATACTTGAAATATTAATGAAATTTAATTTAAAAATTCAACACCAAGTGCTGGAAAGAAACACTGTTTCAGTTTCTTTGGGGGTATTTTTGTGCTAGATATTGTCTGAGAAGATCTCAACTATTGGTCATGTATACTCCTAAGAATTTAATAGTTCCACTTTTTTATCATAGATTCCAGTGGTAGCCTTTGAAAGAATGAATGATTTGAAAAACTTGCTAGGGAGAAAAGTGTTCCACCAAAATGTAGCAGACTTTTACCCAAAATAGATTTTAGAATGATTTAATTCTCAAAGTTACAGTAAGCTACTTTCCTGAATTACCAAAAAAAAAAAAGGCTTTCAGCAAATGCAGATATTTGGAAGCAAGAGCCATATACATACTCTGCAGGAAGAAAATCTAAATTCATATTTGCATCAAGACAAAAAGCTGTTTTCCTGCCATTCAGAATACTAATTTGAGAAACTACACCCATGAATTCTAAGTGGAATGGAGTCTATTTAATATCGACTTGCTTAGTGAAAAAAAAAAAAATGCTCCTTAGGGTGGTGGCCATGGGAGTACAGAAACAGGGAGAGATTCAAGGATGTTATGGAGGTAAAAATTAAAAAGACCTATTTTAACAATAGTGAGTATGACTGTGAAGGGTAGAGTTGTCTTTTTTGTTTCCTCCTCCCTGCTAGATAACATCAGAGCTGAATCCATCCCAGGCTCTTTCCTTTGAAGAATAAGGGAGGGAAGGGAAGGTTTGTTAGGGATGTTTTCTTCCAACCATAGTCATCATCTTCTTATCTTCTCTCTGGAGATTTAATCAGACAGTTGAAACTCTGTTACAACAATTTGCTTGCTTTTTAGCTAAGAGTGCTAAGTTCTTCATACTCCCTTTCTTTATCTTGTGGAGTTTATATCAAATGATACGTTATTATTACAATCACAATAGTTTGGAGCCCCCAGTTAGCAAAATTCCTAACATTCAACAGAGGTTTGACTTAATGCTATAATTTAAATTTGTATTCATCTCTAGTTAACTCCTGGCTTCTTGATGTTTCCTCAAAAATAAGGATCCAGGAAATATTCAGATGAAATGTAATTTAGATTAAATGCAATGACTAATCTTGGCTCCAGAGAACAGATAAGGAAACATACTTCTCTTTTCTTGGTAGAAAGATAGGGACCACAGGCAAGGAATGTTGTGTATATTGTCAGATTATCTTTATCTTATGATTTTGTTTAATTTTGTTTTACTTTTCTTTTTCTATTGAGGGTCTATAGCAGGCAGAGCATATCAGGACATAAATGTGATGAAAAAAACAAAGAAACCAAAATACATCAATAAAACATTTTTTAAATGCCCTACTGGAAAAGTTCTCTTATGCATTGTAAAGTTATGAATTTGATGATCTTATGCCAATAAAAGTTACATCTTAAAAATCATAAAATTATTAACATTATTGGCTGAAGCATCATTTTAAAAAAGGAAAGGCTAATGGCTAGAGTTCTGAATAAACTAAATGAAATCCTCTGCAAAACCCTGAGCTCACTGTAATTAGAAGTGTACAAGTACAAGTTGCATGATTAGCTATCGAGAATATTGTAAAAGGGATTTCTGCAATGGGTGAGAAGTTCTACTTAATGATTTGTAACAGCCAATAAACTAGGGCTCTGAAGTTCTAAGAACAGCACTTGTTACTATTGCCATAAACCATTTACATAGTTTTATCTTTTTTTTAATCACTGAGTTTTATAAAGTAGATTTTGCTTTATACATCTGTATGTTTATCTCCAACAGTCATTATCAGAAACATAGTTAAACATTAGTCATTTTTTAGCACTGAAATCTGCAAAAGGGTTCCATTCTATATGGTAAATTGAATATTCACATAGGGAAGGATAAGAGCAGGAAAGCTCAGTTAATATTGATGTTGAATCAAATGGAAGTAAAATTTATTTTACATAAGTAAATGACCTAAGAAGACAAATTCATGTGATTAAATTACATAATTTTGAATGAATTTTAATACAGGCATATTAAATTTTTAGTAGTCAAAATTGTCATACTTAATTCTAACTACAATATCATAGAATGATGTTGTACAATGATCAGCTTGTCTTATGTTCACTCTGAGAGAATGCAAATTACTTGAGGTCAAGGACTGTTAAGTTTTCATCTTTGTATCTCTGGTGCCTTTATTTCAGAGGTTGCATAGTCAAAGAGTTCATCACCAAGTGGCCAGTGAACTAATGTTGATTCTTCCTGTGCTTAGCTAGGCTGCTCTTTATAAAGTCCTCCATTGCCACGGCTATATTCAAAGCCTCTCCAGAATTGTAGAATGTGCCAGGGTTTATTCTCTGCCAGCTTAGTTTCCAAGAATTGTTGGCTCATCTCCACACCCTGGTAAAGTATCAGCACAGGACTTTGTGGATATAGCCTTGTGAGATCAGAAAGTATTAAGGAAGGCCTCAGATATGCTGGATACACACACTGCATGAAGAAATAACAGGAAGACATTGACAAGGGTTGCATGAGATGTGCACATGTTGATCTGGGATTGTAATCTGAATTACTTGAAGGGAACATTAAAATCTCCGGGATCACAGATCCATTTGAGCATCCATAGTGACTAGCCCTCTGCCTGACATGTACTAGATACTTAATAACTGTTAATTAGATCGAGCTTAGGAGAGGAAGCAATTGATGAGGTAAACGTTGAACATATAAAAGGTAGAAGATTTAGATGAAGGATTCCCTAGGTTATATTTTAAATTTTATTGATACTTTTTGTTTTTATATCATTTATTTATTAATATATCCTCTCAATCCAGTGAACCTTCTGCTGAAATATTTTTTAAAGGAGCAAAAAGATAGCTCAGCAAAATCTTCTAAGCTTATTTAAATGAAAAACTTTAACAGTAGCAAAGTTAATTAATTGGTACAGTATTGGGCCTTGACTTTTTCAAGACCAAATGAAGCAATTATAAACTTAAAGGTCAGACTTTGCTGGTGCCATAAGAAGCAAAAAGTGGATGACTGGATGGGGAAGTGCTTTTGTAGGTCACTGAGAATTATCCAAGGATATACAAAACCACTGAATGGAGAAAATCCATTTATTTACTATAGCAAGAAGGACCAATAAGAACTATAGAAATAATAAACTAGGGCAATATATATGTTCTAAATGGGAATAAACATATGAAATTGACGTTGAAATTGTGGGTGGATGTGAAAGCTGGCAGGAAGGTAAGCTGAATTATATGAAGCTGGGTGGTGTGGTGGACAGACTCTGGTCAGAAAGACCAGAGTTCAAATGCTGCCTCAGATACATATTAGCTATGTGACCCTGTGTAAATTGTTTAAACTATCTCAGCTTCAGTTTCCTCATATGTAAAATGGAGATAGTAATACCATCTGCCCCATAGGACTGTTGTGCAGATCAAATGAAATAACATAATGTGAAGTACTTAACCTTAACATCCTATATAAATTCTGGTTATTATTTTAATACATAATGGAACAATGAAGCAGTGTCAAACAGGTATACAGGAAAGGAGTACTTTAGTCCATATTCAATAATAAGATTAAAGTATTTTAAATTTGCTGGAATAACATTTTGTGTCTCACTATAGTTTTTTAATTTCATTTTATTTTCTGGTTGCTATGTGGAATAGCTAAGGGAGTTATGCACTGGAAATGAGGGGTGGGAAGAGAAAGACTATGTAGAGAATCTTGGCTTAGTCTCTCCATGAATTTTGCCCAGGCTAACCAGATGTCCCTTTCTGAAGAATTGATTCCATTTCCAAAGAAGTCTTTGGCTGACAAACTGTCCCCTTTTTTATGAATGTGGAGATAGGAATGAGAAGCACCCAACCTTCTCTCACGAGAACTCAGTTGGAGAGACTGACTCCTTACAGCTTTAGAGGATTATAATGGGATTCAGTAGTATACCAATTATCTCTTTGGGGTATCATCCAGAACAATCAGAAAAATTCAAGATGGAGGATAAAACACAGCAAACAAATATTATTTCCCTAAGAAATGAGGAAAAATGGCCATAAATGTTCATGATGGAAATTTTATGTAGGCCTTTCCTCAATTTGAACTATCTCAAGACCAGGCTGATCAAATGCCATGTTTGTATGATTAATGTTGTTTTTTCCTCCAAGGCTTGATGGCACAACGGATAGGGCACTAGGCCTGAAGTCGGTAAGACCTGAGTTCAAATCCAGGCCCAGATACTTACTGGCTGTGTTACCTTGGGCAAGTAATTTTAATCTTTATCTTCCTCAGTTTCCTCATTTGTAAAATGGGGATAATAATATCATCTCTTTCCCATGGTTGTTGTGAGGATCAAATGCTTATTAAACTGAATTATCTCTAACCATTACAAGTTAGTCCTTCCTTGGACCCTGGCTTCTCACATAGTTTATTCCTAGAATACTAGAGTTATTGGATGCTGAGTTGATCATACAGGGCTAATATCACATCACCTGAAGGATAGCCACCATGAGTCTGCCATGTGGTTCTAGTGGTAGATTCAAATGGGAAATGATGTAGTTAACATGTGGTTTGAGAGGTTTGGAGACCTTTGAAAAATCTTTTAGAGAAGGTTCTTATTCAAATACAGAATGAACTAGATGTCCTCTGGGGTCCCTTCTAACACTTTGATTTCTATGTTGTTATCATTCTTGTGTTAGCAGGGTCATCAGTAGGTGGATGATGTATGATGTAGGTTAGACCTCAGCGTACAAGAAAAGTAGATAGGAATAGAACAGATAGAATTTATTCCTTGGCCACCATCTCACCAGCTGCATGTTGCCTGGACCACAGACCATGTTTTCAAAGACAATCCTTTCCACTCTAAAACTTCACACTTTCCTGTTCTGGAGCCCTAATCAAATCAATACTGCCATTGCCACTGGAAAAGTTATGCTAATCTACTCCTCTCACCATTCTTGTAACTTGCCAAATCAAACCACTTCATCCCTGGCTGCCACCCCCTATGTGTTGCTTCCTCTTATTAGAATGTTATTAAATGGAACACAAGGACTATTTTCTCTTTTCTATCTGCATTCATAGGGCTAGGCAATAGTAAGTACTTAATAATTTTTTTCATTCATTCATTTGGACAGCCCAGAATCCTGTCACAATATCTCCCTTGTTGCTTGTTTCCCACCTACTTCCCCCTTCCTATAGATGCTTGCTGGAATACTGTCTCTGCTCTACATAATCATCCTTCTTAGTGATGTTATTTGCTTTTACAGATTCAGTCATTCTCCAAGTGACTAACTCATATCTTTATCTCCAACCTGAACCTCTCACCTATATAGCAGGCTGGTAGTATGAACTACCTACAAAACAATCCTACTTGGAGTATTTGTCTCCTTGTACTCAAGATGTCTGAATTAGTCAATTCCTTTTCAACTCCCAAACTTACTTCCCTTCCTAACTGCCCCTTTCTCTCATCATCCATTCTCTAAAGCTCCTAGGCTAGCACCTTTAACTCTTCACTCTCTTCCATTCCCAAACTAACATAATTGAACAATTGCATCCCATGACCTCACAATTTTACCACTAGGACTAGGTGTATTGGCATCTCCTATTGGTCTTCTGTTTTGACTACCTTTCCTCTTCGAACCAAGGTTCTCTATCATCCTCAGCTTTACCGGAGAGGGAGAAGATGGAGGGTTCTCACTTCATTAAAACTATATGTAACATTTCTTTTAGACAGTTTAAAGTATCACAGGGAAAGGACTTCATCTTTCTTAGTTGCTTCTCCACAAGCTGACTGACCTCCTTTTTTCTTGGTCTCTTCCTCAGTGTCTGTTGACTCAGTCCTTTTTGGAATGCGTGCTAAGTCATACTTAGTGCTTCTAGCTAACATGATTTGGTTTGGCAAGACTATTAGGTGTTTCAGCCCTTCTTAAATTTCCCCAACTGTAACAGTGACTGTGGGAGCCTCATGCCTGCAGGAGACAGCTCCGCTTCTGCCTCCTCTTACTCCCAGCTTTTTTTCTCCTCTTTGGAGTTTATTTAGGCATGGAAGGAAATTATGGTAGGTGCTCTCCTAGCCTGTCTTTAACCACAGATCTATGGGAGCTTGTCTTTCCCCCTGGTTCTATGACCAAAAAAGTTACTTGCCTATGTTTTCTATAAAGAATTCTTCCTGTGGGCTTTGGGCTTCCTCCAGTGACCCCAGAAGCCATTTGTTTTTCTTTCCTGTGGAAGGCAATAGTTCCTGCTGCTGAAAGCTCTCTCTCACCCTTGACCTATCTAACCTCTTTATCCTGGTTACTAGTTATTTTGAAATAATTTTGCTCTCCAGGCATAAGGTTTTGATTTTGCTTTTACTGGAGAAGTTGACTTTTCTGTATCACTGTCCTAGATCAGCATTTCCAAAAATAATTTGGCTATGGAACCCTTTTGGGCTTAAAGTATATTAATGCAACCTAAATAAATGAAATATCCCCAAGACAAAGTGTGTGTGTGTGTGTGTGTGTGTGTGTGTGTACATATGGAGATTGAGGATAATTTGGAGCACATTAGAATTAAACTTATTTTGCTAAGTGAATGATTTCAAACTTAATTTTGAAAAGTAGAAATAGCACTAAAACGGAAGTTTTCTCATGAAGCTTTTATTTATATCACATTAGTGGAACAATAAAGTCCCTGCATAATACAGTCATGGAAATACATCTCTCTAAAGGCTCTATGACCTCTGAGATTGTTTTTAAGCTTTTAACCTTTTAAGCTTTGCTTCTTAGCACAACCTCACCCTGCAGATTAAATTTTTTCCTATTGCCCAATAGATATCTCATCAAATCTCTGTTTCTAGGACTCTCATTCCCAGGTCACTGAGAAAGGTTAGGTAATTGTAAGGGCAAGCAAAGTGAGATGTTTTACTGTTTTTTTTCTTTTGGAGTGCTTCTCAGCACCAAAGCAATCAAGTAGCTTTGATTGAGTCTTGCCTTTGTTTGTAGGAAGGCCCCCACCCATGCTATTTGTCATGAGAGGTGTAAAGCCATCAGAGGTGTGAAGCCTCAGGCCCTGAAAAAGGATATATGGATATATATATATATATATATATATATATATATATATATATATATATATATATATATATATACACGCAGAGGATAGCCATTGGACTCAGATGAGAACTCTCAGAACTTCAGGAGGAGAAGTTTTGCTTTGGGAGCTCACTCATTGAAAGAGGGTTGGTGAGGAGACTCTGGGTAGCTGTTAAGGAGCCCCCCAGCTTTGAAAACCCAAATGTTGGTGCTTCTCTCTCTGGTAACTATGTATGTATAGCTTTGGTCAGACAGTTAGAAACCTGTCTGTTCATTTGTGTTATTTGCTGTGTTTATAGTTTCTCTATTTGTAATTTCTGTTTCTGTTTCTATTTGCTCTGAAATTCAGGGTGCTGACTTTTCCCCCTGAACTAAGGGAATGATATATATATACACACACACACACACACACACACACACACACATATATATATATATATATATACACATACATATATATATATATATATATATATATATGATTAAAATGAGATTGTAAACCCCTTAAAGTTGCTTTCCTTAGAAAAGCAGATCAAAGAACCTGTGCTAGTAGCCCTCCTGTGTGCTGGTGTTATTGGTCTTACACAGCCACAGTAACAGCAAGCAGCATTGTTGTTGTAATGTACAGATTGAAACCAACAGACATACCTTACTGGTTCAGGTGTCTAGTCCATACTTTCCTCCTTATATTTTAGATGACTCATTCTCAGACATCTTCACCCTTTTCCTGGATGTCCTTACATGTATATCAAACAATCCCACTACCATGATGAGGGCCTTCAAAATGATTCTTAGATTTCCCCCCCTTTTTTCCTCTCAGTATCATCATTATCATTTCACTCCTGGATAATTCAGTTTTCTTCCTAATTAGTTTCCTTGACTCAAACCACTTTCCCTTTCAAGTAATTGGTCTGATCACTGCCAGTTTCACTTCCTAAAAGTATTTTTATAATGTTATGCCATTACTTACAAAAAGCTCCCCACTGGCCATCGGACTAAGTTCCAAATCATTTGCTTTGCTTTCAGGTCCCCCATGATTCAGCCCCACCCAAATCTATCTAATCTTAATTGCCACCCTAACAGTAATTGCCTATTTTAGCAGGCCATTTTCCTTACTGTCTCACACATATACAGTCCCATTTGTGCTTTTTGATATTATCTCTTTCCTTTTTTTCCCTTACCCTGAACCCCGAATATTATCTTCTTCCCTCTTCTATCTATCCAAATTTTACCCATCCTGTAAGATTCAGCTAAATCTTAACTCTACCTTTAAATCTTTCCAGGTAAGTTCAACTCACAGTAATTTTTATCTTTTTCAAATACTACCCAACTTTTAATTAGTGCCAAATCATTAAGCACTTAGTTGATCAATTTTTGTCTTCTTTCCTTCCTTCCTACATTGCCCTGTCTCTTTCCCTCCTTTTCTTCCCTTTTACCTTTCTTCTTCCTTACCCTCTAAAAGAGAAAAATAATTCCAAAATAATGATAAATGTGAGAACATAGCCACCTTTGCCCTATCGTGTTAATGAAAACATAAATGGCAAGCTCCCTGGGAGGTTGTCTCAAATTCTGAATGTATACAATGGCCTTATGCCCCAAATGGATATTTGGAAGACAATTTCAAAGGCGAAGTCCTGCTGCTGCTTTAGTCTGCTGATTTTTAAAGCATCTATTTCAATTTTGAGTATTCCAAAAATGGTTTAAATATCATAGAGGGCTACAGTCTGTTCGTCTATTTTGTAGAAGTTCTTTAACAGCAGCTATTTCTATCTGAACTTACCTCACCAAGCAGATGGGATAACCAGTGGTATACCATAGTTATTTGGCATGCTATTCTACAGTGACAAATGAATCAAGTTGGCATCTGAGTCCATGGCCTACCCTGTGTCATCTAGGAATGGGGATAATATAATAGATTAGAGGACTTGTAGGTATATCAGCCCAGGGCCAGAGGAAAGAATCCAAGCAGCAAACCTTAGTCATCTAGATACAGTGTTGTTTCTTTGCCAGTCACTGAAGTTGAAGTTGAAGACAAAGTCTTACATAGAATAAAAGACTAGAGCTTTTGGAGAACTAGGTTGAGAATTAAAAAAAAAAAAACAAACAAATCAGAACTGTGATTTCATGAATTTCAGAATCTACCATGACACATTAAGAATTCATGGCATTGTTAGTTCTTTGAGAAAAGTAGAGACTCAGTTTTATTTTTCTTTTTGCCCTTCTTGCCGTAGCACTTAACACAGTGCCTGGCACATAGGAGGCACCTAATAAAAGCTTCTTGACTATCTATCTCATTCAAAACCTATCAATACCTATTCTAAAGCCTAAGGTCTTAGAAAGTTGTGTCAGAGCACTGAAAGGTCAATGACTTGCCCAGGGCCACAGAGTTGCTATGTGCCATCAGTGGAACACAAGCCTACATTTTCCTGACGCTACTTCTTGGGCTGAGTTGTACCAATAATTATGTCCTCCAGTATACCCCATGGTCCTGACCTATCTCTTGACTCCAGGCATTTCCACTGGCTGTCCCCATGCCTGGAATGCCCTGCCTGCTTATTTCTGACTCCTGGTTTTGCTAGCTTTCCTCAAGTCTCAGCTAAAGTCCAACTTTCTGTAAGAAGCAATTTCTAAGTCCTCTTTGATCTTAGTGTCTTCCCTTTGAAACTAGCCCCGATTTATCCTCTATCTATCTTCTTTGTACATAATTACCTGTTTGTTTTCTCCTCCTTTAGAATATGACCTCCTTGAGAGCAAGGACTGATTTTTGCCTTTTTTTGTATCCTCAGTGCTTAGCACAGGGACTGGCACTTAATAAATGTTTGTTGACCCAACTGTTCTAGTACTGACTCCCCAATTATAATCCTAACTCCTCCTAACCATTCTGAGCACTTGTCTCAGTCTTTTCAATTTTAGCACGCCAAAGAAACCTTCACAGCAACTCAATTAAGTCTTTTGGTTAAAATTTGCTCAGCTCCCAAACCCAATTTAGATGCTTCGTTGTCATCCTTGATGTGGTTGTCTTTCTCCTACTCCAATAAGGATGTGTTTCAACAATCTTGCTAGCAGCTACTGTGGCTATGTAAAACCAACAACAGCCAGCACACAGAACGCTGCAAGTTCAGGTTCTTTTGATCTGCTTTACTAAGGAAAGTAGTGTTAAGGGGTTAACAATCTTTAATCCAACATACAAATATCATTCACTCAGCTCAGGGGAAAAGCCAGCACCCTGAGCTTCAGAGCAAATACAAACAAATTACAAACATCAACAGACAGACCTTGTTTGATTCAAATCTTAATGCATAGTTACCAGAGTTTAACAGAGTCCGAATATCTGGGTTTACAAGCTAGAGGGCTCTTAACTACAGCTGCCCGGAGTCTCTACACCAGCATACCACCAAGAGTGAGAGCCCTAAGCAAATACCTCTGTTCTCTCTTTTTATGCACTCTTTAGCCATCATCAAACCTCATCTGAGCAACCAGAACTTAGGCTCTTACTATTGGTTCTGGTCTTAGCAACTCCCCTTAGGACCCTGAGGGCTTCACACTCACATAGGCTTAGCACCTAATAGGGGTTTGGGCCTGGGGCATAGCACCTAATGAGACTCAATCAAAGACACCCAACTTAATTGATATTACAGGGTGAATGTTTGCCTTGACCTAGGTGAGATCTGATAAAACAGTATTGATTTTTAATTGTTTGAAATGGACATTAATATTCACAGTTAAAAGCCTGAGCACTAAGATATTTTGACATGGAACCCAAGCAACATACAAGCAAATGTTTGGTATTTTCCCCAGTTGCAACTAAAATTTAAGCAAATAAAAACTATTCTATACTGATAACTGCATATTAAAGTTATAATTCATCTGGAAGAGAAAACTTCTCCACCATCACAATGAATAACATATTTTGAACTGCTGCAGACTGCGTACCAAGATCAAGAACATGAGGCCCAGGGAAAGAAATATTAAGCAATTATATTTTCTAGGAAACTGTATGGGGAATGTTCTTTGTAAGGTTATGATTTGCTGGTTGCTTCCTATTGATGGTATCACTCTCGGAGGACTACTCCTTGAGCACAACATTATATTTACCATCTCAGTGTCTTTGCAAAGACTACCCCCCCCCCCGCCTGAAATATACTCCCTCCTCATCTCCACCTTTTAGAATCCATATCTACCTTCAAGGCTAAATTTCAGTTCTGTCTCCTAAAGGAAGCCTGTCTGATTCCTTTGGGAAGCTAGTATTTCCCCCACCTTTCCTCACAATTTCATTGTATGTACTTTGTCCATATTTTGTATTAACTTGTTCTGGGCTGGTGTAATAGTAATTAAGGTGGGACTTTTTGCTGTTGACCTTTAATGATTCTGGCCTTTGTTTTAATGGGGCAGATAAAGTGGGATGTTTTTGTATTTCTCAGCACTGAGACAATTGGGAGCCATTGATTTGTATCTGATATGATATTGGGGGTGGGGAACTTCTCCGCGCTCAGCCTGGGTGAGGTCAGGGCCCTCTGGGGCCCTGAACAGGATATATATGCTCACAGGTTAGCATTCTTGCTGGGAGCTCTGAGCCACAGCAGGAGTGGCGTGTGACTCTGGGCCAGCCCTTGTAACGAGCTCCCTGGATGTACACCCAGATGTTGATAACTACGAATTGTATTTGGTCTGTAATTCAGGGTGCTGGTTTTTTTCCCCTGAACTAAGTAAATGATATTTGTATGCTGGATTAAAGTAAGATTGTTAACCCCTTAACATTGCTTTCCTTAATAAAGCAAATGAAATTGTTGAAACAGCTGGGCCCGACTCAGCCTGATCCTTTGTCAGTTTAAATTTAATACTGGAACAAACTGAGACAATCATAGGACATTCAAGGAGAGAGAGACAGAGAGAGAGGCAGACAGAGACAGAGACAGAGAGAAACAGATATACTTTGCCAAACTGGCAACAAAGATGGTTATTGAGGATATCTCAACTTGATTCAACTGAGCAGTTTCACAGACTATTATTCATCCTGATCCACCAGCCAGGCATCAAAGCCTGCAAATTCTGTCACCCTGAACCAACAGAGCTTTCCAGCCAAGTCAAAGAGCAGTCTCCTGGAACTCCAACCAAGGGCAAGTACGCAGACACAAACCCAGATCAGAAACTTAAAGAGCTACAGATCAGGAAGGCAGCTATTAGACTCTGCCCTGGATCAGGCTACTTTGAGAGGACTAAAAGCTTACAAATCCCCAGTTTGAGGTATCCCTGATATCCAGGAATACCATAACACTCAGTGCCCTAAGAAAGTAACAGAACGACCCAGAAAGACAAGAACTTATCTCAGATATTCCCTCAAGAAGTGAACAAAATCAGGTTCTAACATAAAGTATAAAAACAGGAAGTAGATTGGAAGAATGACAAAGTACAAAACCAGAGGTTTTTCATACACACACACACGTGTGCATGCACATGCATGCATATATATACATATACATTTGTGTATGCATATATATACTTATGTCTATATATATGCAAAGCTACAATACAAACTAGAACAAAACTAAAACTACAGCTTGGTTATAAGTTCGACTGGAATTCCTGAAAGTAATAAAGTAAGAGGTTTTTTTAAGAATTAAAATTTATTTTATAAATAAAATGAGAGCAGCAGAGGAAAAAATTAGAAAAGAGATGAGAGTTGTGTAAGAAATCAAGAGAAAATTTCCCAGATCTCTTAAAAGCAGAAAGCAAAAAAGAAATAGATTCCACCAGTCATCTAAAAAATTCTCAAAATGAAAACTCTTAGGGATATTATAGCCAAATCTAGAGCTTTCAGGTCAAAGAAAAAATATTGCAAGCAGCCAGAAGAAAAGAATTTAAATGCCAAGAAGCTACAATAAGGATCACACACAATTACACAGCCACCACCACAAAGGAGTAGAGAGCTTCTGGAATACAACATTCCAGAAGGCAAAAGATACAGACCTATACTCAAAAATAACTCACCCAGAAAAAACTGAGTGCAATCCTACTGGGGAAGATAATGCATTTTTAATGAGAGAGAGGACTTCTAAACATTCCTGACTAAAAGACCAGAGTTGCATAGAAACTTTGAAGTACAAATACAAGAATCAAAAGAAAGATACAAAGGTAAAAATAACAAGCATAGAGGTCTAAACAAGAATATACTATTCACATTCTAATATGGGGAGATGTAACATGTGTTCCCTCAAACCCTCATTATCATTATCAGGTATTATAAAGGGAATCTAATTAGACAGATATGGAGAATGGTTCTGTAATGTTTTGATGATCTTGAAAGAAGAATGGAAAAGAAGGGGAAGAGGAATACCCTTGGAGGTAAACATGGGGATGAAGAATGGGAGAATTACCTCATACAATTAGGGTGCCCAAATAGAATCTACACCAACAAAGAGAAAATGATGGTGAACCTCACTCTCATATGAACTGGCCAAAAGAGGGAAGAATACATACACAGAGTTAGGTACACAAATATATTTTACTTAACGTGGAAACAGGAGAGAAAAGGGAGAACAGAAAGGGGAGGAATAAGAGACAGCGTACAATTAGGGAGTAATCACAAGCAAAGCAAACTCTAAGGGTATCCAAAAATATTTATGGCTGTTCTTTTGTAGTGGCAAATTATTGGAAGCCAAGGGGTGTGTATTTTCTGGGGAACTGAACAAGTTATGGTATATGAATGTGTTGGAATACTATCGCATTGTAAGAAATGTGAAGGTATATTTTCAGAGAAAATTGGGAAGATTTGTATGAATTGAAGCTAAGTTAATTGAGCAGAACCAGGAGAACAATTTATATAATAACAATATTGTAATGAAAAAAGACTGTGAAAGTTAATAACTCTGATGAACAAAATGATTAACTATCATTCCAGAGGATTCATGATGAAATATGCTATGTACCTTCAGATAAGTAATGAATTCAGAGTGTAAACTGAGGCATGCATGCATGTGCAAGCACACACACACATACATATGCATACACAGAGACACATATATAGGATATAGATAATGTAGGAATTTGTTTTGCTAAACTATATATATTTGTAATAGGGGTTTTGTTTTTCTTGCTTCTCAGTGGGGATGGAGGAGAGAGGGAAAGGAGAAAAGACAGTTTCATTCACTGAAAAATTAATTTAAATTTTTAAAAAAGAGAAACAAATGAATGTTGGGCTTTGAAGTCAGGCCTGACCTGGTTTCAAATCTTACCATTGGACATTACTAGTTCTACGGTGTGAGGTTTAAATAAGATAAAGACTACATAGGGTTTTGCAACTCTTAAAATGCTATATAAATATCAGATATTGTTACTAATGTTCATCTCAAATGATTAAGCTTTTTACTAAAATTTGCCAGCAAAAGCTCTAACTCATTACATTATACAGATATGCTTCATCAACACACTTCATCAACTCACCAAATTTGCAACCAATTTTAAGTGTTTCCTTCAGAGTCTTAGAAATTACTAGATGGTTTTACCTCAGATGATACCATTTCATAATGTTATTTTGGGTAAATACTACTTTCCAGAATTCATAAACATATCAGTTGTCCAATTTTTAACCAGGATGTAACTTTTTATTTGGTGAGGATCCTTGCCAAATACCACCAAAACTCAACTTCCTGTGGCTTCTCAACCACTAGCTAACCCAACCCTGGATTAAACAGCAGGACAAACAAGGTTGGCTAAGTCCAAAATTTCACCTGCTAGAAATATCAGGAAAGAAGTTCTGAAGAAGCACTAGTTGTATTTCTTCCTGTCTTGCCATCTAAGGCATCATCCTGCTTTGCCTTCAACATAGCTACTGGTGATGATTCAAACCCAGTGTCTAGATGGGTAAAGGACTAGGCTCCCAGCTCTACTATTAACTCACACAAGCTAATTAACTTCATCGTGTTTATGTTTCTTACCTTCTCAAAATTCAATTCAGTAAGATTTTTTATCATTTCCTTCAAAACTAGCACTAGTTTTAAGGAATACAAAGGAATTATGAAACAGTTCTTGTCTTTAAGAAACTTAAAGTCTTTCTGGGGACATGAGGATTATACAAACATAATGTAAAATGATGTGCTGAAGTGAATTTAATGGGGCACTAGACTTGGCAATAACTTTTTAAGCACTGGTTATTATTCCCCCTTAAGAAAAAACAAAACAACTATGGTATCTTTCTCTGTTACTTTCAATACTAGACAGTTGGGAGAATGGTAATACATAAATGGTATCTATAGTCCTGTCTTTCCCACATAACATCTGTATGACTTTGGGCAAGTCACTTAAGCTACGGGGGGCTCACCTTCCTTACCTGAAAACTGAACGGTTTGAACTTTATAATCCCTGAGATCCCTTCTAATTGAATTGTCATTCTATAATTCATTATGTAGAGGCCATAGACTGTAGTAGAAAAAACATCGGATTTTAAGTCAGAGAATGTGGGTTCAAATAGCAGCCTTGGGATGTTAGCTCTAATCCTACCCACAAGGGCAAGTCCCTTAATCTCTCTGGCCTCAGTTTCCTCATTTATGAATTGATGGGGTTGGATTCAATGACTGGGAATATGCTTTCTATTCCTAAATCAATGACAATCTGCTCCTAACTGTGAGTATGTATAGCATAAGGAAGCGTGGTCCATGGTGCCACGGGCCATCAACAAAAGAGACAAATCAGCATTGCAGAAGTTACTGACAAAAGTTTCATTGGGTATGTGAGCTGGACCTTGAATGATAGGCAAGGAAGAGGGGCACTCAAAGCAGAGGCAACAAGATTAAAAATGAGAGCAAAACCAATGACATAAATGTGGAATGCACAGAGGACAGTGAAGATGAATACTTGTGAGGAAGCAGACCACAGACATATAGGAGTACTGGCAGATAAGGTTAGTCAGGGAAGGTGTTTTTGCTACCTGGATCACTGCTCACATCAATATTCTATTTGTCCACCCCCTGACATTTTTTTGATAACAACAATAACAGACATTTTTAGATGAGCAGTGCTATAAGATGTTACAGTTCTCGCTGATGAAAATACATGCCTGAAGTAGAGTTCTGTAAACCAGATCTCACAGATTTCCTGAATGCTGCATGATATTTCAAAGGTGCAAAATAGTAATGTCATATGGCACTGCCTTGGACCCTCATTCTCTTCTACATACAAAGATCACTATCAGGTTTTATTGTCAGTGCCATGATGCAATTTCCATTATTACTGGATTATATATTATAAAATATCCTTTATTTAAGAGACAGAAAAGAAACTCAGAGAAAAAGTAGAGTGGAGAGAGGAAAAGCAGATCCCTGGATTTGCAGTTCCAAACTTCCATGATCTAGCACTGGCATGAGGACTAACCAGAAATGTGATTTAAGGCAAGTCTACACACATCATGTTCAAATGAAATATTATAGATCTAACCAAATGGCACGTACAAAACACTGGTTTTGTTGCACAGCTTGTAAAGTCATTACTGTGATCAAATCATGAGCTAGGTAAATCTCCAGGGAGGGAGAAACCTGATGTTCAGCCTTTTATCATTCATTTTGGACATTAATGTGCAAATGTCACTGTTTCTCATGAAGTCAATATTATAATCATCACTGGGGGGAAAAACAACTCAGCTGAGAAATACAGACTTACATTTTTGCATCTTGAATTTGTACTTTAAGAGAAAAAACACCCCACTGTTGAAAGGGCTCCCAGGTATCCCAGGTCCCTTATCTATCTGTTGGGTTTTTTTCTCTTGCTGAAAACAAACTGTTTAAACTTGCTGCTTTATATTCATTGAAAAATACAAATCAGCCTACTCCCAAATCTGCACACAAAAATTTATTCTTTGGTACCTATGGTAAAAGTAGTTTCTACTCACATGTTTTAAATCCTTATCTGTAAAGTGAGCAAAAGATAAGTTACTCTCAGAACATTTTAAAATAAAAATTGTATAGTCAAAATGTAATTGTACATGCCACTGATAAATAAGTACTGGATGAAATTGTAATAAGAAAGAAAGAGTCAAAAACCAGGCAATGCAAAGAAGAAACAAAAGGCCTGGAAATCTATTGCTGTCCACTACGTGAAGAACCGAACAATACTACAGTAACTGAGAACTGACTGTGAAGATAGAACATAACCAGCAGCGGAAAGCATAAAGACATTTTTTTCTGAATTTAATTTAATCAACTGTCTCCCCTTTTCTCTACAAAGCAAGTATTTCCTATCCTATGGATCAAAAAGTCAATAGAAAAGGGTCATTCTTAAAGAAGATCCAACTATTTATAGTTGCCAAGGTAATTTACTCCTGTCCTCCAGCCCTCTGTGCTCCACCCCTGAAAAGCTCTGGGCAGAGCAATTTGGGTATCTTTACCATAGGTAATAGGAAGGAGTGGTGATGGGGGAGTAGACAACGTGACTTGTACTAACCTATGTCCAACTTCTTGTGATCCCATTTGGGGTTTTCTTGGCAAAGATACTAGTGTGGTTTGCCATTTCCTTCTCCAGCTCATACACAAGAAAACTGAGGCAAACAGGGTCACGTGGCTAGTAAGTGTCAGAGGCTGGATTTGAACTCAGGAAGAAAGTCTTCCTGATTTCTCAGTCCATGTTCTATCTACTGTAGCACCTAGCTGCCTGACCTATTCCTTAACTACCCTTTAATTTGTCAAGCCGGGAAAAATGTGAAATAAATTCCTTTGTTGTCATCCACCTAGGCGGTAAAGGTGATGCAGTAGACAGAGCACTGGTCTTCCTGAGTTCAAATCTAGCCCTAGACTCTTTATAGCTGTGTGACCCTGCGTAAATCACTTCACCTCAGCCTGCCACAGTTTCTTCAGCTGTCAAATGAGGATAATGATAATCATGAGGATCAAATGAGCATATATGCTCTTAGAGCAGTGTCTGACATATAGCAGGCACTTAATAATGCTTGTTCCCACTCCTCCTCTAACAGAAAATTCTATAAATGTTGTTTCTAACCTAGCAAATTTTTTCTCTAAATTTTACATTACCAACCAGAGCATCGTGTATTAAAATGAAGGCTGATTCCCCACTAAGCTACCTCCTCCTGAAAAGAAACACCCTGATCAAGTCATACTATCAAATTGGTGTCATAGCTATAACTCAAAGAAAGCACAATGAAACCATAAACATATGAGGTGGTGTAAATGAGAAAAATAACATATTTAGTTCAGCAAATGGAACAGATAAATACTGGCCAAGAATTTTTTTTTGGGGGGGGAACTGAAATATCATTCCATTAACGAATATTCTATCTCCCTGAAAAATAAAATGCCAGAATTCGTCCCCATCCACATAGTTGCCATCATGTTCATATTCAGTGTTATTTCCAACTAATAAACTCATCCTGTTTTGATTCACAGAAAGCAAAGAACATATCGTCAGCTACAAACCAAGACAGCAGGGGCCCAGCTACAAAGTACTCTTTACTTTAAAGCATCCATATAATATTTCCAAATACTAATTTTGTTGCTGTATCAAAGTAACCCTCTCTGAAGCTACCAAAGGATATTATTCTTAATAAAGACAATTTGGGGACCTACTAGGAAGTTTCCAAATTCAGGTTTAGCTATCCTTAGGAAAAAATAAGGGAAAAATCACACTTATGCACAAGTGACCAATTTACTTTCACACTGCTTACTGCTGGGGTTGGAAAACTTTTTGAGGTGTTATCATAGGCCTTCACTTTAAAATACTTTACTGGAAGTAGAAAGAAAAGTTGTATTTTTTGAGGCAATAGCAAGGGAAGAAAGGCAGGAAAGGACAGTGGGTACATGGGAAGCCCATTCATGGGTGATATGCATGAACAGCACTCTATCCACTGCATCACCTAGCTGCCCCACCTGGCACGTAGTAGGTGCTTAATAAATGTTACTTGAATGACTGACATTAAAAGAAGTAGAGGAAGGCTTCCATATTGTTGGGTATATGCCCCTGGAGAATTTATGGACAGACATAGACAAGAAGTCAAGAAATCATGGAGCGGTTTTGATCTGCGTACGTTGAGGCAGTACCCACCTTGATAAAATCATGAATCTATCAAAGCCCCCTTTCCAGGGAGATATGAAAGTCATTTTCACTCACACACACACACGCACACAATATTTGGAGGTGTGCTGGAGCCAGCTCATACTGGCTCTCAAGACTAGATTGTTAAATGTTCAATGTGAGCATTTACACCTCGTAAATCACCAAACACTACAAATCAGGTCTTGATGTAGTATTCTGTTAATTATCTACCAGGGGTGGGGAACTTGCAGCCTTGAGGCCACATGTGGCCTTTTACATCCTTGGGTGCAGCCTTTTGACTGAGTCCAAATTTTACAGAACAAATCCTTTTATTAAGGGGCATTTGTTCTGTGAAGTTTAGATTCAGTCAAAGGGCTGCACTTGAGGACCTAGATGGCCACATGTGGCCTCAAAGCTGCAAGTTCCCGCCCCTGATGATAAAATAAGTGAAAAGAGGTTAATAATGCAGATTAATTTTTCCCCTGGAGAATTGGTTGTGAAACATTTACCAGCACACCTCAGTATTTATGTATCTTGTGAATAAATATATGTGTGTAATATGTATTATATGAATATGTATATACATGTATATTGCATACATATACATTATATATTTCAGGAACATTTTGATAATTCCTATATCCTTGCACTCTATTCCCTACCAGGAAATATTTAGAGAGTACCTGATATTGAAATAATCTTTTTATCTCTAGAGAGCATTCTATAAACTTGAATATGCTAATACTTGTCAGGTAGAGGTTAAAAAAACTGCTCACCTTTGGACAATTATTTACAGAGAAACATCCCCAGCTTTTAGTATAGTTTCTGGTCCATTGTGTTTTTATTAAATGCTTAGTGAATTGAGTTGAATTGAATTGAAACAAAAGACTTCCAAAAGCATCTCCTAACATGTAAGTGGAAAGGGTCCATGACTCTATATGTACATTAAATATTTTTAAAATCTTTATTTAGCTATGCTGAAATTGCATCATAAATAATATCTATCAAACAAATTAGAAGATGGCCTAAGTGAATCCTGGCAAAGCTTCCAAGGCCAGCTGCCTGAACACTTTCCCTCCACAAGAAACTTTTGTGAGCATGAAAAATGCTGTATTCCTAGATCTGACAACAGAAGAATGAGATCGCTTAATAGAACTTTCATGTGATAACACTTTATAACTAACAGCTACACAAAGGAACCTGGCTGATTTCTGGCTACTTGAAGCACCTGATGCTTTTTCTCACAATATACTCTGGCAAAAATAGATTTACTGCACTTGGTGCATTGAAATCTAAATACCAAAACAAACTGGATTGGCAACCTGATCTAAAGTTGACATTTTCATTGCTTTCTAATCCCTGAACTCTGCAGAATGGCATCAGCCATCTCATTAAATGGACCACAATAGTAAATCAACAAACAGGCATCCTGTAGTCTGCAGAAATGTTTTGTGCATATTTGCATTACTATTTTTCATATGTGAGTCAGCGATGTTGAAAATAAACCATACCTTCATTTAAAAGCATTCCTGAATCCATAGTAATTTTTTGTCATCACAGATTTTCCCCATCAATAATAATTGTACAACTGACATCATATGGGGGAGGGTCAATTCATATTTTTGCTTTAAAAAGGGGGTCTTGATACTTGAGATGGTTGGGAATTACCATTTTACAGGGTCCTTAACATCCAAACCAAAAAAAGACAATTGGAGAGACAGACAGAGACATGGAGAGATAGACAGAAACAGAGAAGGGGAAGAGGGAGAGAGAAAGAAAAAGAGATGGGGGAAAGAGAAAAAAAAGAGATATGGGAAAGGCAAAGATGATGGGGAAGGCAGAGAATGGGGGAGGGAGGGAGGGAGAGGGGGAGGGAGAGGGAGAGAGAGAGAGAGAGAGAGAGAACACGAACGAGAACACCCATGGCTTTAGAAGCCATCATAAGTTTAACTGGGTTCTTTCAAAAAGCAGAAATTCTCTTCTCTTTTATCCCAATGTATTCTGCCAAACACCATTCTCCTTTACCACAAGCCTTTTAAATTTAAAGCCTCTCCCCCTCAACCTCCCACCACACTCATGAAATTGATTTTTATGCTGGGGAGTGTTAGAAGAAATGTTTGTAAATGTAGGTCATGGCAAGCCTGTAGAGGGGTTTGAATGACAGGCTAAGGCATCTGGACTTGATCTTGCAGGCAATAAAGCACAAAAAAGGCTTTTGAGCAAGCAAATTAATAGCAATTCTTTAAGAAGATTAATAACAGTGAAAGTAGGTGAAAAATATCACAGAGACAAAGAGACTAGAGGCAGGAAAATCAGTTAGGAGACTACTGAAATAATTCAATGGGTCTAGACCAAGATGCTTGCAGTAGAAATGGAAAGGAATTTCAGAATTATTGTCAAGGAAAGTTTTTAATTAAGAGGACATACTTTTGACCTCAACATTCTAAAAAGACCTACATCATTGTGCTAAGCATAGGTGGCCAATCAACCACTGCTGAACACTTCTAGTAGTAAGGAGACCACTTTCTACCAGACGGGTTTGGTTTTCTAGCTTTAAATCAAGTGCTTCTATCTCCTCCTGTACCTTCCTTCCACCCCCCACCCCCACCCTAATATTCCAACCAGGATAGTCAAAAATCTGAAATCTATGTCACATAAGAAAAGAATCAAAGAAATTTTTATAACTGTGTTATCTTTAAGAAAAAAGTTATTTTCAAAAGAGAAATCTTACATCCTGGTTTTAAAGAGATTAAGTTTAAAAGTTTTGCTAAAGTTATGTAGCCACTACAACTATGGGAGTTCTGTTAGTAAGAAAATCTGATCACCCAAGAACAAATACAACAATGAGAATAGCTAACATTTGTAAAGCAAAACCTTTAAGGTTGACCAAGTATTTTCTAAGTCCTATCTCATCTGATCCTCACAATGACCGCGTGAAGTACATGCTATGATTAGTCTCATTTTACATCTGAGGAAATTGAAACAGACAGAGGCTAAGAGATTTGTTTAGGTTCATACAGCTGGTCAGTGTGGACCAGTGAGATGTTATTTGTAAAGCACTCGAAACAGTGCCTGGCACATTGTAGGAACTTCAAAAACGCTTCTTCCATCTGAGTGACTGAGTTGGATTTGAACTCAGGTCCAGCACTATAACCACAGTATGACTTAGCTTCATTTTCACAATGGTGAATTCATAAGACCCCAGTTTCTTTTTTCCTTATCCACCTCTAGTAGAAACACGTGCTCACTGTTTCTCCATCCCAAGGGTCACCATACGTGTTAAAATATTAAACCTGAATAAGAAACTCTATGTGAATTTTGCCACTCTGAAATTTTAATCTGAGAAATGATGTTTGTTGATCTTTGGGAGTCTTCAGGTGCTTAACCCACACTCAAATTTAGGGTTTCAAAAATTCATTTCTGGCAATAATTATATAGGCATGTTCTTTATTTCATTTAATATCTCTTTCCTGCGTTTTATTTAGCTTACACAACCACAGTCAGTATGTCATCACCATGACAGAGTGGTTTGTAAACCCCCTAAGTGCTACTTACCAGTGCTACCACAGACCAGGCCTGTTATAAGAGACCTCTTAAAATATACAGAAGAGGGCTGTACCTCATTCACTGCCACCACTCCTAGGAATTCAGACCACTTGCCAAGGCAGTGCTCTCATATCTTTTTCACACAGAGAATAAGTGAGAGTTCAGCAAAATAAAAATCATAAAGCACAAACTGGTCCAAAAAAATTATGTTCCAACAATATTTTACTTTGTTTGATCCCAATGCAAATATTTCTATACAGAAGTACACATTCAGTTGGTAAAGGTAGAGAAATGAATCTTTTAAAATTCTCTTTTTTTTCTTTCCCCTTCCCAGAGGCAGCTAGATAGTAGAGGACCTGGAGTCAGGAAGACTTGACTTCAAGTCTGGCTTAGCCACTTACTAGTTGTGTGTAAGCCACCTCACTGCTATCTGCCTCGGTTTCCCTATCTATAAAATGGGATTAATAATAACACCTACATCCCAGAGTTGTTGTGAGGTTCAAATGAAATTATATTTATAATGCACTTGGCTCAGTACTTGGTATGTAGCAGGTGCTTAATTATTTTCCTTAACAAATGTGTTTATTTCTCCGGCAGAATAAGTACTTCCTTTCCAGTTCTTATCTTTGAATATTGTCACTGACTAGGGGTAGCAAATGGGAAAGAACATTCTATATCATTTGTTAACTGTGTGACATCGGGCAAGTCATTTAACTTTTCTAAGCCTCAGTTTTCTCATTCATAAAATAAGAAGGTTGGAGGAGATGACTTCTTTGGTCTCTTGCAACTCTAAATTGGTGATTAGATAACCCTGTGCCAGAAAAAAAAGGGGTGTCTCCTTTTAGCTCTTTACTCTTAAATGATCATGGCTTCAAATTTCCTTCGGGCACTTTGGATGTGAGATCTGAGAAAACACAGGTTTCTGAAATATCTGAAAAAAATCTGAAAACAGATTTCTTTTTAATATATCCTCACAAACATTTCTTGTCTTGTGCCGTTCTTTCTGTCTTGTGCCTTCCTTTCGTAAGTGTTCCTTTAGCTTGTTATGGTGGGATAGAATGGGTACTTACACACATACAGTGGACCAATTTCTTTGTCTTCATTAGCATTTCAATACTTCAAAACACCCGTGACTTTGCCAATCAATGTGGATAATCTCTCTACCAATGCAGGTTGCTACCTCTCCTTGCCTTAGCAGATAATCTTTATGAGTTGCTATGACCAACCTTGTGGCAATGATCTTCTCCCATCTGATTAGATAGGTCCTTGGACAACAGACATAGTCTATTACCACGTAACAATTAAATACCTTCCCACTTGGAAGGGCCTGCCAGAAGTTATGCTCTGTTGGCATAGTTTTCCAGAGCTCAAGACCTCATTTCAGTAGAAACACTTCATTAATGGGATTTCTTTAAAAGGTATACAAGAAGGCAATGCTTCAGTAAGTACCTTCTTGCTAACACAGCAAACATGTCAGTTTTATTTCCTGAAAGGAACCTTAAGGATTTTTTAAGAAGGAGGAGGAAGAAAAGGAGGTGGAAACTGCCTGACTTACTTTATTATAGTTATAAGATAGCAAAATATCAACTCACTATCCTTTTGATTCTAGGGAGTCATTTGTTTTAAACAAGGCAGATAAATAAATGATGAAAGAATCTACAGGGGCATGTCGGAGTTTGCCTTTTTGCATCCAAGTACAAGTTAAAACTAATGACTCAAGCACAAGTAAAATGCCAATAGCACAGGTGGGGGGGGAGAGGAAAATGTATTTTTAAAACTTGGCACTGTGGGTCAGATAACATTTAGACAGAAATATAAAGCAACAATTGATTCACTTCATATTATTTCCCTTACTTCCAATTTTAAGGAGTAAACACACTTGGGGGGAGAGGGGAAAGGACAGGAAGGGATGAAATTCTAGAAGAATAATGTTGGCAGATAATTTTCCCTCTCCATAACTCTCCCTTTGATGAGTAAAATATGTACCCTCTGACAAAAGGAGTAGTTTATACAAGTAAACACTGGTTTATGTTGTGCTTTAATTTTGTGGATTTTAAATAATTACTTAACATTAGAAGAAATTTTACTTTGATTTTATTTTTTAAAAGAAAGTCATCAATCTTTCATGTATTTCCTTAAAAGCCAGACAAATATTTCTCTGTATTATTTTTCCTCCTCATAGCTACTTTGAGAATTATGGAACAGAAGCCAAAATACTCATTTAGAGACAAATTTAAGTGGTCCTTCAATTTCAAGGTCTAATCAATTTATCATGAACAGAACCATTACATATTTACAGATATTTTTAAAGAATTTCTTTCTTTTTCCTGCCTCTCTCCAACACTTTCTCAATGCTTAGAGCATAATGTGTATTAATTTAGAAGAGTTTTTAAAAAGAAATTCATCACCCTTTGATGCAATTACTTTAAAAGCTGCTCAAATATCTTAGTATTATTTTTTTCCTTTCAGTTACTTTTAGAGCTATGAATTAATTCTTTCCATTTTGAAGTCTATTGATTTATCAAGAACAGAAACATCTCATATTTACAAGTATTCTTTGTGCCTTGTATCTTCATCTTCCTCTCTCCAATGTTTTCTTAGTGCTTAGAGCATATTGTATATAAGTCAAAACATCACACTAAAAATATGAAAGTAGAGGATTACACAGTACAAAGATAAGGATTTGAATAAGGGAAGAAAGTACTAAAATAAGGTTTTCCACTGAAATCTAGCTGATCTTTAATTAACAGCAATGATTTCAGACTCCTTAAGCCTCTTCTACTATTTACCAATAACATACATTATTTATGGGGGGAAAAGCAACTGTATAGTTTCCTTCCTAACTACAAAATCTTGACTGCCACGTGTAGAAATGACATTTTTACTAGTAAAAATCAGGAGACATAATGTTAAAGCTGTTAGAAGGCAATGGAGAGAATAGGTGGGGCTGTGACAGAGTAGGCAAGCAATGAAGGACATGGTGAAGCCATTAGCTGCAATTCTAGAAATCAGAAAATAAGAAAGCAATTAAATAAAGCAATCGATAGGAATCAAGGGGTGCTAGTAAGGGGTGGGAGTCTCAGCTCAATACTTTCTTTTTTTATATGAAGTCAAAAGATCCTAAAGTTAAAGGAAAAAAACAGTCAATGTAGCAACTATACCATTTCAAGGAATCCTTTGAAAGGGAGTTTGGAAGAAAAGGCACTAGATTTGAAGTCAAATAACCTGTGTTTGAGTCCTGGTTCTGTTATTCATTAGTCGGCAAATTAAATAAGTCCTCTCCAAGCTTCAATTCCTTATATGTAAAATGTGAGTAGTCAGATAATTAGAAGGAACCTCAGAGGCCATCTAGTCCAACCCTGGCATTTTATAGATCAAGACCCTGAGGCCTGTGAAGGTGAAGTGTGTTGTCCAACGTCACACAGGTAGTGAATGACAGGCGGAAACTGAATCTAGGTCTTCTAACTCCAAATCCCATCCCCTTACTGTGAGAAATAATTCATTTGGAACCCTACTCTATTCCAATCAGCATTAATCAGTTTGATAGTCTACATAAATCATATAGGCTAGATAGATTCTTATAGTGGGCCTCAACCTTTAATGTAATGTCCACTACTTGTTTACCAAGTTATGAGGCTCACTTGCGGAACCATGAGGATGCTGACAAAGATATCGCCATCCTGTTTTGATCAAATTCCATGTCCAAACCCAGCATGGGTAGGATGCCTTGATGCTTTGGAAAGTACCATAATTTATATTTGTACCTCCAGACCATTCTCTCTTGTCCAACAGGAGCAGGTGACCATCTTATGACTACTTAGTCAGTGGAGATGCTCCATGCTTCACCCAACCTGTGTTCCCTGGCTAATATGTCATTTTTGGCCCTTAAGAGTAAGGTCTATCAATTAATGAGGTGCTGCATCTTGCCATGCCTCTTTTGCATATTTGGATATCAAACCCTATAAAAACAAGATCCTGGAAGAAGGGGGCATCTCAGATTGTGAGGAAGATCTGCGATCTACTTCATTAGAGGAGACCACAGACCCTTCAATAAAGTGTCATTGGCTCAGAGCTCTGCCTCAGAGTCTTTTATTGTAGGTTGGACAATTTTAATCCCTATGTATAAATACCACTCTATCACACTGCCTACCATATCCACCCCTTGCCTCCCATTTGGATGACTTAGAAGTTTGCTCTCCAACCTAACCTTGAATTCAACTCTGCCCCCTATATCCCCACTTCTAATTTGCCTCCCTAACACATCACTGTTATATAGACAGAGTCCTTGCCTCCAGCCCTTTTAGACTTTGTTAACTCAGTAATGACCTCTTCAATACCCTCTACACAAGTTCTAGATCCAGCTCCTGAATATTCATCAACCATCTGGTACTGGTCTGGAGTGCTGTGCAGCACAATCCCAGTAGACACTTGGGCTTCAGCCTCTTTCCCTTCCATATGTCTCCATTTCTAGGTTAATGTCTCCATTTTGGGACTTCCAGGCACTCCCTGCGTCTAGAGGTCTGATGGGATGCTCAGTGCTGGCCAGTTTGATGTTTTGATCCCCACTATATAAATAAAATAGAAACGAAGACATAGCAAACTGAAATGGGTATACATGAGAATAAGAAAATTTATTTCCAAGATGACTGATATTGGCAGCAAGTTTTACCTACATAATACATAGTCAAATATATATAGCCCAAACACTAGCAGTTGTCTAATTTGCTTTAAAGGCATACTTCATGCCTGAGAAACCTCCTTTCTCAAGTTTTCAGCCCCAAATGACCTAAAATCAAGAGACTTAGCTGGATAATCAAAACTACTAAGATGATTAGGCAGCCTGACTACTGTAGGATGATCTCGAAGGAAGAATTAATTTTTGAAAAGAGTAAAACCTGGAGAAAAAAATTACCTGAACTTTGGCATTGGGTAGTATGTAATTGTATGTATGGGAAATTGGTAAGAAAATTTACAATAACAACCATTAGGAAAGGAAAGAAAAATGCATCTTTTTATTTCTGCATTGTCTTTCATATTCAAAGACCATATTATTGAAAAATGCTATTTATCTGTGGGAAAGCATAGCTAGAAGGACTGAGGGGCTGACTAACAAATCGCTGTCTCCCATAGAAATGTGATGGATTTTTTTCAGGTTATGAAGACAAAACTCAATATTTATAACCCTGCCTGCTAGAATCAGCACCTGGAGAGAGGATGTATTGGCAATTGCTCTTCCTGTTCTTGCCTTTGGGTTTCTCCATTATGACCAATGACAGAAACAAGCAGCAAAAGCTGGACCTCTATAATGAGTTAGATTTATCTCTAGTCACAACCAAGTACCTTACATTAGCTCAATGTGTGCAATCTTTTCCTACACCTCCTGTGTGGAAATAAAGTGATCATGAAAAATACCATCAGATGCAAGAGAGGTTGGGTTAATTTCACTTATTTTTTATTAAAACACACACTGCATCATAAAGAAATAATACAGTTCTTTGAGGTCACTCCAGCACCAACAACAAACCATGGCTAAGAAAAGCAACTCCTGACTCATAAATAAATAATTTTCACTCCCATTAAATGAGCATGAGCTTTTGGCCAGCATTGGCTCAAACACATGTAGATGGCAAGGGTTGAGAATGCTGTCAAGCAGATGTTCTTTCTACACTCTGGACCTCTAGTAGTCCAAAAAGAAAAATAAATGAAACTCCCCAAAGTTGTGCATTCCACTATCTCAACACAGACCTTCAAATCAGTATTACTCATTTTAGCAAGTTACTGGCCAGACAACAGGAAAGATGGGTTTCTTTTAGTCTTTCTCTGAAAGTAATTGCGCAACTACGGAAGCGAAAACATATGCCCATTTTTAAGCCAACCAGAGTTTTTAACATTGCTTAAAATAGCCATAAAATTTTGAAGCACAAATATTTTCCAAGGACAAGCTGATTGTTATGAACTTCCCACCCCACAGACTCTCATACTTAAAACAAATTTCAAGGCTTAAGATTCAGAGGCAAACGACTGTCTAGAACCAGGCACAGTCTTGGAAAAGGCTCTAAGCTCCCCACAAAGCATTCTAGACTGCCAACACTCTAGGGATGCCAGTGAGACGCCCATCCTCATGGCAGGCAGTGTGATCATTTTGTAAATGTGGCGAATGATCATACAGAATGGAAATTGAGGGCAAAAAAAATGATAGACTGAATCCTTCAAGTCAGGCTCAGTTTACTTAACAACTTGGCTAAGCTTTAAGAAACCAGTAGGAGTGCTATCTGGAAGGGCAGTAAATGGCAAATGTTTAACAACTGACTCTCCAGGGGGAAAAATACCTATGCTCATGACACACTTTTAACTGTAATCTCCATTATTATAATTTTCTCCATTGCTTTATTGGGTTTAGAAAATCAACAAAATTAATTAAGTCCTAGTTTGTAGGGTTGGCTTTCTGAGGTGTAAATGGTCACACTGAAAATTTAACAATCGGCTCTCCAAGCAATATGAGATGGCTCTAGGACACCCCTGAATATAGCAAATCACTTAGGGGGAGGGAGTACCAACCCAATGTTCCACGAGTCACAGATTCTCTGAGGGAATTTTATGAAGTCAAGTGAAAGAATGATCAGATAAAGTTTTAGTATATTTAAAAAACAAATTAAGAATCAAATAAGGAGACCCTGAACTGATTGTGGGAAAGGTGCTAAGTCTGAGCACCTGCCACAGCTTCAAATGTACCATCATACTATTAAATGGGTATTTTCTAGAAGCAACAATGTGGCACAGTGGGTAAAGCACTGGGTCTGGAGTTAGGAAGACCTGAGTTCAAATCTAGCCTCAGATATACTTACTAGCTGTGTGACCTTGGGTAAATCATTTAACCACTGCCTGCCTCAGTTTCCTTAATCTTAACATAAGGATAATAATAGCACCTACCAATTCGGGTTGTTGTGAGGATCAAATGAGATATCTCATCAAATATCTCAAATATTATCTTATTAAGTGCGTAGTACACTGTCTGACACATTTGTTTTTGTTGTTCAGTCATTTCCATCATGTCTGACTCTTCATCACCCCATTTGGGGTTTCTTGCCAAAGACACTGGAGTGGTTTGCCACTTCCTTCTCCAGCTCTTTTTACAGATGAGGACTCTGAGGTTGGATTTGAACTCAGGAAGAAGAGTCTTCCTGACTCCCAGTCCAGCACTCTATCCATGGTGCCACATAGTAAGTGCTTAGTAAATCCTTCCCATGGTAAATGGTCTTTTGGAAAGATGACAATATTTTCACTAGAGCTGGTCACATCTCTAGCTTCCTCACCACCCACTTAGATTTCCTTTAGCATAACGACTATTAAACCCACACGACTCTGACCACATCCTCTGCCCTTATGCTATTAGTTAAAAAACCTCAACTCAGTTCTCCTTTTCCTTCTTTGTCTCTTACTATTTTCTTAAATTTGATCATTTATGAGCAGTGCTAACAACTGTGTATTTCACCTTCATGGCCATTCTCTTAATAGCAGCAGAGTATAACAATGCCTGAGTTAGCTGGGATTCTGCAAAATCTGTAGGGATAATAGAAAAAGGGAAGGCAGCATACCATGAGCTGGTATTAGAGTAACTCTTGTACCTGCTTTTCTTAATATACATAAATATATACTATGTATGCATATACATATATGGTATATTATATTTATGTCTACGGAACAGCAGCATATATGGTCTGGTGGGGAAAAAAGCCAGATTAACTACCAGCAAGTCACTTTACTCTCTGAATCTCAAATTCCACACTGCCCCTCATCCACCATCCAGCAGTACTGGCCTCCTTACTGTTCCTTGAACAAGACACTCCCATTTCCCAACTCTGGACATTTTCACTAATGTCCCCCATGTCTGGAATTCTTTCCCTCCAAAGAAACCAGGTTTACTTGGTCTCCTTCCAGTCCTAGCTAAAATTTCATCTTCTCCAGGAAGACTTTCTAATCCCCCTTCATTCTAGTGCTTTCCCTCTACTGATTATCTGCAATTAATCATACACACACACACACACATATCCATATATATTTATGTGCATGTACACACATGTGTGTACATATATATACACATACATACATATATACATACCTACATATACATATATGTGTATATACATGCCTATTAAATTTGTACATAGTTGTTTGCATGTTGTCTCCCCACTAGATTGTGAACTCCTCGAGAACAGGGATCGTTTTTTTACTTTTTTTGTAGCCCCAGTGCTTGGCACAGTGACTGATAGACACTTTAAAAATGCAGGATTATTGGTGGTAAATGGAAGGAAGACTTGGATCAGTAGTGTCAAAAAAATAGGAATGGATCCCTGTGGGCAGAATATTGACTTAGAAAACTAAAAATTATTATTATCAGTGTTGTATGTTTATTTCATTAAACATTTACTAATTATATTTTAATCTGGTTCAGGGCACACTTGGCAATGTTGTAAGCCTTGTACAGTCTGTGGCATTTATGATATCTCTGGACTAGATGAAGTCTTTTTTATCACTTTAATAATTTGTGGCTTATGGAAGTACTTCTGCTGTCATTTTTTATCAACTATCTAACTGCATATGGACAGGCATCAGAAAGGAAAGTGGGGTTGAAATACCATCCTGGAACTGCTAACTAGCTTTAAATTTAAAAAAATTCAAAATTCATGGCTCTTGAATGATTTCAAGGGTTTGGGTCTATAACTAATTTTCAAAATGACACATACAGTTTCAAATATAAATTGATTGTCTTTGTCCCTCAAGCATCCAAAGTCTAATATTCTACAGGATTTAATACTATTACCATTCTTTCTCCTAATTTCACTCCTAGAAAAAAAGTTACCATTTATTCTTAGCAGCAATTCTCATATAAACTAGTAAATAAGCAAAGAAGTCCTGAACTACAAAGAAGACATTTTCCCAAATTACTAAATGTATCTCAGTTAATTTGTTCTCATTTAACAAAACAGATAGGAGGCACGTCCATGAGAATGGTTTTTTACTAAACAGAATAATTTAGTTATAAATGATTAAACTAGTTATTTTCTTCTATATCTTTAAAATGAGCTTCACTATATCTGGGTCCTAAGGGTGCTAGACCTATGATTTAATAGTGTAGAGAACTCTTAATATAAAAACTCCACTAATATAGACAGGCAATTCATTTGCAAGGGAAGGAGTCAAAAAGTGAAAAGTGTAAGAAAAATTAATCTGACCCTCCTTTTCAGGGATCAGGCTGTTCATAAGACTGAATCCCATTTGACTACATGTATGAATCCAGAACATAATGGCACCTTAGTCAAGAGGGAGAAGATATGATATAGCATTCCTTTGGGCCCATCAATAGTTACTATGGCTTAATGCACATATGAAGTAATATCTACATTTAAAATATGTGGCATTCAATTTTGGACTGGCTCCAAGGGGAGTTTCACAAAAGCCTTAGACAGATGAATTTCAAAATCAACCAAATTTATTTCTATCTATAGTGATTATCTAACATTAATTAACATGCTATAAATTTATCACTTTTGGACCTTCACCTTCCAAGCAATATGGATAACTTAGATTAAAAAGTGGCATAAATGATTTAATAAACTGGCATTTCCCAAACTATGCTCCATAGAATCCTGATGATGGATTTCAATTGGATTGGGGGCTCTGTGGGGAAAAAATGTTAATGCTAAAGATATTTTCTTCTCTAAAATAGCATATATGCAAAATTATGTTCTTATCAAAAATGCACATGGCCATTTTTCATATAAAATCAACTTAAATTCCTCTATTTTGCTCTAATATTTCCATGTCACCTCACCTTTTCCCAGGGATATTCATAGAAGTGTAAAATGTTAGAACTGGAAAGGAATTTTGAGAACTTCTAATCCAACTCTTTAATATTTTATAAATAACCAAGGAATGGAAAGAGGAATTGACTTCCCCAAGGTCATATTTTAAAGAGTTAAGGAAAGACCTAGGATTTGAACCAAGGTCTTCTGACTCCAAGACCAGAGCCCTTTCCAATATGCCAGGCTGCCCAGAAATTACAAACCCCGAAGTAGATTATTATCAAATGAGTTTGCCATTTGCTGGTATAGACTCCTCATTTGCATATTGTGAGGCTAGTAGTAAAACTGGATAGAAGACAGGAATCAGGTCTTGGTTAGAATAATGTTTGTTTAAAGTCAAAATGCACATAAAATTAAATGGTAAAGTCACTTTTTACCATTGTAAAAGGAAGAATAATGTAGGTCAAAGGTTTGTGGACAGTGTATGTGTCTCTCAAACATACTGAGAAGATGGGAGAGCATGGAATTACAGATTATGAGATTACATAGATAAAACACACAGAACTCTCTCTCCCCATTAGACTAAGAAGTACCTCTAAAAAATGTAATTGGTTATCTTTGAGTTCTGTCTCCACAAGGAGGAATGCCCTTTTTGATTTTTTTTCTGGAGGTAGAGTGGATGAGTATGTATGATACAGACAGTTGCACTGGAGAGGGGTAGACCAGCCCTTATTCCACCAGGAATTGGGGTGAAAGGCAGAGCTTCCATACTCTAAGATAAAGAATAGGGAGCAGGGAGAGGGAAAGGTAGTTACAGCAGTGATATGCCATTTTGTCATTGCGAAACAGAACTGTGCCCTTCTAAAAAAGAAATGCCCGTGGAGTGTGGGAGCCCTGGGACAAAACCCTATTTGTCCCATGCTACCTATATGGAAAGCAAATACAATGGAGTCAAGAGGCTAGAAAAACAAACTATTAGTGACTTGGAGGGAGCCCAGGAGGAGGAATTAGGATGTTGGAAGGGGTGGGATCAACCATCTAACCAAATGCCTGAAAGGCTTATTCAGTCTTGTTCATACTCTATGGTCAGATCCTACTTCTTCCTTGGACTCTACCCCAATAACCTGGGAAACATTCTTCATCTGTTCCAAATTTAAAAGAAGATGCAATCCCTTGTTGTTCCCTCTCCTCCCCACAAAAGAATGATAAAACAGGAATCCTCCTTGCCCACCTTATTTCTAATACTACTCTTCAAAGGCAACAGTGACATCATTTGCCTGATTTATACAACTGTGTAACTACTAACAATCCAAGCCAACAAATATTTCTCAGCACTTGCAAAGTATCAGCACAAGATGTTCACAGAAGGAAGACTATAATCCTTGGTTTACAGAAGTAGTCAAATTTTACCCACACTAGAGATTATAATTGCAACTTCCCTGCTTTGCTCTACTACCAATGTAAAAATGAAAGAAAAAATAATTTTTTAAAAAAAACCATGCATCAGCCAAAACAAACAAACCTGCCAAAACTTGACATCAGGTATTCTGAGGGTGTGTCTGGTTTCCATGTATTCCTATAAAGCACAGGCCTCATTTGCCTCTCTGTACTTTAACAAATCTATAATTGTAATCATTATTGTTCATGGGAGGAGGTTACATTCTCATCAACCAATCTGGAGTTTTTAAGGTTACTCCTTCCCCCACCCTGGTTAAATAATTGTGCAGCCCCAAGGGCCAGATGCTTCAGATCTCATGGCTCTTTATGTAGCAACTAATTATATATACTTTTTGTGTCTTGGCAAGTGGGTTTTCAAATGTTTCAGAGGTTGTCTGCAAGACGTTACCCATGTTATTGGCATCAGAATTTTTTTGCCTAACTTCACAAAATATTAAGTTACTGAAAAAAAACATTACTTCCAAAATGGACCCATCCCATCAAACTGCACCAGAGCAAGCACAAAAATAAACAGTGATGGGTGTGTTAAAACTGACTGGTCTCTGAAGTTGAAGTGAGGAAGGTGCTTGTGGTAATTATGAAAGGAAACAAAGAAGCCTGTGCAAAGACCTTAGAATTGAATAAAACAAAACAAAATTTAAAAACACCCCAAAGCTATCTGGAGTATAAATAATACATGCAGCAACTGTCAGACCTTAGCCAGAGAGATTTCAGTATTCAAAATACAACAAGAAAACAGAAACTTCTGGAAGGCAGTGCCAATGCCCATTGACAAAGTTGTAATACCAAGGCAGAGTAGTGGAAAGAATATGAAGCAAGTCAGAGGTTTGAGCCTTTACTTTATCACTAGTTCACTCATTGTGGAACAGCTCTGTGCTTTGTTTTCTTCATTTATAGAACAGGAAAAAGAAGTTCCTCAGTCCACTTGATAACTGTCTTTCCCTACATCTCATCATCTGTAACAACAATGCTACTTGCCACTACTGTGGCTATGTAAAACCAATAACACCAGCACACAGGAGGGCTGCTAGCACAGGTTTTTTGATCTGTTTTTCTAAGGAAAGCAACCTTAAAGGGTGTACAATCTCACTTTAATAAAACATACATATATCATTCACTAGCTCAGGGGAAAAAGTCAGCACCCTGCACTTCAGAGCAAATACAAACAGAAATTACAAACAGAGAAAATATAAACAGAGCCAATAACACAAATCAACAGACAGGCTTCTAGCTGTCTGACCAAAGACACTGCATAAATAGTTATCAGAGGGAGAAGCACCAACATTTGGGTTTTTCAAAGCCGGAGGGGGGCTCCAACATCTACTCAGAGTCTTGTCTGGCCAAATCACATAACATTCTTCCAGTGAGTAAGCCCCTAAAGCAAAACCTCTTCTCCCACAGTTCTGAGAGTTCTTGATTCTCAACTCTGAGTTCAATGGCTATCCTCTGGGTATATATACCCTTTTTCAGGGCCTGAGGGCTTCATGTCTTTTGTGACCTAATTAGCAAAAAGGCATGGGCATCCTACAAAGGCAAGACTCAATCAAAGGCACTTGATTGCCTTAGTGCTGAGAAGCACTCCAAAAGAAAAAATAGTAAAAAATCCCACTTTGTTTGCCTTTACATCATCTCCCCATCATCATCATCATAATTGCATTTATGTAAGAGCATCAAAGTTTATAAAATGCTTTATAAATCACCCCATTTGATCCTCACACTGACCCTGGTTAGGTGCTATTATCTCTGTTTTACAAATGAGGACGGTGAGGTTAAGAGAAACAAAATTACTTGTCCAAGGTAACACAGCTAATAAGTTTCTGAAACAAGATTCAAACGCAGGTCTACCTGACTTCAGTCCAGCACTCTATAAACTATAGCATGCTTTCTCCAGACATTGTGTCTCCCCATTCTGTGATTTTGGGCTATCTACTCCTTCCCTTCTCATGCCTGGAATTGTCACCTCCACCACTTTGAATTACTAGGTTCCTTCAAGGTTTAAATCAACGATCATTTCTTACAAAAGACCCATACTAATCCTCCTTTCCCAGTTGCTAGTGCCTTCCCCAACAAATTGTTTTGTACTTATTTTGTATAGACTTTTTTTATTTATTCACCTGGGTGTCTATTATTTCCCACCAGTAGAATGTAAGTTCCTTGAAAGTAGGGACTCTTTCAAATTTTGTCTTTGTATCCCGTGTCTAGAGTCTAGTGCCAATCACATAGCACAGGTTTACTAAATCTTAATGAAGGAACTAATCACTGCATGAATATATGCTCTATCTTACAGGTTGGCGCAAAAATAAAATCGAGCAGAGTATGTGAAAGCATTTTTTAAAATATAAAACATTCTGAAAATGGAGGTCATGATTTTTCTAGAAACCAGATAAGGGCTGACCCCCACCAACTGGGGGAAAATATATATGAACAAGCATGTATCTAGAATTTTCTGTATTCTTGTAAATACTATCATTTCATTGTTCATCTAGGATCACTTTGTTGTAGTTTGTCCTCTTATGCACTGACATCCAAACCTCCTGGAGATCAGAGTGAATATAGTACTGATGCTCTTCCACTCTTGCTGTCAATATAATACAACTAAGGGAGCACCAGGTATTGTCTATCTTTAGGACAGTTTGAGAGAAAATATGATATTCTCTTCCTTTAGGGCAGTTTGAAGCCTTAGAACATATTTCCATTTTCCAAACACAGAGCACTTTGAGTATCTCTTAAGATGTGTATGTATTAGGTAAGGAGATTAATGAAAGGGGGAAGGGGGAAGAGAGGGAAATGGAGGGAGAAAGAGAACTCCATGTGCACCAAAGTATATATTGAAATACTTTTATAGGAGCAAAGTTATGGAAACAAAGTAGATGTCCAATGGCTGAGGAATGACTGAGTAAGTTGTGGTATATGAATGTAATAAGATTTTACTGTATTATATGAAACAATGAAGATGATAAATACAGAGAAATATAGGAAAGCCCATAAACTAATGCAAAGTAAACAGAACCAGGGAAACAATACATACAACAACAGAAGTAAAAAGGACAACAAAATAAAGGAAATGATGCTGTGAAATTATGATGACCAAGTTTGGCCCCAAAGAAAATATGCAAGAATGTAGCTCCCTCCCTTTCTTTGTAGAGTAGGTGTGGCTGTGGTTGTGGAACTCCGTATATAATGTTGCACTTAATTGATACTTTGGTTAGTTTTATTTTTATACTTTTTTATTTATACAGTATGGCTCTTTGAGAAAGGAAAGGGATATTAGGAAATGTTGGTAATGTAAAAACAAAAGACATACAACAGAAATACTATCAGGAAAAGACTCATTTTCCTAAATGCTATAGACCTTATGTGAAGATGATGATTGAAAGAAAGAGGATTATTTGGAGGAAGAAGATAAACCAAGGTGTGGTTGGCAGGGGCAATTTGAAGTCATGAGCCTAGTAGGAAGTTAAGGTCCTAGAAGCAGGGTGAAGGACTGAAGACTCCTAGGGAAGAGGCAGGAGGTCAAACATGAGCCAAATTAGAAAGAAATTCCCAAGACAGTAATGAGTCCATCTATCTAACAGGATCTATATGCCCCAACTTGGCTCCAGAGTTATGCTCATGTCTTTCTACATCATCACTGTGATGTAGACAAGGGGCTTGTACCCTCACACTATGTTACTGTTGTATAAATTGGCACAGAGGATTAAGAACTTTGTCTAAAGTCACATAATAGAAAAAGATTGGTAGTAAAAAAAATAATTAGGATGTGTGTACTTTGTGTTTGATGGTTATTGAAGCATAAAACTCTATGATGGGAAGGACTGTGTTTTATCTGAACTTTGTAACTCATTTAGCACCTAACATATATAACAGATGCTAATTAAATGATTGTTTAATTATAGAGGAAAAAAATACATGTGTATGCACAGATAGATAGTACATGTGACCCAGCAGCCATCAAATTATATCAGTCAACAAATACGTATTAGGCATCTACTCTGTGGCAGGCGCTATGCTTGATCCTGGGGATCCAAAGGCAAGAATGAATAGTTCCTATTCTCAAGGAGTATGTATTCTACATGCACAAGATATAATTTGAAAATGCTATCTTAATCTTTATTTTAAAATTTTATAACCCTCCCCTAAAAAAGTCCTAAATAAAAAATTGATGCTCCACATCCTCACAAGAATTTTATCACATGTCCCCAGATGGTCAGAAGTGAAATGTTACTCCCAACTGCAGTTTGGGTGGGGTGTGCCTCTGGACTGTGATAGTTCATAGCCAGTCCAGTGGGAAGAGTTAACCATGAGAGAAGATGGAGGAAGTGATCTGGAAGAGCACACAGAAAGGAAGTTTAGGGAGTCAATTTCAAAGGGATAGCAAGGTATGAGGCAAGAATGCCAAAGTGAACTGGGGCAGCCAAATGTGGTGAGAAGATGAGCAAAAGAACAGGGAACAAGGCCAAAATCAGGTACTTAATAATCAAACTAGGTAAACATAAGCCTCTAGGAGGAAGAAAGTAAGACAAACTGCTACAAAACAGTAAGTGTCATTTCCTTTTAATCATGTCTGAGTATACTGATCAAGACCCTTCTCTGCTGTCTTAAAGGAACCAGCCTGTCCAGAAATGAGAGCTGGACACATCATTTTTTAAATTGTAGTAGAAGGTTGCTTGAGGCAGCGTAGTAAAATGGCTTCAAGGCTATTCTTGGAGTCAAGAAAACTCAGGTTCAAATTGGGCCTTTACACAACTAGTTATGTGATCATAAGCAAGTTACTTAACCTCTAAGTGTCCCAGGGAACTTTCTAAGAATGTAAGTTTCAGAAAAATTGCTGATCTGCCTCAGTGAAAGGTGTTTCAACACAGTAAGCTCCATAGACTAATGAAATCCTGCTTCTAACTCCACCTCCCAAAACCGTTTCTTGTGGAGGGTCTATACTGGGAGATCTTCAAGCCTCAGTTAATGTCTTACCTCCACAAGAAATCTTTCCTAGTCTTTCTTAATCTTAGTGCCTTCCAATTTAGCCTGTATTAATCTTGTTTGAACATAGTTGTTTTGCATGTTGTCTCGCCAATTTGATTGTGAGGTCCCTGACTGACCAAGTGTTGCTTCTTTTTGTATCCCTGGCACTTCCCATAGTGCCTGGGCACTTAGTAGATGCTTAATAAGTACTTGTTGAGAGGATAAAGGAGGTATTTTTAGAGAGGAGGATGAGGGAATAGGATAAGAGGAGGGGTACAGAAAGGTATGGGAGGATAAGGGAAGAATCTTTAGGGGAGGGGGTAGGTATAGATTAAGTAATAGGAGGGCAGGGTAGCTGGTAAATGTAAAGTAGAGGAGTCAGGAGGGATAGGAAATAAGAGGTATATACAAACATAAAAGAAAGATCAGGAGCAGAATTTATTAGGGAAAAAGGCATGGGTAGTAATCATGATCTCAGACAAAGTTAAAGCTAAAATAGATTTAATCAAGAGAAAAATAGGGAAAGTACACTATATTTCAGCCATATTAATCAATATTTTGTAGACTATTTAAAATAACTAGACAGTATATATTGTTGTGGTGCAGGGAATGATGAGTTGGTGGGCTTAGAAAAAAATATGGAAAGACTCAGACTTATGAAGGAAGAGGTTATCCACCCTCAGAGAAAGAGAGGACAACTGAGTATAGCATGGTCTTACATAGATGCATATGAATGTATATATCTATATATGAGTATGATTATAGATATCTAAATATATGTATGTGTATCTAAGTGTATTATGTATGTACACATGTATGTTTGTATATGTTACGTATGTATATATGTATTGTGTATATGTATATGTGTATATACATACACACACACATATCCCTGCTTAATTGTAGCCTTCTTGGGGGAGAGAAGGGGGAAAAAGAACAAAGTAAAAAGTGCACAGCAGAGAATAAGAGAAAACTTACAAGGAAGCAAAGATGAACAGCTCTGAATACAATGTGTAGTATTCACTAAATAAGCTTTCTTGAAATGGAAATTTATTGTTGAATATTTTGAATCCTCTCTTATGTTCTGCTGCGCACATGGCAATGCTTTTTTTTCTTTTGCATTTAACTTTCAATACTTAAATTTATAATGTTTCTTTTTCTTATTGTGTATTTAAGTTTTAATAAAGGTTGAAATTTTTAAAAAGAAAAAACATAAGTGCTTGTTGATTGCTATTCCTTAACAAATAGTACTATCTTATTAAGTTTTAAAGGCGATTAAAAACTTATCTCCAGAAATTAACATTCATATTCATAAGTAATACAAGATAAATATCTTTATGTTATTGGTTATTATATTTCATTTATGTCAGACTTTATTCTAGCAGTTGATTTAAGTAGTTAAATGCCTGATTTTTATTGTCATTATACTCTAGGGTTTTTAGACAAAGGGCACATTTTTTAAAAATGTCTAACAAATATAAGTTGCTGTAAATGCAGCCCAAAGATATTATATTTCTTTAACTAATCACTAAGCTTTATTTTCCCACCACTTTGTAAGAACATTATCAACTTTGCTACACTGTCTACATTTCAGATTGTTCTGTCTATGGAGGTTTAACTCAAGTCCTTTGACCTTCTACCCTTACAAGTAACACTTGATCAGTAATAAATCTGGCATTGAAAGAAATAAGAGTCAGATTTCTAGACCACATTACAATGCTCTTTTGTGGCATTAGAGACGAAGTAACAAAGTATCTGTGAGACTCAACCTGTCAGACTCAAATTGAGCAAATAGTGACTCCAACAGAAGTTAAGCCCCTGTTTAATTCACAAGAGAAAAAAAAAATCCACAAGAGTGGATTTTTCCATATGCCTTCTTTTTTTTGGACACATGGAAACAGTTGGCAATTTCTTTTGAATGGAGATTCCCCCCCGCCCCCCCCCCCCCGGCCACCTCTCCAAAATAGACTAATCTTAAATTGCTAAGGAAAGAATTTTGACTTTCCCTAATCCAATAATTTCAACTATGCCATAAAAAGCACATCCAGGCATACCCCAACTACTTTCCTTATTTGTTTCCCAATAACATTATTAGGCCAAATGATGCTATAAATGGGTGGTAGGCTGAATCACAGTGAAGTTTCCAATAGAGACTTTATAGTAGTATTTGGTTATAATGTACAGAGTGCTTCTAAAGTCTTAGCACTGTTTAAAACAATTAAAGCTTAATAAAGCTATTAGTACCTTAAATCAGCACTAAGGCTTTTGGGACATCTTGAATTAACAACCTTACTAAAGAACAATAGAGAGGTAACCTAGTCCAGCGGACAGAGAACCACACAGAAAGACTTGGATTCAAGTCTTGTCTGTGGCATTTACAGGCTCCATGACCCTGAGCAAATCACTTAAACTAACTGCTCTAAACAACTGCCTAAGATTGTAAATTGCAGAGAAGATAATGACCTGCATCGGTAGAAAGAATGTTCTCAACTGGGTGTTGCCCATATGAACAAAACCACAGCTCCAATCCTAGTCGCTCATTTCAAGAATAAAACTGTTTTGAGCAACTTTATATAGGAAGTTGCTGTCCTCTTGTTTCAACCTCATTCACACAGGAGGATGCTATTCAAGATGGACCCTACAATTAATTTTGTAGCCTACTCCAAATAATGAATATAGTTAAATTTTAAAAGATTTTTGAAAATAAATGAGCCAGCTACATTCAGTGACATTGCTACTTGTCATTTTGTGGTTTACTCTTTTAAGTGGTCTTTCATTCAATGACTCAGAATCATCTTAGCCTTGACATTCCACTCTCAGTTGCCTATATTTCTTAATTTGAGCTATATAGAATCTCTGTCTTCCTTCAAGACCCAGCTGAAGAACCACTTATATGAAGCTTTTGCTGTTTCCCGCTTCTCTATTGCTAGTGTGCCCTTCCGCCCAGACTACCTTGTAATTAATGACTTTGTATTTATTTATTTCTACTCTGCATTGTTGTTGGTTTTTGTTGAATAATTTTAGTTGTTGACTTTGTACTTATTTTTAGTATGCCTTGTTGGTTTTTGTTTCTGTTGAATCGCTTTAGTGGTATCCAACTTTCTGTGACTCTATTTGGGATTATCTTGGGGAAGAAAATAGACTAGTCTGCCATTTCCTTCTCCACCTCATTTTGTAGATGAGGAACTGGGGCAAACAGGGTTAAGTGACTTGTCCAGGGTCACATTCAGATTCTCCTAACTCCAGTCCTGGAGTTCTTTCTATCCACTACATCAGCTAGTTGCCCTTTAGTCTGCATCTGATTATTTATATACCTGTTTTCCCAATTAGAATATAAACACCTTCCATTAGGAATTCTCTCATTCCTTCTATTTCTCCACTGCCTAACACCACATCTGGCAGTTAATAGGCTCTTAATAAATGCTTGTTGATTGGTTGATACTTAGATTCTACTGGCGCTCTACTGCTTTTCTCTTCATCTGAAGAACTTTAAAACTATGATGACCGTGAATAACATCAAAAGTCTTTGAGACAAGAATCCAAGGAATTTCCATTTAAAGCAGGAACCAAGCATACAGTGAAGTCTTTATTGGTATATAGATTGCCCACACTACAGATTATACACATCCCATGGGATCTTTAATATCCTTAGAGCATGATTTTTTATCTACATTTTTTCAAATTTTGTTTTTAATTTATGGAATAAAATAGTGCAATAAAAGGATGATTGTACATATAATAGAGAATGATTTATTTTAGTGATCATTTTAAAGGTTAGTTTTTTTTTCTGGTATGAACCTAAGATATTATTAAGGCAGGAAATTCCTTGTATGGAAACTCCATCCATTGATGCATATAGCCAAATGGACAGTAATATAATGTCTTAGGGAGTTTTGTTGAAGTACTGAGAGGTTATTTGATTGTTCAGGGTCACAGAGGTGGTGTGCGTCAGGGGCAGGATTGGAACACTATCCTAATTCCAAAGTAGACACTCTAAGCCATTAAAGTATGGTGTCTCTTTGGGGCAGGTTATTCACTGTTTAATTCTTCTATTCCCCTAGTACACATGAAAGTTAACTGTAATCCAGTATTTTCCTCAGCAATATGAAACTGAAAGATGAGAAGTAGTTGAGCTTCCTGAGCAACGTGCTGTCCAGAGATGTTTGGATAGAACAAAAATATGCATATAAAGCAGGGAGGGAGGGGAATTGAATAAAAAAAAAGACAAGAGATCTTTTAAAGCTTTCCATAGTCCATAGAACATGATATCTATGTGTAATCAAATAAGATAGCATGCTGAAGGTTTACTATAAGAGGTACTAACGCATAGTTTTAAGGTTAAATGTAACTTTTTGGAGATTAAAGTAAGCATGAAGTAAAAAAATGCTCCCAGGAGATACAGTAATGCTATGATTAAAAGTAATATTATATCCTTTGGAAGGCCCTCAATAATATTACAATGTAAAGATATATAAGGACACTAACAAAAAGTAGTGTAAAAGTTTTCATAGTAGCCACATTTTTTGTATTAAAAAACAAAACTTAGATCCTTTATTAACAGCACTGGTGAATTCTGATTCCTACCCTGGGTCAGCCTGGCTGATGGCATACGTTGATTTAGTACCATCCAATCTTCTATATGACTATCAAGGGTCAAACATTTATTATCTACTTATTTATTACCTATTATCTACATTTATTATCTACACTTGTTATCTATAATCTACTACTGATTATCCAGACACTATATTAAGCATTTGATTCTCACAAAAATTCTGAGAAATATGATTCCATTTTAGATTCCATTTATGATTCCATTTTAGAGCTGAGGAAACTGAGGCATACAGAGGCTAAGGGATTTTCCCAGCTGCAAGAGGCTTGCTAAATGTGCCTAAAGTACAAATGGTTCAAAACATGTAGAAATATGTTTGGAACAAATATTTTTAAAAAGATGAGAACAAAATAATAACAATAATAATAGCGATAGGTATAGGGATAATAATAGTAAAAAATAACTGAATTCACATAGCCTAGTGAAATTTATAAAATTCATTATGTGTATAATCTCCTTTAGGTGTCAGATTCCTCATTTAAAGGATGAGGAGGCTGGACTAAATGGTTTTTAAGATTCTGTCCAGCTCTGGATCTGTGATCCTGTAACTTAGCCCCAGTCTTACAGGCAGCCAAGGTGGTGTAGTGGATAGAGAACTGAACTGAGTCAGAAAGACCTGATTTCAAATCTGGCCTCAGATACTTACCCTAGGCAAGCCATTATTTTCTCAGTTTCCTCAATTGTAAAAAAAGGGGATAATAATGGTACCTCCCTTGCAGACTTGTGACAAACGAATGAGAGAGTATTTTAAAGCACTTAACACAGTGCCTGGCGCATAGTAGGTGCTATATGAACACTTATTTTCTTCTCTTATTCATCAATATCAACAGACAAATTAGGAAAAGTTGATTTCTGTTTTCCAGAGGTTTCTTGCTAGGAAAATGACAAAAGGGAACCTAAGTACTGAATACACAACATCATGAAGTACACTTATCCTTTCCACATCGTGACTTCCCCATCGCAGTTTCAATACATTGTGCATCACCATGAGAAACTAAATGGGAATTTTGGGGGAGTTTTGCAGAAGCCATAGATAACATGCAAAAGCCAGTAGGTGACATGGAAAAAGTCTAAAAAACTCAGAAATGCACAAAATATATGTATAGAATTGTATAATATCAACATATTTTATATTTTAACATAGTAAACACCCCGTAAAAGAAAAAGAAAAAATTCAGACTTCTTCTCTGGTATGAAGGGAGGGCCAAAAAATTTTACATGGATTTTCCAGATCACAGGGGTGCTTTGCCCTTAACCCTTGGGATGCAGAAGGGATAATTGTAGTTCTATGTTCTATGTGTCTCCTTTTTGTCTTCATGATGGTTTTCCTTCATCTTTCTCCAGTTCTTCTCTTTCACCTGCAGCCATAATAAACATCATAGGACTAACAATTCCTCCCTTTTAATCGTTTCCATTCCATCCATCTTGGAATTCTACTTAGACCTAAATAAGGTTCAACCGATGAGCCTCCCACCTCCCTTTGGCTTCTCCAAAATGTAAAGTATGGATTGATCACACTTTGGGCCATTTCTAGTCCCAAGCACCACTTCTTGAGTATGTTGTAGACATTAGTTCCTGCTTCAGGAAGATGAGCCTATAAGGTCCTTTCAAATTTGTGGACCTATGAGTCTATGATTCTGATTCCAAGCCAATCATATAGATGGCAAAAGGAAGAAATTGATCCATAAAAACCAAACACTACCCAAGAACATGGAGCCACCTCCCTGTCACATTACTTAAGGGCAAATTTCTTGGCCATTTTTCCTTTTGTCCTTCCCCCAAAGTACAAGATATGTTAACATCCAGATGGAATCCCAATATAGAGTCCTACTGAACAAAAGCCACTCTAATGCGGTGATATCTGATATTTCAATGCACAGAATAACCTTTCCAAAGAAAGGAGCAAGTCTTAATAAAGCCTTTATTTTTCACCCTTTTAAAAGTATATTTACTACTGCCAGCCCTCATTCCAAATTGCATTTGCCATACGATCAATTGCATGATGAAAAGAAAACCTGAGTAACAGGATAAGACAGCATCAGGCACTAATGACTGAAGGGGAAAATATAATCCCTCTCTAAATTATCTTTATCACAAAAATTTACAGTTCCCCTGTGGCTCAAAACACAGGAGTGCGACTGTTCTCTTTGTAGGCAATCAAATTGCTATTGACTTCACAGGGACTTAGGTTGTGGCCAAGGACATTACAGACATTCCTACTGCAGCCGGACTGGAGATTAATTTAAAAGATCTCTTATTTCAAGGTTAGGTGTTTTTTTTCCCTTCAGATTATTGATAATAAATTTTCAAAAGATTCTTTCATGCTTTCTTTGTCTGTATCAGGTGAGGGGTGAATAGTGGAAACAGGGAAAACTTTCATAGTTTTGCAGTGGGGGAAGGCAAACAATACCCCAGAAATTCCTCCACCAAGAAAAAAAATCAAACATCTGATTTTTCATTTTCATTTATTTGACAAACTGTAGGGGTTCTCTCCCCCTTTTTCTAAACCAAAGGAAACTGTCCAAACCACTATGTTGATTTAGGCAGATGCAGACACACTCCAAATTCATTCAAGAGATGAGGTAAGGCATATGAATGCTTAGTATCTGCCCTTTTCACACCTTTAAAAATGCCCAATTTATTTAATTTGTTTATATGTTAAAAGAAAATCAATCACATTTCCCCTCTATCCAATTTTATTCTGATTACTTATAACATATTTCATGTGACCTTTCATGCTCTTCCAGGAAGATTTGTCTTTTAAGTCTTAAATAAATGTTTTGGTTTTTTTTTTATAATTCATGGCTACGTTGCCCCACCAAATGGGAAAAAAATCACTGTAGCCCAACTTCAAATATTAGAATTCTACACGTTGTTCAAGGGAGGGTAAATTCTTTTGTAATGGGAATGGTAGCATTTTGTACTCCATGCTACATATGCTAGCAGGTAGGAAAAACCCCAGCTTAGACATCATCAGATTTGGTTTTATAGATTGCACAGTGAATTTCCTTCCTTCCTTTCCTTCCTTCTTTCTTTCCTTCCTCCCTCCCTCCTTTATTCTTTCTTTTTCTCTCTACTCTCCTCAGCTATCTCATATTGTAGCTATATAGAGCTTCTACCCCTGAGAAAAAGAAACAGAAGTCTTTAGAAGTTTAAATTTAAAAAAAAAAAGAACTAGAAACTCTCATTAGGGACAATATTAGTTTCTTGCTTATCGAAGGTTTTGAGGGGAGTACCAGAAGGTCTTCACCAGTAATTGCTAGCCGCTGGCTGTTCGGCTGTTCTCTTTTTATCTCATTCAGTCTGTCCATTTCACTGTTTCAGGATATTGATATCACCTATTTGTAAATAATGTGCTAATCACTTTTTTTCTTTCCCATAACTACTCAATGAAGCACTTTTTGGGGGTCTGGACTATGATTTCATCAGTGTGGGAGCTCACTGGTTAGGTAACTCCCTCCCTCCTTCTCTCAATGTAGATTGCAGCTGTCCTGCACATTATAGTCTTAGGGTATAAGTATTATTAGTTCCATTTCACAGATAAAGAAACTCTGTCTCCAATAGGGTCAGTGACTTAAGGGCACACTGATAAGTAGTGTAACCGAGGTTCAAATATGGGTCTCCTAATACCTGACCTGAATGCACCTTCCAATACACTACGCTGCTTTACTAATTAAAAAATTATAATTAAAGCTATCTATAGCCGTATGAAAAATATTCTAACTCACTATTGATAGGAGGAATGCAAGTTAAGACAACTCTGAAGTATTGCCTCACACCTATTAGATTAGATAATTGGACAGAAAAGGTAAATGACAAATGTTGGAGGAGATGTGGGAAAAATGAGACATTAATGTGCTGTTGTCAGAGCTGTAAATTGATTAAACCATTCTATAGAACAATTTGGAACTAAGCCCAAAGGGCTATAAAAACCATGCATACCCTTTGACATAGCAATACAACTACCAGGTCTGTATCCTAAAAGAGATTTTAAAAAAAGGAAAAGGACCTATATGTACAAAAAAATATTTATAGCAGCTCTTTTCTGGGGGTAAAGAATTAGAAACTGAGGAGATTGCACACCAAGTGTGGTATGTAACTGTGGTGGAATAATATTGTATTATAAGAAATGTTGAGCAGGATGCTCTCAGAAAAACTAGAAAGACTTATATGGGTTGAGGCAAATTGAAATGTAATGGGTACATAGTAACATTAATATTGTAGGATGATCAGCTATGGACAACTTAGCTTTTCTCAGCAATGTAACCATTCATGACAACTCTGAAGGACTTAGGATGAAAAATGCTGATGGTGTCTGAATATAGATTGAAGCAACTTTGGGGTTTTTTCACTTTATTAATTTTTCTTGAGTTTTTTTAAATCTATGTTTTCTTTCACAACATGACTATTATGGATATGTTTTGCATGACTCCACATACATAACCTATATGGAATTGCTTGCTTCTCAATGCGGGGCAGGGGGGGAGGGAAGAGGGGAGAGGATTTGGAACTCAAAGTTTTAAAAACAACTTTAAAAAATGTTGTTTACATGTAACTGGGGAAAAATTAAATAATAAATATTTTAAAAATTATTTTGTGTTTATTAAAGCAATATGTATCTTTTGCAAAAGTTTATTAGCCTCAAATCTGTAATTCAGACTTCTCAACAATAAAGATTAGTTTTATCTAAAAATTTTCTTAATGATTAATATTTTACTGAACAAGTGAGAATAAATAATATAAGACAAACAAAATATATAGAGGACGGTGAAGTCGAAAAATGATTCCTCAGCCCTTTATTTTTGTTCAGGTTAGAATCAGGTGAGATGGCCTCTGAGGTCTCTTCCAACTATGATTCTATGAGTCATTAACCAATGGTTGTACTACTTTCACATAATGATTGTAAGAACTGAGAAAGCTAAGAGATATAATTAAGACATTGTTCTGGTCCTAATGGAATTCATAATCTACACAAATATGCTATATATATATATGTATATATATATATACATAACAAATACATAACTATTATAATATATAATATAATAAATTATGATGATTCTATAATAAAACTATTGTTACATTTATTACATAATAAAAATGTTGTTATGTAATAAAACAGAGCACAAGGCAGTTATAGGGTACTATAATATTTGGAGAAACATATACCTCATTTGTGACAAGGAAGGATCAGATTTCTTGGAAGAGGTGGCATCTAAGCAGCATCTTTAAATATGGTTAGGATTTCAGAAGGAAGAGTCATTAACGCAGGATTGTCATTTGTGGGCATTGGGAACTGTGTGTACAAAAGCACAAAAGGGGACAGAATCACAGAGGGGTATGTTGTTGTTGATGAGTCGTATCAAAATGGAGTTTTCTTGGCAAAGATACTGGAGTCCTCTGCCGTTTCCTTCTCCAGTAGATTAAGGCAAACAGAGATTAAGCAAGTCACATACCTAGTGAGTATCTAAGGTCAAATTTGAACTCAAGTCTTCCTGGCTCCAGGCCCAGTACTTTATCTACTGAGCCATCTAACTGCCTCACATATTGGTTTAGGGATAAGCTAAAATTCCAATTACAGTAGAGCACAGAACACATAGTGTAAGATAAATTTGGAAAGGTAGGTATGTGCCAGATTGCAGAGGATCTTGGATACCTCAGCCAGCAAACAAAGGAGACTAGATTTTATTCAGCAGTCAAAGAGTGGGTTGGGTTAAATTAGTGTGTGCATAAAATGGTGAAAACAAATTATTGTATGTTGTTATATATAAGAATCAAATTATATGCATAGCTAATAGTAAAGCAACTAGGTTTTGATTGGTCCAAATAATGAGTCCTCTGAAGTTGTTCTGGTGTTCCAATTAATACTCTTTGAAGATATAATTATATCAAATATTGTAACTGGTTCCAGCCCATTATAAATAAACAATATAAATCCAAATAAAATGGAACAACTTCAGGGGTCATTATTCACACTAATCAGGAACTAGTAATAAAGATTGCTGACTTTTATAAAGTACTTTAAGGTTTGCAAAGAGTTTTATAGAAATTAGCTCATTTGATCCTCCTAACAACCCTGTGAGATAGGGTCTATTACTTGCCCCATTTTCCAGATGAGAAAACTTAGGCTTAAGGTAAAGAGAAGTTAATTGATTTGTCCAGTAAGTACTAGAGGTTGTATTTTAACCTAGTTCCTCATGAATCTGAGTCATTCATTCCCATCCTGTAAGGTCTTCTGCCATTGTTCTAAGCGTTAATAATCCATTTCCTATGAAAAGAAATTATTTTGCCCACTTGGTCAAGCTAAGTAAGGAATCTTCTACCTGCCCTGTTAACTGGTAGAAAAATTTCTGAGGGAAGCTTCAAAGTTCACCTTGATAGTTAGCAACTTCTCTTTCCAGTTTGGCTAGCAGCCTAAAAACTTTTTAGACTCAAGAGAATCAGAGAGTTGCCCCGGGGTTAAGAGCCAGCCACCCACATTTGAAACGTTTATGTCTGAACCTGCAATTTGCTGGCCACCCACACTCGCTCATTAAAATGTTGGAACCAAATTTGCTTTGCCAGCTTAATTATCAAAGCCAGGAAATCTATTTCTCATGGACTGAAATAATAGTGATGGTTTTCCCCCAGTGAAGGAGGGTGCTCTGCCCCCTTCTCTAGTTTGGTGAATGCACCTGTCTACTTTTAATGAAAAGTGAGATTCTCGCAAGTTGGGTACATATGGGGAGCCAAATAAAGCACGTTCCAGGTGTTTCCTTCACCCTAAGTCACACTTGGTAAATATAATAAATTAAACTAGTCACTTTCTGAGGTCTGAGACACATATTTTGCCTCAAGACTTCTGCTTCTTTGCTTTGATGTTCCATTTTGAATAATGAACATGTTTTAATGTACTCTACTCTCTTGGTTTTTTTTCCACCTGTAGCTAAATGGGAACAAACTCCTGAATGACTAACTAAATACCCAAGATATCCAGTGAAGTTCTGGGAAGGTCTTGGGGAAATAACACTGGTATAAATCCAACACCAGGTCTGTGTTTATACAGTAACATTTTCTTGGCCCTGTTGTCTATAGAGTAAAAATTGGTTTTAAACCAACAAGGTCAAAAAAAATAATTTCAAGGAATTGACTTTAAGGTAACATAGTACATGAAATACTATATTGGTTAATGGGGAAGCAAAGTAGGATGACCTTTCTAAAACTTTTTATAGATATCTAATTCAGACACAAATTCTATTCAACACACATTTATCAAGCACTATGTATAAGACATGGTACAAGACATAGACATAGTAAAAACAAACAAAAAGAAACAGTCCCTTCCCTCAAGGAGATTATATTCTACAAAGTGTAACATAACACATACCATTCCATGTCAGTGTCATGTAATTAATTACCCCATAGTCAAGTACTATTGGTATTCCCTTTCCCAAATCAGCATATCCTTTAGCCATTATTTACTTTTTTGCTAGAGAAATACTTAACAAATTAGAGGACAGACTGGAAGATGCTAGAGAAAATAATATTTTAATAAAAATGTAGGCTTTTGGAGCTGTAGATTCTATTCTTGGCTTCTTTTGAGGTTTACACTGTCATTAAACTTTCCTTCACAGTTTTTATCTGCAAACCACTAGTTCTACAGCTATTATTCAAAATTTAAAGGAACCTTAGAAGAAAATATATTAGTATGACATCTTTGCCATTATGCCTAACCAACTTTCATGCCTTAATTTGTCATATGTGTGTGCATGTGTGTATATAAATATATACATACGTACATACTAGATACATGTGTCTCACACAAACAGATCATTACTGTCTAGTGAGTGAAAAAGGAGGTACAGAAAGGAAGCTGGGAGAACATCAAAGACGAATTTTGCCTATTTCTAAATTTTTTGCTGAGAAGAGGCCCACAGCGCCCCCCAAAAGGAGAGGAAACCCTTTTTCGTCCTCCCTCCTAAGCTCATGGGCCCCTTCCCACTTCTAGGACTGAGAATTCAGGCTAATTAATTCAGGCTAGATGCTAGGGATACAAAAACAGAAAGAATATTCCTTCTCTCAAGAAGCTTACCACTCCTTCATTGCCAAGGCTAACCTCTCCAATATGCAACTTCATCACATCATCTTCTCTTTCCTCTTTGAGCTTTCTTTTTCAGACATCTCTTCTTTATCATATTAAATCTCTCCTCCCCTATCTGCTCCTTGCCCTCTTTCCAAAAACATTCTAAGATTTCCCCTGCCCTAAAAAAATAAACAAACAACAAAGCCCTTTCCCTTGACTCCACAAAAATTATCATACAATTTCTCCCTTCCCCATTCATGCCCAACTTCTAAGAAGTGAGTCTATCTTCATTGTTCCAACCCCTTGTGCTCTCCCCTCCCATCCCCAATGCTAATGAAATAACTCTTTCCCAGGTCAATGATGACCACCTTGTTTTTCTCTCTCTTCATCCTCCTTGGTGGTCTTGCAGTATTTGACACTATTGATCATCTCTTACTTTCTAACGGTCCTTTTCATCATTTCTATGATGCTACACTTTCCCTGTTCTCTTCCACATGGTACAGAAAAGAATACTAAATTTGGAGTTAGCAGAGCAGGGTTTGAATTTCTACTCTACCACTTAAGCCATATTATCTTGGGCAAATTACTTAACCTCTCTGAGCCTCAGTTTCCTCATCTATAAAATTAGAGTGTTGGTCTAAATGATCTACATGGATCTCTGGCAGCTCTCAGTCTAGAAGCAACTAGGCAGCACAGCGGATACTGGAGTCAGGAAGATCTGTGTTCAAGTATAGCTTCGGATACCTAGTAGTTGTGTGCCCCTGGACAAGTCACTTGACCTCCGTCTGCTTCAGTTTTCTCAATTGTAAAATGGGAACAATAGGAGTGCCTACCCCCAGGATTGTTGTGAGATCAAACGAGATGATATTTGTAAAGGTCTTAGCACAGTGCCAGGCACATAGTAGTCACTTAGTAAATGCTTATTCTGTTCCCCTCCTTACCAATTTGACTATATCTTTGTCTTCTTTTCTGACTCTTCTCTTCACTCAAAGTGTGATAGTCCATCAAGACTCATAGTCTCAGCCCATAGTTTTATTGCTTGAAGTCCCTCCATTTCTTCAAGAATGAACTCAGATACCATCTCTTTCATGAAGACTTCCCAGGCACACCCCTTCATCCCCAAAGTTTTATTTTCCTCCTTGAATTTCTCATAACACTCAACCTCTATAACTTTTATTTATCATTCTTTCTCTCACACCAATATAGGAAGGACCTATGATTCTGTCAATGCAAGAAACTCCCACCATGGAAACTCCTTACACTAACTCCCTCAATGATTTAGAAGACCAGAGGAAGAGAGATTTAGAGATGAAAAGGGGACTTCAAGGTCATCTCATACATCCCCCTCCTTTTAAAATTGAAGAAACAGGCTAAGAGGGCTTAAATAACTGTGGAAATATAGACATAGTTGTTGCTAAAAAAGTCGAAAATGATTAAGTGACTTCCCCAGGGTTAAAAGGCTATTAAGTATAGGAAGTGGCATTTGAACCCAACACTTCCAGATTTTAAGTCCAGTACTTAGACCACTACACTCTGCTGCCTCTTGTGTCCCATATATCTTATGGGGCAGCTAGGTAGCACAGTGGATAGAGTTCTGGACTTGGAGTCTGGAAGACCTGAAATGAAATCCTGTCTCAGATATTTGCTAGCTCTCAGATACTTGCTAGCTATGTCCAGAAGAATAAATCATTTAGCTCTCTGAATTTCAGCATCCGCATCCTTAAGATGATGTTAACAATGAAACAGAGCCATAATGGGAATCAAATGTAATAACACCAAACATTATCTGAAATAATTATTTATATGTACAACTTTCCATTCTATTTTGCATCCCAAGCCCTTAGTACAATGTCTTGCACATGAAATAAACATTTATTGGACTTATTTAAACAACATGATTAGCATTGTGGTCCAGCTACATGAAAATAGGCTTTTGTGAGCTAGCCTGGGAATCTATCAATCTTTCATAACACTGTTTATAGGGGCAAATACAATTTGAATTCCAAATAACCAACTTATAAATGAACTCTTAGAAAACAACCTGTTTGTTCCCCAATTGAGAAATCGTCGTGGGATATTAAGAGGCTGTTTTCAGAACAAGAAATCAAAACCATCAATAGTCACATGAAAAATGCTCTGAATTACTATTGATTAGAGAAATGCAAATTAAAACAACTCTGAGATAGTACCTCATGCCTATCAGATTGGCTAACACGACAGAAAAGGAAAATGACAAATACTGGAGGGGACGTGGTAAAATACATACACTAACAAACTGTTAGTGGAGTTATAAACTGATCCAACCATTCTAGAGAACAATTTGGAACTACACCCAAAGGGCTATAAAACTGTGCATACCCTTTGACCTAGCACTACTAAGTTGATATCCCAAAGACATCAAAGAAAAGGAAAAAGGACTTATATGCATGAAAATATTTGTAGCAGCTCTTTTTGTGGTGGCAAAGAATTAGAAATTAAGGGGATGCCCATCAATTGTGGAATGGCTGAACAAGTTGTAGATGTGACGGTGATTGAGTAGTATCATGAAAGGACGAGTAAGATGGTTTCGGAAAGACTTGGAGAGTCTTGTATGAACTGATGCAAAGTAAAATGAGCAGAACCAGGAGAACACTGTACATAGTAAAGGCAATATTGTAAAGATGACCAACTGTGAAAGACTTAGCTACTCTGATCAAGACAATGATCCAAAACAATTCCAAAGGACACATGATAAAAAAATGCTATTCACTTCCAGAGAGAAAACTGATTAACTCTGTAGATTGAAGGATACTTCTTTCACTTTCTTTATTTGTCTTGGGTGGATCTGTGTGTGTGTATGTGTGCTTTAAATTCTTTTGCAACATGGCTAATATGGAAATATGTTCTGCATGATTTCACATGTAAAATAACATCATATTGCTTGCCTTCTGAAGGGGTGAAGGAAAGAGAGAACTTAGAATTCAAATTTTCTTAAATGAATGTTAAAATTTTTTAAATGTAACTGGGAAATTTTTAATAAAATGAATGAAAGTATTTAATGAAAAAAAATTTTTAATGATATGGTCAGACTGGAGTGTGCTAGCAAGTTTTTAACAACTAGCTTTCTGGGAAAAAAAAGAAAACAACCTGTTTGGAAACCAAACACTATGTAAATATAATGACCAAGTTTGGGTCTGAAAGAGAGAAAATAGACCTTTCTCCCCTCTTTGCAGACTCTGGGCACTGGATATAACACCGAATATACTGTTAGACTTTGTTGATGTGTTGGCTAAGATTTGCTGAATTACCTTTTTTCCCCTTTGTTACAAGGGATGCCTCTCTAAGGAGAGTAGGTGGTAGGAATACATTTGGAAACACAGCTGATATAAAAGCAGAAGATCAATAATTTTTAAAATGCCATAAATTAGGTGCTGTTTATATAGTATGTCTAGTCTTGAGCACAGGCCATCTACTGATTCACTTATCTCACATGTTCAATTGTTATATTTTCATATGTATTAAATCAATATCAATTATCAGCTATATTAATCGTGTTAAAAATTAAAACAGTTATTACTTAAAGGGCAAGCAATTGAGGTCAAATACAATTACAACTGTTGTTCACTATTATATAATATATAACATACACATTACATGTATAAACATTACACATAATAATATGCTACTTACCCTATAGAGTTATTGTGATCTGCAATTGAGATACATAGGTAAGTTCACAAAGCAATGCCAAAGCTATTTCTACAACACCGTAATCAGAGACCAAGGGTATTCGTCTTGTATTTCACCTTTTGGGGGGGGCATGATTTTGCAAAATAACATTAAGCATTCAGACTCTTTTTTTGTCCCTATTTGCAGCTACCTGCCATATGCACATGCCCCTACAGGAATGTATGACTTGACATGTTTCTTTCTGAATCAAATATTCTGTATAGGTACTCTGGCAGCACTTCTAAGACTTAAAAAAAAAAACCAACCCAGGCCACCCACAGTCACTTGCACTGAGCAGTGTGCTAATCCTTTCATGGCTATCTAAAAAGTCCCCCTGCCCCCTTTTTAAAGAGTCTATCTTACAGGTTGTAAGCACTGAGTTTTTCTCTGTTGACCCAAGGTACCTCATTAATGCAAACACTGGAGTAGTTATAAACTACTGGGCTCCCTGCCTTATGATGATGTTATTTAACTTAGTGAAGATAATTTATTGAGCCACCTCAACATGGAAGGTGCTATAAAGTTTATTAAATTTTAAAATGATGGAAAGCGCATCATGTAAGTGCATCCAGATGTATTTCTGGGAAGAATGAAGAGGTTTTCACAGTTATTCACACCAATCCCTCATATTTTTATCTCACATAAATGGCGAAGTGGTGTGAACTCACAATGTGCAGAATTCATTTATAATGTAGTAAATTAGTTCCCAGATTACAATGAAGGCTTTAAAAGTCATCTGGCACAGTTATATAGCCTTTTCCCCACATGGGGCTACGATACCCACCCTTTTCTCTTAAAATGATAGAATGCAACTTGAGGCCACAGGAGAGGAGTGGGGCAGGGTAGAGTGGGGATAGGATCATGCCATATTATAAACCCGCCAAATTTCTTCCCAATTGCAAAGTCAACAGGAAAACTGTGAAGCTGTTTCTAGTATGAGGGATTTGGTAGTGGCTTACATATATATATGCTCAGGGTAAGGCTGAGAGAGTAGCCAAGTTCATAAATAGCAGCTATTACTACTTTTGTGACCCAAGGAAGTTCTTTTAACTCTTTGGACCACAGTTTTCTCATCTTCAAAAGGAGAAGATTGAACTAGGTAACCTTTAAATTCCAGAAAGTTATTGGGCAGACTGGTTTTTACAGCCTTCCTCTTTTCTCCTCCAACTCTGTAACTCTGCTTCACATCCCTTTTCCCCAAAGCACAGTCCATTAAGAATCCATTGTGGAAGTCTTCCAACTTCTATCTGCTTTTCAAAATTATCTGAGGATTTGAATTTATGCATTTTTCAAGTCTATCCCTTTGCTTTTGAGATATCCAGCTTCTTATCTGATTGGGCATCAGCAGCATGCAAAGGAGATCTCCCCCAGGATTTGATAAATGAAAGCTTCCTTTCATTTATTTCAACTCAAAACTTGAAAGAACCAAGGTTCATTTATTAATTTATTTAATTAATTATAGTAATTAATTTATTCTCCAAGTGTTATCAATCTATAGTGCCTGTAATACGATCACAGGATTTGGAGCTGGAAGGGACTTCACCACCTCATCTAGTCCAATCATCTCATTCTATAGTTAAGTAAACTGAGTCCCAGACAAAAAATGTGATTTGTCTATGGTCACATAGCTAGCCAGTGCCAGAGGTGGGATATAAACCCAAGACCCTGAGAAGGTCTACTACAAGTTATCTAGCCGTAATTGAGACAGTTCATTTACTTAGCTTTTTAAATTTAATATGATGGTGATTGATGCCAAATACTAGTCTAAATCTGGTTACAAAGATACACTGCTGTTCCTGCCACAACTAGAAAGAGCAGTGTACTCTCCGTCTCCACCTCCCTCGGCACTTGCTCACCAATCACACTCTTACGATGTGGCTTCCATCTCTCCCATTCTACTGAAAAAACTCTTCCCAAGGTCATGAATAGCCTCTTTATTGCCAAATCCAATTACTCTTTTTTTTTTCCCTATCCTCATCCTTCTTGACTCTGCTGTATTGATCGACATTTTTGATTATCTCTTTCATGCCTTTGGTTTCCCTGGCTTCTATGATTCTGAAGTCTCAGTCCTCCTCCTCCTTCTCTAAGAACACCTCTTGAAGGCTTACCTCCCTCATTGTTCTTCTTGCTCCCTCTTCTCTTGCTATACTCTTTCTCTTGATGATCTTATCTGTTCCCATAGCTTTGATGATTACCTCTGTTCAGATGATATCTCTCCCCTCCATTCTCCTCCGGAGCTCCAACCCTATACTTGCAAATAAATGTTGCATATATCTACCTCAATGGTCCATCATCCACTAAAATTCAACGTATCTGAAACTAAAGTGATCATGTAGAGGCACATTAGAAAAAAATGCTAGATTTGGCATCAAAGAACCTGGGTTCAAATCCCAATTCTACTATTAACTACCTTTATGACCTTGGGTAAACAACTTAAGCTGTCCAGGTCTCAGACGAGAGGGTTAGACTAGATAACTTCTAAGTTCTCTCCCAGCTGTAAGTCTATGGTCCTTTTGATTTTCCTTTATAATTCTCTCTCTCCTCCTAACTTCTCTGTTCATGGCATCACCGTCTTCCTAATTACACAGTCTCACAAGCTTGGTATCATTTAACTCAATTAAACAAATCTTTATTAAGTACCTGTTCTTTCTTTTTCTTTACCCCACACACCCAATGGTTTGCCAAGGCAAATCTCTTCTCAACTCCCAATGTAACCTCTCTAGTTTAGTCTCTTATCTCTCTTCACCTACTTTAATAGCCCTCAAATGCTCTCCAGCTCTGGGGCTGCATATGAGATAATACTAATACTGATGCTACTTCTAACAATAGCTAACATATATGTTGCACTTTAAGGCTTGCCAGTCACTTTATTTTTTAAATTAATTTATTTTTAGTTTTCAACATGCAAGTTACTTTATACATACAATCAAATTTCATCTTCACAACCACCCTGATGTAGATTCTATTATTAATAATCATCACTGCATTTATATAGAGCTTCAAAGTTTACAAAGTGCTTTACATATATTATCAGTCTCATTTTATAAATGAAGAACTCAGGTCTAAGTGAGGTTAAGTGACTTGCCCAGGGTCATGCAGCTAGTGTCAGAGGCAGGATTTGAACTCCCTAATTCCAAGTCCAGCATACTAGCTACTCTGTCAGCTAGCCACCTAGAGCTGCATCAAAAAAAAAAAGACTGCTGGATTAGGTGAAGGAGATAATGGTAATAGGTGAAAGAGAGGAGGCTGACCTGTTCAACTTCAAAACATTGCTGACTTCCAAAATTTCCTGAGATACTAGTATGACCTTGTTACTCTTCTCAAAAACCTTGGAACCCTGATACTTACCAAATAAAGTATAGTAGAAAGAACATAAGGCTCTGGAGTTAGGAAACCTGGATTCAAATTCTGCCTCTGATTTTTACTACATGTGTAGCCTTGCACAAGTTCCCTATTAGCATCCCTAGGCCTCAGTTCCTTCATCATCGTATGAGGAGATTAGACTATGGGATCTGAATTTCATTTCTAGTTTCATGATGCTGTGATCTCATTTCTGGCATTCAAGGCCTTCCATGACCTGACTGAAACCTACCTGTATAACTTTCTATCACACCACTTTACTTTATATTTCCACTCCAACTAGGTTATTCTCTATTGCCCTCTCTTCTTCTGCCCTCTCCTTTCTCCATGCCCTCACTCATAATGTTTTCCATACACAGAATGTATTCCTACTGTCCACCCCCATGACCGTGTGTTGAAATGTCTCTCTTCCATAGCAGCTAGGTGGTACAGTGGATAGAGTGCCAGAATCAGGAGGACCTGAGTTCAAATATGGCCTCAGACATGTATTAGCTGTGTGACCCTGAGCAAGTCATCTAACCCTTATTGCCTCCCTCCCTTTGCCCCCCCAAAAAGAAATTTCTCTTCCCTCAAGGTCAAATTCAAAGACTAGCTTTTCTACGAAACCCTCATATGCCTTTCTGTGAAATATCCCACTATCACTTGATTCTCCTTGGCCCCTGTTATAGTCAACTATTTTTTGCCATCTTACCGCACTTCTTCCCCTCACATTCAACTAGAAACTTCCTGAGGGCAGTAATTATGCCATTTTTTTTAATTCAGCCATCCCTAGCATTTAGCACAGTGCCTTGCACATAAGAGACATTTAATAAATATATTTTGAATTAAATTGTTGCTATTTGCCTGGCCTGGTGCTATAAAATGTCAGTAGATCAGTACATGGAGTGAGGCCCAGTCCCTTAGTATCTATGATGAATATGATCCTTGACATACAGAGTAAAGATGAGAATGCGAGAACAGATGTGCAGAATACTAATGTGAAAGTAACTTTGTCCTTTGAGCATATTTGATAGAACAAGTAATTTACTTACTCTGTTAACACATCATCTACAGTAAATGAATATGGACATTTGACTCATATCATATGGAGTAAAAATGTGCATCTTATGAATAGAGATGTAGCCATGGGCAAGCCATTTAACTCCAGTAAGTATTTGCTCAGCACTTCCTCTGTGCAAGGAACTATGCTCGGCATCAGGGATATGAAGACAAAATGAAAAAGAGCTCCAGGCCTCAAGGAGCTTACATTATGCTTGGGAATGGAGATGTGTTCAAATATGACAATTAATTTGAAGAGGACAGAGATAGCTAGCAATTCAGGGGGCTAGGAGAGGCTGCTGTACAAAGCACCATCTGAGCTGGATTTTAGAGAAAACTAGGGATTGCAAGAGGCCTGGGTAAGGAGGGAGTCCATGCCAGACACGGGGGTGGGGCAGCCTATGCAAAGGCACAAAAGAAGGAGATAGAGTCCCAAGTTCAGGAAACTGAGTGGAATGGCAGTGGAGGAAATTCCCATAGCTCCTAATTCACAGGTCCATACAATTCAAAGGTTATTAACATATAGAAGTAAATACCTGGTTAAGTTTTCTATTCTCAAATGACAGTCTTGGTATATGATTGTAATGGAGTACTACTGTGCTATAAGAAATGATGGACTCAGTGACTTTAGAAAAACATGGAAAGATTTGCACAAAATGATGCAAGGAAATGAGCAGAACCAAGAGAACATTCTATACAGTAACAGCAATATTGTTTTAAGAACGATTTTGAGTGAATAAGTTATTTTGACTATTATAAATACCCTAACTAAAAAGAACATATGAAGAAAGACACTATCTGCATCGAAAGAATTAATAAATAGAAGGGTGTATAAAATAAGCTCTGTGTGTGTGTGCGTGCGCGTGTGTGTAATGGTGGTCATCTCTTGGGGAAGGGGGGAGGGAAGAAGAAAGACATTTACATAATTTCATTGTATATTTGAAAGGAATAGCAAGTTGTTCACAGTAGATTTTCAGTTTCATGTACAATTGTCTTTTTTTATTGTACTATGTTATGGAAATGCTTGTTTTATTCCATAAATTAAGAATAAAATTCAAAAAATTACAGTGTATAATATGTCTGTAGTCCAATAAACAGGCGTGCCAGGTGCCATGTGGTATGGTGGGTAAATGGCTGATTTGCAGTCAGAAGAACTTGGCTTCACCAAGAATTAAGGTCAGAAGGGCCCAAAGCCCTCATTTTGACCCTCTGCTGGTAAGCCCTTGGTGTCCTTGACCAGTCAGACCCAGACACAACCAAAAGCCTGTACGGTTTGATTTTACCCACACAATTTTGCTTATAATAGCTAGGCAGTAATTACGTTTATGGGAAAAATAGCCCAAACTACTGCGGTTGTCCATTTAAAAAATAGAAATAGAACTCTGCCTATGTACAACATTTATTTAACAAAGAAAAAACAAACCTGGAAACTATTTACATCAATACAGATAAAGCATCCCTATTAAAAATAACCATAGAACCCTATAACTAAAGGTTTGAATGACATATTTCTGTTGACAAAATTTGATGATATTTAGTCCCGTCTTGCTATATCGCGATATCTCAAAATTTTCCAAGAGCAGTTGCACCTCAAATCAGAATAAAAATAAAATACCTCCTGTGCTTCTCTCTCTCTTCCTGGCCTCTTCCCACTAAGATGGTCAACTATAAGGTTGATATTATGATCTGGCCTCAAAAAATGTAGTGGTCAAGTCGCCCTTGTCTATTGAGTTTTCCGGTCTACCTACTAAATAAGGAAAGTGTCTCCTATCATTGACTCTAGTGATAACTTAGAAAGGAAAATATGGTGATGAAAGACAGCTGGCTCTCCCTGGTGTTAGGGAGTACCTACTTCAAATCAAATCAAATCAAATTAAATCAAGCTGTAACATTTGCAAAGACAATTCTTAAAGGGAGCATGGTATTGTGGATAGAGTACCCGACACAAAATGAGAAAGATCTGGTTTCAAATCAACTTCAGAGGATTTACTAAGCCATGTGACTCTAGACAAGTCACTTAACTTTTCTTTGCCTCAGTTTCCTAATCTGTAAAACAGATCTTCCTAATTCCAAATCTAGATTTCTATCCACTATCTCAAAACTTGCAAAAATGCTGCAAGATTTATTGATGTTGTTATTTGTCCAACTTTTCATGACCCCATTTGGGGTTTTCTTCACAAAGATATTGCAGTGGTTTGCCATTTCCTTCTCCAGCCCATTTTACAGATGAGGAAGTGAGGCAAATAGGGTCAAGTGACTTGCCCAGGGTCACACATCTAGCAAGTGTCTGAGGCCAAATTTGAACTCACATCTTCCTGGCTCCAGGCTTGGCATTCTATTCAGTGAGCTACTCAGTTGCCCTAAGAACCCCTGCAAGATAATCATCTCCTTTCTTGGATCTCCATTTCACAGATAAGGGAAAAATAAAAGAGATGTTAAGGTACTTTCTCAAGTTTACGCAGCTATTAAGTGGCAAAATGCTCACCCAGGTGATCTAAGTAGGATAGGAAGGAACAAGAAATTGCAAGTAAGAGAAATATATTGGTTGTACCCCAATCCATGTGGGCTGGGCACAGATGTCCTCATTGGTGTGGTTGTTCTGTATAATCATGTGTTTTTTTCCAGTTTTATTGATGTGTTTTGTGTTTACATTACAAACATTGACAAATTATTCCCATTTTGTTAGAGATCTCTTATAACAAAGTAAAACAATTAAATACGATTAAGAATACAGTGATTTCATCTCCATGTCAGTCTCTTACCCGTATTAGTTTTGATCAAGTCATAGTTCTCCTCTCTTATCTGACCAGGCACCAAAGCTGGACCTGTATTCTTGGTGGGAATAAGTGATAGACAGAGAATTGCCCATAACCTTGTCAGTTACTTTCCAAGAGCAGTTGCACTTCAAATCAGAATAAAAATAAAATGCCTCCTATGCTTCTCTCTCTCTTCCTGGCCTCTTCCCACTAAGATGGTCAACTGTAAGTTTCATGAGCTACTTCAGGTTCTGACTTCAGGTTCCTGAGGTCAAGTGAGCTTCCTGCCTCTTTGGGGTTAGGTGTAAAGGGGGAATGCCAAATATCCTCCAAGCATAAAGGCAGGCTTTGGAGGACAATGTACCACACCCAAGGTCAGGGACCAGATGTCCTAGGAAAGTGGGGGTGCGGATAGGGGTAGGAGGAAGAATGGGAGATTAATATTGGATTAGCAAAAATGAGTCCCAAAAGGCCAGAGGCAAAGGGTGTATTTGTATAATCTAGCAGAGGGCAAGTGCAGAGGGGTGGCTCAGGGGCAAAGAGCAGAGGCAAATCAAGGTCAGAAGCCAATCCAGCAAGTTAGCAAGAAGGATGAAATGCAGGGATGGAGAGCAGCTTCAAAGGGAACAAAGCAACTTTCCACAAGATGTTGGATTCTTTGCTGACTTTTATACCAGGATACTAGGTATCTGGCTGACAGTACTGAATAGAGATCCCACCTTGGAGTCAGGAAGGGCTGGCTTCAAGTTCAACCTCTGAAATTTAAGAATAGCTAGAATTTATAGAACACTTCCCCACCCCTCCCCCAACGCTGCACAGCAAGGTAGGGAGGTAGGTGCTATTATTATCGCCATTTTAATGATGAGGAAACTGAGGCAAAAAAAGCTTAAGTGACTTGCTCAGGGTCACACGGCTAAGTTTCCAAGGCTGAATTTGAGGGTCTTCCTGCTCTAGGTCCAACCTTCTATACACTCCATGTACTGCGCACTTAGCTGCCTCTACTGACAATGGGCATCTCAGTACCTGAAGCAAACCACTTAAAGCCAAAGTTATGCTGAAACCCCTATCCGTAAAGAGGGATTTCTACTCCAGGAGCTCCCAGCTCCCTTTTTACAAGTTCCACTTAATCTGCAGAGCTACTGTATCCAGAAAATAGCAGCTGGCTTCCACTAGGTTAACAGATAAACTATTACCTTCTTCTTCCAAGCCTTGTTGTAGCTGTTCAGTCATGTCTGACTCTTCATGACCCCATTTCGGGTTTTCTCAGCAAAGAAACTGGAGTGATTTGCCATTTTCTTCTCCAGCTCATTTTACAGATAAGGAAACTGAGGTGAACAGGGTTAAGCAACTTGCCCAGGGTCACACAGCTAGTCCGAGTCTGAAGCTAGATTTGAAGTCACACAGCTAGTCAGTATGGAGCTGCATTTAAACTGAAGTCTTTCTGACTCCAGGCCCAGTGCTCTATCTACTGCACCACCTAGCTGCCCGCTTCCAAACCTATCCCACCTGAGAGACATTATGGCTAATTTGCAAAGGCAGGGCTAAAACAGGAAAGAGCAATACATAGAGAGAACTGTGAAAATAAATAATTCACCATTTCCCTTTCCATAAGACTTCTTCCAAAAAAATGAGATTTGACAAGTACATGCTTGAAGGAGCCCCTCATGTTATATGATGAAATTGAAACCGTGCACTTTAACTAAACTCATTGTTATCCATTCCATTTGATAAGCATGATTCTGGCTATAAAAAGAGACAAATTGCTGCTTTCAAACGAAGTCCCGGTACAGTAGTAAACATTGACAAAGAGAAAAATTCTTTCCCTTTGATTTCCCCTAATGTATATTTAAGTTAGCAAGGAAATATTCCTCTAGGTTTTTGGAAATTAAAGCCCATTTATTTTTACTTGAATAAACTCTATTAATTCTATGAGAGATGAAAGAAAAAGGAAGAAACAAGTTAGGCCTGTACACCTGCATGAGGATTTGGCAAACAAAAACTGTCTTTCCATGGGCTCAAGGAACTTACAGCTAAGGATAAAAAGGTAAAATTCTACCATTATAAAACATCTTTGCTCACCGCAGACCACCTTGGAATCAAGAGTCAGTGCTTTCATCCTACCTTAGTCAGTAAGATTTATTTTTCTAAAGTAGAGTTTACAGTACCAAATGATTTTAGGAGAAGCATAAAGGGCAAAAAAGGAAGAAAACAGACATCAAATGCTAGATTCTGTGTGGCACTGGGAAATTTCAGCAGGTTTCAATTTCCCTCTGAACCCTGTATCATTTGAAAAGATGAGCCTCTCAAAGGTATAATCTCTCTTACGAGAAGGTCATTCAGTTCTTCAAGAGAGAAATTGTACAGGTAGGTTTTCAAATGAGAACCTTTTCCTGCCCCCGCCCCATCATTTTATTTTTACTTGCATGAGCAAAGGTAAGTTTTTGAGATGCCTGGGTTTCCTCTTTTCTCCTTCTGTCTTTTGAGTTTTCCTTATGTGCTTTTCATAAGTGATTGACTGACTTTCCAACATGTAGGTCTTTTTCCAGTTGACTTTGGATTTCTCATCATGGAATCAAATGTGAAGGCAATTTATTCATTTCCCATTCTTTTTTTAATTACTGCAGATTTATGGTCATTTCTAAGCAACATGATAAACACTGAAGTACGCTACCTTCCGATTCTCATAAGGACTTTTATATAAATATTAACAAAAACTTCCTTAGGGTCTTTTAAAAAATAAACTTCAAAAATTAAACAGGAAACAAATGAAATTTATCTGAAGGGAAAAAAAGGACTTCTTTTAACCTTTTTTTTAAGGCTAGACCAGACCTTACAGATCATTTAATCCATCCCCCTCATTTTGCAGATATAGAAACCAAGGCCAAGAAAGACCAAATAACTTGCCCAGGCTCACACAGCTAGTTAATAACAGAACTGAGATAGAAACCCAGGTGTTAGGGTTCTCAGTCGAGTGTTTAACTCACCACTCCATCTAGCATTTTTTTTCTATTAAAGGCACCACTTCCTACCCCCAAGAATCAAAACCTCAGAGTCATCTTTACCTTTTCCATCTTGATTACCTATCATTGAAAATCAGATGCTGTCAATTCTACTTCCACAATGGCTCTTGCTTTGATCCCATATTTTCCATTCCCACAACCACCCCCCTAGTTCAGGCCCTTGTTGCCTCTTGCTTAATCTATCATAATAGTCTCCTAACTGGTTGTCCTCACTCCAATTTCTTTCATCTCCAATTTCTACTGGGCACTCCCACCAGATTAATTTTTCTAAAACATCAGTCCTTGGATCAAAAACCTTTAGTGACCCTTTAGGCCCTATCAAATCCAGTGAAGCTCTTTTATCCATTTATCTTGTTTTTCATTATTATTCTGCTGAGTTAAATCTCAGCTTACAGTTGGATTATATGTCAGTTGTGCAAGGTTTCACCTACATCAGTCTAAAGAGGCACCTAGATGGTGAAATGAATAGAGTGCTGGGCCTGAAATCAGGAAGATCTGAGTTCAAATCCAGCCTCAGACACTTACTAGCTATATAAACTGCCCCAGTCCCCTCAAATGCAAAGTGGGGATGATAACTATTTGTATTGAGTTCTGAGGATTGAGACAATATTTGTAAAGTACTTAGCACAGTGCCTGGAACATAACATAGTAGACACAATCCTCTCTTCCTTCCTTCCTTCCTTTTGGAGGCATTTACAGAATGAGGATAATAATATAAAACCTACCTCCCAGTGTTGCAAAGGAAAAAGGAGATATTGGTAAAGTGCTTTGCAAAGCTTAAAGCATTATAGAAATGCTAGGTATTATTATTGTTTTCCCCCCATTTAATAGATGAGAAAACTGAGGCTGAGTGGTTAAGTGCCCAGGGTCACATTGCTATTAAGTGTCTGAGGTGGGATTCAAACTCTGGTCTTCCTGGTTCCAAATTCCAGCACCCTGGACTATAACAGCAGAACATGCTGACTATTCTGTCTTGCCCAAGCACTCACCCCATGATCTATGTAAACATTTCCTTCCTTCCTTCCCTTTCTCCTTCCTTCCTTCCTTCCTCCCTCCCTTCCTCCCTCTTTCCTTTCCTCCCTCCCTCCCTCTCTCCCTCCTTCCTTCCTTCTTCCTTCCTTCCTTCCTTCCTTCCTTCCTTCCTTCCTTCCTTCCTTCCTTCCTTCCTTCCTTTCTTCCTTCCTACCTTCCTTCCTTCTTTCCCATTAGATGGATGCCCATAGCAACTAATGAAATAATCTTACAAAACCATGGAAGGGAGACAATGTGGTACAGCAGAAAAAACTTTCCCTCTGAAGGCCAGATCTTGGTTTCAATCTTGTCTCTCACGTTAACCAGTTGGGTGACCTTGGACACGTCACTCCATCTTCTTGGACCTCAGTTTCCTCACCGTAAGACTTCTAAGCTCCCATTCATACCGAGACCTGTGACCTTGTGGCCTACATCTGTGGGGGATATGATGCAATTGTGAATCTTTCAAGTACTGAACGCCCAAGTTCCACAAGAGTAACAACTATGTCTTATCTAAACTCTGCAGCTCATCTAATGACTAGAACAATGCTTCCACACAAAAATTATTGAATAAATGAATTAATTAATGTTTTCCAAAATACTTAGTATGGTGCTTTCCTCAATAAACATTTAAAATGGAGTTGAATTTATTGTTCATGGGAAGTAGCTCTCTAACTCAATTCTTGACAACAGGAGAGCTAGTAGAAACTGAGAAATATACATTGACATCCTGGACAACATATTGGGAAAATATATAAAAGTAAGAATTTCATGGTCATTCGTTTCCCAAATATAATATTAAGACTCATTATAGTAATAGTTAAATCAACTTCCTTTACAAAAAGTTTCTGGTCTTCATCTAAATCATATAGTGCCTATTTTCCTTTAAGACATAATTTTTCAATGATAATAACGAATAAGAATATATGTCACTTTAAGGTTTGAAAAGCACTTGACATATTTTATCTCCCTCAGTCCTCAGAACTATTCTGTGAAATGGGTGCTATTGTTATCCTGATTTTACATATGATGAAATTGAAACTAAGAGATGTTAGCGTCACATAGATAGTGCCTAAGACAGGATTCAAATTCAGACCTTCCTTACTCCAAATCTCCAGCAGTGCATCCACTAGGCCACCTATATTAGCTAAGAGATTCTCTGAAAATGTACAGCCTGGAAATACATACATTACATATACACATACACATATACATGTGCACACATGTATACATACATACCTATACATGCACACACATACCACATATATGTGGTGTGTATGTGTGTGTATATTTTTATATATATATATATATATTTGAGATATAGATACAGACAGACAACCTCCTCAATATAAGTACACATCACAATAAGCTCAACTGTTGCAGGTGGGTGGGGGCGGGGGCAAGGCCATGACCACGTGGCCCTCGATATGTGGCAGCGACTCAACGCCAAATGCAAGCATCCTCAGAGACCAAGTGGTGCTAGATGCCAAGTTGTGCTTAAGTGACTTAATGGGAAAGAGGGACCATGTGTAGAATTTTTAGTGAAGGCAGTCACAGGAAGTGTGACCAGGGAAAACTGGAGGCAACATGCAATCAGCGACAGGCAAGAAAAAGAATTTGCCTGTCCAGGGTTTGGTGGTCTGTGGGCTGTTTTCATGCTTAAGCATTTCCTTCTTATTTTCCTATTCTCAAATCCCCCACCCCCACTTCACCCCACCAAGTCCTGTTAATCCTCTGCACCTGTGTTTGGGGGGGGGGGGTGCTTCCTCTACCCCAGCATCAACCACATTGTTCACGGGAATGGCTCATTCCTTAATACAGTTTTGTAAACAAGCTGAAAACATTAATGCCATATGTTGCCTGTCCCTGCTTTTGCAAAAGCTGGAAAGGGAGCATAGCATTGTGACAAAGGTGAAGCTCCAGGGACACACACAAGCAAGGTTTTGCCCCAGAGGCAAAGTCTGAAAATTGCAAGCTCTGTTAGTCACTGTCCACAAGTCTTTGAGCCTTCACTGTAATCATGAACTAGCTGCCCAACTTTCAACAAGTCACTCCATGTCTTCTGACCTCAACTTTCTCATCTGTCATCTGTCACAAAGTGTTATACAAGATGAGAGCTAAGGTTCCCTTTCAGCTCTAACATTCTGCAAGCCCATGATTCTAATTCTCTACCGTTAAAAATAAGTAGGTTATAAGACTAATAGGAGTCTCCCTTATTGTCACTTCCACCGCCATACATTATCCCCTAGACAGCTGCCTATTTTGCTTACTTCTAGCTATAGGTTGGAATGCAATAGAGGTCCCCCTCCATCAAGCAACATGATAACATGATAACACAAAATTCATTGGTAAATGGTGAATGAAGTCTACATCTCCTGGTGGCACTGCTCCTGCCACTTAGAAGTTTGTACACTATAAGAATAGACATATGACCTAATCAGTTCTCCCCTCTGAATTTCCCTAAAGCAGGGCTTTTTAACTTTTGGGGTATTGTTGTCTTTGTTGTTGTTCAGTTGTTTGGTTATGTCTGACTCTCCGTGACCCCATTTGGGGTTTTCTTGGCAAAGATACTGGAGTGGTTTGCCATTTCCTTCTCCAGCTCATTTAATAGATCAGGAAACTGAGGCAGAGAAGATAAGTGACTTGCCCAGGGTCATACAGCTAGTAAGTGTCTGAGGCCAGATTTGAACTTGAGTTCTTCCTGACTCCACTATGCCACCTAGCTGCCCACTATGGGGTTTTATAGACTCCTTTGACAGTCTGGTAAACTCTATGGACCCCTTATCAGTACAATACTTTTAAATGAATAAGTTAAAGTACATAATATTACAATGGAAACCAATTCTATTGAAATAAAGATATACTTTTTTCCCACTCAACTTCATGAACCCCCTGAAATCTCTACATAGACTCCTTGAGGATCCATGTACCTCAGGTTAAGACTTCCTGCCCTAGAGTGAGGAGAAGCATGTCCTCCACTTTTCCTTCCAGATGCCAGCTCTTGTTGCTCCTTAACTCAAAAACATCCAGTGGATCCCTATTAACTACTGAATAAAAAAAATAGTTATCCCTTCCACATCGCAGAGGTTAGGAGTGAAGTACCCCTGTAATCTGGAAAAATCCACATAAAATTTTTTTGGCCTTCCCTTCATACCAGAAAAGAGGCCTGAATTATTAGGGTATTAAAAGACAAAATATGTTGATATTTTATAACACTGTACACATGGCAAACCACCCTAGTATCTTCTTGACCCAAAATGGGTCATGCAGGGTCAGAAATGACTAACACATGTGTATGCTGCACAAACACACACACACACACACATGCACACACACACACACACACACACACACATATTAATGTCTTTGATCTTAATGGTAACCCCATGGAGTGGCAAGGGCATGATTCTCTCCATTTTATGGATAAGGAAAGTAAGGTACATAGCTGTGAAGTGACTTGAACAAAACCGTACAGTCAACATTATCTCTCTCTCTCTCTCTCTCTCTCTCTCTCTCTCTCTCTCTCTCTCTCTCCCTCCCTCTCTTTCTCTCGCTCTCTCCCTCTCTCTCTCTCTCTTCCTCTCTCCCTCCTCTCGGACCCTCCCACTGCAGATAAATGGAACCATATGGACATCTACATTTGGGAATAGAACATTCCATACCAATGCCATTATATCTCATTAAATGAAAAGTACATTTAAACTGAAAAATGGTATCTGTAGGTACAAAGTCCAGTGTTAATAAGCATACCTAGAGAAGGGAAGGTCATGACAATTTTGAATTTGGGACTTTGGCAGTTATTTAGTCCAACATGAGGAAATTGAAGCCTAGAAAGGGTAAATGTCCTTGTTAAGACCACATAGCTAGTAAGTGCCAGAGCTTGGATTCAAACCCAAGTCCTCTGGTTCCATATTCAATACTCTTTCCATTGCACCAGGTTTCCGCCATCTTATAGAGCCTGTGTTCCCTAATTCAGATGTTTTTCTCTTCCAGACTCTTCTACTCAAAGCACAGAAAAGTCTAGGTGCCCTGAGAGTCAAATAGGTATTCTATCCACTCTCCATCCTTTGGCACAGGAAGAATAATTCTGAGTGGCAGGAGAAAAATTGTGTGGCTTTCCTAGTTGTTAACACATAAACACCAAAAAACAAGTCATGTTTGGAACCCTTGTGATTGTTCAAGGTAAAGCTTTACGCCACGTATAGTGTGAAGATGCCTTGCCCACCCCCCTGACATTTTCCTGTATTTACTTTGAAAATACATGTTGCCTCCTCTGATCAAACACAAGCTTGTTGAGGGCAGTACTGGTTTCATTTTTGTCTCAGCATCCCCAGTGCCTAGCACAGTGTTTGACAGATAGTAGTTGTTTGTTGATATTTTGGTTGGCCAGCAACTCAGCCTTCCTACTCAGCCGCCTTTTAGTTTCAGCCAGTGATTACATAACATTTTTAGATCAGCATCCCTTTTGGAAAGTTGGCTGACACAGGAATATAGAGGAGTCATCACAGGCCTCCGAGAGAACTGAAGGAGTCAGTGAGTCAAATCGACTGCCTGCAGTCAGGTTTGCATTTCAGCTACTCAAGAAAGATGCTGGTCTACATAGAAAAAGGAAGGCAGAGACTCTCATTGTCAGGCGTGAAACTGCTGGGTCCACACATTTTCTTTAAAAGTGGATTCACCAGAAAGACTTTGTAGATCATCTGGTTAATGTTTTAAACTCATGCAAAATACTCTGGTGTATTTCCACATAAAATGTAGCATGAGAGTGAAGCAGTGAGTTTCTTTGTATCTGTGCACATACACACACTTGGAATGTGTGTCTGCCACATAGTAGACATTAATGTCTATGTCTATTTGGAATATGTTCCTGGCACATAGTAGCCACTTAATAAATCCTTATTCGCACATGTTGCACAACTTTAACATGTGATATGTGTGTATAAGTGAGTATGTGAGTATGTATGTATGTGTAGAGATAGACACAGAGGGAACAGAGAGACAGGAACAGAAACAGTGATAGACAGAGACAGAGAGAGACTGACAGAGACAGAGACGGAGACAGAGACAGAGAGAGACTGACAGAGGGAGAAGAGATTGGACTTGTTATTTCACTAGTATAGGAAACTCTCAGATGAGGAAACTTCCTCTACCAATGAAGGTCATTGCTTTCTTCACAATTTATTATTTTAGGAAGCTGCCTAGAAAATTGAGATGTTAAGTGACTTGCCCAATATCACACAGCCAGTATATGCCAGAAGTAGGATTTTAACACAGGTATTTATGACTTCAAGGTCAGCTCTCTATCTACTATGCTGTACTACCTTAATTATGTATATATGTGTGTTTATGTATATACACACATATGCACATATGTATACACATGTGGTATTCATGAGTAGAAATAATAATACAGCTCTGTGTGTATATGTGTATATCATTTTCTATGTGCTTGACATATATTCTAACTTCAAGGTATATGACAGCTATATCTGTATCCAAATAAATCTATATGTCTATAGCTATATCTATATATCCATATCTCTATAGACACACTTGGAATATATGCCTAGCACACAGTAAGCATGTAATAAATGCATATATATCACATATATATGTGTATCTCATTATCTTAATTATATAATTATATATACACAAACATGTATATGCTTAAAATGCTAAGTTAACGTGTCATTACCGTGTCACATTTTATGTGGAAATATATCAGATTATTTTGCATGCAATGAAAAGTTTTAAGCAACCAAATGATCTAAAATATTTCTGCTGAATTCACTTTTATGAAAACTATGTGGACACTGCATTTAATAACTGATAATCAAAGTGCAGAGCAGCATCTTTCTGGAGTAGTCAAGATACAAACCTGACTCGAGCCAGTGGGTTGGACTAGCTGGATTGCTTCAGTTTTCTTACAGCCCTGTGATTATTCTTCCATATCCACGTGTCAGCTAGCTTTCCAAAAAAGACAGTGATCTGAAAATGTTATGCAATCACTGGCTAAAATTGAAAGGAGGGTGGGTAAGGAGAGTTGGTTGTTTGCCAAATAAAACAGCAACTACACTTGAAATATCAAACTTCTTTATATTTGGCAGTTTATGTCATTGTGAATTGTAGATGACAAAAATATGCCTGAAGGATACTAAGGGATCCCCAGTTGGCAGTTCATGTATAATTATTCCTCCATGTTTGTTATCACTTTAATAATAATATATGAACAAGATCTTGGTTCCATTACCACTGAACTGTTACTCCAGTGCAGACTTGAAAAAAGCTGGCGAAAAATGTGTTCTTGCCTTCTTGAATTATGTGCAAAGATCAAATTCACACTTGCCATTACATAACAGATCTCAAAGACAATAGGCTGAGGTAGGGGTATTCTCTGGGTCAGCAAAGTAGATATTTGATCAAAAATTCACAGAGACTCAAATGAAGAATCTTCTTCAGGGTGCTAGAAGCTCTGATGTGCTTCTTAAATGATTTTTCCCAGTTTTACTTGCTTTACTTAGCTCTATTTTTTTCTGTATTAGTTATAAGATATATTTCATGTCTGCGCTTTATCAAAATATATAACTATATATGCAATATACATACATGTATTTAATTGTGATGGGTTTATAACCCCCTCCCCACCCAATCCAATATTACATCCTACATATGCAAAATTAAAGATCTGTTACAAGCACTATGGTTGTTGTTATTCAGTTATGTCTAACTCTCTTTTTTTTCATTTGGGGCTTTCTTGGCAAAGAACTGGAGTGGGTTGCCATTTCCTTCTCCTGCTCATTTTACAGATCATGAAACTGAGGCCAATAGAGTTAAGTGACTTGCCCAGGGTCACACATCTAGTAATTGTCTGAGGCTGGATTTGAACCCAGGAAGATGAGTCTTCCTGTGTCCAGGGCTGGTGCTCTATCCACTGGGCCACCTAGCTGCCCTAAGCTCTGTGGAGTATAACACATATTTAGAGAGAAAGAGATCCAGAGAATAACAATTCATATAAGAAGAAAGCAGAAAGAAGTAGAAACTCAGGGAAAGAAAAGAATGTGACAATGGGACACAAAGCCACAATTAGACATAGCTGCAGCCTGCAACAAGTAGAATAAAACACTCTGGTATAGACAATGGAGACCTAGACACTATGAGGCTGCTGCTAGGGAAGCCATCTTCAAGGAGTTGGTGATGGTGGAAGGAAGCAGAGTTGGTTGTCCAGGCCAGGTACAAAGAATATCATCTGGTATATTCCTATTTTATTACTTTATTTTATTTTCCATTAAATTTGTCCCATAATCTTTGTCATGTTTCCTAAGATTTCTAGATATTTATTTTTATTTACTTTTGTAGAGTAACTTGATGAGTTACTTTCAAATTTTTATAACTGAAACAAATACCCAATTTGGTTTTGTTATGGAGTTAAATTTAAATATTTTATTAATTCTTTTTAAAAATTTCTATCCCCATGACTTCCCAATGTCCTCCCAAATAGAAGTCTCTTTGAACAAATAAATATAATTGGTAGCTTCCTGCTTTAATGAATTATTCTTGTCAATTAGATACTAAATTTATTTATTACAATAGTGTTAAAGGATTGAAAATGCTGCCATAGCATAATAGGATTATAGTATCATAGATCTAGAGCTAAAAGAGACTTTGGAAACCATTTGGTCCAACCCTCTCCTCTTGATTTCAGCACCCTGGACATAGCTCTGTTTGCCCAACCTTAATTAAGTTTCTGGTGCAACACAGAACACCAAAAGAAAGCTATGTCTTAGAATAAAAATTAAAAAAAAAGGAAAAGGAAAGGCATGAAATGATTTGGTCCTATTCTACCTAGCCAAACTTAGTCTTATCCACTGCATTCAGGGTGGTCTCTTTGTCTCTTTACTACTCCTTAAGTCAAATTACTTTCCACCTCCATATATATATACATATATATATATGTATATATATATATATATATATACATACATATATATATGTATATATATACACATATGTGTGTATGTGTATATGTATGTATGCATGTATATATAACATTATGTATGTTTTATATTGTGTATATACATCCATGTATGTATAGAAACACACACACATATATGACTGTTCCCTTTCCTAGACTGTCCTCCCTTTCCCATTCTACCCTTCCAAATCCTTCAAAGGCCAATTGAAGTTCCACATCCTCTGTGAAGTTCTTCCTGACAACTCCTACATCACATAATATAAACCACACAATTTAGCATCTTACATTGCTTTTTTTTTTAAAAAAAAAAGTATTTTCTGTGTCTCTTTTGTTTCTCCAATTAAATTATAAACTTCTGGAGGATAAGAGCCTCATCATATTGCTTGTACATCTCAAAGTGCCTTATAAATATTTTTATTATCATTATTCTTACTGTATATGCCCCCATAACACCTAGCCCAGTGCTGAGCACATAATAGATACTAAATGAGTAATGACTGATTGATGTGTACTTCATTTTTAATTCAGTAGAATAACTATAATAAAGCCATATTTCCAAAAATAATCACTCCCTCTGAATAAGCCTTAGCTTCCATATTACAAAGGTGCTTTCGAATCAGTTATATGACTATCACGGGCATCGTGCCATTTTCATTCATGAGCCTTGATTTTACTTCCCCAGACTTGAGATCCACTCCCCTCCCCCAGGTTTTCCTTGGTTACAACTCCATCCCCCACTGTGACTAGATTTTTCAGAGACTTCAGGACCATTTCAGGGGTGTGGGGAGGATGGATCCCAGGATGGACATCCTGGGGAGATGCTGATATGCTAGAAAGGAACATAGACTAATACTCGGGACATTCTAGATGCTAGAACAGTCACTAATTCTGTAGGACCTCGAGCAAATCACTTAGCTTTTCTATTAGTTTCTTCATATGAAAAAGCGACACATGTAGTGTGGTTCACAGGATTGTTATGAGATGACAGGAAAGCACTTGAGAAAGTGTTTTTTTGGAGTCAGTCAGTCAATCAGTCAGTCAATAAGCATTTATTAAGTGCCTACCATGTACTGGGCACTGCTAAGAGCTGGGGATGCTGCTGCTGCTGCTGCTGCTGCTACTGCTACCACCACCACCACCACCACCACCACCACCACCACTACTACTACTACTACTACTGCTGCTGCTGCTGCTACTACAATTATAATACTACAATTATAATACTACAATCATAATAATAATGATAGCATTTATATGGTGTCTACTGTGTTCCAGGCACTGTTTTAAGTGCTTTAAAAATATCTTATTTGTTCCCTACAACAACCCTAGCTTATTGTTGTTCAGTCATTTCAGTTGTGTCCACCTCTTCCTGACCCCATTAGGGGTTTTCTTGGCAAAGATACTGGAATGGTCTGTCATTTCCTTCTCCAACTCATTTAATGCATGAGAAAACTGAGGTGAACATGGTTAAGTGACTTGCCCTGGGTCACGCAGGTAGCAAACATCTGAGGCCAGATTTAACTCAGGAAGTCTTCCTCACTCCATGCCTGGCACTCCATCCACTGTGATACCTGGCTGCCCCATAATCCTGGGAGGCAGGTGCTATTATTATTCCCATTCTGCCGTTAAGGAGATTGACGCGTACATAGGTTAAATGATTTGCCCAAGGTTACACAGATAGTAAATGTCTGAGGCTTGATGTGAACTCTGTTCCTTCTGGCTCCAGGCCCAACTCCCTATCTGCTGTATCATCTACCTGTAAAGAAAGGCAAAAGATAATCCCTGCCCTGAAGGAGATGACAATCTAACAGGAGTGAAATATAAGAGTGGATATGAGCTAGAGTCAATTTCCTGAACTCCACCTGGTCTAGGGTCATATACCAGGGTTGTCGCTAGGGTCCTACAAACTAAGCATGGGTAAAGAGATACAAGCCAGAGTCAACCAGTGGTCCAACTTTATCTACAGTGTATGTATTCATTCTACCTTTTCTTTCTCCAGCAAAGACCAGTTAGCAGAATATTAACAGATCCTAGTGTTCCCCGGGAAACACATAAGCTATACACATAGTCTGAATTTAGAGAACCTTACATAGATATGAAAAATGGAATTAAAAATATCTATGTATACGAATGAATGAAAAGTACATATTGCTTTTAGAAAAGGAAAGACCATTTCCATTTCCATGCCTTAGTTCATGGTTTCTTCCTTTGTTCAGAGCATCTGAAACGCCTTCATTTTCCCCTCCATGAATCTGAATCCTAGCCATCCTTAAAGGCATAGCTCAAATCTTACAAATGTATTCTTAGTTCTCCAAGTGCACTTGTTGTGAGATTCTTTTAAAAAGCTCTGCTTGGGTGTTTGAAGTACACAGCTAAGTCCTAATTGGGGCAAATAATAAATCCTATGAAGCAGCTACATGTACTTGAATTCACAGCATTCTTAGTTGTAATTATATAAAATATAGTAATCACTCCCAGCCCAGTGAATATATGGAGTGCAAATTCTAATGATGTGACCACTTCATGGGATGCATTGTTCATAGTAAATAGGACCTGGCTATAATTTGATTTATAGAATTTCAGTTAATGCATAACTTTTCAGATACACATATGTAACACAAGGGTTTCATCCCTAAGTCATATTTTCTCTCAAATGCGATAGAAACATCTTCACTCAGGAAGCTCACTCCACCCTGGACTACTTCTCCCATTGGAAGTACTCCATGATCCTGAGGCCTCACCCTCCAGTTTGCTGGTTCCTTCCAGAAGGAGGTGGCTCAGAACAAAGAGGGCTTCATCACTGTCTAGGTTATACTGCTAACTCATCTCCACAGGACTCTCTCTACCATGTGGGAACCTTCTCAGCATCCTCCCCACCCCCAGCTTGTCAGTTCACTTTTATGTGATGTCTCCCCTTATTAGATAGAATATAAGCTCCTTGAGGGGAGAGACTGTCTTTATTTCTGCTTCAATTTGTATTCCCAGCCTTTAGTGCAGTGTTTGGCACATGGGAAATGCTTTAAAATGCTTGTTGACTGTTGATTGACTGAAAAGACCTAGATATGGACATATCCTAGTGAAGGCACAATTGACAGGACAGAAAAGTCCCATCTTTCTCCAAGTTCTTGGTTAGGACCCAAATTTCTCTTTAATAGGGACTCCTGCTCTCTACTTAGCTTCTCCCAACAACCATAGGAGTAGTAATATGGGAGTCCTTTTTTTCAAGCATACTCAATCAAAATAAACAATTGCCCACCATGCATCCCCTTATTCTTAGAGAGTGGGTAAACCACAGTTACTTTAGGCCTATACAAGATTAACGTAACTGTACATTTTTTTTTTGCTGAATAGCATATGCGGGTACACTAGGGAGATGGCCTTTTACTTTATTTATAGAAACCACCTCTGTAAGTAAAACAAAATGAATGGCTGTATATCAGCAAAACCAGCCCACAATGAATAGGCAGGATGAATGAATCAATATTATTGCATAAACATTTGTCACACCTGACATAACAATTATACAAATCTAGACTGCAGCATGAGTTTATGGCACTGCTGTAACAATAAAATATACAGAATGTGAGCAAGGGCCAAATACTTTGGGATAGACCAAAGCAGAGGTTGCAGACTTCCAGGGACCCTGGTCATCATTTTCACAGCCCTAAATGAAAAGGAGCTGTGACCTAATGGTAGAGACTATGAAAGAATCCTTTTACTATGAGACCATTCACTTGTGCTTGGTAGAGCAGACAGCTGCTTCCCATGGGCTGTGACCTTGGCTTAAACTCCACCCCAAGAGATCATATGCAAGAGCCTGCGAGAAGACACAGAAGGAGAAGGGATCCATCATAGCATCAACTCAATTGGAAAGGTACCTTACAAATCATCGAGGCGAACCCTTTTAAACTCTGTGTCACAATCTGGAAGAAAATGAACATGATTAAGACTAAGTTCCTTCATGCACATGGCACAATGATAGTCATTAGGAGAAGAATAGGGACTGGGCCTGCAATTTTATTGATATGTAGAACTCTCAGATGAAGAAACTCCCCCTACCAATGCAGTTCAACACCTTCTCTGGAACATAAACTCTTAGAGAGTTGCCAGACCTCTGAGATATTACTTATCCTAGAGCAAGCCAATCAGAAACGATATGGTTTTTTGCTGTCTCTATGAAATTTCTCATATCCATTCTTTTCTCTCTATGCGCATGGTTACCACCCTCATCAATTCTTTTCCTGGACAACTGCAATAGCCTCATAATTGATCTTCTTGCCTCAATTGTGTCCCCTCTAATTGACCCTGCACAGTTGTCAAGATGATTTCCTGAAAGCCCAGGATTGACCACATGGATTTCCCATTGACTTAAGCTCCACTGGCTCCCTAGCACCTCTAAAACCAAGTAGAGAAATAAAAACAAAACCAAGCACAATCTCTGTTTTTCATTTAAAGCCCTTCTATCCTGGCTACAACCTACCTTTCCAGCCTCTTATATGTGTTCTACATGCAGTCTAGGTACACTGGTGGCCTTGCTTTTCCTCACATACAGCACTCAATCTCCTATGTCCCAGCTTTTGTACTAGCTGTCCCCCATCCCTGGAATGCATCCCCTTCTCAACTCTAACTTTTAGAATCCCTAATTTCCTTCAAAACTCAGCTCAAATTATCATTTTCTCCATGAAACTTTGTTTTTCTAATTCTCCTAAGTGTGGGTGCCTCCAACAACCCTCAAATTATTTTTTATTTATATTGTGTACATTTGTATACACCAATAGATGTATATGTTGTTTCCACTGATCAAATATAAGGGCAGAGATTCTTCCATTTTGCATCCCTAGAACCTTGCACAATTCCTGCTATAAACTAGGTTCCTAACTAATGTTGATTGATTGATTGCTCCCCTAAAACAATTCCTTGTTTCTATCAGGACATAGCCTGTGTCCCTCAAACTTCTACTAAATCCCAAATGGTTCCACGAGAAGCCAAGAACTCTTCCACTCTCCTGTGGCCCTATCTTTCTTAGCCAACACCCTTGCTATTGAATATTTTCTTTGTTCACACATTTGCTATATTTCATCTGGGAGCTGAAGTCATGATATTACTGGTGGGTTGGATTTTATACCAACTGATGGCCTTAAAAAAAGAAGGCAACATGAGTTAGCATTTAGGATGATTGACTATATTTTCTTGGGACATGGAAAAGAAATGTCAAGGGCAGGCCAATCTTTAAATAGGGCAATTGGTCAGGGACACATGGGGACTGAAGGGAAAATTAAACTACATTAAGGAAAGTCAAAGTACTGTGGAGAATTACACTGAAAACTAAAATGAGTTCTTTTAAATTTCTGTACTTCATTCATTCTCATAGACCTAAAGCAGAACATTCAGTTTAAGTATGGACACAGAGACTAAGAAACTACAGGGAAAGTGTTTTCTCTGCTTTGTTTTAACTTGTACTCTGTATAGTATAGGTTCTAATATATATCAAGAATGAGCAGAGAAAGAAGGCTATGATGTTATAGAGAATGGATATCTATTTCATAAAGCAAAGCAACCAGAAATTATTGGTCATGGTTACCAAGACTAGAGTATCTGAATATTAGAACACCTTGAGTACATTTAAGACTGTGTCACCACCCAGATCCTGAACTCTCAAATTGCCCTTTTTAATTAAATATCTGCTGGCCTTCTATCTGTCCCATTGCCTAATTCCTCTTGAACCTGCTCTAATACCCTCACATCTTCTGTTCAATTTCATGCAACAAGCATTCTTTCTTTAAGGGTATACTACATACAATTTCCTACATGCTGGGGATACAGTGTTGGGAGTAGAGGCAAGAGGACCCGAGCTCAAATCCGACCTCAGACACTAGCAGTGTGACCTTGGCAAAATCATTTGAACCTCTATTTGCTTCAGTTTCCTGAACTGTAAAATGGGAATTATAATAGCACCTACCTCCCCAGGTTTTTGTAAGGATCAAATGAGATTATATTTGTAAAGTTCTTAACATATAGCAGACCCTATTTAAATGTCCCCTATTATTTTATTATTAGGGCAGCTAAGTGGCACAGTGGGTAGAGCAGTGGACTCGGAATCAGGAAGACTCATCTTCATGAGTTCAAATCTGGACTCAGACACTTACTTACTAGTCGTGTCACCCCGAGCTAGTCACTTAACCCTGTTTGCCTCAGTTTCCTTATTGGGAAAAGAATATGAAAAAGGAAATGACAACCACTCAAATATCTCTGCCAAGCAAAATCCAAATGGAGTCACAAAGAGTTGGATACAACTGAACAACATTTATTATAATTATTATAATTATAATTATAATTATTATTATTACTGGCAGTGAGACCAAACTGAAGGCTATTGTAATAGTCCAGACAAAAGGTTCTGAAGGCCTGTACTATGGAGAGATGGAAAGTAAAAGTAAAAGAGAGATAGCATGAAGGTAGAAATGAACAGCAAATTGGATATGTTAAGTGAGGGCAAGTGAGGATCTGAGGATGATACTGAAATTGTCATCTGAGGTAACTGGGAGGGCTATGATGCCTTTGATTTCACAGTGTTATTGTGAGGAAAGTATTTTATAAACTGTAAAGCACCATTTCAGTGTGACATCAATAAAGGCTAAAAAAATACAATCCTCTCTGCCTGGGATTTAAGGCTCTCCACAATCTGACTCCACCATACCTTTAGCCTCAATTACCTTTCACACATTCTCTGCGTTTCAGATCAACTTGACTCAGCTGTCACTCTCATCCTGCCCTGTGTTGTTCACACTTAATATATGCTTATTGGGTCAGATTGGCTTGATTCCATGTTTATTAATGTGATCTGTCCCTTCTTCCTAAAAAGAGCTCCCTCCAGCTCCCAGTCATCGAAATTCTTCTCTGGTTTAGCTGCTACCTCTTCCAATAAGGCTTCCATGATTCATTATCTCAGCTGAGAATGCTCTCTCCTTACACAAATCTTAAAGAAATTTTCTTGGATACCTCCTCCCCATTTTTCATATTCTCTTTTGTATCACATGCTTCCCAATTAGATTGTCATCTCCTTGAACCCATGATAAACTTATTAAATGTCTCTTTAACTGAATTGAGCACCTTGTCACAAGAGCAAGATTTCTAGTCATTTAATTAATGGAATGAGATGTGCATAAAGTGCTTTACAAACTTTGAAGTGCTAATAATTGTCCATTCCTATTACTTTTTTATTGCTACTCTATAAAACTACTCACATAAGTAAAGTATTTTTGCCTTGTCTTTTTTTTATTCTCAGTTCTGTTTCCAAGGCATGCATTCTATGTTCTTTATTAGCAGCTCCTCACTAACCTCCTTATAACTTATCAAGGGTTTCCACTGTTTTTGTAGGGAACATGAGTGAAAAAAGGAATATCTATGAAATCACTGAATTTTTGGCTTCTTCCCATAGGCCTGCCTATAAATCACAAGAGGACTTTCTGTCCTTACCGTAGCACTGTAGCTTGTTTGGCCTAAAAAGACACTTATTTACGTAGTAAGCTCTGATATCTGGCATGGCTGAGAATGGACAATGCAGGTTTGTCAAATATCCTGTTTAATAAAGGGATATCTCATGAAATACAACCAACTCCATTATTCCAGGTAAAGGGGAAATACTTATCCCAAATTATCCAATTTAAGGCTTTGAAAGGCTTTACTCACAACCTCCCTGATATTCATAATACAAATGTCATTCCCATTTTGCAGATCCAGAATGTAAAACTTAGGTAGCTCAAAGTCTTGCATCTGCAATTGCATTACTAATCAATTACGTAAAAAAAAATGTGGTCATATTGGGGCATGACAGAAAAACAGACTGGAAAATATGACTCAGGTTTGAGAAATAAAAAGGAGACCACAGATTTGTAGATTACTCAGAAGTCTTACGTCTATGTATCATAATACTTCCTTTCAGAAAAGAGGCAAAAGGCACTGGGCAAAGTGAACACTAAACATCTCAGAAAATGAAGTCAATCATGTCTTAGCTGTCATTAAAGCAAACACAAATAATTGTTAAACACCTATAAGATTTTATGTACTTAGGATATAAAGACGAAACTAAAACTGTCCTTATCCTAAAGGGGCTTTTATTTTTCTGGGAGAGATGACATGTACACATTTAGTTCAATACAAAAATAAATAGAAGTTAATAGGAGAGTTGGGGAGATCAAGGCAAGTCTCGTGTAGGAGATGGCATTGGAGCTGAGCTACGAAGGGAGCTAAGGGTTCTCAGAGGCAGAGATCAGAAGAGAATACATTCCCAATGAAGGGGGCAGCCCCTGGAAAAGTACAGAAGTTGAAGGTCAAGGGTCATGTGTAAAGGGGAAAAAAAAGAAGGCCAGTTTCCCTGGACCAACTACAGTGTATGCGAATGATAACAATGTACGAAACTAGAAAGAGAGGTTGAAATCAGGCTGGAAGGATTTTAAGTGCCGAAGAGAGTTTTTACTTGGTTTTCAAGGCAATGGGGAGCTACTGGAATGTGAATGGGGTGGGGTATTTTGGTTAGACCTGTGCTTCAGGAAAATAATCCTTTGTTGAGAGGATGGATTGGAGATGGGAAAATATTTGAGGCAGGGAAATCAATCAGAAAGCTATTTCAATAGTCCAAGAAAGGATTGTAATAAGAACCTGAAGTACAATGGTGGCCATGTGAAAGGCTTGGAGACTGTTGCAAATGGACCAGAAATAACAGATTATTATTATGGGAGTCATATCTGAGTTAGTCATCTGGGTGCAGTTAGACTATCAACTTATTAGAGCAAAGTTTAAAATCTACACCAAATAATTTTTAAAAAGCTAAAGATGAGAAGACACAGTGAAAGACTGCAGTCAGCACTTCAACCCCAAATCATTAGGGATAAAACTAATAGAACAATTATAAATGCAAAATGGAACAGATTTGGAAATGTGCCTATAATGTTCAATGTGCATCACCCCCAATAGGGGAAACACTACCTTTGACTGTTAACAGCTTGTCTCTGTTGTTCTATATAGGAAGCTCAGGTGACACTTAGGGAGACTGAGTTGAGAAGAGTAGCTGGACCAGAATGAGTTGGACACTGAGGAGATCTATGTTGGGCATGATATTGAAAGCAACTAAGGAATTGCTTTGTGAAATTTTTCAGGGAGAGAAAGATGCTAAATAGGAACAATCCCACACAACTCCCCTAAAAAAGGCCACTGAGAAAATACAAGTAATAACCAACTCAAGTGCCTACTTTCTTTTTTCTTTTACTTTTTAAATTTTTATTTATAGAATAAAACAAGCATTTTCATAACAGTACAATAAAAAGGTAATTGTGTATTTTTATTAAGTCTTCATAAGAATAATTTGCATATAGAATATATTTGATTAAAAATATAAGAAGACAGGTAAGCTTTCACAAAATAATTCTTTACAGCAGACCACATCTTTACAGATTCACAACTAAATAAACCTGCAGAGAATGTAAATACCTGCTGTGTTTATTGTTTTTCAATTACAGAAAACATTTGACTAAGTAGAGCTAAACACAGAATTAAAAGCTTTCTGTCCATAAGGAATTTCTTATAATATGCTAAGATCATGAAAAATTCCTTGTTAAATGCAACCACAGAGGTTTTCTCAATACCACTTTGATCATTAAGGTTAAGTGAGGCATAAAGCAAGGAGATGTATGTTTGCTAAAGGTGTTTGTCATTATCATTATATTTTGCAAGAGTAAGAGCCCCTCCCAATCGGTGCTGAGGCCTTCCCAATTCGCAGTCAGGTCCTTCCAGATGCCCCTTTTTGAGGCCGATGCATCAAGGAACTCCTCATCAAGATTCAGGATTATTCAAAAGAGAAATGCCTCACAATCAATACATGACAAACTCAAGATGTACAAAATGCTTTCCACAGAGACTTTGCTATCCAGTTGTATGGCCAGTTCATTGAATTAACACATTAACATATCTATCTGTGATAAACATTACAGTTGGACAAGAATAGGATCTGGAATTCAACAGAAGAAAGAGAGCACTTTGGATTGTATTTGGGAAATTATGCTGTGCTTTAATAATCCCCAAAACTCTCTAGTTTAAAGACCCATTTCCCTCCAACACAAATAAATGTTCTCCTAACAAAAGTGTATCAATGTGGATCTCAGAACACAGCAACCTAATAGGAATCAAACTAATGGTAAAAAGGACAATGAAACATATTTCCATTGATGAACTGTGTTCAAGAAGCGGCATGAGAAATATAATTGAGGAAATTTATAATTAGTAGTCTTATTAGTTTTAACTGTTTTGCATTTTTCTATGAGAAGTGGGACTGATCTGTAAATGTTTCCAACAAAAAACAAAAAACATCAGATAAAACTTTTTTTAAAAAAAGGAAATATATGATAGGAAAAAAGGAGAGAGGATAGATGGATGATCAGAGGATTCTGTTGGTACCTACAAAATAGAATAATCTAAAAGAACTATGGTTGGGGGGCAGAGCCGAGATGGCGGCTGGAAAGCAGGGACGTGCCTAAAGCTCTCCCCCAGGACCCTCCAAACACCTATAAAAATGGCTCTGAACAAATTCAAGAACTGCAGAACCCACAAAATAGCAGAGGGAAGCAGGGATCCAGCCCAGGACAGGCTGGATGGTCACAGGGTAAGGGCTATCGCACGGAACTGGGAACAGAGCAGAGACCAGCATGGGCTGCGCCCGGACTGACCAGACCAGGAGCCAGGTGGAACAGTCCCTAGCACCCTGAATCAGTGAGTTGTGGCAGTTACCAGACTTCTCAACCCACAAACACCAAAGACAACAGAGAAGGTTACTGGGGAAAAAACTTCGAGGACAGAGTGAAAGGAGTTCGCGGTTTGGCCACTGCCCTGGGGACAGCAGAGGTGGTGCAGCTACAGAACTACAGCTGTAGTTGCTTCCGGCCCCAGACCCACCTGGTGGGAGGAATTAAGTGGCAGATCAGAGCGGGAGTGCAGAGCCTGCTTAGATCTGAGTCTCAGTCCAGGTTGGCAGTTCTTGGAGGAGGAGGAGCACTGGTGTGGCAGAACTTGCTGTGTAGAAAAAGCTCTGAAAACAACAGCACAGCCCCTCAAGCTTGGGACAAAGTACTCTATACTCTGCAAGCAGTCATACCAGGACGAAAAACTCAAGGGTCAAGTAGTTGCCTGGGAACATGGCCAGGCAGCGAAAACGCACCCAGATTCAGTCTCAGACTTTGGAATCTTTCTTTGGTGACAAAGAAGACCAAAACATACAGCCAGAAGAAGTCAACAAAGTCAAAGAGCCTACATCAAAAGCCTCCAAGAAAAACATGAACTGGTCTCAGGCCATGGAAGAGCTCAAAAAGGATTTGGAAAAGCAAGTTAGAGAAGTAGAGGAAAAGTTGGGAAGAGAAACAAGAGTGATGTGGGAAAACCATGAAAAACAAGTCAATGAGTGGCTAAAGGAGACCCAAAAAAATACTGAAGAAAATAACATCTTAAAAAAATAGACTAACTCAAATGGCAAAAGAGCTCCAAAAAGCCAATAAGGAGAATGATGTTTGTAATTCATGAGACTTTCTCAGTATTAGGGCAGTTGAAGGGAATATACATATATATAGACAGAGGGCACAGGGTGAGTTGAATATGAAGGGATGATATCTAAAAAAAATCAAATCAAATTAAGGGATGAGAGAGGAATATATAGAGAGAGGGAGAAAAGGAGAGATAGAATGGGGTAAATTATCCCACATAAAAGTGGCAAGAAAAAACAGTTCACTGAAACAGAAGAGGGGGCAGGTGAGGGGGAATGAGTGAATCTTGCTCTCATCAGATTTGACCTGAGGAGGGAACAACATACACACTCAACTGGGTAACTTATCCCACAGGAAAGAAGGAGGAAGGAGATAAAAAAGGGGGGGTGATAGAAGTGAGGGCAGATAGCAGGAGGAGGTAATCAAAAGCAAACACTTTTGAAAAGGGAGAGAGTCAAGGGAGAAAATTGAACAAAGGGGGATAGGATAGAGAGGGGCAAAATATAGTTAGTCTTTCACAACATGAGTATTGTGGAAGGGTTTTACATAATGATACACATGTGACCTATGTGGAATTGCTTGCCTTCTTAGGGCAGGTGGGTGGGGAGGGAACAGGGGAGAGAATTTGGAAATCAAAGTTTTAAAAGCAGATGTTCAAAAAAAAATTTTGCATGCAACTAGGAAATAAGATATACAGGCAATAGAGCATAAATATCTATCTTGCCCTACAAGAAAGTAAAGGAAAAGGGGATGGGGAGGGGAGGAGTGTGGTGACAGAAGGGAGGGCTGACTGGGGAATGGGGCAATCAGAATATATGCCATCTTGGAGTGGGGGGAGGGTAGAAATGGGGAGAAAATTTGTAATTCAAACTCTTGTGAAAATCAATACTGAAAACTAAAATATTAAATAAATAAATTAAATTTAAAAAATAAATAAATAAAATAAATATAGTTGGTGAACCTTCAAAAGAGAAATGGAAGATCTATGTAATACTGACAAAAATTGCACAAGATGAAAAGGCACAAAAGGGCTAAAACCTTAGGGAGTACCCACATTGTTGAGATCATGAATCCACTGAAATATTGAATTACACTATATAGCTTTAAAAGTGTGCTGGGTGAAAATGTGAACAGCTGGTGATTTGACAGTGAAAAACTCAAATTGATGATTTTTATTTCCATCTCTTTTGTTGTCTCATATTTACATATCGATGAAAATGAATGAAGTTTTATAAAAGGTAGGAGTGAGGTAAGTCAATCAATAAGCATTGATTAAATGCCTACTTCATGCCAAGCACCATGCTAAGCACTGGGCATACAAATAAAGGCAAAAGATAGTTCCTGCTCTTAAGGGGCTCATAGCCTAATGATCAAGAAAGGGACATGGCTTGTCAGTGAACTAGATAATCCACATCTTCAGTAGACCGTTTTTTCAAAGGAAAGTTTGTACGATAACCAATCCTAAATATAATGATATTCTGGCAGTATTAGATTAAAAAGCATCTCTCTGACAGTCAGGCACACTTTTTTTTTACCAAATTTATGAAACTGTTTTGTTTCTTGTTTATAAGGATGTATTGCATACCATGAAAATAATAAGTTATGTTCATATATGTGTCAGTAAGGTGAATTTTAGTGTAGGTAAGGTTGATTTTAGTGTGTGTAAAGTGGATTTTTGTTGTTATTTCTTGGAGTTCAGTTTCCCAGATCAATGGCCATAACAATTTCTGTTTCCCAGGTATTAGATATGAGTTCTCAGGCTCATGGTTCAAAACATCTCCACCACGCTTGCACAGCATTATATAATGATAAATAATATAAACATATGTGCTGAAATTGTAAACATCCACTGCAACTGCTCAGTGAGATAGAGGGATGAGGTGATATAAACTTGTGAGGCTATTGCTGGCAATATGCCTTCTTTGTCTGATGCCCTATGAAACAGGCGGGCATTGGTCAGTGAGTAGGGGAATCTTTATGGTTGAATGCACAAGCTGGGATGCTGTGTATGCCTTGATTGGCCCTCATAAAGGCTTGGGAAAGGGGAATATGTGCCTCAACTGGCTCCCATTGAGGCTTGAAGGGATTTAGGGGTACCCTCTAGGGTTGAATACACAAGTTGTGCCTGACTCGATTGACTTCATCAAGATGTAGCGGTAGTTGCCCCCGCTTCTCGCTAGCCCCTGCAAGAAGGGTGATTAGGGAGAACTGTAGGAGTTGTGCTTTTATCCACAATACTGTGTTAGAGAAGACTAGACTAGAATAGAGCTTATTATTAACCCCTTTGAAGCTCTTTCCTGTCTGACGAGATCAAGAGTGAACCTGGTGGAGGCTGGAGTTTGAAACCTCCAGTGCCTCCTGTGTGTTATCTAACAATATGTTAATTTCTGAACAACACAGAAAACAAGTATCAAAAGCCATGTTTATATCCCTATGTGATGTTTTTCACATATCTAAGATTTTATTTTTTTAATAGGATGCAAAGAAAATTTTTGTAAAGAAGTTAAACCACAGACATTTTTCTAAGAGTATACAACACTGACTATTTTATACAGCTGTCTCACTCTGAAAGGTGGGTTCAAAAAATTGTGGGTAGTATCCTTTAGACAAGAGGTGCTTAATCTGGGATTTGTGCAATTGTATTTTAATATAAGTAATTTTCTTTTGTAATCCCATGCAATTTATTTTATGCATTTAAAAATATTATTCGGGGAATGGATTTCACCAGGCTGAAAAGGGGTTCCATGACACACACGAAGTTTTGTAAAGGACCCCTGCTTTAGACAGAAGCTGATGACCAAACAGTGGCATATACATGTTGCTTTATGTTCAGACCTGCCTTGGCACATTCTCTTTTGGATAATTTTGGAAGGTACTCTTGTTTATACTGATAAATATCTGTGAGTCTGTATATTTTAAACACAATTTACTTTTTTGGGGAGGGCTGTTTAATTCAGAAACCTGGGGCATAAGGAATGGAAAAAAAGAGATCTGTAAGACCACACTGCTAACACAGGCTACGCTCTGTACAAGCCTCTGTACAGAAGTACAAGCCTTGCTCTTCTGGTTTATACATTCTATATAATTTGATGACCTAGAATTAGTTTTTGGTTGACATTATGCCAAACTGAATTTACTCATGTGTGGAAACCTTTAAGAAAAGCCACTAATAGGAAACAGGTTGTCCTCTGGGTTTGCATCAGCAATTAATTTCAACATCCTGAGATTACTTAAGATTTTTTAAAAAGCCCTGCGAGAAAGACAATACCCTTCTGCCTTTCAGCTTCTTTGCTGACTCCCCCTTGGTGTCTTGTCATTTTTTCAGGCCAGTCTGCCTCCCCTTTCCTTATTCTTCCAAGAGTCTTAAAATCTGTTTGTTGTCTGATGATGCTTTTCTGGAGCCAAAGTTGATTAACTCCTAGGTCAAGGGTCCTGAGGCAAATGCTACAAGTTTAGTACTGGCATCAGCAGCTGTGGTAAAAGTTCCAGTTCTCAGGGCAATGGGTATCTTTGGTAAATCAATATCTACTCAAATGACTACTACTTTCATTTAGGCCCTCAGAGCCTCATTACCACACTCTAAGACTCTGGTAGTAACCTTTGGTCTCCCTGTTTCCACTCTTCCTTTCCCAATCCTCCATATGGCTGCTGAAATAATCTTCCTAAGGCATAGATTTGAACACGTTACTCTCCTGCTCAAAAAGCTTAAGTGATTCTCTGTTGTCTCTAGGATAGTTATGAAGTCCTCAGCCAATCCTGTAATGCCAACTTCATTCTGTCTCCAGCCTAAATTTTTAGACTTCTCTAATATCATTCCCCTTTGCATCTTTTATACTCCTGGCTATGTTCAGCATCCGTATCTCATACCTCTGTATTACAGGAGGCTCTCTCCCATTCCTGGAATGCAATCCCTCATCTTCGACTTAGAATTCTTAGCTTTCTTTAGCTCAGTTGCAATCTCCTGCTCCATCCACTCCAGATTCCCCTTTCACCAAGTTGTTAGTACTACCTCCCACAAATTACCTCATTTTTACTTCCCTGTTTCTATGTTGTATCCCCTCAGAAACATGCAATGCCTTTGAAAACAAAAACTGTTATGTTTATATACCTACCACCTAACCCCATGCCTTGTTGGCTGTAGGCATTTAACAAATGTTTTTTCAATTTAATTGAATTCAACTGAATAGAATAATGGCAAAAAGATACAGATCTATCTCATATTGCGTAAAATGTCTCATGCCACTTCTATATCCTTCACAGTTGGTATAATGACAAAAGGAAATGTTAGTAGTTTCTTTTATCATGGGTCCAATGCAAGAAATACCAACATAAAATCTAATACAAATAATAAAATGTAGAGTAATGGCATATTATATTAAAATGAATATTCTCTATGGTTAACTGTCATAAACAGACTGCCTAATTCATGCTGAAATGGTATATGACCCATTTCCTCTGGCAAATAAGAGACCACAAATGTGGAAATCAAGTAACATTTCTATGATCCAACTCATTAGTTTATGTTGGAGACCAAACCCCCTATCCCATGAAGCATGTTCAGCATTACCATTTCTTGTTTGGGGAGAATTTGTAGAAGCTTTGAGGTGGGAGAGCGTCTGCTTCCCACCGTGCTTTACTCATTGAAAGGCTGGTGCTGTGAGATGTCAGAGTCCTCAATTGCGTGAAGATACGGAAGAGATGATAAGATGGGTAATATGCCCCTATACATTACTGTACTTTACAGTGAGTACCTTTTTACTTATGTTCCCCTTTTTGTGGGGTGAGGGAGTCCCTAGTCATGATTCATAAGTATAAACTTCCCTGAGATGCCTGGTTGGGGAAATGAACAAGCCACAAAGCGTTAGAGGAACTGAATACCAGAAATAGGGAACTGCCTTTGCACTAAAGTGGGAGAAGGCATATGGTCTATGGGAAAGAGACCTGAGCCCTAAGAAAGAATGGGAGGGGAATAATTCTTATTCATCTTCCATCTATGTAACCAAATGATCTCAAATCACTAAATGAAAAAAAAAATTCACTGAATGATCCTCCAGATCACACACATTCAATTCAATTCGATAAACATTTATTAAGTGCCTACTATGTGCCAGGCACTGTTCTAAGGGCTGGAGATACAAAAAGAGGCCCAGGATCTCTATAGATTCCATACAGGCCGAAGAAGCTGAACTAATATCAAGACAAAAAAATTTCACATAGAAGGCCATGGTCCAATGCACTGACCTGGAGCAAAAAGAGAAAAAAAAAACCCACCTCAAACCCATTGCAATCTAAAACCACTTCAAGACTAACTGATCTAAACAAAGTACTTTATGATGACAGAATCTCTTCATATTTTTGTTCTTAAAAAAAGTGGTGAAGGGAATTTCCTGACCCCCTGAGGAAAAAGGATAAGAATATTCAAAAGTTTAAAATATCTTGAAATCTTTGTGCCTGAAAGAAAAAAAAAGAGGGAAAAAAGGAACCTTCCCTATTAAGTTGTCTACTATGGGCTATATTTATTTTGCAAGTCATTACAATGGTTGAGCTGCTTTCTTGTGCCCTAGCTCTAAGTTCAAGAATTCTTATAAAATGATGAATAATCTTAATTGTGAGGGGGAAGATCAAAGAATCATAGAAATTAACTTCGCAAGTCACTGAATCATAGAAATAACAGAAAAAAGATTGCAAGGAGAGAGCTCAGTTACTGAATCCAAGCCTTTTCCAAAATGAAAGGGAAAGAAAAACTGTGCATCCTGGAAAGTAAGATTAAATAAAAAGCCAAGAGATGGATATTGTGTAGAGAACAGAGTTTGTTTATCAAAAAACCAAACAACAACCACTCTGCTGTCCTAAGAGTAAAGGAAATACCCAGTAAAAACTTCCAACAAAACAAACAGACTTTCTTCAGCATTTAAACTCCAGCATTACCTGACTCCCTCTGGGTCTAAGACAGCTGTGTGTAGGTACTATTTGTTGGCAGGCCTAGGTTGCTACATGGACTTTGGAAGTATTATTTACTGTATAAATACCACAAAACAAGACCCGAATAATCCTACTCTGTGTGAAAGTAAGCCAGCACCTAACCACGGCATTTTCCTGAACTAGGGAACTAACATTCAAAACCATACACTCTCAACCTCTAAGTCAAGCCCTTAAGTAAAAACAATTTGCTAAAGACAACATCATGTTGATTAGATAACAACTGAACTTTGTTTAGCATTAGAGAAAACATTTTCTCTTAAAGCAAAATAACAGATCTCACTTAATGGAGCCAACACTCTTTCATTTTCTCTTAATAGTTTAAACAAGAGCGTGTTTTTAAAATCCCTTGCAAACTTTAAAGCTCTACACAAATGTAATTTGATATTATTATCATATTTTAGAACACTGGCATCGCATCAACTTCCATCATGCAAATTTGTAAAATGTTTCCTATTTTTCTTACACAAGGCCTTTCTTATGTCTTCCTCCTCCCCCACACTCTGACTCTTGAACTCATACCAACACTTTCTTCCTCTTAAAATTACTCGGCATGACTTCATATATATTTGGGGCTAACTTACTTGTATATATGTTATAACCCCTAGTTCAATGTAAGTGAAAACTGTCTTGTATTTATCTTTGTACCCCACCACCTGGCACAGTACCTTTCACATAGTAGATGCTTAATAATCCCATATTTAATCATCCCATATTTAAAAAATAATCATTGGAATGACCTTAGAACACTAAACTGGGAATCAGCTGGCCTCAGATTCTCCTTCTAGTCTTACATTGGCTGCATGACCTTGACCAAATGATTTCTTCTCTAAACCATTCACTTTCCTTAACTGTAAAATGAGGAGATTGGACTAAATGATGTCCAAGGTCCTTTCTGCCTTCAAGTCTAGTTTAGATCATATCCTGAAATACCTAACTGTAACGGCAATGACACTGGCACACCCAGGATGGCTGCTAGTGCAGATTCTTTTATCTGTTTTACTAGGAAAGCAACTTAAAAGGGATCAATGATCTTTAATTAAACAGAAAAAATACAGAGAAGAGAAATAAAGACTAACAGACAGGGCTCTAGTGCCTGAGTCAAAGCTTTACATCCACCACTGAATTGAGAGAGCCTCTACCCTTTGAAGAGTTGGGAAACTCTGAACATACAGCCACTTAGAGTCTTGGCCAGGGAATCACAACATCTTTCTCATAAGCTAGCCCCCAAAGCAAAAGCTCACTTCTCAGAATACATACTCTTTTAGCTTATAAGCTCCGAGCCAGAACCCTCCTGATTCAGTGCCTAATTAGAAATTAACAAAAGGTGTGTAAGCCTTCCTACAAGCAAGCAAGCTTCCCTTAACAGGCTCCACATGAGGCCTAATGATGGGCAGGGAAGATCTTATTCCCCTTTAACCTTACACCAACTCAGAGGCAGAGCATTATTTTCTTGTTGCTCTTCAGTTGTTTCTGTTGTGTTCCACTCTTCATGACCCCACTTGGAGATTTATTGGCAAAAAAAAACTGGAATGGTTTGCCACTTCCTTCTGTAGCTCATCTTATAGATGAGGCAAGTGAGGCAAACAGTATTAAGTGACTTGCCCAGGGTCACACAGCTAGTAAGCATCTGAGGCTGGATTTGAACATGGGTTTTCCTGACTTAGGTCCAGCTTTGCCACCTAGCTGCAGAACATTATTTATTCTCAATTAATCATAAGCATTATATGTACATGGCATATATTTGAGAAGAGTGTCAGCAAAACATAAAATAAACTCGAAAAATTACCATTAAACTAATGGCTTCAGGAGTAGGAATCAAGGCTTCCAGTTTTTATTCTGCCCTTATAAAGACTCACTACGTAATTTTAATGATCCATTTTATTGATTCTTGAAATCAGGAATGCTTCTGCTCAAGGTACAGGGTAGTAGAAAGATCCAGAGTAAAAAGACCTGACTTAGAATTCCAGCTTTGGTCCTTATGATTCTTGTGACTTTGGGCAAGTCACTTAATCTCTTCCAACTCCAGCTTCCTTATCTGTAAAATGGGTATAGTAACAATTCCAATAACTTCCTCACTGGTTGATGAAGCCCAAATGAGAAATATATGTAAAATATCTTATAAAACTATTTTAAAATATTTAACAAATGTAAGCTATCATAAAATATTTCAAGATGTTTGGTGGAAGAATTTATATTTCATTAGATTTAGTAAAATAAATCTAAAAAAATTTTCTATTTGTACTTCACTATATATAAAGAGGGTCATTTTCAACTGGCACACTCCTTTGTCCTAAGAGGTGACTACTATCCAGAGTGCTCAGTTAACTTGAACCTTCCATTCCCCAATCACCGGATAAAGGAAAGAAGATGCACCGCGGAAGTCCTTCTCTGGTAACTTATCATGACATGGAATTCACTTTGGATTCTGGATTCTCAAAGGATGTGTCCAAGACAAGTATTCTCTGTCAGGTCCTTCTATACACACATGCGTGCGCGTGCGCGCGCGAACACACACACACACACACACACACACACACACACACACACACATTATTCTACACATCTATTTATCAGTTCTTTCTCTGGATGCAGATAGTATCTTTCTTCATGTGTCCTTTATAGTTAATTTGGGCATTTATAATAGTCAAAATGACTTAATCACTCAAAGCCATTCTTAAAACAATATTGTTGTTACTGTATACAATGTTCATTTGGTTCCACTCATTTCCCTCTTCATTATTTTGTGCAAGTCTTTCCACATTTTTCTAAGATATTTGAGCTCGTGATTTCTTATAGCACAGTAGTATTCCATCACAATCATATGTCACAACTTGTTCAGCCATTCCCCAATAGATGGGCATCCCTGCAATTTCCAGTTCTTTGCCACAACAAAGAAAGCTGCTATAAACATTTTAGAACATATAGGTTTTTTTCCTTTAATTATCTTTGGAAATAGACCTAGCAGTGGTATTGCTGGGTCAGAGGGTAAAGGCAGTTTAATAACTCTCTGGTTATAATTCCGGATCGCTCTACAAAATGATTGGGTCAGTTCACAATTCCACCAACAGTGAATCAGTGTCCTAAATTTTCCACATCCCCTCCAACATTTGTCCCTTTCCCTTTCAATCATTTTAGCCAATTTGATAAGTGTAAAATAATATCTCGAGATTGTTTTAATTTTCACTTCTTTATTCAATAATGATTTGGAACATTTTTCATATGACTAAATTGTTTTGATTTTTTCATTGTTAAACTGCCTATTCATATCCTTTGACCATTTATCAATTGGAGAATGACTCACATTCTTATAGATTTGACAAAGTTCTTTAGATACTTGAGATATAAGACCTTTATCTGAGAAACTGTCTGTAATCCCTCCCCTAATTTTCTGCTTTCCTTCTGATCTTGGCTACATTTGTCTTATTTGTACAAAACCATTTTAACGTAATCAAAATTATTCATTTACACCAAAATTTGCTCTCTATCTCTTGTTTTTTCATAAATTGTCCGCCTATCTATAAATCTGCTAAGAAATATGTTCCATGTTCTTCTAATTTTCTTGCAATGTCTCTCTTTATATTTAAGTTATGTATCCATTTTAACGTTGTCTTGGTAAATGATGTAAGATATTGGTCTATACCCAATTTCTGCCATACTGTTTTCTAGTTTTCCTGACAATTTTTTTTTACCAAATAATGAATTATTATCCAAAAATCTCAAGTCTTTACTATTGTCAAATAAAATGTTACTATATTTATTTGCTGCTGTAAATTGTACGTCTACTCTGTTCCACTAATCTAGCTTTCTATTTCTTAGCCAATATCAGATAATTTTGATAATTACTGCCTTATAATATAGTTTAAGAGGGGCAGCTAGGTGGTGCAGTGAGTAGAGCACTGGCCCTGGAGTCAGGAGGACCTGAGTTCAAATCCAGCCTCAGACACTCGACACATGTACTAGCTGTGTGACCTTGGGCAAGTCACTTAACCCCAATTGCCCTGCCAAAAAAAAAAAGCCAAAAAAAAGGCCAAAAAAAATATATAGTTTAAGAGCTGGTACCGCTAAATTTCCTTCCTTTACATTTTTCCATTAGTTCCTTTAATATTCTTAACTTTTTGTTCTTTCAAATGAATTTACTGTTTTTTCTAATTCAGTAAAATAATTTTTTTTGTAATTTAACTCAGACGGCATTGAATACACATAATATGTTAAAAATATAATATACTATGTTATATTCAATATATTATTGTATAATATGTTATATAATTGTTATATAATATTAAAAATATAATATACTATGTTATATTCAATATATTATTGTATAATATGTTATATAATTGTTATATAATTTTATTTATGTATATTTATATTATTTGTATAATATAATTATATAATATATTAAACATGATATACTATATCAAGTATGTAATATATTTTGCACATTATATCTGTATATATACATATATGTATGTGTACATATACATTTATGTATATATATATATATATATAATATGTAAATATCCTGTCTACTCTTCTAAAGCAGTGGTATCAAACTCAAATAGAAATGGGGGCCACTAATCTCTGTATGAGGATGCCTGTGGCTGCATATTGACTAGTTTCTAAAATGTAATGTCATGTATGTTTTTTATATTTTTATTTTTTTTGTTAAATATTTACATTTTAATCTGGTTTGGCCTGCACTCAGGGATGTTTTAGGTCCCAAGAAGTTGAGTATTTGACACCTCTGTTCTAAGGTATAGAAAAGCTATGATCTACATTTCTGACAGGGAGTACCCATACTGAGGGAATCACAAATCCTTTAAAAATTGAAGTATATAAATTGCAAGAAATTGGGAAGTAGGTTATGATCTTAAATTGTAATATGTTATTTGCCAGAATCCCTTCCAGCTCTAAAGTTCTATGAAAGGATAAATCTTTGATAATTTTTCCTTTTAAAAATACTTTAGTTTTGAGAAATAAGGGACATGGGGACACTTCTAATTACTTTGTAATTGGGGGATACTGGGACAGTTAGGTGGCACAGTGGATAGAGTGCTTGGAGCTGGATTCTGGAAAAGCTGAGTTCAAATCTTGCCTTAGACATTTACAATCTCTGTTTCCCTGGGAACGTCAGTTGGCCTCTGTCTACCTCGGTTTTCTCATCTGTAAAGTGGGGATAATAATAGCACCTACCTTCCAAGGTTGTAGTAAAGATAAAACAAGAAAACTTTGTAAAACACTTTGTAGACTTTAAAGTGCTATATAAATGCTATTATTATTATCATTATTATTACTACAGGCTAGTGCTTTTTGAATAGGTACTTCATGGTAACCTCTATTGGTCCAAATTCAATAATCTATTTTGACCTTCACTGTTAGAAGACATTACTAACTGTTTTCTTTGTTTAACTTGGTACTTCTCCCTAAACTGAAAGGCAGTTGAGCTGAAGCTCTGTCAACTGGATAGAAGCTGGAAATTGTTTAAAAATTTCTTTTTAATATAAAGAACTCCAAACTGGAATACTCTTTGGAAAAATACTATAGAAAAGATGGATGACTTAAGACTTCTTCTTATTAAAAACTGCAAAAGATTACATCTGAATTCCTGAAAGCTTCTTGAAAGCTTTTGTGTTTTTTCCTGACTAATAAAACCAAAATATTCCTTAGACTCTTATCAGTAATAAAAATATCCATTAATTCTAAATCTTCACTAAGGCAAAAGTACATCAGGGGAATCAAATAATGTAATGGTCTTCTAGCAGCTAAAAGTCCATTTTTCCAAACCCAAACCCATTATCTTACTCAAATCTGGCTCTTTTTCCATACTTCCTTATGCCTGCTTAATAGAACCAACATTCCCCACATCACCGAGGCTAAAGAAATCAGTGGACTCCTCTCTTTCCCTCACCTATATTTAATAATTTGCCAAATCATGTTGATATTCCTTCTAAAACATCCTTCAAGCCTGGTTCTTTTCCATTTCTACTGCTACCTTCCTAATTCAGGCCATTTTATTTTCTGTCTCTTCACCCTCCACTACACCTATATACTTCTGCCATAACGATCTTCATAGAGTACAACTTTGATTGGCACTTGCTTGCTTCAAACAATTGAGTACTTTCTCATCGCCCAGCAAATAAATTCCAAACCCCTCAGTCTGTCATTCAAGGCTGCCTCCAGTCTACTGGAATTTAGTACATTCTCATATCATACTACACATAACCCCTATAATGCAACCCAAAAGGATAATTTATCATTTACCAAATGCAAAGGTGGCTAGATGGGCACAGTAGCTAGATTGCTGGGGGTGAAGGCAAGAAGACTTCGCTTTCTGAATTCAAATCCAGCCTCAGACACTTATTAGCTTTGTGATCTTAGGCAAGTCACTTAACTGCTTCAGTTCCTCATCTGGAAAAATGAGTTGGAGAAGGAAATGGCAAGCTATTCTAGTATCTCCGCGAAGAAAACCTCAGATGGAGGGGTCACAAAGAGTGAGACATGACTGAAATGACTCGACAACAATAATAAAATGCAAATAGGCCTTTCTCATGTCTGAGCCAATCTGTATTTGTTGCTGAATCCTTATCCATCCAGTAATAGCCTTCCCTTTAATTCTGCCTGATAAATTAATGGCTATCCTTTAAGGTCGAGCTTAAATATCACCTCTCAGAGGATCATAGAAATTAGAAGGGAAAGGAATCTTACTTTGAGATCACATAATCCAATATCTTCAATTTTCAGATGAGGAAATTGAGGTTTTCCCTAGGTCAAGTTGCTTGCCCAAAGTTACACACATAGTAAATAAAAAAGTTAAGACATTGTAGGACCTCCGACTCTAAATCCTATGTTCTTCCAACTATACCATATTGCCTTACTAAGTCTACTTAATTTTTAAATCTTTTATGTAATTTACAATGTTCTGCCTTGTAGAACAGTTATTTATGTACTTGTCTTATCTCCCTTACTAAAATATATGCTCCTGGAGAACAGACCATGTATATCCTTTGCGTTTGCCAATATTTTGCACATGTTAGGAATTCAATAAATAGCTTGTAGATAAATGTAACCCTGAAAAAATAATACATTTTATTTTTCTCCAATAAGAGAAAAATGACTAAAACTAGGAAGTTCTGCTTTTCAAAAATAAAACATGTAGATGGACAAATGATTTGGAGAAAAATACTCTATCACTGACAAAAGCAATAGTCATATCAGGTAGGAATGTGGGCTATGCCTTGCTCTGAAACTACCCATGTTTTCCAATGTGCTTTCTTGGGTTAAAAGTCTAAAAAAAATAGAATCATAGGGATAGTAGGGCCCTCAGAGGTCACCTAGTCCAACCTATCCCTAAGCGAAAATGCTTTGTATAGCACCCCCATAGCTCTAATGGAAAATCTCCATTGGTGGGGAACTCATTGTTTTCTGAGATGGCCCATTGTAATAGAAAAAAAATTATTATCATTTTTGAGAAGAATTCACATGCTAATAAAAGAAAAGCAAAATTATAAAGCACATATCAGAAAATATAATAATGCACAAATACCCCACCTAGCTGGAGCTTAGCTATTTAAGGGTTTCACATACATGGAATACAGCTGAGAAACAGGAAATAAATCCAAAAAAGCTTCTGGAGGCCCCAGAAAAAGATGTGCCAAAAATGAGACTTGTTTCACAATTCCCTAAACATGAGTTCATTTACAGGGTTCTTAGGCCCATATAATAATATAATGGCTTTTCATAATGTTTCTCACTTGATCCTTATGTTAATTCCCCGAAGAAATAATGACTAACTGAAATACATATTATTCAAGAAAAAATGTTGAGTCATTGGAAATATATTGATGCTTCTGTAATAATAAAGTATTTTCCAGTAATTCTTAAGCAGTACATTTTTGGTTAAAAATGTTCCACAAAGTACATTCTTTGGTAAAGTTAAAAATTATTAAAAAGAAAAAGTGGAAGTCCTATGAGGATACTCATAACCACTGAAAAAGTTGTCTGTACTGTAACAGTCCAGACATTCAGGGTCTGGACTTAGACATCTGTGGCAGAGGGGTTAAACGGGTATGTCTCTAAAAGATGAAAATGCCTGACTAAGCAAAAAAAAAAAAAAGATGCAGTGTGTGTGCTACTCTGTGTGGGTACAGATAGAGGGGGTATAACAGCACAGATGAACACTGCCCTGGGGTAGATGGGTTCTGGGATTAGAGATACAGTAGGATGTAGCAGAAAGGGTACTGTAAAGACATCCCTGGAAGGAGTCTTCCCTATTCCTCCACCACTTCCTTTAAAAGTTACCTCTGACAGTTTATGCTCAAGCATTCTGAACCTCAGTTATTTTATCTGAAAAATGAGAATAATAACGTTGTACCTTACTGAAGGTAAGAGACTAGACAAGATGACCTCTTAAAGTTCCTTCCGGTGCTAATGTATTTGCTTCCATGACTTCATTTTGATCTTAACATATGGAAAATGATCATCAGATTTCAAGAAGATACTAAGTGCCAGTCATATTGTTGAGAGGAGGGAAATAGAAAAAAAAGTTTTTCCCTGACTCTATTGCATCAAGGTTCACTTATATTTTTACTGGAGGTGTTGTTTGGGAAATAGGAACTCCCATGCCTGGGGGTTAATTATAGATAGATAGATAGATAGATAGATAGATAGACAGATAGATAGATAGACAGATAGATAGATAGATGAGTGAGTGTGTAAATAAATACAAAACTTGAATTTGTTCTGCTCTAGGAGATCTTTAACAGGAAAGAATAGGGTGACTATTAAGCCTTTGAAAGAGGTCAGTCAAGGAAATCACGGATAGATCCTTATAGAAATTCTAAGCCTTTGGAGAAAGTATATATAATATTAAAAGTAGTTGAAATAGAATGCCTTGTAGGACCTAGCATAGTATTTGGCACATAGTAGGTGCTTAATGAATGTTTATTGGACTGAATTAAATTCTTGAAAGTCCAAAATAGTTCAATTTTTTTTTTTTTGAAAAAGCCCTTCTGCAGAAATGGAATGGGCAGTTTTCCATCCCATGAAGCAAAGAGAGGAGGTCATAGTATCAGGGATGTTATGGAAGAGATTCGTGTTTTGAGCAGAAATTATACTAAAGGTCCTGTGGGGGTACTTCCAATTCTAAAACTCCATTAGTCTGTGATCTCTTCTGGCTGTAAATTTCTAAGATGTATCCCAAGATTCTTCCACCATTTCTTAGGCCACAATCAATATATTCTTCTCTGAACTTGTTTTATATATTTGCTAGTAGGAAAGCCTGAACAGCAGTAAGACTAGAGAAGCCATTACTAAATGCATTTAAAATAGGTTTAGTGTAAATTTCTGGCAGATGAAGAAAGCTTAGGAAAATACAATAATATTTCATGTTTATTTGCTCTCCTATGCAAATATACAGAAGGAACCAAGGGTGGTGATTCCAGGAGCTGGAATCCAGTGGCATACAAAGACTTGAGATACCTAGAAATGAGTTATTGTGAATCACCCAGCTACAATGATGAGGGCTGAGAAGCAGAAAGTGAGAAAAAAGAACAACAAAAAAGTCAAAGGTGATTTTCCAAATCTGGGTGCAAAAGCTTATGCTTTTTACTTAGCAAACAATCCTTGGTTCTTTTTTGCTCTAACTTGCCACACAGCTCCGACAAGGTTAATAACAAGATTTCCAAGCTCAGAGAAGATTAGAAGCAACAAATTAGAAGAGGAGGTAAGTAGACACACTAGTAATACTAAAATATAATAGTTGGCAGCCTTACAGGAAGAGAGGAGACTGGAACCTATAAAAACCAAATGTAAAAATTCAAAAGCAAAGGAATCTGATGGTCATTCAATGTGACTAAAAATAGTTTTGGGTGTTGGCATGTTATAGCCCTAGTTCAATAATTAATGTTTGTAATGATCCTGAATCACCAAGAAAAGATTAAACTATATTCAACATGTGCCTCTTAAAAAGACAGGGTATTGCATAATATATTTTTTTAAAATACTTCTGTGCCAAATGGCTGAAAGGAAAGTTTTGGTGCTTAAATAAATTAAGCATTTACTGAGTGTCTACTGTGTGTCAGGCATTGGGCTAAGCATTTCATAAATATTATCTCATTGAAATCCTCATAATAACCCTGGGAGGTAGCTGCTATTATTGGACCCATTTTACAGTTGAGGAAACTGAGCAAACAGAAGTTAAGTCACTTACTCAAGGACACATGGCTACTAAGCATCTGAAGCTGGATCTGAATTCAGGCCTTCCAGACTCCAGGCCCAACACTCTATCCACTGAGCCATCTACTAGCTGTCTCTTAAAATGCTCAACCTTCAGTTTATCAGTTCTTCATTTCTTTAAGTTTCCAGATGCCTGCAATCTTAACCTACTTTTTCCTGAATTTAAGCCTTTTTACCCACCTTTATTCTGTTCAGCCCTGTCATTTATACCTACTGTTAATTTTTCAAGCTTTAATTTATTTCAGAGAAATTACAAGGTACATAAAGAACAAAGAAATCTCCACACAAAATTGAAAGCATTCTACTAGTCAAAGTCTCTTATTAAGTCCCTAAGATTCTATGTTCCATCCACTAAAATTCTAGTTTTCAGCCACTTAGCATCCATTCAACAGAGCAGGAAGGGCTTCACGTAGGAGGTGACACCAGAACTGAGCCCTGACACGAACTAGAAACTGTTAGATTTGGAATTCAAAAAGGAGCGCATTCTAGGCATGGGGGTTGTCTATAGAAAGATACAGAGACTGATGATGGAATGAGTTATTATTGCTGAAAAAATAACATTCCTCTTATGGCAAGTCTTCTAGTAATGAGCCTTGTCCTTAGACAACCAACATATAACCAGCTATGTGGCCTATCTGTGAACCTGACTATGCTTTGGAGACAGTTGACCACTCTCTGTCCATAAGATTTACTCTGCCTATAAATTAAAGAATGCTAGCACATTCTGGGTTCTGTCATAGTAGAAAGCACTGATAATGACTGAGGCCACAGAAGTTCCATTGGCTTTGTAAAAGTCTGGTTCTAGATCTCTAGAATTAGAAATGCAGTCACTCTTACCTCTAATCTCTCACTACATGTTTATAAGTAGTAACCAAACAAATGCTGGCCTACTCACTCATATAAGAATAATCCAAAGAGCCATGTGCTTCCACTTTCCCACTACTCTCAGTTCCTAGTCTAGGTCAGGCTCTGGGGAAGGGAAGCCACATACATGATTACAATCCAGGAAATTGGTTCTATTCAGACTTAGACCTGTTTGGACAAACACCAAATCAGTTTACACCAAAACAACTTTCTTTTCAATCACCCATCTCCTTTTTAGTGGACAACACTTTCAGATTGTAATCATGGTCAGAGGCAATATGGCATACTGGAAAGACCATTGAATTTTGCTTCAAAAGATCTAGACCTGAATCCCAGATCTGGCACTTGCAAATTTAAGTAATTTGCTTTACTCTCTACTTCAGTTTCCTCATCTATAAAACCAGGGATTTGGACTAGGTAACCTCTGGAACCTCTTTTAGCTCTAAATGTCTATAATAAAGCTTAAAGAGAACATCCCATCCCTACTCATTTAAGTAGGGAAATGGAAATTTATGTAATGGCTAAATGAAACATAGAAAACATGCTTCTACTTGAAACCAGGACATAAGGATCTGAAATAAACCTTACTGCTGTTCTAGTTTAGAACAGCAATATTCTGTTATTTAAAGATAAGATTTTTATTTTTTTCCCCTTGGAAGGATGAAATCTTTTTCTGCTCTACTACTTGTATTAAAATATATGGAAAGGGAAAAAGGAAGGAAGGTAGGAAAAAGAGAGAGGGAAGGAAGGAAGGAAGGAAGGAAGGAAGGAAGGAAGGAAGGAAGGAAATAAGGAAAGAAGGAAGGAAAGAAGGAAGGAAGGAAGAAGAGAGAGAAGGAAAGGAAGGAAGGAAAGAAGGCAGGAATAAAGAAGGAATAAAGAAAGATTAGCAAATAGGAGCCCAACCTCTATGACATTCAAGCATGACTTTAAATGCAAACTACAGCAGAAAATGAAATTATATACTAGATGCAAATGGAATTTTTCTAATTTTCAAAAAACTTATTTCTCCCCAGAACCTAATCCTGAAAGAGATAGGACTTGAACTGTAGTAGTCAGAATATTGGACCCGGAATCAGGAAGACCTGAGTTCAGATCCTGCCCCAGACACTTATTAGCCATGTGACTGAGATTTAAGTCATTTAAATTCTGTCTGCCTCAGTTTCCTCATTTGTAAAATGGAAATAATAATAGCACTGCTTCAGAGGGTTGTTGTGAGAATCAAATAAAATAACATCTAAAATGCTTTGCAAACCTTAAAGGTTCATATAAATGCTAGCTGTGGGTAGAAACCAAGAAGAGAAGTGAGAAAACAGCATGAGAAAAGGCAGAGAGGCAGGAAGCAGCATGGGACCAAGTACAGTGAGAGGACTGGCTTGGCTGGAGTTGAATAGTCATTTTGTAGTTGAGCTTATGTAGATAGTGAGGAAAGTGTAATGTGGTGGGCAAGGCACTGAACATAGAGTATGGAAGACCCAGATTCAAATACCACCTTAGACACTGCCTAGAGTTGTGACCCTGAGCAAATCATTTAACCTCTCAAAATGAGGGTGTTAGACTCAATGGCCTCCAAGGTCCCTTCTACTTCTAAATCTATGATCCTTTAAAAATAATAAAGACGAGAGCATTGTAAAGAGCCTTGGCTTCCGTGTCAATGATTTCTACATGATCCTCTAGTTGGAAGAAAGGCATTGAACTATTGGAAGCAGGGAGTCACATGACAAGTACAATGTTTTAAGAAGATTACTCTATTGTCAGTGTAGGAAATCACTGGTAGTAGGGAGGTCAGATAAAAGACCTGTAATAAGAGAGAGGTGAAGATATAAGGACCTAGACTGGAGTAGTAAGAGAACAAAGGAAGGGCCAGACCCTTAAACTCCAATACTTCAAAGACCAGCAACACAAACAATGACTCCTCTTCAACGTAGCAGATATCCTTTGAGTATGGCTGGGGCCAAAAAATTAAATACCCAATAGTCAATAAGTGAGTGATAGATACACAGATATAATAGGAAGAGAGAGCTATGATGATATAGGGTCATAGAAAATAAAGGAAAAGTTTCAAGGAAGGGAGAATGAAGATGATAGTCTGATGTCAAATGTCAAAGACTAAGGGGAATGAGAACTGAGAATGAAATTAAGAAGTCCTTGGGAACTTGAGAATTTTATTTTTGTAAGAAGAGGAAGGGAAAGGCAGGAAAGCCATCTTGTTAAGGAATTAAGAGGAAAGCAGGTAGTGAAATAAGGGTCCACTCATTTGGGTTGGTTTTTTTTAAAGACATCATTAGCTAAAGGGACACAGAAGAGTTAAATGAATATTGTTCTCTACCCACCCCCCAAAAGGGAAAGACTATTTGAGGAAAGAGGTGAGAGAGACAGTAGAGAAGGAGGACATAAGTGTGGAAGCATGGTCCCTCAGGAGTCAGAAAGGGGTGGGGGTTGGTTTAGGACACAAATGAAGGAGTTAGTTTCAGGGAGATGGCTTGCTCTAATACATAAATGAAGGCTAAGGGGACAGTTATAGAGAAAATATTATATTGAACTGAAGAAGGAGAGTGAATGAGTTTAATCAGCCTTGTTGACTGAAAGCATTCAGCCTCTGCCCTCTTCTTAATCAGAGGTATAAAACAAGAACCAACAGGGAGATGGAATGCCCCCAGCAGAGATTGAGGTAGTTTACAAGGGTAGGGATATCAGCCCATTCACCACTCTCTGCTGATTAGCAAAGGTCAAATAAAGAAAAGGGGTTACATGCATGCACGTGAATGCTGTGCACAACTTGCCCATCAAAATAGCCGGTGAACCCTGCTTTCCCCACCCATCAGCCCCCTAAACACAAACACCAACTTCCAAGTTTGCTGGAGACACCATTATTTTACCCTCAGAAGTGTTCCCTGAGCCAGATTCTTTGACCCCAGGAACTATACTGAGACACTTGGCTGTTGTTACACATACACAACTTCAACATTCCACTTCCTAAGGTTTTAAAGAGGAAAAGAATATGTGTATTGCAAAAAATAAAAAAAAAAACAAATTCAACCCAAGGGGATAAGGCTGAATACTTCTTTTCCTGTGTACTTAGAGAAATGTGTTCTTTGCTATTTCTATAGCCCACTAACTCATTTTTACTTGAAAAATAAATCAGGCACTTAATATTTGCAGAGTTAACCACCAAACTTCTGGACTTTCATGCCCAACAAGAAGCTTCACTTGGGAGAGAAATCAATCAGTCCCTCTCTGGACCCATGTATTTGATAGTCCTAAGTTACTTGCCTATAGCTACATAGTATTTGATGCGCACAAACTAAGGTAAGTGAGGCAACTGGAGATATTTTGGAACTAGAGGAAAGATTATTTAATTCAAACATTTCATAGGATTAAGTACAGTGCAAGGGAAAAAATGATCAATTTAGAGACAACAAACCTGTGTTTAATACCTGGTCCTGCAATTTCATACCTATGCTAGTTTTGAAAGTCGCTTATACTCTCTGGGTCTCAGTTTCCTTATTTGTAAAATGAGGTTATCTAGGGCCCTTAATGTGGGAATCGTGAATTAAAATATATATGTATATATGTGTGTATATATAATACATATATATCCTAATGTAATTGGCTTCCTTTGTAATACTATATATTTTCTTTTATGCAAACATTATTCTGAGAAGTTCATCCATTTCACTGGGCTGTCAAAGGGGCCCATTACACATAAAACATGTTAAGAATCCTTGAAAGATATATCTCCAAAGTCTCTGAAGCCATGGTATTACAGGTTAGGAAACTACTGCATTAAGTACTAAGTAGTCATAGGAGACTTGGATTGCAGTCCTGATTGTCATCACCAAGCTAAATCATTTAGTTTGTCTTTTCCTCAGTTTCCTTATTTGCTAAATAAAGAGTTTGTACTAGATTATTTCTAAAGTCTCTAAAAACCTTAAAATTCTAGGATGCAAAAAAATGTGCAACTATCTGATGTGGTACATTTGATAAACACAATATACTACTCCAGCTAGAATCAACCCAATTTCCTTTTTCTCTCTGGAGTAGTTTATAGATTCTGATTGGCCTTTAAAACATATTCTTACAAAATAAGAATTCTTAACCTTTATTGGTTGGAGGGTAGGACCAGGGGTTCTAGGGCCTTTATTCAAAGAAGGGTCTCAGCATAGTTTTTGTCCCTATTTCTTACCAGCTAAACTGCTTTTGAACTTCTCTGGAATTCTCCATCATGCTCCTGCACTGGGAGCCTTCTCCATGAACCCCTGTTCAGCTTTCTTTTGTGTGTTGTCTTCCTTCATTTGGCTGTCAGCTCCTTGAAGGCAGGGACTGTCTCTGTTTTTATTTGTGTTTTTATCCCCAACATTTAAGACAGTGTATGGCACATAGTAAGCGCTTAATGTTTATTGACTGACTGATTGACCTGTGGCAGTGTGGTGGAGCCTATGAACCACTTTTCAGAATAATGCTCCTAAAAGTATAAAATATAATGTTATTAATGAATTCAAATGAAAATAAAATATCACAAAATGGATTACAAATTGAACCAATCATATTAAAATATAATTATCAAAAAAATTTTTTTTAAGTTCATGGGTGCCAGATTAAGAACCAATGCACTAATGGGAATCTTTTTCCCCTCTAGTTCTAGGCACAAATAAACGTGCCAATAAATTACAATTCAGAATGAAGGCAAGCTTAAGAGTGCTCCCTTAAACTCCCCACATACAAATACTAGGATATAGATTTGTATCAGGAAGGCCGGGTTTATGAGAAAAGATGAAATAAAATACTTCCTTTGATTTTAACAACTACAACAATACTAGGAAAATACCTTATTTTTTCTTCATCATTTTGGTTTTCACATAAAAAGATCAATTTTTAAAGTATAGTATCCTTTTTATACATCAAAATAAATAGTCTGGGAGAGTTAGAGGTGAGAGTGCAAAAAAAGAAAAGAAGGAAAAGAAAAAACAGGCTATGTATTACTTGTATTGGCTCTGAAGCCATAAGAGCTAACTATTCTGACAATACAAGAAGCATACAAAATGTCCAACTGTGCCTTAAGCAGGATGTGTAAGGACACTACTGTCTGACAAGGGATTCCAAAATACCTCTTTCAAAATATTGTATTAAGTTAGGGAGATATGGATATCCATATGGAACTAGAAAGAACAAAGAATGAGACAGTATACTGATATAGATAGAGCTCTAGACCAGGAGTCAGGAACCCTGGGTTCTAGTCCAGCCTTGCCCATAAAACAGGTGTGTGATCTTGGGGAAGTCACTTGCTCTTTGTTTTTCAACTGTAAAATATGGGGACTGAGACTCCAAGGTCCTGTGTATCTCTGCAATAGGAGTATAAGTAGAATTAGGAAGGCTTTTCGGAATTCTCCCATTTGTTTTAAGTGATTGAGGTCTCCTGGTCTAAATCAGCTTTTCTTAGTACCTTACTAACTTCAAATACATATTTAAAACAAAATAATAATCCCAGAATAAGAATCTTGATTTACTCTAGGCTCTAATAGTCTCCCAGAAACTGAAGCTAAGTAATTGAACTGACATATTAGTGACTTTACAAAATTATTAATGGTACTCCTGAAAATTTTCCCAATCTTAAATAATAATAGCTAGCATCTATGTAGCATGGTAAGATTCTCAATGTGTTTCACCTATTATATATGTATATATGAATATGTGTTATTATCACCTATTATTATATATTTATTATATTATTTATTATTATATAAACATATTATGTATAATATATTATAATATATTCACCTATCTTATTTGATCTTCAGAAAAATTCTATGAGGTAGGCACTGTTAGTACTCTCATGTTACGTATGAGGAAACTGAAACAGATGTTAAATGAATTGCCCATGGGGACACAGTTATAGTCAGTATCCAAGGAGGGATTTGAATTCATGTCTTCAGGACTCTGAGTCCAATCCTCCATCCTATATGATAGGGATTTCAAATGTTCATAGGAGGGACTTTTGAAACATTTGAAGAAATAATTAAAATTAGAAAATTAAGTAGCCACATAGACAAAGACCACTTGAGAATCCCATCTAAGTCATTTGGAAGTGAATTTTTAAAAATCTTGTTTGGCTTAATAAATTTAAGTGGTATACTGGGTATTCTTAACATGCAAATGAATTATTCATTGTCTGTATAGAAAAAAAAAGATTATCTACTGGTCTGAATGTTATTTACACTTGGTAATTATCTATCAGAATTAGCTAGCTAAAGATTTTTTAAACTGTCTAGAAAAATAGTAGAGGAATATTCTTAGTATTGAAAAAACCACACATCTGAAAAACCAAACGAATATTTCAGCTGATATATTTTTATTATAGATTCATTCATTCCATAAACACTGATAATCAACCTCATGGAGGACTGTGTGGCAAGCAGTATAGGAGACCAAAGCTTAATAAGCAGTAGGCCTTGCCCTTAGGCAGCTTACAATCTCAGATAAAATAAGAACCCTATGTAGGCAACTATAACGCGAGTTTGATGACAACTAAGTATGAGAAAAAAACAAAAAAAATTTATTAAGGAAGTTCCAAAGAATGAGAAATTACTTTTTCCTGGGGAGATAACAGAAGACTTCATGAAAGTGGTAAGTAGAATTTAAGACATTAGAAGGATGATTAGAAAATAGGTGGAAATCAGGTAAAGGATGCTACAGATTGTGTCTGTAACAAAAAGGATGTTACAGATTGTGTCCATTAAAAAAAAAGCATTTTGGCTTCCACATAGAGTAATAAGTAATACAGAACTTGGAGATAAGGTTATAAAGTTAGATGGAGGCAGAGAGAGCACTGAGTGCCTTGAATGCTTGCTTAATTAGTTTATACATCAGTAGAAAATGATGGATTGTTTATGGTTTTTGAGCAATGTAAGATGTGCTTTATGTAAATTAATCTTGTAGTGTGAGGAAGGATTTGGAGGGGAAGATAGGAAACAGGGAGATGTTAGAAGGAAATTGCAATAGGAGGAGCAAGAAGTAACATGGTTCTGAACTATAGTAATGGCAGTTGGAATGCACTGGAGGATGGCTATTAAGAGAGGTTATTTATTTTCCTTATTAAAATTGACTTTTTGATACTTTTTCATTTGCTAGGTTTTTGATGTTTTTAATTTGACTTTAAATGGGGTCATATTTTCTCACTAAGTCAAAATCTGTGAGTTTGCATTCAGACATCAAAGTCATGTACATTTCAACATGGTAGTCAAGGAATCCTACTGAATAATCATGCTCTGATTCGGTAGAAAGAGTACTGGAAATGTAACTCTATTGCTTAGTACCTGAAGGGCCTTCGGCCAGACACTTCGCACCTTTGGGCTTCACTATCTTCATTAATAATAGTTAACAGTAAAAGACAACAACAACAACATACATTGATATAGCATTTTAAGGTTTGTAAAGAGTACCTTGGCCTGGATGTTCTCTAGAAGTCCTACCAGCTCTAAGTATATGATCATACGATACTTTTAGACTAATGATATAAATATTTTTATTTTAGACAATATGCCAAACATCCTGTCAAAAGTGCTTCTGTTTTTATGGATATATCAAATTCTAAACTATGCAAATAAATTAGAGGGTAACTAACAAGATTCCTGCAGGAGACCTTATGTATTTAAGGATTTGTTTATAATTTTACCCAAAACTGAGATGCAGAAGCTATTTTGAAGTAAGTCACTGGAAATTAATATTCAGTCATAAATGAAGATTAAGTATCTCTCAAACTAAAATGTGTCAGTAGGCAAATAGGATTCAATCCACAAAAACATATTCCTACACAGCTTTTAATAAACAAACATGTCACGCAAAGTAAGGTGCACTGGAATTAAGAAATTCCCCTCTACAAATTCAGTGACAGCCAGAGGCAGATTGATCAGAGAAACCCAGGGGACAAAAAAGATGAGAGGAGAGGCTAAGAAGAAAGGTAAGAATATGAAAGCAATAAGAAAACATATATTTCAATATTCCTTTAATTCTGACTGGAGCAAAATTGTGAGTAGTATGCTTTATGAAAATGAAAAATGTAAGTTATGAAAATACGTTAAAGTAACCAATCGTTCTCATCAGCAAGCCAGAAATAGGAGGGAGAAACCAATCTGTACATATATCTGGCAAGATATCCTATTCTGCCACAATATAAATGAAACTTGAAGCCAGCTAGCCTACACAGCATCCAGAAGTAGTTTTCAGCCAACCTAGAGTTCCTGCCAAGCTAGGAAACACCTAACAACATATCTAAACACATACCGTATACACTAAAACTCTAGCCATCAACAGAAACATATTCTTTGCACTATGTAATGATCCAAAATGTATTTAGACATCAGCAGTAGAAAACAGTGCCTACCTTTCTGGAATCACCCTTGGAGCTAAGAACACGTAGGCTCATTTCCTGCTTCTGATACATACTATCTGTGTGATACTGGGTGAGTTGTATCACCTCTCAGTGCTCTAGATCAGGGCTGTCCAATCTTAGGTTATCTTAGGGCTGCATTAAAATAAAATAATTATTTAAGGGCCACATGCAGAATAAAAAATATGGTACACTAATAGAAAGTGGGAGGTGCACATGATCAATATGACAGGTGAAGGCACGAAGCACGAAAGCAAACACAAAACAACAAAGCGACAACACAACAGTATAAAGGTAGGTGCATACTGACTAGTCTGCATCATATAGACGGATACATCCCACAGATCGATTGAAAATTCCATGAGATATGTTCCATTCGTAATACTGCTTAAAAATGCCAAAGAAAATTAACATCAATGAGATTACTTATTAGTGATGGAATTAAAAAGATGTAATATGCATTCCATGCAAATCATTATTTTATTTTTTTCACTTGTGAAAATTAAAACCCACAGGCTGGCCGCATAAAATCACACTGCAGGCCGCATACGGCCCACGGGCCATATTTTGGACAGCCCTGCTCTAGATGACTCTCTAAGACTATAAATTGCAGAGAAGGGGACAGAAAAGAGTTTCTCTCTATCACCATATTTAGTAGATGTGAAAAAAAGTTTTTGAAGCAGTTAAATTGTTAAAATTCATTTAACTTCACAAGTCAAAGATGATGATGATGTCCACAACTCTTGATGACCCCATTTAGGGTTTTCTTGGCAAAGATACTAGAGTGGTTTTCCATTTCCTTCTCCAGTTCATTTTACAGATGAGGAAACTGAGGCATACAGGGTTAACTGACTTGCCCAAGGTCACACAGTTAGTAACTGTCTGAGGTCAGATTTGAACTCAGGAAGATGAGTCTTCCTGATTCCAAGCCCAGTGCTCTATCCACTTGCACAACCTAACCGCCCACTCAATGAATTTAACTATTAAAACTTCAGCCTTCTCAAGACCTTGGAAGATGGTTCAACAGGGAAAGTAATAGTTTGAGTTTGAAAGGACCTTAGATGAGAAAATGAAAATATCATAGTCCCATTTCTATTATCTGTTTAAAAAAAAAGATCTTTCTCTTTTTGGTCTTTCTTTCACTTCTTCAAATACTTCTCTTTCTTACTAACGTTTTAAATGGCTTTAGTATCATTCTTTAGAAAAACACATCTGCTAATCTCTCTACAAAGTGCACAGAACATTTTCAGGAATGATAGGTATTAACCAAAAAATTATATAAACTGGTATAATGGTGATGTCAACATTCTTCTCCCTTTGGACAGCTGTTCTGAGCAGAAACTCATCACTGGAATCAAAAAAGGGTGACTATACCTCAGCTATCCTGCCAATCTGGCAGAGTTGGAAATGTTAAACATCTCACCTCTAACTCAGCATTTCATTGGTTCCTCAACAAATTATCTCTTCTACCGTTTAAGTGGTCATAATGACTTCCTCTCTGGGTGAATAAATGCTGTATGTGACTTTATACACATTTCTTGCCAAACAGATGTATGTTTCTGACACAAGTTCCATAAAGTTGAATTAGGTCTGCTATCATGTGTCTATTTTCTTTAACATGCATATCTGCTTCCAAGAAGATGAGTCAATTTCACCAGTTTTTACAGTCATTAAAAAAAATCTCTCTAGAGAAGAATTTGCTTTATAAGCAAAATACCAATTACTTTTGTCAAGTATCCCTTACCAAGGCATGCAAGGCTTCTAGCACTGTAAGCAGGAACTTCTCAAAGATGGGAAGACACAGAGTAAAATAAACATTTCATTTTGTTGTGGGTGGGCATGACTAAGATGATTTAAGAACTAAAAGTGTGTAGCAAGTGAGTTCCAGTGAGGGCAGGAAGTGGGACTCATATACCAGTGTGGCTTTGAGAAGGGAATAACCTCTGAACACAGGTCCTGGGCTTACAGGGGCACCCTTGGAGATGGACTTTCAATCTAAAAATCACCTCAATTTGAGCAAGATGAGAAGAAGATGCCTGTGTTCCTACAGCACATATTCTAGATAGGAAGGAAAATTTCTGTAGCATTGTAAAAGCTATTGACCATGACCTGCTTGTATTAATTGTGAGGAAATGAATGAAAATAATTTTGAAGAAACAACAAAATCGAAATGTATTTCTAATACCCTCACGGGAAATTGAGGGATTCCATGTGGACAGTAACTGTCATTGCATCTTCTAGTTAAAGAAAGGAATTTGGGAAGTAAAAGAAGTCGAATGGAAGTAAAAACTGATTCAAACATGTAAAAGAAAAGGATTTTTTAAATTTTCTGTACCACTGCCTATAATAGTCAAATGATGAATACCTGGCAAGAGACCTCCTCATAAGGACTAGGAAACTACTGTGAGTATACAAGGAGCTCCTTAATAATGCACATAAGTTGTAGGAGGAGTACATAATCTTTAAATATACATTATCTCATTTGATCGTCATGACAAAATTGTAAAGTACTTAATGTATTATTACCTCCACTTTATAGATAAGAAAACTTAACAAATTAATTTTCCTAAAAAGCAAATCTGACCAGGTCACATCAAGTCAGTAAACTTCGGTAGTTCCCTATCACCTCTAGGATCAAATATAAAATCCTATGTTTGGCATTCAAGGCCTTTCACAACCTGTTCCTTCCAATATTTCCAGTCATCTTATACTTTACATCCCTGACCTTCTCAACAATCCAATAACAATGGCTTCCTTGCTGTTCCGGAAACAAGATATTCCATCTCCTGATTCCAGGTATTTTCATGGCCTGCCTCCCCCTTCCCCGCCCCCCCCCATGCCTATAACATTCTTCCTTCTCATCTCCTCTTGGCTTTCCTGGCTTCCTTCAAGTTTCAGCTAAAATCTCATCTTCTACAGAAAGCCGTTCCCAATCTCTCTTCACTCCAGTGCGTTTTCTCTGTTGATTATCTCCAAGTTATCCTGTATGTATCTTGTTTTCACATTTGTTTTCATGTTGTCTTCTCTAGGTTGTGAGGTCCTTGAGAGGAGGCACTTGTCTACTGTCTTTCTTTCTAACCCCAGTGTTTAGCACAATGCCTGGCACATAATAGGTGCTGAAGAAATGCTTGGTGACCAACTGGCCCCAGTTCACATACTAGTGAGTAGCACAGCTAAGATTTGAATGTTTGGACTCCAAATTCAAAACCAGTATTCTATGTCCTATGTCAGGCTGCTAAAACATGAACATTGACACATCCTCGACAAATCTCATTCAATGACATTTGTAGTTTAAATCTTTGAAGAAATATAAGTAGAACTCGGGCTCAAACCCAAGTCTTCTGACTCTAAATTTAACGTGTTTACAAATGTCTAAATTCTTACCTGTAGTGTCCTTCCTTTAGCAGGCTCACCACTCATTTCTACATTACTCATTAAATAGGTGTCAGGGACCAACAGAGCTGAGCAGAAGAAATGGAATGTGTTGTAGCATCAGGAAGCAGGGAGAAAGATGAATCTCTCTCTCTCTCTCTCTCTCTCTCTCTCTCTCTCTCTCTCTCCCCCTCTCTGTGTGTGTGTGTGTGTGTGTGTGTGTGTCTATCCCTCTCTGTTTGTGTCTTTTTGACTGTCTCTTTATGTCTCTGTCGCTGTCTGTGTGTGTCTGACTCTGTCTCTTTACGTCTCTCACTCTCTGTCTCTATGACCCTCTCTGTCTCTGTGTCTCTGTGTCTGTCTCTCTCTCTCTGTCTCTGTGTGTGTGTGTCTCACTCCCTGTCATGTTTAATGTACTAAAGGCATTTGGTAGTACACTTTTGCCACAGACTAGTGCCAGTTCATGAGCTGATAGTTGGGAATCACTGATCCAGTGGAACCCATTAGAATATAAGTTCCTTAAGGGACAGGACTATGCCATTTGTATTTGTATCCCAAGTACCTTGCTCAGTGCCTTGAACAAGGTATGTACTTGAGAGATGTTTGCTGAATCAAACTGTGCCTGTAGTTTTACAGATGAAGTAACTAAGAGATAGAATAAGAATAAATGTTTTGCCCAAATAACACCAATATTAAGGATGCTGAGTCTGGACTTAAACTAAGACTTTCTGACTCCAGTCCTGTGTTCTTTGCACTAGTCAATAAGGCATAAATATTTGTTTCATATTTCAATGTAGTATCTATAGTATTATTTCCTCATACTTCAACCCCTGGAGAAGCTAACTCAAGTTCAAAGCACCCACTCAATACCATAACTCACAAGTTCCCATTGATAACACATTAATTCAAAACAAACACATCTTTCAATCAAATAGCATATGAATTATATACCAAGAGAATAGCCTTCCCTTGGTGCACAAATGGCTTATACTCTCCCATGTGTTGCTATGCTACTAGTTGAGAAAAGGTAATTATATACGACCAGGGAACATGCACGAAAGGGCACACACCATGAACGTTGGTGGCTAGGGAGTGTGTGCATTGGGGCAAATCATGCTTCTGACCCTGCAGAGTTGGTAGCATCCTCTGGTAATGTAATCACACTGCTCTCCTTCAGTCATTATGGTTCCACTAACCTTTGCCTCACTTCTGTTCCACATTGGCCATTGTTTCTGTGTACTAATCCTGTTGTCGCCTCTGTTGAGTGTCTCTGCTAGTCTCATTGTCTCGTTGATATTGGGTTTCAACTCTTAAGATTCATCACCTGTTCTCTGCTCTGATCTCCTGAGGTACAATGGCTAGAAAGCCTCTCTACAGACCTACTAAGAGCAGGCACATTTTTAAAGTGAATAGCCAATGCAGACAGGGGAACCAACAGAATTTCCCAGACTAAGATTAAGTATTCTCACTCTCTGTCCTCGATTGTGTTGTGCTGATTCAAATTCTATAATCCCTGACAACTATCTGACTTTGCAGAGAGAAAATTTCTGGTAATACCAGCTAAACTCCTGAGCGTGACTTTGTTCCCAACCCCATTTTAGGGACTCTACTAAACAACACACACACACACACACACACACATGCTCTATGGGGTGCTGAGGATGACCTTGGTTACAAGTTTCTTTTTGACATTAAGAAATGAAGCTAGGTACCAGAACAAAAGTCTGCCTTTCTAAGACATATAAACATGTGCCCATTGTGGCTAGCCTCAAACCTTGATGGTCTTACAGGAGCACTCCTTATTTGGCCTCAGTTTTGATCTACTGGTTGAGACCCCTAAGGAAAGCATTTATACATGTCAGAATTGAAAACCAAAAACAATTCTCATATGGATGATAAGTTCATGATGGCAAAACTAATGATCTATGTCCAGAACCAATGTATTTAAATTTTAAGTACTCATAGCACACAATTTGATAGTTGCAAGGAGCCTCAACAACCATCTAGTCCATATCCAAGTAGAATCTTTACTATGACATCTGACAAGTGGTCATTAGGCTGCCCATTGAGGAAAACTGCTACCTCTTGGAGCTGCTCTATTCATTAGGAAGTTTTTCCTGATAAAAATTCAAAGTGTACTTCTTTGTGGTTTCTACACATTGCTCCTGGTTCTGCTCTTGGGAGCCAAACAGTGTAAGCCTAATCCTTCTGCATAATGGCCCTTCAAGTACTTAAAGACCGTTATTAAATCTCTTTGCTCTGACTTTTCTCTAGGCTAAATACCCTCCATTTTTCAACCAATATATTTCTATCATTTAAATCATGCAAAATTCACTTTTTTAGTTTTTTATCTAATAGACCATTTCTGTAGATTTCACTTTGTAGGTTTCCTATCACTTGGACTCACAGCCCTTTGTTCTCCTGGTTGCCTTCCGCCAGACATTCTCCAGCCCATCAGAACTAAACGCAAAATTCCAGATGTGATCCGAACAAGGCAGACTCAATAGGACAGTGGAAAAAGTGTGATTCTTGGAACCAGAGGACTTGGATTCAAATTTTGCCTCTGTCACTTCCTATCTATATAGCCACAAGCAAGCAACAACTCTTTGCCTCAGTTTCCTCAATTGTAAAATAAATGGATTATATTGGATGACCTCAGAGATATCTCCCATCACCAAATCTATTATGTTATGACCTTCATATTCCTCAAAGTTTTGCCTTTCTTAGTGGAGCCCATTTAGCTGTCCTATCAGTGGTGACTCATGTTGGGTTTACAATCCACTTAAGCTCCCTTTTAAGCAAGGTGCTTTCTATGATTCTCCTAGTCTGTGCTTGTGAGGCTAATTTTTTCAGATGCAGATGTAAATGTTTAAACCTATCTCCGCTGAATTTCATCCTTTTGCATCTAGCCCAATGCTCTAGCCATAGGCTGAATGAAGCATTCATTTAACAGGGTTAATAAACTTGTAATCACTTTATCAAAGTGATAGCTAAAATTTAAGGCTTGGAAAGTGCTTTACATATTATCTCATTTTATCCCTATGAGAACACTGGGATATAGGTGCTATTATTATCCCCATTTTAAAGAGGAGGAAACTAATGCAGGAAGAAGTTTAGTAACTTTTATAGCCTAGGAAATGTCAAAGGCAGGATTCTAACTCAGGTCTCCCTGATGCCAAGTCCAGCACTCTATATACTACAGCACTTAGCAACTTCTAGCGGTGGTAATAATAAATAAATTTATGATTATTTAAAGTCATGAAGTAAGATTAGTTCAGTAACTTTCTCAGAGCAAGTTTAAATACCGGTGAATTAAGACCTAATTTTAATGGCATTCCACTCCTATATCCTATGATAAAAATCTAGTCATTCTGTATCCCCTTTGGAATCGTTAAATGCTACACTCTCATTTTGCTAAGAAGCTTAAGGCCACATTTGAAATGTGATTTAATCTGACACAAATCACTGCCTGAGTGGGGCACTGGACAAGGCTGAGAAATAAACTGTTATTCTTCTCCATCCTAAACTGGTTACTCTCAAGGTCAGGGTTAAGAGGAATGACAGGAAACAGGAAATGGGAAATTAACAACTTGAGTTTTAGAATGAGTTTTGGTATTACAAATTACAGGTAGGGCTATGAAAATTTAGGTCTAAACTCCCCCAAAGTTGTGAACCTTTAAATCTTATACCAGGGCAAACAGATTCACATAAATGCATGTAAGACTCTACCTAGAATGTGTTGATGCTTGACGCTGAGGATGGGTCAATACAATGTAATTGGAAATTCTGTGGCCTGGGTTAGAGAAGAGAGTAAGGCAAATCAAAGCTATACCAGTTATGGCATAACCTTGCTTGATTCTTTATGGAGAGGTTCCTTGCTTCCTTTTTTCTTCATATAGCTAACAAGTTCTTCACAAAGAACATGATTTCGCAGGATGACCGATAAAAGTTGTGTCAGGAAATTAATTCATTCAACAAATGCTAACTGAGTACCCATTATCTGAAAAACAGAACATTGGGTGCTATAGGGGAACAGAATTATATCCTTGCCCTTGAGGTGTTTACAATCCAATAAGGTCAATAAAATATGGACACAAATAGCTATGATACAAGGCAAAATGAGACATGGGAAGTTCAAAGCACTGCTGCAATTGAGGCAAAAAACAAAAGATAAAGATTTCAGTCGTCAGCATAAAGGAAAGAATTGTACCTGTGGAAATGGGTTCTCTTAGAAAATTAGAGCTCAAAGGAACCTTAGACACCATCTATTTCAACCTCCCATTTTTCCTGAAGGCAGTTGGGTGGCACAGTGGATACAATGCTGGGTCTGGAGTCAGGAAGACTCATCTGTCTGAGTTCAAATCTAGCCTCAGATACTTACTAGTTTTGTGGCCCCAGGCAATCCTGTTTGCCTCGGTTTTCCCATTTGTAACGTGAGCTGGAGAAGGAAATGGCAAAGCACTCCAGTATCTTTGCCAAAAACAAAACCAATAAACAAATGGAGTCACAGAGTCAGACACAACTGAACAATGACAGCATCAGCAGCAACAAAAACAGCAACTTTTCTTGAAATGAAGAAGCTGTGCTAAATATATATGTGGCCATTTTGATGAATGTAATGTTACAAATCATTCAGAGGATCAGAGATTTATAGCTAGATGGGAACATCAAGGTCATCCGGTCCCGGTCCCCCATTTTACAGATAAGAAAACTCAAACTGAGGACACATCAGCCTGTATGTAACTAATTTGCATACTTCTTGACTTTTTTCCCCTACTTCCTATGGACTGTCTTCTTGCTGTATCAGTATGGACCCAAATACTCAGCCTACTGAAAATCAATTCATTTCAGGAACCATATTAATAGATCCTTTTGAATAACATGTAATTGTAATAGTAACAATCACTTATCGTTACAGTTCTTCTGAACATAATGTTGCAAAGTGAAATCTACAGAAATAGTCTATTTGATCAAAACTTCAAATGAATCATGCATGAATTTTAATTATATGAAAACCCTCAAGATCGGTTTCTCTATGTTCTCAACCATAGCCTTCATAAAGGGCCTTACAGATTTTTTCCTACTGTGCTCCTCTACTCCATTCTAGTTAACAAACCTAAAGTCGTTGTATTTGCATATTAACAATGTCTTGGACGCAGAAGGGTACAGTTGAAAGAGTATTGGCTCCAGAGTCAAAGGTTTTGTTGTTCAGTTTTTTCTTCAGTCATGTCTGACTCTGTGATTCCATTTGGGGTTTTCTTGGCAAAGATACTGGAGTGGTTTGCCACTTCTACAACTCATTTTACAGATAAGGAAACTGAGGCAAACAGGGTTAAGTGACTTGCCCAGAATCACGCAGCTAGTTAGTATCTGAGGTCATATTTGAAGTCAGGAAGTGGGAGTCTTTCTGACTCCAGACTCAGCACTCTATCCATGTCAGAGGGCCCCACTTCAAATCCTAACTCTGATGCTTACTGCCTATGTAGCTTCTGGCAAGTCATTTAATCTCAGTGTCGTCATTTATAATATGAGAGAGCTAGACCAGCTCTATCTCTGCGATCCTATCACACCTGCCTTTAAGAATTAGTTGTACTCATACCCAACAGACATTAATTCTGTGATTTTTAAAGACTTCTATATGGTAGGTAAGATACTCTATTACTCCCTCCCATTTTAATAAATAAGGAAAAGAGAAACAAATCATAAAGTGCCATGTCTGACCTAAATGCACAGATCCAACAATTTGTTTTGTAAACATGCCAAGTAAACTAGGATTCAAATATGGCATGGGCATTCTTTTGAAGACATCCCTCCCATCAATTAGTTATTATTATTATTTTAAAATTCATGGAGGAGGTAAGAGAGATTGAGGGTCAAAGAAGAATAAAAGAAGTTACATGAAGGGTACCTGACTCTGGAGATTAGAAAGAGCAAAGATGAAACAGAGCAACAAGATGCTCTCTTTTTCAGTACTCCAAGGAGAGTCAATAAAAATATAGTACCACTTCTGTGGTACTATATGAATTTCTATAGCATTCTTATGTCTACAATGGATATTTTGAACACTAATATTAGCAAGATATTCAGTCTATTATTATTTTCATTTCTGACATACTTCAGGCTTCCTGTATATCACTGGCACTTGTTTGAGTTGAGTTTGTATAATGAAAAATAGGCCTAAGTAAAACAGAATTGCTCATGGCCAATTCTGATACACAATAAAAAAAAGAATTACAAAGAAACCTATCTAAGAGATTTTCCCTACTATAAACTCATTTATCATATCTCTCATTCTTCCACCCCAGTGTTTCTTTTTCAATTATACATTATTGACATGAACACAGCTGGAGGGCAAGCTACTGTTGCTAATAATTCAGCTTTTTCAGGAGAAAGAAAAGTTGCTGTTTCTTTTAGGACACAAAAAGTACTGTTTCCATTTTATCATCTCAGAAACAAACTCCCCAGTGTTTTAAATCTGGATTGATGGCAAAGACCAAGCCCCAAGAAGAGGGGTAGTATCCAGATGATTAAATTAAATTTATTAATGCAGTTACATTAATTTACGAATTTAATTGTAAATCAATTGTATTTAATTGTAAGTTAAATATCTCAATACATTTTAAAGATATCCTTACAAAGAGAACCTTATACTTCAACCAATGAATATTACAAACATTTTTCAAATCCAATGTTTTTCACAATTCAAACTAGTATTTGTTTTCTTGTTGGAAGCCTCCTGCAGTTGCATTTCACTCTCTGACCTGGTTTGAATGCAATACCACTGTCTCCATTTCCAGCACCACTATATTTTAAAACACAAACAATTTTCTTTTTATCATATAAAAAAATTCCTTTTCATAATTTCAACTCGTTATTCCCTTTATTACTTAGATTACACTTTTGTCTCCAAACCACTCCATTAAAAACAGTGTGTGTGTAGTGAAAAGAAAACTGGAGAAATCAACAGATTAACTGTGTGGCCTTCAAAAGATTATGCCTACTCTTCAGATCCCTGTTCCCTTAGTTGTAAAATGGTGGCCTAAATGTATGTTTGGTGGTGGTGGGTGGGGTGGTTACTAGATAATATTGAAGGCTGCTCACAATTCTAAAGATCTGAGAATCTGGATTTGCAGATATGGACAAATTGTTTTCTACCAAAGGCTGGTCTATATTTGGGCATTTTCCTTTAAATTAAACAAAATGTGGGTGTTCCAATCTTGCTAGTCTAATGATACCATTTAAGATGTGTTTTTTAAAAAATGCAATTTGTTTGACTCAACATTGTTGCTGCCACAGTAATAATTAAGTCAGATTTTTATATGAACAGAACTATGGTAATGTTGTGAGCTTAATGGTAAGCTTTCAGTTTTAAATAGTTCACATTAAAGAATTAAAAAGAAAATATGTAATTCTGACACATCAACTCCATTCAGAAAAACACATTTAATTTACTGAAAGGCGAATTAGACATCTAAAGCATGATGATAGTTAAAGCATGCCAGTCATCTAAAATCAGTAGTAAACCATCTGGCGAACTATATTTATTTCAATATAATGAATCTTACACAAAGATTTTTACATTTTTGTAGCTCATGCATAGTGAAGCTAGCAGCAAAAAGACCGTAACATCATAAACTTAATTCTGGAGGAAACCTCATTTGTGGTTTCTTATCAATACATTTAAATCCTTTCTATGTGCTACATTTACCATACACTTCATATATATGCCTCCCCTCTAATATTTGGGAAAGACTGTCAAAAAAGAACATTATCTGTATGTTCTCCTCAAGCTCTTTTCTACTTTGAAACAGCAAATGCTGCCAGCAGAAACTTCTTTAAGAAAAATATATTTTAAAAAAAGACCTTGCCTGAACAGCTACTGGCTTGGGTAGAGGGAAGCTTGTTAGTACTTACTTTTCTTGCTCCCCCTTTATCCTCCTTCACCACCTAGTGGCTTGTACCCAGTCTCTCTCTAGCTTTCCCTTCCTTCTATATGCCCTGGTGGGGGAGTGGGGAGGATAGAAGAGAAAAGTGCAGAACTGTCATCTTTGTTTTCCAATGCCTTTCCTAACCTGCGGGGCACCTGCAATGAGGAGGAACCTAATCCTTCTTCGCTTGGACCAAACATTCTTAAGTCCCAAACCTGATGCTTGAAATGATAATAAAATAACATACTTCTATTCAAAGAAAAGATACACGCATTATCTTATTTGATCTTTACATATACCTTATATTTTACCTGTACCCTCACTCTATTATTCCATTTGTTTCTCCAGAAACCCTGGGAGGTAGGGCATTACTATCCCTATTTTACAGATTAAAAGAAACAAAACAAAGGTCAGAGAGAGTATCCAATTTGCCCATGATCACAGATATAGATTTGAGCACAATCTTATAAATTAGCTCCCTCTCCTCCTCTCTTTCCTTCCTTTTTTTCTGTTTTTTTCAATATGCATGAAACCTTCCTTAAAGTATGTTTTTTTTCTCTCTAATGAGAAATTGGCAAAGAAAAATTGTCGAGGGATTTAGATAATTTTAGTAAATAGAAGGAGACATCTCAAAGATGAAGAAAGGTAGCTGAGTGTAACAGAGAATCAGAGTTAAATCAGTATTCACTATTAGAAACATTATTAGAAGACCAGGTTTGGCCCTAAAGACAACTGTATACTATGCACCATCCCCCCTTCAGTGCAGAGCTGGAGGACTCTGAGTTTAAAACATTGAATATAGTGTCAGATATGGTCTGTGTATTGGTTGGCTTTGCTGAACTATCTTCCTCCTTGTTTAAAATCTTTGTTGCAAGGGAAGTCTTGCTGGTTAAGGAAAGAGGAATAACATATTTAGAAATAAATGAAACACAAAGACAACTAGCATCAATAAAAAGCATTATTATAAGTAATAGTGGCATTGGTAATAATCTTACTATAATACTATAAGGTATTATTAATAAATACCCTGGAAACATCATTTCATGAAAAAAATAAATTGAACCCCAGCTTATAATACAGAAAGGTACCTGCCTAGAAATTGTCCAACTGGAGAAACTGAGACAATGTTTACCAACCACAAATTTTGATTTTATGGAAAATAAAATTTTATGGAAAAAAAAATAACTCAGACTCTGAAATGATAGAATGGAGGAGCCATGGTTTAAAAGGGCATCCTGTAATCATTTTGAGTCTTATATTATTAAGGATATATTTTTGGAACTCTTGAAAACCACAAGCCCATATTTCCCCACATTTTATTGTGTGTTGTCATATTTACAATAATGCTGAACAAATTTAGCTTGAGACATATTTTTGTGGTCCTGTCAGTATCAGTTTTTTTTTAACCTCCAAGCCCACCTAAATTGAAAACTTAATTGTGTTAGTAACAACACTAATCTGTACTATGGTCAACCTTTCAGGACTCCTGGCCCTTTGGGTGAGTACTACTGTTGCCAATTCACTTTGCCTAACTCAGTTAGTTGTTCCTACTAACCACTCCCAACTAACTAGTTCCTACAAACCATCCCAGTTTCAGATTTAATTCCTTCAACCACACATTGAAAGATATTGTTAAAAAATGTACATGATAATTTTGTTGTATATGTGAATGGAATAGTAAGTTATGCATAGTAGATTTGCAGTTTCATGTACAATCATCTTTGTTATGGAAATGCTTGTTTTATTCCATAAATTAAAAATACAACTTAAAAAGATATTGTTGCTATAAAATAATAGCTGTCAGCATTTCATGTCATGTGCCAACTTCTCTTTATTCTCATAAGTACAGTTTCTTTTTGCTGTGAAAGGATCTCTGCAGTTGCAATGGTTCTTGATCTTGAGTCAAAATAATGAAATCTGGGGTATAAAAGAGTCCCTCAGAGAAGTCATCTGGTGCCAACTCTTCATTTAACAGGTGAAGACACTAAGGCCCAGAGAAGTTAAATAATTTGGCTATGCTATATAACTAGTTCATGATGGCAGAGCCAGGACTGGGATGAGCGCCTTGACTCAAAGTCCAGTGTTCTTCCTTCACTCCACATTCTCTTTAACAGAGCTTTACTTTTCTTTAAATTTCCATACTTATACAAGTTTTACCAAATCTTTGTGAGAAAGATCTTTAAGGCTCAAGAGCACTTCAGCATTTTAGCAAGCTTAGCTTTGATTGTTGGTAATGAGACTATGACTGTATAGGCACAAACAGGAGTCCCCAAAGCTTTTCAAAACTAGAAGTGTGGCTTAAAATTCAGAATTAACTGAGATTTACCTCCGGCCAGAGGTAACAGTCCTAGTTCCTCCATACTTTTACCGAGTTGCTAATCAAGAATGCATTATGGAATCCTAGTTGCACAGCTGTCATTTAACCTGCCCTACACATTTTAAAGGCACCTCATTGTCACGATGTTCTTACAGAAAAAAAGCAATTTTTACAATATGAATTTCCATAAGCAAGACACTCAACATTTCTCTTTCGTTATATTTAATAATGGGCTACAATGGTGAGTGAAATGATGGACCTAATATCCTGCTGGCTATTTTATTTCCCCTCCTCCCCCTCCAAACAGGACTCTGCTTTATATGTGTGGCTTTTACTCAGAATGAATGTAGAAGGAAGTGGAAATGGGGAGTAGAGGGTGACCAAGGAAGTTAAGTCATCCAGGACATTTTTGCTTCTTTCAGGTCAGATTTTTGCTTAGGCTTTCTCTTTATGTTTCCCCAGACCATCAGTCATGACACTGAACGTCTTGCTTTCCTCGGATTATCATTCTCCTGAGTTTACAAGAAGCTAGGGCTCTCACAGCTTCCTTCTCCCCTCAGCCCGACCTCCTCTGGCCACATACTTTGCTGGAGACTCACATTCCTCCCTTGCACCAGTCCGGGGGAAGAATTGAGCTCCAATGGAGCACTGAACTGAGCACTGAACTGTCCCCGAGAAACTGACAAGAGAAGGCAGGACTGGGCAAACGCGCAGTGTGAGAGGCTGAGCCTGTGGGAGGAAGCTGGGAGGGCAAACACACTATTAAAAAAAAAAAAAAAAGCTCTTTTCCTTTTTGAGAAACCTTTCCCCTCACGGACCAAGGCGTCTCTTAAAACAACCAAAAGATTCTGTCTTGTGACAGTGAAAATGATCCAGGACAAAATAGTCAAAGCTGCAATTGACGAGACGGACACATGCTCTATTGGCCTGGGGCTACGTCCTCTGGAAGCCCTAAAAATAATAAAATGAAGTAAAATAAAAATGCACCCCCAGGCGTTGCCAGTTTTAGCCTGTCAAATTAGCTGATGAGAAGGAGAAGGATGTCCAGACCGTGCGAGAGCAAGACCCGGCGGCGGTAAATTGCAACCACAGCTGAGCAAGGACTGGAATTCAACATGTAAACTGCATTCACATAGCCTGGCTGGGGGGGTGGCTGAGAGCCAGGGTGGGGAGGGAGGGTAGGCAGTGAGGCTCAAATGCGGAGAACGCGCAAACTAGACAGCAGAGAGTGGGCTAGAAACACACACACACACAAACACACACAAACACACTGACTCTAGACCCAAACAATGTGAAGGCAGAATCCACCCTCCTCCTTCCTCTGCACAACCTGGCCACGAACACACTGCCTGCACTCCAATTTGTGGGTGGGGAAGGGTTCTCTGTTCACTACTCCCTCCCGTCTACCCGGCAGTCAACCCAAACCACTGCCGCCCTTCTCACCCTCAGTGCGGACAGCTGCAAAAGAGGAAGTCCCACGGTCGGTTGCTATGGCATACTGATGCTCTTTGGCTTTCACACCTGGCGAGCTTTAGGGGGAAGGGTGTAAGAGTTAGGCGAAGCGGGGAGTCATCCCTGTTGCACCCCATTCACAGTCCCCTTCCTTCCCCTTTCTAACTTTCTCAATCCAGCGCCCCCTCTCCCCTTCCTTACCCAAGTACTGCCGCAGGTCGAGCAGGAAGCGAGGGGGTCCCCCGTTGAGCTGATAGAAGAGGGATCCCAAGCAGAAGACGAAAAGGGTGGCCATGCAGAAACCGTAATCCCGGAGGGAGAAGCGCAGGAAAGGCAGCAAGGAACCGGGGCGTTTCCAGCTGCCCGGCCCCGGAGGGGCTCCCCCCAGGGGGGCCACATGGGTCCAGGGGTCGGTGCTGCTGTGGTGCTGCTGCTGCTGCTGCTTCTTCTTCATCGCCTGCTCCGCCGCCTCAAACAGCCTGCCCCTGCCAGGAAAGGGTCACCCATCCGCCTGCGAAGAGGAGAGCTTCAGCCGGGAGGCTGCACATGGGGAGGGACGACAAGGCGCGCGGGGAGGAAAGCACGGAAGGAGAGGGGCCAGGGAAGCTAGGGCACCGCTGAAGTTTGCTGGTGCTACTCAGGAGACTTTCCTCTCCATCGCTGCCGCCGCCGCCTTCCCTGCCAAGAGTGTCCCTGCACACTCAGGCTCCGGGGCGCTGCTGCCTTCCTTCCGAGGCTCCTCCGCTCTGTCCTGGGCGCGGAGTTCCTGACCGGCTTCTCTGGCCCCGCTGCTCTGTTCCCTGGCTCGCTCGCTCCTATCCCCAGCCCCAGCCCCCAGGGCTCGCCTCTAGCGCCAGCGCCAGCGTGTGCCCCCCTGCTTTGTGTCGAGTTCAGCGTGTTTTGTCCCCGATCAGGCTCCTCTGAAGAACGGCAGGGAAGAACAGGAGGCGGACACCATCTCCCTCGCTCCACCTCCTTGACAGGGGTTTTCCTTCTCCTCCTCCTCTTCCACCTCCCCTCCCCTCCCTTCCCTGCCTCTCTCCTCTCTCAGCTTGTGTCTCAGGGCTTCGTTTCGGTGTCACATTACTGCCTCGGAGCAGGGGAGGGGGACGTCGTTTTTTCCGCAAGTAGGAAGAAAGTTTCTCGGGTTTGGGTTTTGTTGTTGTTGTTAGTGCCCCCACCCCACCCCACCCCCCTTCTCTTCACTCTGATCTTGGTTACTGCGCCACCAGCGACCTCTTGGGGGCTCTGCTGACTTCCCTCTCGTAAACCGTCTTGGGGAGTAAGGGCCGCAACTTCAAAGAGAAAAAAAGGATGTTTTTCAAACCCAAGAAGTTCATCCTCTTGCCTATCGCCTGCGAGTTGCCTAAAAGGTTGAAGAAAGGAGACCAGAGACGGAAGGAGATTTCGTTACTGGGATGGAGAAAAGAAAAGAAATAGTCAAAGATTCTTGGCTGTAGTTAAACAGCATCCTGGTGGGGATAGAGGTCATGAGGTCTCGCTGTAAATTCCATGAAGAAAGGGAGAAGAAGGAAAAGAAAGGAATTAGAGGAGAGAATGTTCTGCCTTTATTTTCCTTGTACCCTTCCTATTCTCCTCCCCCTTCTCGGTCTTCGTATAGCTCCTCCGCCTTGAAGGGACCAATGGGAAAGGGAAGTACCTTGCTCTATTACGTGGAAGCAAAGAGAACAGAAGGCCATGTATCCCCAGCCGTCAAAACATGCAGCCCTATTACTCCATCCATCTCCTCCCTTCTCCTTAGATAGGAGAAGGGAAAGACAATAGTAAGGAAATCAATGCTGCTACACCACAAAGTCCGTTCAAGATAGACCACTTAAGTAAGAGTCATCCTGCAAACCTAGACACATCAAATTAGGGAGTCATTTATGAAAAGACCATTTTCAGATCACCGCCAGTTCAAGTGAGTCCTTTTGATTCATAATTTGCAAGATAAGAGGACAAGCTACATGGTCATAAATTGATAGGTACTTCTTTAGCTCATACAATGTACAAATAGAAGCTTCTGCTTTCAGCCTGCCTTTCAATCAGTTTTCCAATCTACTTTGTTCACTGTAGCAGAGGTATAGCTAATGATTTCATATATACCCTGGGGAGGTAGCATGTTTGGTGGAAAGAACAATTGACTTAGGAGTCGGGAGTCAGGGAGGGACACCCTGGCCAGAAAGTTACAGCTATGATTTATGGGACCACAGGGAAGTAGATCAACATACTCCATTCAGGAAAAAATGACAGCTGTGCCACTTTTTGCAGGTAGTCATCATTGAAAATATGTTACAACTGAGTCATGTCCACAATACATCTCTTTGTTGTTCTTTGGGTCAGCTGAAACTGATTTCTTTAAATATTGTGGTCTTCCAAGATTCATAACTATACAGCACCACTGGAAATTTATGTCAGAAAGATGAATTGTTGTGCTAAGGAGAAACTTGGGATCAGTAAAAGCATTGTGTGATTTCCCAAATGCAATTCAAATTGTTCTCTTCCTCCTATTTTTCTCTGAGCTCAATTCACTGTCCACTTGCAGTGCCTATCCCATATTTCTTTATTGATGTTCTCACTTGATGGTCTAGTCATCCAAGTATGTCTTAAAGTCTCAAAAAAAGGAAACGTTCCTGTGGTACTCCCTCAGACTTCCCTTGCCCAACTCATACAACCCCTGGACAATTTGGTCCCCAGAGGAGTGGTAGCTACTACTCTCAGGATTCTAATGGTAATCTTTTATTGGCAGCTATCCTCCCAAATGCTAGTTTGTGAGCCCCCACCAGTGTGTCTCCCCTTAGCAATCAGCTGATAAATTCAGTTCTGTAACAATGTCATGTAATCAAATGGCATAATAAGAATAGTAATTACAAATCATTTCTCCCAACACTAAGGGCATATTTTCCCACAAATATACCCAGGTTCCAAAAGCATGTCAGAGTGGGCAGGAATCCAAAGTACAATGGTAATGAAGCATATGTATAGGGGACCCACAATGCCAAGGCAATTTATAATTCCGAAACTGTAGGACCTTGATGTCCTATCTCTTGTTAGAGGATCCTCACAGTTTGCTACAAGTTGCTGTGCTATTCAGTTAAACTGGATTCATAGGGCACAGTGTCTCTGCTGGACTGGAGTTCATCTTAGGGCATGATGTCTCTAGGACTGCTGAGCAGGGCTGGTTGGATCACTGAGTGGCTGTATTGGCTCCTGACCAAATCTTGAAGGCTGCTAGACCAGGCTGGGTAGGCAACTCAGATGTTAGGTAAATGCTACTTGGATGACCAAAGCAGATGACTTGGCTCTGTGCTGATACATTGATATGCTGGTCTTCTGGGCAATCATTTTCCATCTTCAAACCATTGGCTGGGCTAAGGGGTATGGTACTGTCTCCAGCTGGAATATCATGGTGCTCTTTTTAGTTAAAGTACTACAGGATGTTCCTAAAGTCTAGACACATAGGAAATGTGGAGTTATTGCATCGAGTTCATGTCAATTTTACAAAGCACATCAACCTTTGCATCGCGAATGATGGAAATCATATTGAAGATGTTATTTGTTAATATTTCAATTAAATAAAATGTTGTTGAAAATTTCATTCATTTCATTTCTTGAAAATATGCATTTTTGCCTATGCGTCCAGACTTTAGGAATACCCTGTACAAAGCTTTTTTAGCTGGGGAAATGACCTTTAACATAGGATCTGCTGAAGCTTCTTTCCTTTCACTTCTTCAGCACCTGAGTCCTGATGTGGTTTGTTACCTTTAGCAAGAGATTAGAGGAGACTTGCCTCTTCTTTTGAAAAATTCTTCCTTGCTCAAAAGACTCCTTTCTCCATAAACCGCTCCATATTCCCTTAGGGTAAATAGTCTCCCCCCCATCCCTACCCCACCCTGCCCCTGGCCCCCAATCATACTATTTAGGAATCTTATATATATGGTCTATGCTCTGGATACACGTTTATTGTCTTGCTGTCCTCTTCATAAGCAATTAAGGTATTCAAGCCACCTAACCTTTCTAGGCTGGGAAATATTTTGCATTACCTTTCAAAAGTCTCAATCGTTTAGCCTCAGTAAACTTTCATCTGAAGTCTCCTGCAGCATACTCCTTTCCATTCATTTATTTTCTTCCAATTTCTTTTGAATGATAACAACAATTTATATATGACTTTATTGTTTTCAAATCACTGTATATATGTGTACATACATATACGCACACATACGTATATGCACATATACATAAATACTCACACACATATATACATAATCTCATTTGATTCTCACAACTACCCTTTAAGATAGGCGTTATCATTAGTCTCATTTCACATATGAGCAAAATGTAGCTCAGAGAGATTAAATGGTTTGCCTAGGGTCACACAGCTTGTTTTTGAGGCAGGATTTAAATCTAAATCCCAATGGAGGCCCTGTAGTCTTCTGGTGTTTGATTCGATCAGCAGAGTATCATTCATGAATTGGAACATCCAGAGGATTTCACTGTCTATAATAGAGGTTCTTAAACTTTTTAGTGCAATGGCCCAGGGGAAGCCCATAGACCCCTTCTCAATGTTTTTTTTTAATAATTGAAGGAAATGTCCAATTTCAATTAGAAGTTAGTAAAAATAAAGTTGCAAATTTTTACCATCCAAGTTTATGGACTTATAGCAATTAGAATTCTCCAAAAGTACATGGGAAGTTAGTGAGTTTCCCCTTACTGTAAGTCTATAAAAATTGTGACTGGATGATCACTGAATGGGAAATATTTTGGATAATATTCACATTTTGGGTATGGATTGTGTAAGATTATCTCTGAGATCCTTTCCAGATCTGAAATCCTCTGAGTCTATGAGGGGATACACCTGAGAAAATGAAGGTGGTTCTAGTCATGATCTAAAAGTGGAAGGAAGATCTTACACCAAAGTCAAAGAACTTCATAGAGATGATCAATCCAGGGGGCCAGACTATGATTCATGAAAGGCAATTTAGTGCAGGTATGGATTCTGGAGAGTTGAAAGAGTTGTGAGAGGTCTATAAGAAACAAAGTTAGAAAGTTTCTGTTGAGGCAGAAGGACCTTGTTCAATAATAGTTTGCCTCATATAATTCTCTACCCTGTACAGTCATTTTTTGTGGCTTTTGCCTCCATCCTCTTTGTATGTATGTATATGTATGTATGCCCCATGATTTTACACTGTCCCAATCCATTTAGGAAATTTTACATCATCCCAAACCACATAATTTTTTCTTCCCTTATGAGACAAAGACACAGACAAACTAACCAAAACAAAATCTGGATTGGTGAGGAAGAAAGGAAGAGGAGGTAGGAAGGAGGGTAAAAGTGAAGTTACACATTCATGCCCCAAATTTTTCCCCCAATTTCCACTGAAAAGACTCAAAATCCAGAGCCTATTTTCTATGCCTGGTTTTGACTTACTGTTAATGGTATTGAGGCTGCCCTGATTATACTCTGGGATGTGATGGTTGTTTACTCCTACAGCTTTTTGCTACCCTTTGTAAAGCCTGGACAATTTTTCTGTCAGCAGATGGAGGAGGCATGTGGCATGTCCATCAGAGACCAATGGCGTCATTAGTTTCTAGGAGAGTTAGGGAAGAATATGGGTGTTACACAAATTTCAACATGTGTCGTAGTTCATAATACAAAGTAATGACTTTCAGAATGATGAAAGCACTAGCTTAATATTTGTAACTGAGAAGGACTTTAGGGAAGAATTGAGATGGGTTAAAGATTCAACTTGAGCTAGGCAGTGAAAGTGCTTGAGGATGTGATTTTAAGGCTTTTCCTTCTAATCTCAACTAACAGAGCACCTTCTGTGCATCACATGTTATAAAGTATGTGGAAAATATTAGGACACTATTCCAAAATAGCCTGTTAGAAGGTCAGTAATATCATGATAAGTAGGATAAAGAAATAGGCTACTCAATGCAATGTCCAGTTATAAATATTTTCTTTTCTCAGATTTTATTTCAACACTGGATTTTCAAGAACTGTGGCATGGGTATGGCAATTTTTCATAGCTGGGAAGCTTAGTAAAGACAAAACTGGAATAAATACCATCAGATGTATCTCCAGGCCTAGGAACTTATTAGCTGTGTGATCTCATCTTCAGTTTCTTCAACTATAAAACAGGGATACTGAAAACTGAAGCACCTATTTCACACAGCTGTTGTAATCATTCTGTAGGATAACATGTGGAAGTGCTTTGTGAACTAGAAAATGTTGAGTGTTATTTTCATCATATCCAGCAGTAGGTAAAAAGTGTCAAAGTCTATTCTCCCCCCAACTTATATCAATTAAACCCTTCCAATAGTTTTCCCCCAAACAAACAGCTTTCCTTATGACTATGCATATTTAATCAAAAGTCATTATGACCAACTAGATAAGTACCATAGTTTAGGGGTTTTTTTGTTTGTGTTTTTTTAAAGCAAGAAATTATTTTAAAGGTTGTCTACTCCAGGACTACTTAAACTTTTTCCACTGGAACCCCTTTTTGGGTTGGTTGAAGTTGCAAGATACAACACAAGCAAACACTGCCAGAAACACCTTGGATTCATTACACATTTGATTTTTAATTAATTTTTGGTCATTGTGCATTCAGAAACCTTTTACTGTTGAGAATCCCAACTGTGGCCCATGGTTTAAGAAGCGCTAATCTAGGGGCTAATCTAATGAGTAGAGCATAGGCCCTGGAGTCAGGAGGACCAGAGTTCAAATCTTGCCTCAGACACTTGACACATTTACTAGCTATGTGACCTCGGGCAAGTCATTTAACCCCAATTGCCCTGCCTTCCCCCCTCAAAAAAAAGAAGCACTAGTCTACTCATTTAAGTAAAGTGACTTGCCCAAGGTCATATATGTAGAAGCTGAGCCAAGATACTAATTCAGATCACCTGACTGCAAATTCACTATACCAACTGGCTAATTATACCATCTGTACTACTGAATGGTACCTGAGGTCACTGCTGGTAGATTTCTGATTGCTACGTGCTACGGAGGAAAATGAAAAAGCATACCACATGGTCTTGGCCCTCAAGTAGCTTACTATCTAGCTAGGAAAATAAGATCAATACCATTGAAATGATTGGAGAACAATGCAAGATAGCATAGGAAGTTGGAAACACTCTACAAAATCTTATTCATCTTTCTCCCTTTTGTTCTACTTTTTACCTTTTTCCTCTTCTCTACATATACAAAAGATCCAGTGACGATAATTGGCATCACTTAGTAAATAATATACTTTGGAATACATATACATTAATATAACGTGTATGTATAGTATATATATTGCATATATAGTATGTGCATACATATGTATGTAATGTATTTTGGTTGTTTGACTCTTGCTTTAACATTTATTAGTGTTAAATTATCCTATACAGTCTCTTTAGAACTCATTCTATTTTTGATCCTTACTTCATATAAATGCAATCTTAGGCTGCGATTAAGGAGTGTCCAGGACTAAGAAGGGAGTGATAGCAGAGTTGTAACCAGGGAGCGCCACCCAGGAATTTGCCCAGGGTTCAATAATTGGAGGATGTAGACAACATATTTTTTCTTACTTTTCTTTCCCTCACCATTTAGGAACAGTGAAACTTAGCATCTGGCTAGCAAGAACCATTAGTTAAAATGGGAAGCTATTATATGAACAGGCTGTAACAAACTCCTCCACCCTCCTCCCACTCCTTTGGTAGCAGGATAAATGTTTAAAAACTGGTTCTTTGGGGGGAAATGTACATGCAACATAATTTTAAATTTGATTTGCATTATTAACATTTTCTCCATCAATCAATCAATATATATCAGGCACCTACTATATGTCAGGCACTGTGCTAAATGCCAAGGACAAAAAAAGAAGCAAAAGATAGTCCTTACCCTCAAGGAGCTCAAATCTAATGGAGGAGACAACAAACAAATATATACAAACTATGCACAGGATAAGTAGGAAATAATAGAGGAAAGGCACTAGAATTAAGAGGGGTTGGGAAAAGCTTCCTTTAGAAGATGAGATTTAAGTTGGGATTTAAAGGAAGTCAGTAAACAAAGACGAGGAAGGAGAACATTCCAGGCATGAGCAACAACCAGAGTAAATTCCTGGAACCAAGAGATGGAGTATCTTGTTTGCAGAACAGCAAAGATGCCAGTGTCACTGGACCAAGCATTACGTGGCAGGGAGTAAGATGGAAGAAGACTAAAATGATCTTAGGAAGGGACTAGGGCTAACAAAGGTCTTTAAATGCCAAACAAAGGATTTTGTCCATTATCATGGAGGTAAACGCAGCTGGAGTTTGTTGAGTAGGAGGCGATGTGGCCAGACCTGCCCTTTAGGAGATCATTCAGTCACAGTGACTGAATGGAGGATGGATGTATTATTGTGATGGAATACTACTTCACTATAAGAAAAGATGAGCTCAATGATTTTAGAATAACATGGGAAGAATTGCATGAAATAATGAAGAGTGAAATGAGCAGAACCAAGAGAGCATTGAATAAGGTAAAAGCAATATTGTTTTAAGAATGACTTTGAGAGAATAAGTTATTTTGACTGTTATAAATACACAAATTAACTCTAAAGAACATATGAAGAAAGACACTGTCTGCATCCAGAGAACAAACTGATAAATAGATGCATAGAATAATTTTACACACACACACACACACACACACACACACGCATGCACGCACGCACGCACACACACATATATGCCTAGTTGTGTCCAATGGCAGCAATCTCTAGGGCAGGGGGATGAGTAAGGAAGACAAAAAAGGGGGGAAAAAGAAATTCACACGATAATTTTGTTGTATATTTGAAAGGAATAGCAAATTGTGCATAGTAGATTTTCAGTTTCATGTGCAATCATCTTTTTATTGTACTATGTAAAATAAAATAAATTTTTAAAAAAGTAATGAGGAGAGACTTGATACAGGCACTAAATTATTTATTTTCTACACCATGTTGAAAGGCCAACAGGCTATTGCCCATAATACAGGTGTGGGGCGAAGAGGTGGTGGCAGTGTCAAAAGAGAGAAGGGGGCACATTCAAGTGCTATTGCAAAATGGAAATCAAGAGGCAAAGGCCTTGGGTATGAGGGTGGGGGTGGGGATAAAAGACAATGAGGAATTCAGGATGACTCCTAGGTTGGAAGCCTGAGGGACTGGGAGGATGGTGTTGCACTCTTTAGTAATAAAGAAGGTACGAGTAATGGGGAGGATGATTTGGGAGAAAGATTATGCATTCTGTCTTCGACATGTTGCGTTAAAGATGTCCAGTTTAGGATATATAGTATTAAGTTATAACTATGTGAAAGAAGATGTTTCTTCTGATACAATGTTACCATTATCAGAAAGCCATGGTAATGGAGCTGTGGGGGCAGAAGATCAACGTGAGACCACTTTGTGGCCAAGCAGTGCAGCTCTGGGGGTAGTATTAGGTGGTATTCCCCAGGTGCTTGTGTTGCCTAGTGTTAGATGAGTCTTTGGGAAAGTCTTGTATACTGGGGTGTGAATTGCCTTAAGTATTGGCACAGAGAATATTAAAGGATTTTGGAGTAATGAATCTGTTAAAAGTTTGGTAGCAGCTAGGTGATATCTTCTGAGACATTTCCTATTTTCTTGTCACAAGTATAAAACACAGTGTTACTACATCCTGATACAAATCAATTACCCGAAATGCCACTGGAAAACTGGTCCCCCATAGTCAAAACTGCAAATCCGGAATCGTGTGTGTGTGTGTGTGTGTGTGTGTGTGTGTGTGCGCGCACTCGCAGCACTCTTCAATCTGACTTTATACTACCCACTCAACTTAATGATGCATTGTTCCCAAACATTGTACTTTATGCTTTAGTCAGATCAGTCTACACACCAACCCTAACATCACTTTCATTCTTGTCTTCTATCTTTACTTGTGATATTTCTCACTCCAAGAATGTTCTCTCCTTTCCTTTTCACCTAGCTAAATCCTATCCTTCTTTCAAGATGTGGTTAAAATCTCGACTCTTCCATGAACTCTTCTCTGATTTCCCCAGAATCTGAATGTCTCCCTCTCCTTTAAACTTCTAAACTACATATAATTAGTATCATTCAGTTTACCATTTAATCATGCACTATTTTGTAATGGCCTCAAATTGCTTTTTATATGCTAGTCTTCACTTCTCCAACTAGACTGGGAGATCTTTTAGGGAGAGATCATGGACTGCCATATGACTGTTTCCCACTATAGCACAGTAGTAGGCCCTTAGTAAATGTTTGCTGATTGACTGAAAGCAATTACATTGATAGATAATTTGATTAGTAGAGATTAGGATCTAATAAAGAATATTTGGAAAGGAAAGATACCTGGAGAAACAATTATGGTTTATAACTTCTCATTAATACCATGAATTCTAATAATCTAACCCTGACTTAGTGTTCAGTCGTGGGTAGAAACAAAAGGTTTTATTTTTAAAATCTTCTGTTTTTATATTGCATCTACTTCCTTTGTATACTTCTACACCCCTTCACAGAGAGCCAGCCCTTATCACAAATGGAATAAAAACAAAAAGAGGAGAAAACAAGGTCAGCAAAACTTACCAACATGTAGAAAAAAGATATACATATAACATTACATGCAGTATTCTGCAAAGAAAATGGAGGAGGAACAGTTTCATTTCTTCTTTAGGGCCAACCCTGGTTCTTATTTTGTAGCATTCAGTTTTGATCATTTTATTGCTCTTCTTTGAATTTACATTATTGTTATTGTACATATTATTTTCCCAGATCTGCTTATTTCACTTTGCATGAGTTCACAGAAATCCGATTATGATTTTCTGTAGTCCTCATAGTCACCTTTCTTATAACATTTAATATTCCATTTCATTTACGTACCACAGTTTTTAGCCATCATTCTCCAAATGTTAAGCATCTATTTTATTTAGAAGTCTTTGTTACTACAAAAAGGAAACATAAATATTTTGGTACATATGAGACCTTTCTTTTCATCATTCACTTCCTTGGGGTATGTGACTACCAGCAGAGGCTTTGGTTCACAGTGGAAGGATATTTCAGTCATTTTCTTAGCACAATTCGAAATCGTTTCCCAGAATGGCGGGACCCATTCACAACTCCATCAACAATGCATTAATGTGCTAGCTTTCCCACAAGCCCTCCAATATTGGCTACACTCATTTTTAAATATCAGCTTTGTCAGTTTTCTGGGTGTGAGTTGAAACTTCAGAGTTGTTTTGATTTGCATTTCTCTTATTAATGATTTGGAGCATTCACTCATATTGTTGTTGATACTCTGAAATTCTTTTTAGAACAATTCGTTCTTGTCCTTTGACCACCATTTTATCGGGAGATGACTTTTGGCTATATACTTCTGTTATTTGCCTACCCATCTTAAATATAACATACGATAACATGAATATAAGTGAAAGACTAAAAACAACCAGCAATCAATTCCAGTAAAATGATTTAAGATAGTAAGATCATAGGTATTTTAGAAGTACAGAAAAGGTACTTTTAAAAAATACTTCTGAAAGTACTTTTTAAAAGTACCCTTTCTGTACTTCTAGAATTATTTTATGAAGATCAACCTAAGAACTTTAAAAATAAGTTCAGAAGAAAAACAGTTGTTATAAGTCCTCACCCTTTTTAAAGATAGAAAGTAACAAAACAAAAAAAAGTCCCCCAAACTAGATCTTCACAGCAAGGGCTTCAAAAGAAGGTAAATGAGTATAGAGGTCAACTTGAAAGCTTGCTAGACATAGGCTTACATCTATAACTTTAGGCACATTTCTGAACTTCTCTGAATCTCAGCTCCTCATCTGTAATGGGAAAAACAATGTTTGCTCTATCAAATCAATGTTTACTCACAACATTCTTTTGAGGAAGGGACTTTATAAATTTTAAACTTTTTAACAAATATGAATTAAGTGGAAGGTTTTTAATTGTACTATTTTATTTCCTTCCTGCCTCTTTTCATAAAAATGTCTCTAAACTGATTCTGTCTAAATGATATTGACTCAGAGTTGGATATCAGAGTTGGAAGGGATCTGAGAGGGTAACTAAGGCAATCACATTAATCCAGTGATTTCTCCTTTCCCTTCACTAAAGTATTTATTTTCTGCACCATGCCAGACTGACTATAGGCCCATGTCCCATTTCCTGCTGTCACCTAAAGGGCACCCAAAATCCTATCTGTTCAAAAACCTTTCTTCTACTAGCCTGCCATAGTATCTGAAACATCCATCATTACCATATTTTTTGTTCTATTTTCTCCAGTAGGACTTTAACCTCTTTGAGCCTCATGTTTTTCATCTACAAAGTGGGGACAATAATACTTGCACTATTAAAAGATAATTAATAGTAATAATAATAATAAATGATATTTCTAAAGTGCTGTGACCTCATCAACATGAGAACTCCCTGCACTGATACAAATCACAACCATCTCTTTTGGGGTGTGTGTGTGTGTGTGTGTGTGTGTGTGTGTGTGTGTGTGAGGCATTTGGGGCTAAGTCACTTGCCAAGGTCACACAGCTAGTTAGGATTTGAGGGGAGATTGGAACTCAGATCCCCTTGACTCCAAGGCCAGTGCTCTATCACTGTGCCACCTAGTTGCCCCCACAATCCATCTTTGCCTGCCTGCCCTATGCACTGAATAACATCAAAAAATAAAATTGATCATATATTTAAATTCTTAAAATTATATCGATGTATTTTTGCTTGATCTACATGTCATGTTTTTATTTTCTATTCTGAGCTGAAGTATCCAAAACAAAATCATGTTTCTTTCCATATACAAAGTAGCAAATTAAAAGATTACATATGAAACCACAAATCTCTTCCATAGGCTGCTTTTTAAAAACATAAATTCAACATGTGATGACTTTTAAAACTGTCCTGCTTGCTTGTGCTTCCTTCTAAACTTCTATCTGTTTTCTTCTATGCATTTTTAAAAAGTGTTTCAGTGGTTCGATTTTTTTTCTCTTGGTGGGGGGGTGGGGGGCATTACTGTTAGTTTACCTCTTCCCCTCCCAATCTACCCCAATCAATTAAAAAAAACACAACCAACTTTGTGCAACCCAGGCTTACAAGCCTGGAGGCATTTTGCATGCTCTTGAATTTGCAGAAGGAGACTCTTAATTAGTAAAGAGAATGTTGACCTGATGCTGTATGTCTTCCTGAGGGGCAGAGTTGCTGTGAGAATTTTGGGGAGGAAACAGTTTTCAAAAGAAACATATGTGTTTCCAGACAGTATTTGAGGGGAACACCTGAGCTTCCAGACATTCTTTAAGATTGACTTAAGAGGGGAGGAGAGTGAGAGGGAGAGAGGGAAAGAAAAAGGGAGGGAGAAAGAAAGAAAGGGAGGAAAAAGGACAGAGGGGAGAAGGGAGGGGGAAAAGAGAGAGGAGGAAGAAAGGAGAGAGAGAGAGAGAGAGAGAGGGAGAGAGAGAGAGAGAGAGAGAGAGAGTATAGAAGGTACAGTAATGAGTCATGTAAGGGAAGTCAGCTCTTCAATATGTCTCAAATTTCCAGCTTGTCTTCCTAGAGATTTCAGAGAATTTCCCTATGAATTACGTTGAGCTCTCTCTCCTTCCCTCCCTCCCTCCCTCCCTCTCTCTCTCTCTCTCTCTCCCTCTCTCTCTCTCTCTCTCTTCAAACTTGGTTCTGACTCCTATCAGAAAGGATTTTTCATTCTTTTTCTATTATATTCTAATTTGTATAACTCCATATTTCTGTTTGCTATTTTGCATAAATAAATGGATTTAACCATTATTTGCTATTGTGACTGTCTTCATTTAGCCACTGTTTAGTGGAGATGGTCTTCCAAATTCATGTTTCTTTTAATACTGTTGTTATTGTACACATTGTTCTCCTGGTTCTTCTCACCTCACCATATATGAGTTCATATAAGTCTTCACAGGATTCTCTAAATATCACTCTGCATTTTAATCAACAAGCACTTATTAAACATTTACTATGTGTCAAGTACTGTGTTAAGCACAAAGAATAATATAAAGAAAGGCAAAAAGCCAAAACAGTTTCTGTTCTCTACGGACTTGCTAAGTGGGAAAACAATTTGTCAGTTGTAAATAAATACGTACATACATGATAAGACACCAAGTAAAATGAAAGTAACCTTAGAGTGAAGTAGTCACATGAGTAGGGGGTTAGAAAAGGCTCCTACAGAAGGTAGCATTTCCCAATTTGTCCTTTTCCATCCACCTCCCTGGGAGCCATTCCTTATAACAAAGAATTTTTAAGAAAGAAAAGTAGTTCAACAAAATGAATCAAAACGTCAATCAAGTCAAACAGTGTTTGGAGTGTGTCCCATCCATAGCACCTTCTTCCTCCAACATTTCTACAAAGAGGGGCAGGAGGCAGGTTTTTTTCTTTTAAAGTTCTTAGGGGAAGTTTTATATCTCTAAATGCTTGCATGAATAAAATAGAGAAAAAGGAGATCAATGAATTGGGCATGCAACTGAAAAAGCTAGAAAAAGAACAAATTGAAAATCCCCAATTAAATACCAAATTAGAAATATTGAAAATCAAAGGAGAGATTAATAAAATTGAAATCAAGAAAACTATTGAATTAATAAATAAAACAAAGGGCTGGTTTTATGAAAAAAACCAAAAAAATTGGTAAACATTTGGTCAATTTGATTAAAAAAAAGAAAGAAATTACCAGTATCAAAAATGAAAAGGGGGAATTCACCTCTAATGAAGAGGAAATCAAAACAATAATTAGGAATTATTTTGCCCAATTGTATGCCCATAAATTTGACAACCTTAGGGATATGGATGAATATCTACAAAAACATAAATTGCCCAGGTTAACAGAAGAGGAAGTAAAATTTCCAAATAGCCCCATCTCAGAAAAAGAAATTGAGCAAGCCAATGAACTCCCTAGGAAAAAATCTCCGGCACCAGATGGTTTTACATGTGAATTCTATCAAACATTTAAAGAACAATTAATTCCTATACTTTATAGACTATTTAGGAAAATAGGTGAAGAAGGAGTCATACCAAATTCTTTTTACAACACAAATATGGTACTAATACCTAAACCAGGAAGAATCAAAACAGAGAAAGAAAATTATAAACCAATTTCCCTAATGAATATTGATGCAAAAATTTTAAATAAAATATTAACAAAAAGATTGCAGCAATTTATCATGAGAATAATACACTATGACTGGGTATGATTTATTCCAGGAATGCAAGGCTGGTTCAATATTAGGAAAACTATTGGCATAATTGATCATATCAAATACAAAACTAGCAGAAACCATATGATCATTTCAATAGATACAGAAAAAGCTTTTGACAAAATACAATACCCATTCCTATTAAAAACACTAGAAAGCACAGGAATAAGTGGAGCCTTCCTTAAAATTATAAATAGCATCTACCTAAAACCATCAACAAGCATTATTTGTAATGGGGATAAGCTAGATGTATTCCCAATAAGATCGGGGGTGAAACAAGGATGTCCATTATCACCCCTACTATTCAATTTGGTACTAGAAACATTAGCTGTAGCAATAAGAGAAGAAAAAGAAATTGAAGAAATTAGAATAGGCAAAGAAGAAACTAAATTATCACTTTTGCAGATGATATGATGATTTACTTAAAGAATCCTAGAGAATCAAGTAAAAAACTACTTGAAATAATAAACAACTTTAGCAAAGTTGCAGGATATAAAATAAACCCACATAAATCCTCAGCATTCCTATACATTACTAACAAAGCCCAACAGCAAAGATAGAAAGAAAAATTCCATTCAAAGTTACTGTAGACACTATAAAATATTTGGGAGTCTATCTGCCAAGACAAACCCAGGGCCTATATGAACATAATTATGAAACACTTTTCACACGAATAAAGTCAGATTTAAATAAATGGAAAAATATCAGTTGCTCATGGTTAGGCTGAGCTAATATAATAAAAATGACAATTTTGCCTAAATTAATCTATCTATTCATTCTATTTTGATACTGGTAATTTGATTTTCTTCTTTCTTTTTTTAATCAAATTGACCAAAAGTTTATCAATGTTATTGGTTGTTTTCATAAAATCAGGTCTTTGTTTTATTTATTAATTCAATAGTTTTCTTGATTTCAATTTTATTAATCTCTCCTTTGATTTTCAGTATTTCTAATTCGGTATTTAATTGGGGATTTTCAATTTGTTCTTTTTCTAGCTTTTTTTTAAAATTGAGTTCCAAATCTTCTTTCTCTCCCCACTTCCCCTTCCTTGAGAAGGCAAGCAATTTGATATTGATTATATGTGTGAAATTATGCAAAACATATTTCTATATTAGCCATATTAAAAAAGAAAATAAAACAATAAAAATAAAGAAAACTTAAAAGAAGTATGCTTTAATCTGCATTCAGAGTTGATCACTTCTTTCTCTGGAACTGGATAAAATCTCCTAAGATTAATTGTAGGTGGGAGGGCTAGGTTACCTAACTTGCAAGAAGCTGTCATGTGCATATTAGTGGCAGGATGGTTTGTAAGCCTCAGGCTAAGATTATGGTTCAGCTATGGATTCGTTCATAACTTGTGTAAGCTAAGCAAAATAATATGGAGGAGGTTAGTCTGTGAGAGATTATTAGAACTGTTGCACCTATGAAGCTTAGTGTTGACTGTATAAGGGCTTGCCACTTTTACGTCAGATAATTTACTCCATTTTATCTCTCCCTTTCTCCCTCTCTTAATATATTCCTCTCTCGCCCCTTAATTTTATTTTATTTTTTAGATATCCCTTCATGTTCAACTCACCCTGTGCTCTCTGTCTACATACATACATACATACATACATACATATATATATATATATATATATATATATATATATATATATATATATATAGATAGATATTCCCTTCAACTACGCTAATACTGAGAAAGGTCTCATGAATTACAAACATCATCTTTCTTTGTAGAAATGTAAACAAAACAGTTCAACTTTAGTAAGTCCCTTATGATTTCTCTTTCTTGTTTACTTTTTCATGCTCCTCTTGATTCTTGTATTTGAAAATCAAATTTTCTATTCAGCTCTGTTCTTTTCACTGAGAAAGCTTGAAAGCCTTCTATTTTATTGAAAATCCATATTTTGCTTTGGAATATTATACTCAGTTTTGCTGGGTAGGTGATTCTTGGTTTTAATCCTAGCTCCTTTGACCTCCAGAATATAATATTCTTCAGTCCCTTAATGTAGAAGCTGCTAGATCTTGTGTTATCCTGGTTGTGTTTCCACAATACTCAAATTGTTTCTTTCTGGCTGCTTGAAGTATTTTCTCCTTGATCTGGGAGCTCTGGAATTTGGCAACAATATTCCTAGGAGCTTTCTTTTGGGGGTCTTTTTCAAGAGGCGATTGGTGGATTCTTTCAATTTCTATTTTACCCTCTAGTTCTAGAATAGCAGGGCTATTTTCCTTGATAATTTCTTGAAAGATGATGTCTAGGCTCTTTTTTTGATCATGGCTTTCAGGTAGTCCAATAATTTTTAAATTATCTTTCCTGGATCTATTCTCCAGGTCAGTGGTTTTTCCAATGAGATATTTCACATTGTCTTCCACTTTTTCATTCCTTTGGTTCTGTTTTATAATATCTTGATTTCTCATGAAGTCACTAGCCTCCACTTGCTCCAATCTGATTTTTAAGGTGATATTTTCTTCAGTGGTCTTTTGGACCTCCTTTTCCATTTGACTAATTCTGCCTTTCAAGGCACTCGTCTCCTTATTGGCTTTTTGGAGCTCTTTTGCTATTTGGGTTAATCTATTTTTAAGGTGTTATTTTCTTCAGTATTTTTGGGTCTCCTTTGGCAAGTCTTTGACTTGTTTTTCATGATTTTCTTCATCAATTTCATTTCTCTTCCCAATTTTTCCTTTTTACTTGCTTTTCCAACTCCTTTTTTGAGCTCTTCCATGGCCTGAGACCAATTCATATTTTTCTTGGAGGCTTTTGATGTAGGCTTTATGACTTTGTTGACTTCTTATCGCTGTATGTTTTGATCTTCTTTGTCACCAGAAAAAGATTCTGTAGCCTAAGTCTGAGTCTGAGTCCTTTTGCACTGCCTGTTCATGTTCCCAGCCAACTACTTGATCCTTGAGTTTTTTGTCGGGGTATGAATGTTTGAAGAGTAGACAGAACTTTGTCCCAAGCTTTAGAGGCTGCACTGCTGTTTCCAGAACTACTTCTACTCCACAGTCACTGCAAGCTATGCCACAGCAGTGCTCCTCCTCCCCCAAGAACCACCAACCAGGACCATGACCCAGATCCAAGCAGGGCAAAGCAAGAGAACCCTGCCTCTGCACCAGCAAAGCACTCCCTGCACTCCTGCTCTGATCTGCCTCTTGATTCCTCCTGTATGGGCCAGGGACTCTGGAAGCAGCTGATGCTGGAGCTCTGGAAGCAGCTGCAGAAGCTCCCTGCTGCTGCTGCCACCACCACCACCTCTGCTGCCCCCATGGTTGGGGCTGGACTGCTCTCACTCCAATCCAGCAGTTTTCCCACTAACCTGTTCTGTGGTCTTTGGCATTTGTGGGTTGAGAAGTCCGGTAACTGCTACAGCTCAGTCATTCATGGCCCTAAGACCTGCTCTGGCTAACTCCCAGTCTGGTCTGTCCTGGCAACAGGCCATGCTGGGCTGTGCTCTGCTCCCAGCACAGTGTGACAGACCCTTCCCAGCGACCATCCCAGCTGTCCTAGGCTGGAGACCTGTTTCCCTCTGCTATTTCGTGGGTTCTGCAGCTCTAGAATTTGTTCAGAGCCATTTTTATGGGTGTTTGCAGGGATTTGGGGGAGAGCTTAAGCTAGTCCACACTGTGTGGATTTAAGGTTCATTTTTATTAAAAATGTTGTTTTACAACAGAACTTTCTCTAATTATTAGTGAAACATTTTAAGAAGTGGGGCAGTTTTTTCCATGTTCTTGATCACTGTGTTATAGCCTATTCTGTGGTGGTAAAGAAAAACACAGAAATTCTCTCTCTCTCCCTCTCCCTCCCTCCCTCTCCCTCCCTCCCTCTCCCTCCCTCCCTCCCTCCCTCCCTCTCTCTCTCTCTCTCTCTCTCTCGTGATTACATAAAATTTCAGGAAAAAATCAGAAATGTTTTGTGTCACTGTAGACAATATTTACTATTTGAGAAAAATCAAAGACAAATTTGTGTTTTAGACTGATATGTAAAAAAGTTAGGGAGAGAGAGTATGGCTTGGTGGACAGTATGGGAGTTAGGAAAGACTCCAATGCCTAGTTTCTGTCAAACTAATTTCCAGTTTTCCCCATAATTTTTGTCAAATGTTCTGTTCTTACCCCCAAAACTTGGATCTTTGCACTTATCAAACACTAAATCACTATGGTCATTTTCTACTGTGTATTGTCTACCTCATCTATTCCACTGATCCCTCACTCTATTTCTTAGAGTGTAGTCAGTACCAGATGGTTTTGACGATTGCTGTTTTGTTGGTTGATTGGTTGTTTCCCTTCATTCTCAAAGAGGACCAAAATGACATCACTATGCTTGAGTCAAGATTCAATGTGTCAGTTGTGGCTGATCAGGCCAATACAGCTCAAAATGCTCTACCACATGTTAGGCACAAATAGCCCATGTGAAAATCTGGGGTGGATATTCCGAACTTGCACATCCTGCATTTCCTTTGAGCTGTTTCAATTCTGCTTTGCTCATAGAGCATAGCACTTTCTCTGATGTGGGCATGCCATGCAGAGCAGTCTTGTGCCAATGTCTCCCATGTCACACAATCATTTCCAAAGTTCTTGAGAGACGCCTTGAGAATGTCCTTGTATCACTTCTTCTGACCACCATGTGAATGCTTGCCCTGTGTGAATTCTCCATAAAATAGTCTTTTTGGCAAGAGTACATTTTGCATTTGAACAATGTGGCCAGCCCATCAGAGTTGCACTCTGTGAAGCAGAGTTTGAATGCTTGGCAGTTTAGCTCAAGTAAGAACCTCAGTGTCTGGTACCTTATCCTGCCAGATGATCTTCAGAATCTTCCTAAGACAATTCAAATGGAAGCAATTCAGTTTCCTGGCATCTGTTCCATTGATCTACCACTCTATTTCTTAGAGTATAGCCAGTACCAAATTGTTTTGACGATTGTCATTTTGTAATATCATTTGAAATATGGAATTGTGTAGCCTTCCTTAACATACTTTCCATTCGTTCCCTTGATATTCTTGACCTTTTGTTCTTCCAGATGAATTCTGTTACTACTTTTTATAGCTCTATAAAATAATTCTTTGGTAGTATGATTGATGTGGCACTGAATAAATAAATTAACCTAAGTGGAATTGAAATTTTTTATTATATTGGCTTGGACTACCCATGAGCAATTAATATTTTTTCAGTTGTTTAGATCTGTCTTTATTCTTGTGAAAAATGTTTTATGATTGTGTTCATGTAGTTCCTGGGTTTGTCTTGGCAGGTAGATTCCCCAAGTATTTTATATTTTCTGCAGTTATTTTAAATGGCATTTCTTTTTCTATCTCTTCAAGAGCTCACATTTTAATGGAGGAGATAATAAAAAAATTTTACATTAAGTCATTTTTTCAGTTGTGTCTGATTCTCTGTGACCTCATTTGGGGTTTTCTTGGCAGAAATATTGGAGTGGCTTGTCATTTCCTTTTCCAGCTCATTTTTTTACAGATGAGGAAACTGAGGCTAAGTGACTTGCCCAGGGTCACACAGCTAGTTTGTGTCTGAAGCCAGATTTGAACTCATGAAGAAGAATCTTTCTGCCTCCAAGTCAGGTACCTTACCCTAGTGCCACCTAGCTACCCCAATATAAATGTAATGTAAATAAAGATAATGTAAATAACTACATGCACAGTGGAAACAAAAGATAATCTCAGTGAGAGGGAACCAGCAAAAGGGAGGGTGACATAAAGGAGGCAGAAAGGGACTAGAAAAGATTTCTTGCAAGAGGAGGTTTGAGCTGAGTCTTGAAGGAAGCCAGGAGACTGAAGTGAGGAAAAAGAACTTATTTAGACTTATTTAGAAAAGCCACTGTGGTGGTTATGTGGACAGAAGTGAGGAAATAAAAATTGATGTATTCCTCCATGTTTACCAAAATCAGGGAGGAAATTGAGAAAATGGCAAATACAATTTAAGTGCCTTTTGTCCCCTGCTCATTGTGAGCCAAGAATTTCATATGGTTCCCAAAAGGATGTGTTGTATAACTTCCGCTGGTCATAGGGTCATAGATTTAGAACTGAAGGAAGCCCAGAGAATTTGAGAGATTTACCTAAGGTCACACAAGTAGTAGAAACTGAATTGGAACCCAGATTCTTTGACTCTAGAACTAATGTTCTTTTCACCAAATCACTGTACCACAGTGATTTGAGGTTCATTTTTATTAAAAATGTGGTTTTACAACAGAACTTTCTCTAATTATTAGTGAAACATTTTAAGAAGTGAGGCAGTTTTTTCCATGTTCTTGATCACTGTGTTATAGCCTATTCTGTGGTGGTAAAGAAAAACACAGAAATTCTCTCTCTTTCCCTCTCCCTCCTTCCCTCCCTCCCTTTCTCTCTCTCTCTCTCTCTCTCTCTCTCTCTCTCTCTCTCTCTCTCTCGTGATTACATAAAATTTCAGGAAAAATCAGAAATGTTTCATGTCACTGTAGACAATATTTACTATTTGAGAAAAATCAAAGACAAATTTGTGTTTTAGACTGATATGTAAAAAAGTTAGGGAGAGAGAGTATGGCTTGGTGGACAGGCAACCAGTATGGGAGTTAGGAAGACCTGGATTCAAGACCTGCCTTGAACACATGCGGGCTGTATCATCAGCAAGCATTTGTTAAGTACCTATTATGTGTTAAGTGCCGTGTGACTGAGCAAATGGCATATGTTTCAGAGCAGATGCCAATCTGAATTGTTAGCAGGAATTTTCTTATTAGGAAATGTCCCTACGCCAATAAAATCATAGGTCTTGTGGCATTTAAAAAGGTTTGAGACACATAGTTTCTGGGTAATTTAATCATTTTATTAATAATGCCAGCATATTTATTAATAAAAAAGATGGTTATTTGGCTGTCTCTCTTAGACCAAAGACAACCCCTCATGGTAGTGGGTTCACAGTTTATATGCTCTTGGAAGAGTAGGTGTTCCTGAAGGTGGCAATCAGCTCTGACTGTTAACAATTCATGAGAAGATGAATATTACAATGAGGGGCTGAACTATATAACAATGTGGATCTTTGGGTATGTGACTTGAATTACCCCAATCTTGGTCAAAGAGACTTATCAATTTCCATATCACCTGTCTGACAAAAGGGAGAATCAATGCTTTCCCAGACCTGTCTGAGTAAACACAATGAGCAGGAATGCACTCATTAGCCTAAACTTAGAATTTTCTTTTCTGTCTTTGATTAGATTTCAGCCATCCTGGCTGGGTAAATCTTTTAGAAAGATTTCCCACACTGGTTGATTTCCTGACAAGGAAGTAAAAAGGGGTAAAAGTCTTGGTCCTAATTCAACAATTAGTTATTAATACAAGAGAGAAATAATCACTTGTCGTAGTCTGGACTCTGGGCCAATAAAATAAAATGAAATGTAAAAAGGCTGTACTGAGAAGAATGTCATCAGATCTGGGTTCCTTGCATCTATTCTAAGCCTTTTTTTCTGAGTAAGAAAGGGCAACTCATAAATCCTCAAGATTGAATTTTTATATATCACCTGAGATAAGTAAAGTCAATACAAATGTGTACCCAAATCATATGAACTTTAGTTCACAGCTAATTTAGACAGTTTTGACCCAATAGCTTTGCTTTCTTCGATCAGCTTCAGGCATCCTTGTGGTAGCCGCATCTGTCATCCAATGAAAGTAAGGAGCCATTGTGACTCATTGCCCTCCCTAGAAGTTGTCATAGCAACAGGGAGCCCATGCAGTAAGCCAAAAAGTATTCACTCCATGCATCCCTGAACCTATTCATTTCAAACCGAACCTCTTAGATACAGGTCAGGATGAATAGGAACCTGGGCTATCTAAGAATGTCTGCTTCATCCCAAACTTGTTTATAGAATCTTTCAGTTGATAGGAACTTCAGAGGGCAACCAGGCCAACCTTCCGCCTCATATAGAGATCTCCTTTACAATATCCCTACTGCATATTTAGCCTCTGCTTGATTATTTCTAGTGACAGGGAGCTCAGTGTTTCATAAAGTAGCCCATTCCAATTTTTAAACAAATCCGTTTTAAAGAAAATTTTCTTTAACTGACAGTCTTTAACTTTCACTCACCAATGCTAGTTATATATACCCTTTGGAGCTCTGAGGTAGAGTAGAAGTACAGCAAGGTGGTGACAGTGGATAGAGCACTGGTCCTGAAGTCAGGAAGACCTGGGTTTAAATCCAACCTTATACAGTTAATAGCTGTCTTAAGCTGGGCAAGTCATCTAACCTCTGTCTGCCTGTTTGCTTACCTGTAAAATGGGGATAATAATAGCACCTACCTCCCAGGGTTGTTGCAAATATTAAGTGAGACAATATTTATAGAGCATTTTGCAAGCCTTAAAGTGCTATATAAATGCAAGCTCTTGTTATTAATCTTCATTTTACATTACATATCATCAGATTTGCATTCCTTGCATCTACTTTTGGCTTTTTTTCTGGGTAAAAAAGGGCAACTCACAAATTGTACATCTGAAGATACAAAGATATCTGTGATCTTTTTGTTTTCTGACTTGTCACCTGGGAGAAGCCCACCCCTAACATACAGAAGAGTCCAAGTTGAGTTGAAAGCAGAAAGGTTTTGTTAGAAGGAAAATTAGACACTAGTGCTGGGGCAACCCCCTAATGGAGCCCAAAGCCTAGGAGAGGCTGGGGTACTTTATGCTTGAAAATAACCAAGGGGAAGTTTGGGGAGGAGTTAGGATGGAAAGTGGACAGTGTTTTCCAAGAACAGGTGGGTCACAGAAGCAGGATGTTTTATAGCAATGGTTGATCATAAGGCTGGTGTAAGGCAGTTTGAGGTGTACTGCTCGGTAAGGTCAGCCAGCAATCACCTACAAAGGAATCTGGGAGTGAGCAACACTTTTGGCTCACTGCAGACTCCTGATTGGCTCCTTTCAGCAAACAGGCTTACTCTTTGTCCTCTGCTTCTGTATAGTAAGGTAACTCATGGAAAATAGCCTTGTTAGTCTCAAGAGTATTTTCACAGACTTAATGTCCCTATCCTTTTCAGATCCTTTAGGATCCTGGTTTCTCAATTCTGAATGATCTAGACTACGAGTTCTTAAGCTGTGGTCAGTGAACTTGAATTATATTCCAATATAATTGTTTTCCTTTGTATTTTACTTTATGAATTTTAAAAGCATTGTTCTGAGACTGGGTCCATAGGCTTTATCGGACCACCAAGGTCCATGACACGTAAAAAAATGAAGAATCCCTGATCTCTATAGATCTCTTTAGATTATCAATGCAAAGTGGGAATCCACTTACCATTGCAGATCACAGCCCTTCCACACCTCACCCTGTGCCATTCTTGTTCATGTCTATCTATAAATCCTCTATAAGACATCTACCAGAGGTATACCAGTCTCTTTCAGAGACTTTTCTATAGTTCTTTTAACATTTTGTAGATACCAGTGTGGTATACAATCAATCAAACTGGTATACCCTTTCTTTCTACATCATAGAATTACAGAAACTCCAAGTTGAAAGGAACCTCAAAGATCAACCAACCTAAACTGTACCTTAATGAGGAACCCCTCCATAATATACCAACAAGTAGTCAGCCAGTCTATTCTAGACTCCCAAGTCTCCAGTGGGAAAACCCACTCACTTCCAAATCAGCCATTCCATTCTTGGATAATACTACTTGTCAGAAAGTTCCCCCTCTTTCCCTTACACTGAGACATCTGCCTATCTATAGCTTGTATCCATTGTTCCTAGGTCTTCCCCCTGGAGCCAAGCAGACTAATCCTACTCCCTAATGGTAGCCCTTGCCTATTTGAAAATGGCAGGGTAGCTAGGTGGTACAGTGAATAGAGCACCAGCCCTGGAGTCAGGAGGTCTTGAGTTCAAACACTTGACACTCTTACTAGCTGTGTGGCCTTGGGCAAGTCACTTAACCCCAATCACCCTGCCTTCCCCCACCCAAAAAAAAAAGAAAAGAAAAAAATGGCCATAACATTTCCAAAGTCTCCTCCAGGCTACATTTTCAGTTTCTTCAGGTTCTTCTTCTTTCAGATTCTTTGACCAGTCTTTGCATGATGCTCCTTCACAACTAATATTCTCCTCTCTGTTTTTTCAGGTTTACCAATGTCTTTTTTAAAAAGTGGAACCCAGAACCAAAAACAATACTCCAAATGTGGTATAATTAGAAAAGAGAACATTGGAAGTATCACATTCTTCATTATAGACATTATTCCTTTTTTAATGTCCACTGAAGTATTCTAGCACAAGTTTGTAGTGCCTCTAGTACCAGAAAAAGTGAATTTAAACTTTATTTGAGAGGCTTTAGAGAGCTAGTGAAGGATTTTGAGGATGGTGATCAAGACTGCTACACAATAAAAACAAGTATTGTAGCTATATGAAGAAAATACTGAAGGCTAATTTGGGGTAGGGAACAGAGAACATGGTGGTGGGGACAGCTAATAAGAGGTTATCGTAATAGTATAGATGGGCAGTAATGAGGGTCTGTGATAGTGGGATGGCAGGAGCAATAGAGAGAAAGGGTTAAATGGGAGAGATTCCATAAAAATAGAATCAACTGGGCTTGGTATATGATTAGATATTAGCAGTAAGGAAGAGAGAAATCAAAGTTAATCCCAAGGTTTTGAATATAGTAAAGTGAATAAATTGAAGGTGATGGGGGGAGAGGGCCCCTGAAATAAATAGTAAAGTCAGAAAAGAGAATATATTTTCTGGTGAAAGATTATAAATTTGGTTTTAGATCCATTGGTTTTGAGATGCTGTTGACATATCCAGGTGGCAATGTCATCTAGGTAGCTAGAGATGTAAGACATAAACTTAGTAGAGTGTTTGCAGATAGAAATAGTCTTACTATAATCCATCCTAATGAGACCACATCTGGAATATTGTGTATAGTTCTGGGTTATTGGCAAAATGGACTGTGTCCAGAGGATGATAACCAGTATGGTAAGCGGATTTGAAATCCATGAAATTCAAGCATTGGTCTTTAAATGTGGGGATTTTGGTCTATAGAAGAAAATATTTGGGGGAATAGCAAAACAGCTGTCCCAAAATATTTGAAGAGTTATAATTTAACTCTGTGCCTTATGGATAATGACTGCTTAAACAATGCTTGCTAGATTGAATTGAGGGAAGATTAGATTCATTCTAGAGGCAACTAGGTGGTTCAGTGGATAGAGCACTAGGACTGGAATCAGGTTATTCTATTTCTATTCTTTTTTCTTCTTCTACCACTGATGATCTCTCCCTTATCTGCAATGAATCTGAAACTGAAAAACTGAAATCACAGTTTAAGGCAAAACAGGTTTCTATGATTGAGGTTACTGTGGAAGGCAAGTCACTCCTCCCCCAGAGCCTCTGTCACCAGGTATGTCTGACTGTTCATAAGTGGAGGGGGGTCACTTTGACACTTGGGAAGCGGTCAATATAATACAGTGGGTGTGGGTGGCCCTAGGCATCACTGCAGTTGCAGCCCACATTACTGCTGCCTGTCCCATTTACCAGACATTTAACTAACATGCCTCCTGAAATATTGCTTTTGGTGGCCACCCTTTTGCTTCTTCCCATTTGAACATTTGCAAATTTTTTTCACAAGTACGTTGAAAGCTTGTCTTGTTATTATTGAGCAGCTCATGTGTTTGGGTTAAAGCATGTTCTGGTCCTAAGGCTCCAGCTAATTTTGTTGCTAAAATCCTGCTTTTGGGACTGAAATTCAACAAAAGGTAACTTGAGGCATGTTTTTTCTGAGCAAGATAACCATTTATTAATAGGATTCCAAACCGATTAACTAAAGGATCAATGGCCTGCCTCAGTTTCTAGCCAAAGACAAAGAATTGAGAATGCAACTCATTTTTATAAGCATAGGACAAAGAATAGAACAGAAACCACACAATTGGTTATGGAATTTGCAGCATCATGGGGTGAGGTTTCATGATTGGTTATATTAAGGAAAGAAGTTTACATGCATATGTGGGATCTGGGCCACCCCTCTCTTTCTTAAAAGCTTTTTGGAGTTTTTAGACCCAGCTTCATTCTGAAGTCATTGATAGTGGACTAGGAGTAGCAGACTCGCAGGCACCTGAGAGTGAGATAAGACCTTTAATTGGCAAAGATGAGGCTAAGATGGGACAAGGTCATCTTGTCTGCTCTCAAGAATAACACAGATGTCATGGAATTTCTTAGGAGCTGGAGTTATGAGGGATAACAAGCTTCTTTGGCACAAAGTGATTGGCTGGTAGTACTGAAATAACAATTCTCTTAGAATCAGAGTGTTTCATGAGAGTGGTGAACCTCCAAACTTAGCTCAGAGTTTTTCTTTAATTAAAAGTGATTGATAAGGAAGCTAAACTTTTGGCATCTAACTCTGAGAAAGGAAGACTGAACTTTTAAATATCTGAGCTTTTTCACTCAGAGACAAAGAAAAGGCTTAAATTTTTATATCCAATCCAGAATAGAGGAACAGAATAGAATATAAAGTATAGAAATCAATATTTGAATTTCACACTTCTTAAAGAAATTGTGCCCAGGTATGGTCCACCAGCACATATAGATTAAGGCAGGGAGTTTTATTTTACTGATTCAATACTCTCTCCAATTTATTCTTGTCTTGTGATAACTCTAAAGTTATCCCCTTATCACCCCAGATTTCAGGTCAGCTTGAGCATGTGAACAAAGAGCTTAAAACTATGATTGGCACACTGTGCTCAAACCCATCTTAAATGGCCTGATGTACTCCCCATTGATTAATTTTATCTGTGAAGCAGACCAAGGTAGGAATTACACCTCTCTCCCTTTGAAATGTTGCTTGGATACTGTCCCACAAAAGCAAAACCTTTCTCCTCCACATATACATTATTACTAGGAGGGAGATGTGTTTATTGTTTCTCACATACAGAAAATGCAAAACAGATCGAAGGAACTTCATGAAGCAGCAGCTGCAGTACAGATTGGGCCTTTGGACTTTTCATTTTATGACTTTCATCCAGGAGATAAGCTTTACATTAAGAACTTCCAGCAGACCAGTGGAACTCAACCTGTCTGGGAAGGTCCATTTAGACTGCTGACTACTCTTACTGCAATCAAAATTGGGGGAAAAGACTCTTGGTTACACTGCTCTCATGCTAAACCTGCTTCTTGCTCAGATCCATAATATGTGGCAAAGAAATGGGTTTTTCAGAAGAAAGGAAACCTTCACATGATTGTTTTGTTTAGCTTAATTCTACTGATACTACTTATTATTTCCTCCCCAGTTAATGTTAATAATAAGGAAACCAAGACCCATATAGGAGAATGCTTCCTTTTTTGCATGCCATTTATTTTAGGTTTGAAAACTCTAACTCTTGTATTCTGTAGAACTCCTGGTTTTATAATTCCCAATTTTTGTTTAATCTTAGTGTTATTGCCTTTTCTTTTCCTCTCCAATCCATTCTTCCAAGAAGGATTGGAAAAGGCTCAATACTACTATTAATCTTCGTAGCAATGTAGGGCATACTTTCCATCATCTTGGAATTATTGGACCCCATGGATGCTGGATTTGTTAGCATGCCCATCAAGGCAACGCTCCTCCCCTGGAAGTCCTTCCTGTCACAGAAAATTACTCCATCCCACAGCCAATAGTTAATTCTGGACAAAAGCCATTTTTAAAGGAGACTTTCACACTCTTTGCTTTAGTTAACCTGCCATCTTGACAATTCTAAAAAGCAAATAGAGCCAAAGGTAATAATGTTCACCAAACTTAAAAATGAACAAATGACTCTCAAATTCAAAAAGAACTTTGAGACTATAAAAGATAGAACACCATCACTGAAGTTATTAGCTCAAGGTTATTGAAATCCCTTCAGCAGTTTCATTTCTGTGTTACCAGGAGCCATAATATTGAAGCCTATTATACTATAAATGTGGGAACACCAAAAAAATGCACAAACACCTTTAATTTCCCAAATGTTGGAAAGGGAAATCCATTCATCTGTGATAAAGCTTGTCTCTTTAGTGGGGTAAATGACAACAGTTCCCAATGTGATCCTTTGGTCAATTTTACACATGCTGGGAGCAGCTGGGGTTACTTTGATAGTCATTATAATAGCATTAGGTCTAGATGAATTATGATGATTCTTATGAGTCAGAGTTTCCCCTTCAGAAGTTCCATGAGGGCTAGTACTCCTTGGTCAGTTTTTTGTTTGCGATGATTTCCTTCCCTTCCCTCAAGATCATATGGAACCTGTGACATGGCCTACCTAGCCATGCCAGAATCAACCTTTAATTATACTATAAACTCAGTTAAAAGAAAAACCACTAGAAATGTAGGATCCTGGTGGCACAGATGTGGAAAAGATCACATCCAAACCCTATAAGGCATTCTAGTGTGGGACAGAGATTTAGTTGGACTTTAATCCCAAATATTTTTGGGATGGCTGTAGTAATAGGCTCAACTAGACATATTTCTATGGAAGTTGAGGAATTTACCTGAGTCACAAGTGAACCCATCACCTCTCTTCAAATAGAAATGGATTCTTTAGCACAAATGATCATTAAAACTGTATGGTCCTAGATCTAATCACTGTCTCCTAGGGAAGGACTTGAGCTTAGATCAATCAATCCTGCTGTTCTTATATCAACTCCTCAGGAGAAATTATAACAAACATTCATGATCTCCAAAGGATTATGTTTGAAACCCAGTTAACTAGGGAAGGTGAGGACGATCAAAGCCCATGGTGGGATCCCTCTTCTTGGTTTTCTTGGTTCTCTCAGTTTCCAAGGAGGTAGTATATTAATGATTATAGTTAAATTGGTTCTTCTTGTCATAGACTTCATACTTATATTTGGGATTAGTGTCAAATATTGTATTAATTGTGGTACTAAAGCTGCTCAAAATTAATTCCTAACAATCTTATGGTGGTCCAAGATACTTAATGTAAACATACGTATACAGACAATTCTTACTTTACATAAGTGGACCATTCACAGACCTCTAAGTAAAGTGATTTTTACATAATTCAGATTGGCCCATAGAGGTGGGGAGGAGGCAAGGAGGGAGCCAGGAAGGAGACTGCAAGCCCATGAAGGGAGAGGGGGCGCAGCACATGGTTCAAGGACACATGGAGGACAGAGACAGAGAAGTGAGAGCAGGAGGAAGAACATGTCTACTATGTGCCAGGTGGGGCAGCTGGGTGGCACAGTGGATAGAGTGCCTGACCTGGAGTCAGGAAGACTGTTTTTCCTGAGTTCAAATCTGGCCTCAGACACTTATTAGCTGTGTGACCCTGGGCAAGTCAATTAACCCTGTTTTCCTCTGTTTCTTCATCTGTAAAATGAGCTGGAGAAGGAAATGGCAAATCAATCCAGTATCTTTGCCAAGAAAGCCCCGAATGGAGTCATGAAGAGTCAGACATGACTGAAAAATGACTCAACAACAAGAGAGGGTCAGATTATCAAGGGCGTTGAGTGCCAAACATAATTTTATATTTCATCCTGGAGGTGATTGGGAACCACTGTGTTTTAGGGTATCTGGGAGTGACATGGTCAAACTTGCACTTTAGCAAATCAATTTGACAGCTCATTGGATGGACTGGAGTGGGGATACTGTGTGGACTCATAGGATCATTGTGATAGTTGACTGACACATATTTTTCCAAGAATGGTAGTGTAAATTTCATTACTATTGCCAGAGTTTGCTAGTTTTGTGACCCTGAACAAGCCAATAAACCTTTTTGGACTTGCTTTTCCCCATCTGTAAAATGAGAGAGTTGCACTTGAGTTTTGAAGACTATTCCAGCTCTACTTCTAAGAGGATGCCAGGAATACCCTCCAGTAAGTATTTCTCTCCTATGCATGTTTAAATAATATGAGATTGCTTGATAAATGCAATGGTATAAATGACAATAACCCTTTGATTATTGTCAAATTAAGACTTAGAACAAGGTGATCTATGCTTACCAAAGTTGTTCGCTGCCATGGGGTCTCTCTTGTGTAGGATCCAAATGGAAGAAGGACTTGCTATAAATTGGGAAGTCATTCAGGCACTTCTGCTTTAAGATAATATTGTGCTAATTGCATCAATACCCAGGTCATTGTGGGAACTCCTTTAATGCACTCCATGATCATTCAAAAGAGATTTGCCTAACAACTCATATAGAAAAAGCTAAATGGATGCAAACTACCCGTTGTCCACATTACCTATGACCAACTTGTTGAATTAGTACATTGGTAGATATATTCAGGACAAGAATCACAGTTGAATACTATATTCTGTCTAGAAATAAATATGAGGAAAAGAGAGGACTGAATTGAACTTAGGAAATTGTACAGTGTTCTTAATGAACACCTGCTCATTGTTGGAATAAAGACCAATCACTTCAACAATTGTTTTACTGGTGATGCTGTATGAATGTGAATCCTCAAATACCACGATCTCTGAGAAATAAAGCTTGCAGATGACCAAAGACCAAGAGAGAGATACATTTTGTGTGAATTTAGGCTGTGTCTTATTTCCTATTATGTTCTATGCTCAAGAAGTGGCATAAGGAATATCATTGGAGAAATGCGTAATTAGAAAAAAGAGGTGGGATAGTCTTATGGCAAGAAAGAAGGGTACCAGATGAAAATTCAGAGTGCTTCTCTGGTATCCACAAATGTACAGAAGAGCTAGAGGAAGGTCTCCTAGATATTTGGTGAGGGTCTATGTAAGAGTAAGGACAAAAATCACACAGAGTAAGATGTTATGGATGGGGTTGTAGTCTTCAATGACAAAGCAAAGGAACAGCCAAAGTGATGAGAGCATAGACATATTGAAGTATACTGAAAATTTACATATATACGTGCACACATGTATGTATGTATACACATATGTATGTGTGTGTACATACAATTTACATCATATGTTAGGTATAAAAATATAAATTCTTGCTATTAACATGGGATGTCATTGAAACAATAGGTATATATCACAAATCAAATCATGTCCTCCAAATAATTGCTTACATTAAAAATCTGATGCAGCGTTACACACAAATCAGGCTCTATATAACATGGGGCTTTGTCTTATGCCTTAATACACAGCATGATAAAAAAGGGCCTGAATATTAATCAATTTTAATTTAGCTTGGGAAATTTATCACAAAATAGCTCATTTTCAAGCCTATTGATGTTTCATTTTCTCTATTTTTGGAATAACAAAATGAAAATGCTAATTTTTGTGCTCATCAATTATACAGGAATATGCTAGAATGAAGGAAATGATATTCACAATGTTATTTGAAATTCTAGGATGAAAGACATGACAGTATTTCAAAACAAAATGCAAAAAAGTATGCATTATTTCCACACAGCACTAATCACATTTATGTTTTCTAAAAATTAGAATTGTGCACTTGGTAATCTGCAGGAGCTTTTCAAAAAATGAAGAAGACAATTTATTTCCACCTTATAGTTCAATTTAACAATCTTTTATTAAACACCTACTATACCAATCAATCAACAAGCATTTTTTAAAAGCCCTTCAGTATACCAGTCACTACACTAAGTGTGTTAGGGATATTTTTTTTAAAAAAGGCAAAATCATAGTCCCTGAGTGCAAGGAATTCACGTTTCAATAGGAGAGGCAATGATCAAATAATTGTGTACATGTATACAATGTAAATGGAAGGTAGTCTCAAATGGAACACCCCTAGTGGGCAGGAGAACCAGGAAAGGCCTCCTGCAGAAAAGTGAGATTTGAGCAGTCTTGAAGAAAGTCAAAGAAACTAGGCAGTCAAAGTGAGGAAAAAGAACATTTCAGACATGGCAAATTGCTGGTCAAAAGACATGAAGTCAAGGCATGGATTCTTGTTACTGGATTTGAAGTATTTTTGTTTGCTACATTTTCTATTACCGTAAGAAAACATTGTGGCTGGAAAAAAAGCTACAATTTCTCTCAAAGCAAAAATCAACAATTGCCTCAGAATATGAGACAATTGTTTAGAATTGTAGGTACATTAATGTTGGTTACATGCATTAATTTTCAAGAAACTTTTTAGAATCACCTATTAGTCTATACAGCTCATTTTGTCTTTCTAAAGAAAAATATTTCCAGTACTATACTTCAAAAAAAGAATAGTAGGCACTATAGATTTACAAATCCTGGGAAGAACCTCTAGGAGTGTGCTGACCCAACCTTCTGGTGAAAGAGGTTGAGATAAAGTTTGATTTCTAAATAATAAAAAATATAGCTGTCTTGTCGATCATAAGATGTCCTCTAGAAAATACAAGTGTTGGTATTTTCTGACCTTAACATCCCACAAGGGATAGTAAAAGACAACATGTATCAGAATTATAGGTCTGCTAATCGTCCATGTGTTGGAGATGTTGGAAATATTTAAAAAACAATTCAGAATGCTGGAGCAAGCAGCGGATTCTGCCAAGAAACGAGTAAGAGAAGGCAGCAAGATTAGCATAACTACACTACAATTTAAAGGGGGAAAATGTAAAACAGTACATGAGAAACTTTTGGAAAGGGAAAATGAGGCATTGTTGATATTAAACTGATAACTAAGACAATCAACAGACTGAGTTTTGTGCAAACAGCTCCCAGGCTCATTTGGGGGCATTTTTGTTTTGCTGTTGCCTTTGTCCAAAATCATGTGCTCTGAGGAAAACTATGAGTTGCTTTAAGCATTAACAGATGCTAGATTTAAAGAGTGATAGACTTCAAAATTGCTGATTCCCATGGAAAAAATAAATACATATTCCCTGTTCTCTACAAAGTTTATGGCTATTGTACTGTGAAAGCATTTTTTTTGTTTGAAAAATTTTAAATTCAATGTTGTTTCAAGCCATGTTTTAATTGCTGGTGTTCTCATTTGTGTCTCCTTTACCATATTTCCACATTTGTTGACATTTACATATAGACATTTGTTGTCCATTTGTTTCTTCAGAAATGTGTCTAGCATTCCTATAGATTGGGAATGGCTAAACAAATCGTAGTTTATAAATGTAATGAGAATTGGCTAATGTGAAAAATTTAGATAGAGACTAAGGAAAGATAGTGTAGTGAGAGGAAGTTATAGAGTCTAGTTCTGATGAGGAATGTCCTTAACAACAACTTGTATCTTGATAATGTCCTTGACAACAACTTGTATCCAGATAAGACCCCTAAGGCCCCTGAACCAACCAATCACACCTCAGCCTCTAACTAATAACTGACCACAAAACCACAGAAGGACTTTCCCAACTTAGCACCTGTGCAGTACCTACCATTGCTTACCTGATAGTAACCTTAGTGCTAATTTACATGCTGCCTTTTCCATCAGCCAATCCTAGGCATCCTTGCCCTATTAAAAAAAAACAAAACACTTTCACCCTGGTTGCCTGCCTGCCTCCCCTAAGGAGAAGAGCCAGCTAGGTGCATTAGTTACCCTGAATAAATACCGTTGTTTGATTTGGAGACAGTCTGAGTCTGAATTCTTTTGAGATGACACGTACCTTGCACCTCAACAGTTCTTCCTTGCAAATACTCTAGTAAAGATTGAAGAAGAACACCAGTGTGATTTGGTAGTCCAATGAGAAACAATGGTGGGTATCTTTTTCAAGCTTCAGTGGGCACAGGGGGATAGCTGGAGTTCCATGAGCATAGGAAAAGGGGTCCAGCCAAAAAGCCTTCTCAGAATTCTCCCAAAACACAGACCAGGACTGGGGCCTGTAGCCAAGTACTCAGGGTAGGGAGCTCTAAGGACCAGGGGTGCATTTGCAGCTCTTTTGGTTTGACCTTCTGGTCTTAAAAGTTACAAGGAGGTGGATTAGGGCTAGGACTCATAGCTGTGCACTAGGGTCAGGGAATCAGACCAAGGGCAAGCCTGAAATTCTGTCACTCTTACCCCGCAGAGTTTTTAGTTCATTGACAAGGGCAGGGCCCACAACTGTCTGCTAAAGCACTGACTTGGATGAAACTGCAACTCTGTTGCCCAGACCCCAAAATATTTGTGCAAAGCTCAGGCCAGGAGGAGAGTGATCAGGCCATGCCTTAGATAGGACCATTACTCTTGGGGTCCTTGAAGAGCCTAGTGCTCAATACAAAGTGCTAGACAGCAGCCAGATGTCAGATAATAAGATGAGGACCAAAGAAGACTCCAACATTTTTTCTGGAAATGTACAAAGTCTGGACTTGACACAATCTCAATTCAAAAAGATTTTTTTAAAAAAGAATAACAACAGAAAACACCAGTGATAAAGGGAAATTATTGATCCAGGAGATGACCAGGTCATGAAACTTCTTCAATCTTTGATGCTCTCCTTCAATATTTGCTAGAGTATTTGTGAGGAAGAGCAAGGCTATTGAACTTCCCCTTACTCCACCATTTTTCCTTGGTCTCTACTTGAATTTTTTGTGTTTGCCAAGCATAGAAAGGTAAACACACACTTGAGTAGCTAAAAGGGACTACATAAAGATTAAGTTTTTATATATTTTTAGAGAAGAAATGCATCCCTTCAGAATCCTAGAATTGCCAAGGGTTATAGGGGAGTGATTTTATTATGGTGTTAACATGGAGATCTTGGGAATGGTTTTGTTATGTTTTGATAACCTTAAGAGAAGAAAGAAAAGATAAAGAAAATGAGACACAGGAGAAAAAAGGAAAAGGAAAGGACTGAACTTATCTCACATAATCTCACATAAATATAGTACACAAGAAGACTATATGTGGAACAAGGTTGGGGGGAGCTGGTATCACTTGAACTTCACTTTCATTGGAGTAAAACTAAGGTGTATAGGATATATACCCACATAGAATTTGTGGGTATTTATTTTATGTTCAACTCAACAAGAAAACTGGAGGGAATGAGTAGAGGTATTAGAAAGAAGAGAGGATGGAGGGAAATATAGAATTAAAAATACTGTGAATTGGGTGAATTTATGTACAACATGGAATAGGATAGCAGAATGGATTAGAAAGCAGAATTCAACAATATGTTATTTACAAGAAAGACATACAGATTTAAAATGAGAGGATGGAGCAAAATCTATTTTATTTATTTATTTTTATTATATGTATGTGTGTATAAAATTTATAATATTATTTATTCAGGTGAACTCAAAAAAGCAGTGATAGCAATCATGATCTCCGATAAGGCAATAATAAAAAATGACTTGATTGAAAGATATAAACAGGGAAATTGCATTATGCTTAAAGGGACCATAGAAAATTCATTAATATCAATATTTAATGCATATACTAAATGGCATTGCATTTAAATTCTTGAAGGAAAGGTTAAAATGATTTACAGGGAGAAATAGACAATGAAACTATAAGAGTAGGAGATTTCAATGTACCATTTTGAGGCTTAGACAAATCTAATAAAAGGTAAAAAGAAAGAAAAAAACCTGAATAGAATTTTAGAAAAATAAGATGTTTAGAACTCTGACAATTACTGAATTGAGTAGGAGTATATATGTGTCTATATACATATAATGTGCATGTTTATATACATGTATGTCTATCTTAGCAGTGTATGGCAACAAAACTTTACCATGTATTATAGCACAAAAACTTCACAAACAAGTACAGAAAAGCAGAAATATTAAATTTGTTTAAATGACCAATAAAAACTGTGAAATAAAATTTATATTCAATCATGAACTCATGAAGAAAAAATTAAAATTAATTGGAGACTAAATAACATAATCCTAAATAATTTGGAGGTCATAGAAATAACAAATCATAGAAATAATAGACAATTCGATTAGAGATAACGGCTAGAGAGTGACAACATACCAAAATTTGGAGGATGAAACTAATCCAGGAATTAGGAGAAAATTTATATTCTAAACACTTTCATGAATGAATGAAAGAATGGAAAAATGAATTGGGAATGGAGCTAAAGAAATTAGAAAGTATGAAAAATTTAAATATCAATATCAAAATAAAAATTTTAATATAAAAAGAGATTAATAAAGTCCATATTGTGAGATGATCCAGCCATTTTGGAGAGCAATTTGGAACTATGCCCAAAGGGCTATAAAAATGTTCATACCCTTTGACCCAGCAATACCACTTCTAGGGTTGTATCCCAAAGAAATCACACAAGTGGGAAAAGGACCCATATGTATATTTATAGCGGCTCTTTTTGTGGTAGCCAAGAATTGGAAATCAATTGGGGAATGGCTGAACAAGCTGTGGTATATGAAGGCGATGGAATACTATTGTGCCATAAGAAATGGGGATGATGCAGACTTCGTAACAACCTGGAAAAACCTACACGACATAATGCTGAGTTAGCGGAGCAGAACCAGGAGAACATTGTGCACAGCCACAGATATATGGATTCTTTGAGGACCAACCCTGACATACTTCGCTCTTCTCAGCAACCTAAGGTGCAAGGACAACTCCAGGGGACTCAGGATGGAGAATGCTATCTTCATCCAGAGAAAGAACTGTGAAGTTTGAATACAGATCGAGGTGCACTACATGCTCGCCTTTTTTGCTTCTCTTTTGTTTTTGTTTTTGGGTTGTTTTTTTTTTTTTGGTTCTGTTTCTTCTTTCTCATGATTCATTCCGTTGGTCATAATTCTTCTCCACAACTTGACTAGTGTATAAATTAATTCAATGAGAAGTTATATGTGATAATTATATGAGATTCCATCCTATCTTGGGGAGGGAGGGGGGAGGGAGGGGAGAAAATCTGGAACTCAAAATTATGTAGAACCGTGTGCGGTAAACTAAAAATAAATAAATAAATAAATAAATGAATGAATGAATAAATAAATAAATAAATGAATGAATGAATGAATGAATGAATGAATGAATAAATAAATAAATAAATAGGCGAATAAATAAATAAATAAATGAATGAATAAATAAATAGATAAGTAAGTAAATAAATAGATAAATAGATAAATAAATAAATAAATAAATGAATGAATGAATGAATGAATGAATAGATAGATAGATAAATAAATAAACAGATAAATAAATAAATAAACGAGAAGGCTAGAAAGATGGGAGGGGGATAGTTTATGAAGGACTTTGAATTCCAAAAAGAGGATTTTATATTTGATCCTGGTGGCAATGGGTAGCCATTGGAGTTTATTGAGTAGGGGAGTGACGTGATCAGAGGTACTTTAGGAAAATCTCTTTGGTGACTAAATGGAGGATGGATTGGAATGGGGAGAGACTTGAGGCAGACAGACTCACTAGCAGGCTTTTGCAATAGCCCAAGTGTGAGATAATGAGGGACCACACCAAATGATGGCAGTGTCAGAGAAAGAAGTGGGAGTAGTCAAGAGAGTTTGCAAAAGTTAAATCAAGAGAGGCAAAAGATTTGATACAAGGGATGAAAGGTAGTAAGGAGCTGAGGATGAGTAGACTGGAATCCTGAGGGACTGGGAGGATGGTGTTGCCCTCTACAGTAATAATGAGAGGATTTAGAAGAAAAGATAATGAGGTCAGTTTTGGACTTGTTGAGTGTAAGATGTCTGCTGGACATCCAGTTTGAGATGTTTGAAAGACAGTTGGAGATGAGAGATTAGAGGTCAGCAAGAGAAGTTAGGTAGCGCAGGATAGGTAGATTTGAGAATCATCAGCATAGAGATGGTAATTAAATCCATGGGAGCTCATTTTATGAAGTAATAAGTTCAGAAATATAAATAGAAAAAAATTCAGAGAAGCATAAGAAGACATGAAAAGATGCAGACTGAAGTGGGCAGAATCTGGAAAACAACATACATGCAATGCAAATAGAATAAAAAAAACCTAACACTTTGTAATTATAATGAACATTTGGTTCCAAAGAAGAGAAGAAAATACACATCTCTTCTTTCTTTACAGAGTTGGGGCTATAAGCATGGGATAATGCACTATTTCTGACACATACTAAGATGTTGGTTGGTTTTGTCTAATTGCTTCCCCCCCCCCTTTCTTTTTTATTCTTTTTTACAAAGTTTAACTCAGTAGATAGGAGAGTGGGAAGGAATATATTCAGAATTGAAGGTGATATAAAAATAAAAGGCACCAAGAAAATATGATTTAAAAAGCAAATATATATGTATATATCTTAACATATGTACAAGAATTAACAATCATTTTTTTATTATTTGCTGGAAATTAGCAATAGCCACAGCTTTATTTTCTTTGATTTAATAAACCTGAAATGAATAAATTCCAATGTCATCATTCAGTTCCCAACCCCTTCTCCTTTTTGATCTGGTCGTATGATTTCATTGGTTTTTGGCAATTTCTGGGATAGAAATTCCTTTTCGCTGACACAGATCCCTAAATCTTCTGAAATTGATAATCTTAGAAAGTTGCCTGGGGCAGTGAGAGTTTAAATGACAAGCTGGGGTGACAGTGCTCATAAGTATTTAAAGTAGGCCTTGAACCCTGAAACTTTCTGACTCCAAGGCTGCCCCTTTAAACCCCTTACAATTTTTTTTTCCACTTTCCATTGTCTGGATAATTCTATTCGTAGATATGTGAGTTTATGGAGGAATGGGAATTATGGCAGCATACACATGGGCAAATTAGGAATAAAGTAGCATTTTGAGATACAGGCAAGAATGTATTCATGGTTGAAATAGCTTCGCCCAATGAAACTCTTGTTTTTAACCTAACACTTTGATGGGTCAAGAAGAAGAAACTATAGATGCACCTGATATAAGTACATTTATAAAACGTTGCCATATTTTTTCCTATCATATTTGGGAAGCCAGTATGAGCACAGACATCTGAGAGGTAAGAGGTGAGTGTAAGGTAACAGGAACTCAGCAGTAGGATGAGCAGCAAGGGGTGGCTACAGAGAACAAGCCTTCTTTTTCATGTAGACACTGACTTAGGGTACGGTGCATGCTAAGCACAACTTCTAAGGTAAAGATAGGAACAGTCCCTAACTCTGAAGCTCCCTTACATATACCTAACTTTATATTTGAAAAGACCTGCAAATTGCATTTGTTAATTTGAAATTTTAAGTCAGAGCAGAGCATGAAACCAAGGTCTTTAGAGAATTTTGCTCTGAAAATGAGCAGCTAGAGTTATCTCTGATACACTTTTGTAACACTAAGAGGTTAGATATCAATATATTCTATTACATTTTATAAACATCACTTAATGAACTCAATATAGATTCAAGGTCAAAGTCGTTTCCAAAAGTAGCTGAACATAGATGATAGCCACAGCTATATTCTATTTCATTTTTTAAAAATTGAATTAAATATGCTTAATAAATTATCAATGAAACTTCTACTGAGGATGGTCTGAGGACTTCTACTGAGGATGGTGGGGTAAGGGTGGGGACCTAATGGTGCAAAAGGATTAAATGGAATGGGAAAGGAAAGAAAATTCAAATAGTATTCTAAGCAGAGAGTAACTACAGAGCACCTTTTTTTAAAAAAAAGCAACGCAATCAAGATTCTGACAATTATTCAAGCAAAGAACAAAGTACACAGCCCAATTCATGTCAGGTCCAACTTTCCTGTGATACTTAAACACACCCCCACAGAGCTGCTCCTAAAGCAGAAACTCTACTGTATTCAATTCCAACCTTAGAGCAGTTTCCAGGAAGCTACAGAACTGCATGAAGCTGAGAGGAGGAGAGACGTACAGAAAAGGAAGAAGCTTGGGTCGTGGTGTGGATAAAGAAGTTCAAATGTTCTCTCTAGTTTGCTTCCTAGATATGGTCACCAAAGAACCATGGGTGAAAAAAACAAAGGACTGATCTTTTCTTTTAGGAGGATCCAGGCTGCCTGACCTTGGAAAAATCATTGAAAATCTGCATCCCATCTGCAAAATGTTATAGTAATACCTTAGTATGCTTTATACGAGTGCCCTGAGGCCTGAATCACACTTTTAACCTGGACCAGGCAGACAGTGGGCACAGTCATTAACCAGAGGACACACTATATATGCAAGGAGTGTGAAAGATGCTCCAGCTGGGCATCAGTACATTTAGCCACATACGTAAGTAGGGACATGATCAAGCAGTATTGCCTCCAAACGTAAAAGACAAGGATAAAATATTTTCAAATCCTTGGAGACTATTACACATCAGGTGCTAGGAAAGTTAATGCTGTTACCTCCTGTGCCTGGCAAAGGGAGCCTTATACAGTGACTATCTCTCCCTGAGGAAACCTTGGAGTAAGTTCACCATTTCAGCAACTAGCTCCTGACTTAGAGTCAAATAATCAGCCTCAGCATCTGTTCTTATATGTCTATTGCTAATTTTCAGCTGAAGTTGTTCTCTGACACAGCAGAGGCCAAAGATCCTTATTTCTTCATTATCACATGGTTAAAAGAAACCAAACCAAACCATGCCAATAAGTCTGTGGCTGGGCTGGCTTTATCTGGAAAGATCAGAATGCAGAGTGAAGTTTGGCAGGCATTTGGATGCAGTGATGCCTAGGAAATAAAAGACAAATAAGAAATAAAACAAGGAATGTGGCATAGTGGCTAAAGTCTGGGCCTAGGAGTCTGGAAGACCTAGGTTGGAGTCCTGCCTTTGACACATACTAACTGTGTGACTATTAGAAAATCACTTAACCTCCAAGTGCCCCAGGCACTTCCCTACGCTTTAACTAGAGGACTACAGATTTGCATCAATGGGGAAGAGGGGAGTTTACACACTGGTATATCCCTGCACTAATAAAGCCATAGATCCAGATATCCTCCTTCAAAGGGAAAAAAAAGGAAGAGCTTGTTAAAAAAAAAGGTTCTCTGAATGCATCCGTCTCAGAAGCAGAGAGTTTAATAAATGATATGGGTATCTTTCTCTCTTTCTGATTGTCTGTCTGTCTCTCTGCCTGTCTCTCTCTCCCCTCCCATATATATGTGTGTACACATATACATATGTGTGTGTGTATATATATATATATATATGTGCATGTGCGTGTGTGTATGTGTATGCACAAACACACACCAGATATTATGCTAAATTACGAAAATACAAGCAAAAAGAAGGACAACCCCTGCCCTCAAGGAGATTAAATTCTAGTAGAGGAAGATAAGATATACAAGGGAGATGAAAAGCAGAGTAGTGGGGATGGGAAGCAAGGGAAGGTACCCAAGACCTTAGGGGAAAGGTACATATGGAAACACATAATGACTGACAATTAGATTTCCTGTAGCTGTATGCTTTCATTATTTTTATTGGAGAGGTAAACATGAGAGTTTTCTACCCACTGCCCCATTTGTGATTCTCTGAAACCAAAAACAACCTGGCTTTTTTTGTTGTTTGCCAACATGTGGGCTTTTCTTACTTTCTAACTATTATATTCCATCATTACTGAGGCTGACTCTGTACTAGGTCTTTGAGTGAAAGGCAATGTTTTATACTGACATTTTAATCAGTGGGACTTACTGTCATAAAATCTCTCTGAGACAGTAATGATTTGCAAAACCCAATATTACATCGTTTGTGGAGCTTGACATCTGTGTATAATTGACCGATTTATTAGATGGCTGTGGATCATCGATTTTCTGCACGGGAAAAAAATTAGATTGAAGGTCCTATCTTTTATTTTTTTCCAATTGATCATGTTGGCTCTCATAAATGTTCCCTTTGTGCTCGTGTTCTTGTTTTCGCACAACAGAAACTTTATTATATAGAGAACAGTGTCATAGGCCTTGGAATTGGGGTCATAATTATTTTATTTTTCAGGCCAGGGCTCAGTCCTGTTTTCAAAGCATCTGCAAAAAGCCATTTTATCCAGTGGAATTTTCCTTACAAAAGATCGTTTCTTTTCTGGGTATGTGTCTCATCAGTCTGGCATCAGCCCTATAAAGAGAAATATTCTGAAAGCCACTTTGCTTTTTTTTCTACAATGATGCCAAACAAATGGATGGACATTTATTGACAATCTATCTTCGGACCACTTCCAAGACAAGGATTACTTCCAATTTTTCCCCTTGTGCTGTTGCTGATAATCGGACATTTTTGGCTCAAATAGTTGCTTAACTGAGAAAGAGTACACTGTTAGGGCTGAAGTCAGCTGTGATTAGAACAAAATGCTAGACTCACAGCTGAAATCCTACAGTGTACTAAACATAGTATGCTCATTGCTCAACATAAAGGGAATCTTTGCTCTTTTTGGATAGACGGGGGCATACAGATGTAAGGAGAGGGTAAAGATGAATGAACACATAATTCAAAGTAAGGGACCAGAGAAAGTTACAGGCACAAGAGGGCAGTATAAGCCGATGCCAATAGGATGGTAAAGGGAAGAAATAAAACAATAAGCACATGTCTACACTAGAAAAAGCCACACTTAATGAAAGCAAAAAGCAGCAAAACAGAGTTAAGCAGATAAGAAGGGGCAGTGTGCAATGGAAAGAGTGATAATCATGGAATTAGAAGGGGCACCAAACTCATGGTGATCATAGTACTTCTCTGAGCCTCAGTTTTTAATCTTTAAAATGGGATGAAAACCACATGGACTGCCTATCTCACTGAATTGTTGTAAAGAAAGCTCTTACTAAACTTAAAAGTTTTATAATTTTTATCTGTTGGTAGTGCTTTTTTTAAGTCCACACAACCTGTATTCCACAATAAAAAAAAATCATCTACAGAGAAATAAAATGAGGACCCTAGAGGACTCTTACTAAGGTATAGGGGATCTAAGGCTCTAAAAGAAGACCACTAGCTATGAGATTACATATTCAATATAGAGGCAAATATGATACCATTGTGTTTAAATGGAAGTTAGAGTTCATAGCTAAAGTGAATTGCCATATTTGAGACATGATTTATCTATAAAGTATGCACTACTATATGCCATATTCTGTCTGAATATGTAGTACAAAAGAAAGTTGGCCAAACTTTATTCATGTTTCAAAATACGACATTTAAAAGTTACCTTTATATTTATTTACCTTTGGCATTGATTCACTCTTTAGTTTAGGATTACAAGTGTTTTAAAATAAATGAGGAAACACTATTCCCGTTAAGGAAAAGATTATCTTGTATATATTCTGTCTTTACTTATGTTGTGGGCCTGTACTTGATATAATCACCAGAATTAAGGAGCAGGAGTTGAGCAGCTAGGTGGCACAATAGATAGAGTGCTGGGCCTAGAGTCAGAAAGACCTGAGATCAAATCTAGCCTCAAACACTTACTATCTGTGAGAGCCTGGGCAAGTCATTTAACCCAGCTTGCCTCAGTTTCCTCATCCATAAAATGAACTGGAGAAGGAAATGGCAAACCACTCCAGTATCTTTGAGAAGAAAACCCCAAATGGGCTCACAAAGAGTCAGACACAACTGAAAAATGACAGTAACAACAGATTACAGGGTATTGGTTTGTTAAAATAAAAAGATATGTCTATGCCTTGTTAGCCCCTCACTAAGCATAATATCCTTCTCTGAACGACTTTCCCAACTTGTACTCACAGGCTCACAGGTTGGGTGCTCAAAAGATGGCTGCAACATTGGTTTCTAGACAATCTGATGAAGCTATAATTCTAATCTTACAGCTCATAAGGCCCCACCAGTGTACTTTCATTTAGTAGTAAGACAGTAGTTAAGGGTAGTTAGTACAAAAAACCAGACCTATAACCTCAGTGAAGTTTCCCACAAATAAACAAAGCACCCATGGGAAGAGTGAGCTCAGACTTAGAGTACAACAGTAGTGAGGCACACATGTGAGATAAACGCCTGGCAAAGGGTAACTCACAATTCCTAGTATTGAGAATGCTTTCATTTCCTATAGATTTCTAATGCAGCTTTCCTTATGTGTAACTCTCTGTTAGGTTGGCCGTCCTGGGCTCTCCCTGAGCTCAGAATGTTCGTAAAGACTGCTTCTCTCTTATATCCATATCTAACACTTTTCTCCATCAGTACAACACTCTCTGAAGTCACCCTCCCTCCCTCTCTGCCCCAGGAACTTCTCTACCTCATGCTGGATATGGTGTCTTCTTTGCTTTAGTAGCTCTGATGCTACGGATAATGAAGGAAGATGAAGAAAGTTCCCCCCTCCCCTCCTTTGCAGTCCTCTTGTACAAGTGAAGGTATCTGTCTATACAATATACTCTTAGGCCAAAATCTAAACTCCCAAACTAGGTTGCTTTTTTAAAAAATAGATATTCAGTTATGATTACTTACTGTGTATTTCCCTCCATTCTATCTTTCCTCCTGTTTGTCCTCTCTCTCCTTTCACCCTTTCCCTCCTCACCAGTGTTTTGCTTCTCTCTACCACCTTCCCTGATCTGCCTTCCCTTCTGTCAGTCTTCCCCCTCACCTTACTCAATCTCTTCCCCTCCTACTTCCCTATTTTGTAAGATATATTGTATATATTTTCATATTTCTATTTGAACATATCTATATTCAGCTGACTGTGTATATTATTCCCTCTTTGAGTCAATACTGATGAGAGTAAGTTTCAAGCAATGCCCATCACCTATCCTTCTATCTTTCCCTCCATTGCAATAGGTTTTTTGTGCCCCTTCATGCGAAACAATTTACTTCATTCTATCTCTCCCTTCCCTCTGCACCCAATGCACTCCTTTTTCTCATCTCCTAATTAATTTTTATGTCATTCCCTCAAGTTCACCTTATACCCATACCCTCTGTCTATATGTATTCCTTCTAGCTGCACTATTAGTAGTACAATTCTGAAGAATAACAAATATCATCTTCCCATGGAGGGATGTAAACAGTTTAGCTCTATTTAATCCTTTATGTTTTCCCCTTTCTCATTCTTCTCTTGATATCGGAGATCAAAATTTTTATTCATTTCTGGTCTTCTCCTTATGAAAGCCTGAAATCCTTTTATTTCACTGAATGACCATTTTTCCCTTGAAGTATTATGTTCGATTTTGCTGGGTAGGTGATTCTTGGTTGTAGTCCAAGCTCCTTTGCCTTCTGGAATATCATATTCCATGACCTCCAATCCTTTAATGTCGTAACTCCTAAATCCTGTGTAATCCTGATTGTGGCTCCCCAATATTTCAATTTTTTCTTTCTGGCCACTTGTAGTATTTTTCCCTTGACCTGATAGTTCTGAAATTTGGCTATAATGTTTCTTGGAGTTTTGATTTTGGAATCTCTCCCCTGAGGTGATAGATGGATTCTTTCAATGCCTATTTTGCCCTCTGGATCCAGGATATCAGGGCAATTTTCCTTGATAATTTCTTGAATGATGCTGTCCAGGTGTTCCTTTTGATTATGGTTTTCAAGTAGTCCATTGATTCTGACACTGTCTCTCCTGGATCTATTTTCCAAGTCAGTTGTTTCTTCCAATGAGGTATTTTACATTTTCTTCTATTTTTCATTCTTGTTGATTCTTGATGTCTCATACAGTTATTACCTTTCATTTGCCCAATTCTAATTTTTTAAAAAAAAATTGTTTTCTTCATTTAGCTTTTGTATCTCCTTTTCGATTTGGCCAATTCTGCTTTTCTTTTTTCCAAGCTGTTGACTCTTTTTTTTTAAAAAAAATATTTAGTATTTTATTTTTCCCCAATTACATTTAAAAACAATTTTAATATGTATTTTTAAAACTTTAAGTTCTAAATTCCCTCTCTTCCTCCCTTCCCCCTCCCCATTGGGGAGGCAAGCAATTTCATATAGGTTATAAATGTATAGTCATGTCCTATCCTGTACTCCATGCCCCTTTTACCCAAGTGAGACAGACCTTTCTTGCCAACCTTCCAAGTTTCTTGGACTAAAATATTGTTTCACCCCATTTTTTGTTGTTTCTACTGTTCCAGCATTCATTTTGTGGTGCTGTTTTATGGTTATTTGGAGATAAATATGACAGAGTTAAGGCAGTTTCCTGCTTACTCTGCCATCTTGGCTCCCAGAAGTTTTACGATTATATTTTGAGTCCATTTATTATATTAATTGAGGTGGGAGATGGAACTTCCTCCCTTACATAAGAGTAAAGGAGTTCTCTCTTATGGAATTGAGAAGACAACTTGTCTTTGGTTAATAGGAAATTTGCCAGTTCTGCAGGAAGTTGAGGCAAAGTGGCAGTTTTATGAAGCATGACTCCTGTAACTCTACCAGAGGACACCAAGAGGGCAAAGGAAATTCCTCTTTCTTCCTAACCTCCCACCCCCATTTACCATGGCATTTTGCCTCTGAGATCATTGCTGTTCAGTCATTTTTGTCTTGCCAACTCTCTCTGACTTCTTTTGGGGTTTTCTTGGCAAAGATACTGGAGTGATTTGCCATTTCCTTCTCCAGCTCATTTATAGATGAGACAACCAAGGCAAACAGGGTTCAATGACTTGCCCAGGGTCACACAGCTAATAAGTTTCTGAGGCCAGATATAAATTCATTTTGCCTCTAGACCTAGCGCTCTCTACACTGCACCATCCAGCTGCCCCATGCAGATGAGCTACATGCCCATTATAAGAACCACCTGCTACAGAGAGAGAGTCAAGCGAGAGCTGGTGGAGATCACCCCAAGGAGAGCGACGTCTGGCAACAGTTAAAGGAGTCAACTATGGATTCAAGAGAAAATTAACAGTTTGGAATGTAACTACACAAGGATGCAGACCTCAGAGCCCAGTTGGGCTATGTCACAGAGACTCTGCATTTGTGGAGAAGCAGTTTGAAGATACCATGAGAAGAGAAAGGCACTGGGACAGTATATGCAGGATGCAAAGTTTTCTTGACTATGTGTTCCCTACATGTGTGCCTCATTACCAAGGAACTTTGAGCTCATTCTTCCTACTGATTCTGTGTATATTTGTGGGAGACTGTGTTATTGTAAGCCCCAGGTTTATGGGGTGGAATCTTGGGCAGCTACTCTTCATACTATGCTGTCATGGTAAATAACTTTGCTCTGGGATATTTGTGTCTACTGGCTGACTATTAAAGGTAAGCACACAGTAGGTCCTGGAAAGGTACAGTTTTAGGCATAAGGACCCACAGAGCACCCTTGAGTACCCAGGAGATTGTAGCCATCTTCTGGAGGACCCAACCTGCAACCTGTGAATATGAGTTGGAGTAAGCCAAATGGGTCATTACATTTTTATAACTGTTGTTCCCCCCATTAGAATGTAAGTTCTCTGAGAGCTCATTTTTTGTTTTTGTGTCCCCAGGGCTTAGCATAGTGCCTGGTATACAGTAAGTGCTCAATAAAATCTTGTTGTTTGATGATGTAAAAGTAGGAAGGTAGAATAAAAGTATTTCCAGGCACAAAAATTTTCTTAGATGTTTGTTGACAGATAATCTTGTGGATCAACCAAAAGAAGACATATTTGCCATTCAGCTAATAGATTGCGCACAAAGAGTACTTTTCTTTTTTTAAGTTTTAGTGATGCCTTTTTAAAATTCATACCACAGTAATTTCCTACTATATCCTTCATCCTCCTCTACCCCCCAAACTTGAACTCAGAGGGTTCAGTTTTTTTTTGAGCAGATTCGTAGAATCAATAAATTTTCAGTCTGGAAGGAAATGTGGAGATTGTCTAGCTCTGTGGTTTCAAACTCGAGTTTCCTCTTTGTTTTTTGTTTATTGCCTATTAGGGTATTTGTACTACTGCCCTCTAAATCTCTGTTTCTTTTTAAAGATATGTGTTAATTAGATTATGTAGTCAATGGACTAGGTGCAATAATCCTACTGCAGAAATTTCCAATATCCAACATTCCAATAAAAGTTTCCTCATAAATTATTATGGTTGGTAGAATAGACCTTATTTTTTTAAAGGCTGTAATAGTCACAAAACTATGGTGGTCTACATGATCTACATTGGATGGCTTTAAACAAAAGCCTTAGAGACTCCCCCCACCTCCCCCATATAATCCAACCTCTTTATATTATAAATGAGACAAGTGAAGGCCAGAGAGGTTTAGTTTCTTGCCCAATTTGCTACCTTAAGCTATGCCAGCTTGGTGCCTGAGTCTGAGACCTATTTAAAAACTCTCCCTCTCTGAGTTTGGCTCTAGTAATTCATAGCTGTATTATAGCAGGGAATATTCCACTTCTGACTTTCACAGTCCAGTTACTGGGCAGAATTTTGTGGTTGCCAGAAGTAAAAAATTGGAAACTACAAATTTTGAACCCTTATGGAGTCACCAAAGCAGAGGACAAGGAAGAAATGACAATTGGTAAAGTTAAATAACAATCTGAGAAATAAAGAAAGTAGGGAGAGGTTTAAAAATCAAAAGGAGATTTGGTTGGAGACGCATGCTTTGAGTTAAAAAAATTGTTGGGTGTTGAAGTGGGGTCAATGGGAGTCAGGGGTGGGAGAGAGAAAGATTCCAAGGATTTGGGAATAAAGCCGGACATATTTCAGAGGAAACAGAAGTTGCGCAATTGTTCTTTGGACTTTATTCAGGATTAAATTAGAGATTTAGAGATAAATGAACATTTGGTACATGATGACTAATTTCATTGTATCTGAAACAAGTATTAGCTTGGAGCAAAAACTTAACCACGTGTCTAAGGAGGATTTTTAATTTCATAAAGGAAGATTAACAAAAGTAGGCCCAAGCATTCACAAGAAAGAAATTAATTAAAACATTAGCAAAGAATGTCTCAGGAGACTTGTGGAACCCATTTAAAAGAAAATCATTATTTCTCTGAGATTTGTATGCAGCATAAATTTCAATAAACCAGTTGCTATCATGATTATTAATGATAAGGTAAAATTATTGAAATCATTAATTTCATTAGTACAGATTGTTCAACACTCTTTCAGATAACAACACTTCCCTGCCATCTTATCCTGTGAATTTCCTTTCAATGCTTTCCAATAAATCTGGCATGGAAGATCTCTGGAAAATTTCAGGAATACTACTGCATCCATCTTTCATCCCCAATAATGCCTTCCACAGTGCTTCTGTCTCTTTTGATGATGCCATCAACTCTCAAGGGTTTTTGACTCTCATTTCCATGCAGATGACTTCCAGATCTATGTAGCCAGCCCAAGTCTCCCTCCTGAACTCTATTTCACCAAATGAATGTTCAATATGTATCACAAACTCAATCTGTCCAAAACAGAACTCACAAATTACCTGCCACCCCAAAGTCAGCCTTTTCCCTAACTTTCCTGTTTCTGTTGAGAATATTGCCCACTTAGGTTCACCACTTCAGAGTCATTCTTGACTTTGTCTTCCATCTTGTTCTCTATATTTCATCAGTTGCCAAATCTTCGTTATTCTTTCTCCTTAATATAGCCCCAAACCTTTCTCTGCTCTCCACTTGTGCAGCTGGCATCATAGTTCAGACCATTATCAATGATCACTTATATGATTCCAATAATTCCCTAATTGGTCTCCTTTCTTCAAGTATCTTTACTTTCCAATTCTTTCCTGTGGTTGTTCAACTGATATACCTAGAGCACAAATTACCACATCACTGCCTTGATCAAGAATTTCCTCTCTCTTGCCTCTAGGACAGAGGTTCTTAAAATTGTGTGTGTGTGTGTGTGTGTGTGTGTGTGTGTGTGTGTGAGAGAGAGAGAGAGAGAGAGAGAGAGAGAGACAGAGACAGAGACAGAGAGACAGAGACAGAGAGAGAGAGAAATGGACACTACTGGCTGTCTTGTGAAGGCTATGGACCCCTTAGAATAATTTTTAAGTAAAATGAAATAACTGAGATTACAAAGGAGATCAATTATTTTCAAATACAATTATCAAAGTATTAAAAGACAAATTCAGAGACTCCAGATAAAGAAATCCTTCTCTAGGATAAAATACAAACTTGTATTTTGAAGCCTTTCACAGGCTGGTTTCAGTCTCCCTTTTCATACTGTTTGCATATTACTATCTTTCATGTACTCTAGGTTTCAGCCAAATTGCCTTGCTTTTGCCTTGCTCCTTGTACGTAACATCCCATCTCTCATCTTCTTGCCTTTGCATGGGCTTGTCCCTCCTGCCAGGAATGTTATCCCTTCTTACTTCCACCTCATAGAATCCCTAACTTTTTCCAAAGCTCAGCTCAAGTTCCACCTTGTACAGAAAGTCTGTCCTGTCACCTCCTCATTGTTAGTACCTTCCCTTCAGAGATTACTTTGTGTCTCCTGTGAAGAAATTTAGTATCTCTGTACATATTGCACACCCTCTCACACCCAACAGTAGAACGTAAGCTCCTTGAGGCCAAGGACTATGTCGTTTTTGCCTATGTATACCCAATACCTCGCACACAATGGGTGAGTAAGAGATGTTTGATGAATGAAAGAATGAATGAGAGCAAGTCTTTGCTAACACACTTCAATCTATTTGTGTCCACCATGCTTCTTTCCATTATACATTAGATTATTTCTAATTATGATTAGTCCTAATTCTTCTGTGATCATGGTATTCCTTAATTCAAAGCTTTCCATGTAACTTTTCAAATTTAATTGTTCTTCCAAAATAATGTATGATTAGTAGACTATTACTACTACTACTACTACTACTAGCACTACTACTAATGATGATGATGATGATGATGATGATACTAATAGCTAACATTTATGCCATGCCTACTATGTGACAAGCATTGTGATATGTGCTTTGCAAATTATCGTCTTGTTTGGTCCTCCCAACAACACTGGGAGGTAGGTTTCATTATTATCTCTCTTTTACAGATGAGGAAACTGAGGCAAACAGCTGATAAGTGGCTTGCCTGGGGTCAGACAGCTAGTAAATCAGAGGCCAGATTTGAACTCAAATCTTACTGAGTCCAGGCTCAGTGCTCTATCTACTATGGCACCTAGCTGCTCCCAATATTAATAGATAAATTGAAGCTGTTGGAGGTAAGGACTATGTAACTTGCTCCTTGCTTTGCCCATAACCTAAATCATCTGTTCCTAGGTCCTGCAAATTGTAAAACAAACAACCAAAAAACACTGTGTATTTAAATGTAACAGAATCTCCAAATTTGCTGGAACATTTTCCTTGAAGGCGGACATGAGCTGAAGGCCATGTTTCTTGCTGGGGTGACACTGCTGATTTGTCTCTAGTGACTAGGAGTGGGGGGAAGAAGAAGGAATCTTTCTCAAAGATGGATGGCAACAGAGCTTAGGGAGACTCTTGTCTAGAAACCTCCATCACCTGCTCTGTAGCCCATTAAAGATGAGGAGATGTGATGGGTCCTCTCTTTTGGGATTCTTCTAGTACTCCTTGTACTTCTGGAGGGGGAAATGGGGAGAAAGGGAGGTGAATGTCTCCCCTCTTTTCCTCCCCCAGTAGTAACATTATTTCTTCTTACCATTGAGTTGCCCTCTTCCCTACTCACTGAAGACCAATCAAGAATTTCTGTATCATCACGTAAATACTTATACAATATTTAGATATTTTATTTAGAAGAAAGCCTCCTGATCAACGAATTACACCTGAAAACTTAACCAGAGAGTTTGAGGAAAAGCATCTAATTCGATTCTTTTTTCTTGGAAAAGAAAACCTCTTGTAGCAGAGGCCCACTGTCTCTCTTATGGTGTAAATGCTCCTGGTTTAGGTTTGAATGTATCTAGTACACAACAGAAGCTAAATTCTAGAAATGGCAATTCTCCTTTAGGTGAAAAACTGCCTAAGGTGAGCTTTTCAGGGGTCTTGAATCAGATGAAATCATGCCTTAATGTGGTTCTTAGTGGCTGCCACTTCCACTCATTATGGCCCTCATCTATCATTCCAGAACTATTAAAGGAGCCTAGCAGTTTTCTTACTGAAAATTAGCCTACCTTATTGTTTAATCAAAATCCAATAGCATTTCTTGACTGCAATTAAGTCTTATGTTAGACTGATGTCCTACAACTGTGACCAAAGATGCCCAATATGCATTCATTAGAAAGTTCTCAATTCTGTAGACAAACTGAGGTTTTAGAATTGAATTTTGCATGGTATTCTCAAGGTGATGAAAACATAATCGAGTGACCTCTATATTATACAATTTTCACTTGTCCACTTACGCCTACCAATTTCCAAAAGTGTCTCCCCTATTAGAATTTAAGTTCCTTAAGGGTAGAGATTATCCCTTTTTTGTATCTGTATCCCCAGAATTTAGCATGCTGCCTGGCACATAGTAAGTCCATAATAAATGCTTTTCATTTATTCATTCATCTACTTGGGCACAAAAAATTCTTCAAGTTTTGTGTCCAGCAAATCACATAAGAATCTCTTTGTTGAGGCTTGGTCTATGCTAGCAAGATAGGGCTAATGGTATTTATACTACCTACAATTATAGTGACATACTAATACCTGTAATAATATTTCTACTACCCATCTCAGTGGGTTGCTGCGAAGAAAGTGCTTAGTAAACTTGAAACTTTTACAGTTATGATCAGGTTCATTTTTAAAAATCCACATAACTTATGTTCAACCTTGGGAAGAAAAGCTCCAAAGGGCAAAAAATACTCTAACAGACCATTATTAAAGGGAAGTACATTTCAAAGGTTTCCATCTGTTTTCATCTCTATCCCCAGCAGCTTTCTCATCCCAGAGTGGCCTCTGCCTCTGTGGCCTCCTCTTCTAATTGATGAGTTCCTTCCAGGGATCACCACTTTAAGGACATACCCAGGCATATCCCAGCTCACTTCTCTCTCAGTTCTACTCCTGACTCTCCCAACTCTTACAAACACCCTCCCACCTTTCTCCCTTTTGTGTTTTCTCTTTCCTCTTTAGTGTAAGCAACTTGAGGGCAGAGTTGTTCTTTTTTTTTACTTTTATTTGTATTTCCAGAACTTAGCCCTGTGCCTGACATATAGTTAAGTTCTTGATAAATCTGTCTTTGTGTGTCTCTCTCTCTGTGTCTCTCTGTCTCTGTCTCTCTCTCTCTCTATCGCTCTCTGTCTCTCTGTCTGTCTCTGTCTCTCTGTCTCTGTCTCTGTCTCTCTCTGTATCTCTGTTTCTCTGTCTGTCTTTCTTTTTTTCCTCTCTCTGAAAATCTCTACTTTTGAGACTATGCTTTTAAAGTCAATATAAATTTGATATGTCTAAGTGTGAACATGAATTTCCTCTGTGGAAATTCTGATCCCACATCCATGAAAATATAAGACCCTAGATAAGGACAACTTGGATGAAGGAGAATTCAAGGACCCTGGGAGGCTAGCCACCATGGCAAACTCAAGCCATGAAAGCACTAGTAGTGGTGGGGAACTGTCAACTGCTGAAGTTTGGGTTGAAGATTAAGGAGTGTGGGACTATGTCTAATGGCAAGGTTTATAAAAGTCTTGGCATTCTAAATAGATTGAATGAGTCAACTTACAAAATATACCTTCTTGATGAGCTTAAGGCAGTTTTGAACACTGATTTTCATGGATGTTTGCCTGACCCTTGACATGATTGCTGGTTCTGACCTTGTGTATCCAAATCCTCCTGAATTGCTGACTCCTATTTGGGAACATTATACATACCTCTTGTGACCCTTCCTCTTTGATAACTAGTGATAAATAATCTTTGGTCTATGTCATCTTCCACTTGTTTCTGACCCCTTGCCCTGAACTTGTAAATATTATGCCTCCCCCATAATCATAGAGACTTCCTGGTGGCAATCTCTGCTAGTCTTGTGCCTCATCCTAACCCTAAGGAAGACTGGGGTAGGGGTGGAGGTGACAATTCAAGAGAGACTCATGCTACCCAAGGGAGACTCAAACTTTCCCAGAGAATGTTGGACTCCCTACAAGCTCTGAAAGTAATAGATAAGGGAATCAGAGGATCATATTTTTAGATCTGGAAAGAACCTTAGATACTAACATCTTCATTTTACAGATGAGGTTCATTTGAGTTTAATTTACTTGCTTTGTCACATGATGAGTAACAGGTGAACTTTGAACCCTGGTTCTCTGATTCCAAATCCTGTACTTTCTTCTGTTATACCATGATGGCCGTCCTAGGAGAAGGAGGGCTCAAACTTCATTGTTAGACAAACATACAAGATATAATAAGCCCAACCCCTTAAGCAGGTAGAGCTCCAGTTATAAGGGACTCATTTAGCTGAGAACTATCTGTGGCACTGGTCAAGCCTCCTTTGGTCTGCTCTAGTGTCTGAGCCTGGCTGCTTCACAATCTAGGCTCCACTTTTGTCCACTGACCTTGCTATGATCTCTTGCTAGGCCCGTATGGACCATATTCATAGGGACTGGGGAAATGTAGTGGACCTGAGATTCCACCAATACAGGAAACTGCCTGGTAAGGAAACTTGATGTTGCAAGTGGTACTTTCTCCGCAATTTATAGTCTTAGAGGCTTGTCTGGGGCGATGAGAAGTAAATCCATTTGCCAAGGCTTATAGCCAGATGTGGGATTTAAACACAATTCATCTTGGCTCTAGGTCTCTATCCATGAATATTCTGTTTCTTCTTTGTCCATAGCCCTCTTATAAATTATGAACCTTATAGATTCCTACCTGCCTGATCACACCTTCCTTTATATGTGATAAGGTTTAGTCCTACCTAAACCCTAGGCAGAGATGGTCTCAAGGCCACATGTGGTCCTCTAGGTACTCAAGTGTGGCCCTTTGAATCCAAACTTAACAGAACAAATCCCCTTAATAAAAGGATTTTTTCCATAAAACTTGGACTCAGTCAAAAGGTCGTGCCCAAGGACCTAGAAGGCCACATGCAGCCTTGGGGCTGTAGGTTCCCTAACCCCTGCCTTGGCATTGATTCATTCTTTAATTACAAGGCAAAGCACTGATTCTGAAAATGGATGCAGTTGCGTTAGTGGGGAAGGTAGTGTCCGCTAAGCAGAGAATTGCCTTGCATGTAGGAGCTATCAACAATAGCTCTGTTTTCCCCTACCCCTAGCACCAGCTATGAATATACTATATTGTGTGCTTGGGTGGTAATTGGTTTTCTTAGGACTACTGTTTGATTAACGACCACCAAGAAAATGTTGGTTGTAAGGATGCTAAGCTGGAAATATCATTTCACCTTTCTTTCGAGTCTGTCTCTACCTAAGGTAAAAATACTTTTGCTTCCAGTGAATATGGAGGAAAATATTGGTTATTTAACTGTCAGTGTGAAAGTGTTAAATTTGGAGTCAGGAGACATATTTCAAATCCTGGTCTGATGTCTACTAGAAATGTGACCATGTATAAGCTATTTAACCTCCCTTCCTTATCTGTAAAATGGGGTTAATCATTGTTGGATCACCTTCCTCACAGGGTTGCTATAAGAAAAGTACATTGTAAACCTTAAGCATGAATCTAAATACATATCAATACATTGATAGACCTGGATTCTCATTAATATATCCTCCTTCTGGTGCTATACATCAGGTCCTACCATTTGCTACAATTCTTGCCATATTATTCATATCCATGTCAGTCAACAAGCACTTATTAAGCACCTACTATCTGCCAGATGCCATGTTAAGCCATGTCTTCCCATATATCCTCCATAGGGGGCCCACCCAATGTTCTAGGGACTTTCTAGTTCTCTCAACACTATTTGGATACTAATGGAACATGTCAGCTGTCCATCCATTATCCACAAATCCCATTATATGACCTATCCACATCTTTCCCAATCATATATCTTTTTGATAACCTCTTTTGTGCCACTTCTGGTAAAGAATTCTTTATTGGCAATATGATTACAGCTTATTTTAGCCATCGTATATCTTCTATCAATCTTTGAGTGACCAGCAACTTTAATTTTTCAAAGACTGCTCTATTCTATGATTTCCAATCATATAGCATAACTGGGAGAATAGTGGGATTAAAATGCTAGGTCTTTGTTTTGTGGAGAAATTTGAGGTCTTTCAAATACAATCCATCCCCACTCCTCACCAACACACACACATACTTATGGATTAATTCAATTGGCTGTTGAACTAGCTGCATATAATAGTTACCAGTAGACAATTGGCATTCTTCACCCATTTCATTTTTTCTATGTAGACAATTAATCTAAACATTAAACGTAATTATGAATCTCATTTAAGAAATTCTGCAATATTCTGGGGTTTGATTCCATCATCCACAAACAGGAGAATCTGGAGGATTTTCACAATTTTTAAGGAATCCCCACCCCACTTTGGACACAGCACGGGCTCTCCTCCTTGACAGTAACAAATACCTTTACCAAGTACCTCTTTGCTTACTCCTCTATTGCTGGCTAATTTGTACTTCTTGAAGGTTCTATGAACAAAGTTATTTCTGTGCTTTTCTCTTCCATGGGATTAGCACATATGTAGGGAACACTGTTTTGGAAGTCAGTCCCTGAGAAGGCATTTTGTTCTATCAAATCAAATGGTAGTTCATCGTCAACAAATAAGGCATACAGTGGGATCTTAGATTTGCTGCAGCTTTCAGTCAAATGTGTAAAGACGTCTGCTATAAAATATTATTCATGAAAGTCAGCATATGCTTTATCCTATTTTCTTCAAAGCTGCTCCTGATATATTTGTAGATTATTCTCATAAAGATTTTTTAGAAATGGGAAAGTAGGCATACAGGTCCATAACTATTCACAATTTTTATCACTTTCTGGTAGTAACATCCATAATTTTTTCCCAAGTGTTTGGTATTCTTCCCACTTTTAAATATCTTGAAACTAAATTCTTTAGCACCCATAAAATTCTGTCACCTCTAAGCACAGAACTCTTCTTTGAATACTTGGTCTACATTAGCTACCCTTCTTGTTTCTGTATTCTTTAGTTATGATTTCTTCCTCCTTATTGCGAGCGTCAAAAACCCTGATGTTAAGAGTCTGAACGTGGTGTCTCCAATGACAGTGATGAAGAGAAGAGGTTGCAGTCATGACAGGTCTTTCCTGTTTGTTCTGGCTATTTGTTTTCCTCTTAGTTTCCTCCTATATGGTCGGACAATTAGACAAGTCCCCTTGGACTTGTCTACTGGACAAAGGCACCTTCCAAAGGGCTGGGCATAAGCTCGGACCTGACTCCTTTCTGTGGGATGTGTGGTGAGGTATCATTGCTATTGGGGAGTAGGGGTGGCCAGAGAAAGAAATCTCTTCTTCCCTTGCTAGAAACACAAGGGATATTTGTCAGTTTCAAAATGATGTGAATGATGTGTATGTGTGTGTGTGTGTGTGTGTGTGTGAGAGAGAGAGAGAGAGAGAGAGAGAGAGAGAGAGAGAGAGAGTGAGAGAGAGAGAGATGCATACATAGACGGAAACAAAGAAACAGAGAAAGAGACAGGGAGACAGGGATAGAGAGACCAGGAAAGATGAAGAGTGATACAGAGATACAGAGACAGACTATGGAGAAACAGAGACAGAAAGACATTGACAGAGAATGGCAGGCAGACAGACTGATAGAAACAGAAATACACATAGAGAGAAAGAGATAAAGACTCCAGTGAGATGGCATGTGAGATTGCTTCTGACCACACCTGTATATTGACACAAAAGGAACAATAAGAATGAAGAGTGAGAGCAACTGACATGTTACAACAACAATCACAAAATCTGATGCTTTGGTGCCACAATGTGTAGCATACAAATAGTCAGTTTTGTGGATCTTCCCTCATTTTGCTTCCCAATCTGCTCGAATCGTCTGATCTAAATCTCTGCTTTGGTAACCAGTTACTCTCCTTACCTCAGCACTTTAGGTTGGTTTTAGAACTCCACAGACTCCTGTTACCAACTCAGATCAGCCTTTGGGTTGGTGCTTGCTCTCTTTGTGGTTTGGGCCCACAGATTCTACTTTCAAGTAGGGCCTTTCCCTGACTCTGTGTTTACCCAATCTGCCAACGAACTACTTTCTTTTTTTTTTTCCTTGCAGGCTTTTTAATATGCCATTTTAAAAAGGAAAAGGTACATTTTCTATAGTTTGACATTGCTGTACCATTAAAATCTTTTTTTTAAATGTAACTTTAACACAATTTTACCAACAAATATTGAAAGATAACAAGAACATTAGTAAGGCCTTAATTTTACCAATTAGTATCCTACTTTAGTCCCTTGGTAGACTTTTTGGTGACTATTGTCTCCTAATCCATGATGCTTCAAAATGCTGTGGATTGAACCTTATCACTGTTGTGTTTGCAATTTGTTCTTTAATTCCTCTTGGGGTTGTCAATTTACTTTTTGTTGTTGTTTCAGGCCCAAGGAAAGATGCAAAGATAAAACAATACAATCAGTTCCTGCCCTCAAGCAGTTTATATTCTACTAACAAATGCAGCATGAACATAGAGCAGTAAATATGAGTTATTTTGAGGAGTGAGAAAGCACTAATTCAAGGCATTAGGGAAAAGACTGTTTAAGGAGGAAGCACATGACTGAGCCTTAGAGAAAACAAAAGATTTTTGGAAATGGCAGTGGGGTGAATCACATTCCAGGCATGTTCAAAGTCACAGAGGCAGGAGCTATCAGCTAGTTCTGTTGCAACAGAAGAGTACATTCCCCTCTTTATCACCTCTCTCCTACTCTACTTCGATAGCATTCTAAGTGGGCTCTCTGCCTCCAGTCTCTCTTCCCTAATCTACCCTCCACTCAGCTGACAAAGTAATTTTTCTAAACTCTAGGTATGAGTCTCCCTTCTCAATGAGCTCCAGTGGTTCCCAATTACCTCCAGGACAAAAAAAAATATCTCTTTTAGGCATATAAATCTCTATATTACCTGATGCATTTCTACCTTTCCAGGCTTTGATCCAGCTGCACTGGCCTACCAGTAGTTCCATGAACAGGATATATTTATCTACATCTTTGGACTGTCCTCCAAATTTGGTATGCTCTGTCCACTTACCTATCCATATTAGTTTCTGTGGCTTTCCTCAAAGCTCAGCTCAAAGACAACTCTCCACAGGAGTCATTTCCCAGTATCCTTAGCTGTTAATGTCTTAATCTTTCACATTACCTTCCATCTACTCCATATGTATCTTATATGTACCTAGTTACCTACATGTTGTTTCCCTCATTAGAAGGTAAGATCCTTGAGAGCAGGGACCATATCTATCTTTGAATCCTCAATACTCTTCTTGACACACAGTAAGCAATTAACAAATGCTTGTTGACCTGACTTCAAGGAAATTAATATAAAATTAGTCTGGAGATGTAGATTGGAACCATGTTTTTGGAGGCCTTTAAATGCCAGGTTAAGGAATTTGCATTTTATCCCAATAGCAATAGTAAGCCACTGAATCCTTTCGGAGTAAAGGATTAATATATTTGGATCTGTGCTTTAGAGAGATTATTTTGGGAGGTGGGTAGAAGATGGACTGGAGAGGGGAGAGACTAGAAATAAAGCCAATTAGGAGGCTATTGCAATAGTTAAGGCAAAATGAAATAAGATCTCAACTAGTATAGTGACCTTATGATCAGAGAGAATGGGATGGATGTGAGAGGTATTGTAGAGGTAGAATCAACAGGTTTTAGTCAGTGATTTCATATGGGAGGTGATGGAGAAGCACAAATGAAAGTTGACTCCTAGTTTGTATACCCTGGGTAATTAGAAAAATGATGGTAACCTTAAATATACATATATATATATATATATATATATATATAACTATAAAATAATATATATAACTATATATATTTTAAGGAGGGGTAAGTATAAGGAAGAACATAATGATCTATTTTGAATATAGTGGATTTGAGGTGCTTGTGAGACCACCAAGGTAGAGAAGAACAGCAAATAAGTGTTGATATAAGACTAACATAAGAAAAACATCAGGATTAGACAAATAAATGTGAACACTAATGTCCTATATATCTGTTTCACTGCAAAATTCTTAGGAAGAATCATTTAGATTCTCTTCTTCCACTTTCTCACCTTCCATTCAATTCTCAATCTCTTGAAATCTGGTTTCATGTTCTGCTACTTGACTGAAATATTTCTCATGAAGGTTGCCAGTGGTATCTGGATTACTAAACCCAAGGTCTCTGTCTTCATCCTTCTTGAACTTGTCATGGAGGGGAGAGGGGAAAGATAATGAATTCAGTTTTAGACAAATTGAATTTAAGACATCTATGGGGCATCTAGTTCAAGATACCTGTTGGGCATTTGGAGATGTGAGTCTGGAGGTTAGGAGAGAAGTTAAGACTGGTTAAGTAGATCTGAAAGTCATTTGCATTAGGTTGATAATTGAATCTAAGAGAGTGGATAGATCACAAAGACAAATAATATATAGGAAAAAAGAGGATCCAGGGCAGAGTCTTGGCACATGGTTAATAAGCATGATCCATTAGGTGGATGACTATCCAGCAAAGGACACTGAGAAAGAGAAGTGTGACATGTAGAAGGGGAACTAACACTGACAAGTGTCATGAAAATATCAAGAAAATAGAGTATAAAGGAGAAAGGGGTGATTGACAGTGCCAAAGACTGCACAGAGGTCAAGAGGGGATGAGGATTGAGAGGAAAAAAAATTTATAAAGAATGAGAGTAAGAAAAATCTTAATTTCCATGAGATTTGGGAGGTGGGAAATCTTTGGTAACTTTGGAAGGAGGAGTTTCACATGAATGATAAGGTCAGAAGCCAGACTGTAGATAAACAAGAAGAGAGAGGAAAGGAAGTGGAAGTATCATCTGTAGATGATCTGCAAGAATATTAGCTGCAGAAGTAGAAGGGAGTAAGGTGAGACAATAGCTAGCAGTGATAAATGGATCAAATGATGGGGTTTTTTTAAGATAGGGGAAACGTGGGTAATTTTATAGGCAGTAAGGAAAGAGCCAGTTAACAGGGAGAGATTGAGGATAAGTAAAAGAACAGAGATGTCAGAGAGAGGGATCTGCTTTAGAAGACAGACTGGAATGGGAACGTTTGTGCATCTAGAGGGGTTTGCCTTGTCAAATAGGGGTAAAGGAGTAAATAGTAGCAGAAGTCATCAGAGTGATTTAAATGTGTAGGAGAGAAGACGATGGAGCATTTGATAAATGGCCTCAGTTATTTCAGTGAAATATGAAGCAAGGCTCTCAGTTGAGAGAGGGAAGGAATGAAGAATCCTGAAGACTATGAGGAGGGAAAGCTGCTGTGCTGAGGGCGATAGTGAGTGGATTTGAAAGGATTGCATCGTCACAGTGACAGCCCAGTTGAGACTAGATAACATTAAACTGTAGCAGACCTAGTCAAAATGTCCAAATTTTGTGTGCTAGAGCCAGATTGTGAACATAACTGCCAAACTTGCAGTGTGAGCATTTACATGTCAGAAATCAGCAATGAGGTCCTGAATTATAGCTTTCTTGATTTCTAGACTTAGGAAAGTGATGGAGAAAGTCTGAATAACATAGATTAAATTTATGGATACATTTTCAGAGAGCTGGTTGTTTAACAGTTATCAGCATACCCGTAGATTATTTTCTCCCCTAAACCTGATCTTCTTTTGAACTTCCCCACTTTTGTTGAGGGCACCAGCATCCTCCCAGTCAACCAAATTTGCGAACTTGAAGTCATTCTTTATGCTATCCTTATCTCCCATGTACATTTCCTAAGCCTTGTGAATTCTAATTCTGAAAAGCAGGAAAGAGGCAGAGGATACTGGGGCAGGACCATAATGGAGAATTCCCAAGAAATCCCAAAGCAGTGCAGCTGGTGGAATATGAAGAATTAATTGTCCTGGGCCCTCTCCTCAAAAAGAGATTTTGGTGCTTATGGCTCCACTGTCCAATTGGAAGGTTTAATTAGAGAAACAGAAGGTATTGAGGATATGTGAATACCAAGAGTGATTCCATCTTTCAGACTGATGACATTTCCCACTGATGACATTCCTGGGGCATGATGGCATGATGGAGAAGTCCAAAGAAGTTCAAAAGCAGTGCAACTGGTAGGAATGAGAGGGAAAACCTGAATAATTATCAGTTCTTCTGAAAAAGATCTTGCCAGGTATTTTAGTGGAGCACAAGCTCAACATGAGCCATGATAGAGCAATCAAAAAGTCTAATGTTTAGAGAAATATACAATATCCAAGATAAGGGATGCTGAGAGTTCCATTATTCTCTTGCTCTGACTTGACTGCATCTGGAGTACAATGTCTTGTTCTGGGAACCACGTTAAAAAAGATCATTGATAAGCTAAAAAGTGTCTATAGGACAGCAATGTAGAGGGTTAAGGATCTTGATATAATGTCATATATAGATTGTTTGAAGGAGCTGGGGATATTTGGTTTGGAGAAGAGAAGACTTGGTGGGGAATAATAACTGTTTTCAATTATTTAAAATGTTCTTGTGTGAAAGCAGTACTAAGCTTGTTCTATTTGGCCACTAAGCACAGAACCAAGAAATTAGATGTACATGGGGAAGTGTAGAAGCTTGAAGTAAAGAAAAGACTCCTTAACAAACGGAACTGTCTAAAAGGAAAATGGGCTGCCTTGGTAATAATTTCCCCCAACTAGAGGTTTGTAAGCAAAGAATGGATGGCCAATTATTGAGTATGTTATATAAACAATTCTTGTTCATGTATGGTTTGAAATATATAACCTCTCAGGTCCCTTTCAATTCTGATAGTCTATGAGTCTGTGAAAATGAATGATTAAATAAGTAATCTCCCTGAAGTAAAGAGAGAAGATGGAATAAGTAGCACAAATAGACAAATGGGCCTTGGCAAAGAAAACATATTGAAGAAAAGAAAAAAGGATGAGGTAATTCTAGAGAAGTTTTGATGTGTGTAGTTGACTCATAGAATATAGAATCAAGGTTTTACATCAGTTAGAAGTCAAGATCATCTGCCAAGAAGGAAAAAATGGTGCATGGGGCTTGAGAAGAGACAAGAAAGTTTGGAACAACTACTTTTTTAAGTGTAATAAGTCAATCAGGAAAATAAAAAGATTGTAAGCAGCACAGAGGGTCTGGTTGTGATTACAGAACATATTATGGTGGACCAAGTTGGCAGGATTTTGTGCTTTCTTCCATCTATGTTCAGTAGCACATGAGTAGAAAAAAAGAAAGTAAATTGTTAGCGTAAAACAAGGTTGGGCTTGCTAGGATATGAGACACAGACAAGGAGGAAAGGAATCAAGCATAAAGAACAGTTTACCATTGAACTGGCCAATGTGGGGCTCAAGAAGGTGAATAGAAGAAGGTGAATCAAATCAGGAGAAAGAGACATCAGGGATCCAGCTTTGGCTTAGGTCACCACCCTCCGCCCTTGGCCACAATAGGACCTTGAAATCCTTTAAGGTTCCAGAGAATGTTGGACTACCATCTTCCTGCTGGCTTCCTAGCCACATTCCTTAATTTGATGACTTGGGTGTCTGCGTTAGGAGGTAAGGAGGTATCAGGCATAGATTTGTCATTTCAGAAGAGACTAGCAAAGAAAATGTACCATGCCTAAGGGGAAATTCTTGAGCATCCCAGAAATTGGAGAAAAAGACTTAACAGTAACAAGGAGCTGCAGATTACCTATTTGTCCATGTGATTTTTAAGTTTGAGCCCATTTCCCCCTGGACTACATATGTACTTGTGAGAAATATCCTTTTTATGAAAGCTATTTAAGGATGGCTGACTAAAACAATCTCAATTGATAATCTTGGAGGAAGCACACTAGTTGGGGTTCAAACTGATGGCACTAGAGAAACATCTCTGGCCTAGAATCCTAAAGAGAAGAGTAGAGTTTTCTTTGGGACCCAAGATTCATCTGTGAAAGAAGAATTTGGGATAAGGATCCTGAAAACTTACCTGGGCTACAAATAGATAGCCAGTAGTCAGAGCAGAGAATGGAGAGCATTCCAGGCATGGCAAACAGTGAGAATCTCTGGAGCTGAGAAATGGAGTGTCTTGTTTGTGGAACAGCCAAAAGACTAATGTCAATGGAGAAAAGAGTACACATCAAAGACTAAGGTGTAAGAAGACTCAAAATCTCTAGCGTACCAAGGGGATAAGTGTCATGCCCCAAAGTGACACACCCAGCAGAGTCAGGACTTGAACCCAAGGCTTCTCAGTTTCAAGTCTAGCTCTCTATCCACTGCAATATTGCCTCACTGCTCAAGTGGGAAACTGGTAAAATTATCATTAAAACAGCCATGTCCACTTTCTCATTTGAAAAAATTCACTGTGTATCATCTAGAATTCCAGATTTTTTCCTTTTATTTTATTTTCTTTTATTTAGTTTTTTTTTATTTCTCCACTTCAACTACCCCCAAACATCTATCAGTACATTCATATGGGGGGATCAAAAAAGAGAACCTCAAATTAACCAATTTTATTACTTGTTTGCCTTTAAGGCAAAAAGGAATAGAACTATGAATAGTTAATGAGTTTGGGATTATCTATGAGGTTTAATTAATTCAGACTACTCATTGGAAAGACAAATACTGAAGCTGAAGCTTAAATGCTTTAGCCACATAATGAGAAGATGGGACTCATTGGAAAAGACCTTGGTGTTGGGAAAGATTGGAGGGAAAAGGAAAAAGGGATGACAGAGGATGAGATAGATAGTGTCATGGAAGAAACAAACATGAGCTTGGGCAGACTTCAGAAGACAGTGGAAAATTGAAGGGCCTGGAGTGCTGTGGTTCATGGGGTCACAAAGAGTCAGATATGACTGGATGAATGAACAACAAAAATGAGTTTTTACTATAACGAGTATCTGTCGCTGATAACACACAATTGGCTAAAATTTAGCCCTTTAAAAATACTAACATATATGGTACATAAGAAACTTTAATAGAAAAAAAAGCTATAATGGGAACAAAGAGAGAAGAGCCTGAGTCGGGGTTGGGGTGAGGGGAGGTGACGTATTATTTCTTTTTATTTTACTAAAGCATTTGCTGGATGGTGCATTTCATGTCACGAATTCTTTTAAGCTGTCTCCATGGTATTAGTACTGAACATTTTCCATTTCCATTACAACAGTATACTTTTCTTAAGAAAATCATCAAATCTTTTTTTGGTAACTTTCAAAATATTTTTGTTCTTCTTTATCTATGATTTCAAAGGAGGAATGGTATTCTCTTCACTGCCCTACATTTGCTGCATAGTAGATTAATGTTGTTTCCACAGCTAGCATGATATTCTGCCACAGGTCAGCCAGGTTAGTTGGTTTTAATTAATTAATTAAACAAAATGAGTGTTAGTCCATCGATGTTTATTTCAGACAAATCAGAGTATTGTTTGATGCTCAGAAGTGTGCATCCAGACCAAGAGCTGGAGAACATAAGGAAACATACCTTCATTCTAGTCCTGCAAGTGGGTGCTCCAGCCTTGGCCCTTCTCAGTGATTGTATCTGGAGCCCTGAACCCTGTAACATATTGCTGCCAATGGATGCTCTACCTTTTCCATCATTGAATTAAATAAGAAAAGAGTGCCTCAGTCCTCCATTAAAACCAAGTGCTAGGCAAGCCAGTCCAGATCCTCTCAAGGATTGAAATTTGGGACCCTCTTTGTCCTGAAAGAAGAGCCACATCTAAAGATGAAGTCAAGGAAATGGTGTTAAAGTGGGAGTTTAGTCAGGCATCTGGAGACTTGATCACTAAATATTTATTTTCCCAGTTGCCTACCTTCTTTCTTTGTGTTTAGAGAAAGAAAAAACTGACACCACCTTCTATTGTCAAAGGAATCTGGACATTAAGAGACATTATCAACTGTTATTTCCCTCATCCCATGACTAGCAAACTCTCAGCTCCTCCAATCAATTTTTACGATCCATATTCATTGTCAGAAGAAATGGAAACACCTCTTTCTGCTTCCACCACTCAGTCTCTCATTACCCATTTCATCAAATTTACCTCTCTTTGGGGCCTATCGTCTTCTGATCATCCCTACCACTGTTTCTTGACTGATTGATTCTCATTAAAATTTTTATATAAGTGGGAAAGGAGGCTTATGAGTTAGTAGGTACTAAGCCTCTTAGTCATTTTTTGTGGTAATAATAAGGGTAAGATGAATTCCCTAGAAATTTGTAAGTTCCTCCAGATGCTACTTTTTGCAAATGACTTTGTACTGATTGTACCAAGGCCTGGATCACTGGAAAGTCTTCACAGTGATATCCATGATCATTCAAAAAAGAATTCAGCATAGCAGTGCATACAGGAAAAACCAAGTAGAGGAATGTTTTTTATACCCTAAAGTACTGTGGGTGGGATTGTGAATTGGTCTACCATTCTGGAAAAGCCATCTAGAACTATGCTTACAAAGTCATTAAACTATGCATATAGCCTTTGACCCAGTGATACCATTATTTCAGCCTGTGCCCCCAAAGGGCTTAAAGAAAGAGGAAAAGAACAATATGTCAGAGATATTTATAGCAGTTCTTTTTGTAGCAACAAAGAACTAGAAACTAAGGGAGTACCCACCTATTGGGTAATGACTGAGGAAATTTTGGCATGTGATGGAATATTATTGTGCTATAAGAAACTATGAAAGGGACATTTTAAGAGTAACCTGGGGAAATTTTTAAAGAATTGATGCAGATTAAAGTAAGCAGAACCAGAACAATCTGAATAATAACATTATAAAGACAAACATCTTTGAAAGATTTAAGAACTCTCATCAATTCAATGGCCAGCTAGAATTTCAGAGGATCAGTGATGAAGCAAGCTAATCAAACTCCCAGAAGAGGTTAAAATGAAGAATGAGATGTATATTTTTGGACATGGACAATGCTGTAACTTGTTTTGCTTTATTACGCACATTTGTTACAAGGGCTTTGATTTTCTTCTTTTTTCTCCATGATAAGGGACAGTAAAAGGGAAAGAAGGTAAAACTTTATTCATTGGAAAAAAGCTCCCTTTCCAGACTATGATGTATGTTTGGATTGATAACCCAAAGATCTGGTCCTTTGGTCCTCACCTCTTGGAGAGACACTATAAATGGATAATGAATAGGCCTCAGAATTTAATTGGAGGGAGAGACCAAGCTGGATTTCCTTTGGAAAACTGTGTAGTGTCATTTAATAACCCTGAAAGACAGTGTTGCATAATGGTTAAAGAGCTAGCCTCAGAGTCAAAAAGACTTGGGCCCAAGTCATGCCCTTTATACATATTTGTGCAATACTGGATAAGCTTCTTGATGCCTCAGTGGTCCAGATAACTTTCTAAGACTATAAATTGCAGAAAAGTTGTAGATCTGCATTGGTTGAGTAGTTCTAAAACTTTTGGTCTCAATGGTCTCTCCATACTCTTAAAAATTATTGAGCCTTTGCTTCTGTGGGTTAAATAGTGTCATGGACACCTTGAAAAGGTCTTGGGGAAACCCAAGGGTCCCCAAACTACAGTTTGAGAACCACTAGTTTAAAGAATTTCTTCAAGACTTTCTCACAGCAACAGAATGCCAAATCCAGACCAATAAATTAACTACTCTGACTTTTCCCTGAAACAAAATCTCATGTTGTTGTTTCTTAAAACAATATTATTCTGTTGTTGCTACCCAAAGCCCAAACACATCCTGCACAGAAATATGGTGCAGCACATTACCAACCAAAAACTGGGGAAGTGAGTTAGCATATAGATGCTGGAATGACCATGCAGCAAGAGTGAGAAATAACCAATGGACAACCCATATGATCCATCGGTATCCCCATTTTGCTATGGGAACTTGAAAAAAAATGCCTAGTATATTTGGTGGGCAGTCTATGGATGATGTAAATGAGGCCCTAGAAATGAGTTACATAAGCTGAGTGGGTAATGATTGGTTACCTACATCAATAAGACAAAAATCTGCCAAAGTGCTCATTTTACTTATTTCCTATACTGAGTCACCTTGGAAATCTGCTTACAGATACTGATGTCATTTTTAAATTTAATGTTTTTAATGTAACATCGAACACAAATATAATAAACTAAATTCATATGGTAACTACTTATTTTATTTAAACTAATTAACTCCAAAACAAAGTATTTTAACAACTTTTTAGTATAACAACTCTCTAAGTCCCATCAGGATTCTTCATTTATTTTCATTTATGTTTTCCCTTCTATGATCATAGCTATTATACATGCCATTCTTTTGATTTTCCTTTTTTCTTTCTTTGCATTATTTCAAAAGTGTCTTTACAAATTTCTTTGGATTGACCATACTTTTCAGGAATTGAGGTATTGTAATTTTCCATTACAAAAATGTTTATTCAAATACTCTAGTGGATCTTTGATTTCATAAATATAATTATTTCCTCCAATAATGCAAATCACAACCCATCTATGTCTGCCCATTCTGTGTGACTCTTGTTCATGCCCTACTATAAGTTTGTCGTGGAGAGACCTTTCTTACTTTGTCTTGACATCTTAAAACACCAGTGGAGTGAGTGGGTTGTATATTGTGTATCTTTTCTTTTCTCTAGCCACATAAGCGACCCATTTTCTCTTTGTTCACATGTCCCTTTGAGGAAAGCTTTTACCCCAGTTCTTTCTAATTCTTTCTTTCTTATGTACTATAACCTGATCACACCCATTCTACATCTCTCTATTCCCTTCTGGATGATATTCATGTTTAATTCTTTGGAAACTCTAGTGATCCATGACTTACATGGCTATGCAATAATACTCATAGAATATATTGAAAAGAGGGAAAGAAACAAACATTTATTGAGTGCCTACTATATGCCAGGCAATGTCCTAAACAATTTATAAATATTTTGTTTGGTATATTAAAAAGATAGAACTATGTTTCAGGGAGACACTTGGGAGTCATTAAAAGAATTTTGCAGTTTCCCAAAGGTAACTCAGTCCATTCTCCATCTTCTGTTCAATTCTGAGGCCAACTCATTGCCTTTTTGGAAGATCTATCCAAGATACATATGCCAGTGGGCAAGTTTTATAACTTATCCATCTAACTGCATTTCATAGGCTGTATTAAAATTTTGTAAGCATAATCTAAACATATATCAAGGAGCTCTTTGATGAGAGCATTAGAAGGGAATAGGTAGACTTTCACAAAGCTTATACCACAGTAGCAAACACCTTTACGCAGTTGAAATGTGTAAAGAGCAAAGGCTACTACTGCTGTTGCTGCTACTGTACTGTTAATTGGTAATTCTGGTATCATTGTTCTGGCAGTGGCAAGGATCCATTGGGGCAAATTCCAGATATCTTTTGGAATTAAGCACTCAAAGGAAATTTGCAGGGATTTCTAAGGGAATTATTTCTAAAACAGGGATGCTTAGAGAAATTTTAGTGCTCCCTGTGTAGAAAGGAATATTTGGAAAATTTTGTGTGGTCCCCAGTTGGATGTCCTTATGCACAGATTGAATCATGGAAGAATTTTAATCAAGAATAGTTAGTTGGTGTGTTAGGGTGTATTGGTTAAGATTAGGAGGATAGGGTGAATAGATAAGGGAGGGACTTTTGGGAGATGGTAAAATAAGGAATAAGAGGACAAGGGGAGAAGATAAAGTGACAGAGATAGAATGAAAAGAGAGGTGAGAAGGAAAATAGTGGGTAAAAATAAGATGTAGGGAAATTCACAAGTAGCATTTATGACCCTGAATATGAATGGGATGAACTTACCCATAAAATGGAAATAGATAGCAGAATAGATTAAAAATCAGAATTCAACAATATGCTGTTCAGAAGAAACACATTTAAAAATGAGAGATACTCACAGAGTTAAAATGGAAGATTGGAGTAGAATTTATTTAGCTGATGCAAAAGAGCAATTATAATTTCAGACAAACTTATGCCTAAAATAGATATAATTAAAAGAGCTAAACAGGGCAAGTACATTTTGATAAAAGGTACCATAGACAATGAAACAATATCAATACTTAACATAAATTAAAAAGGTTTCGTGCAAATAAAATTAATTTAGCCAAGATTAGAAATAAAGCAGAATATTGGTGAATTTTTTTCTATTTTATCAGATAAAGGTTTCATTTAAAATATATAAAGAATTCTATCAAACTCCCCAATTGATAAATGGTCAAAGGATATGAACAGGCAGTTTTCCAATGAAGAAATCAAAACAATTTATAGTGATATAAAATGCTCTAAATTATTGTTAGTGAAATGCAGATTAAAATAACCTTGAGATATCATTTTATACCTGCCAAATTGGCTAAAGTGACAAATGTTGGAGAGGATGTAGAAAAATTGGGAAACTAATTAATCATTGGTGGAACTGTGAACTGACCCCACCATTTTGGAAAGCAATCTGGAATTAAATTCTTGGACCCAGCAATACCACTACTTAATCTATTTCCAAAGATGATTAGGGAAAAAGGAAAAGAACCTCTATGTTCTAGAATGTTTATGTCAGCTCTTTTTGTGAGGGCAAAGAACTGGAAATTGCAGGAATGCCTATCCATTGGGGAGTGGCTTATGATTGTGATGGAATACTAATGTGCTATAAGAAATTATGAGCTCAATGCTTTTAGAAAAAACATGGAAAGACTTGCATCAAATAATGAAGAGTGAAATGAGCAGAACCAAGAGAACACTGCATACAGTATTAGCAATATTGTTTTAAGAATGACTGTGAATAAGTTACTTTTACTATCATAAATACACAAACTAACCACAAAGGACAGATAAAGAAAGATGTTATCTACATCCAAAGAAAGAACTAATAAATAGAAATACGCATAGAATAATTTTACATATATACCTATTTATGTCTAATGGTAGCCATCTCTAGGGTGAGGGGGAGGGAAGAAAAAAAAAGAAATTTACATGATAATTTTGTTGTATTTTTTGAAAGAAATAGCAAGTTTTGTATAGTAGATTTGCAGTTTCATGAACAATAATTTTTTTGTTACCATGTTAGGGAAATTCTTGTTTTATTCCATAAATTAAAAAAAAGGATAGTTGGTATCTCACCTAGTGGTAAGGAAATGATTCCTTGTGTGATGAGAATATCATATGGCCTTGGATTATGGTAGGGATTCAGTTTTCCTGGGAGTGGAAGCTTTTTTTAATCTTTAAAATTATTAAGTGATAAAATCTGATCTATGAGTATGGATTCAGAGCAGAGGGGGTACCCCTACTGGAAAAGGGAGAGAATGAAATACTTCAACACACAGGGACCCACTGCCAGTTTGCAGGTACCAACCCAAGGAGATCTAGTTCCTCCTCCGGTCCCTTTACCCTAGGATGAGTTACCAGATCTACTTGGGTTGGTACCTGCAAAGTGTCAGTGAGTCCCTGTGTATTGAACTATTAGGGGGGAATCCTTTCTTGCTTTATATTTGAAGTAAATACCCCTTTGCAAAGGCTATTATTTAACTACAAAGGACATATGACAGAAGATGCTATCTGCATCCAGAGAAAGAAATGATAAATAGAAATATGTATACATACTTGTGTCCAATGGTAGCCATCTCTAAGGTAGAGGGGGAGAAAAAAAGGAAAAAAGAAAAAAGAAATTTACATGATAACTTTTTATATATTTAAAAGGAATAGCAAGTTGCACATATATTACAGTTTCATATGCAATCATTTTTATTATACTGTGTTATAGAAATGCTTGTTTTATTCCATAAATTAAAAATAAAATAAATAAATAAATTTTAAAAAGCTAATGCCAGTCTCAGAGGACCCATGATGAGACATACTATCCACCTCCAGAGAGATAGCTGATGGAGTCAGAGTGCATAGACTGTGTTATAGTCTATTCTGCGGTGGTAAAGAAAAACATAGAAATTCTCTCTCTCTTTTTCTATGTCTGTGTGTGTTTGTGTGTGTGAGAGTGTGTGTGTGTGTGTGTGTCTCTCTCTTTCTCTTTTGACATGGTTAATGAAGGAATTTGTTTTGGATAAAAGAAGGAAGAGAATTCAGAACTGAAAATAAAATTGAATTTTAAAAAAAAGCCAATCAGTATAAAGTGTTTAGAAGGACCTTTGGAACTACACACTCACTGTCTAAGCATGGGAGAACATAACTAATGAAGGCTGGAGCTAACAGCAATAGGGAAGAAACATCTGAGACCAAGATCTTCTAGGCATCCTAGAAAGCTGAGGGGCAACATATGTTATCGGCTTCAGGAGAGAGAGTCAAAGCATACTCAGCATATAGAGAACTCTCAATGAGGAAAATATCTCTACCAATGAAGAACCTACAAAGTACCTATTTTGTAACTTAAAGTCTAAAAGGAGTTGCCCAGGACACTGTAAGATTAGGCCCCAAATCACACAAGTATTTGTCAGAGATGAAACTTAAACACAAGCCTTCCTGACTCTTACTCTCTGTTTGCCACAACAGACTGCCTTGCATACTGGAGTTGTTTAATGCTTATTGAGCAGACTCTAATTAAAATGGAGTCAGAGTAGTGTCTGATTGTGACTCTAGAATGGAAGCTTGAACTTCTTTGAATAGATGTGAAGCTCCTGTGGCTGGCCTTAGGAAGTTCTTCTTAACATCATAGGGTCAACAGCAAAGGTGGTTACATTTCCTGCAATTTCTGTGATAGCTGTCCATTAAAGCGTAGGACCACAATGGGCATATTTCATTTTAGCAGCTAAGAGAAAAATAAAAAATAATTACCTTCAAATGAAAGCATACCATTTCTCATATGAAACATCATTCCCTTTAAATTACATACTCTGTGAATGCTGATTAGCTCATGATAATTTTTCTTCTGCTTTTGAGATATTTGTTCAGTTCAAATTGCATTTTCCTGAGTTGGGTGGGAATGATCTGAATTGGATGTTAAATCAGTGTTTGGATAAGGCTTTAAGCAATGGGCACCTCCCTCAAAGTTCCCTGTCAGCAAAGATGATTGCACCATTTATTTTTTAAATGAATTATTAAGTCTACAGGGAGAGTTATGCTATGAGGGAGAGGCAGGGATTTGGGTAGCCATGTGTGTTTATAGTAAATCATTTTGGAGAAGTGGACTTTTTGTACATAATTTTTTTCAAAAATAGTCACCAACCATTAAGTAATTTGCAAGCAAATAGCACCAATAAACCATCTGCAAATAAATAATACCTAGAAGACATTTTATTTCCAGTTGCCTATGCTACCCTCTCACATAATATACTCCTTACATGGGAAAATGGCAATAGGAATTTTGCCAGAAGAAAAAAGAAAAAGATGAGGCCTTCTGCATGGTAATATTTTTCTGTATAAGCCAGGACAAAGTGAGCTATGGTGAGTGATACTTTATAGATAAATAAGCTTGTTAAAGCAAAGTTATTAGTAGTTGAGGGCTTCTGAATACAAAGGAATCTAGCCCTTGGGTTGTTCCGTAATAGGCCTGAGACTCTATGCTACTTCCAAGACTAATACATTAAACGTTAGACAGAGCAATGGACCAGGACCATGCCCCTTGAGCCTAATTATCAACAATGCACTCTTGAGCTTGATAATGGAAAGAATACTGGATTTGGAGTCAAAAGACCTGCATTCAAATCCAGATTTATCTAAATCTACCCTTGTGTGCTGGATTAAGTCATATAATCTATAATTTATCAGGATCAGATCTCTCATGTGAAAAATGAAAGGGATGGTCTGGGAGAGACTCTCTGGTCCCTTTTAGCACTGAAATCTATGATCCTATGGACATATGGCATGTGAAACACTTGTTCAACTCACTGGATTCCATTCTCTATGACACGTGCAGTCTCTCTTAATGGGGCAGAGGTCAAGAAGATAATCTTGCAATATCACTCTTGTGATATCACCCTTGTTCTCTATGCAGAAAGTATAGTCTCTGGTGGCTTCAGTTTAGGCTGACATTTAATAAATAAGGTTCTAAAATCCAGTTATGACTTTGTTGCAGAGTAATTGCCACGCATTATATTTTAAACTCTATTTGTATTCCATTTTCATGCTAAAAATCTTGTTCTCATCATAGCCTCTAGTCATTGTAATTGACTGAAGTATAGCAGCTAAAGCATAGGTTTTAGATGTAGGAGAGCAAGGTCATGGATATTAAAGACCATCAAGCCCAACCTCCTCATTTTATAGATACAGAAACGGAAACCGAGTGTGATCAAGGCACTTGCTCATGGGCAAGACACAGCTTGCAAGTGTCTGAGGAGGTACTTGAACTTACGTCTTCTTGATGCCAAGCCTGGTACTTTGCTCAATGTACCACTTGCACAGCTGTGTATTATTGGGTAAATCACTTCTCTGCATCTCAGTTTCCTTATCTATAAAATGGACACTTGGACTGGATGAACGCTGAGGTCCTTCCCATTACTAATATGCTATGAGTCTATAAATCTCTGAACTTAAACAGTTTTCTGTTTAAATTTTAGCTAAAAATAGCTAAAATCCTAAAATAGCTAAACATGTTCTTGGCAAAATATACAAACAAATATACATGTTCTTGGAAAAACTTGGCCAAATTTTATTTCTTCAGGTCCACAAGTCTCCAGGTATGAACTATTTTCCTTAGTGTGGGCATTGTTCTATAAAATGACGGGTGTGGCAAGGTTGCCATTCCACTTTGATCCTGTTTCTACACAGAGATTAGGTGATTTCTGTTACTCTGAACCATTTTGGAGGTGAAGGTGGAAGGGCTACTTCTATCACAGCTCACTATCTGCCATTAGAAACTTTAGCAGTCAGGTTTGTCCTGGAAGTGAACTCTCAGAAGGACTCATCTACAGATTTATATTAATCTGTGACCAAGTAGCAATCTCTGGGAATTTGGCCAGATTAGATAAAAATAAGTAGATGTTTCACAAGATTTGTGAAAAATTAATACAGCATTTTTATATGCTTGGAACCTAACTAAAAATCAGTTTTATATACTTTTTGGTAAGTGCCTGCTCTCTTGGCTCAAAATACAACATTATCTGACATAACTTGGCTCAATGGACTGCACTGGCCTTTTATTCCCATAAGATAATTATTGCATCTTAGGGACAGCAAGATGGTGCAGTGGATAGAATGCTGGGCCTGGAGTCAGGAAGACCGGCCTCAGGCACTTATTAGCTGTGTGACTCTGGGCAAGTCACTTAATCCCTTTGCCTCAGTTTCCTCATCTGAAAAATGAGCTGGAAAAGGGAATGGCAAACCACTCTACTATCTTTGCCAAGAAAACCCCAAATAGGGTCATGAAGGATTGGACACAACTGAAATGACTGAACAACAACTACAATTATACTCAAAAGCAATGGTAAGATCATTACACATGTGAAATACACAATCATTTTAAATCAAACAATTCAATCACATCTCAGAATAAAATGCAGTGGTAACATTTCAGATTAATCAATGAAAACTGGGAAGACAGAGAAATAAATAGAGGAAAAGAAGAAAGTGAAGAGAAGGGACAAAGAAGAGGATGAAGAAAAAGACACAAATTAAAAGTTGAATGAAGTTTCTAATTAGCTTAATGAGTTGTAACAATTAGTTTCTGCATGTAACAGGAGTCAGATATCTAAAAGTGCCTGAAGCCTACAGTTCTGCGTATTGGATAGGCCCAGCCCACAATGATAAGAAAAAAAAGATGAGAACAAAAGAATATAGGGGATACTACATACAATAAATTGGAGTTTAAAGTTTCAAGACTAGAGCTTTATAGTGGGGATAGAAGAGGCAAGATGGTGAGTGAAAGCTTCTCTCCACATTTGCCCTGTCCTTGCTTACCTCTGTGTTTCAGAAGTGAATAACTAGTTACAGCAAGATCCAATTAGCGATCCCTGCCAGCAATACCAAATGGAAAATACCAACTATAGGAGCTTTGATCTGAAAGCCAGTCCCTAGTCCTTGTCTCAGATCACAAAGAGAAACCAAGATCCAGATATAGAGTTCATCTAAAGACTGGCCCCACTAGAGATATGAGTTGAATTATCAGTTGGGAATTGTGTTGACAGCCAGGTAGCACAGTGGATAAAATGCTGGACCTGATATCAGACAGCCCTGAGCTTAAATCTGACCTCACACATTTCCTAGCCATGTGATGCTAAGAAAATCCCTTAACCGCTGTCTACCTCAGTTTCCCTATATGTAAAGTGAAGACAATAATAGCACCTACCTTACCATGTTGTTGAGAGGATAAAATGAGATATCTGAAAAGCACTTTGCAAACCTTAAGACACTATAATAAATGTTTGTTGTTATTGTAATTTTCCTGTAGTCTGTTGCCTACTCACAGAATGTATGTCTGGAAGTGCTAAATTACCTGAACTGAGCCCTTTTAGAAGTACTAATTTCTGAGCATGTCTAGCTACTGTTTCACAGCAGCCTGGGTCTAGGTCAGGAGGAACTGTGGGCATGCAGCCACGTTGTAGATGTTTTATGGTATAGATTTAAGCACAGTTAGATTGTTTTCTTCCTGCTATTGAGTTTATGCAAGGAGTAAAATGCTCTATACAAATAAGCATGACTTGTTTGTTCCTAAGGAAAGTCAAGTGTGTTTTACTACAGTCATATGACTAGGACTCAGGGAAATAGGTCTCTAGTAGGTGGGAACTTGGAGATAGTTAATTCCAATGAAATCTGCGCTAACCAAAGCACTTAAATGAACATGATGGCACAGCTTTCAAAAGAGAGGTGAAGCTGGGACACAGATCACCCACCTCCAGAGAAACAGAGAGACTAGTACTTCCTTAAGGCGAGAGGTGAAACCTAATTTAAAAAAACAAACAAACATGGAATTGCCCATTGTCATATTTTTTTCTATTGAATAGGAATAGCATTTTAATACCTCAGGACTAGAAATGATAAGATGGGGTGACTAACTACCCTTTAGAGTGATCTGTTGGTGGGTAGGAGAGAGAATTGTTCCAGTAGACTCTTAAAATAGTTGAGAGGAAACTAGGAATCCCGAATCTCTATTTATAGTTATCCCTTCCACATCTTGGAGGTTAGGGGAATAATGCCCCTGCAATTTGGAAAATCTGCATAAAAGGTTTTGACCCTGCCTTTGTGTCAAAGAATTCTAAATTATCATGGTATTAAAAGATAAAATATGTTGATATTATACAACACTATACATATATTTTATGCATTTCTGAGTTTCTAAACTTTGTGTCATCTGCTGGCCTTCATGAGTCATCCAGGGCTTCTGCAAATCCCCCCAAATTCCCATGTAATTTCTTATGCTGATCCTGTGATATGTCAAAAACATGACAGGGAAAATTGTGATGTGGAAAGGGATAATTGTAATAATTGTCACCTGGAAGTATTACCGGCTATCATAGTGTTATGGCTGTGATTACCTCCCTGGTAGAAATACCAGCTCAGGAACCCCAAACAAAAATTTTAGAAGGTGTTTCTTTTATAAGTATCTCCAGCTCTGTCTACAAATCTTAGGCAACTTGCATAGCATTAACTGAACTGAATAATAAAGATAAAAGTGATATTTATGGAACCTTATCGTTCTTGGATAACTTTCAGTAAAGCTAATGTGTTTATTTGAAGGAATGCTTAAGTTTAATATAATTAGATTAAGACATACCTAGCGCTTATGTATTTTCTTTTCATTCCCACAGAAGAAACTGTGATTCCTTCTGAATATTAGCATACCAATGCCGCACCTGTGTTCCCCAAACTGGTCTAAGAAATGAAAATAAACAAACAAAACAATGTAAATTAATTCAGTTCCATAACAAGCACAGTACTTATTTTGCCCAGTGTACTATGCTAGGTGCTAGCATACAAAGATAAAATAAGACTCATCAAAGAACGTATGTGAATTTAGGTTGTATTAGGAAAACTTTTTTTAAAAAAAGGAAACTTAAAAATCACATGACTGGCAAGATATTGAGCAGTTGTTTTCCTACTATTGCCTGGTCCTCCACTGTAGTTGTGCTTGTCTTCATTTTTGAAGAGGACCATGACATCAGGGAAATGATGACATGACTTGCAGTTGACTTTGATTCTAGGGAGAGAGAGCTGTGCAAGGTCACCAGCCTCACTTTGTCTCCCAGAGCCATCTGGGTCCAGAGACCAGATATTCATCAGGATGACTGGAGATGACCCAGGATGCAATGGAAGACCCTGGCCCTTCTAAGTTAAGGTCTTTTCTTGTACTCAGAGTGAGGTAATACCCATTCAGTGAACAGGTCTTTTTAAGAAGTGAGTCAAAGGATGGCTCCTTTAATTGGAAAAAAAAAATCAGTGTTGTCGTTCCAAAGAGAAAGAGTTACCATTGACATTCACTTTAAGGTAGGAGGGCCCAAAATAGAGCAATTAAGTGGAGCTTGGGAAGGGACCTATTGTGGTCCAATCTACGAGCTTCAGATTGAACTGGGTTTAAGGTTTTGTGGAAGGAAGGAAGGAAGGAAGGAAGGAAGGAAGGAAGGAAGGAAGGAAGGCAGGAAGGCAGAAGGTCGGAAGGACGGACGGAATCAAGCCAGTAAACCACAAGTTATGTGGACAGCTTCTGGCCATCAAAATTTACCTCCCTTTGAAAAAGAGAAGGAAAGGAAGAGGGAGAGGGAGAGTCCGAGCTGAGTTACCCAACTAGCTGGATCCTCCATAGCAGTGACTCAAGCTAACACTTCTGTTATTTGACAAGAGATTAAAGACACATTCTACACAGCTGGGTGAAGGAAAGGAAATATAACCAGACAGGTGAGGAGAGAGGAGAAAGGGAAATGGGTAAGTTGAGATACAGCAGAGCCAATTAGAGAGGAAGGTGCACTTAGAGAGCATTCTAAACCTAGCTGAAGTTTGCCCTCTCTGAGGACTTTACTTTGGAGACAAAGGTAGCTGGGTCCTAAAAGCCCTTTACTCCAAGAGGCTAAAGATGCTGGGAATAGTGCGATGGGGAGGGGGAGTTGTCTTTGCAAAAGCTGAAGAGGGAGGTACTAAGAATAAGGAAGGAAGGGAGAGGCAAGTTCCTGAGAATATAAGAAAAATATTAAAAGGCAAAATAAAAATCTGAGAGAGAATGGATGCATATAAGACTGGCTCCTAAGCAGACCAACAAAAAAAAGCTAATACAGAAGGAAAAAATGAGTAAAATTTAGAAGAGAGATCATAAAACATTGAACAAGTATTATTCTATAGAAAAAAATGAACCAAAAATCTCTACTGAAAAAGAATATTCTATATATTCCTCAGATACTAGGAAATAGAACTATTTTTAAACATTTATTACACAGAATATGTGTCTTGGTAATGCAATGATTCAAAAATACAAATAAACTGTGTCCATTTAAAATCCTGTGCATTTAACATATATTTATTTTTTCAGTAAATATTCCTCATTTATTCCCAGGAATAGTAATATCAATAGTAGTCCTACATCATTAAGGGAGTACATAAAAATTTCTTTTAAAGTAATAAGATAAAGCACCTTATTTTTGCCATTTCTCTTTGGCAGTGTGGTGCATGTCTAAGATTTAATTCAGAGAAACAATATTGTACAGCAATAAATTACATTGAAATAAATATCATGTATCATAGCATAAATATCATTTTCCCTCTTTTTCAATAAATCTATCCCTCCTACTACTCACTCCAGACCACTGAGCAAATAAAAAAAACCCAACAACAACCTAAAAACAATCCAGTTTAAAAATTCCCATATTGGCCATTGGCCAAAAATATTTGTCTTAGCCTTCATTTTAAGTTTATCAGCTCTCTGACAGGAGGTGAATGGTATATTTTATCTTCATTCTTTGGGAGTCATGGTTTAACATTGCATTGATCAGGGCTTTAAATTCTTCCAAAGTTGCTTTTTCTCTATGATGTTATCATTATACAAATTCTTGTCCTAGTTATAATCATTTCTCTCTGCATCAGTTCATAAGGTCTTTCCCATCAACAATTGTTTATGACATAATAACATTCCATTATATTCACATACCATAATTTGATTAGCTATTCCCCAAGAAAGAAGACACTCCCTTAGTTTCCAATTTAGGACTAGCATGAAAAGAACTGCTATGACTGTTATATATATGTGTGTGTCTTTTTAACTCTTTCTTTGATTTCTTTGGAATATAATGTCAAAGGGCATGCACAAATTGCATTCCAGAATGTCTGTACCAATTCACAATTCCACCAACAACTAGTATGCCTGTTTTCCTACAGCTTTTCCAACATTTGTCATTTTCCTATTTTGCCCTTGTTTCCACTCTTATTGTATAAGAGATATAACACCTTATGATATAAGGTGGAACCTCAAAGTTTTTCTTTTAGTATCTCTAATTATTAGTCATTTAAAGAAGTTTTTATATGATTGTTACTATCTTGAACTTCTTCATATCCTTTGATGATTTAACGGTTGGGAGATGGCTCTTAATCTTATACATTTGAGTCAACTATTTATATATCTTGGAAATGAGATATTTATTAGAGAAAATGTTAAAAAGATTTTTTCTCAGTTACCTATTACCCTAATTTTTACATTAGAATTATGCAAAACCTTTAAAATTTTATATAATCAAACTTGCCCATTTTATCTTGTGTGATCCTTTCTACTGTTTATTAGTCATAAAATTTTCCTTTGTTCAAAGTTCTGAAGGGTAATTTTTTCCTTGCTCTTCTAATTTGTTTATGATGTGACTTTTATGTCAATATAATTGTAACCTGTAGCATGTCTGGGTATGCCAAGTTCTCTTAACATGGAGGCATCCTTGAGGGGCCTATGCACAATATACAGATTGCCCAATGGGGCAGGGGAGGGGTTTAGGGATTGGGGGGAGGAGAAAAGGAGATAGCTGCCTTTGATTGGCTGCCTGCATCTTTAAAACTGATTAGATTGAATCATTTGTTCTCTTTCTGCTGCTCTCTTTTTTGAGGCTTTCTTTTTAGCCACACTTATCTTCTGTGTCCAGGAGGTGATGATCCCAAAATGTGGGTGCCATGAACTGAACAAGTGAACAAGTCTTCTTTCCCTTTTATCCCTCTTTAATGCCAGCTCTGAGAAATAGGCCTGTGGCTGTTTGTATCTGTTCTGTGTAGGGTTAGAATTAGTTACATTTCTCTACGTATAAAATAATCCTTTGGGAATTTGATTGATATATGACTAAATAAATTAATTTAGGTTGTATTGTTATTTTTATTATATATGGGCTCAATCTATCTGTGAGCAATTAAGTTTCTCCAATTATTTAGGTCTGTATTTCTACAAAGAGTGTTTTATAGTTTGCTTCATAGGTTTCCTGGGAAAATCCTGGAAGTTATTTCAAATGAAATTTCTATTTCTAGCTCTTTTTTTCTTGAGTTCTGGTGTGTGTATGTATGTGTGTGTGTGTGTATTCATATATTTGTATATTCCTATATATGTAGAAATGCTGACAATTTATCTGTTGGCTATATACAAATGCTAATGACATGTGGATTTATTTTATATCCTGCCAAATTTCTGTAAATTTAGTTATTTCATTTAATTTAAGTAAATTCCCTAGGGTTCTCCAAGAACATGATTGTATCATTTGCAAAAAGCAATAATTTTATTTCCTCTTTGCGTATACTGTTCTCTCAAGTTCTTCTTCTCGTTTTATTTACATAGCCTTTCTATTACTATGTTAAATAATTGTGGTGATAATGAGCATCCTTACTTCATCCTTAATTTAATCGGAAGCCCTCTAATTTTTCTATAAGGTTTTCTATAAGGCTTGCTCTTGGATTTATAAAAACATTACTTACTATATTAAGGAAAGGTACATTCATCTTTGTGATTTCTAAAGTTCGTGAAACAAACAGGTGTTGGGCTTTGTCAAACGCTTTCTCCATATTTATTTATATACTTATAAGGGTTTTATTATTTAGATTATTAACCTGATTTATTTTACTTATAGCCTTTCTGCATTGAAACAACCTTGCATTGCTTGTATAAGCCCAACTTGGTCACAGTGCATGATCTAATATGTTTGTGCTCTTTCAGCTCTCCTGGTCACTATATTTCATGTGAAATCAGGACATAGGAGACATTTAGGTAAAAGAGGCATACGGTATATTGCGTTATTCTTTACTAGACAGGGATGGGGAAGGCAAATTAGAGAAAGAGAAGACCTTTTTAAAAACTCCTATCCATCCTTGAAAAGGTCAGTATAATCTGTTCCTTCAGACCAAGTCATTTGTTCTTAAATGCCTGTGGGGGGCCAATGCTTCATCGCAGTCTCTCCCTTTTTTGCCACAGCTCTTCCCTCTTTAGAATTTCTCCTTTTGGTCTTTTCCTTTTAGTTTCTTCTTTTGCCTGTTGTCCCTGTACAACTGATGCCTTTCAGTTCCACTAATTTAGTCCTGGGCAGAGTGGGGAACACTGTCTCGCCATTACTTTATTTTAGTCTGCTCTCTAGCAGACTGAGTGTATTTCTTTGAAAGCTTCTTTGAAGACTTACATCCCCTTTCTGCCTTAAAGATGGAAATGCCCGTATCATTCTTAGGGATGTAGGGAATACTTGTCCCTTTGAATACAAAGAGCAGATGACCAATCACTTTTCCCACTCCTATCATATTAAGTCAAGTATCCATTTGGAACTTATTTTGATATACGATATAAGCTATTTTAAATCTGTTATTTTGCATATTGTTATTAATTATTTCTGTAATTTTTTTTACCTAGTCATTTTTAAGGATGCCATTATTAAGTCTAGGTTTAACTCCATATATTATGCTTGTGTCTCCTGGAATAATGCTTATTTTTATTGCATTATCGTGTTAAAGGGTATGTTTAACCTATATCCCTTCTTACATTTATTAATAAAATCTCTTCACAGTATCTTATATATGGTCTCTTTTTAGTAACATCACATGATGTGGAGAAAGGTGTATATCCTTTCATTCAGAAGACTGCTTAAGTCTTTCAGTTAAAATTCTCCAAGTTTATTTAGTTCTTTATTTTCCTTTTTATTTATGTTTCTGTAAGATTTGTCCTGCTTTGAGAACATAAAATCTCTCACAATTATTATGTAACTATAGATGCCCTTTTGTAATTCAGTTAACTTTTCTATTTAGGGTTAGGGTCAGAGAAAGAACAGTAAGATAAATTGCAAATAAGTTAATTATATTTATAACCTTAAAGCATTTTCTATATAAAAATATGGCAGTTTGTGATAGGGCTGGGATCTGAACCTACAAAAGGAAAAGACCATGTCTTTGGGATCTGGACTCCAAAAACGAAAAGCCCCTGGACTTTCCCACATGGCTCAGGTCTCTGGAGTTTAGCTGGGGCAATTGGCCCTTTCCAGACCTCATTCTCCCTTGGTCATGTGGTCCAGGTCCCTGGTGTTCTTGGCCCTTCTCTATTACCTCACAGTCACTCCAGCCTATTGGCCATCCCTATTAGGTTGTATCATCTAGTCCTAAACACATTGACTATCTCCTTTTTAGGTCAACTTTGTGAATTCGCTGAGTGTAAAATGACACTTCAGCATCGTTTTTATTTATAATTCTCTTATTCTTGGTGATTGAAGCAATGTTTCCTATTGTCATTATCAGAGAGTCACTGCTTACCAGGGTTCTCCTCACCACCCCACCCCCACACAGATTAGGCTGATTTTTTTTCCTGAAAGGTAACAAAGCTTCTCCTGGGATTTACCTGGCCCAAGGGACTAAGGCTCAAGCTGCATCTCCCTTGATGCAGCTTCCTGATGGTTTCTGGCCATATTGATATGGCTTCATGGCCTCTTAAGAGCTTAAAATGCCCTCCTACGTGGAGTTGGGACCCCTAAAATTGTGGGAAAGTCCTCTCGATGGAGCAGGGAATAGGCCCTTATGAAGCAGACTGATTGGTTCAATGGGTGCTGGAAAAGGCTGGAGGGAGGGGTAAAGAAAACATTCCTTGGTTCTTGTTGACCATCCTACAGAAGTTAGTCTTTCTAACAATAAAACTGAAAGTAAATTGTCCCTGCACATTCAAAAACTAGGGGCAGAATTCTGACTTTTTAAGCACCAAGCAAAGAAAGCTGATGGACAGGGGTGGGAAATATAGCCTGGGGTTTTTTCTGTTACTGCTCCAGAGAGTATAATTTCTTTCACAAAGGAAGTTGGGGCTGGGCAGGCTTCTACCACCAATGAATTACTAAAGTTTCAAGAGAAGTTCAGTTACCTGATGAGTCACTGGAGCACATTAGATTTATGTGTCTCCCCCACCCCATTCCCACTGGTCTATGAAATTCTATGAGCAGCCTACCTCAGGGGCAATTGGACTCCACTTCTGTTACCCAGAAGGCTTTTGCTGTGTCTTTTCTTCCATGTGACTAAATGGGTGTCAACTGATCAGTCAGTGCAATTTGAGCAGAAAATATGGTGATATAGTAATAGTGATGGCCTGGGCTAATAAAATTGCCATCAATGTGAATAGGTACTCTGAAAATCAGAGAAAGCACAGACTCTGCTGCCCTGCTAGGTGGGCAAAATGCAATAATATCCTCTCCAGGAGGGAGCTCTAGGTATGGCTCCTGAAAAATGAGCTTGGTAAGAAAGCAATTGATAGTCTATCAGAGCCCTAATAAAACCATACTATGAAACACAGCATGAGGCAATAGAGGTTCTTTAGCTCCATCTACACCAAAGATGTTCCTAAAGAACCTGGCCCACTTAGATCAACCATAGGGGATTACAGAGGGCAGATCAGGGAAGAAACAGCGTGAGCTCTTGAGAGTCAGCATCTATGAAGGTGCTTTTGGCAGCCTTTATGTGGGTTATTGTGTGAGCCAAATGGAAACATTTGGGGTTACTCAAACCATCCAGTGTAGTTAACACCCAACATACAGAGTCCTTGGGAAGATGTTTCTTCCCTAGTGATGGGCAAGCTGGAATACTTCAAAATTCCAGTTACCTTTACAGAAATCCTGTGTTGCTGAACAAAGTCACTTTAGCTATTCTAAACCTTATCAATGTCATAGACCAGGTAGCCCAGACTCAGGGTGAGTGGTAGGGGATTATTGACTTCTATGTTCCTTTTCTTCACTCCTGTGACTGACTGAAGTCAGCAGTACTTTCTCTTCACATGGGAAAGAGTCCAGTTCACTTCCTATGCTTCAAAGTCTTTGTCTTCTCAGGGAACTCTATACACCCTTCAGAAATAGCTCAGGTCTTCTTCAATTAGAAGGGTCCCTTTTTCTGTGGTATTTCATACAATTTCTCCCCAGAAAGGGCTTGGGTGACTAAAGGGTCATATTGTTGGGAGATAGCTGGCTTTCTAACAATATAGGAAAAGTGAAACTATCTCTATATAACTGAAGAATTCTCCCAATTACTTGGGAGAAAAGGAATCCCCTAGCTGACTTGGTAATAGTCCTGAGTTCCCAAATGAATGAGATAGAGTCTATTTCTAACCCCTGTGGTTAAAGGAGGTATAATCCCCCCCAAAACCTAGAAAGGGGCAATGATTTGGCATCATCACCTTAATGAGGCTTCAAGGAAGGGGGTAGTTTTGGTGACTGAGCTGGTAAAAAAAATGGCAAAATGGAAATCCTTGGTATCAATTGTGGGATCAGGTTGCATGCGAGAGGATTATAATCTCAAGCACTTTAGTACAGATGGTCCTGATGTCTGACCAAAAATCTCTTACTGCGCCAAAGATGTCATCATCTGTGCTGTGGCCCTGGTACTGTTTTTACTCATTGTCACCATCCTAAATCAGTAGACCAACTATGAGCGTTAAATTTTTCATCACCCACCACATGTGTCAGATTGTTGAAATAGGAGACTCAGTTCTTCTCAGAGAAGAAAAGCTTGGAATTTTGAGTCTTCATTCTCTACATTTGATTATACCTTCAGGGAGCTTTAAAATTTCTTATGTGTCTATTTTATTCTTTCTATCTTTTTAGTTTAGGTTTTTTTTAGTATTACCTATGCCAGGCTCCTCCCATCTATGAAATTAGAATTGTCAGCAAAAAAAACATAATGGCAATTAAATGATGGAAGGTTCTCTAGAAGATCATTAGGACCTCAAACCTCCTCCAACACATGGATTAAGCTCACAGGGCTTCAATCATGGAAGACTGACGCCACAGAGAAAAAAATGTGAAGACTTAAGGAAGGACTGTTTAAAGGATAAAGATAATAAGTTCAGTTTGAAATATGTTGAATTTAAATCACTTGTGGGACATAAAGTGGAGATGTCCTATAGGTAATTGTAATAGTGTCAAAATTGCAAAAGAGGTCAAGGAGGGTAAAGACTAAGAAAAGGCCATTGGATGGGGTGACTAGCTGGCCAGTGATGAGTTTAGAAAAAACAGTTATAAAACTATTAAAAACAAAAGTTCATGAACTCCAGGGTAAGACTATCTGATTTACAAAGTGAGGAAGAACATTTCAATGTTATTCCTTCTGGGTAATTGGGCAGAGTTATTGAAATTACTTTGAGGCTGCTTCACCAATCATCTAGGAGAAAAGGGATGATGGGGACCTTATACTCCCTCTAGCATGTTTGTGCATTAGAAAGGGAAAACTTACGCCTCCACTGCATTTAAAATGCTAATAAACAATTTGCTTGTGTTCAGTATTTTTTTCCCCAGTGTTGAGGAAGCCCACCATCCTTAGAAATCCTTTCTCCTACTTTATCATTATGATTATTATTCTGGTGTGCCTTGCTGAAATCTTGACTAAAGTCCTACTCTTCTGCCTCACCCTAGCCTTCTAACATGGGTTCACATGTAGACTTTGCATTGTTTCAAGACTAGTTCAGTTATATTTCACGAGTCTCATCACCAGATGGTTAGTCACTTGGCAATGGATTTATTTGACTGCAATTTATGAGACAGATAAAAATACAGAACAGCTCTTTGTCCTGTGATGTCCCCATTCTGCTTCCAATAGCGATGATGACAGAATGTTGGGAAACCAAGCAGTGGAGTTCTAAGAATCATACAAAATTCTAATACTACCTACTAACATTAACTGTTAGTACTCTCCATGTGTAATCTCTAGCCAACAATCAATGACTGGACACAGTGAAGATAGAACAGAATCACATCCATGTTGATTTTCTTTCTACGAATGAAAACTAAAGACGTAAACAATTTATGGTTAGATGAAAAGACACCAGCCAGGTTCTTTCTCTTTGGAGAGATATTTAAAGTTCTTCTCAGAATTATTTTCATCATATGGCCCAAGGTAATGAGAAACACTTTTAATAGGAACTGGCCATCATCTCTCCTTGTAGTACTCAGAATGAGAATAAACAAACAGAAAACTATAAAAAATAATTGCAGCTTATACATCACTATTCATTGCATAGAATGAAGTCTGTGAGGAACTTGAGATTCTCCAGATTCAGTAAACATACACTTTGTTACTCAGCAACCTCAGCTTAAAAGTAGGCTCAAAGGAAGACATTAAAAGTGATAGAAAATATATGGTTTAAGACCAAAGAATAGAAGACGCAAACTACTCAGAAGTTTCACAGCTGTAATTTATGAGTATTTTGTTCAAGCAGAGAGTAAAAAGTAACTATAAATACCAGTATAAAAAAGGAAACTGAGTCTAGCTGAATGGAGAGGAAATGACTGATTATAGACATAGTAGTCATTTTGAAACTAACATGTCTAATAATATCATTGATGGCTTAGATTGAAAATCAAAGTCAATGCCAAATTGGAACAAATTATTAAAATGAGATAATATGAAATTACAACTCCAAACTGTCCTGTTTATATGATCTGTGGACTCTTTAAAAAGTATATAAAAGTATATGGATGAATTCATGATTGTTTTTCAAAGCCAAGATATTGCTTCTGTCACCATTTCTTGTTTTTATGTTTTATCTTTACACACATTTATTATATCTCATCTTGCTTCCTCCTACCCCAATTGGACAATAAAAAATCCTTCTCATAACAAGTATAATCCAAAAAGAAAATTACAAAATGGCCATGTCCAAAAATGTTTGTCATGGTCTGCATTTTAAATCCATCACTTCTCTAGCAGGCGGGTAGAATGTTTCATCTTCAGTCCTGTGGACTTCTGATTTATCATTACATTGATCAGAGTTCTAAAGGCTTCAAAGCTATTTTTCTTTGTAATGTTATTGTATAAATTTTTCTCGTAGTTCTGCTCACTTCACTCTGCAAGAGTTCATAAAGGTCTTTTCATTTTATCACCATTTCCTCAAGAAATTTAACTCATGCAAAAGTCACCAAAAAAGATCCCGAGATTCAGAAACCATTTCGGTCAATGATCACTTAATCTCGTAAGTGGTGCTAAGGGCGATGTCAGAAAATTTTACGAAGCAGAAATGCGAAGCTCCTAGCCCTTGTGTACAAGATATTTTCTCTTTTGACTCCTGTAGAATTCACACTAAGATTGAGGTTGGTCAAGTTGAGGTTGACACTGACCTAGAAGAGAAATGTGAATGTGAAAGCAAGTTGGGGAGAAAGGGAAGTTCAATGAGTATGAAGCTGCAATGGGTTTGAATATACTGGCAATGTCTTTAGATGAGGTTAGATCTTGGCCCTGTCGTAGGCCATGTGACTCAGGACAATTCACTTAATCCTTCCATATCTGTTTTCTTACATATGCCATGAGAAGACTGGATTAGATGTTATCTAAGATTCTTTCTAGGTCTAACATTTTGAGTTTATGAATCTATAAGCTTCAACTGATAACTACTGAAGAGGAATCAGATGTGAAGGTGAGGGTTTGGGGCTAGGTTCCTTGTTTCTGCTTTCACAGAAAATTCATGTTAAAAGAAACATGTAAGAGTCCTCTTAAGAAACACTTTCATGACTCATTGACCTAGAAACCTTCATGCCTGCAATGTTGGGAAATGCATTCTTCCACTAGCGACCTATGAGAGTCAGTGATGTCTCTAGCTACTTGGGTTTGAGTTCCAGAAGCAGAATCTTGTCCCAATATTTCCCTGGAAAGAAGGACACTTGTTAAAGACTGTTTTGCTGTGGGTTGTTGGTGAGAAAGAGAATTGACTTCATTCAGTCAGATTGGGAGGAATTGAAGTTGATGAGAGTGGCCACATATGAGGCCAGTTCTCTCTTATATAAGATCTAAGCTTGCCATAGTGTTCTGTACCCCACAGGTGCTTAATAAAATCTTTATTGAATTGAATTGTGACTGGGGCATCCCCCATTGTACCTTACCAACATAACACCAAGGGAGGAAGAGCTATCCTCTAAGTGACACTAGTTTAGAGGATGAGCTTGTGGATAAAGCATGACAAAGGAGGAAGGCAGAAGATTATGGATGGTAGAAATTCACAGAATATATGAAGCACTTGAACAGAAAATGAGACTGTGGAGAGCTGGAGGCTGGTGCAAGATACATTATTTCTGGGATAAGTTATTTTTTAAAGAAATGTAGTGGGTTCCACTTTAGAAGATCTGGCATAGGATTAACTTAACCAGCTTCTCCCAAGAGCCCTTTCTAGCTGCAATTAGGAAGACAACAAACAGATGTGAAATGGAAGGTGGCTGCTAATATTGGTGGGGTGGGGAGTATGTCATTTATTTTTGTTGGCAACAACATGAGAAGCATCACATTTGGACTCTATTACTTCTATTCTTGATTTACTATGTGAAGAAGTGGCGATGGCATGGAGGAAGATGAGGTCCAAAAGAACAGCTGGACCGAAGCACAAACAGTAGAAATCTGTTCTGAAGACAAGAGAGTTTATAAAAGCAGTGATGGAGCTGCAGAGCCTACCAAGATCACCAATATGAGAGCTGGAAGGAACCTTAGCAAACATTGAATCCAACCACATTGTTTTTACAGAAAAGGACACTGAGACTCATGAAAGGTTAAATGACTTGCCCAAGGTCACAGCATAAGTTTTCCCCAAAACAATGACTAGAACTAGACCAAGTTGTTTGGAAACTGGGACAAAGAAAGATTTCCTTCCTAAGAACTTTTAACCCATTGTTTCCTGCTTGATTTTAGCCATCCCACCCTGGCCCTTTTGCTCACTGAAGGTATCTCAAAGATTCCTAAGGAATAAAAATAATCACTGGTAGTGGTTTTGTTTTCTTTTTTTAATAAAGGAATCAAGACAATACTAATAACTATTGACTCATTGCCTCAGCTAGGTTTCCATTTCCATAATACTTATGTTGATAATACTTAATTTTTCCATACTTCCATAATACTTAAATGTTGATAAAGTGGATCAAACTTAAGTTCCCTGCTTGGCTTTAAAAATCCTTCACAGTCTGTTCCCATCTTACCTTTCCAGCTTTAATATACATTCCAGTCTTAATATTAGTATATATATATATCTTCCCACACTCTGCAATCCAGCCAAATTGATCCTCTTTATGCACAATGCTCCATATTCCATCTCTATATTTTTTGCACAGACTTCCCTCACTCCTGGGATATACTTTTCCCTCTTAGAATTCTTTATTTCCTTCAAGACTCAGTTTGGTCACTACCTCCTACATAAAGCCTTTCTTCACCCCTAGAATCCCAGAGTCCTCCCTCTCCAAATTAGCTTGTGTGTATATTTACTTACATGCATTCATACATATACATGCACCATTATATATACATACAATATTATATGTATATATATACATGTATATAATATATATCACTTTCTTCTTTGTGTATATGTTGTCTGATATATGTATGTATCTGACATGTGTATGTATCAATATATAAAAAATTAGTTTGTATATATACATATATATCACATATATACATACATACACATACATATACATATATCACATTCTTCTTCATGTATATGTTGTCTCCATCACCCATTCAATATAAGCTCCTAAGGAGCAGGGGCTAGTTTTAGGATTTTTGTTTTTTTTTTTTTTTTCTGTTGTGTTTATCAGATGGCACATAGCAAGTACTTAATAAATATTTCCTGATTAATTGAATGCTCAGACACTTGAGAATGGGCAAGATTTTGCAGACAGTTTTCTAGAGTAGGCCATATAATCACAGAGCTATCAAAGAATTCAGAGAAAATACAATTGTCATCTTGTACCTACTAATAAGGAAAGGATTTAAGTTAATAGCACAAAGTGCAGTCTCTACTAGACAACGTGTCTATTATGAGGATATCAAAATTATATGATCTCAAGATAGGTGTCACTATAGAGATTACTTTGTTTAACAAATTTATTGTTGAACAAGTCAACAATATTGAACAAATGGAACAAAATTGAACACGTATTGATATCAAGTGAAGCGTCAAACTGGGTAATAAATATTCACCAAAGCAAGTACCAGTGTCATGGAAGATGTCCTCTGTAAAGTCCAGAGCAGAGAAGGATTTGCTGTTGATGGCCAGATGCTCCAAATGCTCACGTTTACAAATGGCATTGTATCAACTGCATCCATCTCAGAACACTTCAAAGTCTCTTTAGTGAAATCTGCAGTAACTTAAGAAAGACTGCTTCATCCATATCCACTGTAAAAAACAAATTAGACATTTAAAGATACATACTATGCAGATTATGACCTACAGCTAGATGGACAGTCCATTGAAGTAATCTATCATTATGTATACTTTGGACAAGCGCTGCTGGAATATTATGATATCAGAAAAATCAAAATTGTAAGTATCTTAAAGAACTATATAGATACATAGTGGGTATAAACAGGCTATAGTTATAACAATTTGTATATAATAAAGTTACATTATGAAAGTGATTCTTTTGGGTGAAATCTGACCCATAATCTAGTCTACAAGTCACACCCATCAGTGAAAATATATGTTATTTCCTGAAATTTGCAATTATGCGGGGGAAAAAAGTGACCAAAATGTCCATGCCCTTCCCCCACTCCAGAGACTCCCTTCTAGGCATATACTGCAAAGAGGCGATTAACAAAAACAGTCTTTCTAAACACCAAAAGATTTATAATATCACTTTTTATGGTAGCAAAGAATTGGAAACAAAGTTGATGTCCATTTATTAGGAAATAGATAAACAAATTGTGGTACATGGCTAGAGTGGAACATTATTGAATTAATATAGTGAATATAAAGAAATATGGAAATACTTACATGAACTGATACAAAGTGACATAAACAGAGCCAGGAATATGATGTACGTGATGACTACTACAATGTAAAAGGAAAGAGTAAGAACTACAAACGATCAAAACTATACATTGAGAAATTGTGAAAACCAAGCTTGGCCCCAAAGATATAAGAAGACAACTCCCTCCTGCTTCTTTGCATACATCATTCATTCATTCATATATACATTCATTCAATAAATATTTATTAAAGGTCCATCAGTGAGGAATATTACATAGACCATGGAGCTCATCAGTTTAGCTACTTTTTTCTTTTCATAATGTGTAGGCAGTGTAAAAACAAAAATGGTAATGTTTTCAAAACCTTAAAATTAATAAGAAATTGGTTTTTGAAAATGTATCTTGAATATTAGTTCTTAAGGAACAGTACTTTTTAATTTGAGAGAGAGGATAATAGGGTAGCTGGAGACTTACAAAAATTCTGAAGGGGGTTTCTGAGCAATTTCAATGCATTTGCAAAAAGAGTTCATTACCCTTTATCAAACATCTAATTTTATGATTCATGGCTTGATAAAAGTGTATCACTAAATCTACTCTTATCCAAAAAATTAGAAAGACTTTAGGGTAGTCAATTGAGAAGAAGAAAAAAAAAGGGAAAGTGAAAGGAGTATTTTCCCTCAGAGTTAGAAGAGAGAAACAAAGGCGTTAAAGAAAACATGTGTGTGTGTGTGTGTGTGTGTATCAATATGAAAAAGACTGTCTGAAGTAAAATTTAATACACTGTAAGTAAGGACAAGACGTAGTATGACAAGTTATCACTGGGCAAAATATAAGGCAGGGTAAAGGAGAAAAATTAAATCAATCCATTCTCATTCCAACTGTCCTTGGCAATGTTGGTCCAAGGACAGTTTGGTTGCCTTCTGAAGCTAGCCAATAAGGGATTGTAAGGAATGGAGCAGATAGGGAGGGAAGGAATTGGACAAATGCCAGCTAATCTATTCATATTTTTAAAGTTAAATATTCAATACTCAGAAATTATGTTTTCAGAACAAGAAAGGAGAAGTAATGGTAAAGGAGCAAGTTATCATGCTATTAAATATTGTCCCATGTAAATAATTAAGTCTTGGTGGCTTTTTTTCTCAATTTAAATTTATTCTGTCTTAAGTTAGAGAAGTAGTACTAAATACAGTACTAGACTAGTACACAGTAGACCTGAATTCTAGCCCTGGCTCTAGTGCTAAGGAGTTGTGTGATGTTGGGAGAGTCATTTAATTTTTCTGAACTTCAGTTTCTTCATTTGCAAAAAGAGGATTACCATTCCTTCCTTGATTGCTTCCTAAGATTATGAGTATTAAATCAGATGAATTATATGAAAGTGTTTTTAAACCATAAATATGAAATCTCATTAAACAGCATGATTTTCTTGGTTGATTTTCTTGAAGTTACGAAGTACAATTCCTGAGCCAGGTAATATCTAAGGCCCCTTCCAGGTCTAAAGTTTTGTGTGTCTAAGTACCACTTGGTAAAAACCCAAGCAGAAATTACCAGTATCAGTAAGATTAGCTGTAGTAAACTTAAGCATGTCATTGGGGCTTGCAAAAAATCCATTCTGTTTAAACTCTATATGTACATGTACTTATGTATATAGCATATATGCATATATATGTATACATGCACATGTACATATACATGTGAATGTCATTATATATCACATACTTATTAAACTATGTATACATATGTAGTGTATCTAGTTTCTATTTAAACTACCTATCTTATGTTTTGCTGCATATTTAGCAAAAATCCATTTTGTGTTTAAATTATATATGTCTATGTATAGACCCTCAGGTTATCCAATTTAGAATGTTTCTGATAAAGACTATGATAAATAAACATGTAGAATTAAGTATCACAGTAAATGATTTGACATTCTGTTTAAGGAACATCTAGATGTGCTTCTGGAAAGGCTAATGATTAAGTTGATGGGTATATAATCTTTAAATTAATTCTAATATAGTTAAATGAAGAATAGGGATAGATGCTGGGCCTAAAATTACACTGGTGCTAGGAACTCCCACATAAGGAAACTCCTTCCACCTATTTTAGTCATCATCTTCCCTGCAACTTTTAGTCTTAGAAATTTGCTTAGAACATAGGGACGCTAAATGCCTTCCCTAGGGTTACATGGCCAGTGTGTATCAAAGGTGGATCTTGAACTCAGGCCTTCCTGGCCCTGTTTCTGAGTCTTTATCCCCTACATGACATTGCCTCTTGAATGAAAACAGATAAAACTTTATTTTACTTCCTGTTTGAATTTAGTTTGAACAATTGTTAGTCTGCAAGTTGAGATTTTGTGATTCTATTCTACCAAAAGAAGGATGTTTGGTTGTTGCTGGCTTTTTTTTTTTAGTAGAAGTCATTAGTAGGAAGTTGCTAAGGCCCGGCTTAACTAAAGACTAGAATTGACCATTGTTGGAAGAAATGAGTCAAATATAGCCCTGTGCTGGAAGGAAGCCCATGAAGCTACTGGTCCAGTATAAGGCTACACAAACATAGAGGGAAATGATTGGAAATGGATTCTTCTAAAAAAACAAAAATTAAAAAGTCAAATATCAGAAATGATCCTTCTAGGATGGGGGAGCAATGGGGGAGGCAGAGACTGTATTGAAGACTTGAATGTTTTCAACATTATCAAAATATTGCACAGCTTTTGACCCTCTGCATCCGCTGTGGAGAAGGAAACCAGATCTTCTGTGAGAAAGGTGGTAAAAAAGACTACCTCTTTCACTTTGCGTCATTAGCAATGAGAACTCTCATTAGAACAGTTAAAGCTATTCGGGGATAAAAAATAGGCAAGCCTGGAAGGGCTTTGATTCCAGACACCTGAAGTTCCAGCCCTGTGCACTGTGACCCCTCACCCCCACCAATAAAAAGTCTTGACTCCATTTAAATTGAAGCAAGAGGAGTTGTGAGAGTACATCCTACTCAAAGTCTGTTAGTGATATTAATTTTACATCAGTGATAACAATTAAAGGACTAGTTGAATTGACTTTTTAAAATGTTACTTTAAAGTCTGGCTTTCAGACACAGGAATCCAGTCGAATTATGGAAGTCAAGTCCTTGATGTGGTTTGCAGCCAGTCCAATATGGAGGACCTGAGGGGAAAAAAATGGCTTATAGAACCCAGCCAACATGAACTCTTCCAGCAGTGATGCCACAAATGGGCATGAACTTGGCGGGATCAATTTTATATGGAAACTACATTAAGTCTGAATCTACTCTCCCTAGAAACCAAGGTAGTACAGGAGATAGTAGAGCTAGACACAATCAATACAAAAAAAAAATACTAGATCGCTTAGTCATCTCACCCTTAGCTTTTTTATAATTGGTTTTCAGAAAACCTTTAACTATGTAAATATAGGAATAGGCATATGAATGTTACTTTAGGTGCCAGGAAATAGGGAATACCAAGACAAAATTTAGTTTCTATTGTGTTTCATAAAAGTGAAAAGTCTGCATGGTATTGCCATTTGAAGAGTGACTTTTCCTTTTCTCCTTGATGCCAACAAAATGAAGTTCACTCCAGTGAATACTGATGGAAAATAATACTTTCCACACACAAAAGAATCATACTCATATGCTTCCTTTAAGTTCTAAAAGAGAGAAATAAATTTTTATAAGAGATTTAAACTGCTGAATCAAAGAATTTGTAATGGATAGAAATTGGTAATAAATGGAAGACCTGTGCCAAGGGAAGCTCTGGGAATTGGACTCTCTTCAGTTTTTCTGAGATCCATTAAAAGCTCTCTTTCTACCAGCAACCTTCACTACTCATGCTTTACAATTTTGACATATCTTTCATCAAGAAAAATTTTAGAGGTCATCCAAAACAACTGATATAAAATGTCTTACCCAAGACTAAAGAGGCAAAGAGCTTTTTAATACCGTACAATACCTATTTTATATTTCAATGTATCCATGATCTCAATGAAGAATGAAAAAAAGAATGAATGAATGAAAAAGGATTAATTAAGTTTGTACTACATTAAGCACTGGAATAAGCACAAGGGTCATAAATACAATATAAACGCTACAAAATATAAAGATGATGTCAAAGGTGAGGAGGGGATATATTCCAAGCACGGAAGGAAGCTGTTGCAATGGTCTAGAGACAGGAGATAGATTGTTATATATGAAAAAGAGTGAGGAGTCCAGTTGGGTTGGACTGGACTGTATGTAAAAGGGAACAATGTGTAATAAGGCTGAAAAGATAGTTTGCAGCCAGATTGCGGAGAGCTTTAAATGACAAAAAGAGTTTACACTGTATCCTTGAAGTAATAGGAAGCCACAGTAATAAGGAGGGGTTTAATTTGCCCTCATTTTCTTACTTCCTGTCAAACAACATTTAGCACTTTACTTCAGGCTGCTTGTTTTTTTTTTTTTTTTTTTTTGGAGAGGGGAAGGCAGGGCAATTGTGGTTAAGTGATTTGCCCAAGGTCACACAGCTAAGAAAGTGTGTCAAATGTCTGAGGCCAGGTTCCTCCTGACTCCAGGGCCGATTTTCTACTCACTACACACCTAGCTGCCCCATTAGGCTGCTTTTTCACTAATGACTTCAAAAATATATAGCCTGGGGGAAGGTAGGTGGTGGAGTGGATAGAACACTGGCCCTGGAGTCAGTAAGACCTGAGTTCAAATGTGAACTCAGACATTGACTAGCTGTGTGACCCTGGGCAAGTCACTTAACCCAATTGCTCCCCGAAAATATACAGTTTGATCCACAATAGACTATACATCTCTTGTGTGCAAAGAATATGGTTATCATCTCTCTTCCAACTTGGCAGTGGGCACGGAAGAGATACATACTCAAAAATACTTGACTAATGTAGTAGTCAACAATTTGTAATATCATTCATTTAAAATAACGTCTTGCATGTGTTAGGCCTGGACTAGAAATACTCAATATAGTTGTCATGTTTAGCTAAGGGTATGTTAGATAATTAGACAATATCATGAAGACTTGTCAAACTCATAGCTTGCTGCCCATAAAACTGTCTTGTGCAGTCTGAACCAGATTAAAATGTAATTGGGAAATGTTTAACAAACAAATACAATACAACATAGATAATATTCATTTGTGTTTTTCTAAGTCAATATGCAGCCATAGGAATCTGTTTTTTATTTGAGTTTGGTACCACTGGTATGATAAATAGAGCACTGGACCTGGAGTTAAGAAGATGTGAGTTCAAATACAGCCTCAGACATTTAATTGTATGATCCTGGAGACACTTAACTTTTGGCTGCCTCAGCTTACTCATCTTAAAATGGGGATAATATTAGCACCTACCTTCCAAGGCTGTTGTGAAGGTCAAATGAGAATATCAGTAAAGCGCTTTGCAAACCTTAAAGCACTAGAGAAATATTAGTTGTTATTGTTGTAACTAATAGATATAGGTAACTGGTACCATGTAGCACAATGGCAAAATTCATTTCCAGTGGTTCCATTCAATTCTATAAGAATGCTGGAACCTTTAAAAATAGAAGTTAGTAGCTCCATACTGTAGTTCATTGTCATGGTCAATGAATCATCATTCCTATTTCTTGAATCTATAATCCCCTGGGACCTTTTACCATCATTCAATATCACAGAATGTTAGGAACTCAAGTTGATCAAATCTACTGTTAGCAAATGGAGCTGAACCAAACTACCTTGGTGTGCCCCCAAATGCTTATGTTATACATGTTATATGGAGCCAATCCTTGGAAAACCAGAAATGTTGGTGATTGGATGATGTCTTTGGAAAGGGACCATCTCGGCTTGTGACTACAAGTATCGGATTTCTTGGGTTAATAGTCTTGAGCTCAATAGTCTTGCAATCATTCAATAAGAAATTTAGAAAGCACAAGGCACTATGTTAGTTTCTGAGAGATACAAAGGCAAAAGCAAAACAGTCCTTTTTAAGGGGTTTACATTCAATCAGGAGAAACAGCATGTACACAATGAAGCAAATACAATATCATTTAAGGGAGGAGGGTACCAGCATCTGGGAAGCCGGGAGTAGTAAGTGCTATTGTACCCTAAAGACAACTAGGCCTTTCCATCTAATTTGTGGCTGAAACTGCTCATATGTGTCATATTCCCTTATCAGGATGTCGACTCCTTGATTAAAAAGACTTACTTTTGAATTTGCATCCTCAGTTCTTATTCAAAATTCAAGCATGAGTGGCATGGTGTATTGAGTGTTTGATCCAAAGTTAGGAAGCCCTGTGTTTAATTAAGGCCTCAGACACTTTCTAGTTGTATGAGCTTGGGAAAATTACTTAACTCTGTTTGCCTCAGGTTTCTCATCTCATCTCATCCTCATAAAATAGGAATAATAATAATAATACCTACTTCCTAGGATTGTTCTGAGGATCAAAAGAGATAAATGTAAGCTACTAATAATTATTTTCCTTTCATTCATTCAAGAACCTATAATATGGAAGCCTCATGTTTCTCTCTACTAACTTATTTGCATTCATGAATAGGATCACAGAATATTATATTGAAAGGAACCTTAGAGATTGTCTTCAACCTAAAGATAAGAAAACAGTGGAAGCGACTTGCCTAATTTCTCAGGAGAGACAGAGCTAGGGCCTAAGTCTTCTAACTCTTGGTCTAAGTGTCTTTCCAAGACTGTATGCTGTCTTCTCCTTAATATCCATTAATTAATCAGATGAGCCACTGAATCAGATTAGAAGGCCCTTTAGTAAATAAAACTCACGTCACGTATAGAGCATTGAATGGGGAACATAGAGCTTCCATGGGACCTCGGCCAATCAGAGAATAGCAAAAAGGTACTGGAAGTCTAAAAGACTCAGGTATAAATTAGGTACGCAATATGGGCTGGGGCTCAGAAAGTTAAAAAGCAATTGCTAAAATCCAAATTAACCTGCTTCAGACCAGAGAAAGGACTGACTGGGGTAAATGGACTTTGCTGCCAGATTCACTCACTCACCCATTCATTCATTCACTCACTCACCACAGTCCTTCAGAATTTCTATGTATATATTCCTTTAAGCTAGCAACAGTCTTCTGGTTGACTGCTTCTCTTATCACATAAAGCATTTCTTTCTTGTGAAGATGGATTTGAAATGAAGTAGTATTAATAAATTGCTGTCAATATTTTTCATCTCTTATATTTCACACTTGTCATGACATTTGAGCCCTTTGTTTCTCAGTAGAATATATATCCTTTCATCCATGATGCCAACAGCACTTGCAAATGAAATGAGCACAAAGTACCTTCATCTTAAATGCTATTCAGGCCATTAAAAAGTATTAGCAGGGACATTACTTCATTTTCCTGCAAGCTCTTTAAGGAATACTGCTTACTGTGAGCTCCAGTCATGAGGAAAATGCAACGGCTTCTTCCCAAGTAGTGGGCTGCCATGTATGCATCCAGGAGGTGAAGTTCACGTGGAACAAACCAGATTGTTAATGCAAGCACCTATCTGCCAAATGGTACAAGACAAAGAGTAGGATATTGCACAGAGAAGCAAAACCCCAACCAATGACCTGACAAACCTCACCTAGCTGCACATAACCTATTAATGAGAGTCACCAAAAGAAGGAAGGAAAACTATGAAATTATATTTTTTCTATATTTCTTAAGGTGATGACTCCCATCTTTCAAATGATAATATACAGGGAGAAAGGCATGTAATCTCTCAGGACTCAGTCCTTCATCAGTAAAATGGAAATGACTATAGTACCTACCTTCCAGGGTTGATGTACAAGGAAGCAGTCTGGAAACCTTAAAATGCTATGTAATTAGGATCATCATTATCCTCACAGTCATCTCATTCCTCTCATAATTTTTGATGAAATTCAATGAGAAATGGCTTGAGGACAAATCATCTTGCTATTATTCTTATGTAGTGAATGTCTTGCAGATTATTGAGTAATATAACTGATACTATTATGTCAGTATTAAGATGCAAACTCATCTTCAGCAGACTCACTGAAGGTATCTTCAGAACAACTCCAGTAGCTGACAGCATTATAAGGATGACATGTACATTGTCCTCTTCTCACATGGTTTCAATTTCTTTTGCTAGGTCTCTATATTTTCAGAGCATTCCATGTAGGTTGGAGATTATGAGTATCCAGTACGATGGCATCTATTAAAAACATTATTCATAAATTTTTATGGGTTAATTTCATGTTCAGATGATTCATCAAATAAAAAGCCCCTAATGAACTCCTGATGTTTAGCTTTTTAGCACTCATGAAAAGGATCATAGCAATTTAGGCTGGAAGGGTAAAGAGTTCTTCATTTTAAAGATAAGGTTAGTGAAAGTGACTTTCCCTGGGCTCCAGAGTAAAAGGTCTGGAGTTAGGGACCAAGTCTTCTCTCGGTCTCCAGATCTTCCCATAATTTTCTGGTGCATTCTTATTAATATAATTAATTAGACATTTCTCAATAGTGCATTGATACTTTAGTTCCAATATGGTTTATCTGCTTAATTCCTAAGAATATTTTGAAGTTTGTATTTGTAGCATGGAGATTTGTCACCTGATTATTTCTTTCTAGATATTGGGTAGAAGCTAAACTTCTGTAACCTGCATGATATGTTGCACAATTTCTAGCAATTTATTCCATAATCTGAATTAATGAATCAGTCTGGACTCTTTAACTTTTTATAATTTCTGGTGACAATGACCTGATCTTAGAGTCTTATCACAAACCCTTTTGGTTCTCTAAGCAAATCTGCATGGCTCAGTCATTTGTTCAGTCTCTTTGTCAACACATTGTTGGTTGAGTTTATAGGAACATTGCCTATAGAATGCCTTTTGAGTCATTCTTGGATCCTAGCCATTTCATTGGCTTCATCCAGAGATAAAACTCTTTCAGTTACATTTGACAAATTTAGTTATCTATGCCTCTTGGCCCATTTTCTTGCTATGTGAAATGAATTCTTTTTTGTACCAAAGGTTTTTTCTATAAATTTTTAACCTGTTTTTCATGTTGCTGAGAATGCCTATCAGTTCTTTTTCTCCTTTTTAATGAAGAATTATTCATCTCTTTACAGAGGCCTTGAGCCAATAAACTTTTATTTCATTAACAATGTACAGGTTTTTGTTTGAAAACCATCTCAATCCATAACTGACCACTTTATTATGCAAAAAGTGTACATTAAGACTAGTATTATGTATATGTTAATTACTCTAAATGTATTCTTCCCATTTTAAACAATTTCAGCACAGCAGATAGCTTTTAACATGAACAACCTCAGCTGCTTTACGTCCAATTTATCTTTCCTGGAAAAGACCAGGTTTTTTGCATCGGCTTCTCCCATTGGTTTCATTTGGCTTCTGAATCAAGCTCAAAGTCTTCAGTTTCTATTCTTCCTTGGCTCATATTAAGAATTTTATACTTACAGGGCTCAAATGACACCTTGATATTTTGGGAATTTTTTTTCAATATGAAGTAAATATTTAATGTGTTTATTGTCACATAGCTTGTTGTCATTTATATATATTAAGTGATTAAGACAATGATTTGGTCCAACTCTTTATCTGGAAAGCCATATGCAGTTCTATTCAGGAATGATCATGAATTTAAGGTTAAAGCAGAACCATAATGGTCCTGTGGTGGCTCCCTGCCAATTTTTTCTGACATCGTTGTTTTGCTGGAGTGTTTTAAATAGAAATGTGGACATCAAATACTCTTGTGTTCTCATTATACTTCAGTATATTTTATGTATCTGCAGCATATGACCAGTCCAAGGGTGGTGAACTGAATCAAAAGCTTTGCAATAATAAATTAAGGGAGTATAAATGTTAATAGTGCTTTGGGGGTGGTTTGTTGAACAAACATCAAATGGGTAATACTGTTTCTTATACTCCTGGGATTTGAGGGGCACACCATTTTTGTTCCTCGGACAATTTAGTGTTTTCTTGTAAGTGTTTATAGATTTTGGGGAGTGATATAAGCTTTAAATGTTTTATATGAAGCACATAAAAGCATAATCCACCTATATTTGGAGAAGTTGCTGGTGACCTCATCTTTTGGCAGTAAACACTTGATGCTTTCTGTTAAGAAATGTGAGACCAGGCATGCATCAGAGAAGATGGTAAAGTGCTTTTCCTTTAAGTCACGTGCTTTTGAGCTGATAATTATGGATCTCTTTCAGACCTGTTTCTTTCCAGTTTTGTGGAGAAGCTAGAATTTGAGTCACTCCCCTTAATGTAATGGTTCTGTGTCATTAAATTAAGAGTAGGAAAGCCTTCACATTCAAGGGTGACCCAAATTGGGTTTTCATTGTATTGGACCTCTTTCAACTACATAGATAACCAGAAATTTTCACATACTCCCCTTTGGGGGCTTTTCTCTCACCTCTGCTTTCTTTCCTTCTCAATTCTCTGTCATATAGAAATTTGCTTAATAGTTTATTTGGGGTTTTTTTTGCATTAATTTAACTCCTTATATCACCTTTACATCCAGGAATTCTAATTTTTTTTGTTTTCATGTGGCACTTCTCTTTTAAGTGTTCAATTTTTGCATTGAGCAACAAACTAAATGTTGATGTAATTTTTAATGTCTTTCATTAGTTTCCTCAAGTCTCTTTTGCCATGGCTGTACTTGCCTCTTGTGCTTGGAAACACTCCTGAAAAATCTTTCCTTTTCTCTGATAGTCCTTATGGTAGCAACGACTTTTGCACATAGTGTTGCGTACAAGTCCTGGAATAATTTTGCAATTTCTGTCAAATACTTTTGGAGAATGTGCTAATTAATGATGGTTACAGCAGATACCAGCCTTTCTGAATTACTCTCTTTTTGTATAGTTGGCCTATTAGTTGGATTTATGGGGTCAAAAGTAATTCTTGAAAGCTTTTAAAAATTTAATTATACCCATTTTCCTTTCAAAATCATTTGAAAAATCTATAAATAGCTATCTAAGATATAATTTTTTTAGGTATAATTTCTGGACTTTGCTTTAAGTGAAGATTTTCAGTGGCCATAGGTTCCTCATACTTTTCTTCTTCAGTTTCCAGCAATTCTTCCACTTCATCTTTTATTTCATCTAATTTAGGCTTAGGGATAAAGCTATTTCTTATTATTGCCCTACACTGGTTGGCAATATGTTATTGTACGATTTGGAGCTGAGAGTACCCTTGACAAAAAGCAGAATTAAGCCCTTATCTATAAGTACTAAGATGAACCTGCCATCTTTTATGATACGATGCTGGAACATAACAAAAGTGTTCATGTCTTCATTCTATTTCATGGATACTTGTCTGTTTGAGTGGTCAGTGACATTTGTACTGAAGCATTTTTAGTAGGTGGGATATTGGTATTTCTGATCTGTTCCAGTGGATCTTGCCCTCTTGTAGTATCAATACACAAGGGCACATGACTCACTCCATTATTCTTTATGTCAAACTGATCTTCTTGTTAGCTTCTAGAATAACCGTCCTGCAACTGTATGCTTCCACATCTATTTCTTTGAAATAGGGACAGTTGCATCACACTTTATTTGTAATATAGGGATTTGTCTTTAATTAATTTCTGAAAGATAACGATTTTCTGGTATATAATTCTAGCTCTCTAGAAGAAGATGTAGTACCTTGCTAGGTACTTTTTAGGCACTAAATATTTATTTATTTATTTATTTTCTTTTGAGGGGGGAAGGCAGGACAATTGGGGTTAAATGACTTGCCTAGGTTCACACAGCTAGTAAGTGTGTCAAGTGTCTGAGGCCAGATTTGAACTCAGATCCTCCTGACTCCAGGGCTGGTGCTCTACTCACTGTGCCATCTAATTGCCCCATAGACACTAAATTTTTACAACTCAAAGTGATATATTCACACTTTTTCCTTATATAAACTTCATTAATTACTAAGTCTGGGATCATTAAGCACAATACTTCTATAACTTTTGGTAACTATGACCTGATCTTCAATTGCCATTATAAACCTCTCTCTAGAAATGATTCTGAATGAGTCTGCCATTTGTTCAACTCTCTTTTGTTGAAATATTGTTGATTGAGTTTGTTTGGATGACTATAGTAAAAACATCAAGGAAGATTTGGCTATAGAGGAATTTTTTTCATTTGAGGACATGCAGGTTAAACAAAGGAACTCTCTTGCTTTTAGTAATTTAGTGATCACTATCTTAACTTGACTAATGGGGTTCCCTTATTTGTCATTATATGTTGTATAACACACAAGAATTGAACCTTTGGGCAACCCATATTGTACAATTGCTGAGCCATTAGCCAAGAGCCTGCATGTCTTTCTGGGCTGCATAACTGAGGTCAGTTTGTACAACTTTTACCTGGTTTGTTTAAAAGACACTATTTTGAGCCCAGTTTGGGGAAGCTCCTATCTGAATCAAGCTCATATGCCAAGATTTCCCTGTACCATTGGCTGCTTCACAGAGTTCTTGCTGAGGGGTGAAAGCTCCCCATTTATCCTTTTTTTCAATATAATAATTTTTTACTTCCCGGTGGTTATTCTAATTGTCTAGGTGCTGTTATGATCTCTGAATCGGATGGTCTGAGTCTGAGTAGTCAACAGTATCACCCTTGAAGGGTCTTTTGATTCAATTCTCGGAGTTTAGCTACCTCATAAGCTACATCTGGAGGTAAACCAATTTCAATTACATTTGACAAATTCAATGTCAAGTAGGCATTGTCAGATTTCACTATAGCTTGGTGAAGTGATCTGTTCATTGAAAGAGCATTTATCTAAGTTTTAAATGTGTTTGCTTCTGAGAATCATGCCTTCTGAGGACTATCAGTCTTCTTTTGCCTATATGACAAGAGAGCATTAACTGCTTTAGGTCCACGGGCCCTGTGGTTCATTACTATTTTATGAGTTGTTGTTTCCAATTTTTTTAACCAGTTCTATACTTTCATCAGTTTACTAAAATCACAATGAGGGACATCAATAATTTGCTCTGCAACTTGCAGTCTTACAGAATTACCTGTGGCACCAAAAAATTCAGGAATTTGCTGAGGGTCACACAGATGGTATGCGTCAGAGCCTGATACCAAGGCTAGCTCTCTAGCCCCCAGACCCTCACATCAGAGGACCAGTTCTCCCTGGACACCCCATACAGGGCTGCTCAACCACCTTTGATGTCCACTTTCATCCAACTCTCACCTGTGACTCCAAGAAGCAGTAACATGCACAATGACCATATTGGCAGATGGGCTAAGCCAGGTTGAGGGTAACAGATAGGCCTCAAACCTGGCAATGAGTTAGGGAGATGTCTACCTCAAGCATGTGAAGAATGACTCCTATTGAAATGGGCAAATGAGAATAATTTGTTCCAATGGCCAAGAAGTCAGCTGAATGTGTTATAGAATGCTTAGAGCTTGATCAGACATCAAAGATGCTAAGGTACATCCTGGGCCATTGCCAGTTGTCCTGACTTTTGTATTGCCACTGAACTTTGAAGACTCTGGAAGAGAGAGTGAAGCAGACAACTTTGTGTAATTCTGCCATACTTAAATCCAATTCACACAAGAGTCAAGAGAGCACCCCATAGTTTTATTGGACTTCTTTGAAAGAAAGGACAAACAACAAACACCAGATATTCCTTCCATGGATAACATTGGACTGAAACAAAAAAACTTCATAAAAGTTCTCCAATGGGGAACTCAGTGAAGTCAAGAGAGAAAAATAAATACTTGAAATTTATTGTCCGTTAAATATGTGGTAGGGGGAGGAGACTTGGCAAGAAATTCTATAAGTTTCCTTAAAATTTATTCATTATGTTTAATGTTTCAGTTAGCAAGTTCTGCAAACATTCATATGTGGTTAAACAAGCGTATATTTCAATGTCCATCTTGCCTGTAAGAAAACAATCTGAGATCATTTGATTGAATGAGGATTTATAATATGATCCTTTTTAAAAATACTTTATTCAAACTTATTCATATCATTGCTTGAAATATGTAGGACATTAACTCGATAGGAGAGGTATTTTTGTTTAAAGAGATTTTTACTTTTAATGAGTTCTGACATATACTATCAGATATAATATAATAGTATCTGACATATTCTAATACTTCAAAGGATCTGTGATTGAACTGATATAGATACTATGTCTAATGAAGCAAATTATGACCTCTCACTCCTTTGTAGATAGTATCATATATGACAGTGGCTAAAATAATTCATCTCTTGAGGACCAGATATTTAGTGATGAATCTCTCCTGCTTTAGCTAGATTGATCCTTGTATTACAGATGGGGCTCACACTCAAAGCATCCCTAGCTTAGCAGAACCTGTTAAATTTTTTCTAGTGGGATATCCTTTGAGCATCTGGGGTTACATCTATGGCTTTATGAAGAATTAGAGTATAACTTTAGTAAGGGACATATATCAGCATTCAGGTAGTAAGACATCCATACATACATACGTACGTATTTGATATTTGGATTATGGCTTACAAAAAGCTTTTTGCAAGAAACGGTTCTTTTGTTTTTTGTATTTGTAATCCCAGCCCCTAGTATAGTATTTAACAAATAGTAGGCACTTAATAAGTGCTTACTGGGTTCAGTGATGTATGTATATGTATTCTAAGATATAGTCCAAAGCTACTCAAGGATTAGAAGCAGCATAGTATAGTTAAAAAACCTAGGATTTATTAAATTCTTACTATGTCCCAGGCATACATTTAATAATCATGAATGGGAGAAGTAGGTTTAATCAAACAAAGGTTAGAAAAGATCATAAGTTATAAGTGGGAAAGTTTTGATTACATAAAATTGAAAAGTATTTGCATAAACAAAATCAATGCAATTAAAATTATAAGAAAAATAGTGAAATAGGGGAAAATCTTCATATCGAATTTTTCTAATAAAGGTCTAATGTAAAAGATATATATGGAATTGGTTTAAACACAGGATGCCCCAAAAGTCTTAGTACAGTTTTAAGATTTAACAACTTAAAACCGCGTCAAGACTTTTGAGACATACCCTACATATAAGATTAAGACACATTCTTCAATAGGAAAATGGTCAAAAGATATGAATGGATAGTTCTCAAAAGAAGAAAAGCAAGCTGTTAATACCCATATAAAATACTTTAACTCACTAATAATGAGGGAAATGCAAATTAATATAATTCTAAGGTTCTATTTTATTCTGGGCCAGTTCTAGGTTAGGCCAGTCCAATAAATTCAGAAGTAAAGTTTAAAATGCAGTAAGAGGCACTGCTAGATCATAAAGTACAATGGACACCAACTTTATTTACTAAGAGACTGAGGGAATCAATTTTAAAGGATATAAGATCAATGTAAAATATGACATGACTTCATTCTCTGCCAGAATCTAGAGTTGGCTAGATCTGAGGGATTTCTCCAGATGTCAGCAAGAGGTCAAGTGAAGCTTCTGACTTCAGTTTTCTTAAGTTAACTGGGTCTTTTATGTCTCAAACCTCAAAAGCAGTCTAAACAACTGAGCTTGCAGGTGGGCTGGTGAAAGGAAAAGAAAGGAGGTAGTGTGGGGAGGAGTGTGGGGACAAGAAAGCACAAATAGAGAGGGGAGAAGAGAACTCAGATGAGGTCAAGGCATCTGTTGAAGAGGTGGTCCAGAGAGTGAGTTGATGTGGGAATAAAGTGAGCATGTCAACTTCTAGAAAAGGGCTGTCCAACCTTAGGTTTTTATTGAAACAATAGACAATATATTTTGATTTGCCATTTTAGTGAGAGCTCTGTGGTAGCTCAGCTTCATTTACTAAAACATTTATGTAAATTTCTATGCTTGTAGGTGGGCCACATAAATCGAACTGCAGGCGGCATGTGGCCTGTGAGCATTTTGGACAACTCTGTTCTAGAACATGAAATGTTGGTTCCTGAAATGTTAGTCCTGGCTATTGAGTCACCATCCAAGATAATAGACCTCAAGGTAGATATTTCTCCAGGTTGGGAAGATGGATGGTGAGGATGTAGAGAAATCTAAAGAGTGAGTCCATCTGGGAGCAAAGGGAGCAAAGCTGGATCCACTCGTTAAAAAAGTGGTTCTGGCTAGGCAGTCAACAATCAGGACAGTGGGCTGCAGGGCAGAGTTTTCTATAGGGTGAGAAGGTGGATGATGGGAAGGAGAGATGTCCAGATTGTGAATCAAATGAGAGTGAGCATTTTTTGCTTTAACAAAGGTCTGGAAATTAAGAGGATCCTTGTCAACTGTGGAATAGTTGTACAGATATGTATATGAACATAATGGAATATACATATTTGTTACTACAAGGACAAACTGATCCACTATTTAAAGTCTTCCTACCTTTCCAGACATTTTACCTTTACATACTCTATGTCCCGGCCAGGATGACGTACTTGTTATTCCTTATACACAAGAGTGCATTTGCTGTAAGAAATGAGAAATGGGATCGGATTCAGAGAAATCTGAGAAGAATTTTATCAACTGATCCAGAGTGAAGTGAGAATGGCTGGGACAACAATTTATATGACTAAAACATTGTAAAAAAAATCTTCAAAAGACTTATGAATGTTGAGCAATGCAATACTCAACTACAACTCCAGAAGACTGATGATAAAGCATGCTTCCTGCTTCTTGAAAGAGATATAATGGACTAGAAGGGCCTATTTCACCAGTGTAGATGAGATCACATTTTCAGCCTGGCCAATAATGTATGTTTGTTTTGTTTGACTATGTTTATTTGTTATAAGGGAAGGATTTTCTTTTTCTTTTGCAAGGGTAGGAATTAGGGACAACAAAAGTGATGGTGATAGCAATTCCAAAAAGAGAATAAAAGAAAGGAAAAGGTGAATAAAGCATTAAAGAATGTACCACAAAGAGAAGTTTGTTCAGAGGGTGACACAGACAAGTAGAACAGCTTTGGAAATAACATATTGACTTTAATATATAATTTAAAATAATATGCCATATGTTATAGCAGTTTAGTTTCATATACAATCCTCTTTTTCCATTCTTTGTTTTGTTTTTGGAGGGGGGAAGGCAGGGCAATTGGGGTTAAGTGACTTGCCCAAGGTCACACGGTTAGTATGTGTGTCAAGTGTCTGAGGCTGGATTTGAACTCAGGTCCTCCTGACTCCAGGGCCAGTACTCTACTCACTGCCCCACCTAGCTGCCTCTCCATTCTTTGTATATGTAAATGTTCATATGTGTGTAATTTGCCAGGCTCAAAATAACAAAAAAAAACCCTTAAATTAAAAAAAATACTATAGTTCCTACCTCCTAGGGTTATTGTGAGCTTTAAATGAGATAATGAATGTATAGGGTTTTACAGACCTTAAAGCCCAATGATGTCAGATATTTTTTTCTAAGTAAACCCTGATTAGCATGTGTGGATCAATAAGGCTGATCTCCAGAGAAACCCAGGTTTGAATTGTTGAGTCTGTAAGTGGTCAAATTAGAGTCAACGGAGTTGTCATCTACTGGAACATGGATCCATGTTCATTAGAAAATGAATTGAAATTCTTTTCCCACTTTGCAGTCATTAAACCGAAGTGGACTGCAGTCAGCACAGCAATTTTGGCTACAGTGAAATCAGTAAGCAGGAAAGTAGAACTTTGAAAACTCATTATTGGTTCCTTGAAGCATCAAGACCTGGAAAGTCATTTTAAACCAGTTCAGTATCTAAGGACTAAAATGTGTTAAGGATGAAAAGATATTGCCTCTGAAAGTCATTCTCTCTGCATCCAACTCATCTGCCTTCAGTCCAGCAAGTTGCAAGGTTAATGGGAGTTTTTGTTGAGTAAGACTGGTGAAATAAAGCCCTTTGATGCTGCCAATCTGAATTCAAGAGAAAACAGCCAATATAGCAAAATTGAAGTCTTTAATTAGGGTAAGTTGAAGCTTGGGGTGCCACATAGCAAGTGCTGGGGTACCCGAGGAGGGGGCTGGAAAAGGAATTTATATAATATACTAAGGCAGAGGGAATGGCCAAGGTGCAGTTGGAAGATTTACAAAAAGTAATCAGGGAGTGACAACATCTGGTCAGCCCTGGTGAATTCATTGACCTCAAGACAAGGTCAGCTTCTGTCAGTTCCTAGTCAACTAGGCTTGTCAATGCCAAATCAAGTCTTCATACTTCTCAAATTGTAGAAGTGACTCTTTAAACCAACAAAACTAGCTCTGAAACTTACACAAAACTCAATTTATCAAACATTTATTGAGGGCCTACTATGTGGTAGGTGCTAGGAGTAAAAAAGATGAGGAAGGGAGGGAGGGAGGGAGAGATGGAAAGAAAGAGGAAAGAGAGAAAGAGAACTAAGGGGGAAAGAGAAAGAATGAAAAAAAGAAAGGAAGGAAGGAAGAGAATGGAGAGACACAAAGAGAGGAAGGAGTCCCTGACCTCAAAGATCTTACATTCTACTGGATGGGTGCCGTACATGGATAAGTAATTATAAGCTGTATACAAAGTAATTAAGTATGAATTATTTGGGGGAAGAGAAGACTAACAAGTAGTGGAGTGGAAAATATCTTTTGTAGGAGCCAGCACTTGAGCTGAGCACTGAAGGAATATAGGTATTCAAAGCAGTATAGGTAAGGAAAAAAAGCATTCCAGGATGGGAGTTAGCCTGCAAAGTTTTGTACAAAGGAGGCAAATGTACTCTTGTACATAGAAATAGGAAGTATGTCATCCTGGCTGGAACATACTGAATGTAAAGGTGCAATGTCTGGAAAGATAGGAAGACTTTAAATGGCAGATAAGTTTGTCCTAGCAGTATTAAAGAGCCATTGAATATCCTTGGGCAGGGGAATGACATTCTCAGATCTGTGCTTTAGGCAGATTATTTTAGCAGGTGTGGTGGAAGATTGAAGAGATGAAAGGCCAGAAGCAGGGTACCAATTGAGAAGCTATTGCAGTAAACAAAGTGAGAAGTGATTAGCACCTGACTCAGGTGGTGACTGTATAGGGTGGGAGGAGTTGAAAGAGGAATAAGTATACAGGAGCTGGCAGCCACCAAGAAGCATTTATTAAGTATTTACTATGGGCCAGGCACCATGGTAAGCTCTTGGGATTCAAAAACAAAACAAAAGAAAAAAAATACCCAAAACATGGCTCTGCCCTCAAAGAGCTAATATTCTAATGGCAGAAACATCATGAAAACAATAGAGAGAAATGGAAGGGAATATTAGAGAAAAGGAGCACTAGAGGATTGGACCACACTCTAGAGTGATCAAGAAGATATATGTCTCCCATTGGGCCCATTCTCTAAGCCAACAGTTCTTAAACTGTGCTATGTTCCTGAGACTTTTTCAGGGCATCTGTGAGGTCAAAACTATAATACTAAAATGAGTTATAAAGAGAACCCCCTGGTGGTGGGGGGAGTATTCATTAATTTTCTAAAGCATGGAGAGATCCGGAGACCAAAAGATTTGACAACCACTGCCCTAACGTTGTTGTTTCCAGTGTTGTTGGAGCTCCCTGGGCATATTCTCTGCTAACACAGCCTTCAGGAAACCAGGGTCACACCCATGGTGAGGCATTGAGGGAGGACTTCATTGTTGATCATTGGCATGTAAATGTTTCATATTTATCTATTATTTCCTTTTACTTTGTGTCCTAAAGGAATTAAGTTTCAACAAGTTTGAAACAATTGTGTATTGCTAGAATTCAGTTATTAACCAACTTCCTATTCTAATCATTTTTTCCCTCTATATGGTAATATACCAAATGTTAAGGCATAATTTTAGACTTTACAAACTACTGCAATGTATTACAGCTTAACTTGAAGCAGACATTTTCCTTCAAAAATAATATGGAAAGGCAGCCACTGCACCATGAGTAGTGAATACAGAGTTGGCCTTGGATGGTTCAAATCCTGCCTCTGACACATCATGGCTATGTGACCCTTAACTGTTCACGTAACCTCTCAAAGCCCCATGCATCTCTCAATGACTGTAAATAACTATGTAGATAAGGTGTGGGGAACCTGCAGCCTCAAGGCTACATGAGGCTTTCCAGGTCCTTGGTGCAGCCTTTTGATCAAGTCCACATTTTACAGAACAAATCCTTTTATTAAGGGGTTTTGTTCTGTGAAGTGTGGATTCAGTCAAAAGACCACACTTGAAGACCCAGAGGGCCACAGGTGGCCTCAAGGCTGCAGGTTACACATGCTTGCCCATAGATGCTAATCTTTCTCACTGGACAGTTTCTACACCAGGAGTTCCCTATAGTCATGAAATTACACATCTGACCAAAATACACGCGCACACACACACGCACACACACACACCACATAAGACATTCTGGTTGGTCTAGTTCTTTCCCCAAAAGGTAGGAGGGAATACACGTAGAGAAAACAAAAAGCCAAACAGCCAAAATAACTGATGAATCCATCAATGGAACCACTGAGCATGAACACCAACCTCATTTTACATTACTATCTAGCTTACTCATGATTATTGTATTTAAAGGCCCTGGAGTTCTGCTCATCTTATTTAGAGGGACTGCTAATGGGTGATCAAGTCATTGGGGTAGAAGCCCTACTACATACTCTCTGTGCCATCCTACCCATCTTCCCTGTTGGGACTTATTGCAAGTAAGTGGTGCCCTAATAAAGGAAGATAGCTCCCTTTGCTTATTCTTGAGCATAAAACACCATACCCTCCAATGTTCTGGAGCCCCCAGGTTAGTCTGCAGTCCTAGTGGAGCTGACTAGCTCTTCCCTGGCCTTCACATATGTCGTGTTATGTCTTGGGGGCTACATCACAAGCTAGCATATGGCCTCTCCTTTTTTAGATGGGGGGAAGGCAAGGCAATTGGGGTTAAGTGCCTTGCCCAAGGTCACACAGCTATTAAGTGTGTCAAGTGTCTAAGGCCGGATTTGAACTTAGGTCCTCCTGATTCCAGGGCCAGTGCTGTACTCACTGCACCACCTAGCTGCCCCAGCCTCTTTCTTAAATCAGTAAATAAGAACTAGAAAAGTCCACTGTGAGTCTGAACTATGTGTTCCTTAAATCCAGAAATGGGTGGCCACATCATCATTTTATTGCCTGCTGGAAGATGTCTATGAAAGGGAGTGGTTCCTATTTCACAATAATAGCTAGCATTTATATAATACTTTAATGTTGGCAGAATATTTTGCAAATATCTCTTCGGATCCTCATGACAACTTGTAAGGCAGTTACTATTATTATCCTCATTTTGTAGATAAGGAAATTAAGGCTGAGAGGTTGCCTTGCCCAGGGCTAGACAGTTAATAGATGTTTTAGGTAAGATTTTATCTCAGGTAAATGGCATCCATGACTGGGGCATGGTAGAGAAAATCCTGTGTGCAGCCTGTAGAGGAATGAAATGTGGCTGTTCTGAGTTCACTTCTTAAATCAAGTTTCTGAGAGAAGCCATCCAATGATGAAAAGAGGCCCACACTCCTTCCCCTCCCAGTGTACAGGGTTGACATGAGACCTATAGAAGACACTGAGGCATGATAGAGCAAGTTTGAAGTGCATTCTGGAAAAAATGGAAAAATGTGATGGTTTACCAGTTACCTGCTGCTCTTTGACCTTCTGGATTTCTCCTTCACCACCTTAATTTCTTAGGTTTCTATCTCATGTAGCTTAAAGCACCATAGGTCGTTTGACCAATTGCTCCTAGCTATAATATATTTCCCTACATCCTAGAACAGAGTTCTCCAGCAGGCAGATTGCCTTCAAGGACTGTCAGTTCAGTATTCAAACTTGTTTTGATCAGGAGTCAGTACAAAGCTCATTTCTTTAGTACTTTCCACTTTCTTTAGCATGTTACTTTTCACCTTCACGCTTCTCTCTACTTTGCAGTAAGTCCCAACAGGGAAAGCGGGTAGGATGGCACAGAGAATATGGAGTAGGGCCCCTATCCCAATGACTTGATCACCCATTAACAGTCCCCCCAAATAATCATAAGACAAAAGGACCATTTTCTAAGAGAGCCATGGATTCCCCTGACTCCTAATTTATAACTCCTACCTAAGAAGACGCTAAGTCTGTGCCTCTGGTCAGTCCTTTCCTCCTCCACCCCCAATAGCTTTCTAGCTCTGGAATATTTCAGTTTTCCAGGACAGATGCCCACTCTTACCTTGATATATATATATATATATATACACATATCCTTATTATCCCATACATCTTGTTCTTGGACTTAGTATCACTGTACCCTGTATTGATATTAGTGTTTTAGTTCTTCTTAGGTCCTATGGTTTGGAGGCTATGATGATTTTAAGATGAGATTAACCTAGTCCAGATGTACATCAATAAAGTACTTTCTTGCTCACCCATTGTCTGTTTTTCCCATAACAGAAATAATAGTAACATAACAATAATAATAACAACTCAAGATTTAATATTGAACTATGAACTTAACCATTACTTAAACCATTAAACTATAATTTAACTCTGTGTGTGTGTGTGTGTGTGTAATTGCAGAAATAAAACCACAACTTTAAAAGTAGGATGTTAGAGCTGAAAGGGTCCTTAGAGATTATCTGGTACAACTCCTTCATGGGCCCTAAGAGGTTAAACACCTTGAGCAAGGCCATCCAGTTCGGAGAGCTAATTAATGATAAGGCAAAGTAAAGAATCCTTTTTCTGTTCACTATACTGGGAATAGCTATATAAGTTCACACACTTTAGCTGTTAATTGCTAGTACCTACTTCTAAGACCAGAATTTCTAAAAACAAGTCCATTTAATTAAAAGTAAAAATAAACCAGGAAAACACTATGTCATGTTCTTTAAAACCTCTAGGATAATAATATTTGAGTACTGCCAGATAACTTTTTTAAAAAGAAGAAATGTGTGATTTCAAACCTCATACCATCGGATCAGCTATTTCTCATTTTATTCTAGTTTGTAATTAAATTTTTTAAAAACTCTATGTGTAGTTCTCTTACTTCTAAGATGCACCCAAAAAATAATGCTTTTTAAGAGTTATGGTGGCAAGTCCAAGGCCATTGACTAAAAATGCCCCCAAATTCTGTGAGAAGACACCATTAAGGATTATAGGCTTAAAATTAAATTTTCTGTGGTTCATGGGCTCATGCTGCCATGAATTATCTTAACAATTTTTCTCTGCCAAGCTGGGCTGCCCTTCAGGCAGTCAATACCAAACTTGGGAGTTGGGGTTTATTGGACCATAAAGGAATTTTCAGATAGCGAAAAGGATGGAGAACAACCCAAATAGACTATATATAATTGTATTAATCTTTCTGTGCCTCAGTTTCCTGATAAGTAAAATGAGAGATTTCAACTAAATTATCTCTAAATTTTAACTCTAAAATCTCACAATCCAGAGGAAAGTGCTGTATATGAAGTCACAGTAACTTATATGATGTTGGACAAGACACTTAGCTTCTCTTTGCTCCCTTTCTCCCATTTATAAAATGTGAGTGTTGGACTATATGACTTTTAAGGTCCTTTTTCACTTTATATTCATGACTGTATGATCCCATGATTTTTTTTATCTTAGAGAATGAGAAACTGATGTTCATTAAGAGTATTATAACTCACTCCCCTCAACTCATCTCTGAAGTTCAGAATAGCTCTCCCACCTTAGAGGAAGAGTCTCGGTCCCTTAGAGAGATTGGAGATGAATTGAGAATTCTATGAACAGAGCTTTGGGGGCTCTTCCAACGATTTGCAGATGTGTGAATCTGGGAACTGAAAGCAGCAGCACTACCAAAGATCAGACTCTAACACCGTATACATCAAGGGTCCCTTTGGAAATTAATGAACAAAACAGGCATAAGGAGGTATGGGTATCTACTGTTTTCCAAAACATACTTTACACAAAGGTGGTACACAGTTTAGATGGCAGACAAATCAAAGAGCAGCATTAGAAGCAAATACTGAAGGGATTGAGCAACCAAAGTCACAAAATATGGAGAAACTCGTTGTGTTCATAGATAATCAACTTGTCACCAAAGGCTGTACCACAGACTTTCTCTAATGTGCCCCAGAAAGCTCTTTATCCTGGAAGCTTCCTCAATGATTCTGGACAGTTCACAAAAACATAAGATCACAGCTCTGCAGCTGGAAGGGACTCAAAGGCTTTCTTGTTCAACTCTTTCATTTGGTTATGATTGGGGAATATAATTAAGAGTGGTGCTAACAGTGTTTTATAACCAGTGTTTCATCATAAACACAGGGCAACAAGAAACATTATTTAATGGCATATTTGGTCATTGAGTTGGTACTCAGTCATTTTTCAGTCATATCCAACTCCTCATGACCTCCGTTGGAGTCTTCTTGGCAAAGATATTGGAATGGTTTGCCATTTCTTTGTCCATTCATTTTACAGATGAGGAAACTGAGGCAAAAAGGGTTATGTGACTTGCCCAAGTTCACACAGCTATTAAGTATTTGAGGCCAAATTCGAACTTGGGAAAATGAGTCTTACTGATTCCAGGCCCAGTACTCTATCCACTGTTCTACCTAGCTGCCCTGGTCATTGATTATTGCAATAGTAATGATAAGTATCTGCAAAACACTCACCATGAAAATATAGCATTACATTTTCTCTGAGCTACTAATATCCCTCTAATTAGTTCTGCTCTAATGTCTCTTTATGTGTTCATAATCTGGGGTTATTGGAGGCTAAGCCAATACAATGCAATTGCTGTTAAGGCTGGAAAGGCCAAACTGAATCTGTTTTCCATAGTCCAACTTAGTTAATTTTAGAAAGGGACATCACAAATTTGTCATTTGTAGATAACATTGTGCCATCCCTAGTACCCAACCAGTAGGGTGGTAACCTGGTGATGATTCTTTTACAGTCATGGCAACCTGCAAATCAAAGAAATTTAAAAAAGAAAACATCCTTAATTCTGAGCAGAACTGTTACACTTCTGTGGTGGTGGTGATAGAGTGGTGGGAAAGGGAATGTTGAGCTAAGAATCATATGTATTTTAAACCATCAAATCACTTCAGTTCGAGTGTAGCTAATCTAAATTTGAAGCCCTCATCCAATGACCAATGAGTGGATCTATTGTGAGAGGAGCTGAATCATAGCAATCTTGACATTCTTGCTAAGAAAAGAGGAAATTGAAGCTAAATGGGAAAATGGCTCCAGAGTGTTCCTTAGAGAGACAAAAAGGAGTTGGCCAAGTGAGTTTCATTATCCACCTAGCAACAATAAGAAACATTTTTGAGGCAGGAAGGTGGTGTGCCAGTTGAAAGTGTTGGACCTAGATTCAGGAAGACCTTCATTCAAATCCCACAACAGACACTTGCTAGTGGTGTGACCCTGGGCAAGTCACACTTAAATGTCAGCCTCAGTTTCCTCATCTGTAAAATGAGGATAATAGCATCACCTACCTCACAGGGTTTGAGGATCAATAAGATTTTATGTTGTTTTATATATCGTATTTTTATTTATTTTATGTATATTTATGTACAAAATGTTATATATGCATTTATAGAACTGCTTTGCACACCTTGAAGTACTATATAAATGCTAACTATTGTTGTTATTATTATAATTATTAATTAATCATTTCATAGGACATTTGGTGATTATATACTATAGATTAAAGATAATTATTTGCAAAAAGATCACCATAAGGATAAAGGCAGTTCATGTACTAACTGTAACATCTTCTTGAGGATGAAGTGTTAAAAAAAAATTCTAGGACCTTGATAAGACCCTCTGAATCCAATTAACATACACTCTAATAATTGGTGACCTTCTTGCAAAAGGGGGAAAAGTAAGAATGAGGAGAAATGCATGGGAAAGTGTGGTTCAGTAAAAAGGAAAAAGAGAGGCCAGAAACATATAGAATACAAAGAAGTCTCTCATCTTTAAATAATTAACACTTGCTTTGAAAAAGGAAATAATGTGTACTAATACCATAAAGACCAAAAAAGTGTTGCATTTTAACAGACAGTAAAAGACTTGATCTTTATAGGAGAGTTATTCCTAAGTCACCTGTATACAGTCAGACCATACATAGCTAAGATAAGAATTAAGAGGGGGGAAAAAGAAAAAAAAATTATAAGAAAAGGCATATGGCACATCACTGAAATAATTGAACTCTGAATTACTTTTTAAATAATTGAAAAATAAAAATGGGAAGTAGATAACAGAAATGACATTGACATCAATTATATTTTCAATCAGAATTTTAATCAAAATAAATTAATTGCCACTACAAAGAGAGTAGTCAGACCTTAGTCAGCAAACATCTCATTTCCTTGCCCGATAGTGAGAGGTGACTGCCAAAGTCAGCATCAGGTTTGAATATAAAATCATTCATAAAATCTTACAAAGGAGGATGAGAGATAATTATAAACAGTATCATCTCATAAAGCAGATAAAAATAGTGGAGGATAAAATCAATTTAAAGATCGCCTTGCCAGATATCCAAATATGCCAGATATCCAAATATCCAAAGTAGTTCCAAGACCATTTAAGGATGAAAATGGGAGTACTACAAATAGAATAAAAAACTGATGAAATCATAGGTGTATTTGAGTATTTATGTTCATTAAATCTTTCCTGGGAAAGTTTTTCATTTGTTCATGTATGGTAGTTGTTATTTAGTCATTTTTCTGTCATGTCTCATTGTGACAACTTTTTGGGGTTTCTTGGCAAAGATGCTGAAATGGTTTGCCATTTCCTTCTCCAGCTCATTTTACAGATGAGGAAACTGAAGTGAGCAGGGTTATGTGACTTGCCCAGGGTCACACAGCTAATATGTGTCTGAGGCTGGATTTGAACTCAGATCTTCCTGACTCCTAGTCTGGCACTCTATCCCTGTGCCCCCTACCTGCCAATAATACTGTAGACCTACTTCATGTACTGCAATAAACTCTGATATATTCACAAATTATAAATATACTACCCAAAGTCTCCCTAGGGAAATCCATGGCAACACAAAGTAAGGTTGATCTTAGTATCCACAGTGGATGATGTAGCCTGACCAGGCTGTGCCTCCAATAGAATGACTTACGGATTCATGAGTACAACAGGAGGATGACATGAAAAGAAATGCGACTAATCGAGCATTCTGGGAAGATGGCAAAGTAGCAGTATTTTTAATGATCCCCAAATGGCTCCAAAAGCCCAGTGTATTAATATCAATATTCTCCTGGTGATGCCATATGCCTATGAATTCTACTACAATCTCAGAAGAATCCAAACTATAAATGACACAAAGAACATTGGCAAGATACATGGTGAAGTTAAGCCATATTATGTTACCGAAGATGAATTGTATGAGTTGTATAAAGGATGTTATAAAAAAAAGTATGACAAGAAAGGAAAGGAAAAGGGGATGAGAGGGGAGGGGGTGATAGAGGGGAGGGCTGACTGGGGAACAGGGCAACCAGAATATATGCCATCTTGGAGTGGGGGGGAGGGTAGAAATGGGGAGAAAATTTGTAATTCAAACTGTTGTGAAAATCAATGCTGAAAACCAAATATGTTAAATAAATAAATTTAAATTAAAAAAAAAGTATGATCAGAAAAGGACATGGGTCAATGATTTACTGAGAATCAGAGCAAAGGTATGGATAACCTAAAGACATTAAGGAATGGAAATTTTCTGGCATGTTAAGCAGTTCCTAAAAGGGGAGTTTGTGTGGGGAAATATGGACAGAAGTTGCACAGGATGAGAAGGCATGGAGTAAATGAAATCTTTATCAGTGGAGTATTGGCACTGATATATGTATAATTCAAAGTGTCAGAGTAAAAGTAAGATAATCTACTTTCTTCACTTGAATAAAAGATGACCTAACTACTAAGCCTCCCAATTAGACGGCACAATAGATAGAACACTGATCCTGGAATCAGGAAGATCTATGTTCAAACCTGGTCTCCGACCATGCAACCCTGGGCAAGTCACTGAAACTGTCTACCTCAGTTTCTTCATCTGATAAATGGGGACAATAATAGCTCCTATCTCCTAGGGTTGTTGGAAGGATCTATATTATAAAGGAACATTTCAAAATTCTGAATAAAAGTTCTACCTAATATAAGAAAGAAGTTGTTCGCACTAATGTTGGCTGAACATTTTAACAGGTTATTTAAGGATGATGAACTGAGAGAGGAACTAATGGGGAGGAGGGGGTCAGTTTTTTTCTCTGAAGATCTTCTAAATTACCAGAATATTTTCTTTCAATTTGGGGAAAATCAAAGTATAGGGTGAGCTAATTGGTCACTTGATCTTTTCCAGTTATATGGTTCAAGGGTAAGATAGTTCAAATTTGAAAATACCTGGAACTTAGAAGTATCCATAGACGAGAGACATATCAATATGACTATTATCGAAGTATTTATGGCTTTGAAAAATATAAACATTAAATGATGGAATATAGGACTAAGGGGGTTTTACTTTACACTTCAACAAGTACTCAGAATTATTATTAGTTGTAGCCAAGGTGAAGAAACTTGGAAAGCAGAAAACTTTCTTACTTTCCCTCAGAGAGGCAATTGGAACACAGGAGTTCTTGGCTACCAGTCTGGTTCTTGGATCCCAATTGACTTTTTAGCAAAGCCTAGCGCAAGTTTTCTGATAAAATTATGTAAACAAACCAACTGCTCTGCATTCCTCTGATATGTCAGGGGATTCACCCACCAGTAATTATTTTGATTTATGATAACTAATTAATTTGGCCCAGGTCTCTTGTCAGTAATGGCCTCACCTAACAGGGAAATCATAGTAATTTATAGAGGAGAAGCATATTTTAAGCATTTAAGATGAACATGGACTTGTGAAGTTTATTGTTAATGGATGTGGGTAAGCCTTGATTTTTCTAAAATGCCTGAAAATTTGTAGTCTCATCCATCTAATATCATCGAGCCTTCCTTTCTGGAAAGGTGATACCAAGGAACTCATTAATGTTCTTTTCTGTGCCTAGCCATGTGAGCAGAGGGTTTGATGGAAAAACATTTTATTAGTTGGCTGTTAAAATTAAAGCTAAGCATTTCTTTGGACAACTGGGCTGTCTGTGTCCCTGAAGGTCACTTTCCTTTGACTATAAAAGGCCTGCTAAGATTCATTTTAGAAGAAAAGTTAGATAATTTTGTTTTTACCAAAAGCTTTCACCATGAAAGAAAAATGACCATTTTGTTCAGCCAAACTAAGACTTCCTCTTGTTCTGAAGCTGTGGACTCCCTACAGAGGATTAGGTTAATTAACAACAATTTTTTCCTCAAGCCTAAAATACTTATTAATAATAATAATAATAATAACAGCAATTCCCATTTTAGAAGGGTTTTAAGGTTTGCAAAGAGTTTTATAATATCTAATTTACTCCTGCCAAAGCCTGTGAAGTAAGTGCTATTTTTACCCCCATTTACCACAGGAGGAAATGGAGAGATTGAAGACTAAATGTTTAAGGGAGAATTCAAATCTAGGTCTTCCTGACTCCAGGTGCAGAACTTCCTCCTTTGTACACATTGTCTCTAAAAGTGACAAGGGTGTTTCAATCTTATTCCTCAGAAAGTGGATGAATTGAAAAAAATACTCTGGATTCAGGAGGCATTAAATCTTTGTTTACAGGACTTTACTGATCAAATGATTTATAGCCTTTGAAATTCTTAAATATCAACTCTGTAACTTTTGTAAATGATCCGAAAATATTTTAGTAATTAAACTAACTTGCCAGACTCATCCCGGCCTCCTTCGCCTTTGCTCCTTATCTCTCACACAGGAAGGGCTTTTCACTTCTACTCTTTTCCCTCCTCCAAACTTGATGTTGTTGTTCAGTCATTCAGTTGTGTCCAACTCTTCATGATCCCACAGACGATAGCATGCCAAGGCCTTCGATCCTCCACTATCTCCCTGAGTTTGTCCAAGCTCATGTACATTGATTCCTTGACGCTATCTATTCATCTCTTCCACTGCCATCCCCCTTTCTGCCTTCAATGTTCCCAACATCAGGGTCTTTTTCAGTGAGTCCTGTCTTCTCATTATATGGCCAAAGTACTTAAGCTTCAGCTTCAGTGTTTGACATTTCAGTGAATAGTCTGAATTATTTTCTTTAAGTATTGACTGATTTAATCTGCTTGTTGTCCAAGGGACTCAAAAGTCTTCTCCAGCACCACAACTCAAAAGTGTTGCTTCTGCAGCACTCAGCTTTTCTTATAGTCCAGCTCTCACAGCCATGCATTACTAATAGAAAAACTATAGCTTAAGTATATAGATCTTTGTTGCTAAGGTGACATCTCTGTTTTTTAGTATGCTGTCCAGATTTACCATAGCTTTCCTTCCAAGGAGTGTCTTTTAATTTCATGGCTGTAGTCACTGTCTACTATGATCTTTGAGCTCAAGAATATAACATAACACTGCTTCCATATACCTATATACCTGTTAGGCTCCGTCTGAGTCTCATCTCCTTCATAAAGTCTTTTCTTACTATTCATGTCTGTACTTACTGACTGTTCCCTTCTCCTTACTCCTATAGAATTTATAATCTGTACCAGCACTTGAGAATCATAGAGTCAAAAAGCCGGTTCTAGTCTAGACCCCATAATCTGGCCAGACTCTCTTTTTTCTTTGTATCTCCCATATAGCACTCTATCTCCTGCCTCCCATCCTTTGCCTGCTCATCCTATATGCCCGAAATTCAGTTCTTCCTCACTTCCTCCTCACAGAATCCCTCAATTCCAGACCAAAAAATGTAGGTAAGGAAATAAAAGTATAATGACACTGGAAAGATGAATTGGGGCCATCCTGTAAGAGCTTTAACAACCAGACGGAGGTTTACATTTTATCCCAGAGGCAACAGGGAACCCAATTTCCAATAGCGGAGTGGTACAGTCAGATGAGCACTTAAGAAAAATTATTTTGGTAGCTGTGATGAAGATGGAGATATTGAAATAGGGAGAAATTTGAGGCAAGGAAGCCACTTGGGAGTTCAGTGTAGCATTTCAGGGAAGAAGTAAAAAGAGTATAAAGTATTGGTTGCATGAATAGAGAGAAGGGGTGATGTTGGAGAGAAATGGAGATGGAAAAGATTTGACAACTTCTTGGATGTGAAGGGGAGTGAGGAAGAGTGAGGAGTCAAGAATAATATCCAGGTTCTGTGAAAAAAAAGTCAGGCACTTGACAGGAACACAAAAGTGTGGTAGAAGGATGGGTTTCAGGGAAAAGGTAATGAGTTCTTTTTTTAGACATGTTGAGTTTAAGATGCTCAGGGGACATCTGCTTTGAACTAGGCAGTTGTGATGTGGGATTAGAGTTCAGGAGAGCTATTTAGGGTAGATACAGTATATAGATCTGTATATCAATCTCTTGGCAGGTAGGTGGCTCAGTGGATAGAATACACAGCCTGGAGTCAAGAAGACCTAAATTCAAATGCAGCCTCAGACACTTACTAGCTGTGGGACCCTGGATAGGTCATTTAACCCTGTTTGCCTCAGTTTCCTCATCTGTAAAATGAGCTGGAGCAGGAAATGGCAAACCACTTCAGTATCTTCCCCAAGAAAACCCCAAATGGGGTCAGGAAGAGTCAGACATGACTGAAACAACTGAACAACAACAACAGATCTGGGAGTCATCTGCACAGGGATGATAATTAAACCCATGGAAGCTGATGAGGTCACCGAGAGGGAATGTAGAGAAAAAAAGATGGCTCAGGATAGAAGCTTGAGGAAGAGCCACAGTTAAAGGGAGTGATATGGATGATGAGCTAGGAAAGGAAGTGGAAGCACTGTAATAAATGTAGGAGGATAACCAGGAGAGAGTAGTATCAAAAAAAAATCCTGAAAGGAAGATGTATCCAGGAGGAGAAGGTAATCAATAGTGTCAAATAGAACTGAGAGGTCAAGAAGGATGAGGACTGAGATAAGACCATTAGGTTTTGTAAATAGATTGCTCCTTAGGGAGAGCAGTTGCAGTGTAATGTTGAAGCTGGAAGCCAGATTACAAAGGGTTGAAGAGTGAAAGTAGAAGCAATGGATGTAGACAGTGTTTTCTCTGAGCTTGAGAACAGAATGAGAGATACAGGAAGATAGCTAATGGGAATGACAAAACCCAGGAAAGTATTTTCTAAGGATTGAGGAGATTTAGACATATTAGAAGGAAGTAGGAAAGGAACCAATAGATAGGGAAAACTTGCAGATCAGAGTGAAGGGGATTAGATATAAGGGGATGGAGAATATGCTAGAGAAGACAGACGTCAAGGGCACCTGTAAAGGGACAGAGTTTGGCAGGTAAATTTGCCACCTCATTATCAAAGACTAGAAGAAAGCCATAGATAATGGGAGAAAATGCTAAGGAGTCTTGAGATGAAGAGAAGATGAGGAAAAAGAGAGCTCACAGTTGTGTCACTTTTTAGTCATGTCTGACCCTTCATGGCCCCACTTTGAATTTTCTTGGCAAAGATACTGGTGTGGTTTGCCATTGCATTCTCCAGCTTTTTTTTTGTTTTGGTAACAGATGAAGAAACTGAGGCAACCAGTGTTAAGTGACTTGCCAAGAGTCACATAGCTGGGAAGTATCTGAGGCCAGATTTGAACTGAGAAATATGAGTCTTCCTGACTCCAGGCCTAGCACTCTATCCACTGCACCACCTAGCCGCCTCACACTCATAGTAATTTGCCTTAGTTGATTGTTTGGGGTGGGGGTGGGGTGGAGATAAGAAATACAGAAGGCTTGATGAGAGAAGACTTGGGACAGCTTCTATGGGACATGGGATGGGGAATCACTTCAAAATGAATACAATGATTTCCTTGCTACACTGAGGGCACAATTCATAAATACATTGTATGCCCAGTCAGCTCAATTTTGTGAATTCTTCTACCTCTATTAAGCTACATCTAGAGAGCACATCTTAGTTTTCCTGGCTTCCTTCAAGACTCAGCTCCAATTCTGCCTTCTCCCATTGCTAGAGCCTTCCCTTTGAGACTATCTTCCAATTACACTGTGTATGTTGTAAAGGTATGTACAGGATTATTTGCTTGTTGTTACTACCATTAGAATGTGAATGCTTTGAGGGTCTTGACCATTTTTTTTAACTTTTTTCTAGCCCTAGAACTTAGCTGGCAAAAAGTAAGTGCTGAATAATGTTGGTCAACTGAGGAACTGTTCTTGGGAGAAGGAACATGGAAGCTGTCTTCAAAGATTTGAAGGGCCATCCTGGGAGAGGAATAGGATTTATTCCAGTTAGCCCCAGAAGGCAGAGTAGGAACAAGGTGTAGCCATTGCAAAGAGGCAAAAATGCAGATAATTTGCTACCTATTCAAGCTATTCAAGAGTGGAATGGACTACTTTAAGAAGTCCTCTTCATTGGGAGTCTTCAAGCAGAGTCTGGATGGCCAACTGTTGGGTAGGCCATAGTTCTTTTTTTGGATAGGGCATGAACTACATGGTGACTGAAGTCCTTTTCAGTGTTGATATTCTGTGGTTCTATAGTTCAATCAAAGAAATAAGGAGGAAGATATAAGCTTACTATAAGGAAACATTCCCTAATAATAATTGTTATCCCAAGATGGAATGAGTTATCTCAGAAGATCTTCCAAGAGAGGTAATATGAATGTTGTAGGTGAGATTCATCATCAGAGTTATGGGTTGACTAAATAACCTTTTGAAGCCCTTCCAGCTCTAAGAGGGAAAATGTGGAGCATGTCTTAAATTAATTTCACATGCCTTGAAGCATCTAACACTATAATGGGGATTTGGCAAGTGCTCAAAACATATTTGTGGATGGAAGGATTGATTTGCAAAGAAAAACTAGTTACATCAATGTCCCAAAATAACTAGTTAATTTAATTTCCTACACTCCTCCCCCTCCCCTCCCCCATTCACCATTTTGTAGGCATTCCCAAGCTAGCTGAAAGTTTTTGTTTTGGTAAAAGTAAGGTTTGAACATGACCCATGGTTTCATTGATTTGAGGAAATTCTCTCTACAAAAGTGTCTGCTCTGTAACATGTAGTTTTAGAGAGCTACACAGAACCCAGTGCACTGTGCCCAGGAGTTCACAACCAATCTGTGTCAGAGAGGAGTAAAGAGGATTTGAACTCTGATCTTCCTGACTTCAAAGCTTGCTTTATATTCATTATACCAGATTACCTTTCCAGGTGAGGTTAAGCATTATTCTCCTCTTACAGGTGGTTCATTCAAGGACTTTGCCTAAGATCATAATGTGGATGAGAGACAGACAGAGACAGAGAGACAGAGACAGAGACACACAGAGAGACTCAGCTTCCCTGAATCCTTTCCTTCTCTTTAATCAATTCTCCCTCTAGCAACATGCCATCAGTATGATTTCTACCATGTTCTTCTGTTTCCATTTGGCAAGATCACTTCTAAGTTATGAAGACTACCTTAAAAAAAGTTCTTTGATCTCTTTGGTGTGGAGCAAGATACCATATGTAAACAAACAAATAAATGTATGTATGTAAGTATTTCTGCAACTTCTCTAGGCAAATGAGTCAGAAGCAGTGACTGAAGCTCACAAACTCAACTGGCTGACCACAGATATAGAACCTTCCCTTCTCCCCCCACCTCCCCACCTTCGCTGAAAGTCTGGTTTTAAAAGGAAAGCCACTTGAGAGTAGAGGTGCCAAGATTAGTATTTAACTGAAGTTAAAATAAAGAAGAAACTTTCAAGTTAATCAAAACTGATTCCCTCCTAAGCCTAGGAAATTGGGTTTCTTGTCAGCTCTCCCTAATGAAGACAAAATAAACAGTGTTTGTAGTTCATCATGGGGACAATATTACTCACAAATTAGAAAATGCCCTAACTCAGCCTCCTCTGCTTCACAAATTGGAACTGGACCTTCAGAAGGCAGAACAGCATTATTGTATCAGTGCCATGATGTCTGAAGGTCCTTTTAACAATCAACTGAGTGGTATAGTCGATAGGCTACTTGGCTTGGAGTTAGAAAGATCTGAGTTCAAATCTAGTCTCAGATACTTCCTAGTTTTGTGATGCTGAGCAAATCATTTAACTGTCTTCTGCCTTGGTTTCCTTAACTGTGAGATCATAATAGTACCCACCTCAAAGGGTCTTTTGAGGATCAAATGAGATAATATTTGTAAAGAGCTTAACATAGTGCCTGATACATAGTATGAATTTATCAAATACTTCTTCCCTTTCCTTAGCTGTCAAGGTTAAGGACACATAGGCGTATGGACCACAAGGTAAACACTAAGTAGTTTTTAAAGTATTTTGAGGGACTACAATTGCCAAAATATGAATTTTAACTATAAGTCTCTATTCACAACAACAAATATTTAATTTATTTAAATTTATGCAGATAAGATAGTAAAAATTGTCTTGGAATCACGAATGAACAACACAGATATAGCACTTGTGAGATGAAAATAGAAGACAATACAACATCTAGAAAATTCTTATTGAATTCTTTGCATTGTATGTGAGATGTATTATACATTTTTAAAGTATTTAAAACTAATAATTTTTGTTGCTCAGTCATGTACAACTCTTCATGACTCCATTTGGGGTTTTCTTGGCAAAGATACTGGAGTGGCTCTCCAGTATCCAAACAGAGATAGAGAAAGAGACAGAGACAGAGAGAGAGACACAGACACAGACACAGAGAGAGAGAGACTCAGCTTCCCTGAATCCTTTCCTTCTCTTTAATCAATTCTCCCTCTAGAAACATGCCATCACTATGATTTCTGCCATGTTTTTCTGTTTCCATTTGGCAAGATCATTTCAAAGTTATAAAGGCTACCTTTAAAAAAGTTCTTTGATTGCTTTGGTGACAACACTAAAAAACAATTGTTAGTTGTGGAGTAAGATACTATATGTAAACAAACAAATATGTGTATGTATGTTTATATGTATGTATACACATATGTATGTATGTATTCTCTCTCCAAGCTAATAATAGCTAGCATTTATTTAATGTTTTGTGTTTTGCAAAACACTTTACGTGTGATCTCAGTTGATCCTCACCACAACCTTATTGGATAAGTACAACTATTATTCCCTTTTTATAGATAAGGAAACTGAGGCTGTAAGAAGTTAAATGATTTTCACAGAGCCCACAGCCACAGCTGTTTGAGGCAGCATTTGAATTCAAGCCTTCCTGACTTGAAGTCCAGCACTCAATGCACTGTGCCACCTAGCTCCTTGAAAGAGATGTGGTTTTACCAATGTGAATACTCCTTTCATTTACTGACAAACCCTTCCCAGGTTACTAATGGTCTTTATGAGTTGCTGTGACCAAAAAAAAAAAAAAAAGATCATTGCATTGTAACTAATTTTCTTAATAGGAGCCTTTCCACGTTTTGCTCAGCTAATCATTAGAGAAAGAATAGATTCTGCAGCTTTGCAGGGCCAGTCAGAGCTGGCACTCTTCCTTTGAGAAACGAGGGTTCCCTCCTGGTTCTAATGAAATCTTGAGAGCAACTGTGGTGCCTGAAGCAAGGAAAGCAAAACGGGATCCACAATCACCTTTGTAATTCATGATATGAAAGTAATACAAGCAATTGTATCAGTAAGGCAAGATTCATGACCTCAAAGATAGCCATGAACATGCCTATATAGTTCAGAATTACAAAGTATAAGAGATCCTCTAGGTAGAAGGCAGGGGAAGTATAACATTTATTTAGACACCAGAGGATCAGGTCCCAGAACCAATAACCCCAATTTGATATAGCAGTAATTGTATTCCAAAAGCAGTAAATCCACCTCAATGTAACAACAAGGAAATTATAACACAGTATCACAGCAAGGAACCAAGTCATTCTGTGACCTTCCCCCCTACTGGGGCCTTCCCATAAATACTCACGAATCCCAACTGCCTGCTTGCCTGCATTCTCTCCCCTCTCAGTTCTCTGGTCTTCGCAGCTCCCTGGTTTCCACTCTCCACTCTGTACTCTCTCTGAAGCTCTGTCAGCTCGGAGTTCTTACTCCTTCTCCTCCTTCTCCTCCTTCTCCTTGGGCTGAATTCTGAACTCTGACCTTACAATGGCTACCTCCTGGGTATATATACTCTTTTTTAGGGCCCAAAGGTTTCATGCCCAGTCAGAGAAAGGGTGTAAGCCTGGGGCTTAGTACTTAGTAAGTAAAGGGTGTAGGCCTGACTACAAACAAACCTCTAACCAAGCTTCCCTTAACTAGCCCCACTTGAGGCATATTGAATGGGTTGGAAAGCTCTTTAATCACTGATTGGCATCACAGCAATGGCCTCAGTATCAGAATACATCAGTGGCTTTGTGGTCCCATCAATGTGTTTCCTCTATGATGCAAATCAGAGAGACCAGCCACACTTCCCAGTGCTGTATGTAGTTTGTTCCTTTTCTTCCATAAGTTCACCAGGCAGGAGGGTGGTGGTAATGATGGAGGAAATCCACCCCATGTGGTGAGAGCCTTCCTTGCTGTCTCCTGACATAGAAGGACAACAAAGCATCACACATACACACACACACACACACACACACACATCAATTTATTCCTTGCTCTCAGCATGTGACTAGACCATCTTCTTTTAAACCTTCTATCATATATTTTTTGTTGTTGAAATTCTTTATTCTGGTTCTTCTTTATAGTTTCTCATATGTGTTTTAGCTTGCTCAGACCTATCATGCATCATTCCATTGCCCTCATTTTAATTCTTCTGATGCTAAGTTGTTCCCTGATTTATACTCATATAACAAAATCAATGCATTGTTGAGAATAAAAAGATAGACCTTTTGTTGTAGAACAAATTTGAGGTCATTAAAGGAACTCCACAATTTTCTGAAGGCTATCCCATCTGGTCTCTACCTCCTGTTAATTGGGGGTCCAGCATTTGCCATAAGTAGGCAGCTAAATAGATAGAGACAGAGAGACAGTGACAGACAGACAGAAAGACAGAGCATTTGTCTCTCCTCATGGATGGAAAGAATAATGACTCAATGCCGAGTTCTTTTGTGAGGGAGATGTATAAAAAGTTGTGGAGATGTGTGCTTCTAGAAAGGTCATTGTTGGTTGCAGACTCTCTTCAGGTAGAAAGTTGAGGGGAGAGAGCAGATTTTTGGAAGGCAGACATGTAGGAGAAAGCTAACTCTTCAATATGTCCCTGATTTCCAGCTTGTTTCCCTAGAGACTATGGGAATTGCTCCTCAATCTCATCTAAGGGGAAAATTCCCCAAAATAAAATCTTCAGCAATACCTAATGGTTCAACAACCAAAAAAAATATGGTTTTAGCAGTGGAAATGACACTAAAGAATAAGCATCAAAATCTATCTTGCCTTTGTACCCAAGGTCCACTGGGCCTTTCCTTCTGTCTTCCAGATGAACTCCCTTATATGTGTTGTCCTCCCTCCCCATATACAAGTCCCTTGACAGCAGGAACTGTCTTTACCTTTCTTTTTGTATCTCTAGCACTTAATATAGTGCTTTGCACACAGCAGGTTCCTAATAAACGCTTTTTTCATACATTCATTCATTTAGTAATGGGATATTAGTGCCCAAATGTGTTGAATCTAGTATCCTTGAGGATGAGGAAAAACTGGTTATTTTTTTTTCACATCTTTGCAGCTTTTTGTTCCTTTCCTTTTTTTTCCCTGCTTACTTTTCTACCTTTGTTTTTATCCTTAAATACCTTCAGAATGACTTTCCTTACTTGGGTCTCTCTCCAGCCTCTTTTTTTTTGGTTTTATGAGGTGATACTGCTCATAATCTTCCATTATCCTTCTCTGTAAGACTTTACAAATGAGTGCATACTGTAAACCAGTGTTGTCCTTGGCTGCTATATCTCTCCTCTTGCCAAGTAAGGTTTAAGAGCTTCCTGACTAGGTTGCTTTTTATTTTTTTAAGCTCTTTTGTTCTCCTTGTTGTGGCAATTGATTTATAATGGTGAAATTTGCATTTGGAATTGTTGTAATTGATGTCTATGCCCTTTATTCTGTCCATATCCCGTTTTTCATCATCAATGACTTAAATAGGTCATAATGGAATTGTTTTAGTTGCGTGCCATGACTTTTCCTCATTTTATTCTTCTAGCTTTATACTACTAATTCAGACCAATGGTTTGACTGTACATAGACAACTGAGTGAGGAATGACTCCCACATCAGCAACAAGCCACTTCCTGTCCTGTAAAATAAGATTAATTTCATTTTTGTGATATTATTTGGTTCTCATCATGTCCAGTACTTTCCAATCCTTTCTCAAAACAAAAAAAAAAGTATTAATGAGATAATAGCATGAGGCTTCTACCTAGTCTCTAAGTTCTTAGCCTCTCCCATTCCTAATTCCTGATCCATATTTTCCAATGTATTTCTTGCTAACCTTGCCTTTTCCCACCATTGTATTAAAGTCACTGAGCACATCATCATCATTATCATCATCTTTATTATAGTTCTTTAAAGTTCGTGATACACTTTATTAATACAATCTCATTTTATCTTCATAACAACCCTGGGAGGCACTTGCTTTTATTATTAATTCTTTTTTGTAGATGGGTAAATTGAGGCAGATAGAGGTTAAGTGACTTGCACAAGGTCATACTCCTAATAAGTACCTGAAGATGAATTTGAACTCCAGGTCTTCATGATGATAGGCCCAGTGCTCTAGCCACTGTCCCACCTACCTGCTTAAGTTGGTTTCATTTAGAGGTCTTGTCAAGTTCTTCATAAAATTTCTCTACCTCTTCACCATCTCCAACAGATGTCGGTATATAAATTACCATTATTTTCATTTTGGTCTTTTTGCAAACTCTTATGGCGCACTGTAATACAAGATGGATAGATTCTCTGAGTCACGGGACACACAACAAAACCAACTCCAACTCTTATTTGTTTCTCCAAAGAGAATGTGTGAACTTTACTTTCATTTTGCTGCTACTTCCCATTTTATTTAATGTGAGAATGTCAAGATCCATATGATTTAGTTCCTCCAAGAATGTGTCATTGGCCAAGAATCTCACATTTAGAGTGTCAAGAGCTAAGTGAAGTTTATAGACTGTCTAAAAACTGTGTGAATTTTAGCACAATAAGTAATTAAGACAAATACAGTTTAGCAGGAGGGAAAATTGGGTACTATAGTTCCTTGGAGGGGGCAGCTAGATGGCTCAGTGGATAGAGTGATGGGTCTGGGGTCAGGAAGAACTGAGTTCAAATTTGACCTCGCACATTAACTAGCTGTGAGACCTTGGGCAAGTCACTCAACCCCTGTTTTCCTAGTAGGCAGTTAAATGGCTCAGTGAATAGAGAATTGGGCTTGGAATTAGGATGATCTGAGTTCAAATCTTGCCTCACACGCTAGCTGTGTGATCCTGGGCAAGTCACGTAACCTTTGTTTGCCTTAATCCACTGGAGAAGGAAATAACAAACCACTCCAGTATCTTTGCCAAATATCTGTGCCACTGATCAGGTGGTTCACAAGGTCACAAAGAGTCAAACACAACTGAACAACAACAAAAATACTTGGAGGATAGAATCTCAAGGGATTTTGGAGGTCATTCAGGGAAATCCATAGGCTTTGGGGTCCTATGCATACTCTTTTCATCTCACCAGTAAGGATTTGGCAAGACTCTCTTCCACAAAGAAGGTAAGGTAAGGTAGCATGAGGACTGTTCATCATAACTGGAGGAGAACATCACTGCTTGAAGGAGAGAGGCTCATCTACCTGGAAATGATAAAGGGGAAGGTCAGAACAGGTTAGGGATTTTGTTACAGATGGACAAAGAAAGGGAGGGTGTCGTTCACAGAACATAGCTTGCAGTCCCTACGCCACACTGTCTCCAGCACTACCTGAGGCAAACTAATAGGGGAGTCTCTGAAGGAGCAAATCAAGCACAGAACAATTTTTCCTACTCAAAATTCACATTCTCCTTGTCTCCTAGTCAGCTAAAGGAATACATGGGTTTAATATCACTTCCCTAAGGCACATCCCCAGTCACTTCATCCATGTGGTTTCTATATGGATTGGGATATGAGCTTGGTGAAAGTTACATTAGAGATGGGAAAAATACTCTGCCTCTAAAAATCCATGAACTGAATGTGAAAAATGGGACCTGAAAAGACCATGATATAGTTGAGGATGGGCAAATGGAGAGGTCTCACTCTCCGAAGACCGACATGCACATCCATAAAAACAAGTTTCAGTACTTTGTCTGAACATTTGTTCTTTCATTTTAGGTGAAGGAAATTAATCTGGAAATTCTCATCTTGTGAGTTTTGAAAGGTCAGATGATCAAGCCACCAGGAATCTGAATTTGGGGAAACTGGAAGTTCAGGAGTCTGGGTTTTTCAGCCAGCTGAGCATTGATTTTCCAAGGAGCATAAGATGACTTTTGGGGTTCATTCAGTCCATCAGTAGCAGAGATAGCTCTCTGGCAGTCATGGATCCTTTGGATGTGAACTTGGTGGGACTAATACTATGTGGAAACCATGTTATGTCTGAGCCCACTTTCTCCAGAGACAAAGGTGGTAGAGGGGAAAGTGTGTACCTCAGGTGTAGGCAGAAATGTTTATATGTTTGTCCTTGTCATATTTCCAAAGTAAATATTTTTAAAAGGTATTTGATGTTAATTGATTACATGGAACTACGGTACTAATCACTGATGTATAACAACAGTTAGGAGAACACAATCAATGGATGCTTTAGGCAAAGGCATTAGAAAAGAGATGCTCTAACTCTTAAGAATTACCCCTAGAATTTGTAACCAACCTGGCTCCAAGGACAGTGTTCCTGAAGTGTACTCATTACAAATGACTAAATGAAGTATAATGATTTTTACCTTAAGAGAAGATTTCATATTTAATAAATCTTTTATCATCACATATATATACACATATATAAAACAGAATGCTAAGGGATAAAAGAACTATAGGAATTTTGTTATGATGATTTTGACCCCAGAATAAAGAAAAATGCTTAGTAGTGTTTTACTCCTCTCATTATTTCCTCCTGAGACTATATCATCTTCTTTGTAATTAAACAATTCAGATGGGTGTCAGCCAAAAGAAACTTCTGCAAAATGGTAAGCCTGCATTTGCTATGACATCTTCATAAAAAAAATGAATGGCAAGAAATAAAGTTGAAAATGTGCTTAGGAAAATAGTGCCTAACATTATCCAAATGATCTGGAAAGATTGAGTCACATCAATTTAAGAGGAATTATGCAGGTTTGTTTTGCAAAGGAAATAACTTTCTTTAGAAAAATATCAAACACTTATCTGTACCAAGAATAGCTGAAGGCAGACAGCATATGAAATGAGGAATTTGGCAGGCAACAGCTAATTGAAAAGAGAGGGTATCATGAGCCAACAAGACTAGGAACTCACCCCTGTATCTATCTATCTATCTATCTATCTACCTATCTATTATCTATCGATCTATTTATCAATCAGTCTATTGATGTATCTATTGAGAAACTGATCTATCCATCCATCTATCCATCTGTCTCTGTATGATCTATTGATGAATTGATTGATCTATCTATCCCATCTATCTATCCATTCTCCATCCAATTGTCTATTCAAAAGCAAATCTTGAGAAATTCCATGTCTGAAAAATGGTTTTTTTCCCTTTGTTCAGAACAGGCTCCACTTCAACAATTTTTTTTTCATTTGTTTTTTGAGAGAGGTTCCAGGTTGTGTGGGAAAGCAACCCTTCCCCAAATTAAATTCAGAGGCTTCTCAAGGTAGAAAGTAGAAAGGAATTTTATTGCTTTCTCATGAAAAAGCATGCCACCCAAGTGGGGGTGTTTTAATTATGTTTTACATTTATTTGGTCTGAATAAAAGGGCAAGTCCCCTGAACAGAGTATAGGAGAATACAGAGGACTCAAATGGACACCAATCCTTTTATCGACTTTCCCTTTGAATCTCCTGCCAGGCTCTTCATTAGCTAGATACAACACCCTGACTGCCTACATCAAGCCCTCCTCAAATGTTTTGTTTAATCATGCATACAAGCCTCTGACCTTTCACCTGACTGACCTGAGGCCTGGTTTCTGCTAGATCAGAGCTCTGATTGGAAGTAGTTCCAATCAGTCACCTGACTTACATTCTGCTAAAGCTGGGGTGGGAGAGAGGTAGAAGGACACCTTCAACTCTGTGGAAACAAAACCCTTCCCCCCATCTCTTACAAGATCTATGTTTTCATTGCTATAGGATCAAGTAAATAAGCATATCTAAGGTGCCTACCATGTGTCAGGTAAGCCCTGGAGTTCCAAAGAAAGGCAGAAAGTAATCCCTGCTGTCAAGGTGCTCAGTGTAAAAGGAGAAAGAACCTGCAAACAGCTATGTTTGAATAAGCTATTGACTGGATAAGTAGGAAAAAATCTGACAGGGAAGACACTAAGATGGTAGAATTTGAAGGAAGCCAGGGAAACCAGGAGGTGGAAATGAGAAACAGCCACATCAGGTCTCTTCTTTAAAATGATTTTTCCTTCTATTCCTTATCTCTACTTCACATTACTCATAATCTTCCACCATATTTTGTTTTAAAATTTTGCTGATGAGTTTGATGGGAAACCCCTTGACTTCTCCTTGAATCTTCCCACTTGATCTGGCTTTCCATGCCCGAATCTGTAGTCTGTTACCTCCATTGTCTGGTTACCTCTGGATTGCCTCTGGCCATTTCCCACCCTTGATCCTATTAAAATATCTATACCTAAATCTGTTAACCCTTAAACTAGCCTAGCCCTCCATTGTCTGTCATCTCCAGGTAGCCTTCAGCTATTTCCCACCCTTAATCCCATTCCTGGAGTGTGACCTCACCCCAGTCCCTCAGCTGGCCCCCAGTTACCCCAGTCCCATCAAGACCCTCCCTAAACCCCTCCTCCCATTACCCCAGACTACTTGACCACCCTAGATCCCTCCCACAATCTTCCTGTATTTAAGTCTCATCTTTCCTCCATGAAGATGCTCAGATTCAATTTAGCTCAGACTCGATCTGACTGGGATTGTTCTGGCCAGTTTGTCAATACAAGTGGCACAAACTGGTTAGATTTCTTAAGAGTCTACCCAATATGGCAAATCTTTAATAAACTTTGTTTTGGCTGTAAGAAGGCTTGGGTCGAATTCATTCGGCACGATCCAGTGTGTCAGTATTTTGGGGTCCCGAGCATCCCTAAACTCCTAAAATCTTAACAAGTTTATATTCAAAACCACTGTTGCCTGTGGTGACCACATCCCTCTGTTTGCCAATGACATTAAGTGTTTGCTACCTGCGGCAGTTTCTAGGTTCTTGTGTTTGCCACCTGGGGCAGTTTCTAGGTTCTTGTGTTTGCTACCTGGGGCAGTTTCTAGGCTCTTGTGTTTGCTACCTGGGGCAGTTTCTGGTTCTTGTGTTCTCTTTCTTATAGTTATTGATTTAACATTAGTTAAATTTCTGTATGAAATTTTCACATTGGTATCTAAATTCATATAAGAGGTCATAGTGATCTGGTTTAGACTGTGGGAGCCCCCTTGAACTCCCTTTGAATTTTTCCACTTGATGAGGCGTTTGCCTGAGGCCATCTCTAGGTTACTCTTAACCTAGCCTAGCCCTCCATTTTCTGGCTACTTCCCACCCTTGATCCTATCAAAGTGTCTATACCCAAATCTGTTACTATTAAACTGGCCTAGCCCCACATTGTCTGTTATCTCCAGGTAGCTTTCAACTACTTCATACCCTTAATCCCATTTTCTTGGTTTCTGGAGTCTGACCTCACCCCAGTCCCATCAAGCTCCTCCTTAGATTCCTCCTCAAGACCCTCCCTAAACCCCTCCTCCCATCAACCCAGGACCACCCTAGATCCCTCCCACAGTCTTTTCTGTATATAAGCTCCATCTTGCTTCCATGAGCTCAGTAGATTGAATCTGGCCTGCTTGTGAAAAATGAATAACAAATGGAAAAGATTTCTTAAGACTACCCATTACAGTGAATCTTTAATAAACTTTGCTTTTCTTTGCCTGAGAGAAAGCTTGAATTGAATTTATTCGAGCAGGACCTGGTGCATCAGTATTTTGGGGTCTTGAGCACCCCTAAATCTAAAAACATGGTTGCCTAACCTCATCAATAGCACAGACATCAGGATACTGCTAATTGCTACCAAGAGGCAGATAAACACAGGACCCCCAGTGTGTGAGGTAAATAAGATATGCGTAAATATATATCTATATCTATACTAAGAAATGTTTAAAAATCAAGAAATAGGCAAGTAAAAAAAAATTCTGATGCCATGAGAGTCTGATGGCTCAGCCTCTGGGAAAGTTTACCCTGAAACTTTTTGTTCTTTTTTCTGGTTCTGGTTTAAAGATTTGCTCAGTAAGAACAGGGTCATAATGGCCTGTTTTTCTCTACTGTGAAGAATGGAGAGGGTCTCCCCCTCCCCTTATCCTATTCTCCTTCTTTGCATTTATAGATTTCACCTCAATTGTAATCATTAACTAAGGGAATGGGAATTGGAGTTTCTGTGCCTCAATTTCCTGGTTCTTTGTCTAGCTTTTGTGCTCAGATTGTAAACCCACCTCCCAGCCAATGTTGAGAAGGGTCAGAGGTGGGTGGGAATTCTCTTGTGTTAGGTATAATTATGGGTGCCTTACCCCTTGTAAAGAACCTCCCTTGCTGGATTCGTTCTAGTGGGGAATGTCCAATTCTTGAGAATTGAATACAATTTATTTCTGTTCCCATCCTGAGATGGCTCCTTATTAACTTTCAATTGGTGAGAGTCTTTCATCCCATATACCCAGGAAATAGCAGCCCTCTAGACCAGGGCTTCTTAAACTTTTTTCACCTGTGACCCCTTCAGCACTTCTTAAACTGTTAGTCCCAATGTTGATCTTAAGAGGCAATGCACTAGACCACCTGTCCCATTTCTAGGGGAAGCTTGTGGGAGGGAGAGCCAATTTGGCTGCATTGTAGGAAGAGAAGGTGTGTCTAGTGAGTCTGAAAAGATAGATCTGGTCCAACCTCCAAATAATCTCTTTTATAGCATCTCTTTATTTCGTTAAAGAGTGTTTTATAATTTCATCTATACAGATCTTAAGTACACCTTGCCAAATTGACTCCCAGGTATTTTATGCATTTTGTAGTTACTTTGAGTGGTACCTCCCTTCCCATTATTTCCTCCTGGGTTTCATTATAGCTGTATAGAAATGTTGATTTTGTGTGTGGGTGGGTTTATTTTGTATTCTGCTACTTTGCTGAAACTATTAATTATCTCAATTAGTTTCTTTACTGAATTCCATAGCATGCCTGACTAATGGTTTTCCAGCCTCTGCTTTAATATTGCAAATAACAAGAAGCTCATTAAGTAGCAATTTCATTGACAGCTCAAGTTGTTAGAAATGTCTGTCTTATATTGAGGCAAAATCTACTTCTAAGTCACTTTCCACCCATTAGTCCTATTTTTGCCTTTTGGAACAACCCCGAATAACCCTTTTCTCTCCATTGCATAATAGGTTTCACTAGCATAAGGTAGGCAAGGCAGTTGAGCTTTGGGGTCAGAAAGGCAGCATCTCAGAGCAATAATCCTAAGGAAAGTCAAATTAACAAGCTTATGTTAAGTACCTACTATGTGCTGGTTGCTATACTACAAAGAAAGGTAAAAACATTCCTTGTCTTCAAAGAGAACCCTCTGTCCTTCACTTGAGCCAAAGCTTAAAGGCAGGGGAAAATTGGGGTTCGCTGCTGGTATTTGAGATAGGCTTTGATCAGACTCTTTACATAAAACCTTGAAGTATTGGAAGGAGAGAGGAGGCATTTAGGACCTCTTGGGTATAACTGATGGGGTGCTTGTGCTTGGACCCTAAATTCTAACAGCCTCTGCTTGGGTGCCTGTGCCTGAACCCCAATTCCAAAACATCCAGTTTTCATAAACACATCTAGTTCTCAAAGCATATTCTCTCTTACACATCTAGTTCTCATGCTCTACCGAGGTTTAGGGGGGATCTTTATAGAGGCTAGTAGGGGATGGGTGGGGGATGGACATGTCAGTTAGGTGTTTGGGGGTGGGATTAGGGAGGGGTTTAGGGCGTGTTCAAGGAGTGGTTCTTAAAGGAACATGCGCATTTAGTATCTATTGTGCAGGCATATTACCCAGAGTTCTCTAGGAAATAGCCCACAGAGTGGTTACTGGGGGGTGTGGTCTTTACTGTGAAACATCACTAAATTCACTATTGGTCAGGACTAAAGGGAATAATAGTGTCTCATCTAGTGTCTTGTTAGACAAAATACTATCTCTAAGATACATGTTGGAAATGTCAATGAATAGTAAATATGGTTATGACTCAGGGTACAATCAGTTATCAGCATCCGGAAATCAATCTATAGTTGTACATAGCTGCTTATGAAGGAGGAAGCAGAGAGGGAGACAGCCTGAGAGAGAATATGTTTTGAGAACTAGATGTGTAAGAGAATTTGTTTTGAGAACTAGATGTGTTTATGAGAACTGGATGTGTTTTAGAATTGGGGTTCAGGCACAGGCACCCAAGCAGAAGCTGTTAGAATTTAGAGTCCAAGCACAAGCACCCCATCACATCTATGTGTCTTGCCCTCTATGGGTGTGTTCTTCCTGTGCTACGTGTATTCCTAGGGTGGGGAATGCTTGTGTGCTGGACCATGCTGCCCAGCTGTATGTGTTCTGAGGCACAGAGAATACCAGAGGGATCTCTGGCAATAAAACTGTGTCACAGGGTCAGCAGTAGCTGCATCTTTGATGGCACCTTCTGAGCAATTCCATCGTCCCTGGGGCACGTCAATGTCAGCAGTTGTGGCACCCTTACCATCAGAGGTTGCACGATTTTGACAATCCTTTAAATATTTGAAGACAGCTATCATGTTTAATCTTAGCCTTCTTTTCTTCCACTGTTAGTATGGCCTGATTTAGAGACAGCCTGGGGTAATGAGAAGAAAGATGAGCCTCAGTTCTGGTGCCTGCCCTTCCTCTTACTGTGTGACCTTGGAGAAGTTATGGTACCTCTCTGGGTCTCAGTTTAATCATCTGCTAAATGAATGTGTTATACTGAATGACTTGTATTGCCTCTCCTGGCTCTAAAATCCTCTTACCAATTTCCAGATATCTCACCATCCTGATTTTCTTCCTCTAGGTTCATACTAATTCATCAATGTCCTTATTGTAAAATGACTCTTCAAATGAAGCTCCAGCTGAGGAATAACCAACACTGATCACAATGACATTATCGCCACTGACGATCTGGACATTTTACTCTTGTTAACCTGCCTTAAGACCTTAATTACATCTTAATAGCCACATCATATTGTTGGATGTCATTAAATTTGGGGTGGTGGTATCTTATGCTGGGGCATCTGAGTCAAAAGCCATGCAAGGGCAGCTCTAGGACAATAAGCATAGTATTGTTGTGGCTTCATGATGAAATGGAACCATCTCAAAGAATTCAGGGTCAGACCACCTCTAATCCAAGTATAGGGATTTATTGAGGTTGATGCCTCTCATGCAGCAGCTTCAGAGAAAGCAAGATAGGTCTTTATGGGGTAAAGATGTAACTACATAACAAATTACGAATATTAAAAAGGCAGGAGGGGTTTGTTAAGGGTTTAGGTAATAGGGGAAGGCCACAATGGAACTGTGCATGTAATTACCCACAATGCATACAGAAAAACCCATGGTGGGGGATTTATGTATGATATGATATTATATTAAGCCTTTCTACATCACAAGTTCACCTAAAGGACAACTTTTGCTATTTTGCGCAGGTATCTACTTAGGGGAAGTCCCTTCTATTGTTTTGGGGTTCACATCCTGCTTGGGCATCCTTTCTGATTGGCTGAGTATTGTGATCCTGTCTGAGACTAGATGGATGTGGTTGTGGTTGAGTGCATGGACACACCTGCTGTTTCTGTGGGAAATATGAGGAATGGGTCTGGGGGCAGTGGCTAGCTAGGAGCAGCGGCTGGGATCCCATCACATGGACACACCTACTGTTCTGTGAGAAATATGAATTCATGGACACGCCTGTTGTTCTAGTGAGCAGTGAGGCATATATGAAGAAATTAGGATATTGAGTGGGGGTGGGGTGGCTAGGTAGGGGCAGTGGGCCTGCTGTTCAGTGGGGCCTATAAGGAGGTTAGAATATTAGGACTGGAGGCAGCTTTATTGGTATTCCATCAGTATAATGTGTTGATACATGCAGCAGATATAAAGAAAACCAGATTTGACAGAAATAACTCTGAGATAACTAGGTATAAACAGGAGGAGCTAAGGGAATGACAATTAAAAAATCTATGTCCACGAGTGAAATGCATTTAACTAGGCTATGATGGGGTGAAAGAGGAAAGGTAGGGAGCAAGATCCATATTTGATCCTCCTGAAGGGAAAGAAAGGACAAAGATCCAAGAGAATATTGGGTCAAACAATTCTCCAACCCTGGTGACTAGTGGACACCATCAGTTGCTAGGGGTTCTTTTTTTTTTTTTTCTGGAGTCAGAGTAAGCATGATAGGCAGTAGCCTTAGGGTAGGATCAAGGGATTGGAAACAATCTTATTCATATGTATAGAATATGCACAAATGGAATGTTTCTAAATTCAAGAGTATTATGTGATATGATATGACATGATATATGATATGATATGATGTGTTGTTGGTTTGGGATCTAGAAACTTCTGAAAAACATCTAAAGTCACTCAGTCTGGTAGCATTTATTAAGTCCAGGTTCTGTGCTAAGGTCTACAGACACACGAAAAAAAAAAGAGTCCCTGTTCTTAAGAGTTCATAATCTAATTGAGAGACAATATGCAAACAGCCATGTACAAACAAGATATATGCATGATAAACTGGAGATAATCAACAGAAGGAAGGCACTAAGATTAATGAGGACAGGGAAAAGCTCATAGGTTGTAAAAGGGGTTTTTGTTGAAATTAGAAGGAAGCTAAGGAAGATAGGAGATATAGATAAGTAGTCTGAGTCTCACTGTAGCTCAATGATCAGATCTCTAGTTTAAGAAACCTTGAATTATCCTGAGATCATGGAATCATAGATTTAGAGCTAGAAAGGACACCCAGAGGCCATTGAGTCCAAACATCTTATTTTATATCTAAAGAAACTGAAGCTAAGGGAGATTGATTTACCCACTATTCCACACAGTTGATATGTGTCCCTCTCAGGCAGAATTTGAAATCAGATCTTTCTGAATTTCAACTCCAGCACTGATGTTAAGGACAAATATACGCTGGTCGGGTCACAGTTCATACCGAAAAGGCAGCTGGTGGCAAAGACTCTCTGGTCACAGATGTGTGAGAAGAATGAGGGAGGAGGGTGGATCTGGTAGAAACAAGTAGTACATCTGGCTGAGGAATTTGAATTTCCTTCTTTTACTCACTTCCAGTTCAAAGAGTCATTGCATAATCCATTCCCATTAGTGCAGTTCCTTGGAAGTAAAGCCAAGTCATCATTGTGTTGGTCAATATTTCTTCCTCAAGATTCACTTTGAAGGTCATGGTGAAGTAAAAAAAGAGGAAGATGAAGAGGAGGAAGAAGAAGAGGAGAAATGAATACAATAAAACTCAAGTACCTTGAAGAAATATTTGTAAACATTATCTGGAAACCCCTATAGCCTGATGATGGGAATTTCCTCAGTAATTTGCCAAGGACAAAAATAAGGTATACTATTGTTAATAATTATTTAATGAATGCTATTAGTGTACTCAGTTCTCAGAAGAAAAATAAAAGCAGTAGAAGATGTGATAGCTCACATCATAAATTTCAGTGATAGAAAATACACTAGGGACAAGAAGGTTGCTAAAATGTACAGCTCCCACATTATATTAAACGTGAACTGCAATGCATCTGCTCTGTAGTTGTCTTCTTTTCCTGTTTTAGATTTTCTCTTTCCTCTTCCCTTTTTCCCTTTTTTAGTGTATAGGCTGGTGACCAGTAGGAAGCCAAACTCAGCAAATGCTATCAAGGTGATATTTTGGTCTCACTGTCCTCCTAAAGTTGGTACCTCTTTAGGGGAGTTTCTTGTTGCAAGTGAGGGTTCCAGGGAATAGGAAAGGTGGGAAAGCTTCACTTTTACTTTCGTCAGACCCTGGCTTTAGGACTGGCCTTCAGACTGCAGTTTCTGGGAACCTTTAAGAGAACTGGTTTTTTCTGAGCCACAGGGAAATTGTTCTCCAGCAAGTCATGGTGGTCTAATTTGGTCGGCTACTTTCTGCGAATGCTAGATAATGATTCTAAATCATGAAGGGGGTTCCAAAGTCTACCTCTTCCCTCTGAGATTCAGTCATAGCTATCTGGATCTGTTAGCTATCTTCTAACTTTGAAGCCCAAGGAAGAATTCTCCTAATCTGGACCCAAGGGATCTGGCCAGAACCGGAGGAGCCTCAGGAGTTGGCTAGATGACCTTAAGGCTCATAGGATCATAGGTTTAAAGCTAGGTAGGATGTTATGGGAAATTTTATAGATGATGAAACTGAGGCCCATCAAATTTAAACAATTGGATCACACAGCTAGTAATTACTTGAGGCAGGATTTGAAGCTTGGTCTCTAGTATCTTTAACTAAAATATACCGCCTCTCAAGACTTCTTTCTTTGCTTATTCTCCTCTGTTCCTCCTCCCCACATGTAATCTCTTCGAAGCCTGCTATTCAGCTGCACTCTTTGACTGCAGCAGTCCTGAGAAACCCACTAATATCTCACGTGACCCTAGGCCATAGGACATTAGCTGCCCTAGGGAGAAGTTGCCAAAAGACCAAGGAAGTAGAGGGCAGAAAAGAGAAATTGAATATAGGAAAGGTAAGTGAAATACTGGAATTGGATAGCTAAAGAGTGGTAAAGTTCCATGCCCTCCACTCCTTTCATAAACATGTAATCAAGAATTCATTGGCATCAGCTGTAGTTTCAACTGCAACTATTTATGTGACCCCATGTAGAACTGCCCCTAATATGTTTATTGGGCAAGAGTGAGTTTCAGCATTAGAGGCTTTCTAGGATATACTAGACACTGGGGGAGAAGGCAATTAAACAAATCTCTAGTTATGTCTAAACTTTACCAGGGCAGCTACATGGATAGAGCATAGGGCTTGGAACTAGGAAGACATCTTCAAGAGTTCAAATCTGGCCTCAGACACTTACTACCTGTGTGACCCTGGGCAACCGTTTGCCTCAGGTCCTCATCTGTAAATGAGCCAGAGAAGGAAATGGCAAATCACTCTAGGATCTTTGCCAAGAAAACTCCAAATGGGGTCATGAAGAGTCAGACACCACTGAAATGACTGAACCATAAAACTTTACCACACACACCAAGATTCAGGTACCTATAGAATAGTTGGGTTTTCTGATTAATGCAGAGCTGGCCAGTCACTATTTCACATAACCAAAGGGAAGACGAGTATTGTGAGTGGAGGCCTTAGCAGAAAACTCAACAAGATTTGGTCCTTGTCTTGAAAATTCTATGAGGAACAGGACAACCCATGAAGGGAGAGCAAAAGAGAATAACTTGAGACATTCATTTGGCACATAGGCAGGAATAAATAACAAAGTTTCCAGGTCAGAATAAAGATGCACAAGATTGACCAAGCTGAGAGCATGGTATGGCCTTAGCTGGCCTTAAAGTCAAGAAGACCTGGATTCAACTCCTATCTCTTACACATACTAGTTGTGGGACCCTGCTCAAGTTGCTTGACCTTTCAGTATGCCCAGATAGTTCTCTAAAATTATACGTTCCAAAGTGCCAATGGAATCACAGCTACTACCCCCATTGACCAGGGTGAAGTGAGACAGAAGCTAGAGAATTTTTAGTGGGCATAGAAAGGAAGGCTGTGAATTTCGAGTGATGATATGCATGTGTACGTTTTGAAAAAGGCTGAGAAGACTGGGATGGATGGCTAAGAGTGTGTTTGAGTGTGTGATGGAACGCTCGTGGGGAAGTGAATATGTTGGTAAATTAGGGTGGCATTTGGGGTGGAGAGTCTGTATAAATCCAGCTCTTAATCAATAGCCATTAATAACCATTCCTAGAGATAGAAACACTAAAACTATGTCTTTCTCCTGTCTTCCCTGATCTCCTTCCTCACTTATCATCTCCTCAAAAATTCCTTAATTTGGAAAATGAGAATAGAAATTAGGTGTGGCAGGATAGGTAGAAGAGAGAAATTAGCTCATAATCTCCATAATTCTCATATTCATTTTTGTTCTTACTGCTATCTCGTCTCTATCCACTATTTCATATTTCATCTTGCCACTCCTCTCCCCCTTCCACTCCCACCCTCAGTTTCTTTTGTGCTTTGAAAATCTGGCCCAGCAAGGCATTAGCCCTTTCTTTGAAGGCCAGAGGTCTGCTCCCGTCCAACATAACCAAAAATGTTTTGTCTCCATTGGTTGGCCACTGTAAGCCCGGAACTGAACTTGAGTGCACTTAGCTGCCAAGGGGAAACAAAGTTGAGAAACAAATGTCTCTCTCACTCCGTAGGTATGCAGGCTCCGGCTGATCCAGGACCATCTTGATAAAGGATAAAGTGTTGGTTTCTGGACAGAATCTTTAAGGAAAGGCAGGAAGGGCCTGGAGATTTAGACTAGTACTTGGCAGCTGCAGCCAGATGGGTAAATGACTTTATTCTGTACCAGCTGCAATCGGTCTGTCCCTTCTGCTCCAGGGAGGATAGATGGGCTACCAAAGTACAACAGGGATGTGACACATGAGGATGTGACGGCTGCCAGCATTATGGAGAGAAAGATGGCTAAATAAATTGGGGTTGAGTGTCTAAGAGTAGAACAGCCAGGCTATGTACCTCTGGCTTCACAGGGGAGCATTCTCTCAGTTTCTTCTGTTGATGGAGTTCACACCAATTTTCATTTTGAAAAATGAGTAGGAACTTTGATTCCTTCTGGGACTTGGCCTTTTGACTATTTTCCTCACAGAGCCTTAATGGGAAAAATCTATTTTAATAACTCAGGTGAAAACCTGAGTAGCAATATGGAAATAGAAAATAGCAGAACTAGACCCTTTAGTTTAAATTCCTACTTTGAGGACAATTTTTTTTATCATAAGGATCATAGGGCTATAGATTAATTTTTTTAATATTTTTTTCTGATTACATGTAAAAAAAATTCCAATTCAAAATTTCCAATCACATGTAAAAACAATTTCGGCATTCATTTTTTAAAAATGTTAAGCTCCCAAATCTCTCCATCCATCCTTCCCTCTCCCTCCTCAAGAAGGCAGTTTGATATAGGTTATACATGTGCAGTCATACAAAGCATATTTCCATTTTACTCATGTTGTGAAAGAAAACTTTTAGACCAAAAAAACCCAACTCCCTCAATTTACAGATGAGCAAGGCTGAGAAAGGTTAATGGACTTTTCCAAGGTCAGGCATCAAAATACCGACAAGAGGAAGGAGAAGCCAGGCTACCTAGTTCCAAATCCTGCATATTTCCCATATGGCAGTATGTCTTTTCTTTGTACTTGAGATGTCTTAAAATCAGATGAATTAAGTATATAAGTAACAGACAAAAACAATTAGGTAATTTGTGTGTGAAGTGTGGAGTAGTAGGAAATGTGCTGTAGTTAGACAAAGGAAGACCTATGGTTAAGTTCCAACTTTAATATTACTAATTATGTGAAAATGATCACATCACTTAACCATTCACCTTCTGTTCCTTCCTCTGCCAAATGGGGATAATACCCATAGTGCCCACCCCAAAGAAGGGCAATATGGCACAGTAAATGGGGGGCCAGCCACGGAGTCAAGAATACTAGGATTCAAGTTCTTCCTCGAGTGCATACTAACTACCAGACTGCGGGTAAGTCATTGATCCACTCAGTGCCCGTGGACAGATATCTAATAGAATACACTACAAAGAAGCTGCTGAACACAACCAATAAGGTGGAGTACTAGACACCTTTTTCCAATCCTTACAGATTCTCAGAATCCCCCAATATAAGAATTAAGTGCAAGAAACGAAGAAACTATATCTGTCTCCAAAGGTGAAGACACCAAGATAACTAATGAGGTAAGAACCTGGCAGATTAAGAGCAGAGAAGGTTACTCTCTAATTCCTAACATGCTTACTCAGGATCCCCTCCATTACAAACTCCCCTACTGTGGCAGGGCAGCATGACCCATGCCAAGGGTTTGTGTTCTAGGATCCAGTCTCCATGCCTCCTTTCTGCTTCCTTTTAGGTGTTATCTTCCCCCATTAAAATGTAATCTTTTTGAGGGCAGTGCTTAATATAATACCAGGTACACAGTAAGGGATTAATAAATGCTTGTTGCCTTTCCTTACCTGCTGCTGCAGGCTCTGCCAGTACAGCCTGCTTTTGCCCTCACCCCACTATTCTGTGGCAACATGTAACAGACCTCAAAGAGTCTTGTGAAGGAACTGGGGCAGGGTAGCAACATGTGTGTGGGGCTATATGTGGCCTGAAGAATAGAACTGGTATCCCTCTTGGGCCAATTCGGTCCCCCAAAAGTCACTTGGGACAGGCGCTGAGGCTGGTGAAAAACAAATTCCTCAGAGTAGGAAAAAACGGATATGGCTTTGAGGTCCCTCAGAGGAGCAGCCATCAGAGGGAAAGGAGTCAGAAAGAAACTGATAAGGTAACATAAGGGGGAAAGGACTGAAATTACTTATAGGGGAGCTACAGATTTGAAGAATTAGTGGATGAAGTTTTTACGTTAGAATTTATGTTCATTTATGAGATCACAGGACCAGCCCACTGCCCCCCCAACCCAAAAAAAAAAACTCTAGGATCCAATAAAACACTGTGCAAGAAGTAAACTGCAAATCTTAAAGCACTTATAAGTTATAATTTTCCTATGCAACTTTTTTCAACTGAAGGTTTCACAACAATGGAGTTTCTGAGGGTCATTAAGACTGCCTTTTCCTCATCCGGCCCACATCGCTTCTGAGAAGCACATGGCTGATTCCAACAGGTCTTCTCCTCGCTCTCTACTCTATTTTCCCCTGATCCTCAGTCATCAGTTTTTTACTTACCCATACTGGTTGGCATGGGGGCCAGCTGTCCTGGACTTCTTATAATGTTGTTGCTATCATCACCATTGACACCACTATTATTAATGTTATCTTTTTCATAGGTGGTACAGAGAGTAGCGGAGAAAATTTAGAGCAGAAAATTCATACATAAAACATTTAAGAAGCACTACAGTAGAATAAGGGAAATTTTTAAGAGAGAAAAATAGATTTCCTTTTTAAAAATTGCCCTTCGGTCTCAACTTTGCTTTCTGTGAGTCTTTTAATGTTGGGAGTAATTACTAATGTTAATTTTCAAGGTAAAAGAGCTTTAAAAACTAGGACTTTTGGCTAACCTTTGCAATTCCTAAAGCTTATGGTGGACCCTGGGCAAGATTACGAAGGAGCAACCTTGATTGTCTTCTCTTCCCTTTGGGAGATGGTTTTCTCTTCTGACAGCTCTCTTTCTCTAGGTATGCATCATCCTAATGCTCTCTCAGACCCCCACTAACTTCCCAGAGAAAGCTGATTCATACCAACCCTCCCTAGGCAGCAGCCCATGCTCAAGAACTCTTCAGTTGCCTTTAAAACTTAATTGTCCTGTGTATAATTTCTCTAGTTGCATGCTACCTGTGATCACCAAAATTAAGAGGTTGGTGTATTCTTCACTTCAGGGTGATACATCTGCATGTTGAGGGAGACTTCACTGAATATGTGGTAAACTGGAAAGAACCAAAGAACTAACTTTGAAGCCACATGTTTGAATCCAAGCCCTTCCACTTATCTGAATGACCTTGGGCAAGTCATTGACCTCCGTTCTTTCTTTTCCTAGTCTATAAAATGAGGGGGTTGAGCTAGATGATGCCTGAAGTTAATCTATGGCCCTATGATCCTTATGATAAAAAAAAAAAAGGTGTCCTCAAAGTAGGAATTTAAACTAAAGGCAAGTGAGTGGAGAAGAGATTTCTGGAGTTGGTTCAGTCTCTCAGTAGCCCTCAAATTTCCTAAGGTAGGCCAAGCTGCCTTTACCACTTAAACCTAGGGACTGGGCTGACTGCTACACTATAGAGAGAGGCAATAGAGATAAGTTCTTCCTCAAGGACTGAATATTTTAAGAGTTTTGTAGTTCTGCCTTGTTTGTTTGGTCTTTCAAATTCACCAGCCAGACACCACTCTGAGAATTCCTAGCTTAGTGGCACCGGGCTTGATGACTAATGCAATTAAATAAGTCTTGGCTCTTGGTGAAGTGCCACAATAACAAATCCCATCGTGTTAAATGCTTCTGCCAGATGGATTGCTCAAACACTTGGAAAGCACTCTGGAGCACACATACTTCATCACTGCAGGCCCAGTTCATGGAAAAATGACATGGCACTTGTGGGGGTGGAAGATGCCGTCATTTTCTTTGAGACAATCAACGCTACAACTTTTATGGCTCATATTGTCTTAATTTCCTCTCCTGTGGATCAATAGGAGCCAGATATTAGAAGCTCATGGTACGTAAGTGACCTCCTGACTTTTTTGCTTATTAAAGAGCATAAATCATTTTTCTAAGAGGAATTTAGGGATTGTATGTGATGATACTGGGACTTAGAAAGTGTTTTCAGAGTCTATCAAAACATTAAACTAGTCTTCCATTCATTTATCCTTCTGCACTAACAAGTTGTTCATCCACTTGACAAATCGTTATTGAGTATCTGCTTCCTGTACTTGTGAGTTGCTGATTTGCACACCTTCAAGGGAAATTTTCTCATTGGTTATAAACCACACCGGTAAAATCACTCTTACCCTCCACCTCCTCCGTATCTTTCTGGTACTGCGCTACTGTAATACTCACTGGTAGTTGTGACGGTTTTTATGGAGGGTGAGGTTGGTCTTCTAATATCATCATTCTCTTCTCCCTACCCCCTTTCTTTCTGGGGTTTTAATCAATCATACCCTATCATAATAAATAATACATTGACAGGCTTCTCAGGTCCATCTTATTCCTTCCTTTGCTGCTTTATGGAGTTTAAACTAAATAAAAAGTTAGGAGCACAAATGTAATAGCTCAGAGCCCCCAGTAACAAAATTTTCTTACATTTAGACAGAGTTTTGATTCCTTTAATTAATTTAAATATATGCTTATCCCTAACATTTGGACTCTTTAGAGTTGACACAAAAATTCAGTTTTCTGGAAACAAGGTAAGAAAACAAGTTAGAGCATGTTATAGTGTCTGTAAATAGTTAAACATGGGAGCGGAAGTGAGGAGTAGAGAAAGTCTTTTTTTTTTTTTTGATGGGGGGGAAGGGGACATACTTTCCTCCAACCTTGAAGAAGTTAAATGAGGATACAAATGTCGACTTAAGTTCAAGTCTTCTACTATGAAATTCTGCTAGAGGCTGACAGCCCTCCTCAATTTCTCCCTCTCTGCCATAGCTCAGCCCTACTTCTTCTGTTTCCTTTTGTCTATTGCCCCTATGGCACTGATTCTTTCAAGTTCAGCCACTGAAGTCCCCCTTGTTCCTCTCAGTCTGCCTTTCACAGATTTGCCTGTCTTTTTTAGACGTCCAGAGTATGATTCAATTCTGCCTTTTAGCTCAAAGATCACATAAATTTCATATCACACTAAGTGTTGAGAGAGAATGTTTATCACTTTCAACTACACATTTCAGGGTGCCAGTCAGTTCTCAAGCCCCTACTACATCCCACCCCACCCCCATGTTTGGAATTTTGTACTAGAGTTTGGGGAAGGGACACTAAAGAAATACAACAAAGTATTTGCCCTCAAAGAATTAATTCACAAAACATGACTCACAAATCATATAAGACATAGGATTATAACAAATTCTGTAACACAGGTTGTAAGTGTTTTAGGAATTCAGATGTGGAATTTAGGAATTCACTGTGGTATGGAAGAACAACAAATATTTATGTAGTGTTTAAAGGTTTGAAAATTGTTCAGAAACATTTTATCTTTTGATATTAACCCTATGAAGTAGGTGCTTTTATTATCCCCATTCTACAGATGAGGACACTGAGGCTGAGACTGTGATTTACCCAGGGTCATACAACACATACTGTGTTTCAGAGGCAGAGATTTGAACTCAATTCTTCCTGGCCCCAAATTCACACTCTAAACTTCTTGGTCATGAAGTAGCTCTTGAAAGATGGGTAAGACTTAAAGGGGGGCAGTGGGCAAAGTGGGGAAGGGCATTCCAAATAGAAAGCTTATCATGGGAAAAGATCTGCCAATAGAAATGAATGTAGTGTGTCTCTGAAATAACAAGGAAGCTTGCTAAGAGTCTAAAGAGTCAGTCGGAGGAGTTTAAACTTGATGTAATAAGAAGCTGTGGTATATTTTTCTGCAAAGGATTTAAAAATATGGTTTTTTTAATGGCTAAGGAAAAATTGGACTGGCCAGTGGGCAATATTAATTGGAGAGGTAAGGGAATACAGTCAAGGAGACCAAAAGAAAGCTATTGGAATTATCCAGGCATTGAATTAAGAAGGATCTGGATTACAATGATGGTGGTGAAATAGAGAGAGCACGGAAAATGGAATAGATGAGAGAGATTTTGAAAGAGGAATTGATAGCATTTGTATCCCACTCCAATACTTCATCAAAGTATGGAAGAAATCTTGGGTTCTAGAAAATTCTTCAAGCAGCATGGAAGCTCTGGTAAGTATTATGAGACCAGAAAAATTAAGTCCTCTTTCAGTGCTGTATAATATGTATGACATCTCAAGACCAGCCTAACCGAAGATGCCTTATTACCAGAAGATTGGTCACCAGGTGATCAAATGTCTTGGTCACAGCAAATTGTTGAGCTTTCTACTAAGATGTGGAAGGTTCACACTATGGTAGGGGACATAATCAAACTGACAAAAATAGAGGTTAATTTAAGTGAATCTGCTCAGGAGATACAAATACCAAGAATGAAATAATCCATACTCATAAGGAATTTATCGTCTAGTGGGAGAAATAATGAGTTCATGTATATGTATATAAAGGATAACTGTTAAATATAAGACAGTTGAGAGGGAGGGCACTAGCAGTATTGGGGCAGTGGTAGGGGGAGGGGAGTGCAATCAGCTGAGTGTACCACCAAACTCAGTGGTACAGTATAGACATTCTGGAAGTCAATTTGGAATTATGCCCCCAAAGGTACTACACTGTGTATACCTTTTAACCCAGAAATACCAGTACTAGGCCTACACCACTCAAAGAGATCAAAGAAAGAAGAAAATGTTCTATATGTACAAAAATATTTATAGCAGCTCAAACTTAGTCTAGAAGGAAGGAATTTGTACTCTGGTTTATTTTATTTTATTTTTTGAGGGAGGAAGGCAGGGCAATTGGGGTTAAGCGACTTATCCAATGTCACACAGCTAATAAGTGTGTCAAGTGTCTGAGGTCACATTTGAACTCAGGGGTCCTCCTGACTGCAGGGCCGGTGCTCTACTTACTGTGCCACCTAGCTCCCTGGCTCATTTTAAATGAGGAAAAATACAGATCTTTTTGGGCATTCGGCCAAAGAGACCCTAAACTAAGAATTACCTGGATAGGAAACTGGATAAAGTGCAGGGACAGGGGATGGAAAAAGGATATCCAGACAAAAGAGAGTTTGGTAAAAACTCATTCCAAAGCTCAACAGTTAGACTCTTTGTGTAGACCATAAAGAGTTTATGCTTACGTTATCCCTTACATTATGCTTAGGCAATTTCTAGTGCAGTCAAGAAGAATAAGGGAGCATCATTGTTGTGATGACTTATTATAAAGCAATTATTGAAGGAAGGTTTTTGAACCCTAACCATAAGAGAGAACCCCAAGCCTTATTATGGTGGTTGTAGCTAAGGCTGGAAGCCAGCAGACCTCCGTTTTTCATCCATGTTGCTATCCACATTCCCCTCCAATGTAGTCTGTCCTGATTATACTAAGACACTGGTCAGCGGTCTAGAAAAGTATGAATGCCTCTGAATCATGTCAATGTAGCACATACACATGTCCTGTGACTTTAAATGCCATTAGACAATAAGAGAGAGGCAGTACAGTGTAGCGGTTAGAGAGCTGGCCTCAGAGTCAGGAAGACCTAGATTCAAGTCCTACCTCTTACTGGCTATGTGACCCTAAATAAAGCTGAATTTAATAACTTATAAGGACGCTTCCAGCTCCAGAGCAATGATCCTATGAGCTCCATCTTTCCACACCCTAGCAACTAAGACTGTAAATTGAAGAGAAGATGCCAATTTGCACTGGTACCAGGAGTTTCTCATACTATTGAAACCACAGGTCTAGTCCCAGTCTCCACTAATTGGCCAGTTGTTAGAATTTACACAAGGATACATGTGAGTTCCAGTAGCTAGGGGACGCCATAGTGCATAGAGCACCAGTACTGGAGTTAGGAAGACTCATCTTCCTGGTCGCCTCAGTTTCCTCATCTGTAAAATGAGCTGGAAAAGGAAATGGTGAACCACTCTAGTATCTTTGCCAAGAAAACCCCGAATGGGGTCACAAAGAGTGGGACATGACGGAAAATGACTAAACAACAATAAAAAAATGTGAATTCAAAGCATTTTTTATTCAAGCAAATCTAATTTGGAGTTGGAGTAGTAGGGAGTAGCCAGGATATGAGTGAGAAAAATCTGATATGTCTTCTAATTAATAACACCATTTTTGTAATTAGCACAGAGATTTAGTTATATAATGGTCTGGAGCCTACCCATTTCATTATCTTTGGAGAGAGGAAAAAAAGGTTTCATTAAGTAATTTATTGATAGAAAAAAAATTGAGGGAACATGTTTAGCCTAGAGAGTATAGTGGTAGTTAAAAGAAAATTGGATTGGGAGCTAAGAAGGAAGACATTTTAAGTATTTTTAAATCACTTAAACAATTTCTCTTAGATTATAAATAATCTTCAAATGATTAAAAATGAAAAGAACTCCTTGACATAAAAGTAATATTTTTATTTCTTTCCAATTAGTCCTTAATTAGGACTTTGTGTTATTTCCTCTGTGGGTGGGAGAAGGGGACCAACATTTATTAAGTACCTACTATGTGCTAGGCATTGCATTGAATGCTTTATAAATATTATCTCATTTGATCCTTATAAAAACCCTCCCTTTGTTCCAAGTTAAGTATCTTCTTTTTATAGTTTTAAACTATAAAATAGTTTTGGACCAAATGATTTTAACTTTCCTGGTGATGGCTCAAATAACATCTTGGTACCACCATCTTCGGTATATCAGGTTCACAGTAGAGGTTAACCTATGATTGACATTATCCTTTTCAGCCTACCTCATGGCTTTTGTGTTTTGCAAATGTACACGTAGCAGTAGGTGGTACAGTGGATAGATGGACCTGGAGTCAGAAAGACTTGAGTTCAGATCTATCTTCAGATTCTTACTAGCTATGTGACCTTGAACAAGTCATTTAACCTTTGTTTACCTTAGTTTCCTCAACTCTAAAATGGGGATAATAATAGCATTTACCTCCCAAGACTGCTGTAAGGGTCAAATGAGACGACAGTTGTAAAGCACTTAGCACAGGGGAGGTGTTATTTAAATATCAGTTATTATAATTATTTCATTTCATGAGAAAAGCATCACCAACAACAATTAAAACAAAAAAATCACCAAAATAAAAAAAGACTGGAAAATATGTAATTAAAATGGTCCTGGGGAAGAATTGAGAAGGTGCACTTTCCCCACCCCCCCCACCCCTTCCACCCCCCCCCACCCCTCCCACCCCCATTGCAAAGGTCAGAGACTACAGGTGTGTGGCATTGCATAGATTGTTAGACGTGGCAGATGTGTTAATTTTGCTGAACCACTTTCTTTTTCTTTTTTTTTTATTCTTTGTTACAAGGGATGGCCCAGTGGGTATAGGGCAGGAAAGGGTACATTGAAAAATGAAGGTGATATTAAAAAATCAATAAAAATAAAGGAAAAAAGAAAATCTACACATTTCATTGATTATAAAAATGGAGATGATTCTTTATCATCTGTGTTGAGAATGCAGGTCCTGTGACCTCAGATGCCTAATGGAAAAACAGGGGGGAAATGTGCTGATGTGGCAACATCCAAATGTGTCCATAGCTAATGCAAAAAATACGAGCAAAGCTTTTAACACTGATGGCCTAACATTTGCTTTCTTGTAGAATGTTGAGCACATTGGGGTTCTACCTCTATCAGCCAAGGCATCCCCTCTAAACTGAGCCAAGAAAACAGATATTCTTTTTTGTTCCAAGGAAGCTGACTTCTTAAGGGAAGATTCTTAAGAAAAAGCTTGTCCTTGGGTCAAATGTTAATCAAAAATGTACTTTTCATGTTGTTTCAGTGAAATAAACCATAGCAGCAGGAAATGACTGCTTGGACCAAACCTTTAAGTAAATATTTATTTTTGCCTTGCTCATAGCAACATGCTTATAGACAGCAGCACTTTTCTGTATAAGTGGTACCTAAAAATTAGTCATTCACCAAGTTGAATCTGAGGGGTTAGTTTCTTATTGAGCCAATGAGATTTGGTGATTTGTTTTATGGAGAGGGATCTACAAAATTGAGTTGCCCACAGGTTCTTTAATCATTTAAATTTTTTTTTAAATGGACCTTAAAGAAGTTTTGGAAACTTAACACATCAAGTCCCTCAGTTGCCTCTCCTTTCTGACCGGAGGGCTGGTGGGTGGAGCAATAAACTCTTCCTATAGCTTCCATTTAGAGAGGCCTCAGATTCCACCTTTCCAGTAGCTCTCTATTTACCATCAGCAGTTCTGCTTGGTTTTTACTTCAAGAGACATCATGCCGCCGTGTCAGAAATTGGTTAAAATACATTAACTGGCTGCTGAGAGCATTGTAGGATGAGTGAGGAGGGCTTCTTCATCCTTCAGTGGATCTGTGAACTCACTGATATGGGTGTGAACTCCCCTAGTATAGGTCCTGACTCATCTATAGCCTCTTATCCTATGATACCATGTCCTTCCATGGGGGATTCACTTATTGTGGTCAAGGTTATCTTCTAGCTCTCTTGACATCGCTCAGATACCATTGGAGTATATGGATTGTCAATCATATACCCCTCTCTCTTGCTACTTAACTGGCTACATTCCTTTTCCAACACATGTCTTGGATAACTTGCTTTCTGGTACTTTTCCTATACAATTCTTTGTTGGTATAGGATTCCAGGACTAGGGCTGATGCCTTCTTGTCAGTACCATATGACCTTCCATTGTTCTTTGGGTAATCTGTAACCTTGATTCTTTAAAGACTGTAGTATTCCATGAGGAGGTCGAGTACTTTAAAAAGTACAACGCAACTGAGTTCTCAGTGTGACACAAGATACTTATGAGTTGAACTTAATCAGAAGCTTAGGGTAGAAAGAAATAGAACAGTCTAGACTGGTGTCTTTTATCTTGCTTCCCTTACTCCTGGAGAACAGATGTGGCCACAACACTCCCATGATGAAGTATTCATGAATGGAACATGTGACTAGACCATGTGCAAGGAAAGGAAAATCCCTCCTCCCAAGCTTCAGAGCTGACAATGTCTTCTGGTAGAGTCAAACATATCATTGCTTTCTGTTGGACCTGCATGATCCCTGCCAGGTGTGGCTCTCTCCTACTCCCTGATGGACACTGTGTCTCAGCAATTCCCCACTGGGCATTACTTACATCTAAGCTGCTTACTTTGCACAGCCCTCCCTCCTTCAACTCAAAGTCAATTTCAAGTTATGTCATCATCTCCCTGATGTCATGATCCTCTTTGAGAAGGAAGGACAAATCACACCCACACCCACAATAAGCTGCTTACTATTAGACGTCACAGTAGATTTTTTAATCTGTCCAGTCATCTTCAGGGTCACCAATATCCACAGCTATAACTAGGAATTTTTGAGTGTAGAGCAACTACCATGTGTTTGAGTCCAATGGAAGCAGTACCAGCACAGTGGGTCAGGAGATATAGATCCCAGAACAACAGTCAGTGCTGGTGAGGCTGCCAGGTATACTGGAGCAAGGAAGCATAGGTAGGTAGAGGAGTTCACCCTAGCCTCCCATCTGGTAGTTTCTTATTTTGACTGATTACTCCTGTTAACTAAGCTGCTAAAGGCTCACAAGTACTGTCAGTACCCACTTCAGCATGCTCTACATAGGACACCCTGAGGCAAAGCTCTGGTTGCCTGACCCGAACTGCAGTTTTGCCAATACCTTGTCCAAAACCCAGCCAGCTGTAGTTAATAAACCTTTCCCACGTGGGAGGGCTGTGCTCTGTCAGCATGCTCTTTGAAGTCTCCTCCTGTGCCTTATCTATCCCCCTCAGCAGAGGTGTTATCTTCGGTAAGCTTTCGGAGACCCCAGAGGAAGGATGTACCCCTCCTCAATCAGCTCTCTCAGACCTTGTCTTTGAAATTTCTTTTAACCTCAGTTGAGCCCTCTCAACCAGTGACTAGGAAGCTCTCAGCCAAATTAACCAGAAGGTGGGTGATCTAGCTAAGAGTGAATTTGCATTTACCTCTCTCCTGTTTGATTCCTTCCTAAAATGAACTTTTATTTTTTCTTTGAACTACTTTGCCCATTTCTGTCCCTCCTGAGTCTCTCAATTCTGCTATTATCTGACTTTTGATGAGAAACTCATTTTAGTTCTTAGGTCTTATCATACCTACCCTGTCTAGGCAAACAGAAAAAGTGATACTGTATTGAGGAAAGTGTTTTTGATCTGACCCCATCATACCCTTCTTTTCCATGCAAGGAGCAATGTTTAGACTTTGCAGAGAAGGCCAAAAAAGCATGGGATCATTGTTCCATTTCCACCAATGAAAATTCTCCTAGGTTGCTATATTAGTGAGAATTTGGTGTGCTGTTGTTGTATTTGGTGATATGACTTTAGATCCCAAAGACATTTCCAGAGTGTTAAATTTGCAACTTGGATAAAAATGTTTCTATTGAGGATAACAGTATATTTCCTTTGCATCATGTCTGATAGTTACACAAAGCATTTTCACGCACGCTTTGATAAATCTCATGAAGTAGTCAGGGTAAGAATTATCATTTCCATTTCCCTGATGAGAAAACCAAAGCTGAGAAAGTTTAAAAGATTTGCCCAAAATCATAGCTACTGATCAATTGGCAGAGCTAGGCCTGTAAGCCAGGGCTGCTGACTCCTGATTTAGCGGCCTTTTCTTTCTACTGTGGTGCCTCTAATACCTAATTCTTCAGGAACAATGGCACCTTTCACTAGAGATTAAAACTTACTTTGTCAAAGAAATTTATCAGTCAAGGCATGCATTTATTGTTAGTATAACAAAAAAAAAAAGGCCGAATAGTAAGGCATGGAATTGAGAGTTTAGGCAGAAACTGTAAATGAGGCTTCCACCTGTTCTAGGCCGTGTAGCAGCCAGTGACTGCTGATTGAACAGGCATTTCTTTTTAAGGCCAGGATAATGGTGAATAAGTAAGTTGGGCTGGTGTATTTTGAGAAAACTGGCCAGCCCAATTTTATAGTTAGAATAGGTTGCTTTTTAGGAACAGGGAGGTGGGAGCCAGGTGAATCTTATTTGGATATAGGTTCATTGATTATTCCTTCTGAGAATGGCCTCCAAAATGCTTTAACCTCTGTGTCTCTGGGGTGGCCATGCGTCTTTGACCATTAATGCTACTTGCTGCCCTCAGCTCATTTATACCAAGGTCAGGGGTGGGAAAACTGTGGCCCTCTAAGTCCTCAAGTGCAACCCTTTGAATCCATGAAGTTTGGATTCAATCAAAGAGCCACACTTGAGGACCTAGACGGTCACAGGTTCCCCATCCTTCACCCAGGGGATCAGGTTGTCAGGTCATCGAAGCTGAAATTCCTGAAAATGATTTCTGAGTTACTTCTAGAATTCCTAAGAGGAATAGCTACTGAGAGCATCAGTACTAAAATCTCTTCTCCCTAAAAAAAGCTTAGGGTCAATTCAATAAACATTTATTAAGCACATACTAAATGCCAAGGATTGTAGATACAAAAAGAGGCAAAAGACACCCCCTCCCTGAAAGAATTTATAATCTAATAGGGTTTGGGGGGGGAGGGTAGGGGAGAACCTGCCAACAAATCTATGCAGGATAAATAGGAGAGGGAAAACGCTGGAATCAACTGGGGTTAGGAACCAGTCATTCCAACTTGGGGGCCTCTTCAAAAGTGGTCCCCTGTGTCTGGAATATTCCTCCTCACCTTTACATCATAGAATCCCTCACTGCCTTCAGAGAACACCTCAGAAGCTGACCCCCATGCGACATCTGCCCAGTTCTTAGAACTTACTCCCTCTTGATATTATTTCTGTATTACCTAATACTTCTCTACGTGTCATAGTATCCTCCCAGCACAATGGAAACTCCTTTTGGTCCAGGACTCTTTCCTTTATCTGAACCCATGTGCTTTTACTCCAGTTCAACAGACCTTCTGCAAGAAACAACACAGCATGGAAGGAACAATGCTGAATCTGGAGTCAGATGACCTGGGTTCAAATCCTACCCCTGTTTTTTGCTACCTGTGGAACCTGAGCAAATTACTTTATGTCTCTCAGCCCCAGTCCTTGACTGGAAAAATGAAGGAGTTAAGCTGGATGACTCACAAGGGAGCTTCTAGCTTTGAATTCTCTGCTCTTAATGTCAAAAGCCGTAGAATCTGCATCTAGTTCGTCCAGGATTTAGCTAATTATGGCCCATCTGAAGCAATTCTGAGCAGTGTTTGATGACTTAATACTTTTTTTAAAGTCCATCTGCTTTTTCTATCACTCATCTACTCTTCTTCTCGTTCGACATTCTTTTGTTTACTTTCTCTCCTACTTTATGTTTGCTAGTGTCATCTAAGCCTGGTTGTTGTTGTTCAGTCATTTCATTACCCTGTTTGGGGTTTTCTTGGCAGAGATATTGGAGTGGCTTTCCATCTCCTTCTCCAGCTCATTTTACAAATGAGGAAACTGAGGCAAACAGGGTTAAGTGACTTACTCAGAGTCACACAGCTAGTTAAGAGTCTGAGACCAGATCTGAACTCAGGAAGATGAGTCTTCCTGACTCTAGGTCCTGCACCCTATCCACCGAGCCACCTAGGTGCCCTCTAGCATGGTATTAGCCTGTAACTCTTAGGGCTAAAGCCCAAGGCAGCCCTGGCTGAGCCAAGAGCCTATGAGATGGCCCAGCAGTCCTCCCTCTAAGCTTCTGTGGGAAGGGCAGAGGGAGGACACTCTATAGAACCATGGCAGGATAAGGGTGGGGGACACAGGGCTTCAGCAGGGCCACGGAGATACCTCAGACTAGCCAAATAGAGAAACCTGGATTTGGTGGAAGAGGCCCAGGATATAAACCCCAGCTCTGCCATTTACTATCTGTGGGACTTTCTGGAGTCTGATTCCTAAGGGAGAAAACTGAATTAAGAGGCTGTAAGGTACTAGGCAGTGTGGTTAAGTGTCGCACTTGGAGGAAGAGAGACCTGGGTTTAAATCTTGCCTTAGCCACTTCCTAGTTGTGTGACTCAGGGCATGTCACTTCAATCCTCTCAACCTCAGTTTCCTTATCTGCAAAGTGGGCAACCTACCTCGTTGGGGGGGCGGCGGTATTGTGGTGATCAAATGGGATAACGCATGTAAAATGTGTTACATGAAGTTAAAAGCACTAGATAAAATGCTAGCTATAACTATTATCACCTTCCAGCTTTAAGGCCTTAAGAATGTGTGTGTGTGTGTGTGTGTGTGTGTGTGTGTGTGTTTGTGTTTGTTTCTCTCTCTGATTGTCACTAAAGTGAGGTGGGGGCCATCTCCAGTCGTTCTGATTTACTTCTGGTCACTGGACCCAGATGGATCCAGAAGAGAAAGTGAGGCTGGTGACCTTGCACAGCCCTCCTTCACTTAAATCCAATTCACTTGCAAGTCATTGCATCACCTCCCTGGTGTCATGGTCCTCTTTGAGAACCAAGGACAAACAACAACAGCTAAAATGAGGCAGGCCTCTGTTGAGGGAAGAGTTAAGAAGAGAGCACAGACACTCACAGGCTAGTTCCTGTCAAACACAGGAGATAAATAGGAAGAGATCTATTATCAACTGAATTTACATCCTCATCTGTGTTTGTTATCATTCTTTATTTGTGAGGGAGAGACGGAGGGTGACCTGGAGTTCAAAAAGCATTAGCCAATAAAGGCAGAGTTAATTCAGGCCTCATGTCCTGCTTTTGGGCCAAATTCGTGTTTGTAGAACATTAAGTGTCTTTATTCTTTAGAACAGACTGGCAGGGCAACCCTGGAAGCAGCTGTGATTTCCCCAGCTAGTTGATGGCTCCCTCATTATCTCACCCTGCCCTCGGTCTGGCTTCTGGACCAGGCTTCCTCCTCTAAGGGCTAAAGAAGCATGGGAGGCTCCAATAGCTGGGTGGTAGGCATAGGCACTCAGCTCCCCAGTGTGGTCAAATGTTGTCAGTTCAGCTATCCCCTGGCCCATGAAGAGAACCATACTTCTTGCTCTGAATTCAGATGGAGATTGTTTCAGCCTTTGGGTTCTTTCAAGCTAGCCACTTCTTTCAAAAGCGACATGGCCCAGTCAATGTGATTGACAAAGCAGCAAGTCAGTCTCACTGTGCACAACCCATGGCTTCCAGAAAATTTACGGGTAGATTGAATATTTGTAATTTTTCTTACAAGGACACTCTGGAAAATACAGTTATCCGTTCTACGTTGCAGGAGTTAGGGCAACTATGACCCCACAATCTGGAAAATTCATGTAAAATTTTTTGGACCTCTCTTCATACCAGAGAAGAAGTTTTTTTTTTTCTTTTATGACATGTTGACATTATATAGTTATATACATAGATTTTTTGCATTTCTGAGTTTTTAAACTTTTTCTGTGTCATTTCCTGGCCTTTGTGTGTCATCTGCAGCTTCCGCAAAACTCCCCCAAAATTCCCATTTAATTTCTTATGCTGAGCCATGATATATTGAAATCACAATGGGGAAAATTGTGTAAGTGGAAGGCATAACTATACCCCTTCTTATAGGACCTTTTAGTGAATCCTTTTGCATATTTGGAAATGTGAGTATTGACCCTCCCCTCCTCAAAATGTTTGTTCTTAACTTGCGAATTTTGCACATCAGGTTTTCTTAAAACTAAGACAGTTATGTGCCTAAAAAAGTAACTTGTGCATCAACATCCAGGAAAAGAACCAGGGAGTCTGAATGCAGATCTAAGCATACTATTCTCTCTCTCTCTCTCTCTCTCTCTCTCTATCTCATGTTGTTCCTTTTTTTCATGGTCCCTCCCATTGGTTCTAATTCTCCTTTACAACATGACTAATATGAAAATATGTTTAATATGAATGTATATAGAGAGCCTATATCAGATTGAGCACTGTCTTGGGGAGGAGGGAGGAAAGAGAAGGGAAGAAAATTTAGAACTCTAAATCTGATGGAAGTGAATGTTGAAAATTAAACATTAATTAATTTTTTTAAAAAGAAAAAGAAACAGTAACCTGCAGATCAGTGTTTAGGATCCTAGATTTGGAGCTGAAAGGAACCCTAAAAGTCATCTAGTTTAACCTACTCTTTTTTCCAATCAAGCAGTCATTAAGAACCTGCTACATTCCAGGCTCTCCATTGGCACTGAAAATATTAAAACAGAAATTAAACTGTTCCTGAGCAAACTGAGACTGAGAGAGTCCCAAGATCACACAGGTGCTAAGTAGCAGGGTCATTATTCAATCTGCAGACCTCTGACTCTGTGATGTAATGAATATAGTGCTAGATACAGAGTCAGAGGCCCTGAATTCAAATTCTGCTCCTGCTACTTAATGCCAATAGGATCTCGTACACATCACTTAACTTCTCCAGGAACAGAGGTTCCCTTATCTATAAAATGAAGGCATTGTACTAATGACCTCCAAGATCCTTTTTGGCTCTAAAGCCTGGTTCTATGAATAGATCAGAGTTGTTTCTTCAATACCACACTGTCTTCCTCCCTATTGAAGGCCATTGTCCAATGTGGGGAAGGGAGAGGAATCAGCTGAGGGAGACTCACAAATAAAAGACAGAATTATAATTATAAGTGTTGCCATGGGATTTTAAAGTTGGAAAGAACTTTATAGCTGATATAGTCCATCTTTCGACCCCCACCCCCCCGTTCTCCAGATGAGAAAGCTGAGAGAGGTTAGGCAATCTGTACAAGATCACTTTTTGATTTCCTATTTTTGGAGAAACATAAAGTGTTCCCCCTTTGAGATTTAATAACAGAAAACATCTTTATTTGATACATACAATGTATTTGAATAAATCAGTTGTGTCTTTGATGATGATATTCCCTTTCATTTTGCATGTCGCAATTCATGCAAGCCTTCTCTTCCTGTGCGGTTGCTGTCCATGTCCATCCTCCAAAGTCTTCTATAAAGAATCTGTCTGGAAGCCTTTCTTTGTCTTTTAACATTCATGGGCACCATTTGAAACACTTAGGCTGTCTTTTTAATCTTTCCCTTCATTTTGATCCATGAATAGCCAACATCTCTTTCCAATGGTACATTACAATTTCTTATACACAGCTCATTGTTGGTGATCACATTCAGTCCACCATACATTTCTTCATTGCCCTGTGACCCACAATTTTTATTTTTCAGAAATTGTAGTGCTCCATGATTAGAAGCCACATGGCAGCTATGATAAGTGTATTTCAGTTCCATATCATAATATGGGTGATAGAGTAAGAAAGATAAAAGGTAGAACAATCCAAGAGAAAATTCAAAACCTGAGAAGATGACAAGGAGGAAAAGAGTGACAGAAGAGGAAAGAAGCCAAAAATTGGACTGGGGGTGAAAGGAGTTCAGGAGGTACGAAAGTGTTATGTTAATTATTGGTAACCTGTTATTGTCATGCATACCACTATTCACTTGGCCAATAGTCATCAGAGAAAATTATTACCTCTTCTCATTTTCCCTTAAAAAGCCTCTCTAGTTTTGTGGAGTTTTTAACCTGGGGTCTATGAACTTCTTTTTAGAAAACATATAACTGTATTTCAATATAACTGGTCTCCTTTGTATTTCTACACATTTTGTTATATGCATTTAAAACATTATTCTGAGAAAGGATTCATGGGCTTTGCCAAGGCTGCCGAAGGATTCATTAAACAAACAGGAAAAAAAAATGTTAAGAACCCTTGGTTTAGAGACATCCTTTCCAGCCTAGAAAAATCTTGCCTATTTTTGTTTTTCAGATTTCTTTGTTTGAAATTTTTGCTCCTCTTTGAAATTATGAAATATTTGCAGAAGAATAAGGATATGTAGAAACTTACTTTGGAACCTCTTATGTGGAAAGGAGCAGAGGTGATGACTTATTACACCAGATGTCCACTGCCTTAGCTATCAGCCAAAAGTCCCTTTGATCTCCAAACCTTTCCACCTTATTCTCCTCTCAAAGACGGTAAGTTCGTATCATTCTACAATACTTGAAATTTATATTGGGAATCCATGTTTATTTCATTGTTCTGAGTCCTTTCTGCACATCAGTAGCCGTTCTTGTTGTTGCTTTTGTTTTTGTCACATGTTGTAGGCATTAGTTTATAGGAGTAGAAGGGAGTAATGTGAAATAAATACTGAAAATTAAGTAAGTGGTTGGTAGTCAGATTGGGGAGGGAGGGCTTTAAGTACCAGACTAAGTGATTTGTCTTTTATCCTGGAAAGATTTCTGAGAGGCTTCCCATGGTGAGGTCTTTGTAGGAGAGCTATGTGGAGGATGAATTGGAGAAGAGAGAAACTAGAGGTAGGGTGATCAATTAGAATCCAATTGCAATAGTTCCTCAAATGATCCCTCCATCTTTTGGTTGATTGGTTGGTTGTTGTCCTTCATTCTCAAAGAGGACCAAAATGGCATCACTATGTCAAGTTACAGTGTGTCTGGCTGTGGCTGATCAGACCACTATGAGGTCGGAACGCTCTACCATAAGTCAGGCACAAATAGTCCATGTGAACATTTGGAGTGGATTCTCTAAATTTGCACATCTCATGTTTCTTTTGAGCTACTTCAATTCTGCTTTGCTGATAGAACACAGCACCTTCTCTGATGAGGGCATGCCATGCTAGGAGGTCATGTGCCAGTCTCTTCCAAGTCACACAATTCCAAAGTTCTTAAGAGAGACCTTGAGAGTGTTCTTATATCGCTTTTTTGTGACCATCATGTGAGCACTTGCCTTGGATAAGTTCTCCATAAAATAGTCTTTCAGGCAAGTGTACATTTGGCATTCAAACAACTTGGCCACCCCATCAGAGTTTCACTCTCTACAGTAGAGTTTGAGTACTTGGCAGATATTAACTTTCATAGTTCTTAACTACAATGTTTTTATTTAACTACCTTATGTTTATTTTGTATTTTCTTCACATTTATTTTGTATCTGCTTATATGTGCTTTTATATATATGTATATATACACACACATATATACATACACGTATGCTTATATTTTGTCTCCTTTGATAAAATATAAGCTCCTTGAGAGAGAAGTCTGATTGATTTTTGTCTTTTATCCCAGTACTTGACTATTAAGCACATAAGAGAAACTAGGTAGGTGCTTGTTGATTGATGGTTTGAATAAGAGATACGGGTCTGAATTAGGTTCATGATTGTATGCTTTGGGAGAAGGAGAATAGATGAAAGAGAAATTATGGAGTAAGAATGAATAAGATTTGGCAACTGATTGGTTATGAGACTTGAAGAAGAAGAGTCAGGGGTGACTTCAAGAATCTGAAGCTTGGCAATTAGAAAAGTAATAGTACCTTAAATGGAAATAGATTAATTCAATCAGATGAAGAGATTAGGTACAAAATATGCAAAAACAAGAAAAACAGTAAATATCATAGTATTTACTATTCTACAAATACCCCTACTCCTTGGTTGATTCACCAAAAACTGCTAAGAAAATAGGAAAGCAGTCTGGCAGAAGCTAGGTAGAGACGAACATCTCACACCATATACCAAGATAAATTCCAAATGGATATATGACTTAGACAAGTTTGCTAAAATGGTATTTAACCTATAGCCAAAATTTTTAACCCCTGTAACATAATCTTCAGTATAAGTGCTAAGTGATGGTTTTCCTATGTATGGTTTTCAAGAATCATGCTCCCTATTTTACAGGGAAAAAATGGGGGCCATTCACCATGAGCTCCCTCTTCTCCCCTCTTCCTCATCTCCTATCAGATGCCTTCTGCCATTGTCTTCTCCTTCAGCTCTGTCTCATGTGATGAAGTGACCTTACTCCTTGCCAAAGCTAACTCTTCTACTTGTCCAAGTTATCCCATTCCATCCCATCTCCTCCAACAGATTGCCCCCTCTGTTATACCCACTGTCTTATTTGTTTTCAATCTTTCCCTCTCTACTTCTCCCTACTGCCTCCCAACATGACCATGACTCCCCCATCCTGAAAAAAACCCTCACTTGATCCTTCTACCTCAGCTATCATCCTGTATCTCTTCTGCCCTTTGTAGCTAAACTCCATGAAAAGGCCTTTACAATAAATAGGTGCCTTCACTTCCTTTCCTCTCACTCTCTTATTAACCTCTAACACAATCTGGCTTCTGAACTTTGCTTTCTCCACAGCTACCAATGATCTCTTGGTTGCCAAATCCAATGGCCTTTCCTCAATCCTCCTTCTTTTTGACCTCTCTTCAGCCTTTGACGCTGTCGATCATCATCTCCTTCTTGATACTCTCTTCTCTCTAGGTTTTCATGACCCTACTCTTTCCTGGATCTCTTCCTACATAGCTGACCACTCATTCTTAGTCTCCTCATTCAGAGCATGCCCTCTAACCATAGGTGTTCCTCAAGGTCCTTTTTTCTTCTCCCTCTACACTACTTCACTTGGTGATCCCATTAACTCCCATGGATTTAATTATCATTTCTATGCTGATGATTCTCAAATCTACCTTTCCTGCCCCAGCCACTCTGCTGACCTCCAATCTTGCATTTCCTACTGCCTTTCAGACATCTTGAACTATGGGTTCAATGAGAGATCTTAAGCTAAACACGTTCAAAATGGAATTCATTAACTTTTCCCCTAAACCTTCCCCCGTCACCCCCCACCTCACCTCCACATTCCTATTACTATAGAAGGCAACACTGTCCTCCCAGTCCCCCAGGCTCCCAACCTAAGAGTCATTTTGCATTCCTCACTATCTCCCATTCTCCATATCCAATCTGTTGCCAAGACCTAACAATTTTATCTCTGTAACATGTCTCAAATGGAGCCCCCTTCTCTTCTATGACACCGGCACCACTCTGGTGCAGGCCCTCATCACCTCATTCCTGGACTGTATTGCAAAAGCCTGCTGGTGGGTCTGCCTGCCTCAAGTCTCTCTTCTCTCCAATCTACCCTCTATTTGGTCACCAAAGTGATTTTCCTAAAGTTCAAGTCCTACCATATCACTCCCCCACTCAATCTACTCCAGTGTCTCCCTATTACCTTTAACATAAAATACAAAATGCTTTGCTTGACATTTCTACCTTTCCAGTCCTTTTACACCTTATTCCTCAACACATACTCTTCAATCTGTTGCCACTGGCCTCCTGGCTGTTCCATGAACAAGACACTTCATCTCTCCAGGCACTTTCCCTATTTTTCTCCCATGCCTGGAATGCTTTCTCTCCTCAACTGTAGCTACTGACTTCTCTGGCTTCTTTTAAGTCCCAATTAAAATCCCATTTTTTAAAAAACAGGAAGCCTCTCCCAACCCCTGTCTACTTCTGTTAATTATTACCTTTTATCTAGAATATAGCTTGCTTTGTACGTGTTTGTTTGCATGTTGTCTCTCCCATTATGTTGTAAACTCTGAGGGCAGGGACTGATTTTTTTTCTCCTCTTTTTGTATCCCCAGAACTTAACACAGTGCCTGGCACATATAGGAGCTTAATAAATTGATATTCATTGATAATTGATTATGCCAATTTGGGCAGGCAAGACTGGTTCATAGATACAAAATTTACTTCCAGTCAATTGGAAGAAGTCCAAAAATATTGGATGACTCTCCTATGTGAGGAGTGTTCCAAGCCCGTAATGTATAGCCTTGACCTCCTTGTTGAGAAACACCATAATCTGATTCGCCAGGTCCATTGATGAGTAAATCCACATATTTATTGATTGATAATTTACAGAAACATTATGCATCTCTGGATGGTGGCATCTAATGTGATGACTGTTAAGACATAGGTCTTTGCCTGGTTGTCTGCTCATACCTCTAAGGAGAAATTGAGGGAATTAGGACAGCAAGAGGTTAATTGTGGGAATTGAGTGAATCACACTCCATTTTGTGACTAGAGGTAGTTCAGTTCTCTCTCTATCCAATTATGTGTTTAGTCCGACTTCTGTCCTGGGATAAAACTTTATTCAATTGTGGGAACTGAGAGAAAACTTTGCATTGTTTGTCCCTACGTGGCTGAGGAGCTGGACCACCTGAATCTGCAGTTTAGAGATCCTTCACTAGGGATCCAGGTTATGCTGACCAGAAACTCAGATCCAAAGATTGATGCAAGGAGTTATTTCACAGTTGTATACCTCAAGCAACCCTTATGTTTTATCTGGAGACTGGTGCCATGCTGATCAACCAGTTACTATTTCCATGTTCCTTTGACTGTTTACAATCACTCTGAGGAATGGAACACCCTCTTTTTCTGAATTTAGTGCGTTTTACCTGTTCACTCTCCTCCCAATTTGGAAAGTCCCTAATCTTTCCTCCAAATAGAAATCAGATTACCGAATGTTGTATTGTTTCCTTTTAATTGATTGGCCTTATTTGATTAATTGTTTTTAATGTATGAAAGTCTGTCTCCCCCTATTTTGGGGTCCAGGCCTAAATTGAGGTCTGGTCCCACTTTGTTAGGCAATTGACGTGTATTGATTCATAAATTGATATGCTCAGAAGATCAAACCTTTGTTTTTCTCAGTCATTTCATCTTTCACCCACCATACTTAAAATGCATTTGAAATCTTAAAACAAATACAGTCTTAAAATTTTCCATCGACATTCCACTTAGAATGCCATTTACAAATGAAATAATAAATCCTATAGGGTCTCCTATTGGCAATGTAATAGGCTTCTGCTAGTCATTACTTTTCCTGGCACAAGATTTCATCCAAATTATATCTAGATTGGCATCAGAATGTCTCACAAAGTTCTCTTTTGTATCTTCAGAAGTCAACACTGGGGCACGTTAACCAAACCTTTTAAAAGTCTAACTCAATGGGGGCAGCTAGGTGGTGCAGTGAGTAGAGCGCTGGCCCTGGAGTCAGGAGGACCTGAGTTCAAATCCAGCCTCAGACACTTGACACATTTACTAGCTGTGTGGCCTTGGGCAAGTCACTTAACCCCAATTGCCCTGCCTTCCCCCTGCAAAAAAAAAAAATCTAATTCAGTAGATCAGCCTAGCAAGCTTCAAAAGGTATGAGAGATTATAAGCCATATTGCCCTTTTTTTGCTTTTTTACCACCGTTCTTCAGTTCTTGTCACACATACACATACAGATTCCTCTTCTTTCTTTGGGCACTACCAGATCCAAACCTGTGGATCCAGGGAAGAAAAAAAATTGTCTTGAATAGTCAAAGATATCTATTGAGTTCTTCTGTTTCTTCATCGGGTGGCATTGAGAAAATCCCAATAGGCAATGGCTCTGGTAGTCAGTGTTGACCTCTGATTTCAGGAGGAAATGTACCCAGCCAGGGAGGTTGGGGTGTGAAGTGTTGGTTCTAATAAGCTTTTTCTTGGTCATTAATACTCCCAAACACTTAAACTCACTCAGGTTCTGGTTTACTGACTTGAGTCATAATTCTATAACCAAAGAAGCCAATAGAGAAGCTTCTTTCCTGACTGCTGTTGAAATTTGGTCTGAAATTGGTGATTATATTTCATTGCTTCTGGCCCTTGAACGGTTCCTATCCTACTCTATGGATTAACCTGGTGAAAGTCACTGGCCACACTTTTTCCTCATTCCCTCGGGAGAAGGGGCCATGCAGTAACAAGATGTGATCCAAACTTGGGCCACCCCAAGTCATTTCTATCCATGGTGATGAAAGATATATGGTGCCTAGGCTACTATTTGTAGTCTAACCACCTACTCAGTGCATCCTGGATGCCCACCTCATAATTCAATTCTGATGGTTTTCCAGTCTTCGCTCCAATAAGTCCAAATTCATGGGGAGTTGGAGGTAGATCCTCCTGCTCTACCCAATAGACCAAATGCTCTCCCTGTTCTTTCTGTTTCCTCACATCCTAGTGAAGTCAGTTTATTTCTATGCATTTTTCCCTCTATTACCATAAGCAATAGACAACAGTAACCTTTGTAATGCCTAAACTCTCCTGGCTCGTCTACATATGGGTCCATTAGACTACATCCCTTGGCTCAACAGGGCATATTTCACAGGGTCTATACTTTTTGCATAACCAGATACCAGGTGCTCACCAGAATCAAAAGAGGGGTGGCACTTGTATGCCTCTCTGAACTACAAGACTGTTGTACTAGTGCCAGCCCAAGTATGCCAGTTGGTTCAGATTTTGATCAACTCTAGCACAGTGAAGCACTTGAAAAGTCTAGACACATAGTACAAACAAATGATTGTGTTGCAAAGAATAGTACTCAAGCACTAGCACCAAGACAGACTTATGTGTGTGAGCACAGCTTCTAATTGGGCTTCCTGTTCCACTCACATTTAGTGATTCCAGGTGCAGGCAGCCCACATAGAGTCCAACTGTAAAGAGCTAAAGAGAAATCTGTAGGGTAGGCCTTACCTACTACTTGGGAGGCCACTCCCTATCAGATGATTGGGAGGCTTGTACCTACTCCTTCTTAGGTCATTTCCCTGAGGGAGTTCTTAATTGGTTCATGCTCCCTTCACTGTGATCTAATTCAACTCTCAAAGCTTCCCAGATATAGTGAGGTCATCCAGGTAGACTAATAATTCCATGTAGTCCATAACCTCAGCAGCCTTTTCTATAAAACTTTGAAAAGTGATGGGGGCCTCAGAAATCTCTTGGGGGTATATGCCATTCAAATAGTAAGAATCCTACTGGATAGATGTAGGTTGTCTCCTCGTTATCTTTCTCTCATAGGCTAATCACTTAAAAAGCAGTTTTTGGAGAAGTAAACGAGAAGAGGGAAAATGGAGGCAATGAGTGATTACCCAAAGAGATTAGGAATGGGAAGGGTTAAATGAAGGTCTTTTTTAAGAATAATGGAGACGTGAACATGTGTGTGGGTGGCAGGGAAAGAACCAGTACACAAGAAGTGTTGAAGATTAGAGAATGATGGAATGACCAAGTTCCCAGAGGAGAGAGACTGAATGAAATCGATGGCCTAAGATAGGAACTGGCCTTGGGAAGGAGTTTAAGGAGTGAAGGTTTGGAAGAGCCAGAGTAGAAAGCTTAGAGAGTCAATCAGAGAAAAATAAAAGCATTATCTTATACCACTGAGATCCCAGTTAAGATAACTTAGCAAATTTGTGGTTGACCCAGCTGGTAAATTTACCTGCCTTCCTATCAATATCTAGTGAGTAGGAGTGCAGAAGGAGTTCAGAGGAGGTGGGGTAATTCAGGATTGGAGTTTGACAAGGTATGACAAGGAGTCAAGGGTAGAGAACAGTATGTAAATAAATTAATTGATTTTAGGGTCAAGACTGTAAATGGAGAAAAATTATGCCAAAACAAGTATAACAGACTGGGAAAAGGACAGCAGAGGGACTAGAAGCCATGATGAGAACCAGGAAGGGCCTTAGGAGGAGTGAGGCAGAGGGAAAGAGAGAAGAATAGAAGGTCATGATTAAAGAGGGGATCTTCAGACTCCCAGGCCTTGGAGGTAACACAGTTATGGGTTCATAGTAGGCAACAAATGCTTGTTGATACATTGGTAGGGGTGGTTGTGGTGTGAAGGTGTAGATAATGGTAGTTAAGAAGTATGAGCTTGGAGATCAGGGCATTTGAGGAGAGCTAGATATGTTTTGAAGTTTTCAAATATGATGGCAGGAGTTGGGGTAGAGAGAAAAACTGTGGGCTAGACATTGACCTCTTTTGAGAGAGGAGGAGAGAGAGAGGAGGAGAAGAAGGAGAAGGAGAAAGTATGATCTGGAGACTTATAATAGATACCTGCCACAAGGATCTGGGCATGAATGGAATGAACCATAAAGGAAGGAGAGGCTGTTAAGTGATGGTGGCAACAGGGTGGTCTTAAGTTGGCTTTCAAGCTACATGCACTTATTAAGCACTTACTACATGTCAAATATTATATTAGTCCACCAAACAAACTCAGACAAATAAAGCTATCTAAATTTGGGGTCCTCTAGAGCAGTTGTATGAAACTCAAATAGAAATGGGGAGTCACTAAACTATAAACAAGGATCCTTGTGGGTCACATGTTGACTTAGAAAACCACATATTAATGTTATCTAGGTTTTATTGTATTTTTATTTCTTTTCTTAAATATTTCCAATTACATCTTAAACTGATTCAGCTATACTCTTAAGTGCTATGAGCCTATTTGACATCTGTTGAGAACAGTGATTGTCAAACCTTTTTCATTATCTTTTTTTTTAAATGCCACCCAGTTTGAATTCCACAGCCAATCACAGACTGTCTCTTCACTATGTGATTAGCAGAGAGAACCATTTACAGAATATCACATGCTCCAGACTGGAGAGCCAGACCTGAAATGATTAAATAGCTCATCTAAGGTCACATAGATAATTAGTGATAATCAGGAAATAGTTAATGTAACTTGATTAAGTGGTTATGACCAAGTCCAGCTCTCTCATACTCTTTAAATAGCTTAAGTGACTAGAAAAGTGGTAGCACTCTCAGCAGAAATAGGGAAATTTGGTAAATGTGTGTCTTTGAGAGGAAAGATCCTAAGTTCTATTTTAACCATGTTGAATTTTAATAAATATCTTGTTTGTACATAGTTGTTTGCATGTTGTCTCTCCCATTAGAATATGAGCTCTTGGAAGCAAGGGACTGGTTTTGCCATTTAGATATTCCCAGAACTTAGTACAGTGGCTAGCATAAAGTATATACTTAATAAATGCCTTTTGACTTGATCTGACTTGCCAGGGAAATCAGTAGGCTGAGTACCGTGTTTAGTGTTAAATACCTCATGTAGGTGGGTGTTTAATAAATTGCATATCCTCTGAGTTTTGGTGTCAAATTAAGAACATTTGGCACATGTGGAGTTAGCCCAGGGATGTAGAACATATCCTACGGTAGGGCTGTCCAAAATGTGGCCAGCCCACAGCATGCTGCTGGCTGGGCTTTGGCTGCCTACAAGCATAGAAATTTACATAAATGCTTTAGTAAGTGAAGCTGAGCTACAGCAGAGCTCTCACTAAAACAGCAAATCAAAATATATTGTCTATTGTTTCAATAAAAACCTAAGGTTGGACAGCCCTGTCCCAGAGAATGGTGTCCCAAAATAGCCTCTTTGAGCCCATATCTTGCCCTAGAGTTTTGATTACTGTAACGAATGTGTGCCGCATTCTATCCTCTATATACCTAAACCTGGCCTCAGAGATCCTGAAGACCTCCCAGAAGTTAAAGGGCTCTTGGAGGCCATGGATCTGCTATTAAAGGGGTTTAGATAGCTTTCCTGCCAAAATAGCTTAAACAGAGGCAATGTGTGCGTGCAGTACTATGTACACTTCTATGTTCTCATATCTTTAGCTCCGATGTATAAAGAGACAGATCAATGCCTTTGATTCTTAAAAAAATAAAATGCAAAAATGGCTTTTAGTGGCAGTATCCCCAAAGACCATAAGATGGAGATGTTTCACAATGAAGATAGACTTCCAATTCTTTTAGTGCACTTTTATTAAGTACCTACTGTGTGGATGGCACAGGATACAAAGGGAAAGCTGGGGTTGTTTTTGTTTGTTTTCAGTGAGGGAAGATCCAGACCTGTAATTTCACTGGTGTGGAGAACCCCCAGTGAGGAAAAAGCCCTCTCCCAAAGCAGATTAGCAACTGTTTGTAATTTATGGCTTTAGAGTAATGAGACTTTAAGTGCCTTGCTCCAGGTCATATGGACAGTATGCATCAGAAGCAAAACTTGAACATAGATCTTTCTGATGACAAGACAGGGACTGGGTATCTATTATATAACACTGCCTCTAAAAAATAAAAATGACAGTCAAAACACAAAAATTATGTAGTCTCTGCCCTCTAGGAGCTTATACTCTACTGGGGTGATAAGTAATTTAAAGAGAGATGAAGCATCAACTACTGAGGAGGAAGGGGCAGAAGGGAAGAGAAAGTGTAGGAAAGCGTACTTGTCTTCTTTTACAACATGACTAATATGGAGATGCGTTTTGCATGACTGCACATATAAAATCTATATCAAATTGCTTACCTTCTCAAGGAGAGGAGAGGGGAGAGAAGGAAAGAATTTGAACTCAAAATTTTAAAAAATTAATGTGAAAAATTGTTTTTACATGTAATTGGGAAAAAAACATTAAAAAATTTCACTTGGAAGAAAAAGAGACGTTACAGAAAATCTAGTCTAATCCCTCATTTTACATATGAGGAAGAAAAGGCCTCAAATGGTTAAATAGCATTGTCCAAGGTCACATAGATAATTAATGGTAGAGTGAGGAGATGGTTATAATAATGTGATTAAGAAAGTGGTTGTGACCAAGCCCAGCTCTCTCTTTTACTCTTTAAATAGCCTGGGTGACTAGAAGAGTGGTACCCTAAACAGAAATCGGTAAACTTGGTAGATATGTGTGTCTTTGAGAGAAAGTTCATGAATTCTATTTTCAAAATGTTGAATTTTAGATGTCTACAAGAAATCCAGCATAACATATCTGCTAAGCATTTGGTACATAAATCTGGAGGGCAAGAGAGAGACTAGATTTGGATATATAAGTCTGGGAGTTAGATACATAGAGATCATGAGATCCATGGGAACCAATGAAATCACCAAAAGAAAGAGGAGAGAGCAGAGAAAAGGTTCTATGACAGAACTTGGGATACACCCACAATTAGGATGACCCAATGATAGAGATTTTTTTTCATATTTTAGTATTTAATATCTTTTGTTTTCAACATTGATTTCCACAAGATTTTGAGTTACAAATTTTCTCCCCATTTCTACCCTCCCCCCCCCACTCCAAGATGGCATATGTTCTGATTGCCCCATCCTCTTTCCCCTTACTTTCTTGTAGGGCAAGATAGATTTCTATACCCCATTGCCTGTACATCTTATTTCCGAGTTGCATGCAAAAACAACTTTTTTTGAGCATCTGCTTTTAGACCTTTGAGTTCCAAATTCTCTCCCCTCTTTGCTCCCCACCCACCCTCCCTAAGAAGGCAAGCAATTCAACATAGGCTACACATGTCTCATTATGCAAAACATTTCCACAATAATCATATTGTGAAAGACTAATTATATTTCCCTCCATCCTATCCTGTCCCCCTTTATTCAATTTTCTCCCTTGACCCTGTCCCTTCTCAAAAGTGTTTGCTTTTGATTACCTCCTCCCCCATCTGCCCTCTCTTCTATCATCCCCTTTTTCTTATCCCCTTCCCCCTACTTTCATGTGTGGTACGATACCAAATGAGTGTGTATATTATTCCCTCCTCAAGTCAAATCCAATGAGAGCAAGATTCACTCATTCCCCCTCACCTGCCCCCTCTTCCCTTCCAACAGAACTGCTTTTTCTTGCCACTTTTATGTGAGATAATTTACCCCATTCTATCTCTTCCTTTCTCCCTCTCTCAATATATTCCTCTCTTATGCCTTAATTTAATTTTTAAGGTATCATCCCTTCATATTCAACTCATCCTGTGCCCTCTGTCTATATATATGTATATTCCCTTCAACTACCCTAATACTGAGAAAGGTCTCATGAATTACAAACATTATCTTTCTATGCAGGAATGTAAACAAAACAGTTCAACTTCAGTAAGTCCCTTATGATTTCTCTTTCTTGTTTACCTTTTCATGCTTCTCTTGATTCTTGTATTTGAAAGTCAAATTTTCTATTCAGCTCTGGTCTTTTCATTGAGAAAGCTTGAAAGTCCTCTATTTTATTGAAAATCCACATTTTGCCTTGAAGTGTTATACTCAGTTTTGCTGGGTAGGTGATTCTTGGTTCTAATCCTAACTCCTTTGACCTCCAAAATATCATATTCTAAGACCTTTGATCTCTTAATGTAGAAGCTGCTAGATCTTGTGTTATCCTGATTGTGTTCCCACAATACTCAAATTGTTTCTTTGTGGCTCCTTACAGTATTTTCTCCTTGACCTGGGAACACTGGAATGTGACTACAATATTCCTAGGAGTTTTCTTTTTAGGATTCTTTTCAAGAGGTGATAGGTGAATTCTCTCAATTTCTATTTTACCCTCTGATTCTAGAATATCAGGGCAGTTTTCCTTGATAATTTCTTGAAAGATGATGTCTGGGCTCTTTTTTTGATCATGGCTTTCAGGTAGTCCAATAATTTTTAAATTATCTCTCCTGGATCCATTCTCCAGGTCAGTGGTTTTTCCAATGAGATATTTCACATCATCTTCCATTTTTTCATTCCTTTGGTTCTGTTTTATAGTTTCTTGATTTCTCATAAAGTCACTAGCTCCTACTTGCTCCAATCTAATTTTTAAAGGTGTTATTTTCTTCAGTAGTCTTTTGGACCTCCTTTTCCATTTGACTAATTCTGCCTTTCAAGGCATCCTTCTCCTCATTGGCTTTTTGGAGGTCTTTTGCCATTTGGGTGAGTCTATTTTTTAAGGTGTTATTTTCTTCAGTATTTTTTGGGTCTTCTTTAGCAAGTCGTTGACTTGTTTTTCATGATTTTCTTGCATAATTCTCATTTCTCTTCCCAATTTTTCCTCTACTTCTCTTACTTGCTTTTCCAAATCCTTTTTGAGCTCTTCCTTGGCCTGAGACCAATTCGTATTTTTCTTGGAGGTTTTTGATGTAGACTCTTTGACTTTGTTGACTTCTTCTGGCTCTATGTTTTAATCTCCTTTGTCACCAAAAAAAAGATTCTAGAGTCTGAGTCCATTTTCAGTACCTGTTCATGTTCCCAGCCAACTACTTGACCCTTGAGTTTTCTGTCAGGGTATGACTGCTTGTAGAGTACAGAGTACTTTGTCCCAAGCTTTAGGGGCTGCGCTGCTGTTTTCAGAGCTACTTCTACTCCACAGTCACTGCAAGCTCTGCCACACCAGTGCTCCTCCTCCCCCCAAAACCCCCAACCAGGACTGTGACCCAGATCCAAGCAGGGCAAAGCAAGAGAACCCTGCCTCTGCTCCAGCAAAGCAATCCCTGCACTCCTGCTCTCATCCACCACTTGATTCCTCCCACTGAGAGGGCCTGGGGCCAGAAGCAACTGCACCTGGAGCCGTGGAAGCAGCCACAGAAGCTTCCTGCCACCTCTGCCGCCCCTGGGGCTGGGGTCAGACCATACACTTCTCTGACCCCAATCCAGCAGTTTTCCTACTAACCTGCTCCATTGTCTTTGGTGTTTGTGGGTTGAGAAGTCTGGCAACTGCCACAGCTCAGTGATTCATGGCCCTAAGGCTTGCTCCCCCTGACCGGTTGGTCCTGGTATGGCCCATACTGGGCTGCACTCCACTCCCAGCCCCATGCAATAGACCCTTCCCAGTGACCATTCAGGGTGTCCTGGGCTGGAGACCTGCTTCCCTATGCTATTTCATGGGTTCCACAGCTCTATAATTTGTTCAGAGCCATTTTTACAGGTTTTTGGAGGGATTTGGGGGAGAGTTTAAGCAAGTCCCTGCTTTCCAGCTGCCATCTTGTCTCTGCCCTGCCAATGAAAGCGATTTAGACAAGTGAGAGAAGAACCAAGGGAGAACAGTCACAAAAACCCAGAAAGGAGTGAGCATAAAGACGAAAGGATAGCCAACAGTGTCAAATGTGCCAAGTTCAAGAAAGATAAAAACTGAGAAATTGCCATTGGATTTGGTAAGTAAGAGATCAGTTAGTAGCTTTGGAGGGTGTGGTTTCAATTGAATGCTGAGGCTAGAAGCCAGGTTGCAAAGGACTGAGGAATGAGAGGAAAGAAAGAGTAAAGTAAGTAGACTATTTTCCCCCTAGAAGTTTGTCTATGAAAGGGAAGAGAGACATTGGACAATAGCTTGAGAGGTGGCAGTGGCCATCTTTCCTAACTACCTTATATTTAACTGTTTTGTATTCAATTGACTGTATTCTGTTTACTTTTATTCTGTATGTACTTAGCATTCCTCAAAATTTAAAGTCCTTATGGATGGAAATTGTTTAATTCTTTATATTTGTATCCCCAATATCTGGCACATAATAGGTACTTAATAGATGCTTGTGGATTGATTCATGGATTGCACCAAGTAAGGAGTAGTTTTGTTCTGTTTTTTTTTTTTTTTTATGATGAGGAACCCTGGCCACCTTTGTGGGCAGCAAGGAAGGAGCAAGGAGAAAGAGAGATAAAATGGTTCATGTTAAAATTGTTAAAATTGATAAAATTGTTGTGGAAACAATCTGTCAGAGAATATGGGAGGGGATGGGAACAAACATGCTTGCAGATGAGCTGGTTTTGGTGAAAAGGATCACTTCTTCATGAAAGATAAGAATAAAAGACAAGAGTATGGTAGATGATATCAAGAAGTTTTAAGATGAAGAAAAGGTGGGGGAGAGAGAGAGAGAGAGGGAGAGGGAGAGAGAGAGAGATCATTGCAAATGGCCTCCATTTTCTAAGACAAGGTCCTCTGATGAAAAGATGGATGGAGCGTCCGGCCTGGAATCAGAAGTCAGGAAGACCTGAGTTCAAATCTCTCCTCAGGTACTCAATAGCTATGTGACCTAGGGTGAATTACTTATCCTTGTTTGACTCAGTTTCCTCATGTGTAAAATGAACTGGAGAAGGAAATAGCAAACAACTCCAGTACCTTTGCCAAGAAAACCCCAAATGGGGTCAAGAAGAGTCAGACATGACTGAAATGACTGAACAACAAAGAAGGAGAAATGAAAGTTTGAGGGGAGAAGAAAAGATCTGGGGCATCCACTGTGGAGAGTATGACAAAGAGAACTAAACTCAATCCTTCACTTTCCAGAGCAGGTTTTTCTTCATTAAAATTTGAAAAACTGTAAATAAGGATTAAACCAGTCTTTGTTATATGATCCCACATAAGCCAACTGATCTCTTTTATCTTGAGTTTTCTCAGATGTAAAATGTGAAGAGTCAGAAAGGAGTGTGACCTCATCCTGTTATCTCTATTACTTGTCTTTTAAATGCTGTAACTTCATCAAGTGGACTGCAGAGTCCTCCATCAATGTTGCTATTCTACCTTGTATCATGGGTTCAGGAAACATGCTTCCAGACCTGCTGTGTTCTCTAATCTCTTCTTGCAGTGAATAAATCATAGACGTATAGAATGTTATAGCTCAGAAGGATATTTAGCCAAATTTCATTTGTTTTATATATGACAATACTGAGGCCCATGGAAATAGTGACCTGTCTCACAGTCAGTAAGGGGCAGAACTGAGGCTTGAACCCAGATCTAGAGACTCCAAGGCCATTTACTGGTCTTAGAGGCAGCTTCTGGCACATCTGATTGAGCCTAGGCCCAGAGTTAAGTGTTCAAATTCAGCCTCAAACACTTTCTAGCTGTGTGACCCTGGTCAAGTTGTTTAACATCTGTTTGCCTCAGTTTCCTTAAATGAAAAATGAGGATAATAATAAGATCTCCCTCACAGCATTGTTGTAATGATCAAATGAGATATTTGTTTAAGAAAAAAAACCAAGCACAGTGCCTGGCACACATCATAGATGCTATATAAATACTCATTCCTGTCCTCCTTCCTTTCCCTTCCTACCAATCATGCTGCATGTTCACGACAGCAGATGAGGAAAAAGATGTGTTCCTAATGCCACTGTTGGCAGTCTTCCTGCTAAATGTCTGAGTAGCCACAAGTAAATTAGTTAATTGTTTTACATTCCAATTTTTTATTGGCATATTCATGAGGGGATTGACTCAGCATGGAAAAAAGGCCTCAGGAAGGAAAAAGGCTATTTGACTGGATCGGAGACATGGATTTCTGTAGATCACAGTGAGAATGAATTTTTCTAAGAACCATTAAAAAATTAGAGAGTATATGCTCCCAAATGTTGATAGACCGTAAGTCTGGGAGGAAATAGGAGGAATTATAATTTCTCTCCCATCTTCAACGAAAAACTAATTACAACACAGAACAGACCTAAATTGATGCAAGGTATTAGGGACATTCTCCGATCTCATGCTACAGGAGAAGTGGAGCAGAACCAATTTATATTAAAAAAAACTAGAGATGTGACTTTTTGTGAACTGGAAGTCCTGGGCCAAAAGTAGTCGGAGAGAGGCCTCTGAGGCACAAAAAAGAACCTGGCAGTTGGAAGAATAAAGAAAGTTAACAAAACTATACAACATGGGGAGAACTTAGTCATCTTAGTCAAGAGAACTCTTGGGACCTGGATACTTCTAGGCCCTCAGGAAACTCTCTCTTGCTATAGCATCATGGCTGCCCAGAGGTGATTCTAGCCTTGTGAGCCATGTTTCTGAATAGATACATCAGGACTTCTGCCTTGATAAAGCTAAATCTTTATATGCATGTGTGAATTGATTAGGATTTTGTAGTAAAACTACAATTCCCCATGAAAAGAATTTACAGTTATCACTTTCACATAGAAGGATTTAGGAGCACAGTGTCCTCACAATCTGGAAAATCCTCATAAATATTTTGGCCCTCCCTTCCTACCCGAGACAAAATCTGATTTTCTTTTTCTTTTATGGGGTGTTTACAGTACCTTATTGAAAAATGTGGTTTAAGTGTTTGGTCATAGGCTCTATGTCGTCTGCTGGCCTTTGAATATTGTTGGCAGTTTTCGCAAAACTCCCTAAAAATTCCTATTTGATTTCTTAAGCTGACTCACTATATATCAAAACTGGGATGAGAAAGCCACAATGTTGAAGGGATAACTATATTTGTTGGATCACTATACATATATGTATGCATTAGAGCTAAAATGTCTCCCAAATAGTCAATACTATGTGTTGTACGTTAAAAAAAGACTCCTATTTTCAAGAGGAAAATTCCATATGTGAGTGATTTATTGAGGTATAATTTACCAATATGTGTTGCTGTCAATTGTTGAGTTTCCTGGGTTTGCAAAACTAGTTTTGCTGGAAGATCTGGGGAGCATTCGTATTAAGAGTATTGGTAGAAATCCTTGGTTCCCAGATAGCATGTGAGTATACGATATATTCATGGTTTCTATCTAGAAGATACCTGGCTTGAGTGTGGTATGAACGGATACCTGATCTGGAATTTTCAATCAGTCAAGAAACATTAAACCCCTACTATGTGCCAGGTACTCTGCTGAGTACTGAGGATACAAAAAAAGGCAACAGATACTCCTAACCCTCAAGAAGCTTACAATCGAATGGGTGAGACAACACGCAGACAAATATATACAAAGCAAGCTATATACAGGATAAATAGAAAATAATTAAAAGAGAGAAGGAACTGGAATTAAGAGGGTTTGGAGAAGGCTTCTTACAGATGGTGGCATTTTAGTTGAAACTTAAAGGAAGCCAGGGAAGTCAGTAGGTAGAGTTGAAGAGAGAGAATAATTTGTGCATGGAAGACAGCCAGAGAAAATACCTAGAATGGAAAGGTGGAGTGTCTTGTGTGTGAAACAGCTAGGAGACCAGTGTCACTGACTCAGAGTAAGTGTTGAGGAGTAAGATATAAGACTGAAAATGTAGGAGGGGCTAGCTGGTTGGTTGTTGTCCTTTGTTCTCAAAGAGGACCAACATGATATCACTCTACTAGAGTCAATTTACAGTGTGTCTGGCTGTGGCTGATCGTACCAATATGAGCTGGGAATACTATACCATAGGTCGGGAACAAATAGCCCATGTGAAAATCTGGGGTGGATTCTCTAAATTTGTTCGTCTTGCATTTGTTTTGAGCTGCTTCAATTCTGCTTTGCTCATAGAGCACAGCACCTTCTCTGATACGGGCATGCCATGCTGAGCAGTCCAGTGTCTCCCATGTCACACAATCAATTCCAAAGTTCTTAAGAGAGACCTTGAGAGTGTCCTTATATTGCTTCTTCTGACCACCATGTGAACATTTGCTCTGTGTTGAGTTCTCCATAAAATAGTCTTTTTGGCAAGCGTATGTTTTGCATTTAAATAACTTGGCCAGCCCATTGAAACAACTTTGAATTTCAAGCAGAACATTTTGTGTTTGATCCTGGAAGCAATAGGAAGCCACTGGAGTTTATTGAGTAGGGAAGTGACGTGGTTGGATTTGTACTTTAGGAAAATCACTTTGGTGGCTGAGTGGAGGATGGATTGGAGAGAGACTTGAGGCAGGCGGACCTACTGGCAGGCAATTGCAATGGTCCAGAAATGAGATGGTAAGGGCCTGTACCAGAATGGTGGCAGTGTCAGAAGAGAGAAGGGGGCTTGTTGGAGAGATGTGCAGGGGTTAATTCAATAGGGTTTGGCAACAGTTTGGATATGGAGGGTGAGAGATAGTGAGGAATGAAGGATGACTGAGGTTGGGAGCCTGAGGGACTGGGAGAATAACATTACCCTCTATGTAATAGGGAAAGAGGGAATGGGGAGGGTTTGGGCCAGGAAAAGGTAATGAGCTCCATCTTAAATTAAGTTTAAGATGTCTACTGGAATATCTGGTTCAAAATGTCTGAAAGGCAGTTGGAAATGCAAGATTGGAGGTCAGCAGAGAGGTTGGTCAGGAAAGGCAGATTTGAGACTCAGCAGCAGAGAGATAATAATTAAATTCATGGGAGATGATGAGACCAGGAATTGGGCTTACCCTATCTCCAAGGAAGATTATGATTTCTAACTCTGCAGGGAGGAAGGGGAAGCCTATACCAAGGATTTGGTCTCCAAGAGAAGTATTGGGTAAGAATTCTATCTGTCTACTAGATAGGTGGTTCAGTGGATAAAGTATTCAACTTAGGAAGACTTAAATTTAAATCCTACCTCAGATACTCAGTCTCTGTGTGACCCTGGACAAGTGACTTAACCCCCTCAGCCTCAGTTTCTCAACTGTAAAATGATGGTCCTAATAGCATTGTGTAAAGTATCAATCCATCCATCTACAATCAAGTCAGATAATATATGTAAAGTGCTTTGCAAATCTCAGAGCACAACATAAATGTTAGCTATTTGCTGTATCTCAAACAATGCCAGAAGAGAAGTAGAATACTTTGGGGCCTAGGATGAATGTCCCTTTCTTTGATGACTATTGTGGGGGTGAATACTGGCAAAGGAGGACTGATGAACATACTCAGCTTGTTTGGCTAATGCAACCTCCATATGGGTTCAAGAGCCTTCGGATCCTGCTTCAGGCCATTATTAGGTGGTCCTGCTCCCCAGTTTGGAGCATGAGCAGACATTTCATAACTAGTTCTCTCTGCTAATCACATGGTGATGAGACAGAGTGAAGCCCAAAGTGGGCTGCATTAAAAAAATAATAATAATCAAAAAGTTTGACAACCACTACTCTAGAACAGGCCCACAATACTTAAGAGTATAGCTGAACCAGGTTAAAAATGTAACTGAGAGATATTTAACAAGATAAAATTACAATAAAACATAGATAATATTAATATGTGGTTTTCTAAGTCAATATGTGGCCCACAGGAATTTTTATGTACAGTTTAGTGGCCTCCATTTCCATTTGAGTTTCACACCACTGCTCTAGAGGACTCCAAATTTAGATTCATTTGTCTGAATTTGTTCCATGCTCCTGGGTGAGTTCTCTTAAGAATTTCAAATGTACCCTTCCCTCATAGCCTGGCCTCTGAGCTCTTCCCATTTAACTGATCATGTTGGAACATATGGAATAAGGCTTTTCTAGGAAGGAATACTTGCAAAGCTTCTCTATATCACAGAGAGGTAGAAACTTCCTTACAATCAGGAGTGACAGTATTGTTTTGTTTGTGGGCCTGGGATGTGGAGGGAGGCGGGATTCCTGCTCAGGTAGTGTTTGTGTGTAAGAATGAGGGGAAGGGGAGATGGTTAAGAGAAAAATCCCAAATTTGAGAGGATGAATGGTTTTCAGTTTAGGGTTATCCAAAAGAATTTGGACTTTTTTTTTCTTTTACTAATTCTGAAGGGGGCCATCTCTAGTCCTCCATATCTATATCTTGTCACTGGACCCAGATGACTCCAGAGGAGAAGTGAGGCTGGTGACTTTGCACATCCCTCCCTCACTTAAATCCAATTCACCTGCAAGTCATACCATCGCCTTCTTGATATCATGGTTCTCCTCTTCAAGAGGAAGGACAAACAGCAACAAGAAGTCCTGAAACAGATTACTAAAGGCTAATTCTCAGCATCAGCTCCAGCGAAGCCAATTTAACAACAAAGAAAAGAAGGCTGGCTTTGTTTTTCACTCTAGCTACAAATTTGCAAATCAGATGCATCCCCCATCCCTACCTGCAAGGGGGCGGAAAGGATCAGGAAATGAGGAGCTGAATATGTCTGTGCTGGTCAGAAATATGTGAAGTACTTCAATGCTGTGAAAGCCGTCCATTGTGCTTGGGGTCAGAGGGCTAGAGGGCCAGATAGAGATACTCTCCCACTTCATGCCGGCAGGACAAGAATAGGTCATTGTAAATCAGAATTCCATTGGCTCTATCAGGACAGGAATCAGCAGACACCATGGAAGATTCCTTTCAGTTAGCATTTCCAGCATAAACAATGTGACACACTAAGAGAGGGGACGTCTGGCCACTTCCCATGCTGCCTGCTCTTCCCAGAGTACAAGTTACTCTGGGGGATTTAACTAAATAATACAGAAACAATAATGAAGACAGCAGCATTTACATTGAGACCCGGGCTCAGCACCAGAAATTCCTTTCTAAAATGGTTCACCTGTGGACATTGTACCCTGAGAAAACAATTCCTTAGTCTCTGTCACAATTTCCCCAGTTGTAAAGTAGACCAGTTTTCTCATGGAATAACAGAATGTCAGACTGAACAAAAAGTTTAAAAATCAGCTAGTCAAGAGCTTTGTAACTATAAGGCTCCAGATAAATTACTAGTCCACAAAACTTCTCCTACAAATGAGCTTTACTTCTGAAATAGCTATAAACTTAAAAAACTGACTAGTCCTTTTCTTTTCCCTCTATATCTTGCTTCCTTCTTTTAATATTTTTAATTAATAAAAATTTACTTTCTATCTCACCTTCCCCCATTTAAAAAAAGAAAGCACTTGCAACAAATATGCAAAGTTGAACAAAATGAATTCCTAAATTTGCTATGTCCAAAAATATTTACATCTCATTCTTCATCTCCTCTGTCAGGAGGTGGATAGTATGATTCATCATCAGTCCTCTGGATACTTGTATTGAATAGAATCCTTAAGTCCTTCACTGCTGTCTTTACAATGTTGTGATTGTATAAATTGTACTGGTTCTACTCATTTAATTCTGTATCAGTTCATACAAGTCTTCCCAGATTTCTCTTATGACATTACATTCATATGCCATAATTTGTTCAAAAATTCCCCAACTGGTGTTTCTTCTTTCTCATGGTCCATTTCATTGGTTATAATTCTTCTTTACAACTTGGTTATTGTGTAAATAAGTTTAATGTGAAGGTATATGTAGAACCTATATTGGATTACATGTCATCTTTGGAGGCGGGGAGGGGAGGAGAGGGAAGGGGAGAAAATTTGGAACTCAAAAACTTGTAGAACTGAGTGTTGTAAACTAAAAATAAATTAAAAAATTAAAAAACAAAATCAAAAAACAACTCCCCAACTGATTGGTTGCTGTCCTTCACTCTTAGAGGGGACCAACATGACATCACTATGTTAGAGGCACAAGGTACAGTGTGTCTGATTGTGACTGCACAGACCAACATGAATTCAGAATGCTCTGCCAACGGTTGCCAGAAATAGCTCATGTGAACATTGGGGTAGATTCTCTAAATTTGCGCATCTCGTGTTTCTTTTTAGCTACTTCAATTCTGCTTTGTTCATAGAGCACAGTGCCTTCTTTGATGTGGGTATGCCATGCTGGGTGGTCCTTTGCCGGTGTGTCTCGTGTCATGCAATCAGTTCCAAGTTCTGCAGAGAGACCATGAGAGTGTCCTTGTATCGCTTCTTCTGGTCACCATATGAGCACTTGCCTTGTGTGAGTTCGATGTTTAGAGAAGTGAACTACACAGTAGTGATGTTCTTTGCTTCTATAAAAAGTGCCTCCACCATTCTTCCAGATTCCCAGTCACTGTCCTCTATGCTCCACCTCTGAGCCAGACTGGAGAGGACTGTCAGTACAAGGTAGATAACTCAGACATTTTATCTACCTGCCATATAGTCTGGGTGTGCTGGCTTAGTCTGGTCTCTCATTTTACAGATAAAAGAGAGTGAGTAGAATGTAGAACACTTAGTTACTGGCTTTAATTAGAGGCAGCTGGAAGGGAAGGTGCAGGGCCTTGAATCAGTAAGATCTGAGTTCAAATATGACCTCAGACACTTACTAGTTGTGTGACCCTGGACAAGTCACTTAATTACTGTCTATCTCAGTTTACTCAACTGAGATAAAAAAAATCAGGATAGTAATGGGTACCTACCTTCCAGGGTTGTTGTGAGGGTCAACTTAGATAATATTTGTAAAAGCAATTAGCATAGGCCTGGCACATGGTAGGTTCTGTATAAAAAAGCTTATTCCCTTCCCTTCCCTCTTTCCCCCTTAATTATTTTGTTGTGTACAGCAGCATATTGCTAACCACTAGTTCATGATAAAGGTGGGAATATGGAATAAAGGATGGTAGACAAGAACACCTCCAAGATTCTTTTTTTGTTCTTTGCCCACCCCCTTTGGGACATCAAAAAAAATCTCAGAGTTGGGAAAACTGGAGGATCTCCAACCCATATAGTCCCTTACAATTTGTTGGAAATGGAACCCCCTGAAATGATTTTAAGTGGTGAATTTTGGTAATCAGAAATTAAGTTATAAGGATCTTGTAATCCTAAATCAGGTAGACATTAAGTATAGAAACATGATTTCTTTTGGGTGTGAAAAAGAAAGGCAAGAAACAAACTTCATGCCTTTAGATAATACTTGACTAGCTGTTCTATGTTCCTGAAAAGTTTGCCTCCTGAAAGCAGAGATTCTCTTTCTATATATAATGTACTAATTCTTTAAAGATTGTTGCTGATTTGATTCTGCTCATTGTTCTAAGAGACACTTATTCTGAGAGACGATTGCTGAGGGTTAAGTCTGATTGAAAGTTCTGAGACAAGTAGTTGCTCATTTTCAGTATGATAAGCTGTTTATATACAGAGTTCAGGAGTATCGTAATGATTGTGGTACAAATGTAATTTATCTGATTATAGACAAAAGAGGAAAATGTTATTAATATTCAGAAACTATGATGGAATTAGTTGTAAAGTCTAAGCCCAGAAATATAAGGGGGGGGAGAGGGAGAGAGACACAGAGAGAGAGAGAGAGAGAGAGAGAGGCTTGAATATTGACATGTCAGCTATCATAGATGCTGTTGAGTAAATCTAGTTGAGCAAAGGACACAACTGGAAGCAGAGAACTGGGGCTGTCATGTAGTATATCAACTAGTTTCATTGAGATATCCTGCCCAGTGAGGTACTGGTCAAACATAATATATGTAGATCAATTCAGCTTAACAGCGAAAACATCTATTCAATACTTAACAAAGAAAGCATCTATTCAACACATATACTACATTGGACAGGGACCCATTTTTGACAGTTCTTGAGACATAAAGATGACCCTAAAGTTTACAATTAGAGATCTCTGAGTTACCCTGAAAGAATGAATTTCTTTAGCAGGTTTCTGCTCATTCCCCTCTTCCCCGAAGGTGCTCACTGAATTGGTGGGAGAGTGTGACCAGACATTTCTGGATTATTATCTATTTTATTGTTCACATTCTTGCTTTGATAAGTTAAAATCTGTGATATTGCTATTTATTTTGCTTTCTTAAATAAATGGTTGTGCTTAAAATCTAGAAGTGTCGTTATCGTGAATGGTTGGTTGTGTTTTGTTTTTTTTTTTTTTAAAAGAAGCACATCAGTGGGGGCTCAAGAACTAGAGTGGTGAGTAGGGATATATATTTCTCCTTAAATGCGTTACTCCTAGGAGCCTGAGAGAATTTGAATGTAACTGTGTGGTGGAAGTCCTTCTCTGGAAACCTAGACCTGCCCTTTTAAGAGAAGGTTAAAGTGAGCCAGCTTACCTAGAAAGTAACTGACCACATGCCCACTTACGCAGTGAGATATTATCATGAGCATAGCCATCCCATGCACCCATTACATAGAAAAAAAGAAAGCTGACAAAGTCCAACACTCAAAGAACGGACAGGCTCTACTTGTGGGGGGAACACCCCTGAGTGTTTAACTAGTCCTTGAAGATTTCTACTCATCCTGCACTTATATGATACTGACTATGTGAATGACCCCATCTCCCTGAAAGAGTTGAAGCTTAAGCTTCTGGGCTGTAAGCTAAAAGAGAGATAGTAGAGACCACTCTACCTATTATGAATGAACGATTAAATAAATGGTTGAAAAAGCATTTAAGTATTTACTATGTATAGTGTGCCAAGCTGGAAAGGTGATGATAAAATCTGGAAGTCTTATGGGTCTAGTCATAGGGGTATATGACAGGGTCCAGAGGTTCTTAGATCACTTCAGTAGGTCCCATAACTGTGTAGGGTATGGGGAGAAGGAGAGATCTGGTAAGGAATTTAAGGCCCAGAAAGGTTAATTGACTGAACCAAGGTCACACACTTGTGTTGTCCGTGCAAATTTATTTTTTCATTTTCAACTAATGAAAGTTATCTATTTTATCTTTTGTAATTACTTCTATCCCTTGTTTGGCTAAAAATAATACATCTCCTAACTAGAGCTGTGAAAAGTATATAATCTACTTTACTATTTTTTTGTGGCAAGGTCACATGTCCATTTAACATGTATTATGAAATATGGTACAAGGTATTAGTCTAAGCTTAATTTCCGCCAGGCTGCTTTCCAATTTTCCCAAAAGTTTTTACCATCTAGGGAGTTCTCTTGAAAATAATTTATATTTTTCAGTTTATCCAACAGTGGTTTATTGTTTCATAGTTTCTGATTCTCCCTTGTCTAGTCTGTTTCATTGATTTATATCTATTTTTAAACCAATACCAGATGGTTTTGATGACTGTTGCTTTGTAATGTAGTTTGAGTTCTGGAAGTGTTATTCCTCCACCTTAACCCCTAAATCTTTTCTGTATTTCCCTTGATATTCTAGATCTTTTGGTTTTTTCCAAATGAATTTTGTTATTATTTTATCTGATTCTGTAACGTATCATTTTGATAATTTGTTAATAAGTTAAATTGTTGATTAGCAAGGTTGTACATTAATTTTGGTACTGTTGTCATTTTTATTTCGTTGCTCCAGTCCAGCCATGAGCACCAAATATTCCTCCAGCTATTCAGATTATTTATTTTTTTAAGGAACATTTTGTAATTTCATCTAAGCAAGTATTTTTTGTGCTTTGATAGATTAATCCCCAGAATTTTGTGTATCATGCAGGTATTTGGAATAGGATTTACCTTTCTATCATTGCCTTTTGGATTTTTGTCATTATTGTGAAGAGAAACTTTTGATTTTTGAGAATTTATTTTGTAGCCTGTGACTTTGCTGAAGCTATTACTTGTTCAATGTCTTTGCTTAATCCCTAGGATTTTTCTAATTATTAAACTACTGTTAGAAATAATCATCTTACCAAGAATTCCACCTGGATACAAATGAATTTAGAAAAAAAAAGATTTTTATTTCATATCATTATCTAATGTGTGACTTGGCATTTTAGCCCTTGTGAAGAAGAGTCCCTTCCTAGGTCCAAGCACATGCTTCAGCTAGTTACAAAAACCTTTTTTATAATTCATCCAGGTTCAGAATTCCCTCCTGCCTCTCATAGGTCAGGCACATCAGGGTTCCTAAACCCCACCCCCACGTGAGTCTGCACTCCAGAAAGGAATTTCCATAATTGATTAGAGGCCAAACCCAGAAAGTTAGCTTCCTTCACCATTAGCATAAGAAGAGTAATGAAATTCTCCTCCGGCCTTTGAAGTTTGTGGATTTTATCTCAAGGAGTTGTTTGCCTATAGATATTTGAATAAGCGGGCACCCGCATCTTGTCAAGTGAAGTTTTAACCAACATTTCCAAGACTTTCTAATTCATTCATTTTCCTGCCTTCCCCAACAAATATAAGATTTTCTGGCATATGACATTTTCTGTGGAAACAAAAGCTTGGCTCATTTCTCACACTACTATGTTTCAAGCAAAGAGGAATAGTTCTATCTCCTTTTTACTTCTTTAATTTCATACTCTTGTCTTACTGCTATTGCTATCAGAACTATATCAAAGTGAGGAGAGTGGACATTTTTGCCTTACTTCTGTGTTTATTGGGAAAGCTTCTAGTGTATCTCAATTGAACATGATGCTTGATTTTGGTTTTAGATGGATATTTTTTATGGCACTCAAAAAAAAGTTCCCCTCTGCTGATACTTTCTAGAGTTTCTAGCATAAATGAGTACTGTGCTTTGTCAAACACTTTCCCTGTAACTTTTGAAATGATCATGTAGTTTGGGATTTTTTCTTTAATATAATGAACTATACTGATTGTTTTTGTAATGTTGAACCATCCTTGCATCCCCAGTTAAATCCTATTTGGCCTTGATGAATGATTTCTTAAATGAATTTCTGTGGTCTGCTGGACAGGATTACAGTTAACATTTTTGAATTGACATTCATTACTGACATTGGTTTTTGCAGTAGGGTGCTTTCTTTCTTAATTTTTGAGAATAAGTTTTATAGTATTGGCATTAATTATTCATCAAATGTTTAACATAATTCTCCTTTGAATCCATCATGATCAGGCGTTATTTTTCCCCCTTTAGTAGCTCCTTTATGACTAGCTAGTCCTATTTCTCTTTCTGATTTTGGGTTATTTAAGATGTCTATTTGATCTGCTATTTGGGGCATTTTATATTTTCCCCCCAGTTTGGGGTTTTTACTTAACTTCTCAGTTCTTTTTCTTTCTTCCCTTTGTCAAATTATATAAAATTTTCCTCTTAATTTTTTAAATTTTGGTTAAGTAGTTAAGTTAAATCTGTCTTTTCCTTCAACTCCACCACTGCTTCTTCAACTTGTTTTGTTTGTTTTCAAATTTTATCTTCTGCACCTTGTTCTTAAAAGGATTTATTTCCTCTCATTCTCGTCATTATTTATCTTCCTTTTCTTCATATTCTAGTCTTTGATTCTTGTATTTGTTGCTGATGGGGATGGGATCTGAACCCTTAAAGGAAAAGACCATATCTTTGGGATGTGGCCCTTAAAGGCTGATTGCCCCAGATGAATGCCAAGGACCTGGTCTATGTGGGAAAGTCCAGGGCTTTTTCTTTTGGGGTCCAGATCCCAAAGACATGGTTGTTTCCTTTTAGGGGTTCAGATCCCATTCCCATCACTGTAACCCTTAAGCTGTCTTGACACAGTCTGTCTTCAAAATCAATAGATTTTGCTTGTATGGAGATATTTTTTCTTTTGATGTTATTGTTTTTTGTTTCTCTTCTTCCAGAATGGCATTTACTTCTATGTAATTGCATTCCCAATGGCTTATTCCCTTTTTTGTTTTTTTGGTTTTTTATTTTTGGTGAGGTATGCCATCATGGATTCAATTTTTAAAATTTTGATATTTATTTCTGCTTTACAAGCCATAAGTTCTACATCCAAAAATCTCATTTCTCTTCTAAACCATTTAGGAATATTCTGCTGTGGTTCCAGGCTCTCTTGGGAATCCACACTATCCTTTTTCTCCTAAGATGTTCAATCATTTTCTTTTATCTTTTTTGCTGTTGTTTAGTTGTTTCAGTCATGTCCAACTGTTTGTGACTCCAATTGGGATTTTCTTGGCAAAGATGCTAGAGTAGTTTGCCATTTCCTTCTCCAACTCATTCTACAGACTGAGGCAAACAGGGTTAAGTGACTTGCCCAGGGTCACACAGCTAGTAAGTGTCTGAGACCAGATTTGAACTCAAGAAGATGTCTTCCTGATTCCAACACTCTATCCACTGCACCACCTAGCTTTCTCTTCACCTTTATCTTATCTTACAATATTTATTCATGGAAGACTGGGCTCAATATCCTGACCTAGAAGTCATATTTCCTCCTGCTATTTAATATCTTCCCTGTTGGTTTATCTGTTCATTTTCTTCCTCATGAAATCTTTGATCATTTCTGCATTATTTTTCTTTATCTCGCCCTATTTGTCTCACTTTCTGACTCTTTCCCCTTTGATGGTGGCTATCTCAAAACTGTCTCAGACTTCTCCCAATCTGGAGAATTCATGAATCACCAGCTTTGGTCTCTGCTCCAAGTGACTGCTAGGAGAACAGAACTGGCCCTAGTTGGATGCTAGTCCACTTTCCCTGAGGTCCAATGAACTACCACATATACTGGTATTACACTCTAGTCCCTTCTGTGACACAATTCCTGAGCAAACTTTTACCTTTTGGTTTTCTCTGTCACAGGAAAGGATGGGAGGGCAGGTGGAGAAAGCTTATGCCTTTTAGCTTTATGTAGCACAGGAAGAAGGAGGGAGGAGTTGAGTTCTATTGCAGGCCAGGGGTTGACTTGTGCAGCCCTGTCAGAATGTTGTAGCTTGTGGGAGAGGGAGTCCTGAATGGGCAAAGTAGCGGGTAGGGATTAGCTTTCTCTTCATTTAGTAAATTGGGTTTTAATTAATTAGGGTTCTCAGTGTCTCAAAATATAGAGGCAACTGAAATTGCTTCATCCCTTGTATATAATTTCTATTTCAGAGAGGTTTTAGAAGTCATGAAGATTAGAGAGTCTTTGGTCCTTCATTTTGTTGGTCATGTTGCAATAATCTTTTAAATGGTCACCCTACCTCCAATTTCTCCCTACTCCAATCCATTTTCAATTCAATTACTGTGAAAAATGATTTTTCTTAGGGATCATTAACTTGGAGATTTAGAGTTTCCCCCATCCTCCTTTATCTAATCTAATGGCTCCATTCCTGCTCATTGTGTTGCCTAGACAGATCTAGGAAAATGTTGATTCCTCCCTATTGTCAAGACCAGTGATATGGAAATTGATGTCTCTTTGACCAAGATTAAGTGACCTAAGTCAGTACCCCAAGACTCTCATTTAATATAACCCACCTCGCAGTGTGTTGACCAATCAGAATGAATTGGGACCCCTTGGGAACACCTACTCTTCAAAGGGCATATAACTCCGTACCCCCAACCCCCAAATTGAGCCAGTTCTGGACTGGCCCCCACTACAGGGGAGGTTCTGAACTGCAACTCCCATGCAATGCATGTCGCCAGCTTGAGAGAAATTAAAAGGTGGACATGACCTAATTTCATTCGTCCTTTCTTAGAATAAACTCTGTTAATGGTTGACATTACCAAAGTGAATTTTCTAAAGCATAGGTCTGACCCCAACACTCAATAAACTCAAGGAGCTCCCTGTTACTTTCAGGATTGCATATCAGATCCTCTATTTAACATTTAAAGCCCTTCCCAACCTAGCCAGCACTTTCATATTTGTCCTAGGTAGCAGATGGGTCAGTGGATAGAGTTCTGGGCCTGGAGTCAGAAACACCTGGTTTCACATCTGGCCTTAGACACTTACTAGCTGTGTGACCTTGGGCAAGTTACTTAACCCCTGTTTTTGTAGGAGGCTCAGTGGATAAAGCCCTGGGTCAGGAAGCCCTGAGTTCAAATCAGACCTCCAAGGTGTCAAATGCTTCATTTTTACCTGAAACAGCCTCACTCTTACATTTCATATTACATTTATTTCTGTATTTGCCCCTTAGGATTTTCAACTTTGATGAAAGTCTAAATGGGCCTTTGCTTGACTATATCTCTTTTGAGTAACTATTACTGCCTAGGAGTATGGGTTAAGACAGGGACAGATTTTGCCATATACATATAATATAGTCCCTCTCACTGAGAGCAGCCTGTTTGAAGATGATGGCTGATCTCCTTTCTGTTCATGATTGTGGATGCTCAGCCATACAATTGCTTCTTTTAATTTCAGAGCCTGTGTGATGGGGTGCTTGGATACCTGTGCTTGGACCCCAGTTCCAAAATCACATCCCTTCCTAGCCTTAAAATACTGTCCCTAGCAGTTTTTCTCTAGCAAAACAGGACAGCATGCCCTAGCAAAACATTTATCTCTCTTCCTGATACAGTGCCCAGCTGTACCTATAGAATTGATTATTTTGAACCAGCTTTGTACTGGCTGAACTGGCCATGTACTGGGTCATAGAGATATTTACTACTCACTGACCTATGATATGCATGCTAGACCTAGACATACGTATACTTCCTTACATTCATCTTGTCTAACAAGACATTGATGGAAGCAGCCTGGGTATTTCCCAGTCAGCCCTGACCATTAATTGATTTAGTGCTGTTTCAGGCCTAAAATCACACTTCCATGTAGCCCCACTTGGGCTATTTCCCAGTGAACTCTGGGTAAGATACCTTCGCAGTAGATACAAAAAGTGCATGTTCCTTTAAGAACTGACCACTCCTTAACCACTCCCTAATCCCACCCTGAATAACCTAATTAGCATATTTGGCACATGTTTTACTAAAATTTAACCTATATAAACTTTACCTGTACCCCTCCAAGACTGCAGGTTCCCTACAAACTCTTGCCCCCTGAAAAGTGTAATAAATCTTTGCCACCTTGACTTAAAGAATGCTTGAGTCCATGAATTCATTCCAGATGGCCTTGACCCTCTCCAGTACTCTGGTCCTTGAGGGGTACTCCCCCTCAATGACCCTGTCAGACAACTCCAGGCTTGGGGTTCCTGTATTGCTGGATTTAGTCTAAACCTCAACACGTGGACTCTATAGAATTGATCTGTAGGCTGGAATTTAAGGCTGGAACTGCAGATTTGGAAGTCTGTCCCTCATTGAAGCTGGACGGGTTGATGAGATCACAAAGAATGAGAATTTGGAAAGAAAAAAAAAGGACTGAGCTGTTCAATATTTATCTTTCTTTTTAATACTGATTTTATACTGATTTAATACTGATTATATACAGAGTCAGCTCTGGGCAAAGCTGGGATTATTTTTGTAACCTCGGCATCACATTTTTTTACTAATTCTCTCTCCTTTCTCTTGGCATCACTCTTTCTAAATATTCAGTGTCCTGACATTGTCCTCTGGCTGCCCCTTCTCAAGCAGAGTTTCTTCCAAACTTTAGTGACCCCTCCCTTAAGGTTCCATCTACCTAGTCATTTTGACAAACAAATTTGAATTGTTGGGTTGATAGATCATTAGATGGTTTATCTAGAGCTGGAAGAGAGACCTCTAAGGGCATCCTTGATAGCCGCCTTCCCAGCAGTCTTGGAGATACCCTGACACTGTAGCCCTCTGTTCTAAATGTAAGTCTTTGGCCATTTCATAAGATTCCTACTGCATGCTCCTTTCATTTCTGGCTCTGCTCCATACCCTGCAGACTTATCTACTTCCTCTCCAGTGGCCTTAGTCTCTCTTTACACTTTCCAGCTCCCTTTATGTTGTTTTCCCCCATGTTAGAATGTAAACTCCTTGAAGGCAGGTACTATTGTTTGCTGTTGTTTTGGGGTTTTTTTGCTTGTATTTGTATACCCAAAGATTAGCAGAGGGTCTGGCACACAGCAAATGCTTAATAAATAAATGCTTTATCTAGGTCTCTGTCTAGGATAAATCTTTCAATGTACAGATAATGAGGTTAAGTGATTCGCCTAGACACATTGGAAGTCAGCAGTAGGATTTGAACCAAGGCTCCCAGAGACCCTTTCCAATGTGCTATGCTTCTGAAGCTCAACATTTATGCTCCTCTTAGTGATGAGTTCATTTTAATAGCACCCCGGATGCCTTAAATCATCTTTCAGAGTAGAATGTAGGATACTCAGATGCTTCCTAGCTGTGTGACCCTGGGCAAGTCACTTAATCTTTTTTGCCTTAGTTTCCTCATCTGTAAAATGAACTGGAGAAGGAAATGTCAAACTACTCCCATATCTTTGTTAAGAAAGCCCTAAATGGGGTCATAGAGAGTCGGACATGACTGAAATGATGGAACAGCAACGATAAAATTTCACTTCTGTCTTTGTATCCAGCACCTGGCATGGTGACTAGGACAGAAAAGCTAGTTAATAAATGTGTGATTATTGATCCCAGTGATAAATGATGGGAATTCCAAGTACAGGACATTCGTGCATGGGTGGGAGAGTAGGGAGGGGGGAATTCTGATACCACTCCATCAGGGTACACAGCTTTTCCTGATTAAATTGGGAAAAATTTGCTGAATCTTGCGATCCTTAAACATGGAATTCAAGCAGAACTCACCTGTCCCTCATTCAGCTTGAAGTTATTTGAAAGACTACTGAATGAAGAAGGAAGGATTTTACCGTTGGTGTTGGCATTACATCTTTCCTCTATTCTCATCAAATGAGAGCTGGTAGACCTCATAGCACTCCATAAACAATCAAGGTAGGGTTATGCCAATGGATCAGATTTGCATATTGTTTAAGCCTTGCCAATCGCCTTACTTGTCTTATTTGAGATGGAGTGTTTTGCTAGGGGTCATTTAGCTAAAAAGTGTCTTAAGTAGGACTAGAACTCGGGTCTTACTGACTTCAAGTGTCTCTTGAAAGAGTTTGATTGGAAAGATCTTATTTTTAGGGTACCCAGGAAGAAGGATAGGATGGGATAAAACGCAGGGATGGAGAATAGCTAAGTGACTTATCTGCGTTTTCCTTTCTCTTTTACTCTGCGCAAGACCAAATGACTGAGTGCCTGAAATAAAGTGCATGGATGACCACTGCCTCCCTCCCCATCCCCAGAGAGTGGGAGAAGGTCCTCTCAGCAGGTGATGTTCTCTCTCAGTACCAGAGGCAGCAGAGGAGGGGAAATGGGAGGCACATTGGATTTGGCAATAGAGGAAGAACATGAGTGCAAATCTCAGTTACACTACTTCATGCCCATGTGATCTTGGGCAAATTGCTAAACATCTCCCGTACTTAGTTTCATGGTTGTTAAAATCAAAAGGTTGGAGTAAATGTCCACTAAGTCCCCTTGCAGCTCAAAAATCTAGGGTCCTAGATCATTTTACATTGGATATAGTGCCATCAGCAGCAAATGTATCCCCATGAATAAGTTTCATAGCTGAGGGTACATGGCATAGTAGATAATCAGAAAGTTTTGTTGGTGTTCAATCATTTTAGTTGTGTCCAATTCTTTATGACCACATTTTGGGACTTTCTTGGCAAAGATACTGGAGTAGTTTGCCTTTTCTTTCTCTAGCTCATTTTACAGATGAAGAAACTGAGGCAAACAGGGTCAAGTGACTTGCCCAGGGTCACACAGCTAGGAAGTATCTGAGGCTGGATTTGAACTAAAAAAAATGAGTCTTCTTGACTCCAGGCCTGGCAATCCATCCCTTGTGCCACCTAGTTGCCCATAATCAGAAAGACCTGGGTTCAGATCCTACCTCTGCCATTTTATTTCTTGTATGACTTTGGATAACTCACTTAGCTTCTCTATGCCTCAGTTTCTTCATCTGTAAAGACTCTGATTCTAAGAACCTTCTTTTAAAAATTTTTGATCTAGTGAATTCTGAAGGGCTTTAGAGACCAATTCAAGATCATAGGGCTTAGACCTGCAAGAGTCCTCAGAGTTAATCTGTCAGCAAGCATTTCTTTAGCATCTACTATGTGCCATGTAGGGCAGCTAGGTGGTTCAGTGGATAGAGCACTGGGCCCGGTGTCAAGAAGACCTAAATTCCAATCCAGCTTTAGATACTAGCTGTGCAACCCTGGGCAAGTCACTCAACCCTGTTTGCTTCAGTTTCTTCATCTGTAAAATGAGCTGGAGAAGGAAATGGCCAACCATTGCAGTATCTTTGCCAAGAAAACTCCAAATGGGGTCATGAAGAGTCAGACACAACTGAAAAATGACTGGACAACTGATGTGTCAGGCACTGAATTAAGCCCTGGGGATACCAAGAAAGGCAAAAAATAATCCCTGTTGTCAAGGAGCTCACGGTCTAACTGGAGCAACAACATACAAATAGTCATGTACAAATAAGATGTAGACAGGATAAACTGCAGATAATCAACAGAGGGAAGGCATTTGCAATAAGGGACATCAGGAAAAGTTCATAGAAGGTGGGATTTTTTATGGACTTGAAGCTTGGGAAGTAGAGAACAGGATTCCAAGTGTCAAGACAGCTGGTGAAAATGCTTGAAGTCAAGAGACAGACTGTCTTTTATGAGGAACAGTGTCACCTCACAGATGATAGCATAATGATGGACACATAGCAGACACTTAAAAAAATACTTGTTCAGTCATCTCCTATTCTTTTTGGCCTTAGTCTGTGGGGTTTTCTTGGCAAAGATACTGGAATGGTTTGCTATTTCTTTCTCCAGTTCATTTTACAGATGAGAAAACTGAGGCAAATGGGGCTTCCCTAGGGTCACACAGCTACCAGATTTGAACTCAGGAAGATGAGTCTTCCTGACTCCAGGTTCCATGCTCTATCCACTTAGCTGCCTTATAGGCAAACAGAGGTTAAGTGACATGCAGGGTCATTTAGCTAGCAAGTACCTGAGACTGGATTTGAACTCAGGTCTCCCTGACTCCAGAGCCATGTAGCTGTTTGTCAGTTGAAGGCTTTTCCAGATGAGGCCCAAAGAGATAAGATGGAAGGTTACCCCAAGGCACTACTACCAGTGAGTATCTCACTAGAAATTCTAGACCCTCTCTTCAAGCAATCCTGCCTAAGAATGCCCTGACCATTCACTTCTACTTCATGGATTCCAAATCTCCTGCTGAGCCTACTTGGAAAGACACCACATCTCTGTCACAAGCAATGAACCACTCTTTGTACTAAAGTAGGGTCAAGCCCTCCCTTTCTCTCCCCTTTCCTGTCTGGAATGTAAAGTCTCACTCCAAAATTCAAAGGAGACCACCTCTTCTGGAATCGGATACTGCTTCCTTGCAGCTGCCAGTTATGCAGACTCCCAAAGGAGAAAAGAAAAAGAGGAAGCATCCCTAGCACTTAGCAGCAGCAGGACTAGAGGGAGTGAAGACAGATAAGTTCCCGGGGCTGCCCTTGTCAACTGGAGCAGATTGAAACTTCTGCAATTTCAACCATTCTCCTATTCACCCACCCTCTGTCCTTCATTCAACTTCCAGAAGAAATCTGAATAGGCAGCTTGGTGGCGGGTAGATGGCAAAATCTTAACATGATCCTGACAACTTGGGGCTCTTTTCTGGTCTGTGATGTCTGCCAATACACCCCCAATTGCTCAGTTTTGCAGCTGGATGCTCTTGCTCTGGGATGGGGTGGAGGGCAAAGCAGCTGTTCTTCCAGCTGTAGAGGGTGGGAATCATACCAAGTTCATTTCTATCACCGCTTCCATTGACGGCATTGCTCTTAATTGTGCTTGGTTATTAGCTACAGCTTCTCCCAGCTTGTCATAAGCACCTTCCCTCCCATTTCAGGCTAGCAGAGCAGTGCCCTCTGGTGCACATTATTTTGAAGTGGACTGTCTTATTGGAATTTTCTGGTTAGAATCCTTGTGTTTTATAGATGGAAGGAGGAACTTTGGAGATGGTGCCGTACACTTTTAAAGGGGGCTGGGGTAGTTACTTGTCTTGACACGTGTCACTTCACAGGCTGATTAACTTTTGGCAAACAGAAGAAAAGATGCTTAAATGCTTCAGTCTGAGAAGTTGGACTTTTTTTTTTTTAAACTGTGCTATTGACTTCTTATTGGTCACTCTTAAAGGTAGCAATGATTTAGATACTATCGAATGATAGCAAAATTCAGCAACAGCCTAGAGAACAGGGGCAGCCAGGTGGAGCAGTGAGTAGAGCACCAGCCCTGGAGTCAGGAGGACCTTAGTTCAAATCAGGCCTCAGACACTTGACACGCTCACTAGCTGTGTGACCTTGGGCAAGTCACTTAACCCCAATTGCCCTGCCTTCTTCCCCCCTCCAAAAAAAAAAAAGCCTAGAGAACAGTATTAAAACTAAAGTAGGCAGTGTGATACAGTTAAAAAAAAAACAGGCTCTGGAGTCAGAAGAGCTGAGTTCATACATTACCTCTACTGCTTACTTTTACCTGTGTGACCCTGGGTAAGTTATTTAACCTCTGGAGCCATCTGTTAAAAAAAAAAAAAAGAGGGGACAGGTGGAATAAATGGCAGCTCTAAGGAGTTTTGTTAAAATGCTATTTCCCAAAGCATCGTCTCAAAGGGCAAATGCTAGTGAATGACTCTTTGTTTATTTATAATAATATTTAATATTAATATTATATATCATGTAGTTAATAATATATAATTATATTTCTTTATTGTTTGTTATTATTCCCCTCCTTGCTCAGAACCATCACAAACTGTCATCCCTTTGAGCCGACAAGCATTCATTCAACACTTCCTTTAAACTAGGCACTGTGCTAAATGTATCTTTTTTTCCAGTCCTGGCCTCGTAGTTCTTGGGTTCCATTAGGGAAGAAAACCATTCAAACAACTACATGTAAACAAGACACATGCAGGGTAAACAGGACAGAATGACCAGGGGAAGGCACTCATGGAGTGGGTGAGTGAGAAAGGCCTCTTGCAGAAAAAGGGATTGAATTGAATCTTGAAGGAAGCCTAGAAGTAGAGATGAAGAGGGAGAACTGTCAAAGCTTGAAGGGCACTGTCAGAAGATGGAGAGTCCTATCTGTGGAATAACAAGGTCAGAATTCATTTAGAATGGGAGCGGCAAGGAGCCAGGTTCTTCATTTTTGTCTTTGTATTTCCAGCACCTGGTATATGGTGCAGTGGATAGACTATTGGACTCAAGAAGCCCTGAGTTCAAATCTGGCATCAGACACTTGCTAGCTGTGGGTAAGTCATTTAACCTCTGATTGCCTCAGTCTCCTCTGTCAAATGGCTATGATAACAGCACCTACACGTCCAGGGTTGTTGTGATGATCAAATGATACAATTATTGTAAAGTGCTTAGCACAGTGCCATAGGAAGCGCTACATAAATGTTAGTTATTATTAATTATTTTTAAAATCCTTGTGGTATTAATAAATCAGTCACTTTCTGGGGGACAGATACTCAGTAAAGAAAACCATTTGGAGGTTTTGGTTTGCTCCTGATTTGAGTCTCTTTAAGGGATTCCTCCATTCCAGGGGAGTAAAACCCAAACAGTTTAATGGCTCTAACACCTTTTGATGCTGTTTAAGCTGTAAACACGTGTAGTCTTCCTTGTGGGGGCATTCACTCATGATACTTTGGGTTCAACTGAAACAGGCCATGATTTCAGTAAGGGCTGGGGAGAAGTGAGCTGGTGGCAATAAAAAGAGAGGCAGGGACACGATAATGATGTTGTTTGGTTGCTGCAGTTGTGTCCAACTCTTCCTGACCCCATTTGGGGTCCAGGTACTGCAGCAGTTTGCCATTCCCTTCTCCAGCTCGTTTTACAGGTGAGGAAACTGAGGCAGACAAAACAGGGTAAGTGACTTGTCCAGAGTCACACAGCTAGTAAGTGTCTAAGGCCAGTTTTGTTTGAACTCAGGAAGATGAGTCTTCCTGTATCCAGACCCAGGACTGTCACCTAGCTGCTTCCTCAATAAATTGTTAATGGGATTAGAATCAGATCAAGATTTGGAAGGGACCTCCAGGCCGTCTGATCCAATTTATTCCACCCCTGTTTTACAGATGAGGAACAGGGTCAGGAAGGTGTGAGTCACCCACAGTTACACAGGCTGTTGAAAACAAAACTGGGATTTGAACACCAGCTCTCTGATGCCAGATTGCATGCTCCACTGCCTCTCCATTTATAATCTGTCACAGAAGACATGAAATGTGCTGTGTACTAAGACTAGGAGCAAATTTTGTATCTACTCAAGGCTTTACAGGAATCAGGAACTGCATTCTTTGGACTCCGTGAGAGTCACCATGGACTAAGATTTGAAGTCTACTGTCAGACTTTTTTTCAACACAACTTGAACAGACAAGATCCAGATTAAAATTGAATATGGAAAATCTGTTCTTATAAATCAAATTAATGACCTTATTATTTGCATTAAAAGAGATCATAGATTTAGAGCTGGAAGGCCATCCATCTAGTCTAACCTTATTTCAGATAAGGAAACTGAGTCCAAGAGAGGTTAATTAACTTGCCCAATGTTGCTCTTCATTAGTAGAGCTGGGATTTGAACCCAGGTATTCTTATTCCAGGGAGCAGCTAGATGGTGAAGTAGATAGAGTATCAGGCCTGGAGTCATGAAGGCTCATCTTCCTGAGTTCAAATCTTAGCCTAAAACACTTATTAGCTGTGTGACCTTGGGCAAGTCATTTAACCCTGTTTGCCTCAGTTCCTCATCTGTAAAAATGAGGAAGAACAGATAAAGAAATGACAAACAATGTCAGTTATCTTTGCTAATCAAAAACACAAAAACCTTAAACGGGGTCACAAAGAGTTGGATATGATTGAACAACAACATTCTGGCTCTAACACGCTTCCCATTGTTCCAGACTGGTTTAAACTTTTTATTTCGATTAAAAAGAATTTATTTTCTCTCCTGCCTCCTCCTCAAATAGGCACAAATCTGCATAATCAAGGAAAACAAAGCCCACCCCTCACACGCACACCATTGGCCACGTCTAAAATGTACAGCTCATTCTGCCTCTTGAGTCCATCTCCCCCTCTTCTAGGAAGGATGTAGCATGTTTCACCCTCAGTCCTCTGGAACTGTGGTTGACTACTAGCTATATTGATCAGAGTTCTTAAGCTTTTCAAAATAGTTTGATAGATTTCACTCCACTTCCTCCCTGCAAACTGTGCTAGTATATTTAAAATACTCTACTTGCACAAATGTTCATGATCACATATTTTGTGTTAAGTTACACCACCATCCCCATAATAAATCTAGGTTAATTTCTCTTATTATAATTTGTTAATTCTTTCCTCCTTCCTCATTATGGAAGTATGGATTCTAGTCCCCCATTAGCCATAATAATTTGTCAAACGATTTGGCTTCATTTTTCCTTACAACAGACTTTTTTCATGGCATTGGGAGAGGTGGCCTAGGGAGATGACTGAGGTCCTCTAAAGGTCTCAGATTCCACGATATTAGAATATACTTTAAGATGAAGAAGAGAAAGTAAAACTTAACTGGAAACAATAAACTCAAGCAGATAAGTGGATATAGATGAATATGTCGTTCCGAATCTGAATCAAGGAGGATAGCAAAGAGTAACTTCCATAGGAAGGGAGATCACTTAACATGAGTGTTTATAAATGCATCATTTGTCATACATAACAATCATTTCTATTTTTAAAGAATTTCTAATAATACGTTCTTCATTTTTGAAATGCGAGTTGAAAGAAAACTCAGACATACTCAGTTGAAGAAATTTATTTACTTTTTTCTATCAACAGAAATGACATAATTATAGACAAGTTTTGATACACAGGAAAACCCTTTTGTCCACTTTTTTTTTTTTTTTTGCTAAATGAAACAGCACAATAACTTTTTACACTTTTTTTTTTAAAACAATACACCGCTTTCTTGGGCTGAAGCAAATTGCAAGAACATATTGGTACTGGTATCTTACAGCTACTTACATTGTTTAAGAACAGCAATGGAGAAAAATAAGTTATTTAAATATTGATTTCATATACAGAAAGTGCAACATTGTTAATTGTTAATGTCACTTGCTTGACAGTTTTTGTTTCCCCTAAATATGACAAATGAGAATCAAGGTAACTTGGACCCAGAGTACAATCTTTTTTTCCCTTGCAAATGAGATGCCACCAGCATCGTGGTGAACTGACCTCTCCAGCTACACTTAGGGAAAGGAACTATTTTCCAATAAAGCAATCTTACAACTTCACCCAAACTTAGATTCGAGAAGGAGAACAGGGCATTGGCAAAATGTTATGTGTTAGCTAAATCATCTGGGAATGTAAACAGTATTTGGGACTGGCTCCCGCCAGACAACTTTTGAAGTTAAAGTTACACACAGTGGACACGTAACAAGTATCTGCCAGAGCCAGAACTTGCTCAGTAGGTTTCTTTTGTGCTTTCCAACAGTCAACAAGCTTAACTTTTGCTCAAGAATTGCACCCAACAGAGAATTAATTAAACCTCCCACCTGTCAGATGAAGTATATAGGCTGACCATTCAAACCTCAGCTGACAACCACACAGAAACTTAAGGCTTTTCGAGGATCAAGTTAAAAGTATAAAGCAAAAGGAGATCAAACATAAAAGAAATTATAAAACTACAGAAAAGCCAGGATTGAAAATACACATTTCCCAGATTATTTAAATTAGAAACTGCCCCTTCCCACCCCCCCACCCCCACTTCTTAAAATTATAGATGGTTCTTAGATTTGGTTCAAACCTCCCCTGCTTTCCCAATATAATCATCATTTCAAAGGCAAGGTGACACAGTCTAGCCTGACTCTGAAATGCTCAAAAGTTTATTTCTCCTGATTCTAGTAAATAAAATACCTACAGGGGGGCGGGGAGGGGGAAATTCAGTAATTCAGATCAAATTTCCTTCCCTGGGGTTTGTCAAATACAATTTATCATCTCTGATCCAGGTCTTACAGGGCTTCAAACTAAAGTGGCTTATAGAGAGCTTCCAAAGAGTGCCTTCTGTCTTATTTTTCCAATTGTTAAGAGAGGAAGAGAGTCCACTTCCCACCTCACATCTCATGATTTATCTCCTGAAATATTTTCAGATAATTTAGTCACACCAGCAACCCCCAACCTCTGGGCACCCAGTAAGCCATGTTTCCATAAAAATGAAGTGAGAGACATGAATGCAAGTGCTTAATTGGGATAAAACGACATGCTAATTAGGGTTAAGTATAAAGTTGACAGCTTTAACTGTTCTTAGGCTGTTTCTGAGCATCTCCTTTATATCAGATCTTGGAAAAGCTGAATATTACTGAGAAACAAATCAACGAACACAAAATGGCAACAAAAAATTAAGTCTAATATAGTCGTTACTTTGTTTTTAAAAAATTAAAGTCTTGCCACTGACCAAAGCATTCAGTCATGCCTAATTTTCCCATTAAAAAATGTCACCATAAAGATTCTCTCCTTTACCTCAAAAACCTGCTGGCAGTGATAGAATATAAAAAGATACTTTGGATGTAATGAAATAATTTTTCACGGGGAACTTTGTGCATAAATGAAAGCATTTGTAACTATCGACTAAGCAAAGCCCGGTGTCCGTCTAAAGTTATCAAAATTGTGACTGTGACATCTATTGTACAAATGAGTGCTTGTAATAAGAAGTTTAAAAAAGATGTTATTGGAGGGAGTAAAGCGTAACTCTACCTAATAGGTCAGTTCTTTGAATTCGGCATCTGCTAGAAAACAGGAGATTAAGCTGCAAAAAGATGGAACTTGTTAAAATATTTTACATCGGTTTGTGAATACATGTACAGATATGGCTAAAAATCATTTGTCTGACCCTCCATAAATGAAACTTTCTTTGAAATACAACAAGCATCCACAAAAGAAAAAGAGCAACTTCAAAAAAAATGCAACATAAACACCTTAACTCTCAAAAAAAAAAACCAACCTATGAACTCTTTTCTTTCTTTGAAACCTCTTCCTGAACAATTCAGTTTCTTAATGGCTTTTACAAAGATGACCTATGAGCAGATAAAATAAAGTCTGGAATGGCTGTGGTCATAATACCAAGTCGAGGCTGGAGTATGATCGACACGTTAACGATATTAAAAATGATTAAAATGAAAGGCAGTTACTGCACACACACACACACGCACACATATATACACACACAAGAAAAAAATATCTCTGTAAATTGCAGACATATTTACTGATTTTGTTAGTCTAACAACTGAAACCCAACATGAATGCTGTGCCTGAAAAGCAATCCTAAACACTGGCCATCTTAAAGTGAGACATTTAAAAAGCCAGTTTTTTGTTTTTGTCCAGAAACATCCCAGGATGTTAGATGGCAGTCTAAGCTGAAGATCAGGAAATATGATTACAGGTGACTGGACATTAGTTACGATACTGCTTAAGAGCTTACATTAAGGCAAATAAAAAGCTGATTGCTAGAAAGCAATTATTATAAAACAACTTGCTTTATCAAAGGGAAAAAAAAAACCAAACCAAAACAAGACTTTTCTTGTTCCTGGTGCCAGTCTCATTTAATTACCCATGAGTAACTGAAAATGAGCAATACTGTAAACTAACTCCAGAGTCTGTTACTTTGGCCTAGCTAAAACCTGTTTGGCTGCTCAGTACTATACAGAGCAACAGGAAGGAGAATGATGTTCCAATACATTGGGAAACCAGCTTAGCTCCCTCAAACAACTCACGGATTCTTATCCTACCCTAAAAAGACAGATTTGCAAATGACATCTGTCTCAGGTTTGCATGGTGGCTCCCATGAACTTCCAAAATGAAAATTCTTCTTTGACTTTCCTTTGGGGGATAAAGAGGATGGCCCTAGTTACTTGTCTTCACTGAGAAGAAAGTTTCCAGTTCTTGATAGAGCTTCCACTTGGCTGTGCTAGAGCCAGGCCCAAGGCTAGCCCTGCTCTTCTGGAGGCCATTTGTAGAAATTGCACAGGTATTATTAAGCACAGTGAAAGAAAGGGTAGTGGATATTAATGGGATGCCCACTTTCGGTTACATGGCTTCCGGGTTCAGGGGTGGTTTGAAGAGTCTGGCTGCCGTGACGAGCTTACTTATGTGTCTCTCCTCTGTGATGCCAACATCCTGAAGGCAAGTCTGTGACAGAGAAGGCACTTGGCTCAGTGTGTTGAATCCTGCTTCTGTGAGGATGCTGGTATACATGGGCAGACCAATGGAAATCAGCCAGTCAGAGACCGAGGTCACACATCCTGGGGAAAGGGGTTTTCTGCAGATTTCTGTGAGTCCTCCACTTGGGATCTAGAAAAAGAGAGAGGAGAATGCTGTGAATTCTTCACTGTACACATCACTCAGCAGTGGTCTCTTTCATTGTGATTTGTTACATCAAGCCTAAAGCTCTTCTTTGAGCCCATGCCATGCTTTTCAAAGACCCCAAAGTTTAGGATCATTTGCTCATGTCACATACAATTCTTCCACTGTCTTAATTTGTTGAAACTCACACCTATCATTACCTTGTATTTAAAAAAGAAGAGAAAAAAATTTTTTTTGATTAGGAGCAAAAACCAGACCTGCGATGTCACTGCTTTGGGGAACTTCTGGTGAGGAAATTCTTTTTACCAATGTAGATCAATCAGCACATACTCTGCAGCCTGTGGTACTAGAAGACTGACTAAGATCCTATGAGGTTAAATGACTTGAGCAGGATGACATGGCCAGTATGTGCCAGAGATAGCATCGAAACTCATCTCTTCCTAACTCTAAGGCCAGTTAATTATCCGCTATATCTAATTTAGCCTCAGTTGAGTACTTTATATACTTTATCTAAGTGCTTCCATATATATTATTTCCCTTGGAATGTGGAATGATCTCATGGAAATGGTATTGGGTGAGAAGTTGAAAGTAAGAGATCTGGCTTTTAGTTCCAGTTTTATCATTAACTAACCATACGATCTTGGACATATTTTTACTTCTTGGAGTCTCAGTTTCCTTAGTTTTAAAATGAAGGGTTAGATTCAATGATCTCTAAGGGCCTTTCTAGTTCTTACATGCTGTGAAACTCTGTGACCTTAGCAACCTTTATGATAAATAGGTATGACAGGTATTATTAATCTTTTTTTTAAACAGTTGCATCAGAGAAGGAGCCCTTTTGATTGCTGAGCCAATTTTCTTTCTATTAAAACCTCATACTGAGCTGGCACTAGGCAAAATTATAAATCAATGAACATTTTTTTCTAAATTAATTTCTTTTTATTTTTCAGCATTTGCTTTTCTAAGATTTTGAGTTCTAAATTTCCCCCTCTTCCTCCACTCCCCTCTTTGCAATCTGATATAGGCTATATATGTATGATCATATTAAACATATTTCTATATTAGTCATTGAATAAATAATTATTGAATGCTTCCTGCATGCAAGGGATGTAGGAGATACAAAGCAATTTAAGATACCACTTTCAAGGTGCTCCTAAAGAAAGTAAATTTTATTCATTCAGAGCCCAACCTACCATTCTGCATCATTTTTTCTCTTGGATAGCATCCCCTCCCTCTATTGTCTGCACACAGCAGGTACTTAATAATTAACTTGAATTAGCTGTTATTCTCTTTCTATACTCCCACCTATTAAAACCTGATTTCAGAAAGCATTTGCTTAAGTCATTCACACTAATGCATAAATAACCAATTCCTTAAAATACTACTTCCCTTAAGGACATCTCTACATTAGCAGGAGGCAAACACCCATAAATTTAATGTGGAACGTAAAGGATCAGCAACTTGAGGAAAGGATAGGGTTGGGTGGAAGAAGGGCATATATTAGGAATGGGAGGAATTGTTCCATGCGGGTGCCAACTCTTAAGGCTGGCCCTGCCTGTGTTTTTTATGATGGCATTTTAAAGGTAAATAGTGCTCTGTAAATGGCTCCAATTACAATTTGAAAGAGATGGCACTGAGGCTTCAAATGTCAAGACCAGCATAATGAATTAGTGTGCTATGTTTACCTCCAGATGATGGCATCGATCATCTTGGCAGCCATCACACTGGGGAAAGTATCTGGAATGGGATCAAAGGCCAGTTATGTGTTCTGACTGCCCAATTATACAGGTTTACTGTCTATCGCTGTTATCTTGTCTCACTGTGATCCTTGTGAGTCAACAATTTTCAAATTATGGTCTCTGCAGACCAAAATCAAGTCCTTTAGACTATTCTGTGGGTGGGATTATGGGATAGGACAAAATAAGATGTGTATAAAATGTTTTAAGTATACTTTCCATGACAAATTTGAATATACACTAAAAATAAGAGTATAAAAGTGTGCGTGTTTCTGTGTCTATGTCTGTATTGTTTATGTACATATATATATACATACATGTACATACACATACATACATATACACACACAGTCAGTTCTACTATAACATTTGTTCCAACACAATTGATATGTTAGGGAACAATCTGACTGTAATTTGTAATTTCAATTTTGTGTTAAGTTCAATAGCATCCTCCAGAATCGGCTAGAATGTAGAACACTGCACTGCTTCACCAAAACTCACAAGCAGCAAACCTTCCCATATCTACTTCTACAGGGAAACTTTAGGTCTTTTCCAAGGTATAATTCCACATTTAATGCATGTTTTCTGGTGCAGGAAGACCCATGGACTTTGCACCTGTGTACTGGATCCCCACCTATCTTCTGACTTGGTGGGGAAGGGGATGTCTTCTGCAGTTCTTCTTAGCCATCTATGAACCCATTTTTATAGTCATGAAATGAAGGTTGAGGTTACTTTGAAGACTCCTAAGACTGAAGGCATGGAGCCTAAGCTTACCGCCATCCGGTGCTGCTTCCTAAGGTTCTTCACTCGGATTTGGTCCATCTTCACAGCAGTCTCCTTCTCTGGTTGACCTAGATCTTCAGCATATCTCTGTACTAGAGCTTCAGGAATCCCACAACGGCCATGCTGTAACCCAAGGGAAAATAATTGCAAATTTGATGTTTTGGAGATTGCTATTAGGAAATGAATGTTTTCCTTATCTTTCAAATAACTTCATTTTCTAAGGAAATTCTTTAAAAAACTAAGCATCAAATACAATTTTCTTGTATTTTAAGAGTCATTGCACAGCACTCCAAACAAACTGATTCTCAAAGCACTGATTTGGACTTTCTGAGTGTGATTTCAGAAGGTTTTTAAACTTCATGAGAGTTATTGGTTAAAAAAAAAGAAAAAAATCACAAATACATTCTTAGGACTTGACATTTCAACTTTTCTATAATACTACTTGTTATAAAGCAAAAATAGGGTAAAGAAGGTTCCTTCTTGACTCTGTAAGTGAATTTCACTATTGAAATACTAAAAGGACTGTGTTATGGAATATTCTTTCCTCTAAGATGACCTGTTACATGGGCATACTGAAAATTAACAAGGCGGAGCAAGTATTAACCATGTGTCTCTTTATTAGTACAATCATTGATTTGGTGTTGCAATGAAACTGAAAGGTCATCTAGATCAGGACTGTCCAACCTTAGGTTTTTATTGAAACAATAGATAATATATTTTGATTTGCCATTTTAGTGAGAGCTCTGTGATAGCTCAGCTTCATTTACTAAAGCATTTATGTAAATTTCTACGCTTGTAGGCGGGGCACGTAAATTGTGCTCGCAGGCCACATTTTGGACAGCCCTGATCTAGACCAATTCTTTTATTAAAGATGAAGAAACTGAGGCCCTGAGTGGTCGAGAGGCTTACCCAGGATCACATAGGTCACACACGATGGCAGGAGTGGGATTTATAGAATCCGTACTTTTTGCATTGATGCTATTTTTAATATAGGGCCACATTTTGCATTCTTAGAGTTTCCAAAAGTCTTACTTTTTACAAATGTCCCTTGAGAGCAGGAGTTATTCAGTTTTTGCTCTTGTATCTCCAGTTCCTAGCCTGGCACACACTACCAGGCACATAACAGGGAATGTTTACTGAATGAAGTGTTACCTTTCTATGTATTTCTGTATCATACATGTAGCACTGGGGGAACTTCATATGAATTCTTTCTGCTCTTTTATTCTTACTTTACTGCCATAACCCTACAAAAGATTCTCAATACGCTTGAAAACAAATAATACCTGAACATGTGTATAGTGTGTTATATGCCTCTGTTATTTGATCCTTCTAATCATTTTGTGAAGTAGGGCAGGTAGGATTTATCCAGTTTTATAGATGAGAAACTAAGGCACAGAGAGGTTAAGCTTATATGAATAGTTAATGGCAAAGATGAAGCAAGGGCTCTATTTCCATTGCTCTCGGGAACTCCCCTCTAGCAAATGTTTGCACATCCTCTACAAGTTACATCGTTGGGGAGTTGTCTAGACTACCTTCTTTCAACACCAGCCGTCTTCCCTACAAAATCTAGCTGCCAAGGTAGGGTGAAGAAAGCCTTAGGCTCCCTTTACTTGGATGAACGGGTTGAATCAGAGCAGAAAGTTCTGATTTCAGCTGTTGAGACCCTTCCATTTAACAGAACTGTTTTCCTAATGAATTATTAACATTTCAGAATTCTGAGCACAGAGCGTGTATCCACGGACCACTGAGGTTTTCAAAGGATGATCAGATTTAAGTTGGGACTTTCATTCCCTGACTGACCTGGCTGCCCAATGTAGGGCAACCTGCATTTCAAAGAAAGTGAATGACAGATGGTGAACCTTCATACCTTATCAGAATATGGTTCCTCAGTGAGATCAATACCTTCGGCTTGCAACTTGTTCTCTACCAGCATGTCCATATCTACTCCTCTGGCACAGGAGATCTTCCTTGTCAAAGGAGGGCCCAGCTTGACTCCATGCTGTTGAATACTAGTGGATTCTGGGAGTTCAGACAGCCATGGTGGCCGTGTGGTTGGGGGGCTGCCAGGCTTTTGTTCTGGGGAAGACCTACAAACTGTTATTGTATGACAGTCACTAGGGCTGACAGGGCTATTCTTTTTAACTGGCAAACATGGTACATCTGGATTAGAGAAGGCACCACTATGGGCAACGGGTGCATGGTGTAGTCCATTAGTGAGGCGTTCTCTGCTCTTTTTGGCAGGAACAGGTGGAGGCTGTGAAGGAATTTTTGGCTGTGTTCTTGCCTCAGTGACCCTCTGATCCACTTCAACCCCTTCTTTGGTGACTGGAGGGTTATTTATTCCTTCAAGATTATGCCCTTTTTTGTGACCCTCTAGAGGAGTCCTTGTTAAAGTCTGTTTAACTGAGGCAGGCTGGGCTTCATAATTTTTAGGCAAACAAGGAATTGTCCCATGTGAAGAGATTGTGGATGGGCAGTCTGATGTCTTAGTTTTAATTTTCTGAGGATCAGAAAATCGCATGCTTTGGGTCAGTAGCAGTGGGTCTTGTATGGAAGAGACATCTGAGGGAGTTTTTGCCTTCAGGTTGCACAGAGTTGTCTTTTGGGGCACTTCTGGTACATTCTGAGGGGGCGCTTCTGTTTCCTTTTTAGGCACATCTTGTTTAGCATTAGGCTCTCCTTGAAGGTCATCCAGGGAATGGGACCTTGGCCAAGTCTCTGTGGCTTCAGTGCCCTCCAGGGTCTCACAGCTCCGACAGATGGAAACAGGTAGGCTTCTCCGGTTTGTCTTGGAGTTGGTCACATTTGGCTCACCACAGATGTCAGAAGTGTGAATGCTGATAAGCTGGGCTTCTTTCTCTCCCTCCTTCAAAGCTTCTATTGACTTAGTTAAAGGCAGTGTTGGGTAGTTGGCCAGCTGATTTCTGTTGAAATCCTTAAAGTGGGGATCTATGGTTGACTTAGTTGGCACAGTCTTCCGAGTTTTACCTGGGGGAAAAAAAACCTTAATATCAATTTTTTAAGCAGTTTTCACAATAACATATGCAAGTGTTCTAATATAATGATTATAATAACCTACATCTGTATAGAACCTTTAAAGGCTATAAAGTATTTTACTTATATTGGGTCATTTGATCTTACAACACTGGGAGGTAGATGCTATTATAATCTATATTTTACAGACAAGGAAACTGAAACTCAGGTCAAGTGACGTGAGCATATGAAACTTGAACTCAAGTCTTTCTGGTTTCTTTATGATCCTTGATAATGTGATTCCAATTTATTTTTCCAGGCTTATTGTACATTATAACCCAGCATGTGTTCTATGATCTAGCAAATTTCTCTTCTTGCTATTTATCACAAACAATACTCCATCTCCCATCTCTATGCTTTTGCCCATACTTGGAATGCAGTGTACTTCCCCACCCATCTCTTAGAATCCCTAGTTTCTATCAAAACTCAGCCAAGCACCACTTTATACATAAAATTTTCCTGATTACCCCAAAGCTGCTAATGTCACTTTCTTCTCACCCTCCACTCATTACCTTATACATTTATATCTTTAAATAGTGGTAGTTTTTCCTGATAGGATATAAGCTCTTTGAGGGCTTGATTTTTGATTTTTGTCTTCGTATACTTAGCACTCAGAATAGTGCTGGGCACAAAGTAGGTACTTAATAAATGCTTGTTGGTTGGTTTATTAATTTGTCTAACCTACTACTTTTGCCCTAGACGCAAATAAAATTTTTGCTTCTAGGAGTCCTTCAACTAAGAAATTTAAGTATTTTCCCTGAACCAAGTGTGGCATGAGATCGTACTTAGTTTCATTCTAGACAAGAGGTTCTTTACCTGGTGTCTCCCTTTTTAATCCTATATATTTTATTTTATGTATTTAAAAGCATTAGGCTCACCAGACTATCAAAGGGGTTGATGAAATAGAAAAAATTAAGAAGCCCCATTCTAGACTAATTCATGATGCTTTGCTAGGTCCATGATCTCCTCAATGTGGCTACTCCCTTTACTGATGCAGATTATAAGCCAACAACACTTTTTCATCCTGTGTAGTTCACATCCTTGTCTTTCTGTATAGTCTTTATGGGGGGTCCAGATTTTCTTGTAGTTCTTTTGAGGAGAGAAGGTGAATTAGTATCATTTGGGCTATCATCCCTCACTTTTTACTAGATAGCTCACCCGTCTCATTTTTCAGAGGCCATTCATGGCCCTGATGATGTCTTATGTTCCCTTTCACACACAAAACTTCATGGTTAACCCAATGTGGCCTTCTTCCACCCACTGTGCAGCTTTTCAATCATCAATGGAAAAGCCAACTTATGAAAGCCAACTCATAATAGAATGGGACAGTGGATAGAGCTCAGGAGCTGGAGGTAATCAATAAACCAACAAGCATTTATTAAGTACCTACTATGTGCCCAGCACTATTCTGAATGCTGGGTATACAAAGACAGCTTTGAATGAAGTGTTGCTGACTACAAGTCCATCTACTTGTCTTTGTAAGTTTTTATTTCATTCTAATTTCATGTGAATTGGTTTTGCATTTGTTTTATTTGAGGCATATATGAAAATTCTGTCTTTGCAGTGACTACTGCCTCCTTAAATGGACTGCAAGCTCAATCAGGGGAGTGACCATGTATAGTACTTTGTAATTCCTAGCAAACTTAGCATGATGTGACAGTAGGTACTCGATGATAATAATTAAAATGACTTACATTTCTAATGTGCCATATAGTATACAAAATACTTTTCTCATAATCTTACAAGGTAGGAAATTTAAGTATTATCTTTATTTTGCAGAAGAGGAAACTGGAGACGTTAAGTAACTGGTCTGAGGGTAAATGTTGCGCCTAGAATTCAAACCCCAAACTGGCATTCACTCCACTTGCCTGTGCTCCCAATCAATGAGCATTTGAATTAATGAACATGATTGCAACAGCATTTTAAAACACTCTCTAGAGAATTTTAACTTGTCTCCCAAGATTTAACTAAGAGGTGTGTGTGTACACAACTCAATGTGTAAATAATATCTTTTAATACTATCTCCTCACCTTAAGTGGGAGTTCACAAAAGAAAATGATTAGTAATGAGTTGCCTGTTGTTTCTTTGTCCAATAAATAACTCATATTAAATAAAAAGGAAGGGAGGAAAGGGGGAGGGGTTCACATTCTCTATCCTATGATTGCTTTTATTTTTTTTAGCCTTGCAAGAGCTTAATATTTGGAAGACACACTGCTTGTTTGAACCTGATGTATCATCACCTGGTAAATTGTTTTTCCTCCTGGTTCTAATAGCTCCCAACATTCCAATATTGGTGTGCATTGTATTTAAGAGGACGTATGAGACAATTAAGGTTCTACAGCTGCAAGTCTTTTGTGCTGTATATATTAGCCTGACTGAGCAGCCAGGAAGAAAAGACTGTGCAACAAGACTTACTAGAACAAGGGGGAAGTTTTAGTAAGGAAATGATCATCCTCTGACTAATAATGACTATGAAAATCTTTTTTTCTGATCAAGTTTAGTCTTTAAAGGAGGCAGACCCAGAGGCTCCTGAATGCGTCCATAGCAAGAGTCAGTAAACTATGGCATGAAGGTAAAAACCCTGGGCCTTGTGCTAAGCCTGGGTTTTGTATGTTTAAATACAAGAAATCTTTATTGAAAAAGTGAAAAGGCCATTCTGAGTTTGAGAGCCCTACAAAACCAGGTGGCAGGTCAGATTTGGCCTTCAGGCCAGTTTGCCCAACCCATGGTCTAAAGTGCTAGTTTTCCTATATTCTTCTCTGCATTACTGTCATTAATTAATATAAACATTTGGTTATTTTCCCCAGTGGGAGTCGTAAATGTGTTATAAAGTTTGATCAATGTTTGAATAAATAAGATGGGGTAATGCATGGTGTACTTCATCACCATCTGGACAAAGTTGGCAGGGAGAAGTTGAACATATTTGTAAATTTTAAATGTTCATTGTCCACAGTTTTTAAGTACCTTAGCTCTTTTTGTTTTTGTCTATATAATTTCAAAGCTCATTTTTCTGCAGATTTTCAATATGCTAAACAGATTCTCCTCTCACTTTCAATTCAATTCAAAGTTCCCAACCTTATGTGTCTCCTTCTGCCGCCACATCAAGCATAAAATACAATCTTGTCCCCCAAGGACAAGTTAGTGATTTACTAGCACCGTGGCATATGACTGGATGGACAAACTATAGAGCATGTTTATCAGTGTATATATCTTGGACCAATTCTGCAAACAGACAAGGAGCTGGGCTTAAACAGGAAGAGAATCAGGATGCATTGTCTTTGGGACATCTCAAAGGTTTTTTTTTAATGACCCTAATCTTCTCCCTAAAACAAAGATCTTTATTATATATTTAATATTCTTTAAGTTGAGGATCATCCAAAGGAGAGGAACAAAGTACATGTGAGCAAGCTACAACATACTACAAATAAAGAATTAATCATAAGAAGTAGGATAAAGGCTATCATCAAAAAATATGAGAAATGTATGATGAAAAAAACGGGCCAGTCGTATAATAAGGGCAAAGGATAATCAATAGACCAACTGGCGTGCTTCACTGGTATTCTTGTTACATTAAAGAGGAAAGGCCTCAGCATGTTGTATAGATTTCCTCATGTAATATTTATGGGAGGACATGGAGAGGTTGTGATTCACACAGCTGGTTGGAGAACCCACACTGAGGAGAGCACAGATCCCCTGGAATATTAGAAGGTATGAAACATAATATCCTAAGTAATTCAGCTAGGCTCCGAAAAAAGAGTAGAATAATTCCTTCTCATCAATATAATGTAACTAAAGTTGCAAAGAGGCAGTTTTATTTGATATGAAGATGAACATTATAATGTGAGCTAGACCATAGAGTGGACCGCCTTGAGAGGTAGAATAGTTCCCCTTCCCATTGGAGGTCTTCAAGCAAAGGCTATATGGAGATTTCTTGAGTATGTCATAGAAAATGCTATTCAGATATAGATCAGACTAAGTAGTTTTGAAGTCCATTCTCACTCCAAAATTCCACGACTGTAACAGCAGTTATGATAACTGAATACTAGTCCTTTCCTCGGTTGATTATCTACAAATTACGCTGTCTATATTCTATTTGTCCATAGTTGTTTACATGTTATCTCCCCCATCAGACCGTGAGCTATGTGAGTGAGAAGATAGAGACTGTTTTTTGCCTTCCTTTGTATCTTCGGCACTGGCACATAGTAGGTGCTTCAAAATGATTTAACTGGTTAGGACTGGCACTATGACATGAAATAGAAAGGCTCTAACTTTTGGCCAGTTTCTACCTATTCTTTACTCCTCAGCCATAGCTACCTTGCAAAGTTCACATTCTTACTCTTCCCCATCCCCATTCCCATTACATCCCCATCTCCCCCAGCATTTAATTGGTGCAACTGCACCAATGAAATCTCATCTCCTTTGAAACACTAAAGTATACTTCATCCATTTGCCACTCATTTCTTGTTCATAATAAATATTTCACCAGATTCTACCGGGTAACTGTGCCTTTTAATTCTACGAGGGAGTAAGCTTGAAATCTAAAACAAGCCAGGGTTGGGGAGTGGGGATGAGACCTTGGCCTATGATATCAGTATGAGAGCTCCTGGTATGAAAATTGCTTTCACTAACACAGAGTAGAGGGCTCAAGATGAGGGAGAGAGAAAGGATGATGTTTAAAGCAGTGATCCCGACAGGAACAGGAACTGAGAGTGAAGCGGCAAGAAAGTCAAGCATGAAGCAGTCTCGCCAGCCAAAGGACAGAAAAGTTGTCGGGTTGCTTGCGGAGAATTAAGCGCTGGTGATTCCCTTCGTCATTATTACCGTTGTCCAGGTTTTCACTGCCTTCATAGCAGCCCGAGTCTCTTGGGGAGCATCCACTCAGGCCTTGGCTGTCAATGAGAAGTTTCTCCTGAGATCCTGACTGGTCACTATTACCTAGAAAAAGTGGACAAAGATGCAGAAAAGTTAGAGAAAAATAAAGCAATCCCCTAAATCCTTATTTTTCCCTTGTACATATTATTTTGTGCTATAATCCTTAGGATTAGGGCTTTGGGGGAAGGGTTAATTACCATCCTTCAGAAAAAATAATGACTACATGGAATATTGAAGGTGAGACTGTGTCTTTTTTAAAATATTATACTTAGTAGAGAAACTAAAACACATTCACACTCTGGAGGCCTCAGATTTAGACTTTGCATGGAATAAATAAAGTGACTAAAAAAAGTTATCCTTAGAAGTTTGGGATATAAACTCTTTATTAGAATAAAAGTAAGGTGCTTGAGGGCAAGGGGCTGCTTCACTTTTGTATTTCTATCTGCAGTGTTTAGAGAAGTACCTGGTATATAGTAGGTGCTTAATAAATGCTTGTTAACTGATTGCTGATAATGTGGAAGTGGAAGGAGCCCTGCATTTGGCATCTGAGGGGCCTGACTTCAAATCCTGTCTTGATCACTCACAACCTGTGTGACCCTGGGAAAGACACTTCACCTCTCTCTGGACTTCAATTTCCTCTTCTGTGAAATGAAGGATTTGAACTAGATAACCTCCGAGATGTCTTCCAGCTCTAAAGATGGAACTGGTTTGAGTAGAGTATAAAAATCAGTGAAGGAGGGAAATTTACAGCATCGTGTTCCCAGGAAGCAAATTATTCTTCTCTGTTTTACCTGGTGACTTAAGTCACTGATGCCAGATTGTATTGTGTCCCTCCTCCACATCCTTTCCCCCCAACACTGATGTTTCTTAAAAAAATTAGGCTGTTACAAAATTCCAAAACAGAAGGCATCTGTACTAAGAGTTCACGTTGATCTAGAACTTTGCAGCTTGTAGGGATCTCATCTCATCTTATTCTCCCAACTCCGTGACATTGGTACAATTACAGCTCTACCATTGTCCTGGCTTTACAGATGAAGAAACCAAGGCTCAGGCTGGCTCACATAGCTAATTAAAGGAAGGGCCAGCACTCACTTGCTTGGAAGTCTTGCTTCTATCCACAAAACCACAGGTTTTTCCAATGACTCAAGAAACAGTCAAATTTCAAAGCTTACTTTCCAAGTATTAAGAGAAAGTATGAGGAGATGTTCATGTAGAAAATCAATCTTTACTAGAACTAAAGGAATGCTGTTGTTGTTGTTCAGTCATTTTACAGTCATGTCTGACACATTGTGACCTCATTTGGGGTTTTCTTGGCAAAGGTACCAAAGTGGTTTGCCATTTCCTTCTCCAGCTCGCTTTATAGATGAGGAAACTGAGGCAAACAAGGTTAAGTGATTTGCCCAGGGTCACAAAGCTAGTCAGGGCCTGAGACTAGCTTTAAACTTGTGAACATGGGTCTTCCTGACTCCAAGTTTTGCACTGGTGTTCCACACACCGAACATTAGCATTTGCTAAAATGATCATGAGTGTTTTTAATTCAATTTTTCAGACACATTTAGAGTTAAACCATTGGAAATTAGGTTGGCAAAAAACTGGCAAAGAATGAGTAATAAAAAGTTCACACCCACTGCATTTTGGCATGGGCTTTATATGATTAGTTTATTTTCTGTCTTTTTGCCTAGGCCTCCTATGGATGGGGTTTCCTGATGCCTTCAGCTATTAGAGCCTCACCTCTCCATATTCTATGGTCCAGCCATGTTGGCCTACCTCTTGTTTCTCCCACATGACACTCCATAATCCCCTATGCCATGACTGTCCCCCATGCCTGCAATGCTCTCCCACCTCACCTCTACCTCCATCTTCTTCAGGAGGCCTTTCCCTAGCTGCTAGTAACATCCCCTCTAAGGTTACCTTGTATCTACTGCATATGTATGTTATACAGAACTATATTCAAAGGTGTTGTCTCTCCCATTAGAATCCAACCTACCCAAGGGCAAAAACTACATTTGGTTTTTCTAAATGTTTGTGGAATGATATCTTCTACTCTGAGGAATATAGGCTGCTAGCGGGCAGGGGCTATTTGATTTTAGTTTTTAAATCTGGAGTGCTTGGCACATAGGAAATACCTTAAAATTACTTGTTGATTGACACTTTACCTTCCAAGTTCACTTAGCCTTGAGCCAACATAAACGCTGGTTTGTATACTCTAAATGCACACTAATTAATAAGTGAGACAGGGCCCAAGTATACTGAGTGGCTGGGAAAGGTTAACCTGGGATTAATCGTGTAGCTGATAACCCACACTCAGATAAAAGAATGATGAATGAATTCATTTTTTTAAAAAAATTAATTTTCACTGCAAATTTCAAATATTTCAGACTGGTGAGAACTCTCCCACCCCCACCCGAATATGGGAAGTCCTATGGACATCTGTTGGTCCTTAAATTGAAGGGGGAAAAAAAAGCATAATTTCTATTCAAATATCCCAATAGCAGTAGTAGAGTTACATGTGAAGATTAATAGCCTCTAACACTTATATGACACTTAAAAAGTCTGCAAAGTGCTTTCTATATGTATTATCTTATTTGATCCTCACAACACCCCTGTGAAGTGGGTCGTAGGAGCTATGATTACCTCCATTTTAGAGATGAGGAACCTGGGCAGAGAGGTTATACAATTTGTTTGCCTGAGACAGATGGAAGCCCCACACAGGCAACTGAGTTTACACACAAAATATGCTATTATATAGAGCAAATGCTTGGTCAAACAAAACAGAAACCAGTAATTCCTTTTCTTTACACACAATAATCAGTTGCAGGATGAACAGCTCTAATCCACATTCCTTTTATTTTTTTTTCCTTCAAAGAAATCCAGAAACCATCAATATGATGCCTATTTTCAGGTCATCAAAATAAAAATATTGACTTTAAGAGGGCTACCACATCTGCTCCAGCTGTTCCTACCGTTCACCCACCAGTTCCTGTTTGCCTTTCTCATATGGAACCCATTTAAAAAAAATCAAGGCCAAAAAAAAGGACCTTATATTAAAATTAACATTAAAGTGTTATTTTTAAATGATTGATGCAGAATTAAATAATTACATACCAGAAAGCATATTCCTCCCCCACCCCACCCCCCGTAAAAATGCGTAGGACTGCCGAAAAAGAGAAATTCTAAAGTGATGGTCTCACTGTGTGTGAGAACCCATGGTTCTCTGCGGTCTCTATTCTAGCCTAGCCTATTATTTGGGGAAATGATCCAAACTATACTTAAAAATGATGGGCTCTAAGCTATTGGTTAAGACCCAGGAAAGGGATTTCAGAGTTGTTGCAACTTGCCCCTGAGGCTAGAAACCCGACTGCTTCCATAGTCAAAATAGTTCACAAAGTGCTGAGCACTGGAAACAAAACAGGAGACATTATCCTACCCTATCAAAGATAATCACTGTGTGTCCTCTCATTCTGTTCTCCCCATCTCAAGAAAAGAAGGGGAGAGTTGAAGGAAGGAAGAGATGTTAGGGTATGTGAACAAATCCGTGTTGACCCAATTTGGGGATGCCAAAATGAGGGGGACCCCTTAACCTGTGGAAGATGGATTTTGCAGACCAATAAAAGGCACTCATATTTTTCACAGATATGGAATGTAAAACTGGGAGCACAGCCTGAAAATATTATCAGAGGCTAAAGGAGTGTGGGAAAATATTCATGGATGATAGCTCCATAACAGAATTTATTAAGCTAGGGATGAAACTCAGTCCTGGAGAAAATTTGGAAAAAAAAAAGTGTCTCTCTCCCTCTTTTCATTGCCAAGGTAGGGGACCAAAGATGTGGAATATTATTCCTTATGCTGTCGGACATGATTGATTTTGCTGAACTGAGTTTTTTTGTTTGTTTGTTACAAGAGATAGTTCACTGGATGTTTGTATGGGGGAATACATATTAGCAAATGAATGTGATATATAAACTAAAGCTGTCAATGAAAATCAGATTATTTTTAAAAGAAGCTAGGACTGTCTGTGGTTCATTCTAATCTTTTGAAGTTGGTGTTATGGAAGCAGACTGTCCCATAAAATGTCCTTTGAAACCACTGCCATAAGCACACTATTGGCTGGAACAATAAGGGATCTGGCCTATTATCACTTATCTCAAGTCACTGGCATGGACAGCAGATCATATCCTCACTACTTAGCTTTTACTTTTAACCGAGTCCACTAAATTCCTACTCTGATACCTCATCATGACATGGTGACGACTCAGATTGTGATGTGTGCCTGCCACCTGAGGACCTGTTTAGTGAAGTTAGGCTACTAAGAAAGACCATTTACTAAGACACAAAGAGAAGCAGTAGGGCACAGTGGAAAGAAAGGGTACTAGATTTGGATTTAAGGACAGCGATCCAAATCCTGGGTCTGCTACCCCTGAGGCTTCAGGGAAATCACTTGAACTCCTCTGGGTTTTAGTTTCCTCATCTCTCAAATGAAAGTATTGGACTGAGTGGTCTCTATGATCGCATCATCCTGACTTCTGCAAGTATTAGTGGAAAGAATATTCCTAGTGATGGAGTCATGGAAAGCTGATATAAGAAGTAATTCCTGGGGCAGCTAGGTGGCGCAGTGAGTAGAGCACTGGCCCTGGAGTCAGGAGGACCTGAGTTCAATTCTGGCCTCAGACACTTGACATACTTACTAGCTGTGTGATCTTGGGCAAGTCACTTAACCCCAATTGCCCTGCTTTCCCCCCTCCAAAAAAAAAAGAAAAAAGAAGTAATTCTTGAATATCAAAGGCCATTTGATGACTAAAATATTCAAGATGGAGAATTAGTATACTCTCATCAGAGGCAGGAGGAAATAAATATCAAGACTCCCATTTTCATGAACATATGAGCTGCTGAGATAGCAGAAGAGACACGATCATGGCAAAGTTACAATAAACTATCGTTACTATCCATTCTTGAATGGACAAGAACTGAGAACAGTGAGTTCCAGACCTGCTCTTCTTACAGATTTAGCTTCTGAATGATCTTGTTTTAAGGTGGTTTCTTCTATAAGATACAGACCATTAAGGTGTCATGTTTTTTAGCTTTCAGAAATCTTGAAATTTTGTATGTCTCAATATTGTTAGTTCTTTTAGAGGAAATGCCCGATTACACAGAATTGAATTTTGCTGTCATGAATAATTTGATTGCTGCTCCCTTGGGCATAAAATGCTGCAGGAATATATAATAATCCTCCGACCATTAGCCTAACTCTGTTTTTTGGCATGTCTGCTGTTGGCAGTGAACATGCTGCCGGGAAAATCTCATCCCACTGGAGCAGAAGGATTGAAGGAAAAAGCATTTAAATTCAATAACTAAAGGGATTCCATTTTAGCAATTTTGGGAATATTTTAGATGATGTCTTATAGGATAAGGCCTAATATAAGATGACTAAAGCCTGGGAAAATGGAGAAGGGATAAGTGAGCTTACTAAACAACGTGTGTGTGTGTGCGTGTGCGTGTGCATGTGCGCGTGCACACACGCACACGATGAATTGAATGAATTCATTTTATGGTCTATAAAATTATCATTTTTTGGTTACAAGTCCATAAATCAATACAGAATTCCTTCCTTATCTTTACTTTGGGTATATATTTTCCTTCAATTCAGCAAATACTTATGCATAGATGCATACATGTAATGTATTGAAGCCTGAAGCCTGTGAGGTGAGTGATGGAAGAAATTTTAATAAGCAAGGGCGATGGTATGAAATGGAATGGTATTCCACACCTCCACTCCCGTGGATGATACAAAGGTAAAAAGATGTAATCCTTACCTTTAAGAGGCTAGCAATATAGTGGGAAGGCCAAAAAAAGGGTGCAAATAACTACAAAATAAGTCAAAATATGCTACATGCCCTAACAGAGATACTGATGAGGCTATGGTGATTAAGGGCAAGGAATAGATCATATAGAGATAGCTATCTCTCTATGGTTTATAGCACTAACAAAGGCTTGTGTAGCCTGTGAGTCTTAGATGAATTTTTGTCAGACAGGTGATAGAGAGGGAGTAATGAAGGGTGAGAAGTGCTTGGGCAGAGGGAACAGAATGGTGTAGAAGAGTTAATGGACCACTAGTGCCTTTTCCACAGAGAAGATGGCCCATGTGCACGTGCAGGGGAGTATGTGACCAATAGAACCAGCCTCACACTAGGAAGCTGGGTCTCAGATGGTTTTAAAGAGCAGAGAGTCACCAAGGAATTTTACCATTTGGTGATCTTGGACCTCAACTGCAAGCCTTCCCCCTTTCAACCTCTAAAATTACCATAAAGTAACAACTCACTTCTCTTAGTAGGTCTATATAAGCAGCTATAGTACCACTGATCCTGGGGTCTGGCAGATCCAAGTTTGAAATCTAGCTTCAGACGCTTAGTAGCTGCAAGGCCATGAGTAAGTCACTTAACCTCTGTCTATTTCAGTTCCCTTATCTGTGAAACAGGGATAATAATACCACCTCCTTCCCAGGGTAATTGTGGGAAGAAAATGAGATATATGCAATGTGCTTTTCAAACCTTAAATATATAAAATACACACACACACACACACACACACACACGCACACACAAATTATTTATTTATTTTTGGGTGGAGTGTTGTTAGGTCAGCTAGGTGGCACAATGAATAGAGTGCTGGGCCTGGAGTCAAGAAGACTCTTCCTGAGTTCAAATCCGACCTAAGACACTTCCTGGCTGTGTGACCCTGGGCAAGTTATTCAACACTGTCTTGGTTTCCTCATCTGTAAAATGAACTGGAGAAAGAAATGGCAAACCACTCCAACATCTTTGTGAAGAAAAACTAAAATGGATCATGAGGAATCTGACATGACCGAAAACGACTGAACAAAATGTCCTGAAACTTCTACTAACGTGCCAGAATAAGCTGCTGATTTTATCCACTCCATATGGATAGTGCTTGGGTTTTCTTCTGCTAATAATTACTGTCCACAGCTGGACCTCTACCCCTAAAGACTAGCAACAGAGGACTTCGGCCTTCTGCATCATTTGGCTCTCCTCCTCAAAAATGATCAACACTATCACATCTTCTGTGGTCCTCCCATTATGTATCAGAGGACCAAGTACACCTACCCCAGGGGTTCATGGAAAAAATTGGTTGAGTCTCTGTACTAATCCTTTATAAGGAATTCCACTGCTACCTGTATTTTTGATACCATCTTTTTGCCTCCATCATCTGTAATCCTTCTCTTTTCACTGTCCCCTTTCCATCCCCCCACAAACATGCTAAAAACAACATTTCTTAGACCCTTCTACTCCATGTCTCTCTTTCCCTTTCACTGACACCACTTGAAAAGTCTGTCTAGATCTGATGCCTCTACTTCCTTTCCAGCATTCTTTCCTCACTATCCAACCCGTTCTCTCCCCTGAACTCCATTCCTACAATGTCTTAGAAATATTTAAAACTCAATATATCTAAAACTCATGATCTTTCTACACAAACCTTTTATTCCAAACTTCTCTATTTCTATCAAAGGCATGATCATCTTCCTAATGACTTGGGTTCACAATCTCAGCATTATCCTGGACTCCTCTATCTCCTTCCCACCACAAATCCAATCGGCCACCAAAGCTTGCCACTCAACATCTTTTGCATCTGAACCTTCTCTCTCTACTCATAAAGCCATCTGCTTAGTTTAGGGCCTCTAAAGTTTTCTAAGGGGAAGAGGTGAGAAGAAAAAGCATTCTAGAGTTGGGAAACGGCATATGGGGAAGATTTAGCAGCCCATTTTGAGAGAGAGAGAGAGAAGAAATGAGTCCTCTTCTTTTAAGACACATAGCTCAAGCACCATTTTTTGCATGAAGCTTGGTGCCCTCCTTCCCAAAGTATCTTCTATTTGGCCACTTCATATATATAAGTCTTCCCCATATGCCATTTACCAACTCTAAAGTGCTTTTTCTTCTCCCTTCTTCCTCTTAGAATGTCTGCCTTCCTTCTAAGCACTTCCTACGCAAGACCCTTCCTGATATAACGATAATAAATAGCACTTTAAGGTTTACAAAGTAGGCACCATTATTATTCTCATTTTACAGACGAGGAAATTTGAACAAACAAGTCAAGTGACTTGCCCAGGAAGTATCTGAGGCTGTATTTGACCTCAGGATTTCCTGACTCCAAGTCCAACACTCTACTGTGCTACTCAGCTACCTTACCACTTCTTATTACTCTCTTCCTCCTGAAATCAATTCTGTAAAGAAAACCCTTCATATTTATTCATCTAGGTACAGGCTGCACTCCTCTAACAGAACGTGAAGTTGGGCATCATTGAGTTGGTTTTTTGTTTGTTCTGTTTTATAGAGCTAGTAGGTAGGACAGGTACTAGCACCTGGATACAGCAGATGCTTAATAAATGTTGGTTGCAGAGCTTGTATAGTTTTCCCCCATTTATTAATAGAAATATTGACTATGAAAACAATAGGATAAAATATGTGACTTTAGGGGTTCATAGAGCCAAAGCAGTGTCAGGGCTTGAAGGGCTCTTGTAGATGACCTAGTCCAGCTTTCCTATTTTGTAGGTTTCACTCGAAGGGGTGAAATGAATTGAACCCAGTGATAATGTGGCAGACCTAGACCTTCTGACTCCTGATCCAAGGCACTTTGTACCAAGCCACATTGTTGATCTAATTTAAGGTAGGCCTGTCTTTTACTCCAAACACAGCTTATTTTATGCAAACTTAAGGAAAACAGTCATTGGGTGAAATTTTAAATTTTTCCATTGAATTATTTGTTACCTCTCATCTGGAAGGCCTCCAGAAATAATTGGCACCAACACATGCACACCACTTACTGTCATATTCCTGTAACAATTCCACTGCTGTCAAGAGCACAGCTCTGTGCTCTGGGTCCCTGATGTTTAGCTCATCCAAGTCTTCTTCTTCCAGAAGCTTGAAGGTGTCCAGGTCCTCATACCCATTAAACAGAAAGGTTGGCATGTGCTCCTACCATGGAAAGGAAAAAAAGTATACAGTCAAACCACTAATAAGTGCCTACTGTTTATACTACGGCTCACCAGGCCATGTAAGATCTATAAACTTAAAACTAGTCTGAATTCTCTAACTCACCTTGTGATTCAAAGACAATTCTATTTATCTTAAGAATAGTGAATTTGTAAGATGTGCTGCATCTCACACATATTTCCATTTAAAAATAGGATAGGTACATTGTATGTAATGATTGGTTGTCCCAGATGGATCTATAAACATGTTCTTGGGGATGAGTTGTTGACTTTGGTGTATCATGGCACAGAGTCATTAGTGCCCTGGGGGAAAAAGGGAACCCCTTTGGATTTTTTGCAGGGATTGATGGCTGCATATTTTGTACCAGGAAGTTGAAACACAGCTTTTCTACCAGGTGGATATCCTCAAGACCTATTGGAGAACCTTTTGGTTCAGTATTGATTTGTCTCAGGAACTGACTTTTCAGCAGCACGAAAAGACCAATTTGGCATGGTCCTATCTCTCCCTACCCCTGTAGCATCTCAAAGAAGAAGCCTCCTATATTATGTGACCACGTTTTGATGCAGCATTGGTTGCCCATTCACATGTGGTCACCCCCAGACATATTCATCAATTATCCTCAGTCTGTGGGTGTTAGACAATTAAGTACATCTAGGTTCCACTAATCAGTGGGAATAAGGAATCCATGAAAAGCAGTTGTAATATCTGAATTTTCCCTTTATATTTCCATTAAGCAAGAACCAATTACCAGATTTTATAGAATTACAACTTTTAATACTTAGACTTCAAATACATGGGACTATTTCACACTGTTCATTATTCCCACAAATCAGGATCCTAGCTATAATTGGTTTGGTGGGGTTTGTTTGTTTTGGTGAGTCAGAGGAGGAGAGGGTACAGGCCTTCTAATTCCATCACTGTAGAAAACCGCCTATGAGAAAATCCTCTCTACCCAATACAGATTAGCAATTTTTTTTTTTGGCATGAGATTTCTAGTCTTAGAGAGCTGCTTAGGACAGTGATGTCAAACTCAAACAGAAATGGGGTCCACTAATCTGTACATAAGGATCCTTTGGGGCCATATGTTGACTTAATTTGAAAATGTAATATGATTTACATTTTATTGTATTTTTAATTATCTCATTAAATATTTCCTAATTACATTTTAGTCTGTTTTGATCCCACATGGGGTTGTCGTGGGCCACATTTTTGACATGTTTGACACTTCTGGTTTAGGGTAACGTACCAAGAAATTTAGTAACTTACTCAGACAATGTGGCAGAGGCAGGAGAGTCAGGACTTGAACCCAGATTGTCCTTACTCTGAGGCCCGCCCTCTATCCACTCTACTAGATTATCTCTTGTATTATTTAAGTAATAATGAGCTACATCTCTGCCAGTGACTGCTTATAAAGGTGCTTAAACCAAATCAGTTAAACAAACCCCTCTGTGAAACTGCCCCTACTTTCCCTAAAACTGCCATATAAGAGAAGTAACTGACTTTTAGGTTGATCCTATCCAGGAGATCCTCTACAGACTTGGGCTGTGGTGGTCTTCCTTTTCTCCTCCTCCTAGTGGGGCGCTTGGGTTTCTCTTCCTCTTCATTTAACACATCCACGTAGATAAATTTGAAAGTGCCAACTTTGTTGTTCAACAATCCCATCCAGGTACCCATTGGAGGCTTGCTGATTATATCAATAATATCACCTTTCTGTGGAGCAGAGAACTTTCCATTAGAATCTTTCCATTAAGTACATTTCTATACATAATTCATTCAGATGTCAAAAAATAAGCTGGGAATGCTATGATTGCTGTAATTAGGGCTCAGACGTTCCACTTGCTGGGTGATACTTTCTCAGCCTAACTTGTAGCACAGAGTTAGGCATATCTGCATATGCTTGGCTCGACTCCTGTATCTGATGGTCGATTTGGGTCCTTCAGTGCTTTTAATGGAACCTTAGGAGTGAACTAAAGAATTCTGTCATGTTTTCCCTCATTCATATACCAGGCCACATCCCAGCACAGAAAGCACTAAGTAATTGACCCAGATGCTATGGCTCACAGGAGAGTAAATTTGTTTACCTCAAAGCCTTCCAATTTTCTTCTCCATCATTTAAAAAGCTCTTAAAATCCCACTTTGAAGAAATGATTTCTTGTCCTCCTCCTGTCCATTCAATTCAGTTAAATTGTTGCTGTAAAAACTAAATTTGCAACTAGGGCTCATGTATCCAGAACAGAGCCTCAAGATAGAAAACGAAAATTCTAAATTCTTAACCTTTCTTGTATCATGAGCCCCTTTTGAAGTCAGGTAAAGTGGACCCCTTCTCAGAATGTTTGTAAATGCATAAAAAACATAATGGATTACAAAAGAAACTAATTATATTGAAATAGTTATCTATCTATCAAACTAGTTAACAGACTTATGGTTAAGAACTCCTGTTCTACTGATGTTGAGAGAAGTGAGCAGAACCAAGAGAACACTGTGCACAGTAACGGTAACATTGTGTGATGATCAGCTATGATAAACTTAGCTCTTCTCAGCAAAACAATGATCCAAGAAAATTCCAAAAGGCTCGTGATGGAAAATGCTAGCCACATGCAGAGAAAGAACTGTGGAGTCTGAATACAGATCAAAACATACTATTTTCACTTTGTTTTTTGCTTTTTTTCTTTCTCGTGAGTTTTCCTTTTTGTTTGGATTCTTTTTTCATAAAATGATTAACGTGGAAATATGTTTAACATGATTGTACATGTACAACCTATGTCAGATTGGTGGGGTGGGAGGGAAGGAGGAAAATTTGGAACTCAAAATCTTACAAAAATGAAATGTCGAAGAATTCCTGTTCTAGAGAGAAACCCACATTAGCAGACAGCAAGAGTAAGTGAATATAGTAACTCCCAGCCTCTTAAATCTAGCTAGATTCTGTCCCATTTCTTACTGTAGGAGAGACCAGTTTAGCAAGGTTTTAAGGCACGCAAAAAGCAAAGAAAGAATCTTTTTAAAAATTTGCAAAAGCAAGCCAACAAAATGCATGTTATAGGAACAAAATTTACCTTGAGCTTGAGGGAGTCTGTATCGTAAGGACTAGGCGTGAAGTCGGTGTGAACCCTTGCTCGCCCACAGAAAGGCCCTCGATAAGGAAGCTCTTCATCATCGCCATCTTCAGATTTGACACTCTCCCTGTTACTGGTCGAGGAATCAGTTGTACTCACCGTCTGACCACCTTGGTGGGGAAAATAACGAGAGTCAGTTTGAGTAGCATGACAGACCTGGAAAGGTTCCATTCCTTATCTACAAAATTCTTAGGCCCTTTGTGGGCCCAACATGATGAACTGGCTTGTCCAGGTCATACAGACAGTGATCACCAGAGGCAGAGTTTAAACCCTGGTCCTCTACCTCCAAGGTCAGTGCTCGTTCCCCTGTGCCATGGTGCCTACATATATCACTAATTTTCTTTTTAAAGGAACACTCCTATATTGACCATCAGGGGAAAGAAATGATGGAAGTGAAAACAGTACAACTCTTAGACAGTTTTCCACTGTGCAAATGCAAGACTTTCTACGATTGGAAATGTTAAAGACTAATTATAATGTTCTTTATTACTTTGACAAAGAGAGATTTTTAAAAAATTGTCATCTAAGGCTCTATAAGCACATCTATTAAAACCCAGAACACCCACAACCTTGCAATTATAGCTTCCCTCTCCTTCCTCCCCTCATTTTAAGGCAGTAAAAAAAGTTATATAAGTTAATACACATAATAGGATAAAATGTGTACAGTAACACTTGGTTCTCCATCATGGGTAGGGAGAATGAGTATTTAAATTAACATTGGCTTAGTCACTAGAAATCTGTCATTTATAAAAACCAGAGAAAAGTAATTCCAAGAAAGTCTGAATATCATTTCCTTCACCCAAGGGCTTGGACTAGGAAATGCAAGATGCCATCACTGTGGTATGCTTTGAGGAAACACTGAAATGCTAGCTATACAAACACATCTCTCTTGCTGGCCTGCATGGTGCTATTCCCCCTTTTGTTATCCTGGGGGGTGGGGGTGGGAGTGGCCACTGAAATAGGGAGGAAACTGGTCTTCATAGCAGGATGGCAACTATTTCCTTCACCTCTCTCTCATTTGCACATTAAGTCAGATCCCTGTGTCTGATTAGTTTATCACCCTGGGAAGATTTAGGGAGTGAGATACAGGACAGATACGCTTTACTTCTACTAAGGAAAATGAAAATAAGTAGCATCTACATAGCACTTTAAGGTTTTTGCAAAGCATTTTACATATAATGTAACTTGTTCCTCCTAAGGTACGTGCCTCCATCTTACAAATGAAGAAACTTAAGTTAAATGACTTGTCCAGGGTCACACAACTTGACCCTAAGTCCAGGGTTCCATGTACTTCTCACTTACCTTAGTAGGGCAAAAGGAACATGGCAGAGAAAAAGTCCCAGTGGTTCTAGGAAGCATTATGAGTCACTAGACTAAGAAGGGTCATGCGATCACAGAATCATTCATTTAGAACCAGAAAGGAGCTAAGAGGTCATTAAGCCCAGATGCTTTCATTTTACCAACAAAGAAGCTAGTTGAGGGACAAAGAAAACCTCTCACCCAAGGTCACATACGTAGTAGGGGGCAGAGCTTGAATTTGAATTCAGGTCTTCTGACCCCAAATCCTACTCTTTTTCCCCTATTCCATGTTGCTTCCTATATAGGCCCCAAGGAGAGTGCCTGAAGAAGGGTAAGGAATACTGATGACCAACTCAATCTCTTTCATAATTTTTTTGATGGTTGAGAACATTCTTCCCCAAAGAAAGTGGTTTTTCCCTTGATTGGTGTGAAAACTGCTGTATGGGATTTGGAACTCTCAGTGGGAGGTCTAGAAACAGAATTACCAAACTTTCTGCTATTATAATGTTGACAATATAAAATCTACTGACATTTTTTTTTTTATTTTTAAATCATTGTCTTTTGTAGCTGCATGTATCCTTGTGGACAACTCTCCCAGAGCCTTGTCCTGAGGCTCTTGGTCATCACACACAAAAATAAACATCAGGGTTAGGTATTCAACTTACTCATCGAGCTCTGACCACTGAGAGAACTCCTCAGACTCTCCACAGACCCTCCAGCTTTCAGTTTAGGTTTATCCAGGGACTCCTTATCAGGCTGAGGTGACTGGGGAGACCCCGGTATTCCATCAGTGCTGGAGTCCTGAAAATAGGTGACAACAAACACACATTTCACTGTGTTGCCAAAAAATTGTCCTTCCTTAATTCTCTGGTCCATAACCAACTTCAAAATTTCCTTAATGTATCAAATCCTAGGCCTTCCCTGTACTCTCTGAGATTGCCTTACAGATTTCTAATCAGTATATATTTTCTATATACCTAGTTGTTTTCAGGTTTGTTTCCTCAACTGTAAAATGAAGATAAAATATTACCTACCTCACAGGGTTGTTGCAAGGATCAAATGAGATAATATTTGTAAATCACTTAGCACATAGTAGGCATTATATAAACGCCAGCGATTGTTACTATTGCTTCCATTGGAAAGTGAGCCCCATGAGACAGGGACTGTTTTTTTTTTAAAATATTTCACTTTTCTCCAATTACATATAAAAACTATTTTAAACATTTTTTTTTTATAGTTTTGAGTTCCAAATTCTCTCCCTCCTTCCCTTCCTTCCTTCTCCCAGAGATGGGGACTGTTTTTGCCTCTCTGTATCTTCAGTCCTTAGTGCAGTTACCTGGCATATAGCAAACAATAAATAAAACACTTGCTGACTGACTGTATATTTTGTTTTTTAAGTTGTAGTCAATACAACTATTCTTCACACTGTCCTATTATCATAGGCCACTTTACTATTTCCTCAAGATTCCAAGTGAGATAAATGGAAGTTTTCTCAAAATGCTTAGCTAAAACCCTGACCAGGTTAAATAGTCTCAATAAAAGGTATTACTTTCAAAAGTGGTATAAATAGAGCCCAGAGAAGAGGAATACGGATCTAGAGCTATCGCCATAGAATAATTACGCTACCTTAACAAGAAGCACAATATCTTAACTGAAACAAAATGTTATGCCAGGTGGAAAAAACCTAACTCACTGGATTCTTGTGTTTTCACTTAGGCACAAATGCCTAAGCTGGCTAAAAACTCATGTAGACAGCAAAGTTTTTATTTTTCAGTAGATTCAATAATATTTTTTTTCCACATGCAACAGCATGGTTTGATTTTTCCCTATTTTCATTCCTTCCAACTTTACAGCCAGTCTGTAAAGTCTTTTCCATTTTAGAATGCTATCAGTTTTATCCTATGAGAAAAGATGTGATCCACTCCACCTTGGACGGTCATTTGCTGCTATACATTGTCCAGTAACTTATTTTGAGAAATAAAGACTTAAAAAATAAACTGCAAAACTTCTTTTTAATACAGAAATGACAAAAGATTTGGCACAATCTGTCTGTGGGCATGTGAACATGAAACCATCAGAACTGAAACCTATTATTTACATGGCTGCAGATTCATCAAAAATTATCTACAAAGTATGGGATTCTGCAGGCCATGCAAACATTTAAGGTCAACAGTAATAGGACCTTTTGATTTAATAGGAATTCATACTTTACTTCTAGATTACCCAAAGGGGCCAGTATTAATAAAACAAATGCAGTATGAGAAGGTCCACAAGATTCTACATTTTGAAGTCCTGAAAAAAAAAATCATTCTTCCTAAGACAAGGGGGGAAAATGATCCCTACACTAAATTCCCTAAATAGTATGCATTCAACAAACATCAATAAAGTATTTGGCATTAGGCACCAAGGAACGCTGGAAAACAAATAATATGTGGTATACTAATGGAGATATAGGGTCTCTGCACTCAAGGACCAAGTAGAGAAGATAAGACTGAGCTCATTATAAAACAAACCACAAACAAAAAGAGAACATGATTAATATGCAAGGGGCACTACGTGCTACGAGAGAGTTTTTCTGGGGATGAGGGGAGGCATTCAGGAGGATGATTCAGGAGGATCAGGGAAAGATTTCATGGAGGAGATGGTGCACGGAGCATTTAAGGAATAGGTAAAAGCAAAGAGAGATGTGGATTATAGGAAAGTGCACCTACTCATGGAACACGGGGCAGTTCAGTTCAGCTAGAGTGTGGGGAGGGGAATAGTATGAAATAAGGCTACAGAGGCTGGGGGAGCCAGACTGTGGAGAATACTAAATGGTGCGTGAAGCAGTTTGGACTTTATTAGACATGAAATATATCATAATGAAAGAAAACCAAACTGAAAATGCACAATACAACGCTATACATGCACGTTAATATTTTTCATAAAATAGCACAACTCCCAATCTCAAATACCAACCTTACCTTTCACAAGTGATAGGAGGGAAAATCATCCCAAGTTTTTAAACAATAGAGCAAACTTAAGGCTTAGAACAACTGTTTACTAAATAAGGCATCTGTACATTAATCAAATTATAATGTTGGGCAGCTAGATGGCACAGTGAGTACAGCACCGGCCCTGGAGTCAGGAGGATCTGAGTTTAAATCTGGACTTAGACACTTGACACCATACTAGCTGTGTGACCTTGGGCAAGTCACTTAACCCCAATTGCCCTGCCTTCCCTCCTCCAAAAACAACAAAAAATTATAATGTTGTTATCAAAGTGACCTTAAAATTATACTCATAATTTCAGTCACATTTCATTTTTACATATCATATTTTAATATTGTATTTTTATATGTAATTTATAACATATTTATAGATAATAAAACTAATGTTTATATGTTTAATATCTTTATTCATATTCATATATTCATAAACTCGGATCATTTAGTTTATAAGAACTTTTGGGCTATTACAGTTTATTGAGAAACATGATCCATTAATGAAATGACTTCAAATTGAAGACTCTAATTTTCATTGCCGTAAGAGCAGCCCATCTAAAAAGAACACACACACACACACACACACACACACGTACGTCTAGCTACACAGCTAGACAGGCCAGAATAGCTACCATACCTCAAGCCAATATAGCCATAAAAGCAAGAAACAAAAGAACAAAACAAACAAAAGAATCCCTTTCCCTCACTGGTGAAGACCACAGACTAGAATGATAACAAATTTAGACTGATGTCTTCCTACAGACCTACACTAATGCTAAATAATGTTTCTGAAGTTATATTTGAACTGTAAGATGCTAAAGATCATAGCACCATAAGAACACAGATTTAGAGCTGGACCATTAATCTAACCCCCTCATTTTACTGATAAGGAAACTGAGGATCAGAGTTGTGACACGATTTGGCCATCATCACACAGCTAGGAAGTGGGAGAGTCAGGATTCAAACCAACTTCCTCTGACTCTTCATAAAATCTCTCTCATATGCCCCATTCTCTCCTTTGACATGGCCACCACCCTGGCATAGGCCCTCATTATCTCACACCCGGACTGTTGCGTTAGCCTATTGGTTGGTCTCCTGGACACAAGTGTCTCCCTGCTTTTATCCATCCTCTATTCAGCTATCAGTGACCTTCCTAAGGCACAATTCTGATCCATGTCAACCCCCCTCCCCCCAATAAATTCCAGTGGTTTCCCATTGCCTTTCAGATTAAATAGAAAATCCTCTTTAGCATTTTAAACTCCCCATAACCTGCCCCCTTTACCTTACAGTACACTTTATACCTCCCCACCCTCACCTTCTTTACTATCTAGTGACAGAGGCCTCCTTGCTGTTCCCTGAACGAGAGAGTCCATCTCCTAACTCGAACGTTTTCACTGCTTTTCTTCCATCCCTAGAATGTTCTTTCTCCCTTCTCATATCTGCCCTAGCTTCCCCGGCTTTCTTCAACACCCAGCTGAGATCCCAACTTCTATAGGAACCCTTTCCAAAATTCCCCTTTAGTCTAGTGCCTTCCCTCTGTTGATTTTTTTCCCCTAATTTGCAGCTTGTTTATACATAGTTGTTTGCACATAGTGGACTGTTTTCTCTAGAGCAGCGACTTTTGTTTTTCTTTTTATCCCTAGTGCCTAGTACAGTTCCTGGCATATAGTAGGCGCTTAATAAATGTTTATTGACTGAGTTTCCACTGCACCAGGCTCACTAAGCTGTGTTCATGTTGATTACAGAAGTCTAATTACAGGTTTATCTTTTTTTCCTAGTGGTCCACAAGAGGGCGATATTGATCAGACCAAAAATGTTTGTTTTCCCAGCTGTTTTATTTGGCAGTTTCTGGGAGATTTCTTACATGTTTCAAGCGGAAAAACTGATTAATTTTAAAAGCAAGTGTCCACATGCACATATATACAATGTGTAAGACAGTCTGATAACCCACCCAACAGAAATGAGTGAAGACTGCTAAAAATGGCCTTCTTGGGAAAAAATTGGTCAGAATTACTCCAAAGCCCAGATTTAAGACAGCATTTATTTACTTAGCCATTAATCTCTCTCCTGTTGCAATTAAGGCCTAGAATTGGTCATGCTCCTAAGGGATGGAATCATAGGAGAAACAAAAAATCAATTCTATGTTACCTTAATGGTTTATGTGTTAAGTCAATTGGTGAAAACATGATTACCATTTAAGTCCTAGTAAGCTTTGGTCCCCTATCTTATTGTGTATTTCTGGAGCAATTAAATTCTTTCTACATGTCCAGAATACAAGAACACAATGGTCTGTCTTTTCAAGATTCTATTTGGTTGACTCTTAAAAATCAAATGTATAGGATCTTAGACCTGGAAGTGAATGGTAATATCAGAGTACATGTAATCTCATGCCTACATTTTCTATACAAGGAACAAGTGATTTGACCAAGGTCAAATGAGTGGGTAACAGCAGATAAGGGACTTGAACCCAGGTCCTCTGTCTCTCCTAGAGCTAGCATTTTTTCTCCATTTGGGCCTCTCTTCAATGCCAGATACCTACTTTGTAGTGAGAGCTATTATGGGAAGTAAAGTCTGACTTTGCAAAGAATGGATGGAACAGCTAGGTCCTGAAGGAAACAAAGCTCTATTCTATAAAACATCATGCATTGAGAATTCTACTTTTGTCATGTTGCCATGGATGCTGGTCTGCTTTTCAGTTACATACCTGCTCAGAAACGGAGCTGCTGTATTTCTTAGACATTCTCTTCCTCATTGTCTCTTTCACAGATTTCACCTTTTTTCCGAGAGAGATGCGGGAGGCAGTAGGTGACTTGATTACTTCTTTATACACAAAATCCCCCTCTTTACCCTAAAGAGAAAAGTATTAGAAATAAAATTAATCTTGTAAAATTACAAAAGGAACACACTCGTTTTCTGTGTCCAGTCCATTAGAATAATACCAGAGTATCCCTTCCATTGTTGTGAATATCAAAAGAAAATAATAATTGTAAAGAACTTAGCACATTGTGGGCATTATATAAATGCTAGCTATTATTATTTTTAGGGGACGTAGGTAGCCCAGTGGATAGAGTGCCAAGTCTAGAATCAGGAATCATTTTTCTGAGTTCAAATTTGGACTTGGGCACTTACTAGCTGTGTTACTCTTAACAAGTCCTTTAACCCTTTTTGCCTCAGTTTCCCGAGATGTAAAATGAGCTGGAAAAGAAAATAGCAAACTATTTCAGTATCTTTGCCAAGAAAACTCCAAATGGGGTCATGAAGAGTTGGGCATGACAGACAACTGAACACACAAAATACTTATTTTTCTTACTATTATCACCAGCTTTTTCTTAATTCACCTTGATAATGCCACTTTTTAAAAACTATCTGTTAGTGAAATATCATTGACCACCTGGGATAGTCTTTTAGTTCAAAGCAGCCTGGGCAAATTCTTATTTCTGGGCCACCATTTCTAAACTATGGTACCTGAGTTCTAGCCATCATTCTTATCCCCCTTCCCCTTCAGTCCTCAAGACCTCAGTCTCTGAAAGTTGAGCTTCTGCCATTTACCTTGACTTGAGCATGGTTGGAATACAAGGCCTCTATGCTACTTCCCAGCCATCCTTTCCAAACCATGCTACCTGCATACGAACCTCTCTCTTTTTCCCCTTTATTCCAGTAATCCTTCATGTCTTGTTTTCCCACATGAGAAAGTAAGCTCCAAGAGGGTAGAAACTATTTCGTTTTCTTGTACTTTGCATAATGCCTGACATATAGTTACACAAAATAAATGCTTTATCATAGTCTTTTTGTTGTTATTTTCCAACTTAGAGAATTTCAGTAGTAGACAATTATAGTAAAGTGAGAAGAGTATCAGATTTGGACTCACAGGATCTAGGTTTAACTCTTGGTTCTGGGACTTATTAACTGCATGGCTTGAACAACTCACACAATGTCTGGACCTCAATTATTTCATCTCAAAAATGAAAGGGGTAGAATAAATGATCGTTAAGATTCATTTCACCTCAGCTTCCCCACCCCAGTCCCGAAGGGTGGGGCGAGGGCTCTTGGGGCCACGGGTCTAGGGAGGCAGGTGGGTGTCCGGGAGGCCCCAAGGAGCTGTCTGCGATTACTCTTGTCTCCCTCCACAGCACCGTAGCCATGGCCATCCCATACCCCATGGCTGTGGGCCTCAACAAGGGCCACGAAGTTACCAAAAACGTTTCGAAGCTGCGACACTGCCACCGCCGTGGGCGCTTGACCAAACACACTAAGTTTGTGAGAGATATGATCCGGGAAGTGTGTGGATTTGCCCCTTATGAGAGGCGTGCCATGGAATTGTTAAAGGTCTCTAAGGATAAGAGAGCCCTTAAGTTCATCAAAAAAAGGGTGGGAACTCACATCCGGGCCAAGAGGAAGAGAGAGGAGCTCAGCAACGTCCTAGCTGCCATGAGGAAGGCTGCAGCCAAGAAGGACTAAACTGGACCCTGCCAATCTTTCCCACTTACCCAATAAAGATTTGACAAATAAAAAAAAAAATTCCTTTCACCTCCACAAGCAATAATTTTTGGGGGTGGGGAGTTCAGTGCTACAGTTTCATATGTAACCCTGTTTTTGTTGTTCTTTTTGTATTGAAATCTTTGTGTTTATTGACAATTGTTAGGTATGTAAAAAAAAGAAATTTTTAAAAACAGTTGTGCTGATATTTTGTGATACCATCGATAGGTGGAGGTATAAAGGCAACAGCAAAGCAGGAGGTAACAAGTGGAGAATTAAAGATTTTTAAAAGCTACACCAATAAATTTATCCCAACATTAACACCAGACTGAGTTCCTATCACCATATTTCTGATTGATCAACTCTCAAATTTTAATTTATCCCAACATTAACACCAGACTGGGTTCATATCACTATCTTTCTGACTGATCAAATCTCAAATTTTATCCTTTGACTCTAGGTTATATTGAAGCTATCTCTCAATCCATTTTATTTGAATCAATTCTACAAAAACTAAATAAAGAGGGTTTATTCTTTCTCTCACCCTTCCTCCCCAAATACGACAATTTAATTCTTCCTCTCAAAATCAAAATTTCTTTTATGGACATTTTAGTTGACTCCTGCTAGCAGAAAGAGAAAGCATATTGACTATGCATATTTTTTTTCTTTTTTTAATGTGGGTGGGAGGGAGAGAAAATAAATGCTCATTAATTTTTTAAAAAATTAACAATTTTAATAATAATAATTATAATAAGTATTTTCATATCAATTCTTAGGAATAACAGCAAACCACCTATAAAATGATCTTATTAAGACTGAAAGAAAATACAACTCAGGGAGACGACTTCTATACCCTAGTCCTATAACTTGGCTCTCCCCAGTGTTCCCAGGAAATGTCAACACACTCAGGGTGTCTGGTATGTCCCTTTGTAATCTACCCAGTGAAACTGGGTCCATCTGAGGGCCTTTTATGCCAAGATGACCTAGAGTCAACAGCTCTTGTGGATTACATGCGTTTGGCCTATAACAGAGCTGACCCTTAGATTTATAGCTACAAGGCTAGAGTCAGGCTCAAATACAGGAGTTGCTCTATCCCTGTGAGGTTCCAGAAATACTCAGAATGGAATGGAGCAGAGAAAGGTTGAAAGGCCTTCCTGCTAGACACTGAGCATTCCAAATGGAGCTTGGCTTCTACTGCTCTAGGGTGGCCACTTTTTTTATCGCAGCATCCAGGTAATTATTTTCTTCCCTGTGCTCAAGCATCTGCCATCTCCCCATGTGTATATGTTTCAGGTACTTCAAACTGGTCGTAAAGAATTCTGTGGATACAGAAATGACTAAATCTAAAGGAGCAAAATACTTCTAATACTTCTAACTTTAATAATAACAACAACAAAAGAACGTGGTAATAAAGGCATCAAAGATCTCTTGTCCTCTAAGCTAACAGAAGGAAAGATGGACAGAAGCCATAGAGGATCATTATTCATTTTCTATGGTGCAGTGGGAAGCATTAAGGTTGCTGATATAGAGCCCTCTTTCAAAAAAAGATTTAGGCTCCTTGCAAGGAAAAAAAAAGCAACAGCCATACAGTATAAATTCTTAGAGATTTTAAATCTGAAACTTTCTCTGCAGCTATATCACTTGAAACCAAATCATTTGTTTTCCCTTGTCTTGCACTCACCATTGGGTCAGAAGTATTATTCCCAATGTGCAGAGAACGATTTGTCAAGTCAAATCCTCCGAAACTGCAGGTCCTCTGCGGAAAGGACAGGGTAGGATACAGGTTAAACACAGGCAGAAAGGCAGAACAAACCCCACAGTAAATGCATTTCCCATTTGCAGAACACCACTGAATCACAAATGGCTTTACAGGGATGGTAGCTGGAATGAGAAATGATGAGAAATCTCATGATTCATGTGGTGAAGAAACCTAGTTCATCTTGCCCTTTTCACGGGACACGGAATCTTGCCCAGACCCAGAGTTTCTAAAGTTCAGGATCTCCTTAATATGCTAAAAATCATCTGGTTTGAAGAAAATCTCCAATTATTCCATGTAGTAAGAGTTCCAGTCTCTGGGCAACCAGATTTCAACATCCATCCCTGAACTACCCCCTCAGATTGGCCAAATGCAGTAATGGAAAATTTATGAATATTTACAATGGGATCCAGAAACTCTGGCAGGGGCATTAGGGAGAGCTGTGGGGGTCACTCTAAGAGACCATGAGCTCTAGTCTTCCTCAACGTATTACATTTATATTTTTTTAGAGACATAAACACCAAACAGAAGGGAAAAACAGGTGATGTTGAGAGTGGTCCAATTTGGATAACAGGATCACTTACTCACTGCTGTATGCTCCAGCCAAAAGCCCTATTAATGTGAAGATCATGGGATAGTAGATGTGGTGCTGGAAGGGACCCTAGAGAAACCTAGTCCAACTCCCTCTGTTTTACAGAAGAAAATACTAAGGCCTAAAAAGGTTGACTAAATTGCCCAAGGTCATAAGGTAGTAACTATAATTTAATTAGTTATAGCATTACTTCTCTCCCCAAAGCAAATGGGTTGAAGCAACCCCATCAATAAATAAAAGCCGCATCTTCCACAAAATTTTTTTTTGAATGATAAGTATTATTGTGGACCAGCTTCTTTAAGCTCAACTACTTACAAAACACTGTTGTCTTTAAAGTACAAAATCAAAACCACAGAACTTTAGAGCTGAAAGTGACCTGTGAGATCATCTTGTCCAACCTTTCCTGGTACAGCTGTTCAAATTGAGCAAAAGAGGAAACTTTTGAACCGCCTCTTGGGGGAAAGATACTTCAGTGAGCTGGCTAGAGAGGAGTGATTTTACATTTCCTAGCCCTGGTTTGTATTACATGCTATTTTTCTAAGAAAAGACACCTAACTGTTCAGGAAAATGAAAAAAAAATACAATATTCTTGAGTGTGAGTAAAATGAGCGGTGGCATAGGAATCAAAAAATTCAAAAATAGATTTGTATTCGATACTTTTTCAAAGCATTTTCTTAATAGTTATGACAATGATAGCATTTGGAAGAAAAAATGTTTGCAGAAATACATAAAGATCCTTACCAACATAGCTCACTGTAAGTAAATTAAAATTATAGAATTTTAAAATTTATTGAATTGGACATTAATTTGTTTTGAGGACATGATATCTTCAGGTTGACTATGTTGAGAACACTCTCACAACCCTTTGGCAAATAGTACTTCCTTCCACTATCTTTATTCAATAGTGAAAATAAGTTGGGGGAGTAAATTCTGGGATCCTCAGTCATGGCTGGTGTCACTGGACTCTAAGGAATATGACAAATTCTTGTGGCCTTGGGAAGTGTGAGATGTGGGGAATGTGGTAGAATGGAGGTGCCAGAGTGACAAAAGAGCATTGGTAATTGGTATTTTACAGACCAAATATGAGATTTTGTCAAATATAACTTTACTTTCACGCCTTAGGCTGACATATTTCTACAAACACTCTCATGCCTAATAATACAATGTCACAGAGGTTACCACCATTTTCTTCTTTTACCTTGCCAAAAAAATTAAACTTCACCAATGTAGAGATTCTCTCCCTACCCCCGCCAAATTTTTTCTAATTTCTTAACAAGTGGTTGGGGAAATAGAATTAAGTTTAGAACTAAGTTGGCTGGGATACATCTACGTTACAAAGTGAGTGAAGGATACCATGTATGCAAAAGATATTCACCAACTCAATTAGGCAAACCATTGCATGACTGGACCCAACGCGGATAATCTTTAATATTAATTCTTCTCCATCTCCTTATGCTATCAAAAAGACTTTCTTAATGATAGAAAAGACATTTTCTTGAGCTCTGGTGAGCTTTCCTCTGACTTACTGCTTCCTAGTTACAGGATGGCTTACAGATGCCTCATCACTTTATGGCTTTGCAACATCTTGCTTTAAGCCAGAGTAAGCTACTGCAGATACCAGGACCCAGTATGTGATTTCTAATGCAAATGAAATAATTTCCAAAGAATCTGGGTTAACATGATGACTGCAATAAATTAAAGGCTTATTTAAATTTTTATGGGCCTGGTTAGTGTAGAAGTTATAATATTCCTTTTTTCTTTTGCCATCTTCCAATGACTACCAAAGGATACACTGACACAGTCCAAATATATATTTGGATAGATACAGAGAGCTAGTAAAAGGAGTTTAGGCCTAACACTCAAACCACAAGTTAGAGGATGGGGGTGATTCTCGACTATAAAATACAATCTTATTTCTCCTGTTCTTAACCCCTTAATGAGCTAAGAAGCCTGGAGTCAGCTTTGTCTCTACAGAAATATATCAGCCTAAGGTATGAAAATAAATTATCTTTGACAAAAATCTCATATTGGGTCCATAAAATACTAGGTTTTTAAGAGTAGTCCTTGATGAATAGATAAAATAAGAAACTGCTAAATCTTTTCTTAAAAACTATCTGACAGAATCATACTTGGACCTTATGAATAACTAATGCCCTAGCTGACAATTTCTAACACTTAAATCTCTTTTCTTTATAATTCTGAAAACATTCAAATCCATGGGTGAGGAGGGTTTTTCCATGGAATGGTCATGCAGTTGAAATGTTTTATTATTATGTACAAAAAAACAACCACCAAGAGGAAAAAAACAAAAACAAAAAACTTGACAAGATTCTCAAATTTCATGCATGTTTATACCATCAAAACCAAAATTAAATGATTAAATCAAAGGCAAGACAGGTGACCACTTTCACTGAAAACAAAGGCATTGTCATTGCCTTGAGGTTGCAATAAGCAAATCTAGCATTTGGAAAAGGTAAGAAATTCAAGGTTGAAAAATCATAGAGAGCTGCAGTACTTTGGGACAAGAAATGAGAAGTACATGAAATGGTGAGTGTTATGAACTCCTTAAGGGAAGCTGCAAAGAATATGAACTTGTGACTTCTCTTCAAAAAAAAAAAATAGAGGGGCTCACTTGCATTTCTTTGACTAAGCAACGTGGAGGTGTCCTTTAGTCTGGGAGGAAGGGCAGATGCACAAAATGTCATTCTTCCTAACTCCCATTACTAATCTGTCAATGAAATTATCATCCAGAACCATGCCACACAACCCCTGTGTAAAGGCAAATAAGCTGCAATTATTTAGCCTCACACCAATATTGTTGGCATATAAAGTCAAAACAATTCATAACACCAATTTTATGAAAAATTCCAGCATTGAAAAGATGCTTTCATAGATAATCACAGATCTAGAACTGGAAAGAATCTTTGAGACCATTTAGTCCAGGGGTAGAGAACCTGTGGCCTCAAGGCCATAAGTTCCCCATGAAATCTAGCCCAACCCTCTCATTGAGTCCCTAAGAAGTTAAGTGGCTTGCCCAAGGTCAGAGTGGTATTAAGCAACAGAAGAAGGATTTGAACCTAGGTCCTCAGACTCCAGAGCTAGTGTTCTTTCCACTGCAGGCTACCCTCTAGGAGGTCCAGTTCAGTGTCAGGGAAGACTCAATCAATGAATTGATATGAATGAACACCAGGGAGAGTTTCTTGAGGAATAACACCATTTATCATGACAATATAACAGAACAGAGCCACTATGGCTCCAAACTATTCATTCTGGGTGCTAGTTTGCATCATTAAGTGCTCTTTTATACTACAGGGTGATTAACCGGTTAATGGAGAAGAACCAGATTATATGTAGATCATTTTTTCACTTTAAAAAAGGTTGATGGGAAATCTACAAGGAGTGCTGACATATTGAAAAGAAAGAATCCAACTGTGACTGCTTAAGCTATTTATTTTTGTTTGTTTATTTATTTTTCCCTCCCCCTATTAGAATGTGAATTCTTTGAGAGTAGGGACGGTCTTCATTTTCTAGTAGTATCCCAGTGTTTAGCATAGTGCTTTGTCATTTATTCATTCAATAAAAAATTTCTTTTAAAAGCACTTACAATGTGCCTGGCACTGTGTTAAGCAAGCTATGGGGTACAAAGGAAGGCAAAAGACAGTCCCTGCTCTCTTGAGGATCTCAGAGTCTAATGGAGGGGACAACATACTAATAAACTATAGACAGGATAGTTTAGAAGTAATCAATAAAGGGAAAGCACTTTATAAATAAAAAGAAAAGACTTTAGCTGGGATTGGAAGTCATATAACACTAGGTAACTTGTGGCATAAGGGAAGACCATATAACGGGGATAGATGAGTAAATGAATGGTGTAGAAAGTCACAGAATCTTTGAACTTTTAGGAATATTAAAGCTCTAAATTCCCAGTTTTATAGATGAGGACTGTATGAGGAAACAGAAGTCCAGAGTTACAAGTCAATTGTCATAGGAGAGCCAGGACAGGAATACTAAAAATGAATGTAAAAGTCAACATAATCAGAGGTAGGATGACCTAGTAAATAGAGAGCCAATCTCTGAGTCACACAAACTGTGTCAACTTTGACACATAATGGCTATGTGACCCTGGTCAAGTCACTTGGCTTCTCAGTGGTCCCAATCTCTAAGACTCCAGGTCTCTAAGACCTGGTAGAGTAGGTAAGGTAGAGTTTCCTAAATGGGAGATCTCTATATGAATTAAGTCACATACACACACCAACTTAATTGTGTAGTTCTCTGAAATAAGTGACTATGGTACAGATGAAAGGGCACTGAATTTGGAGGCAGTTGAGCTGGGTTCAAATTCTAGGTTCTTCCCTTTGCTACCTTGCATAAATCACGCCTCAGTATTTTAAAGAGTTTGGCCTAAATGATCTCTCCAGAGATGCTGGAGAACACGAAATCCAGTACTACGTAATCTAGCACCTTCAAATTCATGTTTTTTCTCATCCTCACAAGATTTCCAAGCCTGTATGAAGACAGAGATTTCTAATTAAATTTATTTTTCTTTTATGAGAACCTTTAAGAGATCTAAGTGAACTAAATGGGGCCTGATAATTTTTATTTTGCTTTTATATTTAAGGTTTTTTTCCTTCTCCTTAAAATATCCATATTTTTACAATGTTCTTTTTAAGTGAAATCTTTCCCAGTGCTCATTTCCTCTGAGCACTGATCCTTGAGTCTCAAGCATCTTTTTAAAAAATAAATTTTAAATAAATTTTAAAGTCTCAATTTTTTTATGATACATCTTTTTGGGGTGGGGGTGAAGAATAGTTCTCTAATAAGAGCTAAAGATATCAAGTTTCAAAGCAAAAACAGCTACTGAGAAAGAATCAAAAGTGCAAATGAGTCCCATGGTGACTGGAATTTCCTCCCTGGATCGCTATGTCTATATTTAGCTTTAATCTAAAAACCTGACCACCTCAGGTGTCAAGGAGACAACACAACAACTCAAAGGAGAAAACTATTACTAAATGAAAGGGCAGGTGGCTGTTCTGAGGGGATGGTAGAATGGACCCAGATATGAAGGAGTGAAAGAGAGAAGGAAGGAAGGAAGAGAAAACAGATGGAGGAGATTCCAGAGTACTTCACTGCAACCTCAAAGGAATTACAAGGCCATCTTAACGACCAGCTCCTTTGACTCACAGACTTCTGGTGGATTCTCAAGAGAACCCGTTTAGTACAGCGGTCCACCGTGGCGGCCCACTTCCTGTGTGCCTCTTCTTCCTCCTCGAGCAAGCACCGCCTCAGGTCCTGCTTGTCGGCTTTGCTTAGGGTCCTGTCCGTGACAGGCCGCACCAGCTGGGTCAGGTTGAGGTGGCTATACAGGCTCCGCTCTACCACATAGGTGATATTGAACTCGCTGACTGAGGTGCGCCCCCGCAGCCTTCTACTGGGGAAGCTGCAGCCGCCTCCCCCTTTGGGTTTCTGCCGGAGCAGCTGCAGGTCGCAAGTGGTTGCACTTAGGCCCTTTCTAGAGGGGCGCTGGCAGAGAAAAGCTCGGGAACAGGAATAATTAGTATCCATTTTCTTTAGCCGGATCTGCTTCCTGACACTCTGGACCTCCTCTAGGGACACCAGAAGGTGATGCTTATGTCGATTGCTGTCATAAAAGCAAACGCTTTCGGTACTTACCCCGTGACTTAAGGAACCAAGACCTTTCTTCATCTCCCCCTCTGTGAGGGAGCGGCAGACCTTCTGGGTCTTCTCTTCCTCTGGATAAGAGAAAAATGTCCCCATCTTTTTAGGAGGCTTTATCAGGCCGCGGCCATCTCCTTTGCTAAAGGTTTTAACCAGCTTTCGGCCTGCACCCCAGGTGTCCAGGCTGCTGGATGAAGGTGAGGTGGTAAAGGAGTCCGAATCATCCTCTGGTGGCTTCTCAATGGAGCCATCGAAGTAGAATGGCTTCTTGTGAACTCCAGAGTAGAGAGCTGACCTTTCATCCAGGATTGGAGAGCTGGCAATGGGATGATCCTCCACACCTGGAGGGGGAATGAAACAGTATGCATCTTACAAATACACCTTCTGGATTCATTATCACTTTGCTTATTTTTGTGTTGTATCTCCCATTAGAATGGAAGATCCTTGAGGGCAGAGAATATTTTTGTCTTTCTTTGTATCCCCAGCTGTTAGCACAGGGCCTGGTATGCAGTAAATACTTAATAAATGCTTTTTGCTTGACTACTGGCTCTTCGACAAACTGTATTGTGCATAGCTAGCTAAGCTCCTGTACCAAATTCCCTCTCTTGCACTCCGACCCTTTGTGCCTCTTACACTCACTCTACGCCCCAATATACATTGAAAGCAAAGAACATTACCTTACTATGTAACTGAATGCATGGATGTACACAAAGCTTTGTTTGATCATACTTTGCCCCTATAAATATTTTAAATCTGATCCTCTCTATAGAACTAAAAGTAACAACTCAATTTAAAATTGTCATTTATAATTGACAAGACTAGCTGTTATCAACTTATTGCTTAGCATTTAAAGATAATTTTCCTCCCTCACTGTTTTAAAGCTTGGGCTTCAGAAGGCTGCACTTAGAATCAATCCTCTTCCTAAACTATCCTTTGCTCCATTCTATGCTCATTCCAGTTGGCTACTGTAGGGTGGTTGATGAATGCCAGGTGGCCTATGCTGAATTTTTATTAGTGAACTTGAGGTCTGAGCAGCTAGATCCCCAGGTAGGGGGGAATTTGGTGGGTAGAACCTTAAAGGGTTATATTTTGCAAATGCAGTTAATGAACGATCTGTAGTTAACCAGCAAAACACACAGTACCCAGTATACCCAGTGACCTTGGCCAAATGTTCCCATCAATACCAGCAAAGTCACTAAGTCAGGAGAGCATACAGGGCACTGACATGCAAGCAGACACATCCAGCATTCTATCAGATTTCCAGGATTCCAATGTGTATCACTGCCCTAAGTGTTCCCTGGTGCCAGGTATCTAGTTAAGCCCCACAGAACCCATGGAAAGGTCTGGACTTGCTGGCTTGCAGGGATGGGGGTGTGGGTTCACTTGCGTCCTTTCCTGTATGTCTTATGTGAACAGATGTAAGAAAAGAAGTAGGTCAAATTGTGGGTGTACCGAGCCTGGCTGTGTCCCTCTAATTACGCGAAGGAAATTTTCTAACACCACAGCTTTCCACCAGCTGAAATTTTAAAGAGGAAAAAAGTAAAAAGCTTCTTGGAACAGAGGGATGGCACTAAATATAACAGCTGGGACAAGAGCATTGGTGAGAAACTAGACGTGGGAGCTGAAAGGGAGAAGCTTTCATTGGAGATGAGTGACCAAAATCATAACAAAGCCTTTCATTGTTAAAAGCCTTTTTGTAATTTTTATATGCTACAATTTTAGCCTAGGACTATGGTATAAGAGAAAATGTCACCACAGCAAGCAACCGAAGAGCTGTCTTATAATGAATTAAAGAAGAAAAAAAAGAGATTAACAAGTATGCACACATGAAGTCACAAATTCTTTCTAACCTAGAGCTCAGTTCCATTTACTAGAATAATTGGGCTCATGGGATTGATTTTGGGCAACTTTGGTTTTCCACAAACCTCAGGGTCCCTTTAACCAACGGAATACAGGCCTCAATTTTGTAGCTTCTTAGTGTAACGGGAGCCCTCTTCCCAGAGCTATTAACCAAACGATTCCAACGATATGGATCCTAGTACAGCTTCCTGGTACCATGAGAACACCAAACTACAGAGTTTATGATTAGGTTTCCAAATCTTCCAAACCAGGAAAGATAACAAGACACTTTGCATTTGCTCTTCTGGCTACCTGGTTGCTGAAACTGGTAGGGCCCCCCAGTCTTAACTTATGATAGGTATTTATCTATTAGTCTTTAAGCACTCTAGTTCAAGCCAAAGTGGCCAATCTGCTGCTCCCTGGCAAGGGACATCTCTTGTCTCCATGCTTTTTTGTACAGTCTGTTCCCATTGCCAGTCTCTTAGAATCCTTCAAGTTCAGTTTCAACACCACTTCTTACACAAGGCCTACCCTGGTTCTCCCCTAAAAAGCTTGTGTTTACTCTGAGTATACAATATTAAATGTGTTTGTTCATATTCATATATATAATTGCACATTTTATCCCCCTGCCAGTCCCAAAATAAAGGAAGGGACAACTTCAATTTTGTCTTTGAAAACAAGTGTTTAGTGCAATGCCTGATACATAGTGAGTACTACCCTCAGACCCTGACTGTATCTTTGGAGATCACCCCTACCCACAAGAAGTTAATCCATTCAGTTTTGGCACTTAGCTCTCAAGATGAACTATCCCGAATGGTGAGTGTGAAAGAGTTTTGAAAACTCATTATATTTTGTTGGCCCTAGACTATGCTTTAACTCCCATACAGTCATCCAGAAAAACAAAAACAAAAAACACAGGCTACCACATGGAAGCATTTTGCTATCTGCATGGACATACAAATAACCTTTTATCTGCTCCTCCCCGTCCCTGGGCAGCCCCCAACAATTTCTATCTCTTCGTCTTGCTCTAGGAGCAAGAATCAAACCAACCTTACCAGTATTACAGGAAATGGTTTGACAACTGAATACATTTATAAGGCTCTACTCAATTCATATGACTCCCCCAGCCAAAATTTCTCTGAACCCTAATCTACTACATGTGTTGTATCCCTCAACTCCACTCCTGAGTCTCTGGATTGCTCCATCATTCACTGGCTGCCTTCCTATCCTGGAAGTTCCCTCCACTCCTATGGCTCCCTCCTTCCACTGGTGAGTTCCTCCCAGAAGCTCTATTTTGAGGAATTCCCCAGGCCAATTATCCTTCACTCCTCTCTTTATTCTGCTCCTGATTCTCTGGACTTTACCACCATTCCTTTTCCAACTTCCCCCTAACCCCGACCTTGCTTTTTAGCTCTTTTTATAAGTTGTCTTCCCCCATTAGAATGTAAGTTTTTTGAGGGCAGGGACTGTCTTTTTGCTTGTATTTGTATCCTCAGGACTTAACATAGTGTCTGGCACATAGTAAATGCTTAATAAATGCTTGTTGACTTGACTAGAATGTAAACTCTTTGAGGACAGGCATGGTTTCCCTTTTGTGTTTCTATACCTGAGTGCCTGACATATACAGTAGGCACTTAATCAATGCTGATTCATTGATTCCTTCAGTAAATGAATATTGAAGGAATGAATGAGATGTTGGTGCTCATGGATGCAGCCAAAATTCTTTTTAGGGAGATGGAGCCACTAGTCTGGGGAACCATGGATTTCAGCCAGCTGTGAAGAGACACAGCTGGAACCTTAGGGACAGAAATAGGATAAAAGAAGTGCCAGTTATAGAAAGGTGAATGGGTAGGGACTTAACTTAGTCTAAAACGGTCCAAGGGATATGGAGCAGCCAGGTCTGGGAGAGATGTCTCCTATCTAACCGTAGGATTGCCTCATCAAATGCTGTCTTGTATTTGATTATGAAATCAGGTGGCATGCATATGTATATGTCATGCATGACTTTTACGTTCAGAAATTCATAATCTGGAAGTCAATTCAACTGAAATCTGGCAACCATAGCCAGATATAGCCATAACGGCGCTCTTGACATAAAGGTGCTATGCTCCAAGATGACCTCTTGCTGGAAATTTTACCCTCAGGAAACTCGGGCATCTTTGTTATTACCTATCCAAGTCTTGTTCTTTTAAAATACAAATATACTTCAAAGGGGTAACATATTAATCAGAAACAATCTTCAACACCACAATGAAAACTAACTCATCAGCTTACCTTCTTATAAGACTAATTGGCCCACAACACTTGTGAGTTTAGGCAGAACCAGATTAAAATGTAGCTCCTATCTGATTTTAATTGGGTGGATATATTAATAATAAAAAAGAAATATAAAAAATACTTAGAAGAGGTCAAAACACTAGGAAAAGAGGAGTTCTTATATGGAGAGAAAAAAAGAGTCACTTTTGAAACATGGGGCACTGAGCTAGAGAGGCAGGCTTATTAATAATAGCTACAATGATAATAGCAGCTGACATTTTTATTATGCTTTACTATTTTATGCTGTGGCCACCATCAAGATACCCAGTACCTGGAAGCAAGGGTGACAGCAGAAAAACATAAAAACAACAGAAATAGGAGGCTACCAGTTTCATAATATCATGTGTAACTCAGAAACTTCTGGGGACCAACTATAAATGCCACCTCCAGAGTCCTAGAAATCAGAGGTAATTCAAAGCACTCAAACCCTACTTCCCTTACTTTTGCCCCAGACACTCAGATATTCAGCCACATTTCAAGGATCTGTGATTTCTTGGGTGTAGGAACTCTCTCTGCCAACTCGGATCACAACCTGTCCATGACTAAGTAGATAAATCTCAGAGATCTCTCTCTGATAGCTCTGAAGCTCAGGCAATTTAAGTGATTTGTCTGTAGTCACACAGCTAGTAAATGTCAGAGGCAAAACTTGAGTCCAGCTCTTCCTGACCCTAGCATGGCATATCTATCACCATCTATTGTTAGAGTAATGGTTTTGGAGCCAGAAGACCTAAGTTTCAAGCTCTGTTCAACCACTTATTACATGGGGGATACTGAGCAAGTGACTTAATCCGTCAGGGGCTATAAAATGAGAGGACTGGTTGGGGGTAACTTCTAAAGTCCCCACCATTTGTAAGTCTATGAACCCATGACCTTAAATCCAGAGTTCTGGATTTAAGCTGATTCTGAACCCTATACATATACCAAAGCAAATGGATGGTCATCTTGCTATAATCCATACAAGCATTAGGATTCCTTATTGTTTTGGTAAATCAGGCATTGAAAGAACTCTTTTTAAGTTTCCAGGAACCCTTGTATTTGCCTCTATGATACAAAGGTAGAATTCGAGACCTGCTGTCGGAGCCATTCCCATCATTCCTCAGATTGCTCCTATCCCTTTCTCTTCCTTGGCTACATGGCTCTTGACCCAGGCTGAGACTCCTCTGTGATGCCACTGTTGCAACAAGGCTCTTTTGAAGCATACCTGGGATCTCTCCTCATTAATGCAATGTGACACCATGGCCCCCTGTCACAATATGGATTGGAAAGGCAGCTCTGGGCTCCCATTAACAATAGTTATTGCATTTGAAGAAATCTAAAGCAATTTTCAGGCCAATGAGGAACAGGGGAAGGAGCATGTTCATCATTTGCCTCTAAAACTAAATTCTATCTCTTCATATGTAATTTTTTTTCTCTTCTCCCTATTTTGCCTTTAAGAAACATTCTATTTACCCCACTTAATTTATGCACAACACTATATTAAAAAAAAACAACAAAAAAAGCCTGTAACATAACAGAAGACTGATGCTGAGAAATGTCTGCTGTGCCATAACACAAATAGTTCCACCTGGCTATCAGAATAATACCTGCCATAGTGCAGGTAGATAGGAGTATAGCGAGAACACATAGCTGACACCTAGGCCTGTCTCGCTAGTTGAAATCTACACTGGGTCTGAAGCAAAAGGTATGAAAACAAAAATTAAAACAAAATCAGATTTTTAAAAAGAGCTCTATACTTCTGAACCTGTCCATAAAACAAATCTCTTTCTCTCAGTCTCTGTCTCTCTCTCCCCCATGCACTTCCTCCCACATTCCTCCTCTCTTTCTGCCTCTCCCTTCTTTCCCTTTCAAAATGTCTCTGGGGAATTTGAACCAAAACAATCAACAGGAAGCCCTCATCCTATCCAATAAGTGGAAATTCCTTTCTCTCCTCTACTTCAGCTTCAGTTTGTGCAATGAAAAGCCTCGTAAAGACAAGGAAAACAATCGACTGGTCCCAAGTTTGCATCCTCACCAACCAAAAACTTAAGTAGCACATTACATTTTAACAAGTGAGGCCCTCAAACTGAATAACCTGAGTAAGCAATCTCCTTATTTACAGTAACCGCTCCAAACAAGAAACTTTATTTTTATATGACATCAGTTTTATAAAAGAGTCTCACAAGGTCACAAGACCTATAAATGCACACCATCAACACAAAGAGTCATAAGGTCAGTGCTGAAGCTGCCATAATCAAGCTTTAAACTGTACTTGTTACAATGGCAGAAGCTGACATCTCCCTAGCTACTAATTTTTTAGCCTAATGACTCAGTGGGACAAAAGGATCCCTTTAAGGGCCCATTAGAATCTGATGCCGTTAAAGAAAAAAACCCACTTAACTTAAGCCCGAATTTGTTTACTGGGCTTGCAAAAAAAAAAAAAAAAAGGAAAAAAGAAAGAAAGTGAAACCCACAAATCAACACAGGGGAAATCTGAAGGGGCGCTGAAGATACTCCAATTATATTGCCAGCTAAAATTAGTGCTCAAGATACGTCTGTCAAACTAAGATCTGAGTTCACTGGGCAGGAGTCATGGCCCATTCTTTTTTCTTTATGGTGTAATTTACTCAGTTTTGACACTCAGTATGTTATGTAAGAGCAATAGTAAGAAAGTATGAGGCAGATGGAAAAAAAAAAAAGACAGCAGTGCCAAACTTGACGACAGCTCTTAAAAATGGGGACTATAAAGGAATCGGTATATAGTGACCATGCCCCCTTTTGTCACTATCAAACTATACGGGTACCCTAAACATTTCTTGATTATACAGGATGCCTTACTGGACTATTTTTAGAACACTGGCTTAGTAACTTATAGACACACTCCTTTCCATTAGCTCTTACTCAGATCTCAAAATATGATTCCTTCTTGAAAGCAACACTTTAAATTGAAAATCTGATTTATTTTGGAAGAACTATGGTGAAGTTTGCTTTTTACCTTCAGTGCTGGGTTTTTTCATTTCTTCCACCCTAATGAGTTTCTTTCTGACTCTTCGAGTAGAATTTACCAGCTTGTGTAACCTCTTAAACTTCACCGACTCCTCTGTTTCATCATCCGATTGTTCTCTTGACTGGCAAAGAAACAAAGGAAAAGTTAATCAAATAATTGCTTCATGGCTTAATCCTAGTTTATCCCCACCTCACCACCCATCTGAATTTAGGCGATTCAGTGATGGAATCTGTGGTACCAAGTAAAAGGCTTCTTTTAAAAAAACAACAACAGAATGTTGACTGGCTTCACAAAGCTGCACCTACCATTTTAACGACTAGGTCAGCGTAAAATCAGGTCCTATGCCCCCAGATACACATTCTTGACCTCGGATTGAGTTTCATGTATTTGATCTCAACTACTTTCATGTCCGCTTTTAGTGTAACTCAGGCAGGACTCTCCTCTCCAGGGCTCTTCTTGTAATTCCAGTTATGCTGCTGTGGTTTGGGTCAGGCACTCATCTGTCTGGCCCGTCAGAACTAGCTGCTGAACGTGGTCACCAACTACTTCTCCCCAACTGAAAATCTGTTGACTTTTTCCAGTCCTCCCAGAAAATCAAAACCAGCCGGGCAGGAAGGAGGAAGAGATGCGAAAGCTCTCGTATCCCATCTGTGAGTAACAACACCCTGCCACATTGCAGCCAGTCCTCGTCCCTCTCCAGCCCCTTTCTGAAGGCTAGCATGAGGACAGACCCAGCATTCCTCTGACAATGACCAAGGGAAAATTCTGACCTTTTCCAGCTATACAGTACAGTCCATATTCCCCAGCATCCCATTTCGTTTCGCATCGGATCAAGTATGCTCAGTCCCAGCTGTTTTCCCTCAAGTATCAAACATTACAGAGACAAAAAAAATTCACTCTCCAGCAGCAGTGACACAAGCTAAAACAATCCTTTCCTTGTGAACGGGCCGAGGGCTTCATTTTCGAGCCAGCTCCCACATTCAATATGTTATTTCCTCTGTTCTATCTGCTCAGAAAGCTTAGGAAAAAAGAAAGGAGTTTCCCTTAAAATGACAGCAAAGGACTGGCCCCGGTGCACGAGTGCATTCCAAGGGAGCAAAGGCAGAGCACAGCTGGACCAAGGCACGCAAGTACAGGATACCTCACTGGCTTTGCCTGGGCTCCAGCCCACCTAATCCTGCACATCCGCCTGAAGCTGGCATCTTGATTCCACTTCCTTGCAACTCTTTCTACTCTTTAATGAAAAGACGTTTAAAAGCACAGTCTAAGTAGGCATGTGCAAAACTACACAACAATCCTATCAATTACTAATCACAAGGCTAACAACCACAAAGACAAGCAGCAATTGGCAAAGGATGGTCTGGGAGAAGAAGAACGAAACTTCCGGAAAGGAAGGGTAGTGTATTATACCATCACTGACATCCTGCATGACCAGGAATAAATCCCTTTTGACAATTAATCAATCATCATATTTATTGAGAACATTCCAACTATGAACAAACCACTGGTCTGGGTGTTTGGTGGTTATTTTGGCCTCAATTTCTGTATCAGAGAAATGGGTGCATTTTGGATTACTACCAATCTCATGACTGAGATTGAATTATAATACCCTTATTGTAGCCAGTAGGTTCAGCTTCTTTAAAATTTCTAGCAAGCAGCAACACTGACTAGTTTGATTTCATATTTTATTTCCTTTACTCATGCTGGCTGAATTTGCCAATGGGTAGTGAAATGGCCAAAAAGTAGCTAACTAGAGGAGGAGAGATTATTAACCTATAGTCTGATTAATCAGTCCCTTAAAAATCTCCAGTTGCCTCTATCTTATATGATAAGTCCTTCTGGCAAATGCCTATTTTGAAGCAATTGGGGCAAGTAGGTGGCCCAGTGGATAGAGTGCCAGACCTGGAGTCAGCTAGATTTAGCATCTTCCTGATCTCAAATCTGGCCTCACACACTTACTAGCTGTATGACCCTGGGCAAGTCACTTAATCCTGTGTGCCTCAATTTTTTCATCTGTCAAATGAGCTGCAGAAGGAAATGGCAAACCACTCAAGTATCTTTGCCAAGAAAACCTCAAGTGGGGTCACAAAGAGTTGGACAGGACTTGAAAAATGACTTAACAACATATGAACTTTTCAGGCACTCTGTTTCCTTAATGTAAAACAAAAGTTAGGGGCAGCTAGGTAGTGCAGTGAGTAGAACACTAGCCCTGGAGACAGGAGGACCTGAGTTCAAATCAGGCCTCAGACACTTGACACACTTACTAGCTGTGTGACCTTGGGCAAGTCACTTAACTCCCAATTGCCCTGCCTTTCCCCCTCCAAAAAAAACAAAAAACAAAAGTTAAGCTTTTCTAACGCAGAAAGGCTCAGAATTATAAACCCCAAATTCTGGAAACAGAGAAGGAAGTGTGAGATAAGCATGTGAACTAGATTTGCCAAATCTATTCAAAGAATTGTTAGTAGTTTGTTTCAAATCAGGACAGTCACTGATAATTCAAGATGCTTACTGATGTGATCTAGGTTTTTGGAAGGTGAAGCAACAAAGGCAAAAAGCAATAGGATGTAGAAAGTTACAGAAACAATCTTTGGTTCTCGATACAAAGCATCTGCTAGAATGGTATGCCATCGCTGCAAAGCCTCCAGAGGAGAAATCAAATATAGTTAAACCATGACAACAGATTGAATGGCAATGGCTGTTCTGAGGGCCTAGTTTCCTACGCCCAGCTTCATTTTGTTGGAAAATAATATATTCCAGGTACTTGTTAATTGCTTTCACATGCTCCATCTATTTTTGAGAAACTTGAGCTCTTTAGGACTTTGAACCAATGCTATTTTTACTTTCTTAGAGGAAGAAGGTTCTGGAGGTGTATAGCATACCAAGTCTCAACTCAAGGCAGTCAAGAACTTTCTGTTGGAAACTAGACAAGATAGATACAGCTGGAAATGCTCATTATGGAGCAGCTATCCTGCTAGCCAAGAGATTAAAAATGTTAAATGAAAGCAAAGTCATTGGGGGTGGGGGGAGAGGGAGAGGCTTATTTCTGGAAAGGTCTCTCTTGACAGCTTACAAGTCACTTTGGCTCCAAACTAAATCCAAGGGATGCTCTTTACTGGGAAGGTGATGACTTCTCACTTCCTCCTCAATGAAAAAAAGTTGGTCTTAGAGAATGAACGCTTGATAAAAAACAATTTTAGAAGTTGCCTTTGCAGAAAGACAGGAAGAAAGAAAGAAGTGGGGGGGGGGGGAAGAAAAAAAACAAAGGGAGAAAAGAAAGTGATTTCCCCAGCAGTATAAGCATTTATTAAATTCCTACTGCATGCAAAAGTCCTCCACCTAGCACTGAAGTGCATACAAAGATAGCTAAGACCAGATCTCTGTCCAAGTTAAGATGAGAGGTGATCTTTGCCATTGAAGAGATAAATATACACCCCTAAAAATCCATGTTTTCAATCATTTTTCAGTCATGTCCAACTCTTTGTGACCCCATTTGGGGTTTAATAGAGTGATTTGCCATTTCTTCCTCCAACTCATTTTTACAGATGAGGAAACTAAGGCAAACAGGTTAAGTCATTTCCTCATGGTTACACAGTAAGTGTCTGAGTTCAAATTTGAACTCAGGAAGATGAGTCTTCCTGACTCCAGGTCTGGCGCTCTATCCACTGCACCACCTAGCTACCTTAATTGCTTCAAAATGGGCATTTGCCAAGAAGACTTACATCTATTCTCAAAAGAGTGCTTATTTCCCATTGTGTCTCCTAATTTGGGAAATACATGACCACAGACAGGAAAAAAAAATGTATGTATAGAAAAGAGCCACTGAAAACTTCCAGTGCAAAGTAACTTTTTTGGGAATAAAAGACAATCTACAAAGGGTAAAGAATGGCTTCCTGTTGGAAAAGTTACACAAGAGTTGGAAAAAAACCCAACGCTTAAATAGCTATATGCAAATATGTACACACATATATGTACATAATACATACCTATGCACATGTCAATTCCAATACTGAAACTTAACTGTTAGAGGTCAAGGCATATTCTGTAACAACTTGACAGAGGTTACTAAATTACCATGTATTTTGCCATTGTTCCATTATTCCTTAACTGTGAAAAGTTTAGCATCAGCCTCTACTTCTTGTCTCCTCAAAGAGCAACTTGCCCATGCTAAGTGATGAGAAAAAATGGATTTACAGCACTGTAAATAGAAGCATAACTCCTTTCCAGCTTTGCTGCTGCAGATTTTTCCACCAGAAAGCCCATATGGCTCAACTTTTAATTATTTTGGCTAATGCTATATGTAGTAATTCTGTGGTGAATGCTTAAGTGTTTCATTTCTAGTTTCCATGGCAACATTACATCAGATTGCAGACAGCTGGCTCCACAGTTTTAAACCATAACAAATTGACCAAGCCAATACACAAAACTAGTTGCTTTAAAGAGATAGCACGCCATTCAAGGGGCCAGGGCGTTGAATGAGGAACCTAAGGGGCCGATTTGGCAGGCAGAGGAGGGCGGGGCCTCCTTCCTTCTCAGCTTCATTTGGAACAAGTGCATCCTTGACACATCTGCAATGTTCTAATAGCAAAGACATTGAGCCAGCTTGGAGAACTTTTTATTACACAACCACATAAAGGACTACAGGGAAACAGGAACCAAATTAACAGCATCTGTAAAGCTGAGGTTGGGAGGACAGAGTAAACTAAAAGTGGTCCCATCCCGCTAACTGCTCAACTCTGGCCTGTTGCTGCCGGCTTGGTAATAGTGCCTTCACTCCAAGTGATGCTAAATGATTCCTGCAACCACTATGCCACAGAAAGTGCCTTCTCCAAAACTACGGGCACAACAGCTCTGTTCATGTATATACAGAATGCTCTATAGCAGATGTGGAAATGACCCTAGAAGTAGCAACTCCTGCTCCCCCGGAGAACCACCATAGAAGATGGGAGCCACAAGGATATCCTGAGCTGAAATGTAACTTCTGAGCTTGCTATCTTTCTTCCGAGGAAAAGAAGTGCCACTTACACTATATAGGTCAAATTCACTTAATCTCTAGGTCTAGGAAGGAAAAAAAAACACTACAAAATACTGAAAACAGGATTCTTGGGCTCTGTGAATTTGTTTGTAAAAATATTTTGATCACAAGATAATTGATTCTTTCAATATAAGTCATTTCCTCTGTAATTCTATGTGTTAAATTTTATGCCTGTAATAATGTTCTGAGAAGAGATCCAGGAATTTTATTAAATTGCTGGGAGGAAGGAAGGAAGGAAGGAAGGAAGGAAGGAAGGAAGGAAGGAAGGAAGGAAGGAAGGAAGGAAAGAGTGAGAAAGGAAAGAAGGAAAGAGAAAGAGAGAAAGAAGGAAAGAGAGAAAGAGAAAGAAAGAGAGAAAGGAAGGAAGGAATGAAAGAAGAAAGAGAGAAAAAAACTACTGAACTAAACACCCAGGAAATGACTTTGAAACCTGACATTTTACTTTCAACAGCAATTTTTTGAAAAGAGGAAATACTGCAAATCAGATACATATTTCAAACACTTGGATACATTTTAATATAAGCAATCAATTAACTAGCATTTATTAAGTGCCTCCTATATGCCAGCCTGTATGCTAGGGCTAAAAAGACAAAAGGAAGTTCTAAGAAACGAAATTAATTTACAATTTTAATCAAAAGCAATGGACAACTCTAATCTTTCAGTGCCTTCAAAGTTAAGAAGCATTTCCCACTTGGCTAAAGTTTTCATATACACTCTTTCCCTTTATTCAAAATAATCCTCACAGTTAACTAACCAACAACAAAAACACCACCCCCAAATCAGTTACACATAAATGTACTAGGAAAAGAAGGTGAGGAATGGAGGAAACTGGATACAAGTAGCAATTCCCAGAAAATAATAGAATAAAGGAGAAGAGACAAAGGAAAGAGTGGTCTGAGGAAAAGCAATCAGGAAGCTTTTTCTCTCACAGAGATAAGACGCATATCTTTTCATTTCATGCTACATAATTAACGACTTACCGGCTTAGGCATTTAGTAGGCCTGAGGCACAGATCTGGAAGTCTCCCCGCTCCCTCCCACCCCCCTCCCCAAATCCAAGGATTTCTTAATTTCTGTTCTGTCAGGTCCACAGTCTCAAATAGAAGATTAGGCACTAGGTGAACCTGCCTCTCTCAAAAATTACATTATCAAATAGGCTCCAGTGTCACAGTTTAAGATGAAGAAAGAAAAAAAAAAGGGGGGGGGGTAGAAAAAAAAAGATCCCGGGTTCAATTAGCTTCTTTCTGTTCCCTGACTGATTCCCCAGTTACTTGCTAACTGCATAACTTGCAAGAAAGGCATAAGTCATCAGCTCTAAGCAAATCTTCTATTCACCACAAGGAAAAAAGGGAGTGTTGTAGATGGCAAACAATCCCTGTTTTCACTGCCGAAGGCTCAATGACCTCTTGCTGGCCTCCAGTTCCTTAATTACTGTCTATGGAATTTCAGTAAAAGAAAAGAAGAAGAAATAGAGAATGTGTGCAGATCCAGGATTAGGACTGGCTCAAAAAAAAAAAAAAGATTGTGAGGCCAGGACATAGAGGAAATACAGCTCAGCTTTAAAAAAGTTCCTCTTTTGAAACATTCCCCCCAAAGAACCCCATGTAAGGGAGTCACCACTATTGAAAATAGATGCTTTCTAGGTTATTTTTGAGAGGGCCAGAATTAAAACTTATGATTTTGGTTTCCCTGGGGAGCTGTTGCTTTTTCATACCTTTCCCTACACCTCCGGGCACTCACCCACACTTTCTGTTTTAACTACTATAAAAAATAACTTGGATGTTTTAACCTCCCTTGGTGCCACGGACACTCTCTAATTGTTCTGATCATAATTTCAGGCCAGCTGAGCTTTCTTTCCATGTTGAACCATGCACATGAGGCCTGTGTCACAAGACGGACAGTTCGTTTTCTCAAAGGTCCCCAGGGAGACCCAGGCACATGCTGTTATTTTAACAGAAAATGGTATAAACAAGACAGCACTGAACTTTCACCAATAAAAGCCACATAAAATCTTCCTGACTTTAATTACACAGAAAGCATTAACCGATTTTTAGCTACTATGTGGAACTGGACTCCTTCAGTCAGGCAGGTAGTTTATCCCACCTGCAAAGCTTCTCTCTCATAATCCTGTACCCATCATTCCTAAGTTATTCTCTAGAGTGTGCCATACAACAAAAAATTCTTAATTTGCATTGTACTTACTGGCAGAGGCTCAGAGAATATTTTACAAGTTTCTAAGCAATAAAATTATTCATCATATCCATTCTATCATGGAGACAGAAAATGTAGCCCGATAGATAGATAGCTAGCTAGATAGATAGAACATTTATTGCTTGCGATGTGCCAGGACTATGCTCAAGCTCACCATCATAGGGAAGGATACCTCTTGTGTTACTGCCTTTAGACACTGTTGAAAACCTGTGGCTCTAAGTGGCCAAAAGATTTGAACAACCAGTTTTCAAACAAGTTGTAAGTCAAGAGTTCTTCATCTTTTTTGTGTGTCATGAACCCCTTTCGTAATTTGATGAAACCTATCAGCCCCTTCTCAGGATAAGGTTTTTAAATGCATTAAATAAAATAAATAGACCAGGTGTAGGGGAGTACAGTTCTGTGGAGCTCGAGTCTGGGAGTTCTGAACTGCAACAGGTTAAGCTAATTAGTTGTCTATACTGAGTCTGTCACAGAAGGTCACCAGGCTGCCTTAGCAGGGAGGAAATGACCAGTTCAGAAAAATAGAGAAGGTGAAAGCTTTTGTACCAGTCTGCAGTGGAATCAGGCCCATGAGTGGCTGCCGCACTTCCAGGCTGGGGTCGACAAGGAGACTGAGTCTCATGTTAATTAACCAAAATAAACTAAAATATGTACTATTACAAGGAAAACCAAATTATATTGAAATGCCATTATCAAAATATTTTTAAGAAATTCATGGACCTCAAGTTAAGAACCCTTGAATATAAACTCAAATAAGTTTGGAATATAGTTAAGTAACAGGTGCCAAGGTCAGACATATAAAGCCACCTTTCAGTGAGCACAGCATTCTCAAGAACTCTGACTTGCAAGTCTTGGGGTATCTGGTGTTATCTGGTCCTCTTGTGCATACTGCACCTTTGGGAACATGCCCACAGAATGCCACTGATCAATGATTCTATAGATATAGGAGGGACAGATACATGTTCCCTACATCAAAGCCAATGAAGAGTAAAAAAATCTAGATCATGTCCTTCAGCAGTATGCATGTGATGAGGTCTTACAAGTGGTTCATTAGATTAACTGAAGTTATGAAATATGTTTAGGGATATTTTATGGGGAATGAAGGAGCAGGGGACAAGTCACCTCCTATCCTTTGAAACGTTATATATAAGAGTACAGGTTTGGAACCTGTAGGACTGAAGGCTTGGTCGGGGTTCTAGAGGTACCAGGTTTTTTACACTCCCCTACCCTCCCCCCATTGCAAAACACATTAAATATGAATAGAACTGTCACTAGCCTAAAGTATATCTGGGGATAATTCAGTGAAGGTCTACATTGGGAGCCTAACAATCAGAAAGGAAGGTAGTAGTCATGGATATGAAGCAGCGGGAAGGGAGCAGTTAGAGTACAAAGTGCCATCGAATGACCTGGAAGGTATCTTAAAGGTCACCAAGTTCAGCTCCCCTCATTTTACAATTAGGAAACCTGAGGACTGAAGAGGTTGTGATCAATCAACCTCTGTCATCTCTGTCCTCCCTCTCTCAAAGAACTCTAAGCCAACACCAAGTCTAATACTCTATCCTATGTTCCACTTCTGACTCACAACTTCCAAGGGAAAGAAAGCTACAATTTCCACTCCTCAGTGACAAAATGGTAGCAAAGGCTCACCACTGTAGGCAAGCACACCTCTTAGGTTCCTTCCCTGAAAAAACTTTTGAAAAGCTGAGAGTTAAAAAGCAGCCCAAGGGATCTGAACCAAACGTCTCCAAAATAAGAAAGGTGTAATAAAGTGGAAAGAAACTAAACATGGCATCTTTCTTTTCAGTAGACTCATGGTATACTGTTAGCCAAGATTGCTATGGCTTTTGTTGATGTGATAAGAGAAAGTACTAGGCAAGGCAAGGCAAAGTAGGAAGTAATTAGGATGTTAAAAAAGTGCATTAATAAAACATTAAAGAAAATAAAACCTAAGAGCTTCATGTTGTATCTGTCTATTAATCAAACTCCCATTTGTGTCTTTAACTCAACTAAGGAATGGGAATTCAGAAAAGCACCACTAAGCAAAAGTAAAAACAGAGATATAGGAAGATATGTGGCACCAATGTACGAGTGACCCCGAGTTCCCCACATTCTGAGCACCTTCTCCTATTGACCAAAGGCAAAATATAAACCTAACCAGAGATACACCGAAGCTGACTATTACTGATGTTATTGCCCTCGGTAAATAGCGTGTGACATTAATCAACAACCTCCCTGTGGCCTTCCTTTTCTGCTCCAAGATCGATTTCATAATCTCTCCAACGTGCCTAATCTCCAATGGTCCAAAGGAGCCATCTCCCATTCAAGGTCACTCTCTACCTTGGGGGCAATATATTGGCTTCTGCCTCACTGCATGACCAGGTCTCAAAAACATGGGAATGTTATGCTTTTCCCAAACTGATTTATCAGTAGTATAGTATACTACCATAGCCAGGGCTTTCTGGGAACAGTAATAGGATTCATGTATGATGCTTGATGTTTATAAGAAAAATTAGCCCCCCTATTTAAGTAAATTAGTATTGCTAAAAATGTGTTTATGAGTTGCCAGAAGTAACTATACAAAATCTGAAACACATTGCGTTTTTTCGCAAAGGAGTCAGGAAAGGATTCAAGTCGATTTAGTAAGAAATATTTTGCTCATTAGCTGGTGACATCATTGCCCTCTGAAATTAGAGGGAAATTTTTTTGTTAGCTGTATGGAAAAAAGATGAGATTCCATTCTTCTCCCAGGGGTGCAGTGTTAACTCTGAAACAATCTCTTAGGCAGTTTCAAAGTTTAACTAGTTATAGCAAAATCTAAAAGAAGACATAGGAAATAACTATAATCTCCTTCGGGAAAGGCTTGCCATCCCTGAATACATTTATGGTACATTTATAATATCAACCATAAAACCAAAAGAATAAATGGATTCACAACATATTACATATAGCAATAATACCTCCTGCCCACTTGAACTCATAGGACTTCAATATTTTATCACTCTCAATAAGATTATTCCTGTATTCTCATAAGGGATAAGGGTGAAGAATAAAAATGTTCATCTTGAGAGATCCCTCAGGTGCTATGTAAAGTCTTAGAGAGCCAATTATTTTAAATGAGGCCTTCAAAAGTAGTCCCCAACTCCCATACCTTCAGAAGCCCTGTGGTGAAGAACCAGATCCTATAACCTTGATGATATCAGAATCCCTCCAGTTCACAACTCTCCTCTGATCAGCTTGGGTGTGTGCCTGGACTTTCCATCGTTTGTCAATGGGACCCACAATCAAGCAATCAAAATGCATTTATTAATCACCTACTATATACCAGGGACTGTGCTATGCATTGACGATATAAAGACAAAAATTAATCAATGCCTGCCTTCACGGAGCTTATATTCTCAAGGAGGAGACAACATGAAACGTATATGTAGCATGTACATATAAGTATGTGTAAAGCAAATGGAAGGCAGTTTGGAGGATAGGCCTACTAGAAGCTGAGAGGATCAGAAAAGGCCCCACATAAGAGGTGGTGCTTCAGCTGAGCTTTGATGGGAACTAGGGTTTATAAACAGTAGAGGTAGGGAGAGGATGCATCCCAGGCATAAGGGATAGCCAAAGCAAAGGCATAGCTATGTCTTCATTTTCTATGGTGGAGGGAGAGGGGTAAAGGTTGAGAGAGAAAAGAATCAAAGTCTTCCAATGCTATGGAAATCTTCAGAAATCTCTCCCATAGGAGCTTGCTTCAACCTAGGTTCCCATCCACATGCCAGAGAATGAGTTTTTGGAATTACAGAGCCCCCCAAAACTCTCAATTAAGGATACAAAAGAGCTGTTGAAAGAAAAGAAACTAAAATTCTCTCTCTTCTCTTTTCTCCTCCTTTCTCTCTCTCTCTCTCTCTCTCTCTCTCTCTCTCTCTCTCTCTCTCTCTCACACACACACACACACACACACACACACGCACACACACACACACACACCACCTACCAATGATGTAGCTGATAAAATGATAGACATGGAGTCAGGAAACCTTTGTTCAGTTCCTTCCTTGGATTCTTGTTAGCTGTACAATCATGGATAAATCAATCAACTATCTACTCTGCACCTCAGTTTTCTCACCTATAAAATGGTTATCCTAACAATAGCCCACTCACAAGGTTGTTGTGAGGAAAGGGCTTTTGCTAACCTTAAAGTGCTATGTAAATGTTTAAGTCACTATTATTATTATTCCCAAGGGAAGAAAAGTGACAAATTAGATTCTAGCATTGCACTGTACCACGGAAAAAAGGATGATTCAGAATGTGGCTGCCAAGTGGGGCAATTACAGTGCAAGCAATGTTTGAGGCTCTTCATTTCTGGAGATGATGAAGGTTTTGTCCCAGAAGCAATAAGTCTCAGAGGGGACTGGGTGGTGGTAGAGAAGCCACATAACTTTTATGGCCTCCCTGACTGGCTGATTCATTGAGTAGACATGATGGGCTACCCAGACGATGCTGCTAAATATCCTTGTCTAGCCAAAAGTGGATGTGGAAAAATGGAAACTGAACAGTGCTAAATGGCAGCCAGAGGCAAGTGCATTCACAAAGCTCACTTCTATAAAGCAATCTGCTAATGTACCTTTAAAACAGTAGCGGTCATTTGTCAGGGAGATAGTAAAGAGGACTGAAGGATAATTTACAACATTCTGGTCTAGGATTCTGTCCTTGCCTTTAATAGAATTCCCTGAAATGCTTCCAGGATTAGTACTAAGCACGTTTAATGGAAATTTAAAACTCAGTTCTTAAGAAGCACAATGTCAATTCTTATTCAGAATCAGAATCCTGTTTAAAGCTCTAAAGGATCATAGAAACAGAACTGTAACCAAACTGGTTCAGAGATCCAATGCCCTCATTTTCCATCTGAGGAAAGGCTCAGAGAAGTCACATGACCAGTATTGGTCATACACTGGCATCATTGGAACTGGAATGCCTATTTCTCAATCACTAATTCAACAATCTTTCCAACAGTCAGAGGTGTTTTCTAGGAAGTAAAAAAAAAAGTTTTGGGGGACAGAATCATATACTTGATGCACAATTCAAAAATTAAGTGCCTTCTAACCAGTCCTTAAGGAACTTACGTTCTAGTGGGGGTGGAAGTATGATGTGCCCGGATAAGTACAATACAAAATTAAGAGTACAATAGGGCAAAGGAGAAATCCAAAGTGTTCTAAGGAAAAATTTGACAAGGGATAGAACACCTTCAGCTTGAGAAGACCAAGGAGGATTCAGAGAGGCAGCAACTGAATTCAACCTTAAGGAAGAAAAGGAATTTAATGGGTAGAGTCGAGGAGATCATAGATTACAGATGTGGAGAGTGACCCCATAAATACAGAGAAGTGGGAAAAGACAGACCAAGGCCAGGTAACAGTTCGTCTGTTCTAATGATAGCTAAATAGGTTAAAAAATGTTCTTCAAGGACAAAAGTATTCCAGGACGTGGGTCACAGTACGTATGGCTAGAGAGTAACATACGCCTGGCTCTCTCCCTTCTAATGAGTAAAATTTGGCATGATTTTCAAATATGTCCACATGGCAAGTATGGCGATCAAACTTGTCTTATTAGTTGTCTGTGTATTTTGGATACCAAACCCTTACATGAGAAATCCAATACAAAGATTTTTTCCCCTATTCTACCACATCCGTTTGTACACCATTTCATTTTCCTGTAATCAAAATTATCTCTTTTATTTTTTGGAACTTCCTCTATTCCTTGTTTAGTTAAGAATTCATTCCCTACCATAGCTGTAAAAGATATGTGTTCTACTTTTCTTCCAATTTTTTTTAAACTACGATTTTTTAATATAAGGTCAACATATCCATTTTTAATCTCCTGTGGAATAAATATAATGTAAAATGTTAGTCTAAGCCTAATTTCTGCCAGACTGCTTTCTACTTTTCCTGGCAGTTGTTATCAATTATGGAGCTTTATAAAAAGCCATTTATGCTTTCAGGTTTATCACTCAGTTGAGTCCCAATGTTTCCAGTTCTCTTTGGTTGAGTCTTTCCATCGATCTACTTCTCTGTTTTTAAACCAATCCAAATGGGTTTTATGGCTGCTGCTTTATAACGTAGCTGGAGGGCAGAAAGTGCTATTCTTCCTTTATTTCTATCCTTTGTCATTATTTCATATTTTTCATTATTGCCCTTAATATTCGGATCTTCTGTTTGTCCAAAGGCAGTTTTCTTAATGATTTTGAAAAATATTGTATCAGGCTCTATAAAAGATCCCTTTGATAATTTGACTAGTATAGTATTAAAGCTATAAATTAACTTTGAAGTTATTGTTATTTTTGCTATCTGTATTTTAGTATTGTATTGGTATGGACCAAGCATGAGTACCTAGTATATTTCCAGCTACTTAAGCCATTTTCTATTTCTTTAAGGAATGCTTTGTGATTTGTTGGTGAAGTTGTAAATCAGTACAACAGTTTTGGAAAACAATTTGGAATTATGCAAATAAAGGAACTAAAATGCCCACATCCTTTGAAACAGATATCCTACCATAAGGCATAGACCCCAAGGAGGTTACAGAGCAGAAAAAAAAGTTCCCACATATGCCAAAATATTTACAGTAACACTTTTTGTGATAGCAAAGAATTGGAAACAAAGCAGTTGTTTATCAGTTGAGAAACAGCTAAACAAACCGTGGTACCTGAATGTAATGAAATGTGACTGCACTTTAAGAAAGGAAAAAAAATGATACAGAGAAACATAAAAAGACTTACATGAACTGATGGAGGATGAAGTAAGCAAAGCCAAGATAACAACATAAGCAATGGTTACAACAATGTAAATGGGAAGAAGAGGCAGTAAATGATGGTTGAATTGAACTAATAAGATTAGGATGGTAAATTTGGAGGTGGAAGGGACCTTGCAGATCATGTACACAAATACCCTCATTTTAGAGATGAGGAATCCGAGGTCGAGGGAGGCTAATTTACTTTCTCATCACAAAGAGAGTATGAATAATAGCTGGCATTTATTTAGCACTTTAAGAACAACAAAGCATGTGACTTGTATTATTTCATTTGATCCTTATAATAACCATGTGAGTCAAGTACGAGGGATATAATTATTCCCATTTCAAAGATCAAGAAACTGGCTTGAGGAAAATGCCCACAGTCACACAGCTGGGAAGAGTTGAAGGTGGAATTCAAACCCAATTGTCTCTCAATTTCAAGTCTAGCACTCAGGCAGGCTATCTTTGCACTCCTTCTCCAAAGGACTGAAGCTATACTTATGTACCTAAAACTAAGTCCTCAGGAAAACCAGAGCTCCATTCATGAAAAGGGTCACCACAAACTTCCACCTGAAATCTCTGTACTACCCCATGGTATCCTTCTGTAAGAAAGCGGGGTAAGGGGGGAGCAGTTTTGTTTCCACAGAAAGTATCTCTCTTCCTCTCCCTCCCCCCAAGTTTTAGCAGAATGTAAGTCAGGTGACTGGTTAAAACTGGTTATAATAAGAACTCTCAGGTGAGAGGCGTGTATACAGGCTTGTATGCATGTTTAAAGGAGCCATTTGAGGAGGGCACGACATAGGCAGTCAGGGGGTTGTATCTGGCCAATGAAGAGCCTGGCAGGAGATTCGAAAGGGGAGTCAATAAAAGGACTGGCGTCCATCTGAGTCCTTTGTACTCTCCTGTACTCTGTTCAGGGGACAGTACCTATTAATTCAGATGGAATAAATGTAAAAAATAGTTAAATTGCCCCCAACTCTACTGCTTGGATGGCATCCTTTCTCATGAGAAAGAATAATAAATGCCTTTTTTGATTTTGGGCTCGGACTCCAAACTCTTTATTGTGTTGTTGCACGCAATTCTTTGACTGCTGAGTTTATACCCAGAACCTCCATTTGGGAAGTACCTATGCCAGGCACTCTGACTCCAAAGTTGGTTTACCCATGACTCCCAGAGAATTACTTCCTGAATTCTCATCCCTTACAAGAGTAGTTCTCTTTACCCCTTTCAGCTCACTTTGATGTGATGTTCTCTCCTCTTGGGAAACAAGCTCCTTGAGGGCAGGGACTACCGTTCTGGTTTTGCCTGCATTTTTACTCCCAGCACTTAGCAATGCATGGCATTTTTGTTCATCCTTTGCTTTGAAGAGGTGCTAGTCCTCCCTGGGCACTCCATACATACATAAGTGCTTAAAATATGCTCTATTTATCTATCTATAAAGATCATTGCCTTGAGAGATTCAAATATTTCTCAAGTCATGGTACAAAATAAAACTATCAATATAGCCGTACATATAATTTTTGTGTCCAAAGAAGGCTAGGGGGATGGAGGGGAGTACTAGCAGTAATAGAAAGGAGACTCTGAGGTACTTGAAGGAGGATGTTGGTTATTATCTTCTTTCTATTTACAAGAACTCAGTCTGGAAATGTTCATATTCTCTATTTTTACTTAAGCTGGGTTGCTACAAAAGGAAAAAATCCGATTTCTAATTGTTCATCCTGTCCACACAATTTCCTCCCTTGCAGTGCCTATTTTTTTGCCCCTTCATCTTAAACACAAATTGCTGAGACATTGTTGGCTTTTAACACTATTAAATAGTGCTCTGTGATATTCACAGACAAATCAGTGTCTTTTTAGTTTTAAAATCATGACATTATTTAAATCAGAACAATTTCTTTCCTCCCCACCTCCAGTCAAACAATATGGATTCTATCAAATTACCCATAATCACCTGAACTATCAGTTGGAGGTTTCAAGCATATATTATTTATTAAAAGGCTTAAATCAAAAAAGATTTTTTTTTCAAAAGTAGGTGCATTTAACTGCTGCTAAAACTACTTCAAGGCTAGAGAGTATTATTGTACTTGGACAAATTGTTACTGTGCATTTTTTATCTCCTTTTTTCCTGGCTAAAATGGTCCCGTGATTGAGAAAAAGTCCCCCAACTGAATGTCCTATGAGTAAGGGGCACAAAGGTAGATCTTAATGTCCTGAATTTATGGTTTAGCTTGACAAGCCATGAGTCCTACCGCAGGGAGATCACCATTTTAGCTACAAATCAGGAGAAAAAATAACGTGATGATGTGCTGAGCACACTGCCCCTAAAGAAGAAATCAGAAGCCACATATGCAGGGTTATGAAAAGTTTAAAACGTCCTCCAGAAAAAAGAAATCCAAACAGAAAGGGGGATAGTTTCTACAGTAATGCCATCATTGTTTCGCTAAAATTCCATTTTCTTTGAGAGTTCGCTCCTATTAAGAAACACAATAACAAAAAAGACCATAAAGGCAGCAGAAACAAAGTCGAAATTATTCTCAGCCGTGCAGCATGGTACAATGAGAGGAGTATTGGCCTTGGAATCAGAGAAGCTGGGGTCCACTCTCAGCTCTGCTATCTGCCAGCTAGTCTGACCTATACTGTACTAACTAGTATATGATTAACCCCTTTTGACCTACTGGGTATCCTCTAGCTATAAAATGGGAATAAAACTTGGACTATTGAAATCACCAGGGCTTTGGTGAGGATCAAATTACTTCAGACTTAATATTTACCTAGTGCTTAAAGTATGAAAATGCTGTCCCAAGTTTTATATCTTTTAATCCTTTATATCTTTTTACCCCATGAGGTAAATCCTTTGATTATCCCATTTACACATGAAGAAACTGAGGAAGACAGAGGCTAGGTGACTTGCCCCAGGCCACATAGCCGATAAGTGTCTGAGGCAGGATTTGAATTCAGGGTCCCCTCATTTCAAGTCCACTTTTGTTGTTGTTAATTGTTTAGTTATTTCGGTCATGTCTGACTTTCATGACCCCATTTGGGGTTTTCTTGGCAAAGATACTGTAGTGGTTTGCCATTCTCCTCTCCAGCTCATTTTACAGATGAGGAAACTGAGGCAAGCAGGGTTAAGACTTGCCCAGTGTCACACAGCTAATAAGTGTATGAGGCCAGATTTGAAATCAGGAATATGAGTCTTCCTGACACCAGGCCTGGCACTCTACCCAATATGCCACCCAGTTGCCCCTACAAGTCCACTATAGAAATGTAAACTGCTTTTATTGTTGTTGCTATGTGTGATATCATCTCTCAAGTGATACTAGCACAAGAACGAACTTCCATAATGTTGAAAAACGTTTCTTTTGAATGTTAGTAGCATTCCAGAATTGGAAAAACATGTCAGTTCCTTTTCTTGTCATAAAAAAGATCAATTTCATTTGTTGTTAGCTTACCTATATGGTTATGCTAAATGATAATCCTACTGTCAATATCTCTTCTTTTCCATGCAATATTCTACTATACTTCTAATAGGGTCTAAATTTGAGGGCATACAACTTTACAAATCTAAAGAAATTTCAAGGGGGAAACTTTTGTTTTAAATACTGAAAAACACTAAAATCTGAACCAATCACCTGCTAGTCTATCCTTTTGCAATCAGAATAATTTTTTTTTTAAATCAGTGAATTGATTCTGACTAGCAGGAGCACATGGCTGCTTTGTACACTAAGTGAATCATAGTTTAGGCTGTGGAAGTAGACTTCAGTGAGCTATTACTAGGCTGCACTATCTACAATCTAATAAAATGATTAAATGACCATCAGTCACTTTTCCATTATAGAAATAAAGTCATTTGCCACAAGGACAACTGAAAAATTACTAAATGTTCAAGTGACTCTTGCTCTGTACCAGCTCTATTTTGAGGCAGAATTATTAAATGACCTTTGAGAAGCATCCCAGTGAAAATAATAGCAGTGGCCACCAAAAAGTTTATTTAAAAAATATAAATCTTCATCCTCTGTTATGACTTTAATACAAGTCAGTGAGGTATATGGAAGGGGTCCTCAGACTTAAGAGAATACAGTTTATTGATTGATATTTCCTGTACATGGCTTGTTTGTACACACTTCTTTACTTGTTGTCTCCCCACTTGGATTGCAAGCTTCTTGAGGTCAGTGACTATCTTTTTCTCTTTAGGTGTTCCCAGTGCTTTGCACAGTGTCCAGCACATAGTAGGTACTTAGAGAATGTTGAAATACTAACTATAAGAAAAGAATATGACGGCTTTTGGTTTAAATGTTTAGCAAGCCCCTAAATCTTGTGATAATGTTGTTTAGTGGTACAAAAGACATCTTGTTATGGAATCTTTTTAATGGAACCTTGAAAGGCCTTGTTTGAGAAAAAGCTTAAACATCATTGTGATATAGAAGAACTAAGGCCTGTGGCCCACCTTTTCTCTCATACCTGATATGCAATGTTTGGGGATCATTCCTCTATATGCTTCTTCCATGTACCTCAACAATGGTACAATGATAAACTGCTAAGACAGTTTAAATAGAGCGAGGGACCTGACAGGTGATTTTCATTAGTATAAGACATTCCCAAAATCAACCAGTTGCCAAATCTCATCACAGTATCTCCTCTCCATTCAAACAGCCATTAGCCTAGTTCACACCCTCAACACCACTGGACATGAAGACTGCAATAAATCCTTAACTGATGTCTCTGCTTCAAATCTCTCCCCTCTCCAATCCTACCTTCAGCTGGCCAAAGTGACTTTAGGTCTGATGATGCCATTTTCCTACTCAATAAACTCTAAAGGCTTAGGGTCACGTATAAGCTCCTCTGTTCAGTTTTTAAACCTCATTTATAACCAATCAACCTTTCCAATCTTCTTATACATTATTCTTCTGGCTTTCTGGTCTTCCTCACACAAGACTCATCTCAGTCTCCAAGCCCTGACATTGACTGTCCCCAAAGCCTGGGATATGCTCCCATCTTTTGGAATCCTCTGTTTTCTTAAAAACTGCTAATATAACACCTCCTTCTTGAAATGTTTCCTAATTCTTCCAGTGAGGAAAAAGAGGTTATATGACTTAGCCAAGATCATATGGGTAGTTAAGTAACAGAACTAAGATTTTAATCCTGGTCCTCTGACTCCCTATTTCCCTCCCTTTCCTTTCAGGTCTCTTTCTTCCTCAGAGATTTAACAAGGAATCAAGGTAAGTCCATACTACAACAACAAAAACAAACACTTAGAAAACTTCAAAATTCAAGCAGAAGGTTAACATTAACTAAACACCAACAGAGGGCAGATGTTCCCCAGGCAGAGGGAAAGCTATTTTTCACTTCCCTTCATAACTATCTTTAGGACTTAATCCTCTAGCGAACCAGAAATGTGAATATAGATTTATTGTTAGACAGCACACAATTATCTAATGTCAGTGATGGGGGTCGAGGACATAGAAGAAATCAATGTAAATTAAATCTCTAAGCACAACATGCATCAATATACGCATTGAGACTTGGTGACAAAGGCCTTCTTGGTTCCTTGAACCTTGATGAGTTGACAACTCCTTTCTATAGACAGTCAACTATTTAAAGCACAGTATCTTGATTATCTTGATAGTATGAGACAGGAAATTTAAAAGATCTGGCCTCTGAAGAGTAGAGTGTCCAAGGGGCTCTTCTGTGACCCAGGCAAGGCAGAATGCACTGAGGATTAGCTAAAAATTAACTGGCAATGAAGGAGAGAAAACCTGCTGTTGTGAGAATTTTTTTCTAAAGGTTAGGGCTCTTCCTAAGCCTGAACAAGAAGGAAAAGGAAAATATAACTACAATTTAAAAAAAAAACCACTTAGACTAGAGTCATGGCTAAAAAGTTATAGGAAAGCCTCATATACTTTAGAAAAAGATTGGAGCTCAAGCAAACTGACTCAGGTGGTCAGTTTTCTTTTCTGGAAAAAAAAATCATGGATTTAGGGTGTGTATATATGAGCACACATCTAAGTGAGCACATGAACATGCACACATGCAAGTGTGAACTGTGAATTTTGATCAATGTACTCCGTAAGAAAGCTGAAGGACATCTGCTTTAGACCTTCTCACTGCTGTTCCTCCTCTCTTAATGACACAATTCTCATCAAAAAAAAGCATTCACTATTACCTTTGGTAGGTTACAGCAAGACTATGGAAAATATAAACTAAGATCTAAATAATTAAGGATTTAAAATAATTAAACTCATGATAGCTGAGGTTGGTCTTTGCACCAGTCAGACTGTCAACTTGCATTTATTAGGAGTCTACTATGTGTCAGGCATTGTGCTTAGCACTGGGGCGATAAATAAAAGCAAAAGAGTCCCTGTTCTCAAGAAGATCATGGTCTAAAGCAGAAGATAATATGTAAACAACTACTACATAAAATCAAGGTATAGACAGTATAAATAGGGAGCAATCTCAAAAGGTTCCTTGCCAAAGGTCAGACTTTAGCTGGGACTTCTTGGTTGAAGGCCAGGGAAGCTAGGAGGTAGAGAGGAAAAGAGAGAGCATTCCAGGTATATGGGATAGCCAGTGAAAACACTCAGAGTCTGTAGATGGAATAGCAAATTTGAGAAACAGCAAAAGAGAGCACTTTACTGGATTGCAGAGTTTGTGGAAGGAAGCAAGGTATAAGAAGACAAGAAAGGTCATAAGTGGCCAAGTTACAAATGGCTTTGAAAGCCAAATGGAGACTTGGTCCTGAAGATGATAGGGAATCACTAGAGTTTGTTGAGCTGGGGGATGACATAGTCAGATCTTCATTTTAAGAAGATCATTTTGGCAGCTGAATAGAGGATGGACTGGAATGGAGAGAACTTTGGGGCAGGGAGACCAACCAGCAGGATGTTGCAGTATTCGAGGCATGAGAACCTTTACCAGGGTGGTGGCAGTGTCAGAAGAGAAGAGGGGGCATAGATGTGAGATTTTATGAAGACAGAAATGGCCAGATTTAACCAATGGTTGGCTACGTGGGGTGTGAGAGTGAAGAATCAAGAATGACATTGGTGTGACTGGGAGATAACAAAAGTAATAAGGAAATGAGGAAGAAGGAAGGGTTGGGAAGAAATGAAATCAATTTTGAACTTAAGAAGTGTTTGCTGAGCTAATTAATAATATAAAGTACTTTTTCCAGATATTTTCACAAGTATGGGTTAAATAAAATAACTTAAAAATACTTTGGGAACATTTATTAGCATGTAAACAACTAATGTGTTGATTATAAAAATACAATGAAAGTTATATCTATTCCTTTAAAGCAGTTACAGTCAGAACACTACTTGGGAGCACCATGACAAGCCTTAGTTAAGTATATCAACTTTCTTTTAAGGTATATCTTCACGATATTCCGTAATTTGAACTTTTTAATGAATCAGATTAGCCTTCTTCCCAGGAGCCTGAACCAGTGATGTTTTATCATAAATCTTTTCTTCATGGAGACAAAGGCTAAGAGCTGCTGGGCCTGCACTCGAGACAATGTCATTTGGATGGATACTAGGAGATCGGAATGAAATGCCCCATTATGGACGATCTCACCTCGTTTTCTTTCTCCAGCCAGGGGTGATGGTTGTTAATCTTAAATTACTATGCTCACCCTATATTATTATTATTTTTTTAAGTTCTGGGCTGACAATATATTGTATTTTGAGAATCTGATTAAATGACCCAACAAACATATTGAAAATTATGGACACATTTCATTTTAATTACTTTCACAGTCCTGAGACATTTACTGGCTAGTATCTGACACATTTATTACCATAAATGATAAGATCTTAGTCTCCTTCACACAAAGGAAGTTAGTAAATTAATAATCCTTTACATCACAGCAACAAAGGCAAAGGGACCCCACAGAGCATGTAGAGGAAGACCAGGAAGAGAAGAAACTGAGGCAGTTTGTGATGGCCTTTGACAAACTACTGTTTGTATTCCGAATTTAACTAAAGGAAAATACTGAATTAGGCCACAGTAAAAGAGCACAAGACATGTTCACAAAACAAAGAAGTATTACATATTCCAAATATAGCACAATGGTTGAAATTCTATTACAATTATTCTATTACATATTATCACTCATTCTTCTCTGAACTGTTCTAGAATTGCCAGGGGGGTGGGGGGGGGAATCTGTGGCCTTGAGGTCACATGTGGCCTTCTAGGTCCTTGGGTGCAGCCTTTTGACTGAGTCCAAGTTTGTATTAGGAGGGCAGAGTTTATAATCTCAAAGAGGATCATAAACATGTCTGAAAGGTTCGGAACCGCCGGATACAAGAAACTCTCAAAGTAGAAGGCAGAAGAATCAAAACATATATTTAGGCTCCACAGTAACCAACCCATGAACCAGCAACCCCATTTTGATATATTGATCAAAAGCTTCCAGGCCCAAAAAGTACGCCTTGAAAGAGTAACCAGGAGGCTACAGGGAAGCATGATTGCGTAAAGCAAAATCATGCCTCCCCCTCTATGGTAATAAGATTACCCACTGGCCTGAAGTCTTTGTTCAGCTTCCTCCTGTAGGTCAGCTCTGCTACTGGCAGCTCCTGCTGCGGCTGCGGCTGTAGCTGTGGCAGCCTCTGGCTCCAACGGGAGCTGCTTTTAACCATCCAGCTTCTGCGGGGGTGTAAGGTACGCCGGGGAAAGCACAGGTTCTTTCAATCTGCTTAAGCAAGGTGAAGGGGTGACCGGGAAAGCACAGGTTCTTTCCATCAGCTTAAGCAAGGGAAGCAAGGTGAAGGGGCCGACAAGCTTACTCCAGTCCAACATACAAACAGCATTCAGTTCAGGGGAAAAAGCCAAACTAGTCAAGGCCACTTGTTGACTAAGTGCTAAGGAGCCCATTTTTGGTTGCCAATACAAAGTTTTACAGAACAAATTCTTTTATTTGGAGTATTTGTTTTGTGAAGTTTGGATTCAGTCAAAGGGCCACACTTCAGGACCTAGAGGGCCACATGTGGCCTTGAGGCCACAGATGCCCCAACCCTGTTAGACATTCTGGAGCTATGCCCCAAAAGCCACCAACCTGGATAGCCCTTGACCCAATGATATAGCTACTGGGCCTATACCCCAAAGGGATCAAAGAAGAGGAAAAAGGACTATATGGAAATATATATTATATATGCATATATAATATACACATTATATGTATATATTTATAGCAGCTCTTTCTTCCTGCAAATGACAAATAAAGGGATCTTCCTCAACTGGGGAATAGCTGAACAAATTATGGTATAAGAATGTAATAAGAATATTACTGTCACTTAAGAAATGATTTAAAGAGACAGTTTCAAAGGCACATGAAAAGACATATGAACTGATGCATAGTGAGGTAAACAGAACCAGGAGAATGACATCGTAAAGACAATTTTGAAATACTTAACTCTGATCAATGCAATGATGTATTCATAATTTGAAAGAACTGATGATGAAACATGCTACCCACCCACTGAAGAGGTGATGGAGTCAAGATGCAGAATTGGACATGCATTTTTTTTAATGTGGCCAACGTGGGGGTTTGTTTTGTTTAACCACACCTATTTGTTACAAGGATTACACTTTTCTTTTCTTCATTTCAAGTTGGGGGGGGGGGGAATGGGAGGGAGAGAAAAGAAATGCTGATTAATTTAAAAGGGTAAAATAAAAGTTACATAAAAAAGATAACTTCATACAGGTGAAAAGAGGTCATTCTAAGATATTGGACAATTCCCAATTTGTTTAAGCCTCAGTTTCCTCATCTGCAAGATAAAGGGGTTGTACTTTCAGCTATAAATCCTATGAACCTATAGTAAAAAATCCCAATTATCTGTCAGTCAGGCAAATGTTCCTGGTTATAAGATTTAACAATAAATTTTTTTTTACTAAAGAAATGTAAGTAAATAAACAACTTAATAGAAGCCTAGTAGCTAAATGAGTAAAAGCCTGTGTGATATATAGCTATTACTTCTTCTTCTGTTTACAAGTGAGAGAATTCATGATCCTCTCTTCAAGTCTAATGGGAAAACAAGGGAATAACCTTTATCTTCCCCAGGGGGACTAGAACATATCGTAGTTCAGAATTTTTTTGAATGGAGAGAAAAGTCAAGATGGTGAGCAGTACAGTGATAAATACAGCATTGTCTCTAAACTGAAGGTACTTATAGTACTTTAAAGAAGACAACAAGTACAAAAATAGCTCTAATATAAGAAAGACATGATAATAGCCTTAAACAGGTATTAAAAAAAGAACTATAGTGGTAAAAGAGATGCACAACACATCCAACTGCAGGGAAGATGGAAATTTTATTTCACAGAGAAGTTGTTATTTGAGCTAAGTCCTAGAATGATGGATAGGATGACTGGGTAGTTGATAGATAGACAGAACTGGGAGTTATGGTATTACTTGCGAAGAAAACAGCATAAACAAAGACAGATAGTTGGGAAAGCATGGGGCATGCTGGAGAATAATTAGAACCAATTTAGTTAAAAAGGCAAAGAGATATATTACACATATAGAAGAGTTGTAGAAGATTAGAATGAAAAGGTAAATTCCTGCCAGATCATGAAGGACAAAAATGGCAGAGTGAAGAGTCTGAATTTTACCCAGTGGTGGGTCATTGAAGGTTGCTGGGCAGAAGAGTGACATAAGTGAAAATGTGCTCCAAACCAATTAATGTGGCAGCATAAAAAATGGAGTAGAGGAGAGGAAGGTTGAGGTTAGCCAGTCAATAAACATTTATTAAGCACCTACTATGTGCCAGGGGCTATGCTAAATGCTAGGGATACAAAAAAAAATGGTAAAAGACAGTCCCTGCCCTCAAGGAGTTCACAGCTTAATGGCAAAATCAACATGGAAACAACTGTTTACAAACCAGCTACAGAGAGGATAAAATGGAAGTAATCAACAGAGAAAGACACTAAGATTAAGAAGTGCTGGTAAAGCCTTCTTATAGAAGGTTGGATTTTAGCTTGATTTGAGGGAAGCCAGGATAAGAAGGAAGTGCATTTCAGGCATGGAACATCTTGTATGAGGAATAATAAGGAAGAAAGCCAGTATATTAGAGTGTCAAAGAAACCAGGAAAGGAGATATTACTAAAAACAAACTGGTTTACAGTACCAAATGTTACAAAGTTAAAGAAGGGTGAGAACTGAAAAAGGGGTCACTGGTGACTATGACACTTGTTTCCATATTGTGTAAGATCAAAATTGATTATGTGATGAACAAGTGGGAACAAAGAGTATGTGTGTACACACACACACACACACACACACACACACACACACACACACATATTACTCTGTAGGTAGGTAGTAAAGGGAATGAAACATGCACAAGAGTAACTTAAGGGAGAAAACAGAGTAGAGAGGAAAATATTTTGAATAGGAGAGTACTGGCTGAAAGTGTTTATTGGTAAAGAATCAAGAGCTAGTGTTGAAGGAGAAAATGAAGATGCAAAAGAGAAAAGGAATGATCATTACAGAAAGGTCTTGCAAGAGGTGGGAGCACAGGGGGCCAAGATCTCAGGTGGAGAGTTTAATCTTGTCAACGAAGAAGGACACTTGTTGAGATATAGGAAAGAAATGATGGCTGAATGTGAGAAGTACTAAGATGGGAAAAAGGGATGTTGGGGGGAGCTCACACTGTGTGGCTTCAAACTTTTCAATGAAGTGAGGACTGAGGTCATCATGTCAGGAGCAAAGATGGGGAGTAGGAAGGAGATATGTGTCGGAGTTTTAGAAGAGCAGAAAAGGTTTAGTACAACCAGTGGTGGAAAATTTAGCATGCTGAGTCAACAGAAGATGCATAAAAAGAATAGTGCATCCATCTGAGATTAGACAGTATGAATTTGTAGTGGACCCATTCCGTAGAATGTTGTGATTTTTTTCTAGTGTTGCTTAACCGAAGATTGAGAAGAAAGGAATTATAAAGTCCTAGTGAGAATACCATGGAAATGGTCAGAAGGAAAACAAAGCAAGAAAAAAGGTATATTTATTTACTATTTAGTGAATAAGAAAAGAAGGAAGAAGTAGAAGTCAGGATGAGGAAGACATGACCATGTTCAATACAAGAGGAGTAACAGAAATAGATGGAAATAAGAAGATGGGAGTCAAAGAGTGAATTGCACTTCAGAGATCTTAGTGGTAGAAAAGATCTGGTTGAAGATGAGGTCCAGATTGTTATTACAGTGTCAGTGAATGGCTGAAATGGCATTGAAAGGAAGAGCCCTGGAGTTCAAAAAGTTGAGAGGGTATGTGCCTCAGGTATAAAAAGATATTTCCAATAGAAGTTTACAATGTATACTTGTTACCTGATCCCAAACATTTTATTTTCTAACACTAAACCAAATGAATATGACTTTTAAAGTTTACAATAAACAGATTAAGGAAGGCATTCCTTGGAATTCCAAGGAAGACATATTCCTACTCATTAAGTCAGATTCCAACCTCACTTCCCTGAAATCCCAGATGGATGGGTTTGGGTGGTATTCCAAGTTTGGGAGTTTGGGAATGTTGGCAACTGGAAAAGAAAAAGACTCCAAGAAACTCTGCTCTCCTTTAAAATACAGCATCTGAAAACTTGCTAAATTAAAATCCTTAGTCCAGAAAGGCAAGTCCTTTTACAGTACTGCTTTTCACATTGCCCCAAAACTAGCACATTGTCCAGTACAGAGTAAATGCTCAGTACGTATTTACAGAATTGAAATGACTGAGTGATCTTCTACTTGTGTGCTACTAACAACATAATTAAATACCAAAAATTCCCCAAAGATACTGTGTATAACTGAGTGGCTGTTGAAAATCATTTGTTATGCCTATTCTATTTTCAAAGAGAATGTGGCATCTAATGGGATTAATGTCAACTCACATCAAAAATGAAGCATAAGGTATATTATCCAATCCAGCTATCCAATATGATTTACAGAACCAAAGATAAGCGGTTTTGATGACTTCATCTTTTGAATCTCTCTAAGATAGTGGAGGCCACAATTCAGGATAAAGTCGATCTATTGTAGGTTATGTCTTAATGAGTTTAATTACTAGAGGTAACACCCAAGTGGACATATTCCATAAGCAATGGGCCAAATAGAACAGGATAGAGATTAGGGATGGATATACAGATTTAGGAGTTTTCTGCACAGATGTGATCATTTAGCCAATGGGAGTGACTGAAATTATTAGGGGACAGAACATAAAGACAGAAGAAAAGAGAGCCTAAAAAGAAGCATTGGGGGATACCCACAGTTAGCAGGTGGGAAATGGAAGATGAATCAGCAAGAGACTGGGAAGGAACTATCATACAGGCAGAAAAGCCAGAAGAGGGGCATCTAGGTAGTGTAGTGAATAGGGTACTGGCCCTGCACCTGAGTTCAAATGTGACTTCAGACACTTACTGGCTATGTGATGCTGGGCAGGTCACTTGACCCCAATTGCCTCAAAACAAAAAACCCCAAAAAAACCTAGAGGGGAATATTCAAATAGAGGTAGTCAAAGGTGTCAAAAGCTATAGAGGTCAAATAGGATAAGGACTAAGAAAAAAATTATTAGATTTGGCAACTGGTTATTTGGTATTCTGAAAAAGAGCAGTTTTAGTTGACTGGAAGCATTGAAAGCCAGAATGCAAGGATTCAGAAGTAAAATTTCAAACCACATTTTGAAAGGTAACTCTCAAAGTGCTGCAGCACATTTTTAAAGAAAGGACCCTACTCAATTCAACAAATATGCATTAAACGCCTACAATTTATAGAAGACCAAGTGAGGACCAGGGAAGATACAAAGTTTAGACAAAACATATCTTTGCCCCCATAAAGTTTAGAGTGGAAAAAAGACAGTGTTACCTACATAGATATTTCAGGCAAGGTGATGGAAAAGGTCTGGCTTCTCCAGTTCCGACAGTCCTCCTCCTCGAAAGCCCCTACCCTCAGTAAGCCACTCTGCTCTGCCTTAGGGTGATCACTCCGAATTCAGTTTCACTTTCCATACTCTGGATATCTTACACAGAAATGTGTCTAGGGACAATGGTATGAATGTAATACATGTCCCAAAGGTGAGTTCATTATCTCACTGGCCTCTTCATATGTAACTGACCTATTCAAGCCTCTTTCTAGAGCCCCAGCAGCCCTGTATTTTATATATTATATGATATATTTATATATATTAGCCCTGATTTTTTTTTGTACGTGTCTTGCTGGGGTAACCAATGAAAAAATTACAAAGACAATTAAAATAGAAGACTACATCAAAATACAATAAAAGGTTCTAATAATGATAGATAAAGTTTATATAGTGCTTATATATAGAACTTTATATATAGTACCTCATTTGAGGTATAAAACCCAATGCTTGGAAGTTTGATAGGGAAAAACATATTTAGGCTAGTTGGGATTGGGAAGGCTTCAGACAGGAGGTGTCATATGAGATGGGCTTTAAAAGAAGGGTAGCAGGTGGCACAGTGGATAGAGTGCTGGGCCTGCAGCAAAGAAAACTCGTCTTCCTGAGTTCAAATCTGGCCTCAGATACTTACTGGCTGTGTGACCCTGGGCAAGTCACTTAACCCTGTTTGCCTCAATTTCCTCATTTATAAAACGAGCTGGAGAAGGAAACGGCAAAAACCTCTCCAGTATCTTTGCCAAGAAAACCCCAAATGGGGTCAGGAAGAGTTGGACAAAACTGAACAACAATAATTCAACAACTGCCAAGAGCAAAGGAGAACATTCTAGGCCTACAGAGCACTGCAAGCAAGGGCGTAGAGACAGGAAAACCACATGGTGTGTCCAAGCCAGGGAACAATCTAGTTTGGTTCTATTATCCGGAGGAGAGTAACACATGATAAGGTTTGAAAGTTAAAGTAGCAACTGATGTAGGAGGTCCCTGAATGCTGGGTGGCTGAGGAATTTGAACTTTACTTGGTTGAAAACACGGTGTCATGGGACATTTTGAAGCAGGAGTCACACGGTAAGAACTATGGCTAATGCACAGTATGAAGAAAGATGGACTGGCTGGTGAGAAAGAGCAAAGGTAGGATGATCTAACAGGCCATTCTGAGAGTTCTCTCCATTAGTGCAACTCACAATCTATCCATGCCTGCCCATCCAGGGAAAGTACTACCCATGTCCTTGCAAAAGTTCATAAGAGAGGACCTATCCAACATGCTGAAGGCCCTCCTTGCTTTCTCCTGACATTGTGAGGGTACTAATAAAACATTCTGGCTGTGCACTTGCCATACCCTGAATTTGCCATGTGACCAGCCCATTTTCTCTTCCTATCCTGTAATTCTTTAATCACATCTTTTACATCTAGTTCTCCTTCCAAGTTTCTCAATGATTATATGTTGCAGCCTGCTTACAATCACCATGCAGCTTGTCATTGCCCTCTATGTGATATTCATCTTTATTTCCTTAGAGGCAGTTGTATTCCAAGTCTTGCTGCCATATAGCAACACTGGTGGAAAGCTGAAATTGAAGATAGGTCTGGCTTTTACTGGAAGCTTGGGGTGAAAAAAGAAATTTGCAATTTTCCTGAAAGCTCATTACCCTCCTCCTGTTCAACTCTGAATCCAATTTGCTGTCTATCCCAGATACACATATAGTTGGGACAACCTCTGTAAAGTTCATTTCAAATGCATATTGAAATCTGGGCAACAGACATTTTTCATCCACTTGGTCTTTCTTGTTTGGATGGAAAGGTCAAACACAATGAGTGATTACAAATCTCTTCCTGAAGTCTCTGCAATTTCCTGGGCTTGGTACAATTAAGATAATATCATCCCCAAACAGGAGACTCTGGAGGACCTCACCACCCACAGAGCATCCCTCTTCTGTCTGGACTCCATGATGGAAATTCTCCAGAAATAACCCCTTTCAGCACTGCTTTAAAAATACGTATTGATAATAAATATCTAGCAAAAAAGGGAGATTTATGTTCGTCAAAGATACCACTGACGGGGTGCTTGGGTGCTTTGCTTGGACCACAACTTTAAAATCACATTTTTCCCTAGCCTCAAAACACCATCCCTGACAGTTTTCTCCCCAGCCCATGGACACTATGCCTAGCAATAACTCACGAGTGGCCCTCCAGTAAGACAAACTACCTTTCCCCACAATTACTCATAAGTAGGCCCCAATAAAACAAACTATCTTTCCCCATTACAAGAACAAGTTCACCTCTGAGGAAATTCTCTTGTAAAAACAGAACTATCTTGTAACCATAGCATTATCATGTGTTGATTCCCAAACTTATCATGTTCATTCCAGAGATCAAGCTATAGACGTCAACTCTCAAAGCTATCTTGCTACAGATGTAAGAGACCAAAAGTACACCCCTGAGAAACCGAGTCCCCCTGGTTTCTAGCAGTGAATGATACTAGTGACCAAGGTTTTAAGTTATCACCTAATTACCATATCTATCAGATAATCCACTATTTTTCCTATATAAGCTTTAGCATCATTCCTATTAAGTTGCAAGTTCCTTAAGGAATGCAACTTAAGGAATGGCATTACAATAAACCTTTGACACCTTGACTTCACTAATGCTTGAATCCATGAATCCATGGATTCCATGAATTCATTCCAAATGATCCTCTCCTATACTTCAATCCTTGAGGGGTCCCTGAAACTCCCCTCAAACCTCCTCACCACCATTTAAAATGGCGTTACGTAGCACCATAAAGTTGCAAACCATTTACATATATCATTGCATTTGAGCTTCGACTCCCATGAGGTGGGTACACCACTCATTTTACAGATTAGAAAAATAACTATTAGAGAGATTAAGTGATTTGTTCATTGTCACATAGTTGATAAGTGTCAGTGGCAGGATTCACACTCAGGTCTCCCTGATTCCAAGTCCAGCACTCAGTCTTAGTTTCCAACAATCATGGACAAATTAACATGCGGCAATAGTTCAAAAGTCTTTTTGCTGTATAGTTTTACTCGTCCTGTCAAAAATGATCAGAGTGTTCAAGAAGATCAGGTTACTTACATTACAGTTGGAGGAGCCATCAAATGATGGATAAGAGCCATCTGGCCAGTCTGCAGGATCCAAGGTGCCCGACTGCCTGTGCTGGGCCTCGTATTCCTTGAGCTGCAATGAAAAGACACTTAAAACAAGGGCCAACACACCAACCAGTCACAAATTAATTACTTTGGGCCTCCTTTTTCATGCTACTGCTGTTCACTAAATAGCAACAGAGGACATGGTTTCTAAAACTGAGAGGAAGACACATTCCCTACGCCATGGGGTATAATCTAAACCAAACTGATAGGTAGAAAGAAATTTCTGCGTTGCCTGAAAAGCTCCTCATTGTCTTTACCATTATTTTCTGACTTCCAACATCAAAATTTTTCCTTGATAAGTTCAATAACAAGGTCAGACAAAATCTGCAGCAATTCAGAAACAGGCTACGGTCTGGCGTGCGAGTGACTACTGCCCACGCAAGTCACATACACCCCATTTGTAAACAGATGCTGCACAGCATTCCACGGTAATCTGTACAACAAAGGGATCCTGAAATATGTTTAAAATTCTTTTTTCTTCCTGGTTTGAACTCTGGGTCACCAGTTCAGTATAATTGCATGATAAATTTGAGCATTTTTTAGCAGGAAACAATGAAGACAGGAAAAGCAAAGTATGTAGCACACCTTTCAAGCCATCAAATAACTTTCTTATGTGATGAGCTTGAAGGGTAAAGATGGCAAATTAGATGAATGATTCTACATTAAACACAAGATCTTTTGGTAGGATATCTCTGCAAAGTTTCATGCATGCTGCCAGAGAGCAAGAATGGAAACTCAATCCTACTGCTTAACGTGAGTATACACAGAAGGCTGCTCTTCCATTGATGTCTTGCTCTGATGTGCTGCTGGTGTGTGGTAGTGACTTTGGGTCTGAAAAGGTTGTGAGTGAAATTTGTAGCAGATCCTACCACAGTCGGATGCTCTGAGGCAGGCCTAGCAGCAACTGTCAGAGGATCAGCCTGGCAAGATTTGGAGACGTTTAACACTGGGAAGTTGGTCATCAGGTGAGGGGCTTTTTTTTTTCGGGGCGGGGAAGGGAAGCACAAGGAGACTCCTAAACTCATAAAAGACTGTTTGCTAGAGGTGTGCAAAATTTCAATCTGTATCAGTACCCACATTGATGGAATCATAGAGTTTGTGAAGAACAGGAGGAAGGCACTGAAATGGAAAGAATATGGAACGTGGAAGTCAAAGGACCTGAGCTGTTCTTCCTGGGCTTCAGTTTCCTATAAAGTGCTTTGACTAGAAAACCCCTAATCCAGCCCTTCCAGTTCTCCATCTATGTTCCTAATGATTGCTTCATTGGGGAGTGGGGCAGGGCAATTGGGGTTAAGTGACTTGCCCAAGGTCGCAGAGCTAGTACCTATATCAAGTGTCTGAGGCCAAATTTGAACTCAGGTCTTCCTGACTCCAGGGCCAGTGCTCTACTCACTGCGCCACCTAGCTGCCCCTTGCTTCATTTTTTTATATTCATGTCCCCAGTGCTAAGCATGGTAATGCTCACAGATAGATGGTTAATAATGCTTGGCAGCCAGGTGGCACATCAGATAGAGGGCTGGATGTGGAGTCAGGAAGACCTACATTCAAATCCTGTATTTACTAGCCATATGACCTTGGACAAGTAACTTAACCTCTGTCTCGCCTCAGTTTTCTCAAAGGTTAAATGGGGATTATAATAGCACCCACCTCTCAAGGTTGTTGTGAGGATCAAATGAGATAAGGTGTTTTGCAAACCTTAAAATACCATAAAAACACTAGCTATTGCTGTTATTGATTAAGTGGTGATTTAAAAAAACACAGAATTAAAAAAATATTATACATGGACTTGGATACACCCTAAATCAAATTTCTTTGTGAAAGAAAACAATTTAGGTACAGAAAAACATTAATAGGATAGCCCATAAGATTGGGTAATAGCTTTCTCCACCCTTTGAGGTACTGCCTTTATCCCTAAACACCAGGGTTTAAAAAGATAAAGGAATTCCACTATATTTTTTTTAAATTAGCAAACATTCTGGGTTTTGTGTTTTCATTCATATTCGATCTATCTCCAGGGCTTTGAAGCAACTGAATAATGATAGAGTTGTTTTGCATTTAAAATATAGCCAGTCTGACCTCCTCATTTCTAGGGCTAGAAGCTGGGTCTCATATATTTACTTTTAGCCTGGAACCGTCTTTGCCTCATAACATATTAAACTGCCTCATTCTCATCATTTATACAGGTCCTGAAATCCCCACATCCTTCATGAAGTCCTTCTGTTTGTGTGAACTGTGTCTCCATCCCTACAGCTGCCCTCCCTACTCCTCATCCCATCTGGCCCACTCTCCAGCAGTCTCTTAAAGGCACATCCCCATCGCTTCAAAACGACAGAGGTACTTCATTACTCACACACGTAGGTGGTTTCTATTTATTCTATCTATCTGACTTTGTAATTAGGTTTGCCTTAACTTGGAGGTCCCTAGAGGGTCAAAGTAAAAGTAATTCTCTTTGGGCAATGCCTAGCTTAATGCCATGTGTAATTCAGCACCTGATGATACATGTTTCTTAATGATGCTGATTTCAAAAAAATAATGCCATCTTATGATTGTATTGTACTTTATAGTTTATGAAATTCACAGATGCCTTCAATTTATAGAGAACTGGGCCTGAAGTCAACAAGCCCTGAGTTCAAATCCCATGTCAAACATTTACTAGTTCTCTGACCCTAGACAAGTTACTTAATGGGGGTAACAATAGCACGTACCTCCCAGGGATGTTGTAAGGTTAAAATGAGGTAATATTTGCAAACAGCTTAGCGCAGTACTTGGCACACAGTAGGTTTTAAATGAGGGGTCAGCTAGTTGGTGCTGTAGTGTACTAGGCTTGGAATCAGGAAGACTCATCTTCCTGAGTTCAACTGTGCCTTAGACACTACTAACTGTGTGACCTTGGGCAAGTCACTTAACTCCGTTTCCCTCAGTTTCCTCATGTGTAGAATGAGCGGGAGGAAGAAATGGCAAACCACTCCATTATCTTTGCCAAAAAAAAAAAAACTCTAAAAGGAGTCACAAAAAGTCAGACATGACTCAATAACAACAAAGGTACTATAGAAGTGCTTATTCCTTCTTTCTTTCTGAGAAGTGCTCAACAGACAACTGGCCACTAGGGAATTATTTTTTCTCCCCATAGCACATCAGTAAACTATCTGCTAAAGAGGACAGGGAGAGGTTAAGATCTGCCATTGACAGGGGGAATGTGAAGAAGACTTCACAGATCCTTGAAACCTTGAAGCAAATAAAATTTTTTTCAAAATTAACTTGATCTAGTTATAAGGGGTTTTTTTGGGGGGTGGGGAGGCAATTGGGGTTGAGTGACTTGCCCAAGGTCACAGAGATGGTAAATCCTCCTGACTCCAGGGCCTGTGCTCTCTCCACCATGTCACTTCACTGCCCCAATCTAGTTATAATTTTAGGAATATAGTGCACTATCTTGTAAAGCAAGTTAAGGACAAAAAATTCAAGTTGGAACTTTTTATATTACAAAATAAATAATACTATTTCTTACTTTACCTAAACATATATTCTTATCCTTATCCCATGGCCCTGATGCCCTTAATTTCAGGATTCTGTGGTTATATTCTATCACAGTCTCATGGATCTAAAAAGGACCTCAACGGTTATTGAGTCCTTGGATCCAAGGAGGCTTGTAATAAAACTATCCCAGATATCTGGCTTCCTGTTTTAGTCTCAAAAACACGGGGATTGGGGGAGAGCTTATACTGTTGTTGATTATTTCTGGTTGCCACTTATAAAAAGTTTTCCATTATGCTTAATCTAAACACTCTCCAGCTGTAACCTGAATCTATTTTTTTTTTCTTATTCTAACCTCAATGGAGAAAAACTATATCTGTAAGCTACGCCCATTTGAGGGCATTTCTTATACTTAAAAACAGTTCCCAAGTGGCCAATCCGTTTTTCCCTTGTTAGATAAGTTCCTATTAAATTCTCAGGGCTTCCTCCTCTCTGGTCCCATCTCCACTCCCCACTTGTAAATCTTTGGATCACTTAGCCTTTATACTTTAGACCCTTTTCTGCAGTAGTATCCTTTGGTGTTTAAATCTAAATGCTGGAAAATCCCTTGAATAAAAAAGGATTCAATGACGTAATTCTGAAGTAGATTAGTAAGCCATATAAACCGATAATCAAGAAGGGCACAATCCAGAAACACTCGCTTTAATAAACAGCAATAATGATAGCTAACAGCTAGCATTTATATAGCACTTTAAGGTTTGCAAAGTGCTTTATAGATAACATAATGGTAAAAATAATAGTACTTACAATAATAGTTAATATTTCTATAGTGTTTACTATGTGCCACGCACTGTGCTAAGCTTTACGCTTTATAATTATTATCTATTTTGAGTCTCAAAACAACCTTGGGAGGTAGGTGCTATTATTATCCCCATTTTACAGGAGAGAAAACTGAGGAAAACAGAGGCGGATTAAGTTTAAGTAACTTTCTCGGGATTACACAGCTACTAAGTGTCTGAAGCTGAATTTGAACTCAGATCTTCACAATTCCAGGAGAGGCACTTTATCCACTGTGCCACCTAGCTGCCCTCTAAGAAATCACTGAGAGAGGCTTTTGTATTCTGTCCATCCCAAAATTGTTTAATTTGCTATGTTTTTATATTTTCAATTATTTATATTTTCAACACTCGACAGCACTCAATTTGAGAGCTCTGGGAATTTTTTGCTCTCCAATACAGCAGAACTAAAATGTATGATTAAACAGCAAAGCAAGAAGATTGTTATGGGCTTAGTTTGGGGCATACATTCACTGGATTGAGGGCTTCTTAAACTTTTTCCACTGGTGACCCATTTAGTTAGTGTTGTATGATCTGAGGGCATGCTCAGTGCAAAATACGTATGCTTTGTGCTCAGAACCAAGGCTACAGTGAAGCTGTAGATGCAACACAGGCAAGAACTGTCAGAAACACCTTGGATTCATTATACATTTGGTTTTGAATTAATTTTTGTTTGTTATGTTAAGAAACCTTTTATTGTTTTTTTTTTTTACTATTTTTTACTTTATTTTTTCATGCTTTTTTTTTGTCTGTGTCTTCTTTCACAACATGACTAATATGGAAATGTTTTGTATGATTGCACATGTATAACCCATATCAAACTGCTTCCCATCTCCAAGAGGGGGTGGGGGGAAGGAGAGAGAGCACCCAAAGCTCAAAATTTTAAAGAAATAAATGTTAAAAATTATCTTTACATATAATTGGGGAAAAATAAAACATTACTTTTTAAAAATTGCTTGTTGATCTATATGTATTTAACTCAACTGAGCCTTGCATCAATCCTTGAAGAATACACTCATTTTACAGATAAAGAAATTGTGACTCCAAGAGATTAAGTGTTTTGTTTCAAATTACACAATTGATAAGCTTTGGAAGTTGGGACTTGGCCCCTGGGTAAGTTGGTGTTCAGTTCCAGGAGCCCACATGTTGATTGGAGAAAGGAGCAGCAGGGGAAAGGGGTAGGTATCAGGATGTGGATCTGCTCAATTCCCTCTTCTGAGATTGTCAGATGAAAAGGTGCCAGAGATATGTAAATTATTATTATTATTGGTTATACAGTTTCCTTCCAGCCCTGCTGCAGTGTGCTGGGCCCTCGCCAGGTCTCCATGGCTTTCCTCCATGCAGCAAGAGCACCTGAGCAGATGAATGGATGAATGAACAATATACAGAAATCCTCCAGGAATCCGGCCAAGGTCAGGGCCACATGGCTGCACCCTGGAAAGGGTGTATCACATCCCTGTTGGTCTTTCAGTCTTGGCTGGAGACAAACTTGAGATAAGCTGTATTCCCGGTCAGGGAACCAAAAATGAAGAGGTTAAAGAAAAATGATGATGGTAGGGAACCATACGTTTCTAGGGGTGCTCGTCACCCCAAAGTACCGACACGCTGGGTCCTGCCAAAAGAATTCGACTCAAGCCTTCTCAGCCAAGGGAAAAGACAAAGTTTATTAAGGGTTGCCATAAGGATTGTCTTAAGAAATCCCCCCCTTTGTGACACCTGTTTTCACAAGCGTACCAGATTCAATTTGAGCTAGATTGAATCTGAGCTGAAACCTTTTATTGTAGCCAAATTTTTCACAACTCCAAATTGCAACCTACGGTTTAAGAAGCGCTGGATTAGAATTCTCAGGCTTTAAAGTGCTTCAGTAACACTTTGAATTAACGATACCTCAATGACCTGAATGCCTTTGGGAAGCTTCTAAAAGTGCCCATCTTAGACTGTCATTTATACCCAACCAACAGGCTCAAAGGAGAAATCACTGAGTCAATCATCTAATTGTTCTATTGTCATAATGCCACTTAACAAACTTTTGCCTCAGTACAGCAAATGGGTACTCAGTAGTTTAGAAGTTAATACATCTAAGAGCACCCAGTGCAGCTCAAGGGAACATCTAGCATGATTAATTAATTTTAAATAAGAGTAGCAATAATAACTTGAATGCAGACCAAAAAAACCCAGAGTTCCCAAAGATTTTTGTTTTATTTTAGCTTAAAAACTACAGAAACATCAACCTTTAGACCAAGGGGGTCTCCAGCCATGGTTTGTGGGGTAGACCTGGTACAACCCATATTTATGACATTATACCTCTGCTACTGTTGTGATTCAGTGACTGTAATAATTTTCTCAAATGAGATAATGTCTGTAAAAACCCTTTTCCAACTATAAAGGACATATAATGCCAGTTGTCGTGGTTGTGTTATTGTTATCTTAAACTACTAATTTCTGTCTCATCAAGGGAGCATTCTCCATCCTTCTGTCAATTTGGCTTAAGAGCCTTCTGTCATGACAAGCAATTGTCCTTTGTATTCTATGGTTTTTTTCCTAACCCTCCAAAGTGCCCTGTAACTAAAAAGTCAGAGATTTATGTATTGGTTAGCCCAGTAGTTATAGACAGATAAAGAGATAGATATAGATAAATATATAGAGAATATATAAATATATATGTGTGTGTGTATAGATAGGTAGATATAGGAAAGGAGATATAGAGATAGATATAGAGACAGATATAGACAGAGGTAGATATATATATATGTGTATATATATATAGATAGATATAGATATAGACAGGTAGAGAGAGATAGATAGATTGATTGATTAATACTTAAGGTATTGTGCCTGGAAATGTCCTCTAAGAAGATGAGACATGGCTGTAATAGAAACATAGAGACTGGTCTGTAATTCCATTAATTTGTGTTGGTAGACAGCTGAGTATCATAGTGGGTAGAACATGGTCTTGGCGTCAGGAAGACCTGAGTTCGATTTCTGCCATGGATACTTACTAACTGTGTAACACTGCTCAAGTCATTGACCTCTCTTAGCCTCAGTTTCCTCAACCATAAAATGGGGATAATAATACCATCCTAGCTCATAGCTGTTGTGAGGATCAAATGAAATAAACATTTAAAGCGCTTTGCCAACCTAACACACCCTATAAATGTTAGCTATTACTGTGGTTCTTATTATTACTGTCATTATTAACATAATAGCTCCCTATCCGGTCATAATAACGAAGTAAAATGGACATCACTATTATTTGTTAAGAAAAAGTGGTCTTGGCACATCAAATTGCTCACCATCTCAAGGAGGAGGGAAGGGAGCGAAGGATAGGAGAGAATCTGGAGCTCAAATTTTTTAAAAACAAATGTTAAAAATTGTTTTTATATGAAACTGGGGAAAAATAAAATATTATTCAAAGAAAAAAAAGAATAGTGATCTTGGACACCACCAAAATGTCATCAAAAGACCACCTTGACCAACACAGTCCTATTCTCTTTAATATTCAAAAGTGACTTAAAGTAAGGTAAGACAAGCAATAGGAAGTGTTACACCATGAATGTGCAGTATCTTACCCTGGCGAGGGCTTCCTCAATAGTGATCATCTTCTCTTTGACCATCATCATCAGCTGAATGCGTTCTTCATCACTCATTGTTATCTCACTTGCCACATAACCAACATCTTCTCCTGGACATAAGAAAAAGGAGGGAAAAAATATGTTTGAGAACACAGATTGCCAAAAGACCTAAATATTAATGTCACAGAAGTAACCATGCTGAGTGGACTGGTCTCTCTTTGGATTGGATTCACGGAACAGTAAGGTGGCGGTATTGTGTTCGAATTTAATAATAGCACATCACAGCTTGGGAACCAAGTAAAGACAGAAATGAAACAAAAAGGGTTCTTCTAAGCTGCTGGAAGTTGGGAGACCCACCAGGATAGTTTCAGACTCAAGGACATAGGGAGCTTTTATTTGCCAGTGGGACTATTCCCTTATAGTACCCCGCCCCCCCCCCACCAAATCACGGCATTACAAAATGGTGTAGGGTTCCCTGAGCTTCTTTTACTTTGATATTGATGAGACAAATTATATTACCCAGAAACCACAGGGAGTTCTGGCAAAATAAAAGAAGGACTTGGTACCAGGGTGAATGGAAGAATAAAACAAAAAGAATGAAACTGTCAAATGAAGCTGATGAGTTATTTTATTCACTGAACAGAATTTCTTCATGGGACAAAGGAAAATAAGTGAAATCACACAGATGACCCATTTTTTTTTATTCACTAAAAGGTTGTTTATAAATATTTAGATGTCCACAAATATAACACATGCAACTCAGTTACACTGTAATGGCTGGGGGACTGGACAGGAGATCAGCAAGATTTTGCTTCAAATCCTGCTTCCAATACTCAACAGCTCTCTAACAACAGGAAAGTCCTTTAGCCTCTCCGAGCCTCTGTTCTACCATCTGTTAAATGGGGATAATAACCCCTATAATGCCTACCTCACAGGATAGTTGTGAGCCTCACATGAAATGCTGGGGGTGATGTGCTTTACATTCTCTAAAGTAACAATTGGTGTCAAACTCAAATAGTGACAGATCCTTGCAGGCTACACATTGACTGAGAAAACCACAAATTAACATTATCTATGTTGTATCATATTTTTATTTATTTTTCTAAATGTTTTCCAATTGCCTTTTATTCTGGTTCCTGAGGATTTGGGGCCACATGCAGCTCCACTCTTAAATAACATATATGTCAGTTATTTTTAACAATATAAGGGCATATATACGTGTGTACATACATACACACATATCACATATACATATATACTTGTATACCTACATATATACATATTCTTATATGTGTGATTTATATAGATATATGACATATACATAAATGCATGCATATGTATATATCATCTATCTATATATCTTGAAATGAATGAAGGGCTCCCAGTATAGCAGATAGAGAGCTGGCCTTGGATTCAAGAGAACCTGGTTTCAAAGCTGCTTCTGACACCATACTGGTAGTGTGATCATGGCCAGCTATCTCCTCTAACCTCCCAGTGTTTCCAGGCAACTCCCTAAAATTAAGTTTCAGAATAGTTACTGATTTCATTGGTAGAGGGAGCTCCTTACCAGGACCACACCAATCACTTAATATTTATTATGCACTTACTACATGCCGGGTACTGTGGCAAGCACTGGTCTGCCTCACTTGCCACCACCCCCAAATGTGTACACACACACATACATACACACACACACACTACACCATTAGCAGCTGTAGTTTTAATATGATAATGCCATATATGTATGTATACCAACAGATATGCACATACATACACAAACATAAATGCATTATGATCATAAACAAGGTTCTGAACTATAACAGGCTAGGTGCTTCCTACTCAACATTGAAAGCATCCAGAATTGCAGCTGAAAAGCAAATCCCCTTGTTAGGTTACTTTTAAAGAGCTTTCCTACATTGCAAACAGATTCCTGTCATCTTGAATATATTGAACCATGTTAGCAAGGGCTGTACTTTTAGTCAGCATTGTGGGAAAGGAATCCATTTGTGAAAGTGTGCTGGCTTTAACAGACAGACTGGGAATAAGTTGCATTGTAGTCACTCAGCTTTCTTTCCCTGCCCTGTCTTTCTAGTACCTCCTCTACTGACTTCTTAGGTCATTAAGATTCTCATCTATGGCTTGCCCTTGCTGCACAGAGGTAGGGTGAAAAAGTTTGGTTTCTAGACACGTAGGGACAAATTCCAGCCAGTGGTGGTTCTGGATCTGCTCTCCCCCTATGTTTCCCTTTGTCGTTTCCATATCACTGTCAATAACTACACAGCTACCACCCAAGTGCTCTCTGTTCCCCATCTATTTGAAATAGAGAGGGAATGGTGAATATGGAATGGTAAATAACTATGGTATTTATTTTACTACTCACTTAACCTCTACTTGGGGGGAGGCAGGACTGAGAAAAGAAAAGGAACTGGGCTGACTTTGTGGTGGTGCTTGTTTTCATCAATGTGGTCTGGGAAGTTTTTACTATTCACCTATAATGGGGTGCTCAGATCCGAAATTGAGTTATACTCTTGAATGATTCTAGGCGGGTACTACGAAGAAAAGGCTTGATGGTTCAAGCCTTTCTCCAAGTCTGGAATACGAACGACTCCTACAAACACAAGCCAGCCAACCTCAAAAATAATCCACACCAAACACAGCCAATAAATACAGGTGTGTTGGCCCACAAATCCATGCTGTTGGTGTGAGATTTTCTACTCCCCTTCAGTTTCTTATAGAAAAAGAAATCTTGTGAGCAGAGAGGTGTATCCAAGGTTCCATGGTTCCTACTTGCAATAAAAACCATGGGCACATCAACAGCATGCAGTTCTAATTTTCATATGACATTAACCAAAGCTGCCCACAAGTCAGCTGTGCTGGATTCTGAAAAGTTTCGTGTAGTGCTAGCAAAGCATAACACAGCAAGGCCAAGATGTAATATTTACTATGGGAACGACAAGACAAAACAAAGCAAAGAATGGAGGTGGGACTGCTTTCACAAGGCAGGATGGGAAAATCCCCATGGTGTAAGGCATTTAGACAGTTCTCAGAGGCAATAGGCTCCAAGTTATTCCCTTTCCCAGGAAAATGTCAAAAGTGCAGGTGGTCTCGCGAACCATCAGGAAAATAGCTGATTGTTTTCTAGAGTGAGCCAATGCTGGGAAAGTATCTAACTATCTACAATCATTCAGGAGGAGGCAGAGTTTTTTTTTTTCCCCCCTGGAAAGAAGAATGCATTTAGAGTTTGAGGAACTCGGATTCAAATTTTGGGTTCTTCCACTTATGACCTATGTTGACTTAGATAACTTACTGTTCCCCTCTTGAAGCAGCTTAGGTGATGTGGTGTTTAGAACGCTGGCCTGGAATCAAATCTGATCTGAGACACTTACTAGCTATGTGATGATGGGCAAATTGCTTGATTGCCTCAGATCCCTCACGGTAAAATGGGGATAACAATACACCTACCTCCCCACGCTGTGAGGATCAAATGATAAAGTGCTCAGCACAGTGTCTGAATTAATTTCTCTAAATAGTAAGAATTTTTTAGCATTTCTACTCCACTTTCTTAGCACCAAGTTATGCAGAGCCCAAGTCGCGAAGCAATCATAGCCAAAAAAAAGAAGACTTCAATTTATCTTAATGGGTGCTATACAATGAGCTCTTACAGCTCACAACATCCATTTTAACTTATGGAATAAACCTCTCAATGTTTGAGAAAGTAAGAAAAAAAAACAGCTTATGCAATGATACCTTGGAAGTCTGCCTCATTATTCCTTTCTGGTTCTTGCGGAAGTTCTGCCAGAAATACTTATTTTTCTTTTTCCAATCCCCCTTTCCTAAAGGGACAAAAAAGATACAAGCAATAGATACATGAAAATGAAAAGTAGATGCATTATAATTTAAAACTTGCAAAGATTCTTTTGATTCAACCAAAAGAACGATTCCCCTCTCCCCATTTTGAGATGAAAAAATACTGGTAAGTGAATACACAGCAGTTTAAAGGAAATTAAAATTGTCTGGAAATAAGAAAAGGTCCAGAAATTTAATCTAGGATATGCAGAGAAATTATTTATATTTACTCACACGAATAGACTTTTCCATCTGCTTAGAAATTTGTTTAGGTAGCATATCTAACTGGGTCTTGGCTGTGCTATTTTTTCCCTTTTCAAATTTGGCTAGGGTTATTTAGGCTAAACCCTAAATTAAAAAAGGAAGGAAGGCAGGCAGGAAGGAAGGAGGGAGGGAGGGAAAGAAGGCAGGAAGGGAGGAGGAAGGGAAGGAGACAGGGAGTGAAGGAAGGAAAGGGAGGGAGAAGGAAAGGAGAGGGGGAAAAGAGAAGGAGGGGAGAGAGGGAGAGAAGAGAAAGGAAGGAAGGGGGGAGAAAAAGGGGGAGGAAGTGAGGGAGAGAAAGATGGAGGAAAGAGAGGGAGGAGAGAGAAAAGAAGGGAAGAAGGGAGGAAGAAAGGAAGACAAGAAGGGAAGGAAGGAAGGAAGGAAGGAAGGAAGGAAGGAAGGAAGGAAGGAAGGAAGGAAGGAAGGAAGGAAGGAAGGAAGGAAGGAAGGAAGGTTAACTTTGTTTTGCTTCTTTTTTTTCTCTCTCATGGTTGATCTGAATGCATGACACCAATTACTGCTATTAAGTAAGTAGGGGAAAAAAGGCACCAGACTAGCTCACACGTTTTATGGACCCACTGAGAAGACCAATTGTTTTCACTGGTCTGTGCGTCTAACCCTCACACGTGAGATCTTAGAATGGTTCTTAAGGCCTGGGTATGAGTGGGTTCAAGGAACTTGCTCTCATCTGTACCACAAACAGGGCATGCTCTCAATCGATTTGGGCACATGACAATAGCTGAAGCTGTCTACTCTGACACAAAAATTATGATACCCTGGGGAGATCATAACATCTAGAATTGGATCCCTAGAACTCCTGTTCTACAAGTTTTGCATTAAAATTTGTGACTTCAGAGTTAAGGGGGAAAAACAATCCTCTCTCCAAATATGCCATTTTTAACAGATGAGAAGAAGCCAGTGATCCATATCAGGTATTACTAAGAAAAATGGCAAATAGAAAAGAGAAGATGTGGGTGGTAAGAGAGTGGGTTTGAAGCAGCCTATTACTCATCCTAGGAAAAAAGAACCTGCCATTGGACGCTGCAGTACATGGCATGACCCAAAGCAGCAAGGGGGAGGATTTCTGGTCTTAACTTTCCCCAGTGCCTCTGCGATCAGGGAACACAATTGCTCCACAAGCCCAGAGATTACAACCTTGCTTTTTCCACTGAGTCTAGCCTGGCAGTGACACATAACAGGCAGGGACCAGACACTGGAGCACTCTTACCAGCCTGCCCCTGTGCTAGAAAGGGCAAAACACTTGTCTAAATAGAAGACACTTCTTTAACTTACAACTCATCTCCTCCCCTCCTCCCTCCAACCAGACCAGGGGGATGAAAGTGGAGGTTGCTTAGCTAGAGGGTCCATAGATGTTCAGGGCTCTTAAAGGTTTAAGGATGTAACACTGTAACCTTTTAAAGCAAAGCGACAACTGCAATTGAAGTTTCCATGACAGCCCATGCGCAAAGCGAATACCAATAGCCAGAGTCAAAGCAAGCAAGTGGTACTGACCTATGGAGCCTTCTTCTGAATTTGATTTGTGAAGAGGAAGCCTAGAACACACAAAAAAAGAAAACAGGTTGATTAATGGGGGATCCTTACCCATTGGGAAAAGTGAAGAGTCCCATTGGTTAGTTTGCACCATCATCTTTACCCTTTCAAAAGTCACTGCCATTGTGACACAGGGTTTCCACGGTCAGCGATTGAGTACCCACTGGGCACAAGGCACAATATTAAAGAAGGTGGTTGGGCTAGGTTTTCTCAAGAACTCCTTCTAGTTCTAAGATTTTTGAATAATAATCTATAAAAAAACCATAGTGCTAACCTGAAGACAACTGTCTATTAGAAAAAAGAAATCAAATACAAATAGAAATATACACGAATACAAATAATAGAAAACCGCATCCAGTAAAGAATAAGATCAGTGGGATTAGACAATTGCTATAGAACTACGAGACGTGTGTGCTTAAAGCAAAAGGGCAGCAAAACCAAGGAGAGGGAAAATGTGATTATATCAGAGAAGGAGAGATAAAGTTGACACAACATAAGGCCTTCATAACACAGATTCGGAAGGAACCCATTGCCCAGAAACCACCAAAAGGGACAAGAGAATAGAGAGAGAGGACAAAGGATACAGAACACAAACCAGAAGGCTTTATGGGGGTTTATGCCTAATGATCAAGTTTATCAACTATCCTGGAGCAGAAAGTAGAATTCGAAGGGTATGTGAAAGAAAGCAAATGAAGAAAAAAATGGTGAAAACCATTAAAAGATAGCTCAGTGAAATAGACACTTAGGGTCAGGAAAATCTGAGTTTAAATAATGCCTCAGATACTAACTGTATGACCCTGGATGGGTCACTTGTCCTCTCTATGTCCCAGGTCCCTCATTACAAAAATGGGGATCAGACCTGATGCCCTTTAAAGAGACCTTCCAGCTCTAAAACCTGTGAGCTTGTGATCCTACTATGTGATAAGTTTACTTTTTAAGGCCCAAACGCCGTACTGTCCAGGAATACAAGGGACTTTCAGCTCTTACCCACATAAAACAAGTTGATGCCCTGCTTTGATAGGCTCAGCGGACTCTTGGCTGAGTGCTGGGCACTATTCACGAATGCAGTCCCTGAAAATCAGATGGCACTCTACTTGAAGCATAAGAGCAGATGACATTTCTTTGGGGAATGGGGAGAAGAGAGCAAACTGAATGAAAATTTGAAAGATAACCCTAGTCAACTAAGCGAAAGAGAATGAGCTAGAAATGGACCCACTAATGGAACAATTAAAGGTGAGCATTCCGAAATAACCAGATTTGTAAATATAACTTGTTTATTCCTTTTTTATATTTTTAAAATGTATAGACATAGAGAAATAATTTCTCTAGTCTAAATTTCTTGTTCTTTTTTTGGAGGAAGCCGGGGGTAGAGTGGATACTTTGAAATCAGGAAGGCCTGAGTTTGAATCCTGCCTCAAATACTTGGCTGTGGGACCCTAGGAAAGTCACTACCTCAAAAAGTCTCAGTTTCCCTCGTATTTAAATGGGAATAACAGTAGTAGCAGTAATAGCACCTCATTTATGACTGTTGTAAGGATCAAATAACTTATGTAAAAGAAGCTTCTAAGCCTTAAAGCTATCATTAAACCATTTTTTCCATTGTACATTAACTGTTTGATGTTTAAGTTCACAATAAAAACAATTTTTTAAAGACTATAATTAAATATTATTTTCCCAACCCTAAACAAAACAAATGAGCTTAACATTTTAAAAAGCAAATACTGGTATCCAGAGGTTTCTGGGAAGCAGCTATTTCAGATATCAGCCCAGTAAAAAGCAGATAATTTCCCCCCCCCTCTACGTTGATTGTGTCAGGGACTTCTCAAAGGTTATCATAAAATGTGTCAAGCCAGTTTATTTTTATTGGCCATGGTCAACCCAGTTGGACTACACAAGCTGATTATAGCTGTTCAAAAGAAAGGCTCCAAATTTATTTTCATACATTCTAGAACTTTCCTGTAGTCTGATGGGATTACTAAAGCAACTTTGGACTATAGCTGTCTTGAACTACTGAGTTACAGGGATATTTTTATTATAACCAAATTTTAAAAATACTTTTTTCTTTCTCAAAGAAGAGTTTCTTTTTTTAAAAGAATGCACGGAGAGCCTGGCCCAAACAATGTGCTATAATGATAATACTTAAAGACTTGTCAGAGCCTGAATGGGAAATATATAATTATTGATAGCTTATTCTCGAAAGTCAATATTTATACATCCTCATTATCCTTCATCTGCATGGTTTGGGTGGCAGTTGTTTTCTTAACTCCCTATGGGCTCATGCCAAAGAAAACATTTAAGAGTTTAAATGAGCATTGCATCACTATTATTTTCCTAAGGAAACTGCAACTCAGGTACAATGCTGATCTCCAAACTTCCAGTTATCATACCTATTTTAAATAAGTTTTCACATATACTGATGTTTCTCCTTTTCTATTTAGTCCTGCTTCTAAAATCTAATAGAAGGGCTGATTGAGGCATTCGGGTGACAAACCTGCGTTTCCCTGGTCTGCCAGCAGAGGACACTAGAGTTCCTTATTCATTTCAGAAAAACTCTGGGAGGAAGTGGCAACTATTTCCTTTTCTGTTTAGTTCACTAGCCAAGCAATTATATATACCAATACTTATAAGCTAGGAGAACCCCTCTCATCAATTTGCAAAGGGGGAAATGACACAGTATGAAGTTTCATTTTGATTCCGTAAACTATCCAGGCTAACAGAAGCTGGCACAGCAGTCATGTGAAATGCCATAGATTTCCTAGTTGAGACTGATTAGAAATTTAATCTGGCACGAACAGAAAATCAACTGATGTGATCAAATTCTAGATCTGGACTGTACCAGGTGGAAGGGGCCATTGACTGATCCCCAGGTGGACCAAAGTTAATGCTTTGAAGCGCAGGTTCATGGGAAGAGAACTGACCACCTAACTGTGTATCTTCCCTTCTGCCAAATGCTGTGTTCTCATCCAGGACATGGAACAATGGGCCCTGGAGCCAGGTTTTCACAGTATATTTTGTCCTTACTGTTTTACTGGAATATAAAAAATAAGTAACAGTATTGTTGCAAAAGTTGAATTTTCAGTAGCTTAGGAAGGAATAATTGACCTACTGTTAAATTTTTAAAAAGCAATTCAATGATTATTTATTGAAGGCCTATTATATTCCAAGGATTTAACTTAAAACCTAGGGATAGACCCCTTATTCCTTGCAGAGGTAGGAAACTAGAGGTATGGGGTACTACTGCATGTCCTGGGTTGCGCTGTTTTGCCCAAACTGGGTTTGGGTTTTTTTTTTTCAGTTTTAAAAAGAAATCTTTGATATAAAGGATAATACACTGGGAGAGAGAAAGCAGATACAGTCAGAAATAGATGTGATATAAAAACAAAATGGACTAATAAATAAAATTTCCCCCAAAACATAGATAGAATTTTATCATTAACAAAATTGTCCATGGGTAAATTGTCTTAATTACCATAGTAATCAGTACTACTATGATAGAGTCATAGTACTATAAAACTGGAAAGGACTTTAGAAATCAATTCTTCCAACCACTGTTTTAGAGCTCAAAACATCAGGGTTCATAGAGGTAACAGTGAGCTGCCCAAGGTCACGCAAAATTGAAGGGATGGGACTAAGATCCAGAATTTTTAATTGCAGATCTAGGGCTTCTTTTACTACACCATGCTGCTTCCACTTTTTTTTTTTTAAACAGAGTTGTATTTTCTTTGGTATACATAAGACTTTAACTCAAGGAGAGAAAACTTCCTTTGCCCCACCTAATCTCAGTCATTTTGCCTAAGACAGAGAAATATTGACTTGTCCAGGGTCAGAAACCATAGGTAGGGGAAGGGAGGCATGAAGCCTAGGTCTTCCTGACTCCCAAGTCAGCTTATTTATCCACTATGCCACACTGTCTCTTGCATCCATTTTCAGAATACTTTAAAAAAAAACTTTAAAAATCTCCCTCATAAGTTCATGAAGCACCTTATATAAGCAGCCTTTCCTTAATAAAGTACACTTAACAGAAGTTGACAAATAATTTCTGACTTAGCTTACAGATTCACTTAAGGAACAGTAGCCCCTGGATTTACACCAATACTTATGAAGCCCTGGAGCCTGAGGCAGACCATGCTGTTCAGTCTCCCTGATTAAATTTGTATAGGGGCAAAATATGATTAAAATTAATGAAAGGGACAAAGATGAGGAGAAAAGTCAGAGAGACAGAAGGTGGACAGACTGTGACTACCAAGATTATAGAAGGTGTTAATGGTAGAAAGGTAGGACCATATTGTACAGGTTGCCATAAACAGTATTTCTAGAATAATTATAATCTCTCAGTTAAACAACTGTACCATGAGCTTGAGGATAATCTAGTACTTTCCTGAGGGTTGTGCACCAATAACTGTTTGCACATTGGGTCAAGCCTTCAGTGTGAGCAACAAAGGCATCCAAAAGAAGGAGGTGATTCTTCTGTTCTCATCAGACTACATTTGGATCCATGCATTCATGACTGGATGCCACATTTTGAGGACATCAACAATCAGTAAAATGTGTACAAAAACAATTGTGACCAAAATCCAACTAGAAACACCTAGTGTCCCCTTTCCTTTTTTTTTTTTAATTTTGGAGAGGGGAAGGCAAGGCTATTGGAGTTAAGTGACTTGTCCAAGGTCTCACAGCTAGTAAGTGTGTCAAGTGTCAGAGGCCATATTTGAACTCAGGTCCTCCTGACTCCAGGGCCAGTGTTCTTCTCACTGCGCTACCTAGCTGCCCCAATGTCCCCTTTCTAACTTGCTATAGTCATTTGGAAGCAGCCTGCTCAAAAATTATATAAGATTGGTTTCATGTAAGTTCATATAAGATCTATGATTTTGCCAGGCTAGAAAACTCCCAGTGTGGGGACTTCCTCTACTTATACTGACTGGCAACTCATTTTAGAGTCTTAGCTTCCTAGGGCACTGATAGATTAAATGACTTGCCCATGGTCACACAGCCAGTATATGTCAGAGACAAGCTTTGATTCCAAATGTTCCTTACATTAAGGCCAGATCTTTATCTACTAGAGTAAGGAGTCTTAACCGGGGTCCATGCACCTTCAGAGGATAAGTGGATAGATACCAAGAGATCCATGAATTAGGATGAATTTTTTTTTTACTAACCTCTATAACTAAAATTAAGTATTTCCTTCAATTATTTAAAAAAAAATGACTCTGAGAAGAGGTCCACTGATTTTATCAGCTGGCCAAAGGAGTCCATGATACAAAAAAGGTCAAGAATCCTTGCATTCAACCATCCCGGTCTCAGCAGAGTTTGATTATTATCTCAACCTGTACATGGTATTAGCTTTGGGTTTTTTCCCTTCAAAATTAATCTATCATGGAACAAAGAAAAGCCTCATGGGAATAGAGGGATTAAAAGTCTATCTAAAGGTCACCTAATCAACCCCTCAACTTTCAAGAGGGTTAGGTGATACAGTGGATGGGGCATCATGTTGGGAATTAGGAAGACCCAAGTTCAAATCTGGCCTCAGACCCTTTCTAGGTCTGTGACCTTGGGCAAGTCACTTAACCTCTGCCTCAGTTTCCTCAACTGTAAAACATGGATTGTAACAGCAGAGTTGTGGTAAAGATCAAATGAGATAATATTCATAAGAGCATTTAGAGTAATGAGCGCATAGCAGGCATTTAATCAATGCTTGCTTCCTTCCACTATATCTAAATATTATCATGTTCTCTTAATCCCTATGCTGTTATTACTTTGTATTTTGGTTCATGAGTAAGTCCAAGAGATCCTTATGGAAAGTCTGAAATGGGCAAGATCCCTCTGTTGGATGCAAAAAATGAACAAACAAAAAGGATTCAATTTTTTGAAGCACTCCGCAATTTATCTCACCCCCACATCAATCCACGTGAGGTCCGTAATGGAAGGTTTGATTACGTCCATTTTACAAATGAGAAACCAAGGCCCATAGAGGTAAATTGATTTGTCCAAAGCAACGTAGCTAGTTAGTGGTGGAGTCAGGCGCTGGTCCAGTTGTAGGAAACAACAGCACACTGTCAGGTACTCATACTCAAAAGCTCCTTTCTTCGCTGGTCCCTCCTTGCAACAGGGTTGTATTTAACTTTGAGCTGGACATATTCTTTAAAGGGAATGCCCTGGGAGAGTGAGGATTGCTCATAGGAACTATACAGATGTTGAGGCAAAGATAATTCCCTCTGGACTATCCCCTTCTTTCTCAGTGTTCTGAATGCACACAAGACAAAGACAGGTCTTTTGGTGGTTTTGGGAAAGACCATGCAAGAAGTTACATAAGCATTATTGTTTAAGTATAAAGAACTGAGTTCTAGTTCCAGTTATGTTGTTAAATAACTGCATTATTTTGAAGCATGTCATGCCACCTCTCTGGGCCCCAGCTTCTCCGCCTTTACAATGAGGAGTTTAGTAGAATTATGGAAAATCTACAGGGAGGCAGGAGGACACTTACATGAATAGATGCAAAGTAAAAGAAGGAGAAACAGAGAAACAACATACACAATGATTACAATGATGCAAACGAAAAGAACAATGATAAAAATCAAAAGTGAAGGCCAGGCTTCTAACACCCATGATGGCCCTTCTTTGCAGAGGTTGGTTTGTGGAAATGTAACACTGCAGAGGTGGGTTAATATATTGGCTAATTTTGCTGAGTTATTTGGTTTTCATCTTTTTGTTGTTATTACAAGAAATGTCTCTCTGGGCAAAGGAAGTGGAGGGATAAATTGGGAAATGAAAGTGACAAAAAAAATCCCCATCAAAATATATCAATACTTACTTTTGTCTAGAGCAGGGGTGGGGAACCTGCAACCTCGAGGCTACATGTGGCCCTCTAGGTTCTCAAGTGTGGCTCTTTGACTGAATCAATCCAGACTTCACAGAGCAAGTTTGGATTCAGTGAAAGGGCCACACTTGTTTGTTCGGTGAAGGTCAGACAGGTCAGAGCCTGCTAGAAAGGTTTTGAGTCAGGGCCACATGATGGACTACATGACTGTTGTATCAAGACCAGCCCAGCTAAATTTAAAGAGGCTAACAACATCCACCATCATTTATAGAGCACTTTAAGGTTTACAAAGCACTTTACTGGATTCTTGAACTCATTCTATCCCCCCAACAATCCTGGGAGGCAGATGCTACTATTTTCTGCTATTACAGTTAAGGAACTCCTTCCATCTGCTGTCTCCTCCAGTATAACATGAGAGCTTCTAAAAAGGAGTGGGTTGTCTCACTTTTCTAGGTGCACAGTGCTCTGCATAGAGTAAGCCTTTATAAATCAATCCTTCCTTCCTTCCAGCAGACGACTCATCTCATAGAGAGGTGATGGACTCCAGGTTTAAAAAAATGACACATACAATTTTTGGACATGGACAATAAAGGAGTTTATTTTGTTTGACTAGGCACATTTGTTTTCTTTTCTTTTCTTTTTTTTCTGGGAGAGGGAAGGAAGGCAGAGAAAATAATTTTTAATTGAAAAAAATTAAATTAGGCTGAGAAAGGTTAAGTGACTACTTTCTCAGGCTCACACAGATAGCATCTGAGACAAGGTTTGAACTTTGGTCTTTCTGTGCCTAAGTTCAGCACTCTAGCCCAAGCTACCAACTGCCTCTAAGTTAGCTCATCAGTAAGTTGGCCACAAGATAATAAATTTCTTGGTCATATCAATTCTCAAAGCCATGTCAGTAGAAGCTACAGGCAAAATGACAAAATTACAAACCTTTGCAGTATTGAAGTAATTTAAAAGTTAAGGAAAAGTTTCTCTGTTATTGGAAAGCACAAAGTGTTTTGAAATTGTTAGGTCTCCTCAATTGTATTCCAGGAAATAAACTTCCACATTTGTTTATTTCCTGTTATATTTTTGTTTTTGTCTCTTCCCTCTTTCATCCCAAATTACTTTATTTCTGAAAGCCATAAAACCCTCCGTAGAGGGTGGAAACAGGATCTTAGCAGCCAGAAAGATATGAAAGTTATCTTCTTCTGTAATCCTGGCCAAGGGATTTGATAAAAGCTGAAGGCTTGACTCTTCCATTGAGTTAAACTACAACTGTTTTTTTGCTCTCCTGCTTTTTGGATTCCCTGCCAATTAATTGTAACCCTGGCTATTTTCACTCGGATTCTGGGCTTTTTTTAGAGAATTTATATGTCATGAAAAAATAATACATTTTATTTGAAGTCTACAGAATATGCTGTTACTAGTGTTGCAGAATTATAGTTTGATACATTATTAAAATATTATTTTGTTATGCTTTGGAAACTAAGTTTCCCCATCTAAGCTCTGTCTTCTACAAAAAAACTCCTTTCTCCAGACATAAGAAAATCAATGAGGAAATGGACTCCAATTTAAAATATTTTGTTTTATGAGAAACCATCCAGTATCTACCAGGAATACATGTTCTGCACTGCTCCTTCTTTCATCAAGCAGAATTTTATATTTATTTGGCTCATAGGTAAACTAAAAAAGAACTAAAATGTTTTCCATGGAGTTCTCCCTCTTCATTAAGGAAGGTTTTTTTTTCTTATCATAAATACTTTAATGGAACTGTTATTTCAAGATGCTGTGGTTATCCCCTCCCCCTTAAATCAGTTCATAACTCATCCATAGCTTGTTATGCTTCATTCTTAGTTGTAACTTGCTCAGAAATCCTCTTGATCAGGGGTCCTTAATCTGTGTGTATAACTAAAAAAATTGATGAGTATTTCAATATAATTGATTCCTTTGAAATCCTATGTATTTTATTTTATGCATTAAAAACAGTAATCTAAGAATAGGACCATAGTTTTCACCAGACTGCTGAAACAGGGTCCATGATACGAGAAGGTTAAGAATCTCTGCCCTATATAACCTACCTAGAAGAAACTCCTTCAAAGTTTTTTTTAGCATTCATGGATACTACTGCAACAATTAGGTGAGCCATCTACTGTTTTTCATTCATGAACCACCCAGTCCTGTCTAAATGTTTAAAGCTAAGCATGCTTAAATGTTGTCTTATGTGCAAAACCATCTCTGACAATATGGTTCAACCTACTTATATTTGACAGGTAGGTGGCATACTGGACAGAGTGCTGGGCCTGGAGTCAAAGACTCATCTTCCCCCGAGTTCAAATCTGGCCTCAGACTCTTACTAGCTGTGTGACCCTGGGCAAGTCACTTAACCCTGTTTGCCTCACTTTCCTCATCTGTAAAATGAGTTGGAGAAGGAAATGGCAAACTACTCCAGTTACCTTTGCCCAGAAAACACCAAATGTAATCACAAAGAGCTAGACATGACTTAAAAATGATTCAGCAACAACAACAACTTACATTCATCTGGCATCTTTCTATTGCCCTTCTGGGTACCAGCTTTTTTATTCTTCTAAGAATATGGTCTTTAATGATTTATAACTATCACATCCCCAGGAGACTATTGGTGTTTTTTTAATGGGGTAATCTCAGGGCAAGTAGGTGGCACAGTAGATAGAGCACCAGCCCTGGAGTCAGGAGGACTCACATTCAAATCTGGCTGAGACTCTTGACACTTACTAGCTCTGTGAACATGAGCAAGTCACACACACACACACACAAAATGGGACCATCTCTTATCAAAAGATTAGCTTTTGATTGGCAAGTATCTTCATCACAGTAAAAGTAGTTTCTCATGCAGGTATCTGTCTTCTTTTGCTTCACTGCCCCCTTCCTCCTTTTTTGGTCATATGTATTTTCTAAAAGAGCTACTTTTACGAGAAAAAACAATTCAGATTTTCTGCTCTATTTGTAAAAGTAGGTAACCACGATACTTAAGAATCTTACTCAATTGCACTGTTTTTTTACTGACTAAACTTGATAATGGAGAAGAGATATAGAAATATACCTTCCTCCTCTCAAGAGAGAAGTGAGAGATAACAGGTACAGAATGCTGCATACACTGTCAGACTCCTCTGACTGGTCACTCCTCTGACTGGTTGTACGTATCTACTTTTCATTGCTATGAAGGATGGTTCAATTGGCTGGTGGTCGGAATGGCGATGTAATTTTACAATGTAAAAATAAAAAGTGTCAATAAACTTTTTGAAATTTGAAAGAAAGAATCAAACCCTTCACCATATCAGTCCAAGCAAATAAATATCCCTTTTCTCCTTCACATATCCACATGACCACTACACTAAAACAACACCACTTTTCATTCATTTTGCATGATTTTCTTTTTCTTGACTAGTAGAATACTATTAGAATGTAAACTTCTTGAGGGTAGGAATGATTTCACCTTTGTATTAGCATTCTGGCACTTGGTACAGTATAAGATCTGGCACAAAGTAAGAACTTAATCAGTTCTTGTTAATTGACTGATTCTATGCCATTCCATTTTATGACATACCCAAATTCATTAAATTGCCCAATTCTCTAGATTTGCTCAAATTTCTGCTTTTCTTCACAAAATTCCTACAACTAACTAATCCTAGAGATTCCAGTGATTCCTAATCTTGATATATACTTTCCATAATTTTTTTTTCTAAAAGACAGTGAAGGCTGCATCCTGTGTAACTGTTTCTTTATCTAATTTATTTTTAGCAATGTACTGTTCTTCTCACTGTACTACTGCCTATTTTATCTTTACAGGCATTTGTTCATGTCATTACTAACCTTGTTCTTGGATGCCTCTAATTCTCTCCAGCACAGAGTTGTGCATTTGACTGTTAAGTTGTTATTTCATGCTGATAACTATTTCTCTCTCTCTCTCTCTCTCTCTCTCTCTCTCTGTTTCCCTCACCATCTTTCCCTCCCTTCCCAGATCTGGACTTTTATTTCATTTGGGAGGGAAATTCAGGATGGAACACACTCAGAGAGCATAAAACCTCCCCCAGTGCAGATCAGCACCTCATCCATAATTATACCTCGAGCACTGAGAGGTTACATGACTTGCCAATGGTCACACAACTAGTATGAGTCAAAGGCAAGACTCAAACACAGGTCTTCTTTTTATTAAAAATAATTTTTATTGATGTATTTTTTTCCATATCATCATAATTTAACATCATATTCTTCCCTCTCTCCTTCCAGAACACCATTTCATAAAAGTGGTTTTCTTAAGAGAAAAAAAATAGCATAATTGATTAATACATTGAAAAAGTCCAAAAACATGTGCCATATCCAATACCTGTAAACCTCCCACCTCCACAAAGGGGCAGATTGGGGGGGGGGGGTGTCTTCTCATATCTTCATTTGAGTCATTTTTCATCTTTTAAATTTTGTTATGCTCAGTTTGGGGTGTGATTGTTCTTTCCACTGACATTGCTGTAGTCATTCTGTCTATTGTTTTCTTGGCTGTGCCTACTTTGCTCTGCATCAGTTCATGTAGACCTTTCAATGTTTCTCTGTATTCAGCACATGCACCACTTTTTATAGCACAGCAATATTCCATTGTATCCATGCACCACAATTTATTCCCCAACTCACAGCCATCTACTTTGTTTCCAATTCTTTACTATCATAAACAGTGTTGCTATAAATATTTTGGTGTATATGGGAACTTTCTTTTATTAGTGGCATCATTGAGGTATAAACCTAGTAATGGAATCTCTGGGTCAAAGACTAGTGACATTATAGTCACTTTATTTGCATAATTCCAGATGACATTCCAAACCTGTTTTGCCAATTCACAGGTAGACCTAAAATGCATCCATGTACCTCTTTTCCCAGGATGACTCTAACTATTGTTATTTTTTTCACCTTTACCAATTTGCAGGGTGGGAGGTGAAATCCCATATTTAGTTTGATTTGTATTTATCTTATTATTAGTGATTTGGAGCATTATTTCACATGATTAATACTTTATGCAGTTCTTCTTTTGAGAACTCTTTGTTCATATGTTTTGACTTTTTATAGTAAATTCCAGGTCCTAACTCTAAGGGCCACTTCTTAATAATTAGCATTTTGATATGGATGCTATACTTGGTTAAAAAAAATGGACTGGTTCTGCCTATTAGTCATGTTCCATAAGCCACCAAGTAGCAGGGTTCTCAGATTTAGAGCTATGTAGATGGGCTTAAGGTAAGATTACAATCCAACCTAAAACTGATTTAAAACAAAGTAAATTCCCACTGATTTGGAGGGATGGCTATATAATTGTAATAGATAAATATTACTGTACTATGAGAAATAATAGATATGACGAATGTGGAGAAGAATAAAAAGATTTACATGAACTGATACAAAGTAATTAGAGCCAAAAGAAAATGCACACACACACACACACACACACACACACACACACACACACATTGACTACAATAATATAAGTGGAAAGAACAATGCCAAAATAATCAAAAGTGAATATTGCAAAATTACAAAGAACCAGCATAGCCTTAAAAAAAAGCAAATAAAAGAAGATATCTCCCTATACTCCTTTGCAGAGGTGATAATGTCCGTAGTTAGAAACTACTGCATATATTGTCAATTTTTTTCAATGTATTGATGGTTTTGCTGATTTATTTTTCTCTTCTTTCTTTTTTTCCTTAAAAAATATTCTTTGATATAAGGATGGCTCTCTGGGAGGGGGAGGGATACTGGTAGAAATTTAGTTAATATAAAACAAGAGATATCAATAAAAATTATTTTATAGAATACCAATTTAGAGAAAATATCTTCCTATGATATGAATATGCACATACACAAGTGTGTGTATATACATACATGTTATATATATACATATATATACATATATACACATATATGAAATGGCAAGAAAATCCTTAAAATCAAAGTTAAACATTTTCAACTATGTTTTTAAATAAATAAATTTAAAAGAAAACCTGTCCCTTTTATTTATTTAAATGATAACACAGGACCAGGAAATGTGGGAAGTGATTAGTCCTAACCATGTTCTCTATGTAGGACTACATCTAAATCATTTTAGGTATTCCTTACATTCTTAAACACTAAGAAATAGAAATGTACAATCTGAGAAAACAATTTTAATATTTAACAGTGACCCACATCTGGAATATTGTGCTCAGTTCCAAGTGCCACGTTTTAGGAAGCAAGAAAACTTCTAGAGGAGGCTGCCCAGGATGGTAAAGGGACCTAAAATTATGTCATATGGGGACAGTTTGTGCGGATGTTTAACCTGGAGAAGAAAAGACTTGATTGGGGGAAGGGTAGAGGGAAAGTTGACAATTGCTTTCATATATTTAAAGGGTTGTCACGTGGGATAGTGATTGGACTTGTTCTTCTAAGGCCCTAGAAAGCAGAACTAAGATTAATGGATAGAAGGTACAAAGAAGCAAATTGAAGCTTGATGTCAATAAAAACTTTTTAATAATTAGTACTATCCCAAAGTCAAATGGACTGCCTCAGAGGGAAATGGTTTTCCTCTAACTCAATGTCTTTAAGCAAAGGCCCAATGGCAATTTGTAGGGTAAATTGTATGAAGATTTTCATTCAGGTATGGGTTGGTCTCTGATGTTATCTTTCAATGCAAAGATTCTGTAGGTCTGTGGACTCATTGATGAAGTCACTCTCCTCGCTGCTGTAGATCACAATCCATCCACTTTTCCCTCAAACTGTGCCATTCTTGTCCATGTTCATTCATAGCCTGTCACAGACAACTTATCCAACTTGCTAGGCGGACTTATTCTAGGATCTTATTCTTAGATTTTGCAGCTACCATTGAAGTATTCAATCTGCTAAATATATGTTATCCTCCATTTGATACATATTGGCTGTGTGACCCTGAGCAAGTCACTCACCTTCTCAGTGCTTAAGGGCAGGTAGGTGGTATAGTAGATAGGCCTGGAGTCAGGAAGACCCATTTTCTTGAGTTCAAATCTGACTTCAGACACTTACTAGCTATGTGACCCTGGGCAAGTCATTTAACCCTGTTTACTTCAATTTACTCATCTGTAAAATGAGCTGGAGAAGGAAAATAGCAAACCATTCTAGTGTCTCAGCCAAGAAAACCCCAAATAGGACCACGAGTCAGACATGGCTGAAATGACCCGAACAAGCTCAAGACAACCCTTTATGACTCGAAGTTGCAGAGAAGGTGTTCACCTGTACTGGTCAAGGGAGTTACCTCAACCAATAGTTCTTTGAACCTATGAAATTACGGGTCTAGTCCCTATCCATATACATGTCATCTATCTGTACCCATCTTCCTTGCTATACTTTAAACTCATTTTCTTTTGTTCATTGCTCATTGAAGATGATGAAGAACTGTTTGGCATCCTGAAGACACTAGAAGTAGAAGCTAGAATAGCTTTAATAGATAACCAGGAATGTTTTAATGAAGAAAAATGGTGGTTCCCCTAACACATACTGGTAGGCACCTCTGGACTTGCAAACTTCTTATGATGGTCAGTAAAAAGATGGTTCAATTTCTAGACATATGGTGGGTTGATTCTATGGGATCGCTGAATGGACCACAAATTTGATATGCCAACTGTGTTGCTCTAACATTCATTGAATCTGAAACTCCTTCACAAATGGGCATTGAAAGTGATTTGTGTTCTTCCATTCATAGCCTGATAACTTGTACTGAAAGTTAATGATGCAGTGACACTTGGCAGAAGTTTGAGAGCTGCGTGTCTGAAATGCAGCCAAATGACATTACTTCTCTATCCAGACCCCTTGGTTTTGCTGTGCTCTGATATATAGCTTCATTAGGACTACATCTCTAAAGACTGCGTTAACACACAGCTGGAGAGATCTGTGGGTGTAGACCCAGACAGGGTGGGGAAAATTAAATTTATGGTCTACTGTAGTCATCTTACAAAGTTTCCAAACCCATCCCAGTGGCTTTCCCATTTCCTCACTGTGGGTTGTAGCTGTCTTCACTTGGGATGTCATGGGTTTCTCTATGGGTCTAAGAAGTAGAAACAAGAAGTACTATCTTAAACATGACTTTGGTTTCTTCTTCAATACTGAAAGGATTTGCTATTTTGTCAATGTAGTTGTTCCTTCTGCTGATGTGAATCCCAACCTCTTATAACTTGGGAGATGGATTTTGTGAATAGATGTGGCTGAAAAATTCATGACCTTGCAGCTAACTTAATGAGAAGCCTTTTCTAACCCAGCTAAGCAAATCTTCAGATGGCCTTTATCACTTCGTTTGTACACAGAGCCTAATTAGCTTAGTAATACCTGACAGAGTTAGTGTTCCACTGGCATAGCCTTTGACAACTCATGGCACCTTTAGGTGCCAGTATGACAGCAGAAAGACTTTAGTAGATGTTGATATCAAAATTGCTATTTAATTACAGGAAGAAGATTTGGGAAATCATGCCTTCAATGGAAATAAGGAAGTTGAGAGAAGCAGCAAGTTTTAGGAGGAAGGTGACAAGATCAGCTTCAAAACACTGAGTTTTAGGCACCAATGGGACATCCACGTGGAGATGTTCAGTAGACAGTTTGGCATTCAAGAGAGATCAGCTCAGACATATAATTGAGGCCATAGGTTGTATATGAGCCAGTAATGTGAATGAATGTAAAAAGAAAAGAGGGGAGAGAACAGTGCATTGGGGAACACCCATATTTGGGAAGAAGAAAGAGGAGGATGAACCAAGGAGACCAAGAAGATACAGTCATAACCAAGAGAATGTGGTAACATGAGGTCAAGAGGAGCACTATCAAGAAGGTGTGGTGATCATTTATACTTCAGAAAGGTCAAAGAGGATAAGAATTGAGAAAGGATTATTGGTTTTTGAAATTAATAGGTCATTGGTAACTATGGAGAAAACTGTTCCAGAGCATGATGGTGATAGAGACCAGATTATAGAATTTGGCTATTTCATGTGTAAAGGAAGAACTAAGCTTCAGAAATAAAAAAAAAAAAGTCTTTTTGCTTTTTAGCCCTGATGATCTTAGCCCAGGTAGTCATTCATTTCAGTCTTGATTCCAGGTAATCGCTCTGGTTTTTTTTTCCTTATGTGCTCACTGAAGATTTTATAAGATATTGCAGCATACCACATGAACAGTAAGATATCCTCAAAGGCAGGAAGAGCTGGGTTCAAGTCCTAATTCTGACACATGTTGATTCTGTGACCCTGGGCAAATCACTTAACCCCTCAGTACCCTCAAGAAACTTTTTAAGACCACAAATCGTAGAGAAAAGTCCCTGCCTGCATTGGTAAATGGAGTTTGCCCATCTGGGACTTCCTTATACCAACAAAAATATAGGACAATCCTTAACTCCTCTTAAGGGATAAACTGACCGCGTTGTATCTGAAATGCTATGAATCTACTGCCATAAATGAGAAGGGGTGGAAATGTAATCAGATTTGGTTTTAATGATCATGGGTATTCTAAAGGTCATTTAAGATGTTAAACCTAAGCCAGGAGCCAAAAAGTAAGACTCAGTCAATAGGGTTTTTGTGTGGCCTTTTAAAAGCTATGCATGTGTTTTGGTTTTTTGTTTTGTTTTTTTTTACATTGTTTACATTTTTAAATGGGCTTGAGTTATCCTACAAATGGAGCTGAAAACCCTCCTTTTTCTTCCTCTCTCCAGAATTTACTGCATGTGCACAATGAATAGTTCAGGAAGGGCCTTTATACATGAAAACGCTGCTCAGTCGCAAAGCTCTGAATGAAGCAATATAAAAAACATTTGCATGCTCCTTTGGAAGGCCATTTGGTTATCTGTATGCCTGATGCAGGACCCAGCTCCATAATTGGTGTGAAAACTGCCTGCCACTATAACTGTTACAGGGTGAATATGGGATAATTTATCTCAACAGAAGTTGGCACAGGGAGGAAAATGGGCCTTTAGTATTCTTATCAAATTTGCATGAGCCCAAAGGGAAGGCAGGGCTGCAAGGGCCCTGACCTTACTGGCATCAGCTTGAGAATGGGGGAAAGACAGAGGGGGGAGAAGGGAAGAAAAGAGGCTCCATTCAATTATCTCCTCATTACGTTTCCATAGTGATGGCTCTTTAAGCAGGTCAAAACTTTCTCAGTGGAAACAAACACCGGTTCTCATTCAACATCATCCAAACAGGGATGGCCATGTTGGCTGCTGGCACTGTTGGAGCCCAGTTGAACCAGGAAAGAGATCTATAGAAGCAAGAGTGGCAGAGCCTTTCTCTGCATCAGCTGCTCCAAGGAGTAGGAGGGAATATTGGTGTCAAACAGTCTCTAAGAAAGCTAAATGCTCTTTCACAGCTGGGAGCCAATCTCGGGCAGCCATGGGGCTCTGTATGCTTCCCCCTGCCCCCACCTATACACACACACACATATCACTCTCACACATGGCTACTGAGTGGTCCTGGTTAGCTCTGGCTTAGCTCATCTGACTCTGGGCATTGGCATCTTATTAGCAGGGATGGCCCTTCCCCCTGCTGCCTCAGGGACTCACCCTGGTCCTGCTCATCACATGCTAGAGACCAAGGTTAGCTGGCTGCCTGCTCCATTGTGAGGATTATTGTGGGAGTTTCCTGCCCTACTTCTCTTAGGGGGATGCTTTCTGTCAGGCAGCATGAATAATTTGGCTTCCAGTGAATCTAGGCTCTAACAACTAACCGAGCACAGTGTTATATACCCGCTTTTGTGGAGATCCTTTGATTCTCAGGCACAGATGATGGTGAATTTCTATTATAAATGCTGTGAAAATCTCAAAGATTAAATCATTCTTCTCAATCTTCTTTTTTTTAAAGACTTCTTTTTTTAAATCTTGTTAAACTGTTGTCAGTCTGTTTTTGCATATAACTGTTGCTTTGGTCATTCCAAGCGCTTTTCCATTTTTTTCCACTGGTTGTACTTATGTCTTGCTTCACATCCGCTGGCCATTAACGCTCTTGTTTTACTGCAGATGAGCTCATCATCACCTACCACAGATGACTTGGGAACCCATGAAGAGTTGTTGGAATCAGCTATGATAGAATTTGAGTCACCACAATGGTGAAGTGACCCAGAACTTCTAAGTCTTATCACCCTGGTGGGAGTTTGGCTACTAGGCCTAACTTTGGAGATCATTCCCTTGGTGCCTTTCTAGATCATTTTACCATTGCACTGATTCAAATAATCTCAGATGGTATTATTGCTGGTGGCCAATGAAGCATCTTAGAGACCAGGTGGTCAATTCTGAGAGTATTACAGATTTACTTTTATTTCTACTTTCCTATTCCCTGCCCCACCCAAAAAGAATCTGAAAATTTTCAACAAAAATTACTGAGTAGCAGTGAGTAGAGCACCAGCCCTGGAGTCAGAAGGAGCTGAGTTCAAATCTGAAATCAGACACTTGACACATGTACTAGCTGTGTGACCTTGGGTAAGTCACTTAACCCCAATTGCCCTGCCAAAACAAAAAACAAAAAATTATTAAGTTAAAACTCGGCTTACAATACTCTTGGCTTGAACTAGCTAGGAGGTTTTGCAATAGCCAGAAGAGAAATAGTCTTTTAGGGAAAGAAGGAATGAGTATAGCTGTACTGTAGAACCTAAGCAAAACCTTTTCCATTTCTGCTGTTGTCTTTTCCACAGGTGTTTCTCAACTCCATCTGTCTTTGTATCTCCCTGCCAGAAGATTTAAAAGTTCAGTTTTTGAGTGAGGGTGGGGTGGGGTAGAAGACGGTTTAAAAAATAAAAAAAGGCTTCCAGGACATTTTTCCAATTTGTCTGATGCTGTGCTCTTATCTAATGCTAGGGACAGAACAAGATAGTATAAGGGAGAGAGTAAGATAATACAGTAGCTCAACCTGCAAGGCAGCTCCTTGTTCTGCAGAAGTCGTGACAGTGATGTGTACTTCTTGTTTCAGGCCAATAACACAGCCCAGGCATGTGGGCCGCAGCTATGAGTAGGTCAGCTGGTGACTTGCAAAGCAGACGTAGCTTAATGCAATAGTGTGTTAACTTAGGAACAGCTGAAGTGGAAGATTCTAGTTCACAGCTGCTCAGACTACTGGGCCCCTGTGATCTGGAATGTTGAGCCCTTCAGATATTAAGCATGATAGCACACACATGCCCATATGAGTACACACACACACACACATACATACACACACACACACAGCTCTTAAGCTTCTTGAATAGTTTATGTAGAACAAATCAATATGGTCTCAGTCAGTTCTATGGCGGTCTCACAACAGAAACAAATAGCTCATGAGAAAAAAGTCTCTTTTCAATGATCTTGCAATTACTTCAATGGATCTGAGATTTCATAGATGTGGGTATTCCCTTCAATGAACCTCTTTCATATATCCTCCTCTAAAGCTGCCACCCAACATGCTAGAGGCCTGGCTCTAAAACTCTGAGTAGATACCAACGGAAGACGTGGGATGTCCAATGACCATCCTTTGGCTCTTAAGACAGCTCACTTACATAATGACACATCTCCCTTCAAGAGATCTCTCATGATAATGTCTCTACTAGTAATACATTTTTAGGCCACACGCACTTACCATGTGCTTCTGCAGCATCTTTTGGATAAACCCATCATCTTGCAATTATTTAATTATCTATTCTACATCACCAAGAAAGATTCTTTCTCCATGCAAAATCCAGTGATGTGAATGAAAGATGGAACTCTAGACCCTGGTTTCATTAACACTGCAGGTAACCAACCTCATCACTGCCACTTGCTGCCTCAAATGCTAATCAAATGCTAAACAGCAGGTTGGGTCTTGAGACTTCAGAAATTGAAGGAACCTTAGAATCCAATCCCCTCATTTTAAGTTGAGGAAACCAAGGGCCTGAGGGGCTAAGTAACTTAGCCAAAGTCACACAGAGTAGTAAGGCCAAAATTCAAGATCAGGCCTCTGGACCCAAAAACCAGTTTTCCACTATACTGTCTTAGGTCACACTGCACAATGAGTCACAGAATCTAATAGTTGAAACAAACTCTCAAATCTCATTTCGTCTGACTCTTTTATTTTATCAATGAGGAAATGTGACCTACAGAGAGGAAATTACTTGCCAAAGATGACACAAGTAATTAGCAGTAGGACTAAGATTAGAATCTGGTCACTTGACTTCCCCAGACCACTGTCCTTTCTCCTCTGCTACTCAAAGACCCTGTAGGTAGATATCAAAGGCATGCCCTTATCAAATAAGTTCAGAAGATTTTAGACTAGATAGAAACTATACACACACACACTCACTCCCCTCACTGGAACAAAATGATTTCTCACTCCCTTCCAACATCCTCGTGACAAACAGGATGGGAGACAGGATACAGCAGGCTTAGTTTATGTGATTAGGTTTGACCTGGATATCCGGGCAAAAATGCAGAGCTCCTCAGCAGCCAGAAAGCCAAGTGGGTTTGCATTGTTATAGGTTTACAATGATTGGATCTGAGCCTCCTCTCTTGCTACATCCTGTTCTGTCCTACCCTCCGTCTGTATCCTCATCCATCGGCCACCTTAGAGAAAGACCACTCATGTAAGTATTGTACTATTAGTGAAAGACAACACCATGTTAAAGACAGTGGAAGTATCTTCCTATATCCAGTAATACCATGGGCAGTGGAGACTGAATTCCAAGTTCAACTTTTCACGGTCATAACAAAACAAATTATGTATGACTGAAGTAGTTTTCACTTCAAAAAAAATACAACTTCTGATCACGTGTGGGTTTTTTAAAAGCTTTATAAATAAAATATAGATTGCACATATATAACCTATTGCTTATCATTTCAGGGAGAAAATTTGAAACTGAACATTTTTTAAATGAGTGTTAAAAATCATCTTTACATGTAATTGGAAAAAAACACTATTCAAAAGTAAAATAAAGTAAACAAATAAAATGTGACATTGAATAGCGCTATTATTTGATGGAGGTGCTTTCAGCTAAGGACAAAATTCAGGTAATCAGTAATCTTTTTTTTAATGGATAAGGAAACTGTGGATGTAGGAAACCAGATTACGGAGTCAAAGTGGGCACCTAAACATAGACTTTAGGATTTCTGGCATGTAGTCCATTTCTCCAGCCATTAAATTGCATCATCTTCCCTTAGGTTTCTCTTTAGGGGTATAACGAAAAGAGGAAAGGTCTTCGTTTGAGACAATGTGACAGGTTTGATTCAGGGCCTGAAGCTGACCTTTATCAGCTGCTGGACCTTCCCTGAGCAAATCTCTACTTCTCTGTAAGGCAGTTCTCTTTTGTGAAATATAAATAATAATAGTTATGCTGCAAAAGAGGGAAGTGCCTGATAAAGCTTAAGCAACACAGAAACTTGGACTCAACTTTCCAAGGAGGAACCTCAGAGTTTCAACTTTACTGCTGGGGTGAGAGACATAGGAAGGCAGAAGTCAATTGATGGGAATGATGAGAAGCAGACATTCCTTGCTACCAGTTTTAGGAACAGGCAACCCAGTTTGTATTTACATGTCTCCAAGCATGCTGTAGGGCTTGGGGTCATATTCAAAATAGCAACCACCACCACCACAGCTAGTGATTATGTATAGCTGTAGGGTTTGCCAAGTACTTTAAACATGCCATCTCATTGGATCCTCACCTATAAGGTAGCTGCTCATATTACCCTATTGTATGTATATGGAAACTAAGGCAGAGAGAGGTTAAATGAATTGTCCATGGTCACACGGGTCATAAATGTCTGAAACAGGATTTGAACCGAGGTCTTCCAGCTTCAAAATCTGGTATCCTATCCACTACACTACCTTGCTGCCTAAAATTCAAAAGATCTATTGGCATTCCACAAGCAATCTGTTTTGAATTAATATAACTTGAAATAGGAAATTATGGCTTGGCAGAAAAAAAGCACTTGTTAACTATGTTTTGTTCATTTCAATAAATGTAATTCAACATTTATTAAGGGCTTACTATCTTCCATATATTGTGCCAGGTGCTGGGGACACACAGACAAAAATTAAAAGAGACTCTACCCTCAGTGATCTTATACTCTGTCACTACCATTGCAATGAAAAGATTGTACATTTGCACAAGAGGTAACTCACTATAGTTTAGTGCCGAATTATTCATTTTGAGTCCTCATCTGCCTTCTTTTCCTATGCTAGACACACAACTCTTTAGAAGGATGTACAAAGGAAAAGAAAAGATGAGAAAATTCAAATCAGCACATTTGGAGTTCTGATGAAAAGCTCAATGGGCACTTGAGGGAGAAGAAAAATGTTCTTACCACTAGTAAATAAAGATTTTGAAGAATTTTGGATTTTCCCCATATGTTTTAGTTCACTGCCCCTTAGAATGGATAACTGAGAGCAGCCATTGAAAATGCAGGGGGTGGAGGGGAAGCCTCATTCAGGCTTATTTGGATGAGTGGAAACCACTTTTCCCCATTACTATAAGAACCAATAAGCCTTGGGTTTTAATTGTTGCTTTTTAATTAATAGTAATAAATGTAAAATGCCTTTAAAATCACCACATGCATAACTAAAAAATCATAAGTAAATGGTTGCTGCATGGTGGGTTTTTTTTTTCATCCTATGAGAAGTTAGTCATTCTTTTTCTGTCCTAAAATTCTATTCCTATAACGATTACGGTAATAGTTGTTTCTAGATTCCTATCTAGAGCTAAATAGGTGTGTCCAACTGCATATGACGTCCTAAATAATAAAGCATGTTGATATGTCACTATAAGGCTATATCATTTGGCATCTAACTCAATTGTCAAGTTACTCCTTTAGAGTGCAAATTAAAATTAAATTTTAACTGACACTCTAAGAATATTTTCTTTCCTCCCCCCTCCTCCGCCAAAAAGACATTTTTCTTAGCAAATATCTGTTCTTCTCTGAATGTTCTTGAAACAGCTAATAACTAGATAGATGGATTCCAATTCCAAAATCTTATGATCCAATTTATATTTCAGTCATGTCCGATTCTTCATGACTCCATTTGGGGTTATTGACAATGATGCTGGAGTGGTTTGCCATTTCTTTCTCCAGCTCATTTTGCAGATGAGGGAGACTGAGACAAACAGGGTTAAGTTAACCAGGGTCACACAGCTAGCAAGTGTTTGAAGCCGGATTTGAAGCTGGACCTCAGATCTTCCTGACTTTAGGCCTAGTACTCTATCTATTATGTCATCTAACTGCCTCAAATAGCTAGCTAAAATTGATTTTTTTTTTCAAAAAGTATACAGAACCACAGAATCTTTGAGTTGGAAAGGACCTCAGAGGCCATCTATGCTAATCCACATAGGATTAGGCATGCCCTCTACCACATAAACAATAATGGTCATTCAAGTCTCCACTTGAAGATCTCCAGGGATAAGGAAGGCACTACCCTCCCCTAGCCAGGACACTCCACTTTTGTAGGGCTCTAACTGGTAGGAAGTTTCTCCTTACCTCAGACCAATATCTGCCTCTCCAGAACTTCCACTCATTATTTCTAGTTCTGCCCTCTGAAACCAAACAGAATCTAATTTGTCTTCTAGGTGTTAATCTTAGTGTCTTCCCTCTAAGATTATCTCAATTTCATCCTGTATACAGCTTCATTATACATAGCTGTTTGCATGCTGTCCCCTACAGTCATCTCTCCCCTGCCCCCATTGGTCTGTGAGCTCCTTGAGAAGTGGGATTCTCTTGTTTGCCTTTCTTTGTATCCCTAGCACTTAGCACAGTGACTGGAACATGTATGGCACTTAATACTTTGCTGACTTGATACACAGAAATTTTCTGTAATTATGGAACAGGGGGTGACATCAATATGCAACAGAACAAATGACTTTAACAGAAGAAACTAATCAATGACAGATGGCCAACCCCTCTCTGACACAAATCTGGCTTTAGGAGCAGACAGATCAACAGGAACGATGCAGAATATACACCTGCTTATGACATAACTTCAGTGTATGCTTAGCTTCTGCATGCCCACCAAAAACAATAAAAACAACAACAAATCCTTTCCTCTACAGGCTACCAGTTAGAGTTTTATTCCTTCAACTTTGGCTCTGTTACTTACTTGCCTGTATGACCCTGGATAAGTCACTTAAACCTGTTGGGTGTCATTTTCCTGAAATGAGGTTGTACTAAATGGTCTCTGAGGCCTGGTCCAGCTCTCAATCCCATGATCTCTGTGAAGGCTTTGATTCCTATTAGGGTGCAAAACCTCTACTGAAGTCCCACTCTGATGCCTCCACAGTGGCGTGGCAGTAAGACTGGGTTATGAAAGCACCAGCTTTGGCAGGCTCTACACTAAACTAGGAAGGCTTCAGGCAAGGGCTTAGGCATGGACTTTGAGTCTACCATCTGAGAACCAGTCCAGCTAAATTGGAAGAGATTCATCAGCAAGATGACTGGCTACAGCAAATCACCAAGAATTCCTACCTACATGTAGCAGGGGTCAGATCTACCTCAGGGAGGAACCATGCTGAAAAAAAACTAGAACATTCAAAGTGTTGTTTTGGTTTTTTAAAGATGAAAACACCACAGCAGAGGGTAAGGCTAAAAGCTGTTATCAGTCACATACCATGAATGGTTTTTAAGAGACTTTCATGAGAACAGGTTTTGACAAACAGAAATAGGAAGAAGATAGCAGGGAAGGTATAGCAAGTGGGCACCTAAGGAAGAATGGACAGGGAATATCACCAAGAGCGAGATAGGAAGTGAAGGGTTCTTCCTTAGTACTTGTGTAAAGCAGGGTTATAGTCACTTTTTGTCCTGCCTACAATTTGGTCGGTAAGATTAGCAAGTAATTGGCAGTAAGATTACTTGCTATGTGAAGCCTCCAAATATTTGATTAAAAAAATGTTGGCCACTAAATAGTAAAGCTGACCCACTCAAAATTAAGCTGTTTAAATAAAACAACCAGGCTGCTAGTTGTCTCTTTGCTAACTTAATATGCATTTCAGCCCCTGTATTCTCCTCTCTTGCTTTCATTTAAAGATACCAAAGTGTGTGTGTGTAAATGTGTGTGTGTTAAACATAGCAACCAAACCCTACATGCATTGTTGAGGAAACTTTTGATTCAAAACCAAAACAAACCACTTCTTGAATGAAAACTGTCTGCATCTAAAACTAATCCATGTTACATAATAGCTTATGTTTGGAAAAAAAAAAAAGACAGTCACAGCCTTAGTGGGATTTATGTAGCCAGAACACATTTACTACACTAGCCTAATCCAGGACACCAGGAGTAACATTTCATTTTTTTAAAGCTCCTATGTGTTATGGAACTTATAGACACCACGAATGTCAGGTTCTAGATATATACCAATATTTTCAACTGGGAAACTGAGAGGACAAAACGAGATGAATTTTTTTTTTCCAAGTGCCCAGAAAGAACATGATGGTTTAAGAATCCTATTTAGAAAAACAAGGAGAAAATGCTAGTATTAAGAAAAAATGGGAGTGTCAAAAATATGTGTGTGTCATCTAAAATTGATGGTAATCTTTGAGGAGGCTGTCAGTCTCCTTTCTGGCCACAAGATCCATGCCACAGTTTCACTAAGTATGAGGACATAAACAAGGAAAGAATGACTGCCCACAATTGTGGGGTGGGAAAAACACCCAAACCCCACTCCTGGATCAGCTCAATTTCAGTGAGTCACTTCCTACGGGGACCAAGGGTAAACATACTAGTTGTTGTCTGACGGATATGGGGAGGTCAAAGAGTATGTTAGGACAGGGGCCTTAATCAATAACAAAAATCTTATCTATTTTGGAAGAAAGTGAAGAGCTGCTCAATTCTTCTTCATAATCCATACTTTCTTCACCTCCCAAACTATGCAGTTCACTGTTGTTTTGATGGTCATGATGACACAACATTCATGAGATGCAACAAAAAAAAGAAAGCTCAAACTTCACTTGTACTTAGCCTTATTCACCCTGGATGGGTGTAGACCTCGGTTTTTTTTGTTTTTTTGTTTTTTTTTTTTTTCCGTGGTGCAAGGTAGTGCAGTGGATAGAGTACAAAACCTGAAATCAGGAAGACTCATCTTCCTGAGTTCAAATCTGACCTCAGATGTTTACTAGCTGTGTGACCCTGGGCAAGTCACTTGACACTGTTTGCCTCAGTTTCCTCATCTGGAGAAGGAAATGGCAAACCACTCCAGTATCTTTGTCAAGAAAACCACAAATGGGGTCACAAAGAAAAATGACTCAATGACAATCATTACTATTAACATCTTTAGGGCTTGAATCAGACCTTCGAGGCTAACATGAAGCCTTTCTGGCCTTGCAAACTTTCTTGACATAGAACTGTCTGTATGCCAGCAACACACACGTGGCTGGATTAAGACTGAGCTGCCCTGTAAAGCACACACACACACACACACACACACACACACACACACTCTTTCAACATGGGCTTTTCATTCCTAAAATACTTTGTTTCTAAACCACTTATATGCTTCTCTCGGCATGAAAGAATCCAAGTGGCCCTCTGCCAAGATGACACTGTTTGGAGATTCAGATGTGTTGTTTCTTATTTGGAGGCTGCTTTACCTAAAAAGGTTCATCAATTGACCACTTTAGGGTAATTATGAGGGAAGAAAAATAGAGATAGAAGGTAACTTAATGAAAAATGTCCCTCCCCACTCTGCCCCCGCCAAGGTACGTAATGGCACTACTAGAAATATGAAATTTAGTCTATAATTAGTTATGTTGAGAAGGGGAATTACAGATTCCAAGTTAAAATGGGCAGTTTATAGAAGTAAAAACATTTTTAGCAGAAAGGGTTACTAAACTCCTATCTAGATTTACTTTATTGCCATCTATACATCACAGATTCATATTATAAAATTGAATTTTGGAAGAAGGTTAAGTTGAGGTTCAGTTTTGTTGTTGTTTTTTTAGGGGAGGGGGGCATAGCCTTTTAGTTATGGTACTATACCATAGAACTGAGCACACCAATACAAGGTTAATTTCTTTCATGGTGGTGAGGTTGGGGTAGCTACATAAGGGAAAGTGATTTAAGAAGATATATCTGCCTTTCCCATTTTTTGTGAATTTATTTCCAAATCTTTATTTTGGGGGGGGGGGCGGGATTCACTCACTAAACAAAGTGTGAAATCCATACCTCTGCCTAGAATCTTCAAGCAGCTACACTTGAATAACAAAATATACCCTTAACTACATCAGCTAGATACATAAACATACTCACACAACAGTGTGTGGAGACCTTTATATTAACATTTATCACACATGCACACCACAGTCAATTTCATTTTCACCAAAAGGATTTCCAGTGTGGAAATGCAAGAAATAAAACCAATGTGAGTAAACAGGACTCCTGTTTGTCATTTCTTTCTAAGGGACTTGGGGTTGGTAGGGTGGGAAGAGGAAGAAGGAGGGAAGCAAACTTACTTTCTCTCCGTCTCTGGGGTTGACAGCGTGCTACTGAAGCCAAGCGATTCCTATAAAAGAAGATTCATGTCTGTAAGTGTAAGAGCAGAGGGCTTCATCTGACTTGTGCAGAATATCAAATTGAAAAAAAAAGGCAGAAACAAAAATAGCTGATTAAAGTCATTGTGCTTACTTCAATCTGGGATCGCAGCTGTAGTGACGTGGGGCTGGCATCAGGTTTCTCCTAAAAGAGAACAGATGCGGGTTTAATGAGACATCCAAACGTGGCACACAACAGAATGGCAAATAGAAAAGTAGGGAGGAATGGGAAGGGTTTGGGGAAAGGTTAGAATAGAGTGGGAGGGGATGGGAGTGATCAACAGAAGTTCTCAAAAACCGAAGGTACTCCCCTAAACGAGGCTTGTCGAAAAGGGGGCTGCTGCCCAACTTGCTCTACTTACCACTGCGGAGAGAACTACTGACAAGAGAGAAAGAAGCACAATCCTTGGAGAATACATGAAAACAGACTAATATTGTGCGAAACACTAAGAAACTAAATGATGGGCTTGCAAAATTCTCTGGATCAGGCTGTGCTGTACCGAGACACTGATTTTATTGCAGATTCACTTGTGTCTGCTTTGGTTTTTTATATGACCCAAACCCATTTGAAAGTTCTTAAATTCAGAGACCTCAATCAGAAGGATGGCATTAAAAATTTTCAAAGCATATTAAGTAAGATGTCATAGTATACTTGAATGAGCACTGGACCTACTACTTTATTTGACCATGGGCAAGACACAACTTTCCTGGGTCTGTTTCTTCATTTGGGAAGTGAGTAACTACATGAGATGATCCCTAAAGCCTATTCCATCAATCACCTATGATCTTAGAAAGTTTCATGTTCTATAGAAATTGGAAAGAATGCTGGACCTCGGAGTCAGAAGGTCTGCCTTTAAATCTAGGCTTTCTTGGTGGCTTTAAGTCATGTCACTCCCCCTTGCTGGTCATCTATAAATTTTTTCATCTGTAAAATGGGTGACTCAGGCTAAAATCTAAGGGACCATTCCAAATCCAACATTCCTACATTGCTCCTAAGACAAAGTAATTGGTACGGAAGATCATTCGAAGAAAATGTCAATTATCTATTATATAAAGGTCAGATAGAAGGAGCGGTAAAGTTATCAGGTAAGAATTTAGATAACTGACTAGAGTAGAGAATTGTAGATTGAAATAGAATCATAGAATTTTAGAGCTGGATGGGTCATTAGAAACCATAAAACCTCTCAGTTTAATTATAAGGAAACTGCCCCATCCTTCTTAAAGGAGGAAAAAAAGGGAGAAATTCTCAATACTACTCATGAAAAGAAGATAATAAACGGCTTTGCTTCTTTCAATACTAAAATATTTGGCAATTCAGACTCTAACTTCTGCCTTGGAAGTTTCCTCTGCTGGAATTACAAACCTCTTTTTGCAAAGATAGATTTAATTGAAATGAGCAGGTTTGGTGTGGTAGAAAGATCACTGACACTGGAGTGGGAGGACCCAATTTAAAATTCTGCCTCTGAAAGGTACAACCTGAGTGACATCAGAAAAGACATTTACCTTCCCTGGGCTTTGATTTCTTCATCTGTAAAATGCAGGGGTTGGCCTAGATGGCTTCTGGGGTCCTTTCTGACCCTAAATCTATGATGCTATGAACTTGACATGATAACTTAAGAATGAGATGACCAAGAAAATGTTTTTAAATCCTCTCACCACATAATGTGAAAAATGGCCTTAGAAAAATATAACATTAATTTCTTTCACGGGGGTAGGGTGGAGTAACTATAGTCTTTTTTAAACACATCAGCGAAAGGAACCTATAGATGACCTTTAATCTGAAGCATTTTAGTAGAAAATAAAGTAAATCAATATGGTGCTCAGCACATATTTTGAATGATAGATTCTATTTCAGTAGAGGTTAAATAAATCTATCAAAACTGCCAGAAATCGCTGAAAATGATGGCACAAAATCCATTTTCTATAAACTCAGGGTCCATTTCCAGAAACCATGTCTCTCAAAATGGTAGCATTTTCTAGATGTGTTTAAAAAAAAAAATCTAAGACAGAGGCTTGATTGCTACAAACAGTTATATCCCCACCCAAGACACAGGTTAAATGACAACAGTAGAACTCAGCAACTAATTAAAGTCATTTTACAGGTAAAACCAATCCTTTGCCTCCGCAAATATATACCAGAGTCAAAATCAAAGCCTTAGGGAAGGAGCAAGGTTCTGGAAAACCAATTCTTCCCGCCCACTTTGTTTCCACTTGTTGTGAGATTCCACCTTCCTCCCTCTGTTCCTTACTTACTGCTACCATTACTAGAAGCCAAATGAGTTTTACAGCTGGAGAGGCAGGGGGGATGAAATCTTCTATTGACCCAAAAGCCCAAAGGAAGGAAGCACATCAGGTACCTACCAACTTATTTCAAAGCCAACTTGCTCTTCAAGAGGAAGGAGGATATGAAACAAACACAGAGCAAGATTTTTATGTGTTGTGACTGGAAGCTGCGTGCATTGAACTAAAAACCCAAATGCATCCAATCAGCAAAACTGAGCTAACCTCTCTTAAGTGCTTACTGTTATTTTTTCCTCTGTGACGTCAGTAACTCATTTCTCTCAGGTTTATTTTCAACAAAGGGGTATGACAAAGTGACCTTTAAGCCTCTGTTACTATTATCTATGACCCTATTTACTTATTTGGAAAGTTGTTGCTGGAATTAAATATCTTAAACGCAGTCAATCCAATTTAAGAAATACTTGTTAAAGATTTACTCAGTATGTATAGGCAGAGGCTCTAGGCAATGGAGACAGGAAGGGACGGATGATACAAAGTTTATTGACTTCCTGCAATTTGAACTCTAGTAGGAGAATCAAACACATATACAGATAACTAAGACACAAGATGAATGTACTAAAGGGGTGCTATGTGAGATTTGTATGGAGAAAATTCATAGGATCAGAGATTTGGAGCTAGGAGGAACTTCAGAGGCTGTGGCCTCATTTTACAGATGAGCAAACTCAAACAGAACAATTAAAGCGATTTGCCCAAGATCACCTGGCTAGTAAGTGGCTAAAGTAGGATTTGAACCCAGAGCTTTCTGACTTCATGTCCATTGTCCTCTCCACCAAACCATGATGCCTCTCATCTGACTTTTATTGCTTTTAAGAAGCTATAAGGTTGTACTCTCTGGTATTAGGTATAAGGAAATGACCAATTCTCTGTGCAGAAAACTTAAAGAGTAATTAATTAACATTAAATCTCATTAAAAACAAATCAAGTCTATTTTAAATGTATTCTGTTCCCAGTATCACTATTTCTTAATATTTCCCTGACTATCCTTTATGTCCTAATGAATCTATCACCTTGCAGAGAAAAAAGGAGAGATATATTATCTGGACATAGAAAGACTAAGTAACTGTTGATTCTTAGTCATCTGTGCCAACAACAGGTGTATAAGTAATTCAAAACAGCAGTACTGAAAAAGAAAAAAAAAAACTTTATTTGTTGGTAATGCCACAAATTCCATGGCTTGTTTTGAACATGAACATGTTCTGAGAATTCATTACATTTCATGTGCAATGTGAAGGTCTAATGGGAAGATTGAGAAAACTATCTCACTTAAGAATTCACTATTTGGTAAAAATTGTCAGGAAAGCTGGAAAGCAGTCTGGCAGAAACTAGACCAATATCTTACACCATTTACCAAGATAAGGTCAAAATGGGTACATGACCTAGACATAAAAGGAGATATCATAATTAGAAGAACAGGGAACATATTACCTATCAGATTTATGGAGAGGAGAATTTATGAATAAATAAGAGAGAAAACATTATGAGATATAAAATTGATAATTCTGATTACAATAAATTAAAAAATGTTTGTACAACTAAAACCAATGTAGACAAGATTAGAAAGCAGAAAATGTGTGTATGTTGGGGGGTGGATTTTATAGACAGTTGCTCCAATAAAGGCCTCATATCTCAAATATATAGAGAACTTGCTCAAATTTATAAGAATATGAGTCATTTACCAATGGATAAATGGTCAAAGGAAATGAACCGATAGTTCTTGGAAGAAGAAATCAAAGCTATATACACTCACATGAAAAAATGTTCTAACTCATTATTGATTAAAGAAATGTAAATTAAAAAAAACTTTGAGATACCATCTCACACCTATCAGATGGGCTATAATGATAGAAGGGGAAAATGACAAATTTTGGAGGTGATATGGAAAAATTGGGATACTAATACACAGTTGGTAGAACTGCGAACTGATCCAACCATTTTGGAGAATGGTCTGGAATTATGCCCAAAGAATTATAAAACTAGGTATACCCTCTGACCCAGCAATACCACTACTAGGTCTGTTTCCCAAGATGATCAGGGAAAAAGGAAAAGAACCTTTATCTTCTAAAATATTCAAAGCAGTTCTCTTTGTGGTAGCAAAGAACTAGAAATTGAGGGGATATGCCCATCAAGTGAGGAATGGCTGAATAAGTTGTAATATATGATTGTGATGGAATACTATTATGCTGTAAGAAATTAGGTTGTTGAGTCGTTTTTCAGTCACACCCAACTCTTCATGACCCCATTTGAGATTCTCTTGGCAAAGATACTGGAGTGGTTTGCCATTTCACTCTCTTTCTATTTTTACACATGAAGAAACTGAGGCAAACAAGGTTAAGTGACTTGCTGAGGGTCACAAAGCTAGGAAGTGTCTGAGGCCAGATTTTAATTCAGAAAGATGAGTCATCCTGACTCCAGGCCCAACACTCTATCCACTGAGTCACCTAGATGCCCAAAAGAAATGATGATCAGGTTGATTTAGATTTGCATGAAATAATGAAGTGTGAAATGACTATAAGCAAGAGAATGTTGAATACAGTAACAGTAATATTGTTTGAAAAGTAACTGTGAATGAGTAATATGAGTAATATGAATATTAAAATCAACTACAAAGGACTTATGAAGGAAAGTGCTATCCAACTCCAGAGAAAGAACTGATATATGGAAGTATGCACTGTATGGTTTCACATGTATGTCTGTGTGAAATGGTGGCCTTCCTTCCTTTCTTAAATATATAGAGAACTAAGTCAAATTTATAATACAAGTTATTCGTCAATTGATTAATGGTCAAAGGATATGGACAGGCAGTTTTCAGATGAAGAAATTAAAGCTATATATAGTCATATGGAAAAAATGCTCTAAATCACTATTGATTAGAGAAATACAAATCAAAACAACTGTGAGGTACCACATCAAACTTACCAGATTGGCTAACATGACAAAACAGGAAAATGATAAATGTAGGAGAAGATGTGGGAAAATTGGAACACTAATGCATTGTTGGTGGAGTTGTGAACTGGTCCAACTATTCTGGAGAACAATTTGGAGCTATGCCCAAAAGGCTGTAAAACTGTGCACATCCTTTGATCCAGCAATACCACTTCTAGGTCTGTATCCCAAAGAGAACATAAAAACAGGAAAAGGACCCACAATACTTTTGTACTTACAAAAATATTTATAGCAGCTCTTTTTGTAGTGGCCAAGAATTGGAAATTGAGGGGACGTCCATCAATTGAGGAATGGCTGAACAAGTTGTGCGTATGAATGTAATGGAATACTATTGTTCCACAAGAAATGATGAGCAGGCAAACTTCAGAAAAACCTGGAAAGACTTACATGAACTGATGCTGAGTGAAGTAAGCAGAACCAAGAGAAAATTATACACAGTAATAGCCACATTGTGTGATGACTTACTTTGATAGACTTAGCTCTTCTCAGCAATGCAAGGATCTAAGACAACTCCAAAAGACTCAGGATGGAAAATGAATCCAGAGAAAGAACTATGGAGTCTGAATGCAGATCGAAGCACACTATTTACTCTCTTTTTCTTTCTCATGGTTTCTCCCATTGGTTCTAATTCTTCATTACAACATGACTAATGTGAAAAAAAAAATGGTGGCCTTCTCTGGTGAAGGATTGGGAGAGAGGGAAGAAGACAGACTGGAACTAAAAATGTAACAAATTTTTTTTTTAAAACTATCCCACTGTTCCATTCTGTTCCTTTGTTCAGAACCCTTCCCTGTTTCTCACTCCACAAACCAATACAAAATGCTATTTCCATTTGGATACCTGGTTACCACTGCAAATTCAAAGTGGTTAAAATTTAACTCATCTTTCTCCCCCAAACTATCTCTCCCCCCAGAATTCCCTATTCTTATGAGGGCATAACCATGCTTAAAGTTTTGTTTAATTCAAAGAACACAGGATTAGAATTCTAGAATCCTGTTTAGTCAGGGGCCCCAGAGGCCATCTGATTCAAGCCTTCCACTCTACAAATGAGAGAACTGAAGGTGAGGGAGTTTAAGTCACCTTCCTAACACCCCCAGGCAATGGCAGAGGTAGGATCTGAATCCAAGTCATCTGCCAATAGAGTCAGTGCTCTTTCCAGTTCTAGCCCTGTCAAGCTGTGGGAGTTTGGATAAATCACTTAACATCTTTGGACAGATGATAGGATCTGAGACTCATTTTTTGCACTTATTTAACCTTCATAAATTTATATGTTTCCTCCACCTCCACCTGTATTGTTGCAAACTACCCAAGGGCAAGATGAGGACCTCTTTATAGGACTCACAATATCTATTTCATAATGAATAATATGCATTCAATAAATATAAATTGATTTGTACTTAGTCGAATTCTCTTTTCTCAGCATTTTGGTTCACAAAATCTGTGAGTGGGGATATGTAATGAAAAGTTTGATTTGATGAAGGCCTCATGTTGGAAAGTAAGGAAGGTCTTTTGAAAAGTAAAAGTCAACAAGAAATAATGAGTAATGTCCACAAAGAACTTTACATCTCTCCTGCTTAATTATGTCTATAAAAACTTCAAAGCAATTTATGTTATAAACCCCTTTTGGGTAAAACAAAAGAAGGCAAAACAAAAAACCCAAACATCATGAGTGGAGCATATTTCCAACCCTAACCTCAACATCCAGGAAACCTCATGGATCAATTTTTACAACTAACATTGAAAGGGAAATTTGCCCACCAATAACAGTGTTGTTGGGTCTACTGAGAGCTTAGCATTATATATTAGGATACAGAATTTATAAAGCAGAGAACACAGCCTTTAAGAAATAGTTTTAGATCATACTCAAAGAATGAGGAAATATTCAACTACCACAAAAAAAAGAGAGGGGCTGGAGAAATAAATAAATTCTTCTTAAGTCAGGCACTGCATTTTTTTTTTAATGGTTGACTTTTCCAATGGCCATTCCACTGAGGTAAGTAGGCAAGCAGTCAATGTGAAGAAAGCACTTTACAAACCTGAAAGCACTCTGGGAGAAAGGAAGAAAAAGGCATTTGTTAAGCACCTATGTGCCAAGCACTATGCTAAGCACTTTATAAATATTATCTCATTTGGTCCTCATGACAACGCTGACAGGTAGCTGCTGTTGCTCAATATTACAATTGAGGAAACTGAGGCAAACAGCAGTTAAGTGACTTGCCCAGGGTCAAACAGCTAGTGAGATTCTGAGGCTTTACTCCATGACCAATGCTACATTTTCTATGCTACTTATAAATGAGAATTGTTATTATTTTCATTTTTACAGCCTCATAAATATATGGGGGATTAAGCTGATTAGCAGATTTGTAGTTCTTTTAGTTAGAATAAATCCTGTGGCCCTGGTTATTCCACTTTTGTACTGGGATGGAGTAACTGCATCTCTTTGCTCCATTGCTTTTATCTTTTATATGGAAAAATCGTTATTCTTAGAGGTTAATTTCAGATATGGTTAGCAATGAGACGTATCATACAGCCACTCTAAAGCCTTCTAAAACTCTTCTTAGTAACAGGCTAATAATGTAACATTTGTAGAACTTACGGTGGTAGAATTTTTTGAATTACAAAATGTCTTTCAAATGAATTTGAGATATCTAGAAACATATAACCTTGCGATTATCACATTCACCACCAACAAATCTAAGTTAACCCTAATACCTTATATGTGAATGGTGCTTTATAGTTTTAAAAGCCTTTTCATTTGATGCTCAGAACAACCCTATAAAATAAGCAGAACAAGGATTATTTGTGTGCTTATTTTACTGATGGACTAGAGCAGGGGTGGGGAATCTGCGGCCTCGAGGCTGCAGTCCCCACCCCTGCACTAGAGGTTCAGAGACATCAAGTGATCTATCCAGTGCCGAAAGCTGGTAATAGAGCTCCGAAAGGCACACTGATTTTCTGCGTAAGACTGGTGGTTCTTTGCACTAATTCACACCATTTCTGATAGGCAGCTAGATGGTGCAATGGATAAATTGCCAAGTCCAAATCAGGAAGACAAGAGCTCAAATCCAGCCTCAAACACTTACTAGCTGGGTGACCCTGGGCAAGTCATTTAGCCTCTTTCAGTCTCAGTTTCTTCATCTCTAAAGTAAGGGTACTAATAGCACCTACCTCACCGGGTTGATGGTAAGGACCAAACGAGATAACATGTATAAAGTGCTTTGCAAAGCGCTATATAAATGCTAGCTATCATTGCCACCATAGGAAAGATTTAAGAATATACTAAGAATATGTGCACAACTAACTTGGCTTACTTTTTTTTTTTTTCCAAAGGGCTTTTAGGTTCATGATCAAGGAAGTACTGTATATTCTCACCTATCCAGCTGCAGCAACACATGATCAATGTTCTCAGGAACTTTCAAGGGCAAGAGGGAGAAATAAGGGGTGGATGATTACACCATTCAGTGGATTCATAGCTACTTGAACAGCCATACAAAAAATTATAATAACTCAGGATCAAACTAGAAGGAACCCTGGTGGCCTGTTGCAGGACTGGTCCTGTCCTCCTTAACATTATTTATCAAGCACTTAGATGAAAACCTAGAAGACGTGACTATCAAGATTCCAGATGAAACAGAGTAAATCAGAATAGATGGCAGGATAGTGATTCAAAATTATTTCAGCTGGCTGTAACACTAGATAGAAACTAGGAAATTTAACAAGGAATAAAATATGTCTTATGTTTCAATTTTTAAAAAATCTATTTCACATATGCATTATAGTGAATTCACATGGAAAAGATCTAGGGGGTTTGCTGTAAGTTGAACATGACACAACAGTGAGATGTGACTGCTTCCCCCCCAAAACAAAACCAACAGCTAAACAAATACAACCTCAGGATGCATTAAATGTTGTATGGTGGGAAAAATAATGCGATTGGTTCCATGGGTCATCCAAGAAAACCCATCTCATTACTTTATACTCATACCTAACAGAATCCTGAAATGTTAAAGAACATTTACTCCAACATTATCACATAACTCAGTCATTTCTGACTCTTCATGACCCCATTTGGGGTTTTGTTGGCAGAGACATTGGAGTGGTTTGCCATTTCCTTCTCCATCTCATTTTACAGGTGAAGAAACTGAGGCAAACAGGGTTAAGTGACTTGACCAGGATCACACAGCCAGTACGTGTCTGAGGCCAGATACAAACTTAGGAAAATGAGTCTTCCTGATTCCAAGCCCAGTGCTCTATACACACCACCTAACTGCCCTGTCATTTGACAATAATAATAATAATAATAATAATAATAATAATAGCAATAATGATAAGAAAAACTAGCATTTCTATAGCACTTTAAAGTTTATGAAGTACTTTACACCTGTTATCTCATTTGAGCCTCACAACAACCCTGCAAGGGGGGTGCCAGCATTATTCCCACTTTACAGATGAAGAAATTTAGGTAAAGATAAGTTAAATGACACACCCAGGGTCACATGACTCATAAGTAACTTAAATCAAGGACCTCCTGACCCCAAGTCCCAGTACTCTATTCACTGCACTACCTGTCTAAGCGACGATGCCTCATAGTTTTCTGCAGAAAGGAAGCAAGTCTTGAGCCTTGCCCAAGGCAGCATAGCTAATTACAGACAGAGGCAGGCCCTCTCTGGTTCCAGTACAAGGCTCTTCGCACTAGACCAAGAAAGATAGTGGTGCTAATCTATTTAGCATCAGTTTGAAATGGTGTACAGGTTGGTGATGCTACATTTTGAGTGAGCTATTGATAAACTAGACAGTTTCTATAAGTGAGTCAAGAAAAACGAAGATTTTAAAAAGCAATGAGGAATGAGTGAAGGAACTCAGGAAGTTTAGCTTGAACAATTTGAGACTAATGAGAGAAATGACAACTGCCATATTTGAAAGGCTGATATGAAGAAGATGACATAATGTGATAAACCATGCCTCACCATCAGTAACCATCCCAATCTTCTCACTAATGATGGATAGGGTAAGGTCCTCACAACTGTGGGACATAGGTATTATTATCCCGATTTTTACAGATGAGGAAACTGAAACAAACAGAGGTTAAATGATTTGCTTAGGGTCATATTAATAACAATGATGATAAATAATAATTAACATTTATACAGTGCCTACTATGTGCCTAGCACTGTGCTAAGCACCTTGTAATTATTATTGTATTCGATCCTCTCAACATCTCTGCAAGGTAGGTGCTATTATTTATAGCAATTTTGCAGATGAGGAAACAGAAGCAAACAAAAGTTAAGTGACTTGCTCAGAGTCACACAGCTAATAAGTCCCTAAGGCTGGAATGGAATTCAGGTCTTCCAGACTCCAGGTCCATCCAATGCTCTGATCACTGAACCATCTAACTGCCTCCTGAAGAACTGGATCACCAGTTGTATGTTGGAGGTAGGGGTGGAGAGAGGGAGTGTAAAATACTTCAAAGTGATTATAAGGGCTTGACAAGATACCCTGCTACAAATGTCCAATGGAACCATCATCATGATGAAAGAGTGCCTGTATGAGATAAGCAGGTAGCAAGGCAAGGCTACAAAGCCAGTTCTCATGGTCAGCATCCATCTACCTGTATTCCTCTCAGAACAGGCACAGCCATTCTTCTACTAAAGCTGTGTAACAACGTGGATGGGGCAAGATCTGGGTTCAAATCCCACCGTAGACACCAGCTGGGTCCGGAAAATAGAAGTAACTTGACTAAGCTCATGCAGATGGTCAGTAAATGAGCCAAGGTATAAACTATCCTGGGTTTTTCCCCCTATACCATGTGCCTACATGATAGGAACCATGTAAGTGAATGAATGAAGCATTTATTAAGCACTTACTATATACAAAGCATTGTGCAAGGTCACTGGAGACTCAAATGAAAAAGCAAGACAGCCCTTGCTCTCAGGGAGCTCACATTCTAATGGGGGAAAAAACACACATGGAAGGTTTCAGATGGCAAAGTCCTGTTGTCCCAATGGTAAAGCGGCAGTGCAGATGGTAGCACTTCTTCTTTAATGTTACTTCCACCGAAAAAATCTTATTAGTTTCTGATGTCGAACCAGAACCATTTGACAGTGATGAGAATTTTCCTTTTGGGTCTTCAGTAGCTACGGACTTCATGAAAGTCTCAAGTAGACTAGAAGTATGGCATCTAATGACAGGTCCTAGGTAAGTAACTATTTTTGAACCTCAATTTCTTCATCAATGAAATACGAATAATAACAGCATTGGCTCCAGGATAAAATAAGATAGTATACTTGGAATAAGATAGTGCTTGGAAGCACTAGAATTCTCAGCAGCCCTTAGTACTAACAATTGTAAACTAGACCAGGGGTGGGGAACCTCCAGGCCCCATGTGGTCCTCTAGGTCCTCAAGTGCAACCCTTTAACTGAAAAGGAATTTATTCGGTGGAGTTTGAGTTCAGTCAAAGGGTTGCACTTGAGGACCTAGAGGTCCACATGCGACCTCAAAGCCTTCCCCACCCCTGAGACCAAGGCATTCTATTTTTCCACATTATCCAAGTCTACCATCTTAGTGCTAGACCATTACCAGCAGCCCGCTCTGCACCATAGATGCTGAAAAGTGACTTGTACCGTGTGTTCTAGAAGTTGCAGGCAAAGTCAATGGATTTGAAGATATAGGGAGACAAATTTTCAGCTCAACATCATTAGAATGAACTTTCCAATGATAGCTGCCTAACAATGGAAGGAGCTTGGTCTTAAGATTGGATGACCAAATTGGAGCTGCGGGGACTGCAGATGACCTCATCAAAACTCTTTTTACAGACGGGGAGACTGAAACCCTGAGTCCTTAAGTGGTCCTCCAACTGGAGTCCTCTAACTCTAAATCTCATGCTGATACAGCAGGTCATGCTCCCTTTTCAAGATACAGAGCTCTACGTCACTAGCTCTATTGGTATAGTAACTATGAGTCGATGTTTCTTACATTGGGTGGAATGTTGACCAAGAAGGGCTGTGAAGGTGTACAAGGAGATTTCCAAGATCCCTTTCAACTCAGTCTCTGGTTCTACTACTACTAAAGTGCTACACTATGGGTTAAATAGGCCACAGTGGGCTGACTTGGAAAACTAATTATCCTTTTAACACTGCTTCTTTAGGAAAATGTATTACAAGTTCCAAACAACTTTCACTTTTTGGAACACAATATCTTCTTAACTAGAGGATTCTGGAATTTGAACAAAACCAAAGAAATTTTTGTGCACACCAAGTCCCCCTCCCCTCACATAGCACTGCTTTAAGCTTCTCTCATGCTACTATAATGCATTCTAACTAATGTGTTTATATCTTATCACCCATGAGAATTTAAGCTCTGAGAAGGTAGTAACTATCTTATTTAAACTTCCTATCTTCCTCTGGTACCTAACATAGTACTCAGTCCACAGGAGGCATATGGAATGAATGAATGGATCTTTCAAATGTTTCAGCAAATTATCATGTAAACAGGATATGCAAAATATTTTTAAAAAATAATGGAGGTATATAAAGTAATCTGAACTTTCCCTTTTAGGAGGTTAGCTCACATTATGGCATATGAAGAAGGACATTATCCTACAGCATAACCATGTTATGACATCATGACATGCCACCGCCCTTTCTGGTCTGTCTTTTATAAAATGAGAATTATCACCAAAAATGCCAGACCTAATGATAACTCATTACATTTGGAATAATCACTAACAACATTTTAGTCTAAATAACAAATTCATTTTTGAGTAAATAGTGTTGCCCACCACAGGGAATATTTTTTAAAATTCTAAATTGATAGTTGTCATGGACTATCTGGGAAAGAAAAGACCTAGGATTTCAATTTTCCTTCTAAAGTAAATGGCAAATTTTAGCCTAGAGCAAACTTTTTACAGCCATAACATAAATGCTTGCAAAATGAGGTCTGTAATGGAAACACTGGCAACGTAATAGATGTAAGTGATGTGTTTATACCATTACGTTGTGATTTTCTTTCTGAGCATTAATCTTTCAATAACCTACTCTCCAAATTACTGAACCTAGTTCGAGAGCTAAATGAAACCTAAAGTACCCATTTAACAGATGGCAAAACTGTCATGTTGAAATTGCTGCGATTTGTCAGCCAGTCCCTTTGTTATTGTAGCAAGTGCAGCTCATTGTACCAAGTTAATGCCTCTTTGCATTGTTTACCTTGGTTTTTTTTTTAAGCTAAAAATCTGAAAAAAACTGATTGGTTTATATTTCTATGTAAAATATCAGCAATTTTTTGTACATTGCTTATACATCTAACATAGAAGCTCCTAACCTTCTCTCAGTGCAATCCTAAATTGGATTCCAATGAAACTTTGTAACACTAAAAGAGATTAAAATAGGCAATCGACAAAACATATTTTGTTTTAGGTCACAAATAACAAGGAAGATCACAATGAAAGACCATCCCTTGGAAGCTTTATGCGTACTCACTCTCCCTGTACAGCAATCGCTGGGATTCCAGGGAGGAAGAATAATCACTTCCCTTTGTGTATAGTTTTAAAGTGTACAAAGGGCTTTCCTCATAAGATACAGTGGTGAAGACAGGCCAAACATTCTTAACCCATTTTACAAATGATCAAATGACTGCAGAAGCAGCTATTGGGAGAAGCATTGAAAGTGAAATCAGATGATCAGGATCTGAGTTCCAGCTCAACTGCTTAATATCTGAGTGTCTGTGGTAAGTCACTTTAATTCAGGCTCAGTTTCCTTATCTTTAAAATGGGGATAAAAACCACAGGCATTCCCTCCCTCATATGGAGAAGGTGCTTTAAAAACCACAATGGGCTACAATATATGTGAACACTATGGCCCAGGTTTAAATTAGGGGATCAGGTGGGATATTTGAAGCTAGTAGGTCTTTGAATTCAAAGTTATTCCCTTTCTGCCACATCAAAACTACTATATCTCTTAGCAGAGACAGCAACAGTGATGGCCACCTCTGTGGGACTAGTCTGTAGCTGATGCAGCTTTGCTGCTCCATTGCTGTCAGAGAAGCCACCATTCCCACTGTCCCAACCTATCACCCATCTTATGGCTGGTAAGGATGCTTCTTCTCTTCTCAGCCATGCAGAGAACTTGGCTGGGGATGGGGGGGTGGGAGGTGGGATAATGTGTCTTTTCTCAATACCTTCGATAAAGCTTATATACAGAAGATGATAGGTGGCTGCAGCCATGATAATTTAAAGTACAGCCAAAGATTAAAAAGAAATAATCTACATGAAAAGAAAGTAAATAGTGATCTCGAGGAAAAACAAAAACAAAACTCTTGTCTAGTTGGTCAGTAGGTCCAAAGAAGGATACTTTTATGGACTTTAGGGCCAAGAAGATAAGAAGAATCAATATAAATAGAAGAGATTAGAAATCTGTGGAAACAATTTGCTCGAAGAGATATTCTACAAATGCTTGGGAGGTGAGATTGAAAGGAGATGTTTTCTTTGAGTAGTCAAGGAGATCAAGGCAGACACTCAAAACCCACCAAAGAGACCAAATTCACCTAATAAAAGATAACTTGTGATTCAACTTATTGTAGTTCTGTTACAAAAGTAGCTAGGAGCACAGAGGTTAAAGTGCCAGGCCTCGAGTCAAGAAGACTCATCTTCCTGAGTTCAAATCCAGTTTCAGATACTTACTAGCTGTGTGACCCTGGGTAAGTCACTTAACCCTGTTTGCCTCGCTTTTCTCATCTGTAAAATGAGCTGGAGAAGGAAATAGCAAACCATTCCAGTATCTTTGCCAATAAAACCCCAAACAGGGTCGGGAAGAGTGGGACATGACTGAAATGACTCGACAATGCATTTAGTGCTATCACATCAATGCCAACAGTCATTTCCAATAAGTCTAGAAAAGGGAAGGTCCAAGGGTAGCAATTTGTCATATCTCTAGCACCACACACAAAAAGAGTATTCTGATGCAAATCTTTACTTGTGTTATGTAGACAGAAAAATCCTGAACCAAGAAGGCCAAGTCATCAGCCAGCCAGCCTTCTCTTTCCTTCCTTCCTTCCTTCCTTCCTTCCTTCCTTCTGGGATGTAGAGGTGGTATTCAGACCTGGGATTTCACTGTTCTAGGAAATTTTCAGGTGACAAGACTCTATCTACCAATGAAGATCAGTACCTGTTCTGCAACTGAAAGTCTTTAAATGAATTTTGTGGGGATATAAAGAGATTAAGCTCATAGCCCCAGCACATATGGTTAGAAAGCCTGTCTCTGAGTCCTGCAGGCTTCCATACCTTGACCAAAAAAATACCTTGAGAATATTTACATCTCTTGGTTCCAAGTCTATGATTATGAACTAACTTTACAATCTATAATTTGAGCTCCTGAGTAGATTTATTCACCAAGAAGGAAAAACCTATAAAAACAACCAATCCAATTTAGAGACAATTAGGTGGTGCAAAAGATAGAGGGCTAGACTCAGTCAAAAAGACCTGAGTTTAAATCCATCCTCAGACAATCATTAGCTATGTGACCCTGGGCAAATTACTTAACCTATGGCTGCTTCTTCTTCTTATTCTGTAAAATAGAGATGACAGTACCTACCTCACAGGGCTTTCATGAGGACTAAATGAGAAAACATTTGTAAAATGCTCTACAATCTTTAAATCACTATATAAAAGCTAGCTATCATCATTACTATATCTAACGTACCTCCCAGTATAAATTATTAAAATAGCATTCTGGTTTAGAAATCAAGCCTCTTAAGAGTCTGGTTGGCCTGAAATCATTTCCCCTGGAACAGAGTCTCTCTGAGGAGTCTGAAAAAAAAATCAAGTTACTGAGGCCATGAAACTGAGAACTAGACCTCTGACCCAAGATGAACTCACCAAAGAGCTGTCACTGCAGGAACACTAATCTGAAAGGCCAGCAAGTCTCTTTTTAATATAATATTTTAGTGGCACTGCCATATATCACAAGATTCCCTACACGGGATCATAAAATTCCTTATACGAAACAGGGCAGGTAAGGGCAGAGAATAGCAGCAGTTCCGAAAATCATATAGAATCAAGGAATGTTAGCGATCAAGGTATATACCCCTGCCTGTGTCCTTCTATACCATGCTTCATCTAAAGGCATGGTTTAAAATACTACTATACTTCTGATACTTTAAAAAGTATTATATAAAATCAAGGAAAAAACAAAAGTTTTAGGTTTTATGTAGTAGAGGAGGTGTTGGAGTTGCTTTCTTCCCTTTTCATTCTTCCTCCAAGTAAATTATCTTAGAAAGAAAAAGGATTAAAAGGTCAATTTTTTTTGGCTATCCTGGTACTAAACATACTATCAACTGCAAAGCAATCTTTGTATTGAGCATGACATAACATATGCAGTTAAAATTTGCATTATACAAACACTGGCTGAAGCCAGTTTTTCTCTCCTTTGAAAGATAACATTTTTTTCTCAAGGAACACAAACAAGAAACTCTGGAGAATGCAAACAGGAAACAGAACAGAACAGGAAATATAGGAGGGCCTAGTCTCTAAGGTCAGTAAGCAGATGTACGGCATTTTCGTAGTATATGCAGTGGCGAAGGCTTGAATTAAGGATAAAAGTAGTGAATGTGTGGTATTGTTTTTCCTCTCCTCCCTCATTTGAATATAAACACATTGAGGACAGAAATGATCTCACTTTTGTACTTGTATCTTCAGGACTTAGCATAGTGCCTTCCACAGAACAGGCACTTAATAAATGCTTAATTTATTGGTAAGGAGTCATAGGCTTAGAGAATAGGGAAACAAGATAGAATGGGACCCAAGACCTACATGTGAATATAAAAATGGAAAGGACTATTTAAAAGATATGGGTTATTTTTTAGAGAATCAATAGGATTTAAAAAAAAAAAAGGATTTTACATGGCACAATCAGGTTTTTTCACAAGAATAGAGCAGTGTGATGGTATTGTATATATTCTAAGTTAAACATAATAACGTGTTTTTCATGTAATTTACCAATTTTAAAATAAAAAGAATACAATATGATAGCACTCACAAAGTCGCAAAACCGATTTTCTTAGTATTATAAGAAACCATATCAGTCTAATTAAAAATTGAAACTGTAACAGACATACATTATGGGTCCAAGGAGGGACTTTTAATATTGTAGATATGAATATTATTAGTACAGAACTATAATTCACGAACATGTATATTATACTTCATTGAAAAATTAAAAGGCAAAGCCCTCCATAATCTGTTTCTAACCTGACTTTCTAACCTTAATCCAAACTACTTCCCTTGACACTCCAAACCAGAGAACTAGTTGTCCCAAAATGTTATCTGCCCTTCCCTACTCCCAAACATTCATCTCCCAGGCACAGAAGGCATTGCCACTCAACTATCCCAGGCGGAATCCTTTTCTTCAAGGCTTATCTCAGGTGTCAGATCCTACATAAAGACAAACAACTGTAAAACTGAAGAACTCTCATCAATTTATTGATCAATCAGGATTCTAGAGGATTCATGATAAAGAATGCTACCCATTTCCTAAAAGAGAAGTGATAGACTCAAGGTGAAAAGACAAGACATATGTTTTTGGACTTGGCCAATTGGCCAATGTGGGCATTTGTTTTTGCTTGATTATGTACATTTATGACAAGGATTTTTTTTTCCTTTTTCTCCAATGGGAGAAGAGTGAGAAATAAGAGTAAATAAATGTCTATTAATTGAAAAAAAAAATGGAATCCCCAATTTCCTCTAGTGAAGAAGGAATTCCTCCTCATCTATTGCTTTGCTTGTCAACATCTCCCATGCACTGACAAATTTTCTTGGAGCAATTTATCTAGATCTATTTTTTTAACCCTATCCCCATTTTACCTCAAATCACACTTATTTATGCATATATCACACAACCTTCATTAGACTGAAAGGTCTGTGAGGTCAGGAACTGTGTCATTTTAATCCATAGCATCTCATCCCAGTAACTACCCCTTAGTAAGTGCTTAATAAATATTTACTGGATTCAATTGAAAAGGGAATGGATTCTTCGAGTATTTTACCATGCACTGAAAAACAGAAAATTTCTTAAAATTCCATGGAGGATTTTTTTTTATAAATTTCTTTATTTATTTTTAGTTTACCACACACGGTTCTACATAGTTTTGAGTTCCAGTTTTTCTCCCCTCCCTCCTCCCTCCCTCCCCAAGGCGGCATGGAGTCTCATATAACTGTCATGTATAACTTCGCATTGAATTAATTAATTTATGCACTAGTCAAGTTGCGGAGAAGAATTTTGACCAATGGAATGAATCATGAGAAAGAAGAAACAGAACCAAAAAAAAAAAAAAAACAAACCCAAAAACAAAAACAAAAGAGAAGCAAAAACGGCGAGCATGTAGTGTGCCTCAGTCTGTATTCAAACTTCGCAGTTCTTTGTCTCGATGAAGATAGCATTCTCCATCGTGAGTCCCCTGGAGTTGTCCTTGCCCCTTAGGTTGCTGAGAAGAGCGCAGTATGTCAGGGTTGGTCCTCACGGAATCCATATATCTGTGGCTGTGCACAACGTTCTCCTGGCTCTGCTCCGCTCACTCAGCATTATGTCGTGTAGGTTTTTCCAGGTTGTTATGAAGTCTGCATCATCCCCATTTCTTATGGCACAATAGTATTCCATCACCTTCATATACCACAGCTTGTTCAGCCATTCCCCAATTGATGGGCATCCCTTTGATTTCCAATTCTTGGCTACCACAAAGAGAGCTGCTATAAATATTCTTGTACATATGGGTCCTTTTCCCGCTTGTGTGATTTCTTTGGGATACAACCCTAGAAGTGGTATTGCTGGGTCAAAGGGTATGAACATTTCTATAGCCCTTTGGGCATAGTTCCAAACTGCTCTCCAAAATGGCTGGATCAGCTCACAACTCCACCAGCAATGCAACAATGTTCCAATTTCCCCACATCCTTTCCAGCATTTATCATTTTCCTGTTTTGTTATTTTAGCCAATCTGACAGGAGAGATGTGGTATCTAAGAGTTGTTTTGATTTGCATTTCTCTAATCAGTAGTGATCCAGAGCATTTTTCCATATGCCTGTAGATAGCTTTAATTTCTTCCTCTGAAAACTGCCTGTTCATATCCTTTGACCATTTCTCAATTGGGGAATGGCTTGTATTCCTATATATTTGGCTCAGCTCCCTGTATATTTTAGAGATGAGGCCTTTATCAGAGATACTAGTTGCAAAGATTTTCTCTCAATTTTCTGCTTCCCTCCTAATTCTTGTTGCATTGGCTTTTTCCATGGAGGATTTTTAAGAGCACAGTGTGTTGGTAAGCAAAATGGGCTCCTTAGCACTTAGTTCAACCAAGTGCCCTTGAATAGTTTGGCTTTTGTTCCCTTTGAGTAATTCAGTGTATTTCATTGGGCCTTACTAGGTGCTAAGCCTCAGGCCCAAACCCCTACTAGGTGTAAAACCTTAGTGGGTGTGGATTGGCAACTAAAGTGGGGCCCAAGGTGGGGCTAACTCCAGGGAGGGCCTAGTTTACATGTCTGGGACAGCAGAGGCTTTAGACCACGTGGGTTTAAGTCGCCTCTTCGTGACGATTCTGGGTCACATGGGTGAGTCGCATGTGTGACTCACCCCTGACCCTGAAAAAGATATAAAACCAGGGGTTGGTTGTCTCTTCTTTGGAGCTCTTCCCCACAGCAGTGGTGGTGAATGTGACTCTTGGCCAGCCCTTGTTCTGAGCTCCCGGGCTGAACCTAGATGTTGGTAACTATGAATTGTATTGTGTCTGTCTGTGTGTAATTTGTTGAGGGCTCTCACTTGTGCTGGTATGCTGATGCAGAGACTCCGGGCAGCTGTAGCTAAGGGCCCTCCAGATTGTAACCCGGATGCTGGGACTTTGTTAAACTCTGGTAACTATGTATTGGAATTTGAATCAGACAAGGTATGTCTGTTGACGTTTGTAATTTGTTTGTATTTGTTCTGAAGTTGAGAGTGCTGGCTTTTCCCCCTGAACTAAGTGAATGATATTTGTATGCTGAATTAAAGTAAGCTTTCAACCCCTTTAACCTTGCTTTCCTTATTAAAGCAGATCAAAAGAACCTGTGCTTTTGCAGCGTGCTGGCGGCTTTCTGGGGGCTGGCTGTTGGTGGATCTTACACCCCCACAACAGCTGCTAGCCAGATTGTTGAAACACACAGGTAAGGAAACTTAAATCTGAGCAAATGTTGCAGATATAAAAAAGATTAACCTGCAGGACAAGCAGAATTTTACAAGACGGGGACATTTTACAATGGACTTACAATTTATTCACCCATAATCACACTGATGGTGAAGGTGTGAGGATATATTTGAACTCATCTTCCTGATTCCAGGCCTAGCACTTTGCTGATGATAATGACGATGATGAAAATGATGATAAATAGCTAGTGTTTATAGAGCATTTACTATGTATCAGGTTACAATTATTATCTCATTTGATCCTCATAACAATCATGGGGGAGGCGTGGTAGGTGCCATTATTATCCCCATTTTTCAGATTTGGAAACTGAGGCAAAGAGGTTAAGTGACTTGCCCAGGGTGACACAGCTAGTTAAAAACTCAGGTCTTCCTGACTCCAGGCCCATTACTCTATCCACTGTGTCACATAGCTGCCTCTAAAGGGTCATGTGCAGAAATTCAGAAGGATTTTTCCAAGATGGCAAAGGGTTTGGGCAACAGCTCCCTATGACTCCATTTCTTACAAAGCTTGACATTGCTAGAGTCATGTGGCTTAAATTGACAAACATTTGTGGCAGACTTTGAAAAAAATCATTAAGCATGTTAACCCTGTGACCTATGCATGACAATGACCTTTGGAAAAGGCCCAACCCATATAAAGGACAGTAAGTACAGGTTGGCCTAAACTTAGAAAACTCAATACAGGCAATAGGTGGCTATAAAGCCATTATTCTTTTATTGAGAATGCTATAAAAAGGAGGACACATGAGTGGAGCTTATGGAATAAGGTACAAAACGTCCTTTCCCCTGCCCTCCCCAATATTCCAGGAAAACCTCAAAAGAACCAGCTGTTTCAACTGCTTTGTTTTTTTAAACTAAATTAGTGACATAGAAAAGCCCCAGGAACAAATTGCTTCTTGCCTGTGCAGAAGGTACTTGTGAGTGTCTGAGCTGACTCAAAGCCCTGCCAGGCTCCACAGACATGAGTGAAATGTAAAAGGGCTTCTGAGTTGCAGAGTAAGTCTGTAAAAACAAAGGTCAGGCTTTTTAAAATCCTGCATGGCCTGCTCAGGCAGGTAAATGCAGAGGGGTTTGACTAGGGGAAGTGAGTGAGGGATCTCTCTTACCTTTACAAGCTATAATTACAAAAGGCTTTTCTGGCTTCAAGGGGGGAAAAAAAGAATTTCAGTTAATGAAGGAAGGCTGGTAATTCCTTCTTTGCTGGGGAAGCTGTCTTTCTGCCAAAGGGGAACCCTACTAATAAATGGGTAGGTTTAATTAACTTCCTCTGACTAAGGTGTTGGAGAGAAGTTCCCAAGAACAGCTGTGGTCTTTTCAATGAATAATCCTTTTTTTTTTTTTTTAAACTGAGCTTTTCTCTCTTTTGAATCTGAGGTTTAACCTTATAGGCCTAAGTGTTTGTAGATCATTGATTTCAAAGTTGAAAGACATTTTAGAAGTCAGACAATCGTATATTTAGGGCTAGCTGGGGATTTGGCAGTGCCGTAAGCTCACAGATTTACAGTAGGAAGAGACCTTGAAGGATAATTAGTTCAATCCTCCCATTTTGCAGATGAGGAAACTGAGGCCCATAGAAGTTGCATAATTTGCCCAAGGCCACCTCGGGACTAAGTGGCAGAGGCAAGAGTTAAACCCAGGTCTCCTGATTCCAGAATCATTGTTTTTTTCTACTGTACCACACGGTCTCCCATACATGAAGCTGTTCATTTCCTTCTAGGTACACAAGCTCCAGCATGCTTTCAGGTCTATTTTGTTTGCCATTTTTCCTATCTCTGGTGTGAGTCAACCTCATTGGCTTTAATCAAGGAATTTATCTTCCCTTGATCATTCCTTCTTTGATTTGACTCAGCATTTACTTGCAAACATTTACCCAGGTCTTCCCCCTATGCTCCATAGTGGCATGATTACAGCCTTGGTTTCTCAAGCATTATTTGAGAACATTATGCTCTAGCAGGTCTATCAAGCTGAAAAGGCTTCAAGAAGAGGACTAACATAGCATTCTTAACCAAGGATCAGCCTAGATAATAAGCCCTGAGACACTCCTCAATTCATGGCTCCAGATTTCCTTTTTTTTTTTTTTGTTCCATTTGTACCCTTCTAGCTTGACCTTCAGCTGCTCCCCTGACATGGTGACTTGCAAGTGTACATTTCTCAGACATCTTCCTGCCATACCTGCATACCTTATCCGCTCCCCATCTTATTTCTGGGAACTGTGACCAAATCAGCTGTGACTATTGCTTCTGTTTCCAAGAAGCAAAAGTGTCTCAGTTGTCGTTGTCCGTCCTTCAGGACCATGACATCCAGGAGGTGATGCTATGCCGTGTAAGTGAATTTGATTTAAGTGAGGGAGGGCTGTGCAGAGTCACCACCCTCACTTCCTCCTCAAGAGCCAACTGGGTCCAGTGACCTGATATAGATCAGGACAACTAGAGATGACCCAAGATGTAATGGAGGACCTTGGCCTTTTCCAGCTAAGGTCTTTAACAGATCTCAGTTTGACTGAGGCAACACCCATTAGTGATTAAGGCTAAAAAAGAAAAGAAGCCTTTTCTTTTAAGATTCATTACATGGAAAAATAATGTATTCAAATATATGAAATAGTTCAACTTTTTATTTCTTTGAAAGGGTTGGAAATAAAAATATGCATCTGAGAAGAGGAAAAAAAAACCTCAATCTGGGAGGGGAAGACCCTCAGGGTTTCTGGCCAAAACAGAAACAATTGCTATTTACAGTCATTCTGAGCCAAGAAAAGGGCGAGAATGTCAATCAATTATCCCAACTCCACTCAGCATTCCAGTGACTTCCCAGACCAAAATATGGTTCACAGCTAACTATTCCACATGTGGTCCCCTCCAATTAAATTGTAAGGTCTTGAGGATTAAAAACCTCCTCTCTTTTGCATTCACTCACGTCCCTAACACTTAGCATAGTGCCCAATACATAGTAAGTGCTCATTAAAGGCTTTTTCATTCATTCTTTCATCTCCTGAGGCATTTGAGTGTCTGGGAGCTGTGACTGTGAGTGGAGCACCCAGACTAGAAGAATAAGGAATCATCAGAAATTTTCAAGCATTACATATAAGGAAATTATGTTTTAATTCATTCTAATGGTGAAAATGTCACTAGCATTTTTTAGGTAGCAGAATGATGTAGTGATAATATGGGAGATGGAAAGAGAAGACTCTCACTTGAATCCAGGATTCTACTCACGTCTGGAGAGACTTAATATAACTACCTGTAACAACTAATAATCATTTTTCTCATCTGTTAAACAGGAATAACCATACTTGTGTTATCTACCTTGCATCATTGTTGTGAGGATCTAATGAGGTAATATAAATAAAAACAGTTTGTAAATGATTTTTTAAAAAAATACTATTAATATAACGGAAGGAGAAATAAACAAGGAGTCAAGAGATCTGGATTTTGGTTTTACTCTGTGACTTGGTCAAGTCATTCAACCATGTGGGCTTCCATCTACAAGATGGGCAAATTGGATGAGATGTTTCTCTATATACCCTGCAAGCTTAGGCATTCTATTTCTATACACAGTAGTATATCTACTATAAAACCAATGCTTTAAGTATTTCTTAATTCTAATTTTACTGGAGTCAGATAAGGAAGGAAACAAGTAAGCTTTAGCATAAGTATCAGTGAGAAAGATGCTAGTCAGTCAGTAACATTTATTTGGGGTGGGGTATTATGTGAAGCATCATGGGAGAAGCCCTTGGAAGAAGTTGCTTTCCTCCAATGTTTAATCTAGTAGAAGATGCAAGTCAAGCACTGATGTATATTTAGAAACTTAAATAATGAAGTTCATTATGGGATTCAATATTTACAAGACTACAAGCAATTCCAAACTTCACAGAACAAAGTCAGAATCTAAATTGAAATGAAATAAATGCATGTGATCAAATATAACTTCTTCCCATAAATTAATAAAACCCAATCATGACTTTTTTGAAACTTTTTGTCATAGATACCAAGTGAGGAGTAAAACTGAGAGATGTATCTTTGCCAAAGGTGTTTTGCTACCACTGTGGAAGATGACTAATACACAGCTCAAAGGATGATGGATTCCATATAGGTAGGAATGCTACTATTGAGGGGTGATATTGTGCTAATTTCATCAAGCTTCAGAACATTGCAAAGCCTTTTTATACACAACCCATAATCATTCAAAAAAGGTTTACCCTGACTATTCACACTAGAAAAATTATGTACATGAAGAACATGTGGCTTACTTCTGCAGTTGTCAGGCAAAGCAACAGAGTTACTCCATCCATAGATATACCTTGCACAGACACTGTGTGAACAAAGAATTGAATAGGGAGAAACAAGTGGGCTGGAATGCCCACTCTGCAGGGCTTTTAGTGACTCCAAGTTCCTCATTAAAACAAAGGCCCATCTTTTTAATAATTTGTTTCCAGCGACACTTTATGGTTTTGATTCAAGGAATACCAGTTACCAAAAGATTAAGATGGAAGGTCATCGAAGGACAGGGGAGAAGTAGCCAATGAATATAAGAAGGTGCAACACATTACCAACCATGAATTTCAAAATATGATAGAGGTGTGAAAGATGTCTTCAGAGAAATGCATGCCCGGAAGAGAAGATGGTGTTTTAACAACCCAGCTAGCAGCTCCTGTGGGGGCATAAGATCCCCCCCCCACAGCCAGCACCCAAGAGGCTGCTGGCACACCAGGAAAGCACAGGTTCTTTTTATCTGCTTAAACAAGGAAAGCACAGGTTCTTTTTATCTGCTTAAACAAGGAAAGCACAGTGAAGGGGTTGACCAGCTTACTTTAATCCAGCATTCAGTTAGCATACAGACAACATTCATTTAGTTCAGGGGAAAAAACGCCAGCATTCAGTTAGCATTTAGTTAGTTCAGGGGAGCATACACACAAGCATCAAGAGACATACTTCAGGGGAAAAAACCAGCACCCTGAGGTTCAGAACTTTCATTTAGTCTGGGGGAAAAGAACCAGAACCCCAAACCTCAAAACCAAAATACAAACAAATTACAAATATCAACAGACAGACCCAATACAATTCATAGTTATCAACATCTGGGCTCGGCCAGAGAGCAGGGGCTGGCCCAGCCCAGAGTCACACTCACGATGGCTCCCACACCAACCGGAAAAGGAAAGAGAGCTCTTCAAGCTGTTCCCTCCCCTCTTATAGAGTTTTTGACATCATCAAGCGCCGCCTGAATGACCGGGGCCGATTGGTTCTTGAGTTGGCCTCTCCCCCTAGCGTAGACTAGGTTAACACCCAATAGGGCATGGCTCTGGAGTCAACACCTCCCCTCAGCCAGCCCCATGACTCATCACACAGGAAGTTCTCTTCTTCCTGGCATGGTTTCTGGGCTTCCTGCCCTGGAAGTGAAGCCCCAGCGCCCAGCGAGGCTCAATGAGGTAAGCTGAGTCACTCAAAGAAAACAAAGGTCACTCTGGTTACAGATGGGTCAAATATGTGGCAAGAGAGGGGGTAATCAACAGATTGCTAGTGTGTTACTCTACTATCCTTTGAATATAAAGAGAAATAAAAGCTCCTAAAGTGTTGGGTGAACCTGTGAAAGACTTATGGGGGGACATGAACAACAGTGGAACAGCATGCCTGCTCATCCACATTATCCACATTCATGAGATCACAGATCTACCAAACAAAAGTATCCTGATTTCCAAATCTATTTACCAATGGAAAGCCTAGGTATTCAATAATTTTTTTAGACATAGGGAAAGTTATTATGCCCATCTCTGTTCTCTTGAGTACATGAACAAGTTTTGGTTTTTCTTAGGAGCTACTTAATGAACTAAAACACTTTCTTTATGCACCAAAAATAATGTTGCTAAAATTCATATGCCAAATTTAATTCAACATGTATTAAGGACCTACTATGTGCAAGGCACTTTACTCTGCACTAGAAGAAATACCATAGTAATTCTTTCCACACAATTCCCTCTAACTAGGACTTATAACTGAATGTTCTATCATGCTGGTGTCTTAAAACAAATTATTCAGGTGATTCATCACTGTTCCTTGAAAATAGCATGCTGATAAATAGGAGGGGAAAGGAGGGGTTGACAGTGGACAAGTCACTCTTGCTGGCAATTTCAAAAGGAGATGCTTATGTCTACTGTAGTGTACTTATGACTACTGTAGCATTAGTCTACTATATATATTTCTTCCTTTATATGGTACTGCACAGGGCTAATGTAGAACAAGAGTTCTGCACATCTTAAAATAATGTAGAAATATCTGTTCTTATGGTTATCGTTTTTATCCATCATAATTTGAATATTCACTGCAGAGCTTGGGGGTTGTGGGTATGGAGCATTTCATATACTGTCAGACATGGCGGATGTGCTGGTCAGTTTTGCTAAGCTTTTTTTCTTTTCTTTTTTTTTCAATTGCTAATAAGGAATGACTTGCTTGGGAAGAAAGGTAGGCATCAATAAGAAAAAGGTAGTAAGTAGTTTATGCCACCCCAATTGCTGCCACCAAGACTTCACAACCACCACTGCAGTGGCCAGCCAAGAAAGGGAAAGAAAGGGAAGGAAAAGAAAAAATCATGTGTTTATGTATCATGTGTTGATTCCTCAAAATTGGGGGGAAGGAGGGATATAGTAGTATACATTTGCATGCTTTCAGTGAATGCTCAGGAACAGATTCCTAGCAATAAAAACAACTATTTGCCACCTGCTACATGTAGAGATTTACAGAGTCAAGTCTTGTTCACATTTTGCTATAATAACTTGTTCTCCTGATGTACCTATCGAAGTGTTTGGTCAGTGGAGGACCACTGCCACTTAAATTAACTAATACACAGAATGTAAGAGTTCAAAAAATAAACCACAATGTGATTTGTCCTATGAGAGGCGACTGGTTGCACTGGACCTAGAGGCAGGAAGCTCTTCGTTAAATCTGGCCTTAGACACGTACTAGATGTGTGACCTTGAGCAAGTCACTTATCCTTGGCCTGTCTCAGTTTCCTCATTTGTAAAATGACAATAATAATAGCAGGGTTATTGTGAGGATCAAAGGAGATAATACTTGCAAAAACCTCTGCAAAAATTAAAGCTCTACACACATAGAAGCAGCAATCATTAAATATTTTTAGCACTATATAAAATCTACTAGTATGTACGTGCTTTAATTCTATCTGTAATGTAGAGAGAAGCATCTTTCTCAGGGTAATGCTTCTAGGAACAAACATAAACAAAAATAGAAAATCATTTGGAAAGAAATCTTATATTTTAAATAATTTTTTTAAAGAAGTAGCACGGCATAAAGGATAGAAGCCCACATCCCCTAAGAGTAAGAAAGACCTGAGGCACAAGTACTTCAAGTGACTCATCCTTGCTAAGTGACCCTGGCAAGTAACTTAAAGTCCCTTTTCGAAGCAACTATCTGAGGCTATAAAGTGCAAATAAGTTGCCGATTTTCTTGAGGGTAGGAGGTGGAGTTTCTGATACTGGGAATTTCCTACCCAACGAAATCATAGGTTGAGATGACTTTTAAAAATAATTTCTTAGAATTTTTTTTATGATTCTTTAAATCAAATTCTAGCCTGCATAAGTGCTTTTAATGAAATATTGTAACCACTGAAAAATGTTTCTGTAAAATCTCAAATGCAAGTTACAAAACCTTGGAAGTAGAGCCATTTGAATTTTACTTAATGTCCTACAAAGAAGAAATGTATTATCAGGGAGATTATTAAGAAAGATGGGGAAAAAATGAAAGAATGTTAAGTATTAGCAAAACCAATGAGAAAAGTGGTGATTAGAGGTTGGGTAGACATTTGTAAAACAGTAACTATTAATATTTTTACCAGCAAATTTCTTTTTTTTAATAGTTGCATAGCTAAACAATTTCTCCTGATATAATTCCCATTTTAATCAATTCAATCAAATATGAAAAAAAATGAATTTACTATAGCCTGAAGAGACATTAACCAAAACTTTTACTCTTTTTTTTTTCATTTTCTGTCTGTAGGGCACAATTAGCAGCTCGTTATATACATACTACTCTCTAATTGTCTGTGGTTTAATTGGATGCTTTACTGTCCAGGCATACCCTAAGGTTGCTAACTGGTTTTGCAAAATCTTGATGTTAGGCAAAATAATTTTACAAGAGACAGTTAATTCCATTTTATAAATATGAGACTGGTTATAATGAAGTTTCACACCTTTACCAAGGGGTCCTATAGGAAAATGCTGACTGACATAGTCTTTTCTCCTCTCAAACCCTTCCCTCAAAAAGAGCATAAATCTTTTTTTTTTTTTTACATAGTATAAGAAACCTTATGTAATATTTTTTGAAACCCTGGTCCAGGGCTGGGAATGCATTTCAAAACTCAAGATGGGAGGCATGATCTTCATATGGGCAATCCCTCCAGTGGCACTGATTACAACACATCCATATAATTTCATTCTTTTCAGCCCCTGCCAGGACCATCCATGAAGTCATTCACAGGGGGGGTTTAATCTACCCAATATGACAAGAACATGGTAATGCTCAATATACTTAACTGATTGATGAGCAGTAATAGAAAATTTTTGGATTCTTGTCAATTACACCATTGCTTATATTTAAAAGACACTTTTAAGATCAAGTCGAAAAGACATAGAAGCCAGTTTCCCCTTGTCATTTATATGCTGGCACAGTTTTCTGTATTACAGTGACTTGGGATCAAACATGGTTTGAGAACCTGTAATAATAGACTGTATAATGTCATAATGACACTGATTCATGATGAGGTCTTTTTGGTAACCTAATTTTCTCAGACAGAATGCAAGAAAGACTTGTGCCATATTTCATTTCATTTCTTCATGTGTTTCATTTTAGTGAGGTTCTGACAAGTAAGAGAGGAGAACAATTTAATGCCACCCAAAAATAAAGGAACCAAAGGAAATGTATTACTAGTATGAAAAGTTGCCACTTCACGGAAAGTGAAGATTAGTCTTTCATAGCCTATAATAAAGGGTTTCAAGAGTTTTCTGAGTTAAGAATATTATCTACTAGGTTGTATGTTCATGAGGGGAAAGACTATCTCTTATTTAATTTTTGTATTCCTACCAGTATTTACATTGTATGTGGCACAGGGGATACAGCACTGGCTCTAGAGTCAGGAGGATCTGAGTTCAAATCCAGTCTCAGACACTTACTTCTGTGTGACCCCTGTTTGCCTCGGGTTCCTCATCTGTAAAGTGAACTGGAGAAGGAAATGGCAAATCCCTCCAAAATCTTTGCCAAGAAAACCCCAAATGAGAACACAGAGAGTTGGACGTGACTGAAATGACTCAACAACAACAAAAACAGTAAGCACTGAATAAATGTTTGTTCAAAGAATGAATATTTTTAAAGCCTGCTCTGTGATTTGATAGGCCATTAGGTAAAATGTTATATCGCTATCAATGATACTTATCTGAGCATGAGTTTTCCACTAAAGTCCTTTTTTTCTATGTTACTGTGGAATGGAAGTGACCCTGCACTCTCAAAGATTATTCCAGCTAGAGCAAAGTTCTGGCAGAGCCTATCAAGATGGAAAAGCACAGAGTAGAGTACAAGCCGAGCCTAAGAGCCAGCCTTGCCAAGATAAGAAAAGCCGCACAAGATGATGGATTTTTCAGGCATGATAACTCTCAAAGGCCATTTTATCAGAGTGGGTACAACTTCTTCACTAATGAAATGCTATGTATCAAATATTCAGCAAATATTTTTTCCTTAAGGTCAGTGTTCCTTAGCATCACTTTTTTTTTAAAGCTCCCTTATCAAATGCAAGGACAATTTTGGTACCACACTAACAAAATTAAAGTATATTTCCTTTCCTTCTCATAGAGCAAATACAGAAATGCAAAAGCAGAAAGTGATGTATACTACCAATTAAAATCAATCAATGAACCTTTACTTAAAGGAACTTTAACAACTGGGGTTTCAAAGATAAACCCAATATAGTCCCTGACTTTAAGGAGACTAAATCCTCCTCTTCCTACATACTGCAATAACATGCAATAAGATACAATAACATGTGTACATACGGTGTGTTTCAAAAGTCTTATTAAAACTGCACTAACACACTTGGGACACCCCCTGTGTGCGTATATGTATATAGCGGCACATACATACATGTGTATGCATATATGTATACACACATGCATGTGTGTATATACATATACACATACATGTGTGTATATACCAATGCACACATGTGTATATGTATCCATATTTATGTCATTAATTGATCCATTAAAATATGATGCTAGGTGGAACAATATTACAGGGACAATAATTTTCTTAGGAATAATTTTTGTAAATTCCCAGTGAGTAAGATGATGTTAAACAGAATGATGATGAGAGAAATGAATAATTTCTGGAGTTCAACAAGAGTTTGGATCATCATCAACCATCCAATTCATGTTTCAAGAGATGATGTTACAGTGAAATTAGGCTTCAATGTAGTAATGACATTACTTTAAGATTATTTTGGTCAGGTTAACATGATGACATAATAATACACATCAAATGCTCACTAATTTTTTCCCCCTTAAGGTTGGTCTTCTTTAGTACCATTTTCAAAGGCTCCTTATCAAAGACAAGGACAACGTTGAAACCACACTATCAAAATTAAAGCATATTTCCTTCCCCTCTGTTATCAGCAAACTTCAAAAGCAGATGTCTACTATTAATTAAATTCAATTCAGCAAATATTTACTAATAGGCATTTTGTAAGGAACTGAAGTTCCAAAAATAAATCAATATTGTTCCTGCTCTCGAGTAGCTAAATCCTATTGTTTTTTACATGCTACTATCAGGGGCAGTTACAGTATCTGACACTTTTGTTTACTTGCTCTGGTAGAATGCATTTTATGGGGATGAGGGACTATTTGGACATTACTCCCTTAATAAATGTTTACTGATTGACTGATGTTTGTTGAGAAGTACCTAGTCAGGGATCATACCATCAGATGTTTAGAACTGAAGGCATCTCAGAGGCTAACCAGTCAAGCTCTCTAATTTTACAATCGAGGAGACTGAGGCCCTGGGAGGAATAAGCAAAATCATTCAAAGTATCATAGGAGTGATCTGAACCCAGGGTCTTTGACTACAGAGCCAGGCTTTTTTTTTAACTATATTACTTATCACATCAAAACAAAGCATGACAATCAATAAATAAGTAAATAGACCTACTACTGTCGTTATCATTTTAATTAGGCTTACTTGAAAGATCTCAACTTCTGGCTCCCACTTAATAAAAGGCCGTATATATACATATGTGTATGCATATGTGTGTGCGTGTGTATGTGCAAATATGTGTATATATATATATATGTACATGTGTTTATACACACACACACACACACACACACACATATCTGAAATTGGACAGCTAGGTGGCTTAGTGGATAGACTGCGAGACCTGGAGTCAAGAAGACCTGAATTCAAATCTGACCTGATATAATTACTAGCTATGTAACCCTAGGCAAGTCACTTACCCCTGTTTGCCTCAGTTTCTTCATCTGTAAAATGAGATAGAGAAGGGAATGGCAAACCACTTCTGTATCTTTGCGAAGAATACCCCAGATGGTGTTATGAAGAGTTGGACAAGACTGAACAACAAACATTATCTGCAATAAATTGAAATGTGGCAGGGGAGCAGGAGTTAAGATTCTACTATCTAATAATCTAAAGTTCAATTTGCCTAGATAGCATCTTCAAACAGGAGTTTGATTTATTATTCCAACTTCAAATTTGAATGGTAAGGAGGTATACCTTCAAAGGATCAAATGGACCAGATTTTTGTCATTCAATAGTTGTTGCTTGACTGTAATAGCTCATAGTTGTTATAAGTTATGAAATATCCTTTTTATTGTCTATCTTTTCATTCTTCAATGATGGATGCTTATAATGAAGATTTAGTCATTAAGGAAAGGATTAATTTTACTTAACATCTATTCAGGATATATATATGTGTGTGTATATATACATATATACATATGTATATATGTAATGTTAACGGGATATGATGATCTTCCCTACCCATTAATAGGCCTCACATGGAGCCCATTAAGGGAAGCTTGCTTAGGGGAGGTTTGCTTGCAGGAAGGCTTTCACACCTTTTGGTACTAAAGCTAATTAGACACTGAATCACAAGGGTTGTGATGCCTTCTGACTCTGAGAAGTGTATATATACTCTGAGTTGGTATTTTGCTTTGGGGGCTCACTTATGAGAAGGACCTTTTGATTTCATGGTTGATGAGTAGCTGTATGTTCAGGCCCCCTGACTGCTCAGATGTAAAGACTCTCTTGATCCAGGGGTGTATGTAAAGTGTATAGCAATACTGCTTTGCTTCAGGCAGTCAGAGCCCTGTTTGTTGGTCTTTGTGCTAATTGTCTCTGACATTCAGGATGCTGATCCTTCCCCTGAACTAGTGAATATAATTAAAAGTAGGATTGTTAACCCCTTCTTGAGCAGTCTTTCCTAGAAAAGCAGATCTAAGAACCTGTGCTAGCAGGCCATCCTGGGTATACTAGGGTGCTTGCTGCAACAACATATCAGTTTATTAGGACTTTTTAGAGAAAGGGAAGAGCATCATGGCACAATGGAAGAGCTCTAGGTTTGGAGTCAGATGAAGATTCAAATCTTTGCTCCACTACTTACCTACTATTTAACCTAGGGTTGCCTCAATTCCTTCACGTGTAAAATAAGGGAAGTTATATTAGAAGATCTCTAAGGTCACCTCTAGCTCTAACTCTATTAAATTTCCATTTTTAATTATTATTATAGATCAAAATGACAAAATATTATATTTTGGCATTTTTTTCTTTCAAAACTAGTTAAAATGAACATGTTTGAGTTCTTAAGGTGATTTTGTTGTTGTTAAGTCATGTCCAATTCTTCATGTCCCCCTTGGGGGTTTTTTTAGTAGAGATACTGGAGTGTTTTGCCATTTCCTTCTCCAGATCATTTTACAGATGAGGAAAGTGAGACAAATACAGTTAAGTGACTTGCCCAGAGTCACACAGCTAGTAAGTGTCTGACTCATGAAAATGAGTCTTCTTGACTCCAGGCCCAGGACTGTATTCATTGTACCATCTAGTTGCTCTCCTAATGGGTTAGTGGTCATTTGTCAGAAAAGAAAGCAAGGAGAAAAAAGGGGAGAGGAGAAGATGGTAAATCAAGAAAACAATTCAACTTTTGCCATAAGGGAATTTTCTCAAACAATATTCGTTTAATGAACTGTTACTATTAGAAGTTTCAGCTTTAGATGCTTTATTTTTACTATTTTCACAGATTTCTCTCCCCCCCCTCCCCAATTGATTCCCCAACTTGAGACAAATACCTCTACCCGTTTACATGTTAACTTATTTACTGATTTGGCACATTTCTAAACATAAGCAAATGCTTCCTCCAAATGTTGTAGATGATGGTAAAATCTGAAGCAAGCAGGGAGGAAAGGAGACAATAGGGTTGGCCAAAGCCTCTATAACATTCCTGGACCAGAAGACACCTGAAGAAGTTCTGTGTCCTCCAAAATCCAGCACCACCCTTGTAAATTCATGTCCGAAGTATACAGCTGTTTTGTAGTCCAGTCAAACATTGTCATGATACAATCATTACTTACAGATTTCTGGCTTTTGCTCTTAAATCATGCAAGAGCATAATTTGTAGAACGAAAATCCTCAAATTGGGAATCTTTTCTTTTCTCATGATTCTCTTTTGTACTTACTTGTAAGTAGAAAGTGATTTTCAAAAACAGTGGAGTTATCTAAGCCATTTGGTAAGGGATGGCTTTTTACTTTATAATTTGGTTATTTTAGAATAAAGGTTCTGAAAATGATGGACATCTTATTAAAAATATTTCTAAAATATCATAATTGAAAGCATTTCCCTTTTCCAGATGGAGGTAAAAGAGAAAAAAGTCCTAGGAGGAAATAAACAAATACCCAGCAGAAATCTGCCCCTCAATCCTGGAAATTGTCCACTCTTCTCCCAAACTATCACATCTCTGTTTTACAAAGGACCTTGGGCTGCAATTTTATAATGATGGTCAAATTAAATCAGATCCAAGACACAATAAATTTGACAGTTCTTTTTTTCATAATGCCTAGTAAATAAAAAGGAGAGTCACTAATACACAGTTATACATGCACTTAACTGTGTTAAATATACATTATTGCCAAAGATTGATTATGGCCAATCTCTAACATACAAACCAGATTGTAAGATAACCTTAGTATCTTTGACCTGACCTCAATGAGAGGCATGATTCATCTGAATGCCTCAGACCAACTGTCTATAAATCTTTACTTATGGGCCTAATGCAACCCATATCTCTAAGGAAATACACACCACAGCAGAATGTAATCTCTCTTTTAGGAGCAAAGGTCAATTGTCCCGCCTGCCAATTTTGTCCTCCTAAAAGTTGATCCCTAGAGGTATGCTTAAACCTGGGGTGGCTCCCCGATTCTCCCTACATGAGCTGATTTTCCTGGACTTGATCTTGTATCTGTTAGCTTAGCTGGATTTTCTGATCCCAGACGATTTTCACCAGTGCCCTAGTCTAACATAGACATATAATGGCAGACAATGGTCAAACTCTGGCTGAATGTTGGCTGGGTTCTAGTAAGCAGTTCCTTCAATTTCCCAAAAAGCCTCAGGTGTGTAACAAGTTGCCAAAATACAGAGTGGAGAAAATAAAAGAGACAAATGTCTGGCATTGTTTCTATTCATGTACTTGGTCACAAAAATAGACTTATCCTTTTAAAAAATATTTCATTAACATTCTTTTCTTTTTGCATCACTGAGTGTTTCACAATGATTGGCCCACTCCGTATCTTCCTTTGCTACAAAAAAGTAGCCATTTAAAACAAATTAAAAAATTGGCCAGGTCTAAAAATATACAAATTGTTCTGCTTTTTCCTTACTTCATCCCATATCAGTTCACACAAATCTTCTCAAGTTTCTAAATTCTCCCAACTTGTTATTTCTTACGGAGCATAAGAATAGACCATTGCTTTCAAAGGCATAATTTATTCAGCTTTTTTTTCAATTAATGGGCAACACCTTTCCTTCTTGTTCTTTGCTATGATAAACACATGCTATAAATAATTTTGTATGTATGAGACCTTCCCTAACAGACTATCTTTCAGCTAAGCTCCAAAACCCAGCCGAAATCTCAATATATGATGCTATGCTTTCAAAGACACAAAGAATAAAGTGACTTTAATGTTAACCAAAAAGCTTGATGATAAAGCTGCCTTGTATTAGGTTATATATTCATTGCTTCTCTTGTAGGTATAATATTAGATGAGTCAATACAATGTCTGATCCCAGTAACAATAAATATTTGGTAGATTACACTAAATAATAATTAAAGAGTTGAAAGTAATACTATCAGAAATCAGGTTCAAAATGCCAACAGAAGGCAGTGGAAGCATTGAAAGTGAAGCATCTAATAAAATAAGAATTATTTTAAAGAAACCTTACACATACTGCAATGGCTTTCATTGATAAGCATTATTAAGTACCAACTATGTGCAAATACAGTACTAGGCCCTTTCTTTGGTCCTAATCTTTTTTTTTTAGAATTAGAAGGAAAGCTGATATTGACATAGCCCATTAATTTACATATATCAGCTCATTTGATTCTAAAAACAATTCTGTAAAGAGAAGTACTATGATAAATCATGCTCCCCACTTCCTGACAGAGAAGTGATGATGTATTAAATACTATATGGGGTTGTGACCTACAGTTTAAGAAGCACTAAAGGGGTCACAACCGGAAAAAGTTTAAGAAGCCCTGCATTAGAGGTACCATGAGACAGGTATTTTCAACGTGGCCAAAGTATGGATGTCTTTTGCTTGATTAAACTTACAAGGAGGGCTTTTGTTAAGGGGAGAGAAATTATAGGGGAAGATGAGGGAGATGCCTACTATGTGTCAGACACCATACTAAGTGCCTTACAACTATATCTGATTTGAAGGAAGAAAATTAAAGTGTCAATGGATCATGAAAAAATACATAGAAGAAAGCAGAAGAAATTTCAGAAGGGGAGAGAACAGAAGCAGGGCAGCTTGGACCCACCAAGTGAATTTTTAAACTACCACTTTGTTCAAAAACATAGGCAGAGGTTTACGGTTCATAATTAGCCTCTTTTCTGTTCTTTGTTATGTCTGAGAAGAATGTCAACTGTAGGTGTCTACTCTACTTCAAGTATAGTCTCTTTCCATTGACTTCTCAAAACTGATACAAGCACAGACAGTCCAGAGACATTCATTCTCCTAAACCTTTTTAAAGCTTTCCCTCATTTCCAACAGGATTGATAACTTTAGCCTTTATGAAGAGACAGTGGGATGCAGTAGAGAGAGAAACAACCTTGGATTCAGGAGGACCAGAGTTCCAGTCTTGTCTCAAATACTAATTGTGTGACTTTGGTCAAATCACTTAAATTCTGACAGCTTCAATTTCCACCTCTGTAAAATGAAGATGATAATAATAGCAACAACCTCCCAAGGTTGTCTTGAGGATCACATGAGATAATGAATATGGACAATGTCTTGCCAACTTTAAAGTGATATATATATATATACATACATATATAGATAGATAGATAGATACACACATATATACATATATATGGATATATATATACATAGAGAGAGCATACACACACACACACACACACACACGCACGCATGCACACTAGCTGTTATAACCAAGCACCTTTCTCAAAACCATGTGAGGAAGTCCATTAGTATTATGGCTGTTTCGCAAAGGCAGAAAAGCTGAGCCTTAGAGAGGTTAACTCACTTCCCTAGCATGATATAGGAAAATCCAGAGTTGGATTTTGAATCCAGGTCTTCTAACTCCATTGGTCTTTCCTCTACTACACACTGTTTTATTTCATTAGGGACCTTGCAAATTATTAATACTGAAGTATATTAACAGCAACATCTTTCACTGAGGTTTTACCCATATAGTAAGAATTTTAGCTTCCTCTTTCCCACTGCCTTCCTTGCCTAAATTACTTTGACTAAATTTAAGATATTATAGCTTGATTTTTTTTGTTTGTAGCAAAGAACTACAAAGATAAATGTCCGTCAACTGAGGAAAGGCTAAATAAGTTATAGTGAAGGGAGGTGGAACGGTGGATAATGAGAGACCTAGAGTCTCTCAAATCTGGCCTCAGAGACATACTAGTGGTATGACTCTGGCCAAGTCACTAAACCTCTGTTGGCCTCAATTTCCCACCATAAAATGAAGATGATAGTATAGCCCCTACCTTCCTAGGTGGTTGTCTTCCCAGGATTGTTGTGAGGATAAGGTAATATTTATAAAATGTTCTGGAAACCTTAAAGAGCTATGTAAATGCAAGCTATTTCTTACATGAATGTGATGGGCTATTATTATGTCAGACCATAAATATGATGACTACAAAGAAGCATGGGAACACTGATATAAAAAGAAATGAGCATGAACCAAGAAAATAATACACACATGACTACAATAATGTGAAAAGAAAGGACAACAATAAAGCCACCAAACCCGAATGCTGAAAAATTATATTGGCCAAGCTGGCCCCAAGAAAAGAGATAAGCAGACACCACCTCCCATTCTACAGATATGGGGGACTGTGGCTTTGGAACATTATAGATAATATCAGGACTGGGCTTTTTTCATTGGAGCTGTGATTTCATTAGTGTAGAGAGTTCTCAATAAGGAACTTGTACCTATGTGGATTGACAGCTCCTCTGTAATTTGTAATAGTTCCCCATCTACCTGGAGAACTAAGATTAAGTGATTTACCCAGGCTCAAATAGCCAGCATGTGGCTGGGGCACAACTTGAACCAAGTCAGCCCTCTAGCTGTTGTGCCATGCTACCACACTGCCTTTTCCAATGTGTTGGTTAGAACTGTCCCCTCCCCCCACCCTAGATGCCTTTTTTGGGTCTTTCTTATAAAGGATATCTCTTCAGGAAGAGATACATTGGGAAAAAATAATAAAAGATAAAGATATCAATAATTTTTTTAAAAGAGATACTGGTATTCCTTATGAGAAGCATTTGTCCAAAGCTGTCATTCTATCTTATACTGATATGAAACACCTTGTAAGAAGCAATGGCTAACCAGCAACTAATCAATGAAAGCTAAGCCCCTCTCTTCTGTTCTATAGTGTGCCACTTTGAGATGCCATCACTTTGTGTAGTACCACATATAAAAACATCAGTGGGATCATGGCCTAGTTGCATGACTCTGCTGGAAGACAAATGTCGGCAAGATCTGAGCCACCAAGGGAGGCTGTTACAGATTTGTTTGCTTGTGTCTCCTTCATTAGACAGGAAAACCTTGAGGGTAGTGATTGTTTTTTGCCTCTTTTGTATCCCTAGCACTTAGTAGGTGATTAATAAATGATTATTGACTGACAAAAAAAAAAGAAAAAATTATAAATTTTATCTGCAGGAACAACAACAAAAAAAAGATCTGAGCCACCACATCATAGGCATTTTCCCACTAATGGAGAGATGGTTGTTCCTAAACGTTTTCTTAACTGGTTATATCTAACAATAGATGTTACCAGAAACAATATACATGTCATTTAAAAAAAAGTTTAAGGATGTGAATTCCCAAGACAGAACTACTAACACTCATTCCCTCACTCTCTCTCTCTCTCCTCTCTCTCTATCCTGTAATTTCACTGGTGTTAAGAAACTCCTGGGCAGGGACATGTCTCTATCAAGATCAAGAACTTATAATTTTAGAAAGTCCTCTGAGGCACTGAAAGGTTGTGACTTTATTTCTCCAGGCACACAGAGTATTAGTCAGAGGCAAGATCTGAACCCAGGTCTTCCTCATCCAGAGGCTAGCTTTCTACTTATTATGCTATGCAGCCATACTGACTTTAATACCATACATATGTGCATGTACGTACAGATATATAAATATGTATATGCATGTGTTTGCATGTGCATATACCTGTGCAGATAACACATAGTAATATGACTCAAGGATAGTACTCACAGTATTAGAGAATTTTACTGTAATATATGTATCATATTAAGACAGATTGGAGAAAGTTCTGGACTTGAAATGAGGATGACCTAAGAAATTCTGTGTTAGTCAATTATTAGCTGTGGGACCCTGAGAAAATCATTTAATCTTCCTAAGCCTCAATTACATCATTTGTAAAATGAAGACAATACTAGTACCTGCCTCCCAGGGTTGTTGTGAGGACAAAATGAGATAATACATGTAAAATGTTTTACAAAACCTCAAAGCCTATTGGTCTGAGGCCAGCAAGATGCAATAAATTAGGCTAAGTCAATTTGTATTCCTCAGTATCCAATCAGCAGCTAGGAGAGAGCACCCGGGCTGGGAGTCTGGAAGACCTGAAATCTGGCCTCAGACGCTTACTAGATGGACAACCTTGGGCAAATCACAACCTTTGTCTGCCTCGGTTTCCTTAACTGTAAAATGGGGATCTTATAATAGTACCTACTTCCCAGGGACTGCTATGAGGATCAAATGAGATAATATTTGTGATGCACTTATCACAGAACCTGGCATATAGTAGGTACTTAATAACTAGTCTCCGCACATCCCCATTTCTCCTGTTTTCCTTCTCCTCAATCAAGGGCAGGAGTTCTAAGCTGAGTGGATTAAGCTCCCAGAGGCACAGACCATGGAGGCCCTCTGCTGAGGTGCTGGTCCAGGTGAAAGAAACCGGACAGTGGTGGAGCATTTGGAATTGAGGTGAGAAGTCTAAGGTGAGGGCCTAAGATGGTGGCAAAGAGAGAGCAGGGTTCCAGGTAGAGAGAATCAGAGGTAAGTATCAGAGGGGCAAAGAGATCTTTGAAGTGAGGTTAAGAAAGTCAGAACATTATGAATGGAAGCAGGAGTATTGTTGGTTCCTCCCCACCTCCTTCCTCCCTTTTCTTTCCCACTAGGGAAGAGGACAGAAGGAAGCTCAGTAGCTGAAGGACTGAGATACCGTGCGCGCGCGCGCGCGCGCGCGCGTGTGTGTGTGTGTGTGTGTGTGTGTGTGTGTGTGTGTGTGTGAGTGTGTGTGTGCTGGTGTGTGTATGATGAAAGCAGCAGGAGTGCACTGATCAGATGAGGTCTCTTCTCCCTTCTTTTCTTTCACTTCTCCACCCCAGCACTGAAAGGAAGAAGTAAGAAACCAGAAACTGGGACCAGGGGAGGGGAGGAAGGTGGGCAGGGAGCAACGAGTGGGGCATGGAGAGGAAAGCAAAACTTCTATAGTGACTTTATTTGCCTATAATGTAAGCTGGGGAATGCCCCACTATACAGATGGTTTTCTGTAAAGTTTCATTACAGGCACAAAACCTTCCCAGTCATCATTTCCTAGACTACAAATAGCTTTTATAGGGTTATTCACTTCATCATAACAGCACCATGCTTCAAATGCTTGTATTATTGCTATCTCTCTGCTGTTCCGTGGTTTCATGAGACTAAACAATAAGGCAAACTGGGGCAAACAAAGCACAAAAGCTCCTGCCTTTAAGGGCTGACTGAGCCTCAGATGGTACAGCCAGTCCAGAGCAGGAGACAGCACAAACAGCCACAGAGGAGGCTGGGGCTAATGTGAGTTGCAAACCATTGAAGACTCCAAAGAAGCCTGGCTTTGTGTGTTTCGTTTGTTAGTGGTCTGTCCTTGTTGGCTCCTGGGTTTTTCCTTCTGACACTCTCATTTCAAGCCAACAGGCTGCTGACAGAATCTTTATACAGCTGCTATTCTTTGGGAAAACTACAAGTGGGGTAGAGGTGGAGGAAAGGTTTATTTAATTTCCAAATGAGATTTGAAGGACATCTTTCTGTCCCCAATTAGCATAGGAGCCTATACATATCAATAACCATTTACTTATAAAGCCTTTAATTCCAATCCACAATAAAGGTATTTTTTCCTTCAAGCCATTGCTAACTAGTTTCAGAGGATTTAGAGTTGCAAGGGATTTTGGATAGGATTTAGTTTACCCCCTTTTCTAAGAGATGGGGAAACTGAGGCTCAGAAAGGAGGAAGTAATGTCTTTCAGAAACTTCTGACTCAGTTTTTTTTAATCATTTTTTTTCAACCTAGTAGGTCTTGCTAGGTAAGCATGAAGAAATCCTCCCATTCATATGGCTTGGGGCTAGAGACTGATTGTCTTCATAAGACACACCCATAAATAATATGAAGACTACAGAGTAGCATAAGAAGACATACATGAACTGATGCAAAGTGAAATAAGCAGAACGAGGGAAACAAAATACAAGATATCCACAATAATGTAAGGGAAAAAAAATAAAAGGCAATGTGGTACAGTATGATGATCAAGCTTAGCTCCAAAGAAAAGAGGAGAAAACCTGCCTCTTCCCCATATTTGAAGGGATGGGAGACTATGGGCATGCTACATTGCATATACTGTCACACTTAATTGGTATGTTGGACCTTCCCCTCCCCTCCCCCTTATTTTTTTATTCATTGCTACATGGGTTGGTTTACTGAAGAAGAAGGGGGAAAGGATACATTATAAATGAAGATTATGTAAACACAAAAATTATCAATAATTTTTAAAGATATTCAATAACAATTAATGATTTTGTTATATATTATGTGCAAGCGCTGTATAAGTCACCATGAGCATTATCGACCCTGGAAAAGAGAAATCAGTATATCTAAATGCCTGAAAATAAGCATTATCAAGATCTAAATTACATTAGGAGAAATTCTTCATAACAGAACATAATTTTCAGGGAAAGCACCTGGTAGAGTGGATAGAAATCTGGCGTTGAAGCCAGTAAGACTTCCTGCTTCTAATTTGCTATTTGTAATAAGCTGTTGGCATGGTAACCAATGACATACTTTTTAAATAGTGTGAAAATGAAGAACAAATAAGCTATGATAAGTAAGAACCTCTACTGTTCCCCTAGGCATTAGATATTAGCTTAGAGTTAGATTTGGGGGGCTATATTTAGGCAGGTCAGGTCTATTTTACTTAATTCTCAGATCTTGGCTATGCTTCAAAACAGGTAAATATGTCAAAGAATTAAGTTTCAAATGAGAATGCTCTCAAATAACTCCATGGTCATATCAATTTTGAGTTATCTATGATAATTGAGATTGAAATCTGTCCTTGTCTGTCCATCCCATACGACTCTTGCACATATATGCCCATAAATTTACCACAGGTTATTCATCCAACAACAGGCAAGTTCTTTCTTGTTTTCTTCCAGCACTGAGAAGGTCTTAATGGAATACTCCAGTTGTCATATATTACCCTGACCATATCACCAAACCATCTCTTTTCTTATCATATGTTTCCTTAATAATATACTTACCCCTATTCTTCATAGTCCTCATTGGCTATAGTTCACATTCTGATCACACCTATCATGGCTCCTACACGTGCCCTCTTTGCCATAATAATTCTTAATTCTCCTAGAGTGTTGTATTCCATGTTTCACTGCCATATAGCACCACCAGTGGAATAACGGAATTTGAAAAATGGGTCTTTGTTCAAGTGGAAAGCTTGGGTGATTAAAGGAATTTTATTTGAAGGTAAGGTATTATGATATTGAAATAAGTTGTACTAAGAAATACCTCAATTAACAGTTATAAAATTCCTTTCAGGTAAAAAAATAATTTAGAACAAAAAATTTCTGTTAACTAAAAAAAAAAGATCACTGTTTCTTTAGGAGAAGTTTATTCTTCATTCGAGTTATTGATTCCAATGGAGAAATCAGATAAAACACCCAAATAGAGACAGAGATGAAAGAGATCAAGGAAGATCTGTAGAGAAGAAAAATCCACACCCTGAGGAGAAAAGACATACACAAAGAAACAAAAGAAAACAACTCTTTGATATCACAGATGGAAATCTGTCTTCCTTTTGGCATCTTTGTAAGAATTCTTGCCTGTATCAAAAGAAAAAAATGCACATATCCGCAAACATCCAGATGTTCACGAATATTCATGATGTGCTTCCAGTTTGGTTGGGACTTGCTCTTGATTTATTTTTGATTAAGTCTCATCAGGTTCTTCTGTGGCCCATGAGATTGATGTCTTTGCAACTGCTCAGAATTGGATATCTCTTACTAATCACTAAGGCTCTACCTAAGCCATTCCTTGTGACAGATGTTTTAAACACAAACCTTGCAAAAGCCAAAACAAAAGTGGCTTATTTCCTAATCTGGAAAAGACTGTCATCACCTTATTTACAAAATTTAGCTTTTTGGATCACTTTTCCGATGTAAGCCTTCTAGAGGTAGATGCAATTTTCTGGATAACATCTGAGGCAGGAGGAAACTCAACCACATTTTCTCAAGATCCTGCTGTATTCACTTTGGTCCTATCCACTACTCATAGCAGCTAGGAAATGGTTAGAAAAGACCAAAGTTAACAAATGACATCCTACAATACTCAAATTAACTATGGAAGGCAGAAACCAGGGGGAAAAAATTTACTGCAAATTTCTCTGATAAAGGCCTCATTTCTCAACTATATAGAGAACATAGTTACATTTGTAAAAATACAAATTATTCCCCAATTAATAAATACTCAAAGGATATGAACAAGCAGTTTTCAGAAGAAGAAATCAAAGCTATCTATAAGCATATGAAGAAGTGCTCTAAATCACTATTGACTAGAGAAATGCAAAATAAAATAACTGACATATCACCTCACATGTATCAGATTGGCTAACATCACAGAAAAGGAAGATGACAAACATTGGAGGGGATATGGAAAAATTAGAATACTAATACACTGTTGGTAGAGCTGTGAATTGGTCCAACCATTATGGAGAAAAATTTGGAAGTATGCTCAAAGGACTTTAAAAACTGTACATACCCAGTACTAGGTCTGTTTTTCCAAAGACATTTTTAAAAAGGAAAAGGACCTATATGTACAAAAATATTTATAGCAGTTCTTTTTGTGATGGCAAAAAACTGCCCCCAGTATTGAGGGGAGGCCCACCAATTGGGAAGTGGTTGAACAAGTTGTGGTATATGGTTGTGGTGGAGTACCATTGTGCTATAAGAAATGGTGAGCATGATGATTTCAGAAAAACCTAGGAAGACTTGTACCAACCGATTCAAAGTAAAATGAGCAGAACCTGGAGAACAGAGCACACAGTTACAGCAATATTGTACTATGATCAACTGTGAAAGACTTAGCTATTCTAATCAATACAATTATTCAAGACAATTCTGAAGGGTTTATCACGAAAAATGCTATGCACTTCCAGAGAAAACAATTGATGAAGTCTGAGTACAGACTTCACTTTTTTTCACTTATTTTTCTTGCTTTTTTTTGGGGGGGGGGGTGAACATGGCTAATATGGAGACCTATTTTGCATGACTTTACATGTATAACTGATATGATATTTCCTGCTTTCTCGAACAAGGTGTAACAACAATGCTAGCAGCTGCTGTGAAGGTGTAAGACCCAACAAGACCAGCAACAAGAGCTGCCAACACAGGTTCTTTGATCTGCTTTTCTATGGAAAGCAACTTTAAGGAGTTAACAATCTTACTTTAATCAAAACATACATATATCATTTACTTAGTTCAGGGGGAAAGTCAGCACCTGAACTTCAGAGCAAATACAAATACAAATTACAATAGAAATATGAACAGATCAAATAACACAATTCAAATACAGTTACCAAAAAGAGAAGCACCAACATCTGAGTTTTCTTCAAAGCTGGGGGGCTCCTGTAGCTACACAGTTTCCCACATCAACATTCTTCCAAGTGAGTGACAGCCCCAAAATACAAAACACCAACATCTGTGTTTGTATACCCTGTTGAGGGTCAAAGGGCTTCACAACATCGGACCTCAAACCCCAAGTGACCTAAAAGGTTCTGGTGTAACAACATGTGACTCAAACCCATGTAAACTAGGCTTTCCCTTGAGGTAAGCAGGTCATCAAAGGACTCCTGATTTAATCAAAGAAACAAAGGCTGGACTTATCAAGGGCACTTGATTAATAAGTGCTCCAAAGAGGAAATAGTAAAAAAAAAATCCCACCTTAATTACCTATACAAAGGACGAGAATTCAAAACTCAAAAAAAATGTTTACATGGATGTCAAAAATAAATGATTTGGGTTTTTGAGAAAGGCAAGAAAGTTTTTGCAATTCAAAATGTAAAAAAAAAATAGATCTATGATTTAATTTCTGTAAGAGTCTTCCTCATCATCTCCTAAGATTCTAAAGTGTCAGAGCACATTAGCTGTTCATGGTTATCCCTCATCCTCATCACAGGCCAACTGTCTTCTTTTTTGCTTATACACTCAAGTGACAAAATCACCATATCGACACAGAGAAGGAATCAAAAAAATCCTGGCATCTTGTTTAAGGAAAGTCCCTATTTTTGAATGGCAGTGAACCATAGAAATGTTCACCTAAATTAATTACAGAATTTAGAGCTGAAAGGACCTTAGGTGTCATCTAATGAAACTTCCTCATTTTATGGATGAGAAATCTGTAGCCCAGAAGTGAAGCGGTTTTCCTAAGGTAAAGGGCACACGACGAATAAAACTGAGTCAGAATTTGAACCCAAAGCTGCTTTTTTTTTTTCCCAATTCTGGTGCTTTTTTTCCTAGATGGCATTTCCCCTGCCCTCCCCCCAACCCCACTATATTTCTACGATTGTAGGATAACTATGTGGGGTTGTGAGAGAGAGGATGGAAAAATGGTTAGGGGGAAAAAGTGAATTACAGCCTCAAAGCTAACTAAACCATTTATAAAAAAACATTTAGTTCTAAACAATCATTAATTGTTAGACATTTAAACATGAGACAAAGTGCATTAGGGAAACAGGGTTGGAGGAAAGAGCCTACAGAAAATTGTTAGAACCATGGGTGGGCTTGATGGTGAGTGATGACTGCAGCAATGTAGGCATAAAGATAATAAAACAGCCCCCAAGAGTGATTTCTAATACGCAGCCTTGATGTCAGCCCAACCCCATTCATTGTGCTCTTACTGCTAAGCTTTCACTTGGTTGTGTAGTGGGAAAAGAATGAGATCTGGAATCCTAGGGCCTCAGTTAGAAACGCTGCTCTGCTCCTTAATAACTGTTAAACGTGGTTATGTCGATTACCCAAGACAAGACACGTTAGAAATAGCAAGTAAGAAGGCTAAAGGTCTACTGCATTGGATGGGGGAGAGGGGGAGTATAGGACTTGGAGTCAAAAAGCAATGAGTTCAAGTCTAGCCTCCTGACACCTACTAGCTGTGTGATGCTAGGAAAGTCACTTAGTTTCTTCACCTATAAAATGGGGATAATAGCATCTAATTCTAAGAGTTGTATCAAATGAAGTTAATATGTATCAAGTGCTTTGCACACCTGAAAAATACTATATAAATTCCAACTATTATTAGTTTTACTATGGGCAGACATATTAACTAGCAGGGAAAAAAAACATAGCTGAGAACAAGACAGAGTATAAAAAGCAGACAAAAATAAACAAAAGGATCACCACCCCCTGGGGCCATTTTGGAAAGGTCATTTAACTTCATGGAAGCTCCATGTTTGAAAGCTTTTCAGAGGAGCCTGAACCAAACCACACCTGAACAGAAATGCCATCTGGAACATCCACAGCCTTTTCTGGATTATCTTTCTGGGGCTGTTTTCACATTAACAAAATGAGGACACTCGATGATATTATCTACAACATCCCTTACAGCTCTGAGTTGTATGACCTACCTCTACTGGGCTCTCTCATTGGATGTTTTCTTTTGGAATACCTGCACCTGACTGAGTGGTTCTTTTGCTCATGATGGTTTTCTAGATGCACTGGAAAAAGGATAGGATATGGGTTCAAATACGCCTCCAGACATATTCACTGTGAGCATGGCCATGATTCCATGAGCATGATTCCAATATGCAATATGAGAAAAACAAAGCAAACACATTTATCTTTGGTAGGTACCTATGTTGCAAGCAGCATACTCTCAAATATTTATCTTTCTAAGCACATTACAACATTTGAAACAAACTAAGTGGATAATCTTGCCAGGACAAAAATTAAAGTCATTTTCACAGTGGCCAGGTGCAGGAAAAAACTACAGAAATGTCATTAAAGCTGTTCAGCAATATTTTTATAATTTGAAGAACTTCCCAACTATCAGGATATTATACCCCACACTTCACACACAGACATAATTTATTGGTTTCCTTAATTATGCAGTCAGTCTCTGCAGGTCCTCCTCACAGCAGAGAGAAAACACATTGAATGCATGTCAGGTTCAAAGAAAAATTCTTACTAAATTAAAAGACAGGATAAGCAGAATGGTACTGAATATGAGAGCATCTTGTCATAAAATTAGGTGGCAAAATGATCTATTTCTTTATGTGTTGATGGTAGTGGGATGTATAGAAGTGCTGAATAAGTTTGGATCAGACATTTAATTACAAGTGTTGCATTGTCAGAAGGGGGGCTAAGCACAGAAACTTATTAGCATCTGGCAAGCTCTACAGCAAGGGCTACAGAGGATTCATTTGTCTCGTGTTCAAATGGCAGGCCACAGCAGGCCACAGCTCAGAATCCCTATCTGATGCTCACTGCTAAGGACCAATCTGAAAACCCAGTAAGAACCCAAAGCCAAGGAGGCTTTTTGAAAAGTAGGAACTACCCCCTCCCACACACACACACACACACACACAAGTGCAAAAGCATCAATCTAACAGAAACGCATTTAAAACTCAAGACAACTTGAAAAACAATGCTCACCCTTATCCTCTCCAGTGTTAAACAAAACATGAAAAATTCGAGAAAATACTAGCAGTGAGGTACCAAGATCAACACAACGGAAGGACTTTCTGTGTGTTAGCTTACCACCACCACCACCACCACCACCACACCCACCCCCAGCTGAAGTTCAGTGATCTCTCAAAACCAAGAGAGTAGAGAGAGGCTGTAGACTGAGGCAGGCAATCCCAATTATTTATTTGTGCATTTGAGCCACTTGAACAATTGAGGATGTACACAAATCCTGCTGTCCACACACTTCACCTTATTAGCAAATTAGAAACACAGGGACAGAGACGAGACAGAGTAGAGAGGAAAAAGGAGGGAGAGAGGGAGGAGAGAGAAAAAAAGAGAGGAGGTGAGAGGAGAGGAAAGAAAGGGGAGAAAGAAGGGGGGAAGGGAAAGGGGAGAAAGAGAGGGGAAAGCTATTTTCAGTGACTTTCTAATACAGTCTAATAATATCTTGTAAAGCTAAGTCCAGCTTGAACCATTCCAGCTTGAACAATAAATATCCATTTTTTTCTTATAAATTGAATTCAGTTAAAAGAGAATATCCTGTAATAGTTTTTTAATGTCATTAATAAAACAACACTTTAAAGAAAGAGGCTAAGGTAAATGAGTTCCTCATATAATATTCACATAGGCTACATCAAATGTTCCATTGCTAAAGTTCTCTTTCAGTCATGTAATGGAGCTTCTCCTGGGTTTCCAAGGCCATGTCAATGAAGTGCAAGCCGTGACAGGTCCTTCCAAGATGGAAAGCCTCCAATACACATCCAGTAACGGACCGCCATCTAAGGATCAGGCAGCCCAGCTACATTTGGAAGGGCTCATCACCACAAAATGGATCACCAAAAGATGATTTTGTTTTTGGTCCACGGCCTCTCGCAATCCAAAGATGTGGGAAGATTATGTTCTGCATTAGTGAACAAAACACACTGATAAAATCTTAGATCTTGCTGAGGTAATACTCAAGGTTATTACTAAACTTGAAATGTGTCCAAAGTGACTTCAGAGCTACTTGAAATCGGTCCTGCACAACTCTGTGAAATGAATCTTCCCAATGCACTACTCAAATCTCATTAGGCTCCTATTAACAATATTCAATGGATCCTTATTACCCAATGAATAAAATCAAAATTCCTTAACCTAGCATTGAAAGCTTTCCACAATATGGTCCCAGCCTACCTTTACAACTTTATCTTACAATGATCTCCTTTGCGTGCCCTCATGTTTCAGCCAAATTGAATAATTCACATTGGCAGAACATATCCCATGATTTCTCACCTCCATGCCCTTGCCTCCACCAGCTTGGCTTATTGAAATCTGTTGCTGTTGCTCAGTCATGTCCAATTGTTCATGGCCCTATTTGGGGTTTTCTTGGCAAACATACTGGAGTGGTTTGCCTTTTCCTTCTCCAGTTCATTTTAGAGAGGTAAATGGGGTTAAGTGACTTGCCCAGGGTCACACAACTAATAAGATGTCTGAGGCCGGAGTTGAATTCAGTAAGATGAGTCTTCCTGACTCCAGGCCTGGCACTCTATCCACTGCACTACCTAGATGCTTGTTGAAATCATATCCACCCATCAAAACCTAGTTCATATATTACCTTTTCCATGCCCCCTTCCCTCATCTCCTCACCAAAGTTATTCCTCCTTTCTCTGAACTCTCACACTTTTCATTTACCTCTTGTCCACTTAGCAAGCTCTACTATATTCCCCATTTCTTTTCATCCTTCCAGATTGTAAGCTCTCTGAAAGCAGAGATAGACTGATTCTTCTTTGCATCCCTCCCCACCCCTGCAAACCAGTGCCTAATACATAGAATGTATTCAGTACACATCTACTTGAATGAATGAAATTTCAGTGATCTCAATGCTATACTATTATCCTATATGTGCTGTCTAGTGTGGCTTTGCATTCCTTTTCTAAAAACATATTATCTAGCTAAATGTTCTTTCCTACCTTTATAGCCCCTAAAAAATAATCAAGTATCCATCTCAACCTGGAATCCTACAATTTTGAACATGTAAGTGAGTAAATCCAGAATCAAACTATAGCAGTGATTTGGCTCATGAGGGACGTGTAAGAAGAAGAGTATAGCTTGTAGCCTCTAGGCTGTACATCACTGCCATGATGCACAACTGACAGCCATACAAATTTGTTTCTGCCAGACACGAAACCAATTCCATGTCAAAGATGCAGAGGAAGCAGAAAATAGTCAGTAATAAGAGGCCACCTTTTGGGAGTCCCTTTTCTGGCCAGTGTCACTTTGACAGATGTCAGACTTAGTATCAGCAGAGATGGGTCCATTATGGACTTGGAAAACTGTTGCCATTTCTGATTGCAGTTTTTCCCAGCCAAAAAAACACATGGCGCACAGGGATGAGCCAAATGTTGAGGAACATGGGGACTCCCCTGCTGTTCACAGATACTAATGCCTTAATCCTCAGCCTAGGCAAAGGCCTAACTCCAATTCAAAAAGGCTTAGGGTCCATTTGGAGACTAAATAAAAATCCTTGCCATCACTAATTTTGAAAATAATGCATCTTTTATGTTGCTATATTTTTTTTTACCCATCTGTACTACAGTTGCCATCACGTAAAATATCTGGCTTTGAAGCCATGAATCCAATATTTATCCCTGTCTGGATCAGTGCAACTAGACTCTAGAACAGCACTAGTTGGTCCAACCAATCCAGAAAGTTTAACTTACTGAGAAAATGTGTGACGTACTCATCAAAACTTTCCCCCAAATAATTAAATGAAGGTACTTTGTATGCTGGATAGCAATGGTAAAAGTGCCACTTATTCTTCTCCAGTTAATATGTAATTGGGTCTAAGTGACAACGCTTCTCTTCTATTTATTGGAAACTAGGCACTAGCATCTCCATATATTTCACACCACTAAGTTCAACGAGCATCTGAGAAATTTAATCAACTGTAGTTCTGTCCATGTCATGAATCAGAATTGGGGAAAGGGAAACTCTAAAGCCCTTTTACTTATTAGACCTATGAGATTTAACTCTCCAGGTCTTGGGTTCCTCACGTAAAATAGGGTTAGACAGGGTCAGGCTAGATAGACGGCCTCTAAGGTTTCTTCCAGCCCTAAATCTATGATGCTATGAATGTGCTTTGTCTATGAAATACTTGGGTTCTTAAGGGGTGGGGGGGAGGTGGAAGGGAAGATAGGCTATGTAAAGTGGAATTAGATAAAGCCTCCCCCAAATCCCTGCTTCCTCCTTGTAGAAATATTAAAAGACCATTTTCTTGGTCTGAAGCCTTTGGATTAATTTAAAAGAGAAACTCTATCATCCTCTATCAATTCTGAAACAATCAGATTCAGGTAATAATTAGACTACATGAACTAAAATAGTTTTTGATTATATCCTATATACCAACATTATACATACATTCATATATACATAAATAGAAGGTAGCAGCAGGAAAGATGAATCCTTGAAGCAAGTGGTGAAAGAAGAACTGAGCAATTTTTAGGAAAATGTTACTCTAAGGGTGTGCCAAAATTTAAATGACTCCTGTTCTATTTGATGAGGCAAACTATTTGCTGAACTTTTATCTTATCCTGAGTCTCCAACTTTGTTTTATCATACTGCGAATATTCCCTTGTTCAAGAATCCTACCTATGAGGACTTCAAAATGCCTTATATTAGAGCCCTGTCCACGGGCATGAGGGGACTATTGGTCGGACCATTTCTCTCTTAAGCAAAAAATGGTTTAGATGTCAAATAATTGTAAATTAATTTTTTAAAATTTTTGTCATGGCTTTGTGCCTATCACACAGATACAGTATTAATTTTTTCTTCATCGAGAGATATAAAGAATGATAATTTTTGCCTTCATTTATATTTCTAAGATGTTTGATATAACCTGTGCTAGCGAGCTTCTGGGTACTTAAAAGCAGGCATTTTCTACCTCTCTAAAGTAGCAGCAGTGCTGAGATCCCAATCCCAGTTGCAGGCCAGTGGTTCTGTTATCAAGTGAGTGGGTAGCCTTGGAAACCTCACTAATTGCCTTGGATCACGGTCTTTCTGATCCATCAAACAAAAGAGTTGTAACTCCCAGGTACAACCTGAGTAATTGATAACCACAAAGAATGCTTCAGATAAACTCCTAGAGTTCTCATTGTTCAGAATGACATATGAAGCTGAAAGAGCAAACTGGAAGGTGGTTGCGGAGATGAGAGACCTCCCTTTGTCTTGGCAAACTCAGCTAGGCTGATTGGATTGCACAAAATAGAGACTGAGCTCAAGATGCCAGTTGACGGAGTTGCTTTCCTAACTAAGAGTGCAGTTGGAAGGATGAACAGTTGAATCACAAGTCTGGCTCAAATTAGCTCCCATCAATTTAACCCACCACCAAGTTCTTGCACCTTTGATGTGAACTAATTAAGCTCATGTGGTTTTTTTCCCCAGACTGTCTTTTGCAGCTCTGGAACAGAGCACACCAAATTAGGCCCATCTGTCTAAATGGAACTGAGTTCCTTCTCATCATAAGGCATGCTTCGTTACCCTGAACAGAAGCTGCCTTCTAAAATTCCCTAACACTGTGGAGATGACTGCATTATCCCCAACTCTTATCTGGACATGTAATTATATAATTTTAAGAATGGTGTTTTGATGTTACATAAAAAAGACAAGGCTGCTCCATTCATAGATTCATAGCAAAAGTTTTCTTTGCCCTGGGGGCATGCTCAATGAAGCCTCCAGACAACCGTTAAAGTTCAAATCAACAGCATTATAGATTTCCTTTTGATACAATACTTAAGTTGTTATACAGCTCCAAGTTGGCCAAAAGAAGATATATTTTTCTGATTAAAAATGCCCCAGTGGGAGGCACTATGTAATTTTAACCAAGCACAGGAGTCTTTTTCCACACGAAGTTACATTCTTAAAAGGGAGAAAGGACTCCCATCATTCACACATGCTACAAAGCAAAGTCAGTAGGAAAGAAATCCCCTTGAGCAGTAGCTGCTCCAGTGCTATGGGGTCATGCTCCCAAGACACACATATTTTATCTCCCACCAGATACTTCTAAGGATAAAAGACTTATCCTATTAAAATATGACTGCCCAGCTAGCTATTAAAGCTGTGAATGAAAGGAAGAAGAATCAATTTATAACTGACAACCCTGAAATAACATTACTCCAGATCCAAGAAAACTTCATTCGACTATACTTAAGGTCTAATTTTCTATTAGAAAAATTAACAAGTTGATATTTTTAAAAAGAATTTTCAGCTACTTGATATACTATGATATAACTGCAATCTAAACACATGTAAGTAATGCAAATAGGTAAAAAGATTAAATAATGTAAATATAAAAATAATAATTAGCAAATGGCAGCATTTTCATGAAATTAAGTTTTGCAAAACACTTTACACACATTACCCTCAATTGATCTTAGCACAATTCTACAAAATAAGTGCCATTATGATTTGATTTTACTGCTGAGGACACTGGGACTCAGAAAGATGCCGCCATCATTTGCCCATGATCACACAGCTTGTATCAGAGGCAAAATTTGAACTCAGACCTTTCCTGAACCCAAGTCTAGCAGCAACTTAAAAAAGTGTTTACTGACTGACTTCTTGATTCTATTATATAACAGGGCCTCTCTATGCAGACAAAGGAGCAACCAATTCAATAATCTGACAACCTGTTTTAACTGAATTATCTTTTCTCCATCCCTTCCAGGGTGGAGAGGGAAGAATCTTCCTTCATGGAAAAAAGTGATGATCAAATGTCAGAGACAGTCAAAGAAAGTTAATTTTGTTTTTGCATAATAGTTTTTCTCCATCATAAGAAAGACTTTACTGAGGACTGGAAATGACTAATATAGAGACAAAAATACAATATAATATATTTTTTAAATTAAAGGAAAAAAGTAATAAAATAAATTAAAAGATGACAAGAAAGTCACAATTTAGTGAACTTGACTATTGGTCTTATTTAGATATTTGCTTGTAGAGGCTTAACATGGAAATGCTAGCACATATATAGAAAGCTATATAAAAATTCAATATTCACAGAGAATTCCAAATGCTCCATTAATTACATGACTTGACATTAAAATTATGGAAAGAGCCCTGAACATAATTCCTGGGATCTGGGTCAAACCTGGCTCTGTTTATTCCTACCAATGTTTCCTTGGACAAAGTCACCTGACCCCTTCAGACCTTGGTTTTTTCATCTATAAAATGATAGGATTGGAGATATTTAAAGTCTATTCCAGCTTTAAATATTGTGATCCCAAACTTTTCATTCTAAAGTATGATACTTTTGGAGAGTAGAAATGAGAAATCTCTGGTTTATAGTGCTAACAGAATTGTTAATATGTTATAAAGAACATTAGCTTAGGAGGTATGAACTGATTTCCACTCCCTATAATTTATTCAATTTATGTCCCTACAAAACCTGAGTTGATCCTTTAAAATTTAATTAAAAATACAAGCTCCTTAAGTGGGGGCTTAGTAGTTGAACTGTTCCAGGTAAAATTTTGACAGTAAATGACTATCAAATGCAGATTATTTGAGCTAGAAAAGGAATCCACTATGATGGTAAACAAGAAATTACTTGTACTGCGCACACTCTTTGATCCAGCAATACCACTACTAAGTCTGTATCCCAAAGAGATTGTAAAAAAGGGAGAAGGATCTACATGTACAAAAATATTTGTAGTAGCTGTATTTGTGGTGGCAAAGAATTGGAAATTGAGGGGATGTCCATCAATTGGGGAATAGCTGAACAAGCTGTGTGTATGAATGTAATGGAATATTATGTTCCATAAGAAATGATGAGCAGGCAGATTTAGGACAATGATCAAGTATGATAGACTTAGCTCTTCTCAGCAATACAATGATCTAAGACAGTTCCAAAAGACTTGTGATGGAAAATGCTAACCACTTCCAGAGAAAGAACTGATGGAGTCTGAATGTAAATTGAAGCATACTATTTTCACTTTTTTTGGTTAATTTTTGTGGTTTTTTTTCCTTTTGTTCTATTTCTTCTTTAACAACATGGCTAATGTGGAAACCTGTTTTACATGATTGCACGTGCATAACTTATATCAGATTATTTTCCATCTTGGTAGGGGTGAGGGAGGGAGGAAGAAAAATTTGCAACTCAAAATCTTATAAAAACATGAATGTTGAAAATTGTCTTTACATACAATTGTAAAAAAACTAAATACTATTAAATTAACACCAACAAAAGAAATTAGTTGGACCACCTCACTCACCAAATCAAGGTCTTGAGAAACTCTTCGTTTCCGCAGCTCTTCCATCCTTTCACATACGTCAGTAAAACAGGTATTATAATAATCTGCATATTGTTGTGCCAGGTCATCGATGTTTCCCAGTGAACCATCCTGGAGGCAAAGGAGGGAGAGAGCACAAAGAGACAAGGGAGTTCATTCCTAATAATAACAGCAACAAAGATAGCTGCCACTTCTTTATCACTTAACAGTTCACCAAACAAACCCTTGTGTTCATTATCTCATCTGAGCTTTCCAATAGTGCTATGAAGCAGGGAACAAAAATAGCATTTCCATCAAGGAACCCAGCACAATAAGATGTCAAGTGATTTGCCTAAAGCCTATATAGCTACTAAACTGCAGAGCCAGGATGCAAATCAAAGGGTACTGGTTCCGAGTCCAGAGTTCTTACTGATATACCTGGCTGCTACATCAGTAAAGTTCACGTAATCTGTAATCAATTAAAAACCCCAAAATTCACTTCCCCTATATTCCCAGTTCACAGATCTAGAAATGGGAAGATCCAAGTAGTCAACAGTAGGCTACTCTTTGAACATTCATTCATTAAACGAATCTCACCAAATTAAAAGTTATGGATACAGCACATATACAACTAAAAAGTTAAGTGTACAGTGCTATTTTTATGATATCCTTAATTAAAAAAAGGGGGGACACATGAATAGTAAGGAGCCTAAGGATCAACATCATGAATAATGTTAACATCAATTACTTAAGTCTAGAACTCTGTCTCATGATATTTTGTGCGCCATCCTATGAATTCCTTGGAGGATAATAAGGGGTGACAATAGTGAAGAGAAAACTCTACCTAAACAAAGGTGTAGGTCAGGGGAGGGAAATCTGAAGCCTGCTGGTCACACGTGGCCCTCTAGGTCCTCAAGTGTAGCCCTTTGACTGAATCCAAACTTCACAGAACACATCTCCTTAACAAAAGGATTCATTCTGTAAAACTTGGACTCAGTCAAAAGGCTGCACCCATAGACCTAGAAGGTCACATGTGGCCTCAAGGTCCCAGGTTCCCCACCCCTACAGGTAAATCTGCCACCTATAGATTCTATGAATGTTAAGGAGGGTAACAAAGACAGGAGGACTTCCCCCCAGACAACAGATGGGGAGGTCAGGATTGAAGACATAAGGCTGGGCTAAACATTCACATCTGACTGTGCAATGGGTTAGTGAATGGCTGAGGTACCTCCTAGCAGAATGTCTGTCTCCACCTCTTTTTCATCACTCAGCACTAAACTGAGAAGTATTAAAGCCTGGACTTCACCTTCTGTCAATCTTTTCTCAGACATTATACAAGCCTCTGGTTATGATGACTGTCTTCTGCCTCAGGCCCTTTCCAGCTTAATACCCAGGACACTTGTCTCTGCATAAGCTCATTGCATAATGAATACTTGTGTAATTTAATTGAATTGCATGCCCAAACTGAATTTGAACAACAATTTCTCTGTTACTTTCTCCCTCCTTCCCCTCCCTTCTTGGGACAGGAGAAGGCACAACCAAGTTCCTCACTAAACTCTGGCCCGAGGCCAGATGGGGCATTACAGTATTTAAGAATTTTTTAATTTCATGTGTGTAGAAACATATACTAAAAAAGGGTATCTATATGACTGCTACAAATATATGTGAATTAAACCATTATACTTTAGGAGAATGGAAGGAGGTACTTGGCATACCTATAGCTACAGGAAGAATTCTTAAGCAAACAAAGGATCTAGGGCATCCTAAACGATAAAATAGACCATTTTTTAAATAAAAAATTTAAAAACTTCTTCAAGAGAAAAATCAATGCAACTAGAATAAGATGACCTGCTAATTGTGGGGGAGGGGGGAATCACTGCAGGAAATACCTTTGATAAAAGACTGATTTCCAAGATTTATGAGGACTATTGATATAAATAAAATGACCAAATAACAATAGGTAACATTCATAAAGCAATTTAAAGTTTGCAAATATATATGTGTGTATATACATATATATACATATATATAAAATCTCATTTGACCTTCACAACAATCCTGTGAGGTACGTACTATTATCATCCCCATTTTATAAACAGGCTTAAGTAACTTGCCCAGGGATAACTAACCAATAAGTGTCCGAGGCAGTATTTGAACACAGGTCTTCCTGACTCCAAACACACCACTCTAGCCAATGTGCCTTCTAGCCGCCTACACATTATGTACATGCATGCATGTATAACACATATATAAACACATATGTACATATATATACATACATGGAGAAAGGCCATTGCCCCCAACAGATAAGTGTTAAAAAAAAAAAGACAGAGTTTTCAAAAGAAATGCAAACTAACCACAAGTATATTAGAAACTGGCAAGCCAGATGGTGGAATGGATAGAGTGCTGGTCCTGGAGTGAAAAAGACCTGAGTTCAAATTTTACCTCAGACACTTACTAGCTGCATGACCCTAAGCAAGTCACTTTTCTTTGTTTGCCTCAGTTTCCTCACCTGTAAAATGAGCTGGAGAAGGAAATGGCGAACCACTCCAGTGTCTTTGCCAAGAAGAGCCCAAATGGGGCAGTGACAAGTCAGACACAACTAAAAATGACTGAACAACAAAAACAAACTGCTCAATATTAGGTATATTTCTCAAGGTAATCAAAGAGGAACAAATCTCATAAATCCAAAAACATCTATAGAGAAATTTTTTGAAGTGTCAAAGAAATAAAATGGATACCCATCAATTAGGTGGTATGTGAGTATAAGACAATATTTTACTATACCATAAGATATAATAAATGTAAAGAATTCTGGAGACTTCCGGTGCCAAGATGGTAGAGTGAGGAAGAAATCCTCTGAAATCCTCCCAAATTCCCCTCCAAACAACTAGAAAATGGCCTCAGAATTGATATGAGAGCAGCTAATCAGCACAGCAAGAAAGGTGTGCCTCACTGGGGTAGGAAGGGAGTGAGGTCCAAGAACAGCATCATCCAGCCTCATAGCAGGGGGCCTGCAGCAAGTCTGTAAGCCTGGGGCAATCCACCAATGAGGCTCTCCCCTCCTGCAAGCCAGCAGCCCCCTAGGCAAGTGAGCAGTCTGAACAGTGCAGCAAGGCTCCACCCCAGCAACGCCACCCCCCCAGGAAAAGCCACTGCCCAGGCCTTGACCCCATTGCTGACAAGTAGTGGAGCAGGCTACCAGCTAAACCTCACAGCCAGAAGAGGCCAAAATGGAGGCCTCACCCCCTAGTACAAGCCAGAAGGGAAGCCTACCCTCCAGAGAAAGTAAGCAGCTAAGCCCTGAAGCCCAGCGAAAACCAGCAGTAAGACCCAGAGCCCCAACACAAAAAGCTTGGGACAGTGCAGGACCAGAGCCCAACTCTCACATAAAAACACAAAGTTACAAAAAAAGGCAGAAACAATGAGCAAAAAGAAAAAAACAAACAAACAAAACAAAAAGAGCTTAACTATAGAATGTTACTATGGTGATAGGGAGGATCAAAGCATAAACATAGAAGAGGACAATAGTGTCAAAATGACCACATGTGAAGCTTCAATGAAAAACATAATTTGGTCTCAGGCCTAAAAAGAATTCCTAGAAGAGCTTAAAAAGCATCTTGAAAAGCAAAATAGAGTAAAAGAAAATTTTGGAAAAGAAATGAGAGTAAGACAAGAGAATCAAGAAAAAATAGTCATTCACATGGAAAGACATATACAAAAATTTACTGAGGAAAATAACTCCCTAAAAAATAGAATTGGTCAAATGGAAAAGAAAGTACAAAAGCTCACTAAAGAAAATAATTCCTTAAAAATTAGAATTAAACAAGTGGAAACTAATGACTTTATGAGACATCAAGATATGATCGAACAAAATTTTAAAAGTTAAAAAAAAAATAAAAGAAACTTTGAAATTTCTCTTTGGAAAAACAACTGACCTGGAAAACAGATCTGAGAGAGATAATATAAAGATTACTGGACTACCTAAAAGCCAAGATGAAAAAGAAAAAAAAAACCTGGACAACATCTTTTAAGAAATTATCAAACTGTCCTGATATATTAGAACCAGAAGGTAAAATAGAAATTGAAAGAATCTACAAATCGCTGCCTGAAAGAGATCCCAAAATGAGGATTCCCAGGACATGACAGCCAAATTCCAGAGCTCACAGATCAAGGAGAATATACTTCAAACAGCTGAAAATAAACAATTCAAATATGGTCGAGCTATAGTCAGGATTACACAGGATTCAGCAGCTTGCACATTAAAGAACCAGAGGACCTGGAATATGAATTATCAGAAGGCAAAAGAGTTAGGATTACAATCAGGAATCACCTTCAGCAAAATTGAGTATAAGCTTTCAGGGGGAGAAATACACAATTAATGAAATAGAGGATTTTAAAGCATTTCTAATTAAAAGATCAGGCTGAACAAAAACTTTGACCTCCAAATACAACACTCAAGGGGAACATAAAAATAGAAACAAAAAAAGAGAAAACATAAGAAATTCAACAAGGTTAAACTGTTTCTATTTCTGTATGACAAGATAATATTTATAACTCAACAACTTTATTACTTTAAGAGAAATTAGGAGTATATGTAGATAGAGGGTATGGACATAAGGTGACTTTCATGGATGATGCCTAAAAACATAAAACAAAGAGGTGAAAAAGAAAATTCCACTGGAAGAAAGAGGGGGGAGACTGAATGCGGCAAATTATCCAACACAAAAGAGTCATGAAAGAGCTATTATAATGGAGGGGAAGATGGGGGGAGAGGTGGCAAGCAAAGCTTAAACCAAGGGTAGGGAAACTGCAGTCTTGAGGCCACATGTAGCCTTCCAGGTCCTTGGGTACAGTCTTCTGACCCAATCCGTTTTACAGATCAAATCCTTTTATTAAGGGGATTTGTTCTGTGAAGTTTGGATTCAGTCAAAGGGCCACACTTGAGAGCCACATGTGGCCTTGAGGCTGCAGTTTCCGCACTCCTGGCTTAAACCTTACTCTCATCAAAATTGGCTCAAAGAGGGAATAACATACACACTCAACTGGATACAGAAATCTCTCTTACCCTATAATGAACTAAAAAGAGATGGGGATGATAGAAGAGGAACAGACTAATAAAAGGGAGGGTAAGAATTCAGGACCAAAGAAGACATAGAAAGCATTACAAAATATAAAATAGAGCATTTTGATTATATAAAATTAAAAAAATTTTTGCACAAACAAAACCAACACAATCAAAATATAAGGAAAGCCAAAAATGGGGAAAAATAATTACAACAAGTGTCTCTGATACTGGTCTCATTTCTCAAATACATAAAGAATTCAGTCAAATTTATAAAAATACAAGTCATTCCTCAATTGATGGTCAAAGGATATGAATAGGCAGTATTCAGACAAAGAAATCAAAGCTCTCTATAGTCATATGAAAAAATGCTCTAAATCACCATTGATCAGAGAAATGCAAATTAAAACAACTCTGAGGTACCACCTCATACCTATCAGAGTAGCTAATATGACAAAAAAGGAAAATGTTGGATGTTGGAAGGGATGTAGGAAAACTTGGACACTAATGCAGAGATGGTAGAATGGTGAACTGATCCAACCATTCTGGAGAGCAATTTGCAATTATGCCCAAAAGGCTTTAAAACTACATCCCTTTGATCTAGCAATACTACTGCTAGGTCTATATCCCAAAGACAACCAAAAAAATAGAAAAGGACCTATTTGTATAGAAATATTCATAGCAGCTTTTTTTGTGGTGGTAAAGAATTAGAAATCAAAGAGATGCCCATCAGTTGGGGAATGGTTAAACAAGCTGTGGTATACGATTGTAATGGAATATTATTGTGCTGTAAGAAATGACAAGCAGGCTTATCAGATTAGCTAACATGATCAAAAAGGGAAATGATAAATGTTGGAGAAGATGTGGGAAAGTTGGAATACTAATTCATTGTTGGTGGAGCTGTGAGCTGATGCAACCATTCTTTAGAGCAATTTGGAACTATGCCCAAAGGGCTATAAAAACGTGCATACTCTTTGACTCAGCAATACTGCTTCTAAGGCTGTATCCCAAACAGATCATAAAAATGGGAGAAGGACCCACATGTACAAAAATATTTACAGCAGCTCTCTTTGTGGTAGGCAAGAACTGGAAATTGAGGGGATGCCTATCAATTGGGGAAGGGCTGAACAAATTGTAATATATGAATGTAATGGAATACTATTGTGCTATAAGAAATGATGAACACGCAGACTTCAGAAAAACTTGGAAAGATATATATGAACTGATGCTAAGTAAAGTGAGCAGAACCAGGAGAACATTGTACACAGTAACAGCCACAGTCTTCGATGACTGATTTTGATAGACTTAGCCCTTCTCAGCAATGCAAGAACCTAAAACAATTCCAAAGGATTCATGATGGAAAATGCTGTCCACATCCAGAGAAAGAACTACGCAGTCTGAATGCAGGGTAAAACAGACTATTTTCTTCTTTCTCATTTGTTTTGTTTTTTCTTCTCATGGTTTCTCCCATTAGTTACAATTCTTCTATACAATATGACTAACGTGAAAATTAAAAGAAAAAAGAAATGATCAGCAGGATGATTTCAGAAAAAACATGGAAAGACTTACATGAACCAATGTAGAGTGAAGTGAACAGAACCAGGAGAACATTGTACCTGATAACAGCAATGTCGTTCAATGAACTATGAACGACTTAGCTATTCTCAGCAATATAATGATCTAAGACAATCCCAAAGGACTAATGGATGAAGCATACTATCCACCTCCAGAGAAAGAACGGATATTGATTGAATATAGACTAAAGCATGCTAGCTTCACTTTCTTTTTCTTTTATTAGTCTTCTTGTACAAAATGACTAATATGGAAATGTTTTATATAATTGCACATGTATAATCTATATCTGACTGCTTTCCATCTCAGGGAGGGGGAAAGGGAAGGATGAAGGGAGGGAGGGATAGAATTTGGAACTCAAAACTTTAAATAAAAATGTTTAAAAAATGAAAAAAAGAATTCTAGGAAACTTGGAAATATTTCTAAGTATTGATGCCAATTGAAGAGAGCAGATTCAGGAGAACAACTTATACAATGACCACAATAATGTAAACTAAAATAACACGGAAAGATATTAGATATAGGAAGGCAATAAAACTACATAAGACCAAGAGCCATAGCCTAATGGATAAGTATTTAAAGGATGAGATCAGTTCTCAAAACAACTGCAAATAATTAATACTCAAAGGATAAATTGTTCCAAATCACTAATTACATGAAGAAGGCAAATCAAAACTGTTCTGAAGTTTCATCTCTCATGCAACAAACTGGCAGATATGAGATTAGTCACTTCTGGAAGGATTAAACATTAGCACATTAAGAAATTATTGGTGAAACTATAAATTGGTCCAACTATTGGGGGTAGTATTTGAATTTAACTAAGAAGGGGACTAAGATATCCTTATCTTTTGACTTAGATATTCTACTGGTAGGCATGTAGAGAGAGATAGAAAAGATACTAAAATCTGCACAAGCAGCATTTTTTGAGGTAGTAGAGAACTGAAAATCAAGAGTTGCCATTGATTAGGGAACAGCAAAAGAAACTGTGATATAGGAATGTAATAAAATATAAGAATTAATGCATGTGAGGAATACAGAAATGAGTGGGAACATGTTTATGCAATAATGTGGGGAGAAACAACAGCAAAACCTAACACTGTATAAGTATAATGACCAAGCTTATTTCTGAAGTGATGAGGAAATTTGCCTCCATCCCTTCTTTGCAGAACTGAGGGACTCTGGGTCTGCAAAACTGCAGAAACTATCAGGACTGGGTGATGGGTTAGTTTTGCTATACTGTGGTATAACTGGAAAATAATAGGATATTTTAAAAAGGGAGTACCAATAAAATTTTCATTTTGAAATATTAAAGAAAAGTCAATGTAATCATTCTTTTTATTATATCTTGATACATAAATATGTTGAAGCTCATGTTCTACAAATATCTGACATTTTTAGTGCAAAGGCCAATATCATTCCTTAATCAAAGGTTTCCTAACCTTTTTTTGAGGCAAGGACACATTTGGCAATTTAGTAATGCCTATAAATCTCTTCTCAGAATCTGTTTAAATGCATGAAATAAAACACATAGGATTATAAAGAATAACAATTATTCTGAAATAGTTATATACATATTTTTAAAAGCTCATAAACACCATATTAGGAACTGCTTTATGTTCCCTAGGCCTTGGTTTCCTCTTTTGTAAAATGGGCTTGTGCTAGGTGACCTTCTATATCAGTCCCTTCTAGCTTTGAAATTTATCATCCTAAGAACATCATGTTGGAAGGATGGCTAACATTTGATGTAAGGCAAAGAGAGAACTGTCCCATACTCACCGCAGCGTAAAGAGTTTAAGTTACTACTAAGTCAGTCAGGAAAGATACAAATATAATTTTTAAATGTTATTCCCATACTTAGATCAGGGTATTTACGGATTTTCATGGAACATTAACTAGCTTTTCAGGATACTTATGTTAGATATGATCCTGTGGTATAACAAGTATATAGCATATCTAATATTCACAATGGATTCTTAATTGCAAATGGCGGCTTTCGCTAGCTGACCTTTAAAAAGATAGATGTTACACTCCTGAAGGCCTTTAGTCAGCAGGCATTGGAAAGTACCAGCATTTAGTGGAATATAAATAAAAACTATTCCCAGTCTTCTATATTTCTCTTTTTGTAAATAATCAAGGAATAGAGGAAACTGAAACAAACAAGAATGGAAAAAAATCTTTCCCTATATTCCTTACTTTTTCCTTTAGAAACAAAGAGTCAGCATTTTAAAAGGGGAAGCAACTTTAAGAGATCAGCTAACCCTACCACTTCTTAATGACTAACAATTACATATATGCACAAAATGAAAACCCACACATTTTAGATCATGAACTTCAAGAAAAAAGACCCACAGTTTCTCAGGCCTGTAATTCATCAAAAGCACAAGAGGTATAATAAAGGTGTTAGATATGATAACGATAACATTTGAAAGCACTTTCCAAACCTTAAAGCCATATTTAAATGTTAGCTATCATTATTGTTATTATATTGCAGTCCAATATGTTATGATTACTTAGATTATGGCATCTCTAATTAGAAGAAATATTGTTAGGAAAAAAAATCACATCACCTTCAAAGTAAACAACTTTCTATTAAAAAGAGCTACACTGCACTTGTTTAAAAGATTGACTGAAGGAGTCAAATTGGGAGCATTACGCCAGTGTGGACCAACTAGGGAGCTTAAAGGCAAAATACCAACTTTTGTTTTTCTAAATACTGTTCTAGCCATCATTAATCCCAGAGAGTCAAGAAATGCCAGATATTATTTGATTGGTACCAGATGTCCCTTTTCAGAAGTTCCCTAGACTTTTTTTATTTGAGTCTTTGTATTTGTTTTTAATGTGTGTGTATATACACACGTCTTTATTATAAAGAATATGTGTACATATTTCCCTTCTTAAATGGATAAATATGCATACGCACACGCACACACACACACACACACACGCACACGCACACATACACATACTTCCCCTTGCAGGTAAGGGATAATATGAATGAACTACTAATTATGAAATAAGATCAGCAGAATCCTGCAACATGTCACAACAAAGGTCCTCACTCTACTATAAGTTTATGCTTATGCAATGGGCTGACTAGACACGGTAGAAGAGACAAGACCTACCATCTCTTTAATTTTTTTCTTTTTTTTTTCAGCAAGTGCTGAGAAATACTTCTTGTTCAACCCCCAGCAAAGAAACTGACAGTGTTCAAAGTGTACCTAGATGATGTACACCGGAAAAAAAATAAATCTGAAAAATAGCATTCCTGTCTGCTTTTCATTTGCTTCTTTCAGTAAATCCATTTGGAACAAAAGTAAAATTGTGTAAAATTTCACTTATTCCAACCAAGGGGCAGGATGAGGAAAAGAGGGGGATAAAGCTTAAGTTTCAGACAATGATAATGGTGCTATGTAGTTTGAGATGAATTAAAGGGTAATCTTAAAAAAAATGTCCTTTACTCACAGAAACTTACCTACCACATACATATTCAAGGCAATCCAAATTCTTACATGGCTCCCCTCCCGCCGCCCCCACCCATGAATAAAGGAGTATACTAGGCTCTGGTGGATGGGATATACAAAAGGAAAAATATCTAACAGGTCTTGCCCTCAAGGAGCTTTAATATAATAAGAGATGGATACATGAGCAGATAAGAAAGAGAAAAGGTAGACTATATTAAGTGGGAGGCAGCTAGTTAGCTTAGCCTCAGACTAGGTGTGTGACCCTAGCCAAGTCACTCAACCTGTTTGCCTTAATCCAAAGGAGAATGAAATGGTACGTCACTCCAGTATCTTTGCCAAGAAAGCCCCAAGGGCTATATGGTCCGTGGGGTCAGGAAGAGTTGGGCATGCCACAAGAACCACAACAAATTGATAAGGTGAGTACTCTAAGTATATATGCTTTAAGGCAATGGAAAGGAGAGATATTAGTACTTTCACCAGGGATGGAGAGAAGAGGGATTGAGAGATCAGGGAAGATGTCATGGTCCATGATACCATATAGAGTGTCTTATGTTGACAATCTAAATGAGAAGTGGCAGCTTTGGTGAGATTTTTTTAAAATATGCATTCTCTAGTATGTACGTATATTCCTAAAACTCCCTGAGTCCTACATCACCTCTTTCTTTCCACTCACACAGCCCCCACTCTAGCTCAAATCCTCACAACCTCGCTTTTGCCTACTGAAACAGCCTCCTAATTGATCTCTGCCTCAAATCTCTTTCTCTCTCCAATAATGCATCCACCACACAGCTACCAAAATTATTTTCCTAAAGCACTGTCTGACAACATCACTCCTTTAGTCAATAAATTCAGGTGGCTCCTTAGGATCTCTAAGATAAATGTAAACTCGTCTGTTTGTAATCCTCCTCACAACCTAGTCCCAACCGACTTTTTTACACACACACACACACACACACACACACACACACACACACACACACACCCCTTTAATTCTTATCTCTGTGCTTGTCTTTGTCTTTATTTCTTGTGCCTTTGGGCTGGCTATCCCAATGCCTGGAATGCAGCCGGATCTCAAGCATTTTTCAAGACTCAGCCGCCTTCACTGGGGCAATTATGCCCCAGCTGCTAATGCCTCCCTCCACCCCCAACCCCCACAAAAAATAGTAGCTAACTTGTAAATATTTTGCATATACCTGTACCTGTAGTCTCCCTTGAAAAGAGTCTAGCACACAGCAGGGTTAATTGGGTGACTTATTAGAATGAAATCCCCAATTACCTTGCCACCTCTCTAAAATACTCTTCACGCATATTCAATATCATTTAAGAAAACTGACAGTGAAAAGTATTTGAACTTTCAAATATTGGCAGGAATGAAGCTGAGAGTCTTAAGAATGTTAACTAACTAGAAACTCCATTTGGGCAAAGACTTGTTTCCTACTGCTAAAAAGTCATATCAAGGGGAAGTAAAAGTTTCTGTTTGGGATATACAAAACAACTGTACAAGCTTGGAGGAGTGAGTGAAAGAATGTGTGACATTGTGTTGGTGAGGCCCAAGCAGCCCCTACCACTCTACCACTCAGGCTAAAAAAGCCAAGGTCCCAACTTTTGTTTTTCCACACATGGGTCTAGCCGACCTTGACCTTAGAGATACCAGATATGATTTAGCCAATAGTAGGTTCCTCTATCAGTAGAGTTCTTGTGGACTAAGGGTCCTTTTGTTTGTTTTTAAACTTCTTTTATCTCCAAAACACAGGGAAAGATAAATTAATTAAAGGCTTGGGAATAGGGGAAGATTCCAGTTGGTTCCCAGCTTAGTTCCTTATTCTCTTATTTCCTTGTGTTGAAGCCATTTTCTGCTCTATTTGTCACAAAAACCCGGATCTTCTTTCAGCAGACTCTGGTACCAAAGAGTAGATTTTGATAAAAGAGAAAACACTAGAGAATGGCAAGTGGCTAGGTAAAGACCATTGCCCTCGAATGTCTTGCCTTTATTGGCCTGATGTTTAATTAAGTGAAGCATCGCCCCCATGTTAAGTAAGGGTGGGGGAGAAAGAACCCTTCTCATATATGCAGGGAAAGAATTTTGCTCAGCAAACCTCATAGAAAATTAATAGGAAAAAAGGGAAGCCATATGACTATTTTTATTAAAACTGAAGCCTCACTTCATAACCTACATCATCTTTTGTTATTAAGATGGACCACACCATGTTCTGTTGTTTAACTATGCCAGTTCAATAAAGGCAAAAGCCTGGTTCTGATGTGCTTAAATCTGGGATATCTTCTGATAACAGTTCAGGTCAGCATGAAGAAAACCAGGCCTCTATCACCAATATCCCTTAGATGTGAATATCAGTTCTCAATTCCAGGGCTCTCCTCAAAAAGGTGTCTCAAAGAAGGTTTGTGATTGAAGAGAAAAATCAGTTTCACTTTTAGGGAGTGGGTGTGGAGAGTGAGGAGCTCACACTTATGTTCATATTTTAGAGCAGCAATGAATACTATGACCATGCCACTATTCTCAGCTCCCAGTCAACTCCTTCCAAGGAGCAAGAGGTCAGTTTGAGTGAATCCAGAGCCTGAAACTTAAGACAGGGAATTGTTGGGTTTTTTTCCCCTCAGCTATAGCAGATACACAGCTAGGTGGCATAATCAGTAAAGTACTGGACTGAGAATGGGGAAGGCCTGAGTTCAAATTCTGTCTCAAATATGCACTTGCCCTTGACAGGTCACTTAACCTCTCTCAGTCTGTTTCCTCATTTGGAAATGGGGCATGATCATAATAGCACCTATATCACCAGGTTGTTGGGTGGAATAAAATGAGATAATATATGTAAACAGTTACTAGTGCTATTATGACTATAGAAGAAAACTCCCTCTGGCTCTGCCCATCTCAGTGACTTCACAAGTATGCCAGGAATCACAACCATACAATCCCTGAGTTAATTGACTAGTGAGATGACATCTGCACACTTGTCCATGTTTCCTTTGGGAGTTATCACTCTTGAGTGGTCACCTAGTTACTCCAGGAGGAAACACTGGGAACACATCAAATTGCAACCTCAAAGTCCAGTGTTCTCCCAAGTATCACAAGTCCTCTTTGCTCATGAAACATTCTCCAGTCTTAAAGGCTCCCTTGAAGGGGCCTATTTCCTTGAAACAATTAAGGGAAATTCCTTCACCTGAAGTCACTAACAGTTGCAAACAATAGTTTATGTAGTCGGGTTCCAGTTACTCCTATATATTCTGCCACTGCCTTATCCCAGGAAATCTTTCAAATCTAATTGGGCTCTTTAGGCTAAAGTTTCTGAGTAACTGGGAAAAGGTTGCTAATTTAAAAAAAAAATTCTTTCTGGTAGTGAAGAGTTTCCCTTAATTATTTATCTCTTACTGCCACACAACCACCCACACAACTCCCCATAATTTGGGGGTCTAGGAATTATCTCAGTCGCAGATGGAAAACACACACACACACACACACACACACACACACACATGCACACAGCTGCATAATTCAACTCTAGCCAAAGACAGCAAACATTTCACACCCAGCAATATCCACCCCCATTTGATGCTCAGCAAATAATAATTTGGGAGGGGGTGGTACATCTGCCTTATGCTTTCTCCAGATGTGAAATAAATGCCTATAATTACCATGTCGCATTAAGTCTTGGTGATTTAAGTGCTTAAAAAGACAAACAGAAAAAGGAAAATGATTATTACAGAGAAGCATGCCCTGTCTGCCACCCCTGTAAAGAGTCTATTATGGCCCCCATCAAATGGAACCACAGAGCAACAAAAGTTACTTGGTTTATCAGATCTAAATCCCTACACTTTTCAAGATTGCTAAATAGGTTACACCATTCTTACCCAGCCTGTTCTTACAAGATCTAGCCAATGAAAATATCTGGATCCACCTAAAATATTTGTAACATTACTTTGTAGTTAAATAAGGCATCTGCCAACATTGATAGCCTTAATAACACCACACCTATGATATTTTTCTTCTATGGCATTCAAAGGATTCCACATCTGCCTTCATCCTCAACATCCTATATGTTAACTCTAATAAAGTTAACAAAATGCATGGCATGTAAAAGTCACTTCTAACTGTCAAACTTACCTTTAGAATTTCCTCACTTTTGCTACAACTAATATGGTTATAGAAACATTTTTTAAAATTTTTATCTGATTTTCTTTAAGCGCAATCCAAAAATATTTCTGAAAAATGTCTGATGGCAGACTACAAATGTACTTTGATCCCAAAAATATGATATGGCTGGCAAAAAACTAATGTGATCTTAGAGTATATTCATGTGCAAGATTACGGACGTGATAGCGTCACTGGATTCTGCCCTGATCATACAACATCCAGAATATTGTGTACTACTTCAAGTGTCCAAAGTTGATAAGCTAGTAAGCTCAGAAAGGAGAGTAATCAAGACAGTTAACGACCTAAACTTATGCCACGTAAGGATCAGTTGAAAGAACTATCGATGGTTAGTCTGATGAGAAAATTCAGACGTCCTTCACAGCACTCTTCTAGTACCTGAAGAAATATAATACGGAAGAAAGAATAGACATATTTTGCTTGGTCCTTGAGAACTAAACATGATAGATGAGAGCTGATTTAAAAAAAATTCCCAATAATAAAATTAGTGGGCTGCCTTGGAAGGCTTCTTCTTCACTACAGATTTTCAAGTTAAAGATAGGTTAACCACATGGTAATTAGGAAAGATGGCTGAGTCTTGAAAGATACTAGAGATCCTGCTGCATTCCAGGCATTGGGGACAGCCAGTCCAAAGGCACAAGAAATAAAGACAGCCACAGAGATAAGAATTAAAGTTATGGGTGAGGAACAGCAAGGTGGTTACTTGGAGTGGCCAGTATAATAGGCTAGAAAAATAGATTGGAGCTAGATTGTAAAGAAGATTATACCATGTTAGGTGTGCTCCAAAGAGGATCCTTCTTTGGATAGAACTTAGACTAGATGGCCTCTAAGGTCCCTTTAACTTTGGGATTTCATGATTCAATGAACTTCAGTCTAGAGTTCATACCATATAACTTAGTAGATTAATTTCATTTCCTCTTCCTCTCAACCTTGTCCTCACGCACTTTATTAAAATAATGTTGGTTCCAGTTTTGGGACATGAAAACTATATTTCCCACCAAGAGGAGGTTGCACTTTGTTGTTGTGAAATATGTTCAGTTTAACTTTTAACAAACTTTCCTATCACCCACTTAAACACACACACAATCCCATTTTTGGTCAAGTCTTCAGTTTTTTTTTTCCTTTCTGATTTTACTAGGTAACTAGCATTCCTCATTTCATGTAACTGATAAATGTGGGCTCAGAGTATACATATACAAATTAATTTGCAAAATGCACATGTTAATAACTGACATTTATATAATATTTTCTGGTGACACAGGTCTATTGTGTGCATAAATTCATTTGTCTTTACAACACTAAGAAGAGGTAGATAGTGCTAGTATTCATTTAACAGAGGAAGCGTCTGTGGTTCCAGACAGTGAATTGGTTTGCCCAAAGCCACACTACTAAATAATGACAATCAAGATTCAAAACTAGGTCTTCTATCTCTAAATCTAGGACTCTTCATACTACACTGTGTGGCAAGCTACAAAAGCATAAAATTTTTATATTGTTAAGCATAAAACATCATGCAAAAAATCAAAGACATTAGCACCACAGAGCAGGATGGAGACCGAAATTTTTTAACGTGGCATTTATCACACTTTTAGGTGCTCCAGGACCTAAAGTTTGATTCAGGTACACTAAGTACTGGCAGGTAGGTGGTGTGGTAGATAGAACACCAGGCCTGGAGTCAGGAAGACCTGAGTTCAAGTCAGAACTCAAGACACTTACTAGCTGTGTGACCCTGGGCAAGTCACTTCACCCTATTTGCCTCCGTTTCCTCATCTGTAAAATAAAGTAGATAAGTAAATGACGAACCACTCCAGTATTTTTGTCAAGAAAATGCCAAATGGAGTCATGAAAAATCAGACATGAACGAAAATGACTGAATAATATAGTAAATATCGAGGTACCAGTTGGGCTAAGCTGTAATGTTGATGGCTAGCGAGGTGATGAGAAAGAAGAAGGCATGATTATAGAATTTTGGCATTTTAGAGTTGACATAGGCTTTAATCATCAGCTAATTTAACCCCTCATTTTAGAGATGAGAAAACTGAAATTCAGGGTGAAGTTGATTTGACTAAGGACACAACTAGTAAATGTCAGAGCTGGGGTTATGTAGAAGCATGTTAAAAGAAAAACTTGCTTTTGACTTTAATTGAAAATATTTTCTCCAGTTTAAATTCAATTCAAGACTTTTCCCCAAATGACAAAAACATGATTTTAGCAGACTTATGCCTATGCAAAATAGCTTATGAACATTCTTTTCTTTGACCCCAAATTTTCTGTCTTCTGATCTGGCACTCATTCCATTATAACACACTGTTTCTTAATTAAGCCACAGGGGTGGGTAGAGGCCTCAGGGTTCTCACTGTTAAATATATGGATTGACCTATCAAGTCCTAGATGCTTTCTCCCATGCCAGAAAGAGAGAGGGAGAATATTTATTAAGCATTTTTGATATGCCAGGAACTGAGGGATACAAATGTTAGCAAGCATGACTGTTTCTGCCCTCAAGGAGTTTACAATCAATAGTGGAAGATAATACATAAACGGATGCCAGAAATGGGGCAGGGAAGGGGAACTGAATGCTCCTACTGTGAAATCCTCATCCAGATCAGGTGAAACCTTACCTATTTGGTCAGGCCCATCTTTCAGCTGTCCTCAGTCTCTGAACAACATGGTACAGTAGGAAAAGGCACTGAACCAGGAATCGGATGACAAGGGCTCTCATTTGGTTCTACCACTTAGTAGTTGTATAAACATAAGCACCTTGACCTTTCTGAAACCTCATTCACATATCTGCACTGGCTATCCTCATAAGACTGCTGAGAGGATCAGCTGTGAAGGTCCTATGAGAACTGCAAAGGACTATAAAAATGTCAGGTATTATGGTTGTTACTATTATCAGTATTGTTATTCCAATGGTCCCTGTCTCTGGACAGTACATTTCTGGCTTAGTGTAGATGGGTCAACTAGGCTGATCATTAATATGTGAAAAAAAAAAACCGGAAGAGGAAAAGAGAACAACATTTTGGTAATCTGAAGATACGGTACAATGTGAACACGCAAATTAAATGCTAATAATCTATGCAAACACATATGAACCTCTTATTTTATATCTCTATCTAGGTGTGGGCCCAAAGGGAAAACTTCAGCAGAGTAAGAGGTATATTGTTCTGGTTTCCAAGGAGCAAAAGCCGGGAGGGTCCCAAGAGTGGACAGAAGGAAGGAAATGGATTCTGCTGGCCTATCCTTCCCTGACTCACTGCATCCCTTGTCCAAGCAGATTCTCTTATCTGTGTCATCTAAATATAAAATATTAAAATACAGAGAAGCCTAAACAACTTCATAATGTTTATATCCCTGAGGGGGCATGTTTAAAGATCTGGAGGTGATCAAAACTTAGTAAAATCTTTCAGGCAGATCTACACATGGCATGTAAAGGAATTTACCAGATAACCAACTGTAATTTCCTTGTTCAAAACTCATTTAATTAGTTCTAGGCTTCAATCAAAGATGTTTATAACACCTGTATTGTACCATGCTACCAAATATTTTCAAGAAAAGAATTTCATAAAACATATAGTAATTGATTTGCAATTCTTTCTCCAAAATGTTATGCTCATTTCCCCTGCAGATGGTTACATAGAGCTGAAGACACAGTCTGTCATGGACAAAACCCTACACATAATAACGTTTGCATGTATGTATGTATACACACACACACACACACACACACAAGACTTATTAGATTCTCTGGGCAAGGAAGGCCTGAAGGGAATACCAATCTGTCTCTGCTCTACCAACCCCCATCCCTCCATAACATGCTTCCACTTCACTCACATAAAAAGCTTAGTCAGTCACAATATGACAGCCCATCTTGTCATACCTGTTTTTCTAAGCAAGCCTCCTTTACCTTTTGATACATTTTGAGATAAAAAAAAAAGCTTTTCTAAAAATTAGAACTATCCAAAAGTAGACAGGGCTGACTCAGACGACAGAATCACAGAATCACAGACTGCAAGCTCAAAATGACCTTACAAGCCATTTATTCCAAACTTCTCATTCACAGATGAGGAAACTGAGGCTGTGAGCTTAAGAGGTACATCCAAAGTCACAAAGGCAGTAAGGGGCAGAGAGGGGATTTGAACCACAACCTTTTGTCAGCAAAAGGCAGTGGTTTCTCTCCCCCCCCATTCTACCATGGTTCACTCTGGAAATGTTTTGGTAAAAGTTGGACAACCACTTCTATAGGATTCATAGAGTGGATTCATATTCAGGTAAAAGTTGAACAAGGTGATCTTTGAAGTCCTTTTCAGTTTTGTAACTCTATATGCCTACCCATTTTATCACCCTCATTCTCAACAATCAACATAGATTATTCTCAATATGGTTTCTAGTATTATAGTATTGAAAAGTAATAATACATAGTATTATTTCTTTAGTATTATATCCTTTCTCCCTACTCATCTAAATTCACAATTTTTAAAAATTTCTTAATTCCTTTCCTATCAGAGAAATCTTATTTCTTATTTACTATATCTTTTCCACTAAGTATCTGATTCTTACTCATGAGGAATTTCAATTTTGTGAAATTACAGCCCAATGAAAGGTGTTTTTTAGTCATCTCATAGACACATGGTTCACTATAATGATTCACCCTGAACTCTGAATGAAAGTGCACAAACCCAAGTAAAATGCACCTATTTCTGCAATGGTGGTAAAATGCTAAGATTCTTATTCTATGCCTTCATCTTCTTGCAATCATCTCCTTGGCCCAATTAATGTACAGACCAAGTCAGAAGATATAGGCAAATCATTTTGCAAATCTTACAGTAGCAGAAGCACGTTACCTACGATGATGACAACGACTTAGAATGGTGAATAATCACATGAAGAACCTGCAGCACTATAGAAATGGGAGTTTTTATTACTGTAATGGTTTTTGCTTCACTTAATGTTCAGGTGAAATCACTCAAGAAACACGTAAACCAAAAGAGCAGGATTTAGAACTAGAAAGGATTTCAGAGATCATCTATTCCAACATCTTTATTTTACAGACGAAGAAATAGAGGCCAAAAGAGATGAAATGACTTACCCAGGATCACACAGCTAGGAAGCATAAAAGGTAGGATTCAAACCCACTTCTCATTCTAAATCTACTGTTCTTTCCCCTATACCATGCTACTACATATGTTACTAAAACTTTCTTTTTAAAACCTTTTCAGTAATAAAATGGTGCTAAATATCAAAATGTCCTTAACCTTAGTGAGCAGGACCCCGGAAATTAATGAATTCAAAGTGGTTCTTGAGCTAATGTGTCAAGCTGTCAGCCCAAATAACTGTGTTGGATTGAGGTGGGGGCCAATAGTGGCAAGTTTCTGATCACATGCATTCTAGAGGACTATAATAGCCTTAATCCCCAATGAATGGAACAGGATAACAGGGTAAATGAGCATACACACTACATGGGCAAAGAACCATTCTCAAGCATGTATGCGTGTGTGCGTGTGTGTGTGTGTGTGTGTGTGTGTAGATCTATGTTTGCAGAGATATGTAGAGATAAAGACAGAGATAGAGATGAATAAAAAAAGAGATGTAAGGTGGAAGAGTGGATAGAGAACCAGCCTCTAAGTCAGGTCTTCCTGACCTGGGTTCTTGTCTGGTCTCTGGCAGATACGGGCTGGGAGACCCAGGTTAAGTCATAACCTCAGTAACCCAGGTAATGCTTCAAGACTAGAAGGAACAGAGAAACTACAGATCAGAACTAGGAGAAGGTACTTTTGTCACTTGGAGTTCCCTACACAGGTCTTGACCAAATATATTATAAATAAAATGTTTCCACTAAAGAAGCACATTTTAATATATGGAACAGCAATATAATAGTGGATTCAGCAAGCTCCTGTTCTGTTCTTCTCTGGGGGCATTTGAGGAGAGAGGCATGCTGTAAACCTCTGGATAGGGAAAGGCCTTGAAGCCCTCCCCATTCATGGCTGCCAACATGTGGCCTATGAATACAATCCTCTATTCTTTGACACTTTGACTTTCTTTCTTCCTTTTTTTTTTCCTAGATGGAGATTAGAGATGGCTACAACCTTGAGGGCTTTGAAAGGTTAGGAGGACAAAACCATCAAGTCTGGGAGCTAGTGGCTATGCCAAGGTTTACAGGCAGAATCAAAGTTCTGAGGAGTAACCTGAGGGACACAGCCCAGGTTGGGATCGGGATGCATCTAGCAGCTGTAACATTTGGAAGTAAACTTGGTGGGCTGAACATTATATAGAAATTGCTTTATGTGGAAACAGACTTACTCTCCCCAAAGACTCAGTGTGGTAAAGGGGAGATTGTGCCTCCAAATGTTGAGGAGAAATGTTTGTTAACTTCTGTTCTTGCTACAATTTTGCAGTAAATATGACTTTGTAAAAGCTATAAAGAGGTAAGGGAAACAAACATTTATTAAGTACTACTATAAGCCAAGCATCATGCTAAAGGATTATAAATATTATCTCATTTGATCCTCATAACAATCCTGTGATGTAGGTGATATTATTGTCCCTACTTTAAAGTTGAGAAAACAGGCAGATAGATTAAATGACTTTGTGCCTGGGGCCGCATTTGAACTGGGGTCTTCCTGACTCTAGACCCAAGGTGCTAACTACTCTATCACCTAGCTACCTTTAACATAAATGTAGATAGACTGATCATATAGACAAAAAGACAGCCTAAAATGCTATAAAGTAACAAACCCCATATTAGGAGTAGCCAGAGTATGTCTTCCTCACTCCTTCTGATCTACTACAATCTTACCCATTCTTCTAGACCAGGAGCAGGGAACCTGCGGCCTCAAGGCCACATATGGCCTTCTAGGTCCTTGGATACGGCCTTTTGACTGAGTCCAAACTTTACAGAACAAATCCTTTTATTAAGGGGATTGGTTCTGTGAAGCTTGGATTCAGTCAAAGGGCCACATTTGAGAAGGAGGGCCACATGTGGCCTCAAGGCCACGGGTTCCCTACCCCTGTTCTAGACACATCTTCAATCCCACCTTTTTTATGAAGTCTTCCTTGCCAACTCCAGTCCACAAGAATTTGTCTCCCTCATGACCTCCCATGATATTTAGAGTCATAGGGACAAGTGTTAGAGCTGGAAGAGACCATCAGAATCATCTAACCCAACTCCCCATTCTAATAGAGGCAGCTAGAGTGGATACAGTGCTGGGCTTAGTGCCAAGAAATCCTTGAGTTCAAATCCAGCCTCAGAATGTTACTAGTTGTGTGACCCTGGGCAAGTCACACCTCTGTTTGCTTCAGTTTCTTTATCTGTAGAATGGGAGTCATAATAGCACCTATCTCCTAGGGTTGCTATGAAGATAACATAAGATATTTGTAAAATGCTTTGTAAACTTCAAAGCACTATATAAACAACAGCTACCATTATTATTACAGAAGAAAAAAATTGTGCCAGAAATTCAAACCCCTTCATTATATTCTATCGTGTATTGCCCTTTAATTGTTTTGTGTGTACAAGCCTCTTCTCTCCAACTAGATCTTCTGCTTCTTGTAGGCAGCGACCATGACTTGGGTTTATTCTCTATCCCATTTCCTTCCACTGTATGTTGCTGGGAACACTAAATATGTGCTTTGTAACTATTTATTGAACCCTCTAATTCCTCCCAGCTTTATTCCCTCTAGTCCCAGGAAAAGATTGTTTCCCAGTGTGTTAGACAGTGAGTAGTACCTTAGGGAATCAGCAGGGTCGAATTCAATCTAACATTTATTAAGTAGCTATTGTGTGCCCTGAGGGAAGATACAAAATTTACAAGAGACAGGTTCTCTGCCTTTCTGAAATTTGTGTCTAGTAGGGGAAGAAAAGAGAATTGTAATATACAATCCTACAGCATAAGTGTCTACAACTCATCCCCTCTCTCGTCAGCTTGTTCTCTATGGTTCCTTTCTCCTGGTTGGATTGTTATTGTTCTTCATATACCATAGTCTATTGGCCATCTCCACACTTCTTCAGTGGCCGTTCCTCATGCCTGGAAAGCATTTCCCTACTCGCCTCCCCCATCTCATCTGCCTCACCTCCTGGAATCATTTGTTTTCTTCCAGACTGAATTCAAGTGCCACCTTCTACATGATGACTTTTCTAAGACCTCCAGGAGCAGTGCAAAGAGTCTATTATGTTGCTTGGACTGCTGATGGAGGTAAGGAAAGGGAAAGTAATGTAGTCCTCCAATAGGAATATGAGAAGGAAGGGAAGAAGCATTTATTAGGCACCTAGTATATGTCAGCCACATTTGCTACAGAGTGCAGAATCTACACTGGGGTCTTCACCTCAAGACCATCTATTCTATTAGTGTAGCAATAGTTACCCAATGAAAAGGCATTACATCAAAGAGGGCTAGCCTACAAGAGCACCCAAACCAGGCTGCTTTACCCCAGATGGGTCCATATCTGGGGCCAAGAGTTAAAGTTAAATGAGTGAGGTTACAGTGAGGGTTCCATTGAATCTGACATGTCACCATAAAGTACAGGGCTGTGATACCAAGTGTCTTATTAGACTGGAGAATGGATGATGAATAAACATATTTGTCACAGGAATTATTGGAGCCTTCAAACAGAAATGGAAGACTGAGGCCAGAAAAGGGGGAAGAGGGGAAGGAAGGAGAACTACCTACCTAAATTAAACATAGTTAGATACTGGGTCTAGGTACAAAGGATAAAGAACCTCTCATTTTTCTCTATATATTTTATTGTAAAGAAATCTAGTCATGACTTTTTGAAATAAAAAAGTGTTATGAAAAGGCTTATTCTGCGTAGGTGTAATTATCTTTGGCCCTTGGAGCTTGTGATGAAGGCTAGTAAAAAATACACACAGAATGCTATCCTTCACTGAATTAACATTTCAGGTTTGAATCCTATAAGACACATTCATAAAGGTAACAACTAGGGCATAACAATTGTGTTTATTCCAGGAAAGAAAGAGAAATGTAATGATCCACATGCCTGAAGCTCAAGAGGTGGCTTGTTTATTCACTTTAAAAAAATACTTTATTCAAGAGTATTTCATCCATGGGCAGTGTGCCACCACCTCTGTATTTCTTTCCAAGGTCAAGGAGAAAGAATCTGGATTGCCTACTGACCTAGAAAAATCAAACCACCAAGAATGCTTGTCCATTACACACCTATCTTTCTCCAAGCTTCTTAACATCTAATACTCAGAAATGCTATTCTACCAAACCCTTTATTTCTCCATTCTTCTCCACCATCCCTATGTTTACACAGTTTTATGCAATGCAACATTAATAATCTTACCCCCTCCCACCCACCCACTCCTCCCATAAATTAGGTAATTGTCAATTTGTGTATTAAATATCAGTTCCATGTAGTACTGCATTCTAGTTCTGTAAAAATAGAAGAAGAAAAATCAAATTTATATAAGATCATTCTCCACAGAAGAGAATCACGGTTGTGTTGGACTGCCCCCCCTTTTCCCATGTATATGTCCATGAATACACATGTATGGAGAGATGATAGTACATCACATATTTGTGTAACATAATACATATATGTGTACATTTACGTATATATATAAAATATATAAATTGCACATATTCTTTCATTTCAGTTTCTTCTGGAAAGTTCTTTTTGAGCTACATCATTTCCTCTCAAGATGATCTCAATTTTCATCATAAAACACTTTTCCTTTTGCCAAGAATATAAAATGAAGCATCTCTGCAGAAGCCTCCTAAAGCACATGCATTCATTCTTACTTGTAGATTAAAAACATCTTAAGAGCTTAAGATGGTGAGCCTTTACCCTACCCCTTAAATTATTCAAGTTATAATGTAAACCTGATGGTCATTTCCCATCAGACCTAAAACAACAGAAAAATACAAGATAAATTCACAGGTCAATCAAATGATCTAAATTACCATAAGAATTACAGTATTTATTTTTCAAGCTTCTTTCTCCCAAGCTTGGAATTTCCAAGAGCTGTAGCTTGCTCTCCCAGGACCAGTCTTTTAAAAATTCAACACCTCTACAGTATTTATTTGTTCAAAGTAGAACAAAAGCAAAAATAAAAAAAAAACCTCCATTTGATTCTCAGAAAAATAATATATTTAGCAAATAACCAGCCCATACAACTTTCATATGGGAATTTTACCACTGTGACCAGCCTGTTGTGCTTGTAGATGTTCCCTTTCTTCCCATCCATGATTTTGGATTTACAAGGAAACCATCTCATAAAAGGGAAAGATCTAGTAAAAAAACAGGAATGCTACATCCTCCAATTTTTTATATATCTTTCAATTGCTCTATAAAAAAGGTAATTTCACTTGTTACCTATGATGTATATTTTTTAAAAAGATATTTTATATTAATCTTTTGCTACATTGGGGAAAAAGTAAGTTAAGCATGTAATTAGGCTTCTTTGGTGTTTGCTTTTAATTCAGTTGTTCTCAAAGTGTGGTCAGAGGACCTATGGAAGTGCCTGATATCCTTTCAGAGAATCCATGATGTAAAAATTATTCTCATAATACTACTAAGATATTATAATTTTAAATATGACAAATGTAGATAGATATTAGCCATATAAGCAAAAATTTGGGGGAGCTCCTCATTAATTTTTAAGCATATAAAAGGCTCCCAAAGACCAAAAAAAATTTAAGACTTAATTAGTTAATAAATGATGTTGACATTTTCTTTTCGTTAGAACTGTTGTTTTCCCCATTCACAATAGGTAGCACTTCAAAAACTATACTTACATTGAGAAATCAAAATATTCACATTAAGTAAGATGACTTATATGCATATGTATATCCAAAATATGTATTGCTTCATATTTTAAACCTTCTCCCTATATAACACATACCTGCTTGCTCTTCAGTGCCAAGACTTAAAAGTAGCTGCCAAGTTTTCACATCTAAAACATTAGTGATTTAATATTAAAAAGTAAAAAGGAAATATTAACTGCTGGTGCCACCATTATGTGCATCATCCTACTTGCTTTGTATATTTTCAAAGAAGAAAATAAGACAAAGTTCAAGGTGTTAATTATGGAGGCTTATTAAATATAAAGAACTGGAGGTGTTAAGTTCTAACACTTAGCACTTTTAAGTTTGTATATTTAATTCATTTTCTAAGTGCAGGGAAAAGTCAAATTCAGAAAGCACAACCTTGAAAAATACATCTCATACAAGAGGAAAATAATTACGCTGTAGAGTACAGCAGTTAAAAAAAAAAACCATTAACTCCAGTTTTTACACCTAAAAGTGAAAAATCAAAATAGCTCAAAACAACTTTTTATATGTTAGAATTTCTGAATATGGCAGGGTGGCTGGTGTAGCTCCTCTTTAAATTATAAATGTCTTGTTGAAAATCTAAAAAGCTTCATTGACTGAATGAAAGTTCAAGTAATTAGAAGACAGTTGAAATGTTCTATTTTGTAAAAATGATTAAAAGATATATAAAGCCATTCTAGGACCTCCCAATTATCCTTTTGCCTCCAGGATAAATAAAATACAAAACTCTCAGCTTGGCATTTAAAAGTCAGCCTCCAGACTTACTTCATATTATACCATTTCACCTACTTTATGATCTAGCCAAACTGGTCCTCTTGTTGCTCCCCAAACTCTGCATTCTATTTTCCACCTTTGCCCAGTCTCAACAGTTATGTCATGGAACACTCAATCTTCTCACTAACATCTATCTGAATTCCAATGCCACTTTCTCAAAACTTTCCTGATCCCCTTAGTTGTTAGAACCCTCTCAGATTCGTATACTTAACTTCTCTGTTCAAATTCTGCCCCCTTCTTCCTTAGTAAAGCAGATCAAAAGATCTGCTGGCAGCGTTCTTGTTGTTGGGCTTGTGTCGGTCTTTCACCCCCACAGCAGCTGCTAGCCAAATTGTTGCAACATCCCTTCACCTTTCATTAGTTCTGCTGTCATCTTCCTAACAGGATATATCATTTTCTCTGACCAATAAATCATAAGTAAGTTCTTAGCAGTTTCATGGATATCTAGATGAATGGTAGGGAGATAGGATGATCCCATCTGTAACAAATTCAGTTCAATAAGCACTTACTCAGTACCAACTATTCATGAAGTTCATATTGTATGAGAGGTAGGCCTAATAGACAGAGGAATGACCTTGGTGCCAGAAGACATGGGATCAAATTTTGGTCTCACTCATTACCTATGTTACCCTGGGCAAATCATTTAACTTCTCAGTACCCTGGGCAACTCTAAGACTCCTAAGACAGATATAAACTGCTGATCTGTTTTGGTAGGGAGCTCTCCATATGATGGAATCATCCATCCAGACTCAAAGAAAATACAAAAGTAATGTATTAGGAACTGAGGACACCATTTTCTTTTAATGACAATCTCTGTTCTCTAGGAACAAATATATGATCATAAATTTGGAACTGGAAGAGACTATAGAGCACCCAGTCCAACCTTTTGGTTTTACAGATGAGGAACCCAATGCCCAAAGGGATTAAATGACTTGCCCAACATCACACAGGTGATAAGTGAGACCAGGATTTAAACCTAGGTTGACAAACACCAAATCCAGCACTTTTTCCACCACATATTATATTTCCACAACCCCTAAGGAATAAAAAATTCACAAAGGAATTCACTTTAACCACCATAACAAGCAAGCATCACAGCATCATTCAGCAAAGAACATTCTTAAAGATAGGTAAAACTGATATGATTATAAGGTATACAACAAGCTCAAGAACAAATCCAGCAGAATACATGTATTCTTTGCATAGGTGGCCTTTAGGGATCTCCTAGAGACAGGTTTCCTGGCTCCTAGTCTAGCCCCTTCTCTCATCTAAGCTGACCATCACTGTCTTTAGGGGAGAATCAATCCCACAATAAAAATTCCCTTGTTCTGATGTCTTTTAGGTATAGCGGAAAACATGTCCCATTTACTTCTCTAGAACTAGAAAACTGTTTTCCACACTAGATCAAAAGCTCTAATAGGATAGTGACCTTCTTTTGTATCTGTCCTCCCCAATATCACTACTTATAAGGCTAGGCATATTGATAAATGCTTAATTTTCCATACTACTATGCAATATAGTGTTCAAAGGCCTCTGATCAGGGCCTCTTTCAGGCTTTCACCAAAATGGTGAAGGAAATGACAATGTTTAAGCTGGAGAAGAGAATATTTAGGTAGGGAATTAATAGCTGTCCTTAGATATTTGAAGGGTTGCCTATCACTTAGAAAGATTATGAGATCATAGATTTAAAGTTGACAGGGATGTGAGAGGTCATCCACTCCAATTCTCTCATTCCACAGATATGGAAACTGAGGCCAGGAAAAGTTGAGCTACTTGACCAAGGTTATAAAGCTAGTTAAGTGTCTAAGATTGAAAGTCAGCCTTTCCCGATTCCAAGTCCAGTACTCTATCTACTATAGTTATTTCCCTAAGGCTCCACTAACTATTCCTGTTATGTTACTTTCCAAAAGAAAACACCCATCCTGGTCACCATGTCCCTGTCGCTCTCATGTATTTCATGTAAAATACATCTATCTATATCTATCTACATATATATATATATATATATATGTACACATATATTATATATACACACACATTCTCTCTCTTTCTCACTCTCTTTCAATAACTGCTTACTGATGGACTGATAGAATATAAGCTTTCTGAAGGCAGGGACATAGCCTCACTTTAGATTTTTGTCCCCAATACTTACCACAGAAGTCGGCACATAGTGAGAATTTAATAAATTTTGTTTAGCCCCAGACCACTAAACTTGGAACAATAGGTAAAAGCTATAAAAACAGAAATTTGGGTCCAACAAAAGGAAAAATTACTTAATAATTAGAGCTATACAAAAACGGAATGGGTTGTAGGGAAAGTAAGTGGTTTCCTCAATTGAGGGTCTTCAAGATGAGGTTGGGTCATTTTTAGGGTTGTCATGGAAGTCATCAACTCTGAAATTTAATGACTTTGTGTACTAACACACATACACGTCAGAGTACAGAGCAACTTTGAAGCTCACTTAGTCCAACTCCCTCATTTAACAAAAGACAGACAGAAAATATTTAGGATTAATTGTATCATTAAGACACTGAACTCACTTAGGTAGCTGATAAATTTAAGTAAGCCTAACTCCAATCACTTAAACTATCCAGTTACAACTAAACCCAAACTGGAAGGTTTGTGTTTTATTTTTTCCTCCTCCAATTAAAGGTTACTAATATTAAGCAAAATTCATTTAGGTTAGGGGGATACCCATTTGCTTATCAATTGGAAAAAAATTACTTTCTTATTGTTTACCCTTTGTTTTCAAAGATGACTAATGACGGCACAAGTGGATGTATTGACCTGAGGGTAAATTGGATTTAAGTGGGGCAGAGTCACACCAAGTCATCAGCCTCACTGACTCTTCCTGAGTCATTGAAGTCCAGTGGCAGGACAGAAGTCAAGGTAATGGTCCAGGATGCAGTGGATGACCTTTGTGGCTTTGATGCCTGATCAAGCTCTAAGAGCTTCAGAGGCCTTCATGCCGCTGGAACAAATTATTCTCATCTGTCCATTCCACCAGGGGAAGTCTTTACATGCTTGGGGCAGGCACATCACCCCGAACTTGTCTACGGGTTTGAAGCCTGTCAGTTACCCTCAACCTGTTTAGTCCATCTGTCAAGATGGTTTACTGGAATGTGACTGCTGTGCATGCTGCAGTATCTTGGAACCCCAGGTAAGAGTTGGGTGACAGGTAGACAGCAGACATGGATGAGCAGCCCTAAAGAGGACTCAGCAAGCCCTCATACCAGAGGTTGGCTAGTCCTCCCTGAACACCCCATACACAAAAATAGGAAAGTGTGTATACTTGAGTATGCATGGCCAGACCAAAAAGCTGGTCACAGAGTTCTTGCCATGATTACTTCCTCAAGTTTTGCCTTACCATTAATCCTTGATCACTAGTAACCTCATCTTTAGGAGACTGTGAAAAATGACTGGAACTAAAGGTCTTAAAACTGTTGCTTTTGTTACAGTTATAGCTGCTAATAACACCCTTGGCTGAAGACCAGCTCTAAAGTGTGAAAAACTCATTGTCTCTTTTTTATCCTAGTACTCTAAGTAATGATATGAGAAGGGGAAAAAAATGACCACAATGGAAGGTGCATTACTTGGCCATACCCCTCAATACCTCAAAGAATTTGGGCATAAATTGTGGTATGTTTGTCTTGAGGTACACTCATTATCAGTCAAGGTAAACCTAAATAGAAGGCTCTATACCAGTCCTGGGTCTGGGAAGTTGAGGGTGGTGTGGGGAGGTGTATGTATCACATCCTGATGCAACTTGGTCCACCCTACACTAAGAAAGCTTCCTGAGGAAATCCTGACTGCTACAGAGAAATGGGTGGCTCTGGGGAGAGGATGTAAACAGTAGCACTCTGTTTTGTTCTTTGTCCCAGCAGACCAGAGTCGAGACTTTGCTAAACAATTTTTGGCAGTGGCGCAATTGAAAAGCCAGGACTAAGCTTTAGCTCATACAACTACAGCATTTATATGTTAGGAATTCACAAGAGGCAACTCCACAAAGGATGGATGAATCATGTAAAGACAGTGGCATTCTCAAATTGTCTATTGTCATAAAAGCTAATAATGATGATGATAAAAAATCTAATAGCAAATTCACCACACTTAAACTTCATTCTTGAAAAAAAACTCAAAATACTTTTAAAGGATTTAGCCTGTATTATTTATAAGAAGGATAATCTGAGTTGCTAATACTAGCTAATAAGTTCCCTGAGGAGTGACACAGCTACTCCTTGCCCACCCCACTCCAAAGGAATTTGTGCTGCAAATAAGAAAGAAAGAAAGAGAATAGAGATGTGTGGATTTTGGTTTTGTTGGGTTTTTTTTTCCACTAGGATACCTCAACTCCAACCTAGTGTATTTGCATGCAGATCTCAATTAACTTGGGCCGAAAGGCAGGCTGTTACAAATGTCACTGTGACACATGACCAATCCAACTTGCATTTTTTAATATTCTAGTATCTTCCTTTACCATCAAATAAAAGGTCAAGAGACAGTCCATGGTAGGTGATTTCCTGTAGGATCTCTAATATGATCCTAAGTGTAGGAGACCTTGTGTCATCTTGTCCAACTCCATCATTTCACAGGAGAGGAGAATGAAACTCCAAAACGTTAAGTGACTTGCCCAAGGTAACACAGGGAGTAACCAGTGGCGTCAGGATTCAAACTCTGGTCCTTTGTGTCCAAACCCAACATCCTTTCCATTGTACCACACTTGCCCCTCATGATTTCATGACTCCAAGATACCTAAGGTTTTTTTTTTTCTTCTCAAACTAGGTTTAGGAACTCTTCCTCAGCACTCAGCATAGGTGCCTTCTTCGTGCCACTTCTTTCCTCCTTCACCCTTCCCCCTTAATAAAATGAAAACCTAATGACTAGGCAGAGGTTTTTCCATCTGAGGAAATGTCTTCCTAAAACTGCAATAAATATTTTTCCCCTTCTGAGGTGACACAAAAATTGAGCTGAATACCCAAACTTTTGAGACACAAACTTCATGAAGTGGGTGGGGAGAAGATGGGGAGCTCTGGGTTTTAATGTCTTAATGAAGCTCTATGAAGCTGGTGAACAGACAATATTTTACTCTAATACATTAATACAGAGTTATTAGGAGATTTCTGTTCATTTAATTAAGTGAAACACAGTTTCCCCCAGGGAGTCCTTAAAACACAAGACTATTTAAATATTATTTAGATGCATATCTTTTAAGCATCACAGACTCCGTGGGTCTTTCCCTTTATATCAATTAGAGATATCAAATTGGTAATAAAAGTTCTCTCTTTTTGTCAGTTAATAAACCTTTGGAATAGGGAATTTATTACTTTTATTCATGGCGGATACTTGTCTTCCTTACCCAGCATTTCATTTTCACATGAGGCTGGCTAGTCCTCCATTACACTCACTCAAGTTCCTTATAATAAAACTGAGAGGCTTAGCTTTCTCCATCAGTTCATAATAGTCTCATACACAGTTCTTATTTCATGATAGTGGCCACAATTCCCCAAGGAATACTCATTGCACCCCCTTACAGGATTAGCAAGATCACCTTAGAGATGTATGTTAATAGAGAAAACAGGATCATTGAGCAGTTAGTTACAACAACAGAAAGGGCTAAAGGCCCCAGAGGCCATTTCCAATTGACCTAATGCATTGTCAAGTTCTCTGAAGAGAGTGGATAGTCAGTGATTGAGGAAGCAAGTTAAAAAGTTACAGGAATAGTGCACATAGAAACCGTCAAACAAATTGTGGTACATGAATGTGATGTGATAACAAATTATAAAGAAAGTAAAAATGAGGACACATGAACTAAGCTGTCAGCAAGCACTTATTAAGCACCTGTTGTCTATGTGTCAGACACTGTGCTAGGGCTAGGCACTAGGGACAGGAAGACAAATGCAACAGTCCCTGACCTCTAAGAGACAAACACGTCCATGTCTAGATAGATGCAAAATAGGTACAAGGGAATTTTTGAGAAAGTATGCATTAACAGCTGAAAAAAAAAACAACAGGAAATGCCTTATGTAGTGGTGGTACTTGAGTTTAATCTTGAAGGAAACTAATAATTAAGTGATACAATGAAGTAGAAGACTATATATATATATATATATATATATATATATATATATATATATATATGTATATGTGTGTGTGTGTGTGTGTGTGTGTGTGTGTATATATATATATACACACTGACCACAATTATATGTGTGTATATGTGTGTGAGTGTGTATACATACACACATATACACATAATATACATTCATACCCACATATAGTTGTTAATAACAATAATAATGACTATCATTATTATTCCTATTACAACAACAGAACTTGGAAAGATACGTGGGGGAAAAACATTCAGAATCAGACGAGGGGACAAAGAGGATATTAAAGTTAACAAACATATGATGGCCAAACTTGGCCCTAGAGAAAAATTGAGAAAATACCTCTCCCTACCTTCTTTGCCGAAGTCATGGACTATGGATATATATGCTATCAGACACAGCTGGTTAATTTGGCTAAACTGCTTTTTCCTCCCTCTATTTTAATATATCTATCTATATGTGTGTATATGTGTATTTGTATACACGTACACATACAAACATACATATATACACATACACATATACATGCATGCATGTGTATGTATAGGTGTTTATGTCTATATAAAATTTGGCTACAAGGAATGGTTGAATAGGTAGGGAAGGGAAGCTCTCTCTTCATACCTCACAGTCTTCTAGAGAGTTGCCCACAACACTGAGAGGTCACAGAGGCAGTATGTGTCAGAAGTAGGACTTAGACCCAATTCTTTCTGTTTTTCAAGGCTAGCTCTCCAGTCATTATGCCCTACAACTTTTTCAGTTTACGCCCCACAGACCCATTGTCTTTCTCCATTCACCACTCACCAGAAGCACATTTATGGAGACATTTGTAGAGACCCTGATACTAAGTAGTTCATAAATCATGTCTAGTGTCAAAAAAGCTATACACATGATAGAGAAATAATCAAATAAAAGTTCAACTCTTCCTGTATAAGCAACAATGGTCAAAATTCGTTTTCACCTTTGACTTTGTGGAAATTTTTATTCTAGTTGAGTCACTTCTTGTCCCAACTATTGCAATTTCCAGTTTTATGATCTTCCTGGAAGTCTAGGAAGCATGGAATGATGAAAGCAAATAATATTTTTGCTTCTCCGTCCAACTTCCACCACTCATCACCTCTTTACCCACTTGCGTATACTGTTTCAAATTACTATCCTGGCTTTTACATTCCAAGGACTCCTCTGAGTTTTTCTTTTAACTTACATAAGTCTAAAAATTGCCTTTCTCCCACTCCCACAACATTGGGTGAAACTGTCAATATTGTCATATGGGAATGTGTGTCCCGCTATGAGTGAAGAGAGAAGCAATCTCTTTAAAGCTTCTGCGGCCCCTCTCCTTTCGGTCAATGAATCATTTCCCCAGTGAAATTTCAATTTTAAAACCTTCCTTTTCCTCAGCAAATTAGGAAAAGTTTCTTAATAAGGATGTCTGTTGGACTGTGTAATAGTCTCCAAAGGGAAGTGATGAAGTTTTTGCTTGAGTCACTTAAATCATGCTGGAAAATTCATGGATAACACTCAGTGGGGAGCAGTCCTTCTTTAACAGGATGGGTTAGGGGTGATCTAAGACATCTTTTTTTTAAGTCTTCATTTTCATTTTAGTTTATAACATAGTTTGCCTAAAAGCTTTTGATTCTTTATGAAGGATGCACAGTAAAAGCTATATATCTGCCTAGTCTTGTTTCAAAATAAACCCCTCCCCCCCAAAAACCCCAAACTGCAGTAAAACAATGCGTAGCACAAAGTCTTCAGAGTATAAGGCACTTCAGCACTTATAAGTCTTACTAATTTTCCCTTTAACCTCTAACCACTCTTACTTCTCTAGAACTCCAATGAGAAAGGGTGTAGGTGGTTGCTAGCTTAAACTCTGACTTACCTAACATGCTCAGTAGCATTTTAAACATCACCCTTTCCTAACAAGGCTTTGCAAGGTTCACAGGGATGGCACCTGGCTATAATAAAGGAGTCTCAGGCAGAGTCTATTAACGTTTTTATCCATCCACCACCCTGTGCCCCCACATCAGTCCTTTACTAACAGCTCTCCCACCCTGACCCTGCACACAGGTTTTTAAAGTCTGAGAAGTAAAGGAAAAGAAAGAAGTCAGTTTACTTTTCTTGGCCCATCCTTTACAGAAATTAACAGTAAAGGTCTGCTTTGAACCCCACTTTGCAGAAATTCAATTTAAATCAATTAAGCCCCTATTATGTGTAAATTATTGTGTCATTGCTGGACATGCAAAAACATAAAAATTGCCCTCCTGATTCATTCTGACCACTTTTGCCAACCAAATTGTCAATGCAAGAAATCATGGTCTAGAGCAATGATTAACAGTGAATTTTTTCCTACCTAGTACTTGCTGACATATCTATATGATTCTTTTGCGAGCTTTAATTCGACTCTATTACTTCTATTAAGTATAAAGCATTCTGGAGCATCCATCCCTCCTACCCTTTCTTCTTCTATTTTGCCTTTGCTAATAACAGGGGCCAGGACCTATATTTAAATTTAGGACTTCCTTTATACCATCTTTAATGTGCATGGCAGCCAGAGCTCCTAAAGATTGTCAGATTTGTTACTCCATCCATCAAGGAATTAGGCTAGACAAAATGGGAACAAGCCATTTTACATTCCTATTTTCCTTTTTTCCTTCTATCTCTCACCAGACAAAGACTTGTGAGGCAATCTTCCCATAGGATCCCCCAACAAGGCACCAAGTAGCCCCTGATTGGAAGGCTCTAGAAAAATATCAATTCTATTTTTTTTACATGAGTGTAAAATGTGTCACCTAAAAATATTAACCACACAGCAAGCTACTATTTAATAGGACACTCCAAAAACAAATAATCAAGTAAGATAGTTAGCTGACCAATGAATTGCAGGTCACTTGCCATCTCCTAGCCACACTAACAGCCTGTCTCTGAAACATCAGGAAAGTGTGGAAGGCAGAAAAGAAACACTGCAAAAGACTGATCATCATAATGTGGTGATGATGCAAATTCCAAGTTTTCTGATTTGCACAGAAGTTTTCCACCCCACTCTTCCATTTTACCTACACCAAAAAAGGAATGTGTGCGCCAATTTTAAAGGGATTTATGAAAAAGAACAACATGTGCCCAAACAGTATTAGAAAATCAAAAGCTACTGACTGGGTAGGAAGTAACAAAGAGTAGTCTAAAATATTGCCCTAGATGCACTTACCAGTGCTGAAATATAATGAATGAAAATAAAAACCAGTTTCTTACCACTCCCTAACCCCATTCACCCCAAAAAAAGAAAACAAAGAAAGAAAAAAATAAAAAATAATTCAGAGTCAAAGAAACTCTTTCTCTTTACTTGGATGGACTGCTTCATAAGTGTTAAGCAACAATGATCAATCATAAAACATTCTTAAGTTCCTACTCTGTGCCAAGCACTCTGCTTGGCACTGAGAATGCAAAGGAATGAAGAAGAGATATTGCCTGCTATCAATGAGCTTAAATCCTACAGCAAAACTCATCAACATACTCCCCAGTCCCACAGATTGTTTCAGAAATCACATATGGAAAATGATTTAAGCACCTAATATGTGCACAGCATCATGCTAGGCAGTAGAGAGACATAAAGTTTTACCCTAAATGTGACATGACCCAGACCTTTACCCAGTCTAGTGGAGGTGGGAATGGGGGTGGGGGAAATCAACACAAATATCTCTAAGACACAATCGGGCAGAATAAATACATTAGGCAAGTTACAAAACAAAGTGCTATATAAAATCTGATTGTGAGGAGGGGGGTTGAAATCAGAGAAAAGCTGACATGTCAATAAACATCAATTAAATACCTACTATGTGCCAAGCACCGTGTTAAGTGCTGGAGGTACAAGGAAAGGCAAAAGACAGTCCCTGCTCTGAAGAAGCTCACAATTTAGTGGAGGAGACAGCATGTCTATATATATATATATATGTATATATATATATATATATATATACACACATATGTATATATATATACATACACACACATATATATGTTCTATGTATGAACTTTGTATCAACTATGTATGAACAAAATCTATACAGGATAAATTAGGGAATCAATAGAAGAAAGGCACTAGAATTGAAAGGCTTCTCATAGAATAGGGAATGTTTGAGTTTATCTCAAGAGACTAGATGCAGCCCTCCTTTGCAGGCAAATTAGCTTCACTTGAAAGCAAAGAGTCACTGAAGCAACCTCAACATGACCTTTTCTCTTCACTAATAAAAACAAGTGAATAGAGTGCAGGGCATGTAGTCAGGAAGTCTCACCTATGGGAGTCCAAATCTGGCCTCAGACATTTACTAGCTGTGTAATCCTTGGCAAGTCACTTAACCCTGTTTGCCTCAGTTTCCTCATCTGTATGAAGAGCTGGAGAAGGAAATGGCAAACCATTCCAGTATCTTTGCCAAGAAAAGCCCAAATGAAGTCATGAGGAGTCAGACACAACTGAAACAACTGAACAATAACAACAAGAACATGGCTTGATTTGGACTTGCTCCCAACAAAAGGAAGAGGTGGTTCTTTCTAGGTCTATTTTGCTCAAATGTGCTCAACCAAAACAACTCTGGCTGTCTGATCACAATTCATCCTGCCAACTAAGTTACATAAATACAGTATTTATCTTGACTAGACTAGCAAATTCAGATTCAAACCAATCTTGCTTTGGCTTGTTCACTTAGTCTTTTGCTGACACAACGACATTAACTTCTTGCCCTTGAGGGAGCATGACCTGTATCTCTATCTTAATGTGTAAGAACTGAAACAGGCAGTTGTAACTTGCCTGCATATTGACAATTTCTAACCAGGCATCCAAATGTAATCTCTATGATTCTTTGGGTAACATCCAGATCTAAGAGTCTATAAATATTATCAAATTCTTCTGCATGTGCTATTCAAAATCTTTCTGGCTTATTTCTAGGTCACCCAGACATTGGATGATGGAAGAAGAGAGTCACAAAGATACTACCTGTGTATGAACAGGTGCTTTGGGCTTTGACTTGCCCTCATCTTGTGGAAACATAATTTGATTTCAGGAAAATAAGCCTAATGTTGAAGTTGGAGGTCTTGGGTTCAAATCTCTGACCTTACTACCTGGGTAACCAGGAGTAAGCTCCTTCATCTCCCTTGGATGCAGTTTCATCATCTGTGAAATGAGGTGGGGTCGACTTCATGGCTTCTAAGAATACTTCTAGTTCTCCAGCTTTGAGTAGGTCATTCTGGGGCAATGACGGTGGCATTCACCTATGGTTTAAACTAGCAAGAACCAAAAGGCTCTTGTTGCCATCACATAAAGGTTTTGTTGTTTAGTCATTTTTCAGTCATGCCTGCTTCTTCACGACCCCATTTGGGGTTTTCTTGGCAATGGTTTGTCATTTCCTTCTCCAGCTCATTTTATAGATGAGGAAACTGAGGCAAACAGGATTAAGTGGCTTCCCAGGGTCACAGAGCTAGTAAGTGTCTGAGGCCAGATTTGAACTCAGGAAGATGAGTCTTCCTGACTCTAGGCCTGGCACTCTATCTACTGTGCCACCTAGCTGCCCACATAAAGATTTATAGGAGCCCAGTCTTCCATGTGCCTCAGAAGGACTACTCTTCAATGTTCTTGTGACAAAAGAAAATGCCACAAAACACAGCATTCCTAGCCACCCTACCATGTACTAGATGCTCTTTCCCTGATGATCATTCAACCTCAACCAAACACTGGGCCAGGAAGAGGAATAGGATTGCTTCACCTTCAAAATTGTCCCTTTGCCACCTGTAAACAACCTCTTAAGTTTTACTACGTGTCTCTATTACTCAGCTCACTTCTTGTCTCAGTCATCTACTGCCATCCAGGTCATTCGTTCTCCCTTCTCAATGAAGTCAGTCCTTGGCTCACAGTGCTCCTCCTCTCCACCCCAATCCCTGTCATTGTACTGAAGAATTCAGCACAAAGTGTCAATTTCCTATTAAAAAAAATACCTCCTTGAGGGATCTTTTTCATTTTTTTTTGTATTTGTATTCGAATTGCTTAGCAGAGTGTCTGGTACATAGTAGGTGCTTAATAAATGCTTGTGGACCTATTTATTGGTCTTGGGCAAGTATTTTTGCCTTTTCTAAAAGGACTAGTAAAGTTTATATGCTTTAATCTTTAAAAACATGGATAAATAAAACAAAGTAGCATCCACTCTTCCCTGTGGAAGAGATAGCCAAGGAAATTCTGTGCTCCCCAAACCACATCTACCTTCTCTTTAGAGAACCACAGAAGTGAGAGATAATTGGACCACCTCCCTCCTCTTTGGCCACATCCTACACAGACTTCTCACCATGTGGCTTGCTGCTACCACCAGAGACCAGGCATTGGCCCCTCTTGTTCAAATTAGTGACTGCCTGCCCCCTGCTAGTATTTCAGGAAAGTTCCAGCCATGCTTTTCTTCAGTCCTCTCCCTCAGGCCACCTCTTCAATGTCGTCCCAACAATTTCTCCTCACCTCTCCCACCTCCCACCCTCCTCCAGTTCTGAAATCACCACATTTCTGTGTCTAGTTTCCCCTATTAGAATGTCAGCTCCCTGAGGTCAACATCTGTCTTTGCTTTTGTATTCATATTCCTGAAGCTCAGCACAGTGCTAGGTTTATAGGATGTGATTAATAAATGCTTGGTTCATTAGTTCAACCTCCTAAACTCCCAGTGTCTCCCCCTACTCCTTTTGTACAGTATTCACACAGGAAGGGTCATATACCTATCATCACTGATGACTGTTCCATCACCAGGTTGCAGAACTCTGAAGGATAAGGGGGTATGGTCAAAGAGAGGAAATTCAATGTCTCTTTCTTCACCCTTCCTAAACATGAATGCAGGGGTGGGGACCTGCAGCCTTGAGGTCACATGTGGCCCTCTAGTTCCTCAATGGTTCCCCACCCCAGTGACTAGTTCTTCCACTCCTCCCCATTCTCCCTACCATATGTTCCAGATCTCCAGCTTCAGGTGAGGAGACCTTTCTGGCCTTCAATTTCCAGCTGTGCCTATCCCTTGAAGAGGAAAGTTATTGGAGAGCAGGACTTCTGTCTCCTTCTGCTCCATCACTTGTCTAATCACATTCCTCTTCACAAGGAAGAGGAATGGGGAAATTGGGCCTCCCATGTAATCATCTGAGCCTGGCCCTTCCCCCTCATGCTGTGCTTGGCTCTCCTCTGATCTCCAGCCTCCTCTGGGAAGACAAATGGCACTTTCTACTCAATGATGGATATTCTTACACTTGCCATTCTTACACTTACCATTCCACCCCAAAGTTCCTTCATAACCTAGCCCCTCCTATACCTCTCCAGTCCTCTTACACCTTACTTCTCAAAAACCCACTCTTTGATCTAGTGGCACTAGCCTCCTTGCTAGTCCTCCAAAAGGACCCTCCACTGGCTTGAGACATTTTCTGTGGCTATCCCCCATGCCTGGAATACTCTCCCTCCTCATCTCTGCCTACTGGCTTCCTTCAAGTTCTACTTAAAATTTCATCTTCTAAAGAAAGTCTTTCCAAACCCCTCTTAATTCAAGTGCTTTACCTCTTTGAATTATTTCCTAGTTTTTTTCATTTATATAGTATAGTGTATGTTTGTGTGTGTGTGTGTGTATATGTGTGTATGTATTTATCATATATATGTGTGTATAGATACATATATAATATATATATACACATACACATATACATATGTGTGTTTGCTTGTTGTCTCCCCCAATAAATTGTGAACTTCTTGTGGTCAGGAACCACCTTTTGCTTCTTTTAGCACAGTGTCAGGCCCATAGAAAGCACTTAATAAATGTTTATTGAATTAAATGCTCATAGGGGAAAAAAAATCACAAAGCTATGCCAGCTGAGTTCACCTCAGTTGTGCCCTCAGTGCTGTCCAGTAGTCCTTTGAATCTTGCCTGAGAGACTCTAAACAGTGTTGTTTCTAAACCTCTTTCCGCAGACCTTATACCTTTTCTTCCTTATTCTATCTGAGCTTCCTCATCTGTGCTTCCTACCGTACTGAGAAAACAGGCTATTCATGAAGAGAAAATCTCTTTTCCCCCTTCATTCCATACCTTAAGACCTTCCTTCTATCATAACCTATCCTCTTCTTTTCATCCAGTCTCAAGAGAAAGAGGTGATCCATGCCAAGGCTAACTCCTCCACTTAAGTTCTTGATCCAACATCTTCCCATCTCAGCCCCTCGACCATTAACTTTATCATCTTCAATCTATTCAGTCTATTGATTTCTTTCCCTTTATTTACAAATATGTTCAGGATTCCCTCACCCTAAAAACAAAACAAAAAAACCCAATAAAATCAAACACCCCTTTGGCTTGAGCCTGAAACTGCCCTCAAACTATCATTCTATATCTCTTCTTCAACAACCAAAGTCTTTTAAAAGGTTGTCTAAATCCCTTGCCTACATCTGTACGTCTCCCACTCATTTCTCAATACCTTCCAACTCCACTACTCAACTGAAACTGTTCTTTTCAAAGTTATCAAGGAGCTCTTAATTGTAAAAAAAAAAAAAAAAACAAAAACAAAAAACAATGACCTTCTCTGAGTCCTAATCCTTGAGCTTTTTGACAGTCAAACACTTCTTCCTCCTATACATTCTTTGCTGCCTTGGCTTGCCTGACACTGCTCTCTTGGTTCTCCTCTGTCTTGTCGGATCTCTCCTCAGTTCTTTTGCTAAATCATCCTTTTCTTCATGTCCATTGTGTAAGTTTCTTTCAAAGCTTTGTCCTAGGTCACCTCTTCTCTTCTTTCTCCCTAGGTGATCTCATGAGTTCCCACGGATTCAATTATCATATCTATGTATGATTTCCAAATTAATATTCTGACCCTAATCTTCCTCCTGATCTGCATGCCTCTGTTATCAACTGCCTACTGGACATTCCACTGGGATTTCCCAGAGGAACCTTAAACTCAAAATGTCTAAAATAAAAGTCATATTTCTCTCTCCTTCAGGCTTTTCCATCTTTGTCAATGACCACCATTCCTTCAGTTAGCCAGGTTCAAAACCCTGGAGTAATTTTCTAGGACCTAAAATATAAAATACTTTCCTTAGAACTTGAAAACTTGCCCAGTCTTTCTTCAGTCTAATTTTCCAAGCTTATAGCATACGACACTCACCTATTCATTCTAGGTTCCAATCAGACAGCCTGCTTACTTATCCTCACAAGTGACATTCCATTTCCCAACTGTTGTCTTTGTACAGGCTACTCATTCATGCCAGGAATGTACTTCCTCCTCCGCACCAACTAGTAACATCACAAGCTCAAGGACCACCTTGTACATGAGACTTCTCCAGATTACTGTAGACATCAGTGCCTTCTCCGCAGTTTTACTTTCTCCTTATTTTTTATTTACTTAACTGGGCAGATGTTTCCCTCCAATAATATGAAAGCTCCCTAAGGGCAGAGACTGTCCTTTTCTCTTTATAGTAGCAAAGATTAAAAATAGATAGCATGTACTTGTATATACACAGACATATATAATTATGTATTACCTATGGTTTTCAAAGCACTTTAATTCACTTAATTCTTACAACAAGCCTGTGAGATAGGTACTTCATTATTCTCCTTTTTTTCTGATAAGGAAACTAAGGCACAAAGAGGCTGAGTAACTGGCTAAGGGTCACAAAGCTTGTAAGCAGGATTGAACTTAGGTCTCCCTGAACTCTATACAATGCTCCACCCAGTTGTACCACCCATACCCAACTACCAGACACATAGTCGGTGTTTAAGTAATGCTTGTTGAGTGAATGCTTGATCCTTCCTTCTCTTTCAATGCCACTACCCAATTAGGTGTCTAGTCTTACCTATTTGACCCACACATCTCTGGTATCTACTGATCCCTTTCTTTCCACTCACATAGCCTCGGCTCAGTTCTTGCATGGTGTATTGCAATGTCTACTTAATTCCTGCCCCCTTCCAGAATCTCTCCCCTCCAATGTATCCTACACACAATTAGCTCTTCCTAAAATATACATCTGATCATGTCAGCCTCATACAAAAAAAAAAAAAGATTCCCTACTGCGTCTGGAATAAAACAGAGAATACTCAGCCTAGAATTTAGACTTTCATAATAAGATTCACACCTCCTTTTCCAGTTATCCTTCTTACTACTCCTATTCATGTATTCTCCATACTAGTCAAAGCCCACTAGCTCTTCCCTGTACACAGCATTCTATCCTCTGCCTCCATACCTTTTCACTAATGGTCTGCCACGTCTGGAGTATAATTCCTCATCACGTGTGCCTTAGAGAATCTCTAGCTTCATTCACCACCACTACGTAGTTAGCAATCCTCTTGAAATTATTTATATATACACACACATCTATATATACATAATCACACATATATGTAGTGATTCAATATACATGTATAGTATAGTGTTGAACATGTATATGGTCTTTACTTCTGTACACAGTCTCCTAGTAGACTGTTAGGGCAGAGACTGTTTTGTTTCTTTCTTTGTAACCCAGAACCTAACACGGTGCCTTTCAAGGAGAGATGATCACCAAATGGTTTTTGAATTGTATGTTTGGGGGTTCCATCATACTGAACTGCACTTACGGAATGAATGAAATGAATGAAGTAGCTGGCTTATGGCGGCCTTATAGCCTAAAGGAAAAAGGCACAGGATTTCAAGTCAGAGGGCTTGTTTTTAAGCCTCAGCTCTGTTATTTACGACCTGTGTAGTGAATAAGACTTCATTTCAACTCTCTAGGCCTCGGTTTAGACTAGTTGGCTTCTAAAGTGCCTTCTCCTTTCTAAATTTCATAAGCCAACCATTCAATTCAGTAAGCATGCACTGAGTTGTCTTTCATGAATAATAAATTCTCAGGAGAGCAAACCTCTCATCAGCCCCCTTCTTTCCACATGCCGTTGGCCAAAGCAGACATACAACCCCAGTCTGTGAGACAGAGTCTTCCCTGGATGAAATGCTTCCTGAGTGCATGTCCTTACTTCACCTTGAACTCAAGTAAGTGAACTGAATAAACCAGGCTGGCAGTCTGGAATTTACAGTCCCCAGCAGCAACTAGTGAAGTTAAAATATGCTAAGGATGCAGGTTTTGAGCCATGGAATACAAATCTCAAATTACAAAGGGGGTAGTGGTGGTGTGAAGAATGGTGACCATTATCAAGAGTGATTATAGGGGGAGGGAGGATGGAAATGGAACTGGGAATTCCTGGAAAGATTCTCTCACTCCTCAGTACCCCCATATTCTCCCTCCAAAAATAACAGCGTGGTCTATGGAATCAGAAATAGAACTTGTTCAAAGTATCACTTATATTTCAAAGATATCAGTCTTAATGATATCAAGGATATTTACCTCCATAGCATCTCAACTCTCTCTATGGTCACTGTTCCTCTATCTAAGAAATTCTGTTTATTACAAAGAAACACAAGCTAGGAATGCTCTCCCATTTAAATGAAGTGAGAGGCTGAGGAGTCCTCAGTGTTTGCTAATTCTACAAAGTAGCTGGTTACATGTAGGTAGGTGAGGATTTGGGTACTCCCCTAGCTCTTATTCTGTGGTAATAGTGCAGGATGGGGACAGCTAGGTGGCTCAGAGAATAGAACTCTGGGCCTGGAGTCAGAAGACTCAACTCTCTGAGTTCGAATCTAGCTTTAGACACTTACTGGGTGTGTGACCCTGGACAAGTTACATAACCCTGTTTACCTCAGTTTCCTCATCTGGAAAAGGAGCTGGAGAAGGAAATGGCAAACCACTCCAATATCTCTACCAGGAAAACCCCAAATGGGATCGTGAAGAGTCGGATACAAGTGCCAACAATGACAAAAGTTCTAAGAAGTTCTAAGATTTCGCCAGACTGCCAAAGGCATACACGCGCACACACACACACACACACACACACACACACACACAGACACACACACACACGCACACACACACACACACGCACACACGCACACACAGTTGAGAACCCTTGGATCAGATGAATAATAAACATGACATTTCATTCCTTTCCAATGCCTAGGTACAGCAGCTTCATAGGATCATTGCCACTGAATGGGCCTTAGAGTCCACCTATTCCAAACCCCTCATTTTAAAGAAGAGGAAACAGAGGATCTGAGTGAGTTACTACTTGCTCCCCATAGGTAGTAAGTAAAAAAGCCAGGATTTAAACCTGGCTCTCTGACACCATATTCATAATTCTTTCAAGACACCACCTCGCTAATGAAAAATTTACTTCCCATTTATAGCCTATCTATAACACTGCATAAACACAGCAAATGAGTTAATTTTTTTGCTTCTTTTGACTTAGAATGTGTCAGAAAGCAACTTTTTTTTTTATTTAGGGCTAATCATACATAACACCAAGGTGATATCTTCATAATCTCCCAATTAGTGACTCAAACTTCCCTCACTAGAATTCAAAAACCAAAATGAATTATTTGGAGTTGTTAAAGAAACAGCCATTAACAAAACCATGGCAAAATATTATAGGTAAAATTTAAGAGAACCAAATTAGACAGAGTGTCTAAAACTATAAAACTGGAATCATTAGTTTGAGTGGCTACTTTGAATGATTACTAGCAAATCAACTATTTTTTTTTTAAAAAACCACTGAAGGACCTATATGTACAGAAATGTTTATAGCAATTCTTTTTATGGTAGAAAACAACTGGAAACTAAGAGGGTGCACATAAATTGGGGAATGAGTGAACAAATCACGGCACATGAATGTAATGGAATAGAAAACCATTGTGCATAAAAAATGAAAAAAGTGATGGTTTCAGGGAAACCTGGGAAAACTTGTAAGAACTGAGGTGGACTGAAGTGAGCAGAACCAGGAGGACAATTTACAAAATAACAACCTTGTAAAGACTACCAACTTTGAAAGATTTAAAAACTCTGATCAAAACAATAACTAACCATGATTCCAGGAGACCACTGATTAAGCAAGCATGCTACCCACCTCCTGACAGGCAAACTCAAGATACAGAGATATATTTCTGGACATGGACAATATGAAATTTATTTTGCTTGACTATGCACATTTGTTTTAAGGGTTTCTTTTTTCTTTTTGGATTGAGGGTAGGTGTGAGGAGACAAAATAAATGCTTGTTAATTGGAAAATGAAAAAAATTTCTAAAACAAACTGTTAAATTACTATGGTTTCACTGAAAGCACATTTTTTTGCCTCAAAGACAATTTTAAATAACAATTAAGATGGAATTTTAATGAAAATTATGTTTTTATTACAAATACCTTCTTAATCCCTCCTCACCCCTGAAAAACCAGGGTGTTTTAAGTGATTTTCTGCCTGTCTCTAGGAGTGAGAAAAACTTCTCTTGCACATATCCACCAACATAAATGGCATTTGAAAGATTTTTTTAAAGGCAAAAGGCCTGTCAGATCTATGAAGAAGGAAAGAATTTGTGACCAAACAAGAGATAGAGAACATTAAGAAATATAAAATGGATGATTTTGATTACATTAAATTGAAAAGTACATTAAATTAAAAAACCAATGCAACCAAGCTTAGAAGGGCAGCAGAAGGCTGGGAAACAATTTTTATAGCAGTATCTCTGATAAAGGTCTCATTTCTAAAATATATAGAGAACTGAGTCAAATTTATAAGAAAATAAGACATTCCCCAATTGATAAATGGTCAAAGGATGGTCAAATGGTCAAAACAAGCAGCTTTCAGAAGAAATTAAAGCTGCCTATAGTCATATGAAAAAAAATGCTCTATATCACTATTTACAAAAGAGATGCAAACCAAAACAATTCTGAGGTACCAAATCACATCTATCAGATTGGCTAACATGATGAAATAGGAAAATGATAAATGTTGGAGAAGATGCGGGAAAATTGGAACATGAATGCATTGTTCGGGGAGTTGTGAACTGATCCAACCATTTTTGGAACTATGTCCAAAGGGCTATAGAACTGTGCATACTCTTTGACCCAGCAATAACACTTCTACGTCTATATCACAAAGAGGTCATAAAAACAGGAAAAGGACCCACATGCACAAAAATATTTATAGCAGCTCTTTTTGTGGTAGTCAAGAATTGCAAATTCAGGGAATATCCATCAGTTCAGGAATGGCTAAACAAGTTGTGGTATATGAATGTAATGGAATACTATTGTGCCATAAGAAATGATGAGCAGGCAGACTTCAGAAAAACCTGCAAAGACTTGAATGAACTGATGCTGAGTGAAATGAGTGAAACCAGGAGACCATTGTACACAGTAATAGCCACACTGTGTGATGACTGACTTTGATAGACTTAGCTCTTCTCAGCAATGCAAAGATCTAAGACAACTCCAAAAGACTCATGATGGAAAATGCTGTCCACATCCAGAGAAAGAAGTTTGGAGACTGAATACATATGGAAACATACTATTTGTTCTCCTTTTTTGTTGTTTTGTTTTGTTTCATCTTTCTCATGGTTTCTCTCATTAGTTCTAATTCTCCTTCACACCATGAATAATGTGAAAATGTTTAACATGAACATATAAGTACAGCCTATATCAGATTGCATGCTGTCTTGTGGAGGTGGGAGGAAAGGGAGGAGGAGAAAATTTAAAACTCAAAATCTTATGGAAGTAAATGTTGAAAACTAAAAACAAATACATTATTTAAAAATAAATAAAGGCAAAGGGCCAAAATAAAATTAGGTCTACATATTTAAATTAAAGTGACCCCTTGGTTGAAAAGCCAAAAGCAAATGCCATCCCTATATTTTAAAACACAAGTAAAAAAAAATTAGAGACTCAGAAAAAAAGATAAAATTTTTAGAGCTAATATATTTCAAATAAACACTGCCCTGCAAAGTATATATTTATCCAAAATTTAAATTCTGTGCTTTGATTTTCAAACCAAAGATTTAAAGTGGCCAAGTTTCTAAAATCTAATACTCTTGTCTCCTCTAACTCAAGATCTTCAGCTTTGATGCTGATCTAATCAAAGGAAACTACAAGGGTGTTTTCTTCCCATGTTTATTTTATGAATTAGGTGTAAAAACTTTAGAAACCAGGTATAATTTCCCACAGTTTTCTTCACAAAATCTTTTTCTCACTTTAAGATATCTCTCTTGCATCACAGATGATCTAATAAAAATATATATGTATTTATGCATATATATATATATACACACGTGTGTATTACATAGGAAAAAAAAACAACAACCAGTCTTATGTAACTGTAGCAAGAAGAAAAATAAATCACTTGCTGTGTCTATATTAATTCCTATAAAGGTAATACTATGCTGAGAAAAGAAATCAGCTGGGGTTTGATGGTTGCCAAAGGTGTATTTTAAAAAATCAAGGATTGTAGATACCAATTTGTATTTTGCATTAACATTTATTTACATTAGCATACCCATGTAATTTACATACATGGCCATGGCTACTTAATAGTGCCAGGACTTATCCCCACAAAGTTTAATTTACATTTCTTTTCTCTCCTTTACTCTCACTGCCTTATGATAGAAAGCAAAAATTGACTTATCCAGGGCAAAGGCTAAAAAGGGATGGATGGGGAGAATCAAGCAGATCACCGGAATTCCAACACTACTGTCTGTTAGAAAACAATATTTGATATAAGCTATGGGTCTGTCTTGATATCACAGTAGCCAAAGGACCTTGTAAACAAGAAAAGGTTTCGCATCGTTGGCCTCAAGGATAGTTAAACTAATGGTCTATGGTTGACTTCTTCAAGAAGCCAACAATTCAAAGACTATACATGAAATTATCATTATTTATTATTATTGTTACTAATAGCTAACACTATATGCATGTATATACACCTGTATATGTATATGTGTGCATATATGTACATGTGTGTGTACAAATTTGATCCTTTTCAACAACCCTACGAGGTAGGTGCTATAATTATCCTCATTTTACAGATACTGAAAACAAGTCTGAGAAAGGTTATTTGCCTAGGGTCACAAAGTTAATTTATATTTTGTTAGAAATAGAAATGTAATCTGGAAATAACAAAAGACATATAAGAAGTCAATGTCTTCAAAACACACATTGAACAGAGAAGAGAGACTATCACTCTCACCAAGTTTTTGTCTGCTGGATCTCCTAGATACCAAGATTCTTTGATACATTGAGCCTTTGAAAGAGACATCTATCTATATTGGGTGCTCTGGCATGTAACAAAAAGATACAAGATAGGTTATCTCAATGAGCATACTTTCTTCATAAAAGATTGTTTCCCTGTGTAACATTAATGAAACAGAAAGGATACCAAATAGCTGAGGTACTCAGAAGCAGCTTTGTTACTCATTCTACAAGAATCACCATTTTAGACAACTATTGAAGGAAAAAAAAAAGATTTGCAGAGTGAAGTTTCCCAACATGATATTGAGAAATATTATCAAAACTATTTGGCATGCTAGATAGCCATCTATAAACTTGCATGTTTCCTCCTCTAAATTCCTTTCTAGCTTTAAATCCAATGATCCTATGTTTTATATATGTGTATCTATCTACCTAAACAGAGGTTTCAAACTAGCAATCCAAGCCCTGTGGCCTGCAACATAATAGTGGCCCTCCTATAACTGGGGAATGTTTGACTAAATAAATAAAAATACATTTTGTTGTTGCACAGCCATTTTTCAGCCATTTCCAACTCTTCGCGATCCCATTTGGGTTTTCTTGGCAAGGATACTGGAGTGGTCTGCCATCTCCTTCTCCTGCTCATTTTACAGATAAGGAAACTGAGGCAAACAGGGCTAAGTGACTTGCCAAAAGTCACACAGCCAGTAAGTGTCCGAGGTCATATTTGAACTCAGGAAGATGAGTCTTCCTGACTCTAAGCCTACAATGCGACGTGTAGCTGGCCCATCAAATGTTCTGTAACTTCATTAGTATCACTATAGACTGCAACCACTGTACTCTTTCTATAGACAATTTTCATGACCTTGTAGTAGCCATTTTTTCTCCCACTAAACACTTAAAACCTGATAGTCATCCTTTGGGTGATGAGATAACTAACTATATGTAACTAGGACCCTTTAAGTTTTCTATGATTGTTATATCCATAGAGCAAAAGGCTAAGGACACAGTTCTTTATCTACATCATACATTTACCTTTCAAGAAACATAATTTCACTATTTTTTAGTATGTTTTCCATTATTTACCTGGTTAAGGATTTAATGGTTACTATCACTTCACTACATTCTAAATTAAGAGTTTATAAGATTATAGGATTTAGCTCTCTAAAAGATGATGATCTAGTCTGATCTCATTTTGCAGATAAGGAAATTGAGGCCCAGAATGCAGAAGTCAATTGTCCAAGATTATAGAAAGCTTTTAATTGATAAATTGCAAAGTCATTTAGTTTTCTTTGGAGCAGACAGCTGTTGTAAGTGTTTACATGTGTTGTAAGTGTTTATATGTCCTTTGTTAACATTCAATCTTAGAGTACTTTGGTCTAAAAGTATGACATCCTTAAACCTCCTAGAAATAGTTGAGGTGGAGTTAAGCAACACCTACCAAAGTTGAAAGAAAAATGTAAATGGGAAATTAAAATATAGCCCTAGATCTCAAATTATTTGGGAGAAAGAGAAAAGGTTAGGGCAATGGGGGGTGGGGGACAGGAAATAGAAAGGACAGATAACTGATAGTACTTAGGGAACATGTACTCCGGGATTTGAATCAGAGATACAAGCCCTGGACTTCATAAAGCTTGTATTTAAAAAAAAAAATGAAAACATGGATTAAGAGACTTCCATCTAATAAAGGCAGATTCAGGAAACTAAAGTAGGGCAGAGAATAGGTAGAGAATAGGAGATAAGAAAAGACAGGCATATTATCAATCCCAGTTAAGGCTGTTAAAGCAAGGCTTAGAGGAGCGGCACCTTTGGCAGGAGAGATCTTTGACTTGAAGTCTAGTCTGTAGTCTTCTTCAGCTTTCAAACCTGGGGTAAATCTCAGTAAGTGGTAGGCAGAGGCACTAACTGTCTTTATCCAGTTCTAAGGTGGTAGCAATAATGCTTTTTTTCCTTCCAAATTCCTTACCTACATCTTGCATAGCATTCTGGGTGTGATTTAAAAGGTTAAGAGATAATTAAGATGGTCTGGGGTTGGCTTAAAGTGTGACTATCTTAAGCCTTTGCAAATCTTGATCTTAACCTACGTTTTAGCATTTTAAAGGAACATTAGTGTTTCCAACAAAACCAGCCCTTCTCCCACCCACTTGAACTATGAAGATGGGGTAATGGAGAAATTTGAGTGACTCACCCCAGCTACACAGGGGTGAACAAATGAACAAGGTTCAAGACTTCTGAAAGGTGGATGACCCATGTGAAAGACAGTGTTGATCTCCTGATCTTTAGGCCATCATCTCATGGGGGGAGGAGGGGAAGGGAATGGCTTACTTTACCTAGAATGAATGATAGGACAACCCTTCAAATTATCCCATTGATCAAGTCAGGACAAGATTACCTGAGATGTAGCCAGAAAGCATTAATTTCCTTTTTTCCCCCAATTAGAATATACCTTCAGGTTACAGAAATCCAGTCTAAAGGGGGCTGAGAAACAGGGGCTATTTCACAAGTTTTTCTGACTGCTGGGTGCAAATTGCAGGAACCCAACACATTAGTAACAGTAAAGTGTCAAAGGGAAGTGGCATAAAAGCAAAGATAAGGTAAATGAGAGGTACTTATAACCTTCTTCCCAAATACAAGTCTCTTACACCAGGAAAACTGAGGGGAGTTTAACTTTCCCTCCTTCCTAATCTCTAGTAGGCCCAAAAGGAAGAGGAATACTCTAGTTTGGACAGAGGCTTTCAGTACTCTACTGTGCCCATGATTCCCCTCAAGACTTCAAGAAAAGGTTTATTTTTTTAAAGGAAAATTATTTTTTTCAAAACATGCATCCTAATTTTTTATTTGGGAAATAGACTCACCATCTTGATAATCCACTCACTGGATAATAGGATCATGAGTAATTTAAGAATCCACCATTTGTAACAAACTAAATATTTACCAAATAATGCTATTTTCAAAGTGGCTGCCCAAAGGATAAGGAACATCTGGAACCACTTACCTACTGAATGAAAGGTAAAGAGCTAAAATCACACCCAATTCTCACTTTCATAATACTTAGCAGAAGCCTCATTCCATAATGGAAAATGCCATATACTCTTAGGAACTCAAAACAAATGTTTCAGAGTTATTGCATAGCATGCTTCCTATGAAGAGGTTTTAATTATACAAACCTTACAGTGATTTCATAAGTTGCAAACATGTTTCAGTTTGCACCATGAATCTATTAAAACAGAGGTTGGCTAATAAGTCTTCAAGTATTTGCAGCTAAATTTAGATCTGCCCACTGCCCTCAAGCAGCTTAGTTTCCTCTAGGACTTTCCATTTCTCTCTATTTACATTTCTATTATTAATTCTATTTTTAGCATTTATGGTAAGCACCAAAAATGAATTAGGGGCTGAGCACAGCACAGGATTAAGGAGTCTTTTTGATGAAAACATAAATTGTGTCATTTCTTCTCTAAAATTACAGCAGTAAAATCACCACCAAAATGCTTTATTTAGCAACTAATTGGGCATGAGTACAACTATAGTGTGCAAGTACAGATCAATCTTCTCACTAATATTTATTAGTGTGACTACTTCATGCTACGAGCATGCATTATTCAACTACCCTTGAATCCTAGGACTCATTCAAATATGTAAATGATTACATATTTATTGGACGACTATTAAGTAAAGTTTTGGTTCGACTAAAGGCAATGGAGTCATGGATGGTGGGGGTGAGTAGGTTGCTTTGCTAACAAATAATTTAAAAGGTTCTCTGTCATCAAGGAAAAAAAAACAAGTTGTTGTGAATGGAAAATGAAGTAGGCCTGCTATATCAAAAACTCTTAAGCATTCAGAATGGACTCCACTGGGGAGGATTTATGGAAATATCAGAACAAAGGCCACAGAGGCTAAGGTGCGGATGGGTTGCAATTTTGGGGGGAAAAACCACCCCTGTTGCTTCAAGCATGGATCTATGCAAGTTATCAGCATTGAAGGCCCTGACATTCAAATTTCTACCATTGCCACTCTAGCTTTCCAGGAAAAAAAAATCATATTGCTATTTTACTTTAATGTTTCCATGGACTTATTCTGTAAGCAAAGTTCAAATCCTAACTCTGATAGTTGTATGACTATGGGCAAATTGCTTACCTCTCTCAGCCTCAGTTTCCTTATCTGAAAAGGGGAATAAATTATACTTTGCACGACTGAATTCACAAGGTTGTGATGTAAAAGTGCTTAGCAAACCTTAAAACACTTAATAAGTGTGTTATTGTTATCTGTTAGCTTTGAAGTTAGATTTTTGTGCTCAAAATCTAGTATTTAGATTACCTAAAAATTATGAGCTAAGATGATCTGCTTTAAGATTCAGAAAATCTTTTCATATTGCATTTTACTGAGCATATTGGCAATGACAACCTAACAAGTTAATTTGAGGTGACAAGTACTAGAAAGATACTCCTGCTGAAATGAAAAGAGCACTAAAAATTTGGGTTCCAGCCCCCAGTTCTATTACCTTGGACAAGTCATATCAGTTTTCTTATCCGTAACGTAGCAACAATAAAACTTGTTTGGTCTGCTTCACAATATTTTTCTGAGGATCAGAAAACCACTAAGTGTTATGCTAATGTAACCATTATTAGATTTCAATATCGGCAAAAAAAAAAAAAAGCAATTGAAGGAAATCTATTTCAATAAAGATAAGAAAAGCTAGCCAGCTAGATGATTCAGTGGACTGTACTGGACCTGAAATCAGGAAGACCTGAGTTCAAATCCAGCTTCTGACACTTTACTAGCTGTGTGACTCTGGGCAAGTCATTTACCTCTGTTTGCCTTAATCCACTGGAGAAGGAAATGGCAAATCACTCCAGTATCTTTGCCAAGAAAACCTCACATACAATATAGTCCATGGGGCTGGGAAGAGTAAGATATGACTGAATAACGAACAAGAAAAGTTAACTCAGCTCTAGGTGAAAAATATGGCATTCTGTGTTGTTTGGTATAGTATCCCAAAAGAAGTAGCACTAGAAACGAGACTTTTAAAGTAACTAGGATAAGTTTCCAACATTTGGAACAGTAATAACTCTATTATATGGTTTTAAATGGATTGCAGTCAAGGTGAAATGTCAAACTTTTACTACAACCTGAACTCTTCCCAGTAGGCATGTTCAGAAAAGGGGTAAGACATGTCCTTCTAGGCAAAATTACTGGGTAGTTTTGCTAAGGAAAGCATTCAAAGAGCTAAATGGGAACTTAAGGAAAGGAAAACAATATATATAAGAGTGGGAAAACACATGTGAAAACAACCCGTTTATAGCAGGGTTCACAAACTTTCAAACCTTAGCCCATGCTATTAGTTTTGAAAAAAGTACACATTTTCTTCCCTCCTGCATCTGCCTATTGAATAACAGGTTTGATCTCCTTCTGCCCCACCCATCCCTAAGTCAGCCAAACAAGACTTTGCTGTGACTGGCCAAATACAGTGCCAAAACCTGCCAGGAGAGAGAAAACAGCTCTTCAGTAAATGCCAGCCTACTTCACAACCAGCTCCCTTCCTGCCCTCCTATCTCCTCCCCTTTCTTCCCTCCCCACCCCCATTGACTCTGATCCCACTCTGTCATTGGAGCCATTAACCAAAATACAGTGGCTATAATAGGATGCTACAGAACTGAATTTCCCATTTTTGAAAGTTTCTAAGTAGGAATAAATACTTTGGGGGAAAACAGAACTAATAAAGCATTTTTCCTGCTTTGGAGAATTTTTCAAAATAACCTACCAACATATTTCAACCAATTCAGTGGCACTTGAAAAAGTTTGTGGGGAAAAACATCAACCTTAATGCAATACAGTTAAAAAGCAGGTGTTTCTTCCTGTCCAAAATTACGATTCTTAAAATACAAGAGAAAAATAAGCAATCTGTTACTTATCCTTCCCTAATTCTCTGAAAGCAACATCAGTGACAAAAACAACTGACAATAACAAATGGAATAATTGGTGGATTTTGGTTAAGGGGAAAGTTGGGGGGGGGGGGAGAGGACAAGGAAGAAGGGTAATTAGCTTTTTGAAAAATGTCAATCAGTCACCATCCAATCAGTCTTTTCAAACAAGTTCTATGAATTAACATAACACCACAGATGTACTGCACGATATAGGCAGTGTATCATTTTCTAAATCTGCAACAATTTTTTGGATCTAGATTGAGATAGCCTCCATCCTGCCTGCCTCCTTCCATCACTCACACACACACACACACACACACACACACACACACTTACGTTAAATCACTCTTTAAAAAAAAACAAATCTACTCATTCCCAGAGTTATTAAAGATTGGTTCAGGTTGAAGCCTAATCCTCTTGCATACTTGGGGAACTTCATAATGCCAAGTCGGAGAGATATTTTGTTATCAAGCATTTTAAATGGCACGACAATGTAGAATTCACAACATAAATTAGATTTCGGTCCATAAAATCTGATCAACCAACATAAAACTGCAAATGGTGTAATCTCTTTTGAGGCAGTTCTGAGTAAAGCAATGGTTGTGTTCCTCTGAAGGTCAGGCAACAAAGGAGAGACAAATACAAGTATGGGCCACAAACTTGTCTCCAAATCCAGAAGTTCTGTTGGATCTAATGTGAAGCTCTCTTCCTTGGAGCTCAACCTGAGACACCTTTGCCTACTTACTCTCCACTAACTTTTCAGCAGGTGCCCAAGAGAAAACTTGTCTAAACAATAATCCCCAGAGACCAAGAACTGATCTGATGGCGATCCACTTTCATTGGGGGACTGAAACCCGATTCCCAAGTGTACTTAACCCCCAGGCAACAGATCGACTTTTATAAACATAACAAGGCAATGTCTACACTCCGAATAAGGATGACGGAGAGGATTAAGCTGGGGTAGCACTTTCACAGACGTGCTCCGATCCGACCTCAAAGGTCTTCGGCCATCCTTCCTCTCTAGTTCCCCAGGTAACTCACCAGTATCCCCATGACATCTGTCCAGAGCTTGGAGAAAGCGTCAGACATGATGCTGTCTGGCTCTGCTTCTGCCTCTGGCTCGGGACATGCGGCTTGATCCTGCTCCATGGCTGTCCCCTCTACCTCACCCGAGTTTCACTACAGCCACTGATGGGTGGCGATGCGCCTGCCCTCCACCACACAACTCCAACAGTAAACACTTGTCCAGCCCGACCGAGCTGTTTCACCATGCCTTCCTCCTAGTCACCAGTGTGGGATACAAACAGCTTCCCCAGTGCATGCCTCAAGGGGGAAGAGGGGGCGGAGGCAGCGTCCTCCTGGCCAGATCCGATGCCAAAGTCTCTCTTAGGAGCTCCAGCTCTCCCCTCGCTCCCGTCCGTCCCGGTGCACAGCTCTGCCCGGCACCAGCCAGGACTGGAGCGCAGACTTGCCTTTCCAAACTTTCCTGCAGGAGCTCCAGCCAGCCCCAGGGGAGCTGAAGGCTCAGCTCGGTCACACCACTGAGCGTCCCAATGGGGATTCCCTCCAGCACCTACGCAATCCGACGGATGAAGAAGGCGTTTCTCCCAGGGCCAGCTAACAGACAGAGCCCTCTCCAGCCCTCGCCTCTTCTCTTCCGCTTGTCCAGCCAGCCCCGGCCCCCCAGGAGTCGGCCCACTCTGGTTCAAGTTTGCAGGCAAACCCCAGGCCCCCTCTGTCCCGAATGAGCTCTTCCAGTTTCACATGACTGCTCACTCAGTCTGTCTGCCCCCCCCACCCCCCAAGCGTAAGAAAGCTTTTTAGCAACAAAAGGTGCTCTGATGTCAGGCTCTTCGCATGGAAATGAGCCACGGAAAGGGAGAACAAACCGCCTGTTGAAAGAGCGGCCCCGTGGAGCTGCAGGCGCCAAGGCTGCTGCTGCTGGGCTGCCCTCAACTTCCCAAGCCTGCTCTTCTCTGGGGGAGGAGGGGGGAACCTGCTTCTCTCATCTGCTTGCTGGGACCTGGGGAAAGTTAATCTTTAAACTAGTCCTGCCCGCGGACTTGACCAAGGCTTCAAGTGTCTTAGTACTCCCCCACCTTTCCGCCGCGGAGCCCAACTACTTGAAGTTCAGCCCTGCCCTTCTTGGGCAAGACTTGGGAATAAAAACAAGTGGGGAAAGCTTGGGCACGAGCCCTTCATTTTCTTTCGTAGTGGCGTTGCCCTTTGGGTTGTTGCCCCCTCGCCACCCAGGCCTCCACCACTACGTCTCCAAACCCCTAACTCCAGGGGGCTAGGGAGTTTGAGATATTTGTGATGTCTTTACATTAAGTAGGGGTAGGACCGGGCTAGTTTTAAGACCACGTGTTATGATGGAAACAGTCTACAAACACACCTGTACCAGTTTCCCGAAGGGGGAGGATTCGTGACTGATTGGTTTTTGCCAGGGAGACGCCCTAGAGAAAGATTCATTTCTTCGTGATTCTTTCAAAAATAAAATGAATTTAGGGCCTTTAGCTGGGCTGCCAAGAATATTACCATTGATGCTGAGGATCAATTCAATTTAATAAGCACTTATTTTGCGCCCCATGCAATGCTAAGCTTTGGGGACTCGATAAGAAAACATCTCTGCCCTCAAGGAATGTACACTCTACTGACAGGCTACAACCTGTAAGCAAGTAAGTAAATGTAATTTCAAGAAGGGGGAAAAAACCCCCAACAACTGGGAGAATCAGGAAAGAACTCATAAGAAGTCACACACGAGCTGGGCTTTGATAAAAGTTAGGGATGCTACTAGCAGGGGGAGATGAGGAGGGAATGTTATCTGAGCAAGAGGAACCATTTATGCAAAGATATGAAGGTTGGGGATGGAAAGCCACATGTGCAGAACAATTAGCAAAATCTCAGTTCAGTCAGTTCTTACTGTGTGGAGATAACAGTGCTAGGCCCTGACAGTACAAATAAAAAAGTGAGACAGTCTCTTTCTTCTAAAACCTTACATTCTGCAACAAAACCTAATCATTCTCCCCAATCTCACAGTATGTTTGTGAAAATATATGAAAACATTTAAGCATAATCTAGGGGAAGGAAAAGTATTGTAGGTGCATTAGGAAAGTGAAAAAAAAGTACAAAAAAAATGTGAATTCTCCCCCTAGTGAGGCAAAAGATCAAGGAAGACTTCTGGAAGGAGGTGGCCTATGAGTCAAGCTTTTGAAAATAGTTAAGAATTTGATAAATAAGTAGAGAGAGGACATTTCAGACACATAGGACTGCTTGAGCAAAGGAAAGAAAGTAGTAAGTTCAGGACCTTTAGGATAGGGAGAGTCCAATTTTGCCAGATTGCATAAGTATAAAGACGTTGTAGAGTGAGATAAGGCTAAAAGCTAAGGTGCAATAAGATCGTAGTGGGCTTTGAATGCAGATAAAGAGTTGGAACTTTACAATTAAGAAAATATAATTGTCAGAAGTGCAGCTTTAACAGCAGTACTCTCTTAGTTCAGTTTTGAGAAGTTGAGATGAACTGAAGCACTGGCAAATCATTGAACACTGAACACCAAGAGGTTTATTTTATCCAACACATCAAGGTATGCTACAAGAATAAGGAGGTACTTAGCTTTTATATATGCAACTCCCTTCCCTCCCTCACTGTGGAAAAGCATCTGAACAGCATGGCAAAATAAAGTGATATTTTTTGGAGGCTTCAGAAATCTGCCACGTCTGAAGGACATAATCTCCATGTGGCTGGGACTTTTTATGTCCTTACATGACCAGGAAGCTGAATCGGGGAAGCCAGGGCGAGTCAGGTCCCAAGGGCAAGTTTGTCCTGGGCCTACCCCATAATGGCTTAGGGTAAGGGGAGAATGAATCTAAGTCAAGGAAGCCAGAGCCAATCAGGTCCTGAAAACAGCTTGGTTTACTTTCAGGTGAAGCCTCCCCATTATGTGGGAGGGAGAAAAGAAGCTCTGGAAACACTGGTCCTATCATTATTATTAGTGGCAAAGTAGTAAAGATCTACTAGTGGCCATTCTACTATTTAAATGCTTATAGGGCTTTCACTGGACAGTACTCCTGACATAGACTTTAAAGATTCAGGTAGGAAGGAGTGAAAATGTTTGGTTCACTTTTTTCCTTTAGCATGCCTCCTTCCATGCTTGACTTAAAAATAAAGAATGAAAAAGTATACACTAAATTTCTTTAGTGGAGTATTGGTTTTCCAGACGGCCTATCAAAATAACTATCTTTCCATAACCACTGTAAGAAAGTATCAAATGTAGATTTAAAAAAAATATTTTCTAAACTTATAGCAATATATTGAAGGGCTTTTATTTTTTGCCTCAGTAGCAATAGCTGGCAGAAAGATAAGGTCTTATATTTTGGAGTAGAAGAGAAGTAGAAATATTTTCCATTCCAAACCCTAGCACAGTACCTTGTATATGATAATAATAATAGCTAGCATTTATATACAGTTTAGGATTTGCAAGGCGTTTTGAAATACATCATTTTACATTTCATAAATGTTTATGCTTGCCATAGTGCATAAAGTTGGCCTTGAAGCTAAGAAGGCCTGGGTTCCAGTCCTACCTGATACATATTAGCTTTATAACTCTGAGCAAGGGTCTTAAGCAGGGGATTTGTTCTGTGAAGTTTGAATTCAAAGAGCCACACTTGAGGACCTAGAAGGCCACGTGTGGCCTTGAGGCTGCAGGTTCCTCACTCCTGGTTATTCACTTGCCTCCTGGTAATTCTCTAAGATTCTAAGTGGCAGAGCATTTGTTACTCTTTTTTCGTAGGTTGTATTGTTGATACAATTTGAAGATGTTCCCATCCATTAATAGACCCATTTGACTTGAGTCACATAAGCCCATGGTGGGAGGAGCTTGCCAAAGGAATGGAGCAGGAAGGGTGGAGCAAAACTTAGAGGAAGTGAGTCAGAGCTGGGACAGAGAGATACACAGAGCAGCAACTAGCATGAGTGAGAGAGGGAGTGATTTTGCCCTTGTTGGTGAGAACGTCCTAACAGAGGGAAGGCTTGGGGATGGCAATGTCCCCTGCATTGCTAATGTGCATAGATTTCTTTGTTGCTAGGATAGATTTGGCTTTCTGGTGTTGGGATTTGGCTTCCTGGTATTTGAATAAATGGTTTGGTTGTGCCTTCAATGAAGAGAGTCTGTTATATTTTGCAATTCAGAACTACGCCGGCATATTCATAGCAGCCAGAGGCACTGTTAGTATAGCATTAGTGCTACATAAGTAAAGTTCCTTCTACCAATACAAATCACAGTTATGATCCAAAATGTTCCAAGGAGAAAAAATAATATTTGCTCTCAAGGAGCTTAAATTCTACTGGAGGAAACACAATTTATGTGGAAAACAATTAGAAAATATCTACAAAATTATTTGTAGAATGAGGATATTAAGGAAGTGGAGAGAAGGGGGTGGGATCAGCACAAGCTTCTGACTGGGGTGGGGGGAGTAGGGACACTTAAGCTGGGCTTTGAAGGAACCTAGGGATTTCATGAGGTAGAGATGAGGAGGAAATGTATTCCAGGAATGAGCAATAGCCTGGCCAAAGGCAAAAATGGGAAACAAAATGTAGAAGAAATGGCAATTAAAACAGTTTGACTTCAAAGATGAAGCATTATAGGTATAGTAATACCACACTATAAGCTAGGCACCACAGTCTGGCTCTGGAGTACTAAACTGGGATTTGGAAATCCTCAACCTTAAATTTTGTATCTGTTTCTTACTGACCTTTTATGTGACCTCAGGCAAAAGACTTGGCCTTTCTATTCTCCAGTTTCCCCATCTAGGTGATGAGGCAAGATCAAGTAATTCCCTCCTACCTCCTTAGAGGTGCTATAATGTATGGGGGTCATCACAAGATCATTCCATTTTAACACATTAACCAGCATTGTAGCAAGAAGAAAAGTATGGAGGGACTATCCATTAAACGTGTTCTTGACCTGTGATCTAGGATCACCTAATCACTAATGAGGTAGTATAACTATATACAATTTCAAAATACTAATGTCTATGGGGTTATTATCTGAAATATAAATGTGGTCCTTTCCACACTGGCTACATGAATAAGCTAGTCGGCTGTTCTTAATTATCACTCCTCTCTCTTTACTCATGGATTGCATGATGTTTTAACTCCAGTGAATCATCTTGTCTCTGCTACATGTAATATTTATTTGTCTCTCCATAGTTAATGTCAACTTGCCACTTCTTGAAGGTTTTCTATCCTCCTGGATCTGTAAGAACCTTGAAGGCAAGAACTATGTGTTAATCATCTTTGATTCCCCAAAATAAAACACAATGACTTATTTATAGAATGATTGAGAGTCTTTATGGATTTTTGTTCCCATATGATTATAATAATAAAATACAGAAGCACAGAATAATACTGTTAGAATTGGGAAGCACCTTAGGTTTTGTCTAGTGAAAAAATTGTGACTTTTCCATAAAAGGGGTTACCCTCTCATTTTATAGCAGAAGAAAACAAAGTGTAAAGCATTTAAGTGACTTTAAAAACCACATTTTCTTTATGTTCAAAATGTCTAGTCCTTAGTATCTAATACTAATAATAATTCTGAACTTCAAAAGCTCCATGATTTCACTGATATTAGTATTTACTCCAAAGTGCAGATGATTACCCATCCATCATTTCTCATTCTATAATTCTTGTCTGTGTCCTACCATAAATCTTTGAAATGAGAAGGAAAAGCTCCAGTCCTTCTTCTAGGTCTGTTAACATTACCTGGATATCAGTACAGTGTATATGTTAATCTCCTGATATATGACTGCCCTTCCTACTTCAGTAGGCACCATCTCTTAGGTGATATTTTGCAGTCTATTTGTTTTTAATCATTTTATTATGAGCTTGACAGTCAAACACGGGCATTTAATGTACAAAAGACAAAAAGAGAATTGACTATTAAAACTGTGAATCTACCATATGTGGCTAGTTTTCTAAAGTATATACAAAATTGAAATACCATATTGCCCTTCTGAACAACCTTCTGCTCTCTTCTTTATTTTTAAAAATTGTTTTGGTGATAATCTTTTCATTCTTTTCTTCTTTTTTTTCCTGCAACCTATTTACCCTTACAATATTGATTCTTAAGAGATGGTGATTTCCATGATGTGCAAATTTGTTGTTGTTGTTGCTATATACTTCCCAAGATCTACTAAATAATAAGAATAAAAAGAATTCACATATTATATTATGGTTTGGTTTATAAAGTACCTTTCTCAAATAACCTCGATGGATTTTTGAGGTGTTGAAGTGAGTGGTACAACTATCACTAGCTCATGTTGTAAATAAAGAAAATTGAAGCATTGAGAAATCTAGTCATAAAGGTAATTTCAAGGCTGGTTTTTTAACTCAGGTTTTCTGATTCTAAAGTCATTACTCCTTCCATTATACCACTAGCTAAAAAGGCTTAAAACTTCACTAAGACTTTCAGAACAGCCTCTGTGTATGAATTAAATGAATGTGTACATATTAGAACTGGACAATAAACAAATAAAATCTCAGCTAATTTCCACATTAAAAATAATTAATTTTATAAATCAGATGTCTGCATATAGTACTATTGGAATTAACTAAGGCCTGGTGTCTTAACTGTTTATGATTGCATATGAAAATATTGACGCAGCAGCCCTCCAGGCTAAAAAAATCTAAAAGGTATGAAATTTTAACGTACTTATAGAATTTCAAAGGTATCTTTTGCTGACAAACATGAGTGATTGTAATAAGCAGATGACAAATCAAAACAAACATGATTAGTGATGACAACAGAAGTATAAATAATACTCAAATTAATACCTTTGATGAAAGAAAAAACCGCACCATCTTAAAACAAATTCCGCTATAAAATGAGTAACGTTATAGTGAAGTAATTGCCAGTATAGGTAACATGACATATTGTGGCCTAATGTTAATAAGCAGGATTCAACCTTTTAATAAACTGATTAATTAGTATTGTTACATTTTTATTATCAACTGAAAGCAGTTGTTTAAAAGTAGATGCCATTGATTGAGGAATGGATAAACATACTGTGGCACACAAATATAATAGCATATTCCTTCAGGGTAAGAAACAATGAATACGAAAAATTCAGAGAACCATGGGAAGATTTTTATGAGCTAATGTAGAGTGAAGCAGAAAAATAGCATACACAGTGACTACAGTAACATAAACAGAAAGATCAAAACAAAACTGAACACTGTATAATTATGATCACAGGCTTGGAAAGAGTTAAGAAAGTCCATCTCCCTCTCTTCTTTGTAGAGTTGGGGGACTATGGGTATAGAACAATGCATATACTGTCATAGTTACTGTATTGGTTGGTTTTACTAATCTCCCCCCCCCCCCCCCCCCCCCCCCCCCCCCCGCTCCCCCTCCTCCTCTCTCTTACAATCTCTCTCCTCCTCTCCTCAGTCTCTCCCCTCTCTCCTTTAGCTCTTTCTCTATCTCTTTTGTTTGAATAGATGACTAGGTGGGGGGAGGGATACATTTAGAAGTGAAGATAATTTTTAAACAAAGGATATCAGTAAAATAAGATTTTTAAACATAAAACTTAAATACTTTTAATAGGATGTATTTGTTTAAAATAAGGTCACTGGGATTGTTCAAAAATATTTTTAAAATTGCCAAGGTCCTAGAATGAACCTGTTAAAAACTGGAAACTAGAGGTTAGATTCTAGTAGAGTGGAGCGCTTACTTAGGCAGTACTTATGGCCCTATTCCTTGTAATTTTTACCAAGAACAAAAAGTAAAGGACAAGCAAGAATCCAAGAATCTAAGGATAAGGGGGAAATAATTTGCAGTTGATACTATTTTGCTGATGTCCCCCTAGTGTTATTAGCAATATATTAGTCTCATAATCCTGAAGTCCTGAATCCATGCCTCAGAAGACATCTCAACTTGTTAGGAGGCAGATGTGGTACATTAGAAAGAGATTTAAATTTGGAGACTTAAGATTTGGATTAGAATCTCAGCTCTGTCCCCTATGCTATATTAAATATGTGCTTAGAGGAGTCAATTAACCACTCTGACAGGAACTTCTTCATAAGCTCACAGATCTGGAGCTGAAATGGAATTTAGAAGAGGAAACCACAACTCAGAGACATTAAATTATTTGCCCAGGGCTCATAAGGCAAGTAAGCATCTGAGGTAGGATTCAAACCCAGTTCTTCCTCAATTCAAGTCCAAGTGCTCTAAATAGGACACTGTAATGTGAATGGAATAGGAAGATCTTCCCTGTCCATGAATAGGCTTGCTACGTTGTGCTCTGGCTCAGCTCACAGCTGTGACACATCTTGAATCATCTAGAGCTTATTGGGGGAGCAAGCTTGCTAAGGAGAGGCTTGCTTGTAGGAAGGCTTCCACACCTTTTGCTAATTTCTAATTAGGCACTGAGTCAAGAGGGTTGTGATGCCATCTGGCTCTGAGAAGTGTGTGTGTGTGTGTGTGTATAGATATATATATACATATCTATACACACACACACACATACACACTCTGAGTTGATATTTCGCTTTGGGGGTTTGCTTATGAGAAGAATCTTGTGATTCCCTGGTTGAGACTCTGAGTAGCTGTATGTTCAGAGGTCTCTGACTGCTCAGATGTAAAGGCTCTCTCGATCTAGTGGTGTATGTAAAGTGTATGGCAATATTGCTTTGGTTCAGGCAATTAAGAGCCGTGTCTATTGGTCTTTATGCTAATTTCTCTGCTTGCATTTCCTCTACTTGTATTTTCTCTGACATTCAGGGTGCTGACTTTTCCCCTGAACTAGTGAATACAATTAAAAGTAGGATTGTTAACCCCTTTTTGAGCAGTCTTTCCTAGAAAAGCAAACCTAAGAACCTGTGCTAGCAGCCATCCTGGGTGTGCAGTGTGGTTGCCGTTACACACACCACACTGCCTTATCCATAAAATGGGCATAATGAATCCTACCTCTCTCAAGAGACTACCAGCTCCTTGAGGACAGGGACTATTTTCTTTTGTTTTTCTTTTTGTCTTTGTATTCCAGTGTCTGCCAGATAATAGGTGCTTAGTAAATGCTTGTTGATTTGCAAGCTATAACATACTACATAAAATATTAGCTATTACTGTTGCCCAGCTAGAAAAACTATGGTTACCTCAAAATAAGACACTTAGGTCAAGCTGGCTAGAATAAATAAACTTAATAAATAAGATAAAATAGGGGGAGGGAACTAAACTAGTACACACTTTAAAGAGTGCCTTGATAAACAAAAAAAAAAAGGTGGTGTTCATATGACTGAATGAACTCCAAATTATATATAAAAGATTTTTTGAGACAATAAGCAATTAAGTAAGGACAACAAAACAGCTATGAAAATTTCATAACTCTTTAAAACATAATAGTCTTTTAAAAATCATGCTTTAAGGAAAAAAAAAGGCATCAACATACTTTTTCTTTATTTTAACTAATAACATATGCCCAGGTAGGAAAAAAAAAACCAAAACATGGAGTCTAATTTGTTTTTGAAATATTGCATGTGTACCTTTCTTAGACTGAGCAATGAAAACAGGTACCCATTCCATTCTTTCTTGGAGTCAGTTCCTTCCAGAAAGACCCAAAATGGGAGGAGGAATGTAACCCACAGTGCCTTGAGGGATGCAAGTACCCAGAAAGCCTGGAATGTTCGTACTTTTTCATGGCTCTCTTAAAAGCAAACAAGCCTAATTTCTAGCATAATTAACCCCTGAATTTAGGAGTAAGGATGATGGAGATAGAAAGAGAATGAGGGGTAAAAATGAGGATGTAGGGTTAGGCAGGGGGTGGAGAACCTGGGGCCTCAAGGCCACATGTGGCCCTCTAGGTAGGACCTCAAGTGCGGCCCTTTGACTGAATCCAAACTTCACAGAACAAATCCCCTTAATAAAAAGATTTGTTCAGTAAAACTTGGACTCAGTCAAAAGGCGGCACCCAAGGATCCAGAAGGCCACATGTGGTCTTGAGACCACAGGTTCCCCACCCCTGGTTTAGAGGAAAAGTGAAGAGTTACTGCCTGGGGTGGAACAAGACTGGGGGAAGAAAGGCAATGTGCTCTCCTACCCTTTCCTATCTGGGAATTAACTGACTCAGAGAATTCCAGGTAAGGTTTCTTGGATCTTAAGGGAATGATATAAGCCCTTAGAAGCTATCCTAAACTGAGAAAATATTGTGGTTTTGCATGGAAATTCTTTCATCAGGCGTGAAAACATCACAGCTACATATTTTTAAATTTCATACAACAATTTGAGAGGCAATGTGGAGTAGTGGGTAGAGAACTGGACTCAGAGTCAGGAATACCATGATTCCAACTCTGCCTCTGACACAAGCTGGCTGCGTGACCCTGGTCTATTCACTTAACCAATCATTGTTCTAGGTCTTAGAGTCTAGGTGATTCTCTAAATTGCAGATAAGGTGCTGACCTGCATCGATAGAAGGTAGCAAGGCCCTCACATGTGGAGACTGTCAAGACTTTAAAGGTCTCTACATTGCAGAGAAGGTGATGATCTGAATTAATAGAGGGAGTTTCACATACCAATGAAATCACAGATTTTCATTCCAGGCCTCCTCCTCCTCCTTCTCTGTCTTCCCCTTCCCCCTCCCCTTCCCCTTCCCCTTTCCCTTTCCCTTCCTTCTCCTCCTCCTCCATCATCATCCTCATCATCATCACTTAACATTTATATGAAACTTTAAAGTTTGCAAAGTGCTTGTGACATATATTATCTCATTTGATCCTCAAAACTACCTGGGAGACAGATGTTATTAGTATTCCCATGTTAATACCTGAGGGAACTGGTCATACGTTAACTAACTTGCCTAGGATCACATAGGTGTCAAGTAAGTAAGAACTCCTATCTCAGATGCTAATTAGTTATGTGACCCTGGGCAAGTCACTTAACTTCTCTCTGACTCAGTTTCTCCTTATGTAAATAGATTAATAATATGCTTATCTCACACAATCCTGGTCAGAATCAAATGAGATAATATATGCAAAATTTCTTACATATCTTAAAGCATTATTTACATATTATTAGTAGATACACAGAAGAATTTTCAATGATCACTCTAGAAAATTACAGTAATAAACTTATAAATACATAAAATGATGCAGATGCATCCATAAATTTGAAATGCTCTCAAGGAAGGCCAAGAAAGTTTTGGTTAATGAAGAGTTTTATCTGTTTATTCCTTTATTTATTTTAAATGATGAATAATAAATTCTAGCATCTGACTCAATCTTTAAGGAAAAAAGATACAAAGATCGTACTGGCCATTGTAATATTTTGGGAAAGATAAATATCTACTCATTCAAAGAAAGGAAATGGTAACATCCTCAAGTTCCCTGAACAAAGACCTTGACACTTAATTATTCTTCACACTTCCTGAGGGTAGCATTGGGTATTTTCTGCATTCTGAGCAGTGCTCGGTGTGGCTAGTGAATGTAAGAGACATAATGATCCTTCACAACATCCTGCATTCTCTCCTTTCCATCTCTCTATTGGAAGATTTAATATTTTCAAGTCATGTGAAAGCATGATTTTTGCAGAAGTGAAATTCTCCCTTTGGACACTTCTAACCTATTGAGCTGACCATTCCTATTCTTCCAAAAAAAATCCTAGGGACGTATTATCTTTCTCCTTATGTCATTTAACTCCTCCCTTTTCACCTTTTTAAGCAACTCTCTTCTTTCAGTCATTTTAGGCAATTTTTTTTCCATGATGCTTTTTAAAATTGCTAATTTCCTGTGACATACACACATAGGCAAACACAAAGACACAGTTATCTAGGTTTTTCAGAGCTGTCATTATACAATTGGAGACAAAAATAAATGAACTCTGTATAGAACTCATCAAGAGAGGTGGTGCCATGAGAACAACACAATAAGACTCTCACATGTGGAGACAGGACTTGAAGGGTTCTTAGCCTCATCCCAAAATAGTTGTAGGAATGACCTAGCAGAGCAACTGCTGCTTAAGGAAGGACTAAACAATGTGCTACATAATCAAGTGGCATATGTTAGGTTTGAGGTCACAAAAGAGGGAAAAAATGAAAGTAAGTTATTTGGGCCACTTTACCCTTATCCCACTGTGAAATAAAGTAAACACAATCATTTGAAAAGAAACAAAAACAAATAATGGACTCTCTAACCAGGGGAAAACAAACAAATAGACCTCATACCCCAATTCCTCAATAGTTCAGGAATGAGACAATTAGGTACCCCTTTTTATCTAGTAAAGATTCTGGGGGTGGGGGGGGAAAGATCAGATGATGTTGATCTCAACTCTAACAAGGGACCTTCACAAAGGTCTCTTGTCCTAGAAATGAGGTCATTTGGACAGTCTAGTCCATTAAGAAAAAGCTTATTTTGCTTACAAGGGTCACCTATTAGGGCAGGAAATCGGTCTTTCAACTAGTGAACTAACATCTGGCCTGAGTCTACTAGACTGAAATGTCAATTTCCTGATCTAATGGGAGACACATGAAAGGAAAAAAGAATTTAAAAGGGGGGAACTTTTATTACTGAAATTAAAACACACACACACACACACAACACATACACAAGTATCAGTCCTCCAAAAGGAAACCCCTTGTCAATGGGAATAACTAAAAGCAAATAATCAATAGCTAACTATTTGCCTCTTTTTCATAATGGTAACACTGAATATTCTTGAGGGACTTGCAAGAGGCTGACAGCAAAGGGATGTAATAGTTTCTCATATTTGAGCCCAGGCTGGAATGAAGGAGTATAAATAAAACGAGGAGAAGGAAATGGTTACCTACTAAAGAAAGCTAACTTCTAAAGCTATTTTTTCAGTACAACTTACATGTAGATAATGAGTATTAATACGGCATTGTGCTTATGTATCAATTGATTAAAGGCAGCCATTGAAAGGAATACCTATTTAGCAGCATTAATTTAGACATTTACTTGTATTATTAAATGTATTTGAAAGTAACTTAAAAACATTTATTTTCAAATATTCTATATTTCAAATTGACCTTTCTCCTAAATAGTACAGATTAGTGAGGTTTCACTGTATTCATTCTCATTCTCTCTCTCTGTCTCTTTTCTCTCTCTCTCTTTTTTCCTCTCCTCTAGATATACCACAGTACTTATCACTTCTACTCAAAAGATTTTATTCTAATAACTAGCTTTAAGATCTTAAGCACTTAATCTCTTTGTAACCCATCTCATTTGTAAATTAAGGAGAATGATATTAACACAACTACTTAACCCAAGAGGTCATTATAGACAGTCTAGAACCTGAGCCAGAAGACCGAGTTTCTAGTTCTGCCTTTACCCATAATGCCTTGTACGACTGTGAACAGATCACATAACCTATTTGGGTCTGACTTTCCTCAGCTGTAAAATAAGGGGCTTGGATTAAATGGCTCCCAAAGAATATTCCAAGATTCTATGATCATACCAGAAATGAAAGAGCAATCCCAGCATAAATATCCAAATATAGTGAGATGGATTTAAATTTAAATTGTTATATATCTTTTCAGACTTCAGAAAGTAGTTATAATGACACCTCATTTTTTAAATAGCACTTTAAACTTCTTTTCTCCAAATATTTTGATATTTTTCGAATCCCCTTCACAACTTTATGGAGAACACAGAGTAGTTCTCATTTCCCCATTAATCCATAATGTTATTTCCCCCATGAAAGCCATAATCTTTACTTATACAGACTCACAGAATCAAAACTGCAGAGTTTAATGGGACTTCAGTAGCCATCCAATCTATACCTCAAAAAGATTCCTTACTATAGTATACCAGACAAATGGCTATCCATCCATTGCTACAAGACCTCCAACACCCCAAGGAAATTATCCCTCTCCCCAAGCCCATTTCACCTTTAGCTAGTTCTAATGGTTTTTCCTTCCACTGAGCTTAAATTGTCCCTTTGCAACTTCCACTCAATGTTCCCATCTTCCCCAAAAGAACCATTCATGTACTTGAAGGCAACTATCATTCCAACCCTCCTCCACCGCTAGTCTTCTCTCCAGACTAAACGTCCTCAGTTCCATCAAATAGTCATCACTTTTTAAGTAACAGCTATATGCCAGTTTCTTCATCCTACAAGGTCACTTAAGCCCTGGATCTTCTGCCTTTTCAGTGTCCTGTGAACTTGGGGTCCTTCCTTCCCTCTCATTGGAAATGGAGAGCCTCTCATAACTTCTTTTTAAGGAGGGTTTCCAGGACAGCCATTTCTTCATTTGCTGCTCAGCTGCAAACCCCTAGACCTCTTCATTACCCCTCAGTGCTGATTACCATTTCCTCAGTCACCAGCTTTTCAGCTTCATTTTGTGTGTTTTCTTTCCTGATTAGATTGTAAGCACCTTGAGGGCAGGGACAGTCTTTTGCCTATCCCTATCCCTACTGCTAAGCACAATGGTCACATACATAGGAGGTGCTTAGTAAATGTTATTCTCATTATTTATATCATTATTATTATTCTGATCAGCATCCTTCTTAAACTATGGTTTCCAGAATGAGTCCAAATGTCATATGACCAGGGTAGAGTCCAGCAGTCCTATCACTTCCCTACTTATGGAAGTTAGGCTGCTCCCTTTGCATCTCCAAATCCTGTTAGGTTTTTTTTGGTTGTCATCTATCACACTATTGAGCTTTGAGGCCACTAAAATCTCCACCTCTTTCCACACAAAAGTGCTATCTAACTACGCTTCCTCCATCTTGTACTTGTAAAGCCAATTTTTTTGAACCCAAGTTCTTGAGTTTACATTATCCCTAATACATTTCATCTTATTAGATTCAACTCAATATCTTAGCCTGTTGAGATCTTTTTGGATTCTACTCTAATCTACTATGACAGATATCCTTCATAGATTTCCCATTTGCAGATTTGGTAAGGAAATCACCTCTTGCTTCATCTAAGTCACTGATGAAAATATGAAGTATTATCATAAAGGAATGAAGATATACCCAGTCTAGGCTATATTCAGAGAGGCATCCTTAAAGGAAAGAGTTCCATGCTCTGCCCCTTGCCACATCTGGAACTAATTTGGATTTCACATAGCCCTTGACACCCAAGGAAAGCAAAAGAAGTGAGTTTTACTTTTATATGTTTCTCTCACTCAATTACATTATCTCAAATCATTTGAAATGGTCAGTTTCAAAGTAAACTAGGAAGACTTCTATGAGCTGATGCACAGGGAAGAGAGCAGTACTAGGAAAATAATTTATATAATGACATTATAAAGAAAAACAATTTGAAAGGCCTTTAGAACTCTGATCAATGCAATGATAAACCATAAGTCCATTGGATTGAAGATGAAACAGATCACCCACCTCCTGCAGTAGATATCATGAATTTAAAATGCACAATAGAGATATATTTTTAGACATGGCCAATATGGGGGAATTATTTGGTTGGACTATGTCTATTCATTATGAGGGCTTTTTAAAAAAAACAAAACTATTCAATAGAGAAGAGGCAGTGAGAGGAAGAGATGGTAAGTACTTGTAAAACTAAGTAATTTTATTGTTTTTTTGCCCCCCCATAGTATTTCACTTTTTTCAATTACATGTAAAGTTATTTTTCAATATTCACTTTTGTAAGATTTTGATTTCCAAATTTTTCTCCCTTCTTCCCTCCCTCCACACCCCTCTCCCCAAGACAGCAAGCATTCTGATATAGGTTATACAGATACAATCATATTAAATATATTTCCACATTAGTCATGTTGTGAAGAAGAATCAGAACAAAAGGGAAAAACCACAAGAAAGAAAAAAAACAAAAATATGAAAATAGTATGCTTTGACCTGCATTCAGACGGCATAATTTTTCTCTGGGTGTGGAAAGCATTTTCCATCACGAGTCTTTTGGAATTGTCTTGGATTGTTATATTGCTGAGAAGAGCTAAGTCTATCATAGCCTGTCATTGCACAGTGTTGCTGTTACTGTGTACAATGTTTTGTTCACTTCACTCAGCATCAGTTCATGTAAGTCCAGGTTTTTCTGAAATCCACCTTCTCATCATTTCTTTTAGCACAATAGTATTCCATTACATTCATATACCACAACTTCTTCAGTCATTGGTGGGCATCCCCTCAATTTCCAATTCTTTGTCACCACAAAAAGAGCTGCTATGAATATTTTTGTGCATGTGGGTCCTTCTCCCTTTTTTATGATCCCTTTGGGATATAGACCTAGTAGTGGTATTGCTGGATCAAAGGGAATGCACAAACTAAGTAAATTTAAAGAAAATCTCAGATCATCTAATCCAAACTGCACTGACTCCCCTCTCTAACTTCCTGAACAAGTGGTCATGCTACCTCTGCTTGAAGACCTCTAGTGACAGAGAAGCCTACTCCCTCTTTAAGTGAGGCCACATCTCTTTGAGATAGTTCTGCTTATTAGGAAGTTTTTCCTTACATCAAGGCAAAATCTATCTAACTGCAACTTCCATTCATTTCTTCTAATTCTACCTTGAAGCCAAGTGAAACAAGTCTAATGTCTCTTTCACATATCAGTGCTTTAGATCCTTTAAAGAAGTTTTGATTGCACTCCACCCCCAATATTCTCCCTCAGTTCATTCAGCAGAATTTCATATAGCATGATTTTGACTCCGTTTCCCAACTTGGCCTTTCCCTGAACATTGTCTAAGTTATCACTGTCATGGGATCATAGGTCATAAATTTCAAGCTGGAAGGAGCCTTATAAGCCATCTATTTCAACCTCCTCATTTTACAAATGAAGAACCTGAGCTGAGGCCCAGAAAGGTTAATTAACTTGCCCAAGGTCACAGAGGAAGTCATTGACAAAAGCAGAATCTGAATCCAAGTTCTGTGATTCCAACTCCAAAGATCTTTGCATTGTGCTAAGGAAAACTAACCACAAAATACCATAGTCTGACCTGGGGAAAGGGCAGCAGAACTATCCATTCATTCATTTTGGATACTATAATTCTGTTGGTGCAACCTAAGACCTTGGCTTTTTTTTTTTTTAGCTTCTATGTTATACCATTTGGCATATTAAACTTGCAGTCCACAAAAATTTCCAGGTATTTTTCACATAAACCATAGCCATATTTTCCTTTGCTCTTGAATTTTTTTAAACTCAAGTACAGGAATTTACATTTGTCCCTAATGAATTTCATTTTATTATATACTGCCTATTATTGTGTTTGCTGATCATCATTGGATCCCAATTCTGTTATGTAATTTGTTATACCTTATCCTCTAACTATGTCCTCAGGCCCCAAATGGCTTCACATTTGTTCAGGAAAAGACAAATCATTAAAGTAGAGATGGGTGGCACAATGAGCAGAACACCAGCCCTGGAGTCAAGAGGAGCTGAGTTCAAATCTGGCCTCAGTCACTTGACACCCTTGCCTTGCCTTCCCCCTTCTAAAAGAAAAAAAAAAACCAAATACCTGGGGATTAGGCTATGGAAGCATCACAAGGAGATAGGTAGAGAAAGGGGGAATGGATTTCAGGTAACTACAACTTAGTATATAAATCTTAGGATGCTATGTGACTAGTTCATGGTGATACAGCTAGCGAGTGGTTGAGGGAGGATTTGAACCCAGGTTTTCCTAACTCTGAACCCAACACTTTACTACCCTATGCTGGATTACAAAGTTATCTTTATAACAATGATATTGAACACTGAGCAAGTGGTAGGAACCAACAAAGAATTCTGACATTTAATAACATAATTAATTTTTTAAAATTGTATTAATCAATATGGGCAATTATAGCAGGCACTGAGAGAGATTGTAATATTAAATATGTTCCTTGTCCTCATGATACTCTTTGATTAGGGGATATGATATATGCAAAAATAAACATAATTATAATTTCATTGCAAAACTGAACATGAATACACTTACATTAATCCAATATTGGATTTACCCTTCAAAGAAAGAGCTATCGTACAATTTTAAAATGACAGAGAATATAAGTAGAAAAAGGGGAAAGTAGGTCAAAGAAGTGAGTAATCCAGAAGTGGAGAGGGGAAAATCTTAGAGACCATCATTTTCCTCACAAGTTCAGCAAACGTCTCAAATATATACTATCTCCTATAGGTTCTGACCTCTCTCTCAAGTTCCATTCTTACTTGGTTTTCTATTGCATTCTAAGCATTTTTCAGCTGGATGCCCTATTGTTTTTAAACTCAATTTATCTAAAATGCCACTTATCTTGCCTTTCTAACTAGCTTTTTCTTCTCTTTATTTCCCTGTTTCTGTTCTTGGCAATACAGTTCAGATACTTTCGATTCTTCACTTTCCTTTGTCTCAAGTCCTGTTTACTTTATCTAATCTCTGCCTTTCATCCTCTCCTTTCTAGTGCTAATACCATCCTACTTCAAACATTCATGGGGTCTTACCTGTATTATTGAAATAACTTTATTTCTTGTTCTGTTCTCCCTCCAACTGTTATCTCTACCCCTAGACTCTCCACTGCACCCATCTACCCTGAATATTGCAGCCAGATTAATCTTTATAAGGTGCAAAAAAAGCAAGAAACAAACAAAACCATGGATGGCTTCCCATTGCATTCTTGATAAAAGTCCAGACTCCTTAGCTTAGATCCTATCTTTCTAGCCTTATCGTGTTCTGTTCCCTTAGAGAATCCCTCTGCTCCAGCTACACTAGTATAGTTGTCTTTCCTTGAGCATACCTTGAGCCTTCACACCTTAGCTTATCCTTTTTCTTTCATTTTAAATGCTCTCCATTTAGTTTTATCTTGTGGCTGGAATCTCCTGGATCCACTTTAAATTCTATCTACCTTCTTTTTCTTTCACAATCACTGACCATAGCCAAAAGTGATCATAAGATTTAGAAATGGAAAGGATACACCTCAGATAACAGATAACAGAAAAGATAATTGACAAATGTAGTAGGGGCTGAGGTAAAACAGGTATACTAGGGTACTGTTGATGGATCTAGGAACTGGTTTAACCTTTTTAGAAAGCAATTTGGAACTATCCCCAGAGATTTATCAAACTGTGCATATCCTTTAACCTAGCATTGTAGGGCTTATATCCCAAAGGGCCAAAAAAAAAAAAGAAAGAAAGAAAAGGATCTATATGTATAAAAATATTAATAACACTTCCTTTTGTGGTATACAAAAATTGGAAACTAAGGGGGTGTCTCCTATTGGGAAATAGTTAAACGGTAGCATATGAATGTTATGGAATACTATACCATAAGAAATGATGAAATGGGCAATTTTAAAGGAAACTGGGAAGATCTTTATGAATTGATAAAGGGCAGATTTATCAGACCAAAGAGAATAATATGCAACATTATGGAGAAAAAGAACTTTGAAAACTTTAGAACTGATCAATTCAATGATAAACCGTGAGTCTAAAGAACTGAGATGAAAACTGCCACCTACTTCCTGACAGAGGTAATGATTTTAATAAAATGTAGAGACATATATTTTTGGACATGGCTAATATGGAAATTTATTTTGCTTGACTGTATAACTATATTTTGAAGGATTTGATTTTCAAGGTGTTTTTAACATGCTCACTGTGGGGAGAGGAAGAGTGGGAAGACAGGTTAATTTTTTTCTTTTTTTTTCTTTCTTTTTTTGGGGGACAGGTTAACTTAAAAAATGCTTGCCACTCGAAAAACACAAATAACATACAACCAAAAAGGGTAAAAAAAGAAGTAGAAGGGATCATTAAGGTCATCTAGTCCAATCCTCTCATTAAATAAATGAGAAAACTAAAGCCCAGAGAAGTGAAGAGATTTGCCCAAGGTTACCTAGAAATTCTACCCCCTCATATTGTAGATAATGGGCATATATCTTAACTCACTATAAGTAGATTACAAACTCTGAGTTAAGGAACTTTGTCTTATACATCTTCGTATATCTTCACAGTCCTTAGGTCATGGTTTTGCGTGCAGTAGTTTTTTCTTAATGAATGAATGAATAATTATGTAGACCCTTGGTAGTGGCACTAGGGAGCTCTTAAATATAAAATCTAATGGTCTTTTCTCAGTTCTCATGCAGTACTTTGGTACTAACCTTTTCTTGGTACTTCTCATTAGTTTTTTTGCTCCACTATTCTCTTCTGGTTCTCCTCCAACATGTCTGACTACTCCTTCTTAGTCTCCTTTGATGAATCTTTAAGTGTGTCCTAAGCCCTCTTCTCCCTCTGAGCTATTTTACTTGATTTCATCACCTCCCATGGATTCAATTATAGTCTTTGTGCAACTGATTCTAAGATATATTTGTCCAGCCCTGTTGACTTCTAGTTTTGCATCTCTAACCGCCTATTAGACATCTCAAAAGGGATGTCCTGTAGACATCTAAAACTCAAGATTTCCAAAACCGACATCTCTTTCTACCCAAACCATTTCTCCTTCCTAACTTCCTCCATTAATGTTGAAGACCATCTTCTCATTCACTCAGCCTCATAATCTATGTCAGGGGTGGGGAGCCTGCAGGGGGGCCCTCTAGGTCCCCAAGTGCAGCCCTTTGACTGAATCCAAACTTCACAAAACAAATTTGTTTTGTAAAACTTGGACTCACTTGAAAGGTGGCATCCAAGGACCTAGAAGGCCACATGTGTCCTTGAGGCTGCAGGTTCTCCACTCCTGATCCAGGTGTTATCCTCAATGCCTTATTATCTCTCACCTCCTACCCCCATCCAATCAGTTGACAAGCCCTACAGATTGTCCCTTCATAACATCTCTCCTATTCACTCCCTTCATTCCTCTGACAGTGACTGCAGCCTGATACAAGCCCTCATTACTTCAGGCTTGACCTATCTCTATAGCTGTCTGGTTGGTTTTCATGTCTCAGTTCTCTCCCCATTCCAGTCCATCCTCCTTAGCTCTCCAATTGCTCCTTCTAAAGCTCAGATATGACCATGACGCCCCATATTTAATAAACTCTAATGACTCCCTTTTCTCTCCAGTATTTTAAAAAAAACAACTTCTATTTGGTATTCAAAGTTCTTTATAAATAGGCCCCTTTCTATTTTTCCATCTTTATAGTTATACCTTAATCTCCTCTACATACTTTGTAAACCAGTGACACTGGCCTATTTGCTGTTCCTCCAATAAGGCACTCCATCTTCCACTTCTAGATATTTTTATTAGATGTCATTCATGCCTAGAACTCTTTCCCTCCTCATCTCTACCTCTTGGCTTCCCTCAAGTATCAGTTAAATCCCACATTATTCAAGAAGTTCTTTTTTTTTTTCTGATCCCCCTTACTCTTTGTGCCTTCCCTCTGAAATTACCTCCAATTTATCCTTTATATATTTGGTTTGTAAATAGTTGTTTGTGTGTTGAGTTTCTCATTAGACTGACAGTGAGCTCTTTCAGAGATAGGGTTATTTTTAGCTTTTCTTTGTATCCCCAGCCCTTAGCACCAGACCTAGCACATTGGCATTATAACTGTTATTAATAAATTATTAGTAAATAATAAAATATGACAAAATAACAATAAAATATTAAAAATAATAAATTATATGGATAATTAAGAAAAGTTTTTGATAACACTTAGAGGAAATAACCTCATACCTTTTTTTGTAGTAATAGCATAATAATAGCCATTTTTAATCCTTAATCTAGGTTCTTTATTTATCATTGAAATAATTACCAGAATTGAAATGATTGACTTCCTGAGGTCAGTAGACCAAAATAAAAATACAAGTTCTAACCCAAACATATTCTGAGAATGTTCGTATTTGCCCAGGCACATGCTATTTTTTCAATCCTTAGTTATTTAGAGATAGAATGTTTTATTTCTAAGTTTTTGCATGTTGTTTCCAGAAAAAAGAACAGGAGTGTACTGTTCAGCAGCTGGCAGATATTGTGCTAATGAAAGCTGAATGGTTGAAGTCTAAGCATCTAGCAAAAACAAAAACAAAAAAGGTGGAAACTTTACAGTATTTTTCAAGACCATTTGGAAACCACTTAAAAAGCTGTTTCTCCAACTTAGCTCAAATATCCCTAATCATAATAAGTACCTTATGTTTATGTAGTCCCCCTTTTGACTCACTCTCAACATTTAACTTTCTGGGCATTTCTTTCTTTATGCAAACATGGTGTCACAGACATCACTGTGTTCTTACTCAGCCAGACTTTGCCTTTGGTTTATGCATGTACAGGTTCTGTGGAAATCAGTGCAAAGGGAAGAATTTAGCCTTTGGTCAGTAGCGCGCACACACACACACACACACACACACACTCACACTCTTTCTTGATTATTCTTGGACACAGATTTGACCTTCTTTGCTGTTCATCCCCAGCTTTCCCACAGAGAGGCTGCTTTTGAAGTTGCCCTATGCACTTTGGCCACTGCTCTCGATTCCTCCATCTGTTATTTCCCCCTCTAGCTCAGCCAGAATAGTAGCCAAAGTCAAGAAGGTGATATTTTTTATCACTAGGGTACCATCTCCAAGCACAGATGACATCCCTTCTGAGCACAAATATCTCAGGATGTACTTTATCGCAGTAGTTTAGGCAATTTAAAGAATTTCTGACCAAGTTTTCACACAGATACCCCAAACTGAAATGCCTTCTCACAACTGTTCTGACCACCTCATTCACTCATTCATTAATTCATCTATCAAGCATTAATTAAAGCCTACTATACATAGAACATAGTCTTAGGGAACTGACAAAAACTAAGACAAAATCTCTAACCTCATGCTTTTGTAGTCTAATAGAGCAATGTGACACACACAAAAAATACAAAAAATACATAACTGTCTGAAAAGTACAAAGTGCAATGCTATTTTAGTTGGGAAAAACCATTACCAACTGGGCAGATCAGTGAATAAAGACTATCTCTACCATCTAAATAGATGAAAATTTAAATTTGTTAACTTTCAGAAATACTTATCACACAATTATTAATGCTTCAGTGGAAAGCTATTACTACACTGAGGAATGGTAACCTTTTATTTATTTACTTATATGTGTACATATTATTTCCCCAGTAGAAGACCCGATCTTTGACAGTAGAGATTGTTTCATCTTCTTAATGTGTTGCCCCTAAAAACTTAAGAAATGTTTGCGATTGATTAGCTTATATTTATGTAACACTTTACATCTGATCCACAACAATCTATGTGACGGTGGTTTTAGTACCACCTTGGAAACTGAAGCTCAGAAAGTTTGTGACTTTCCCAGAACCACATAGTTATTATATATCAGAAGTGGGATTTGAACCCAGGACTTCTTGATTCTCAGTTCATCAGGCTTGTCACTATGGCATGTGTATTCTCAGGAAAGTAATGGTATCTGAAACAATTTACCCTGTCACTCTTCTGAATGCACACTGTACAGAACTCCCTCTGAACTCTGTTGGAATCAGAGCTGCATTCTGGGCAAGCCAATTAATCTGGGCACCATGCCCTGAAGTGGGCCATGTGCTACAGGACAGCAACAACACCATGACATCTATCTATGCTGTGTACTCACTTAATTTGTTCCTGGCTAAAATACATAAACTTTTATTTGTGCTATTATCATTATATCCTGTCTAGACTAGAAACAGCTACAAAGTAGCTCCCTTCACATCCAATGAATTTAAAATAAAGAGCCCTATCTTTCCCCAAACCCTACTGTTCTGACTCTAGTGGGTCACCATCAAGCACAAAGGTTATTTATGTAGGATGTTTGAAGCAGATTGGAGAGAAACTAGGGAGGGGGATGGTTTGGAGGTTAATTAGGGGTTGAGGTGGGGGACAGTAATTTAGAAAAACAGCTTTCAGTTGGAAAACCTTACTCCAAAAGTACAGGTGCAATTAAAGTGAGAAGACTTAGATCAGAGTGAATTTTAAATTGGCTGTTTAAAGATTTCATTGAAAAAAAAAAAACGAGTCGAGACAAGCACAAGGGATGCTCGGACTCCGTTGAAACTATTCTAAAAATTGATGCTTCAGGAAGTCATTGAACAGAAGGATTATTGTGTCCTCGGTGGTATGAGTGGGAAGAATGTTGGAGCCCTGGCCCAAATAACAACATTAGCATCAACGTCATGGTTCTGGAAGTCTAAACTTCAGGACTTTACCATGCCAGTATGGTTCTAAAGGCAATATAATTTTGAAATAGTCTCAGTTTTGAGGTAGAAAATTGCATAGAATTCTGATATAAAAAATACTGTGAACATTGGAAACAAATTAGGACGTCATTATTTGTATTAGAGAACATTTGTTATTTAAAAAAAAATTCACCAAAGGTCTCCTTTCAGGAACAGTTCCACTAGAGTCTTTGAGGGTTTGTTTATAGATCATTGACTACTTGTAGCTCTATCCTGGAGAACCTATTCCCCCTCTGTAAGTCAGATCCTCCTTACTGGTTTATTGAAAGTTGGTTTTCCTGGAGAATGCAAGTATTTACAGTGAGTGTTTGACAGAATTCCTCCCCTACCCCACCCCCCAGCTGTTGAAGCTGGCAAATGAAACTGAGGGAATGGAGTCATGTTCCAGCATGCTTTCTACCCAAAACACAAAAAAATCTGCTTTGCATTGCCAAAGATTGTGTCCCTAATTGTAATCAAACCTTTTGCAGATGTATCTTATCAAGAGGCTCAGGACAGTGCCTTTGAGTCTGAAGAACTCTTTCTCCATTTCTGCATTAGAAAACAACAACAATAACAAAGAATATCCTCCACAAAATTCTTCCAAACAGAACTAGAAAATGCACCAAACCAAATCTTGGTGGAGAAATCCAAGAAAAAGTCACAGTGAGTCATTTTTCTAGCCTGGGTTGGCATAGGGAGAGACAGAGAAGTCTGTGGACACTGGAGACTTTGGCCAGGATGTATGCAGCAGCATTGTGGGGAGAGGTTGTGTATGGGGGAAACAAGAGGTCCAAAACCTACACTGGTACACCGCGACTGCATTCAGGAGGCAGGAGCAGGTGCCAAATGATAGCTTCCCAGTCACAGATCTAGGATGAGGAGGTGTAATAGCAAGCAAAGTGGGACTTTTTGTTGTCTTTTGTTTTGGAGTACTTCTCAGCAGTAAGACAATCAAGTGCCTTTGATTGAGTCTTGCCTTTGTTTGTAGGAAGGCCCACACCCTTTTGCTAGTTAGGTCAGAAAAGGTATGAAACCCTCCAGAGGTGTGAAGTGCTCTGACCCTGAAGAAGTGTATATATATTCTGGGGTTAGCATTTTTTTGGGGGGGGGACTCACTCATTGGAAGAGTGTTGGTGTGGAGACTCTGGGTAGCCATTAAGGAGCCCCCCGGCTTTGAAAACATAGATGTTGGTGCTTCTCTCTCTGGTAACTGTGTATGTTTAGCTTTGGTTAGACAGCTAGAAGCCTGTCTGTCGATTTGTGTTATTTGCTCTGTTTATATTTTCTCTGATTGTAATTTCTGTCTGCATTTGCTCTGAAGTTCAGGATTCTGACTTTTTCCCCTGAACTAAGTGAATGATATATGTATGTTTGATTCAAGTGAGATTGTAAACCTCTTAAAGTTGTTTTCCTTGGGAAAGCATATTAAACAACCTATGCTAGCAGCCCTCCTGTGTGCTGGTGTTATTGGTCTTACACAGCCACAGTAGTGGCAAGTAACATTATTGTTAAAAGAGGAGGCCTGTACCTAAGGGAAGTATTCTGGGATAAGGAGCAGTCAGAGGCCTTCCTTAGTCTGTATCAAGCAAGGAGCTAGTTCAGAAACAAGCAGCAGAGATATGGCTTAGATCTCAGGTTCAGAATACAGTCACAGTTCCAACTTCTAGCCCAGTCTGAAGCCTTCAAAGGGATAACTATGGCAGGAATCCAAAACCAAAGAGAAGCAACAAAAACAGTTCTATAGTGTGTTCTATATACACCATAGTGTATATGGTGTATAGTTCTATGCAGGTCTATGAGAACTTCCTAGCCGGTTGATAGAGGTTGAGGCAAGCAGTAGTTGACTGCTGTTTTTAGATCCCAAACCACATCAGGAACTGGCAGAACTCAGAGCAGTAGACAATGATTAGACTTTGCCTTGGAACAGACCACTTTGAAAGCACTCAAAGTATTCATGGCTTCAGCATGTTGCTGAGGTCCCAGGGGAACAAAACACTTAATAACCCTAAGAAAGTAGCAACAGAATTAGCCTAGAAATTTACAGAGCCTACACCTAACATCAAGTCCAGAGTCAAGGAGTAGGCTGGAAGAATGAACAAACAAGAAAATCCCCTATAAAAAGTTACTATTGTGATGACTGTCAAACTGAATTAAAGAGAAGGCTGCCAATACAGCAAAAAATTATAATCTTTAATTAAGGCAAGAGAACTGCAATCCCCATTCAAGCCAAGAGCTGGAGGAGAGGGTTGGGCATTGGCAACTGAGGTTTTTACAGAGTACCAGGGTGAAGGGAGAAGGGTACAATTCTTAGAACAGCCCAGATACAGGTGAGAGGGGGTTGGTACAATGTTTAAGAGATAAGTTGTTTTGCATAACAACTGAAAGTCCATAGAGAAAGCTTAGGAATTTTTACAAGATAGCCAGAGGCTAGGGAGGTGGTAACAGCTGGTTAGCCTCTGGAAATTCAAAGGTCTGAGAACAGGGGGCAAGATTTAGCTGCAGTCAACTCATTGTCATCTACATTCCACACAATGATGCTCAAGGAGAAGAGATAGACTCCAAAACATCTACAAATATCAAAGAAAAACACAGCTTGACTACAAATTCAGCTACAATTCCTGGAAGATCTGAAGAAAAAGTTTTTTTTTTAATTTAAAAAAATTTTTACAAATGAAATGAGAATAATAGGGGAAAAAAACTGGAAAAGAAATGATAATTATAGAAGAAAGAATTGGAAAGAGAACTGACAGGTTGGTAAATGGGTACAAAATGTCACCTAAACAACATGCTACCTGAAAATTAGAATGGACCAAGTAAAATCCAATGACTCCATTAGACAATAACAATTCTTAAAATAAAGTCAAAACACTGAAAAAAGCAGAAAAAAATAAGGTATTTCATAGCAAAAACAACTGGTCTAGAGAATAGATTGAGGAGAAAAAAATTTACAAATCATTAGACTACCTGAAAATGGAAACAAAAAAAAAAACTACAACCAAAAAACAGTCTAGATATCATAGTTCAAGAAGTATTAGAGTCAGCTGTGTTGCTCAGTGGATAGAGTGCTGGACCTGGAGTCAGGAAGACTAATCTTCCTGAGTTCAAATGTCGACTCGGACATTTGATAGCTGTGTGACCCTGGGCAAGTCACTTAACCCCATTGCCTCCTTAAAAAAGATGTACACTTAATCAGTGAATCTGGATCGCTTATTTAGTTTCAACTATGAAATCAAGACAATTGAATAAGAGAAGGTTTTTAAAGGCTCAGGTGCCATCCCTGCCCAAGAGCAACCTTATGTCCCAAGGTTGGTGGTAATTAACCACAGTTTCATCATATTTAAAATGGGGATAATAATAGTACTTATCACCTAAGGTTGTTGTGAAGTCAAAAATGAGATAATATTTGAAAAGCATTTTGCCAACCTTATAGAGCTATATTAATGCTAGCTATTTGCAAACCTCTCCAAGGTTTGCCAAACATTTTATGTACATTAACTCACTTGATCCCTGTGTAACTCTTACAGTAGGTACATTATTATCACTATTTTCCAGAGGAGGAAATTGAGGCTGAGAGAAGTTGAGTGATTTGCCCAAAGTCACACTGTTATCAAGTGACTAAGGCAGGATTCAACCTCAGGTGTTCCTGATTCCAAGTCCAATGCTCCATCCATTGTCCTACCAGGCTGACTAACTATTAGTAGAGGTGTTGGGGTGGGGAAGAGACAAGGGAGGGCAGCTGAAAAGCAAACTCCTTTCTGAATATTTGTTTGGGGAAACTTACAGATAGAGAAAAAGCTCACATTCAGGAAGGTACTTAACTATCATTTACTAATCTCAAAATGAAGGGCATAATGCATAAGGTACATTCAGTGACCTTGCTACCGTATGTCCCAACTTTTTAACTTGATCCTAGGATATACCCTTGCATTATGAGGGCCTGTCCTGGAGGTAGCCAGCTGTGCCTGTGACTGAATGTTGGGCATTAATAACCCAGTTCTTCCCCTCTTCCACATTCTTTTATACTTCAAAATAAGCAGGCTTTATTAGCAGGCTTTTATAAATGCACTAATCATGAGTTCACTAAGCCAGTTTGGTATGATTGCTTTGGTATTTATTCATTTATCTATCACTCAGGCTGTCTGCATTCTTTTCTCTATAGCTTCTTCTTCCCTATGTCTAAAGTGGCCCAGGCTGGCTAGGCATCAGAAGGTCCACCATTTTTTTTAAAGGACATGCCTAGTCAGTATCTTAAACACAATTTTTATCTGAATAAAAGAATGCACTCAACACCTCTACCACCTCCATATGCAAAAGTCCCTCTTGCCCTATAAATCTTTCCTAAGCCAGTGGTCAAGGGACATGACTAACAAATGGAGTAGTCCCCCCTCCCCTCCCCAAGAAACTAAAGAAGGGGACCATGGATTTTTAAAATTAATTCTTTAAATGATGAAATAGAATTTTTGCACTTAAAAAAATAAACCTGAATAGGGGTAGGGTCTGTCCTACATCCCCATAGTTCTCTGAAGGTGGCACAGGTAGTGTTAGCTTGGTCACTGTAGGTCATTTTCTGAGGTGGTTTTCAGGGTTATAGGGAACCAGAGAACCTGAAACCTGTGTCTACTCACCATATGGCCTATAAAACAGAGATGCATAAATTACAGCTGCTCAGGGACAGGGCTTCTGGCTCGCCTGTTGTTTATACTCTGATTAGAATACCTGTTAGACTCTACGGATTACTTAAGCTACTTTCTCCTCTCTTTGGCTTCCTCTCTGCCCTATTTTAGTCAAGCACAGTCTCTCTTCCGGTGTAAATCTAACACAAGCTGGGTTTCTTATGAAAATCTGGACAGGAAAACATTAGGCTTGTGTTGTAGGGAATTTCACAGGATTTTTCTATGGTGTCCTTGTTCAAATATTGTCCAAAATCCAGGATTGCATGGTAGGCGGAAGGCGGTTGTGGTTGTGGGAGAGAGAAAGGCTGGAAAGCTTCGGAAAATTAAACTAGCAAAATAGGGCCCATTGGTTATAAGGTAATATGATGTGCTTCAACCAGCTAACACAATAATTGCTGTCATTTTTCAGCCAAAAAGAGCAGGAAGTGATTTCTGATTTTATTGCCCACACTATCCTAGGCATGTAGCAGAGAACACCATAGCCTCCAAGGTTCTTGTCAATTAGACACAATATTAAAATGACACCCCATCTGCTCTGAAAATGTCCAAGAGTTTGTAGCACCTGTTAGAGGGACAGGGTGGTCTAGGGGGAGTGGTAGAGTAGGATACACCATCTCCTTATAGGTTTAGATATTTATACAAAACAAAGAACCACCTGTTTTTAGGTTCCCCTATATTGTACTCAGTTTCCACCCTTAAGAAATCTCTGTTACAGTAGCATAGTTTTAGTGTAACATTTTGTACCCAGAGAGCTAAAAAGAATTTAAAGATACCATCCCCTGAGGACCGCTGGCAAATTAATAAAAGGAAGAGGACAGAGAGGAAAATTAGGAAGGGGTGGGGAAAAAGTTAGGGGACAGAGGGAGAATGACAAAGGAAAAGGGAGGAGAGGAGGAAGAAGGCGGAGAAGGGCAGGGAGAAAGGAGAGAGGAAAAGTGTCAAGGAGAGGAAGGGAGAGAAACTTTTCAAGACCCAGGAACAAATTCTTAGATTCCATATATGTGTAATCACATCTTTAGAGAAGAAAGATGTAGCTGGTGGGTGTACAGATGTGTGCTACAAATGTAAAACAAAACAAGAGATCTTGAGGTTCCACCATTCCAGGACTAAGATCACTGATCATTACCTTCCTTGTCATGTTAGTTACCTTCCAAAGAATATAGGTCTCATTTCTCTAGCTGCTTTATAAGCTCCATGAGGACAGGGATCACTATCTCCTATCAGTGATGTCAAATAGCATATTGATTTAGGAAATTACAAATTAACATTATCTTCACTATATTGTATTTTTATTTATTTTGTTAGACATTTGCCAATTACATTTTGATCTGGTTCAGGATGATTTCAGGATCTGGTTCATGATTGATTGTTTAAACAGAAAACAAAAGAAGAAAACTGGTCAATCAATCCTTGGGTTTGCCTTGCTTTAGAAAAGAGAAGAAACCTGGCTCTCCCCATTTGTCTGTGAGTGTGAGTATGTATGTTTTTGAATTAGTTCTCATCTGCATACCAAGCAAAGTTTACCAGCCTTATTTTTGTAGCAAAAATGAGTGAGTTGACAGAACAACACAAGTAACCCCTCTATCCATCACATAATGATTTATACCCACTACCTTCTGGGCCATGGCCCAAGCCTGCCCTGTTTGTTCTAGGATGTGATTATTCACCAGTCTGCCCTGGCTCATAAACCAAAGAAGACCAGAGGCTGTCTGGGATCAGAGATGGTGGTTGAATATGTGTGTGGCAGAGAGAATAGTATAATTCTAGTTTACCTGAGATTAGCTTAGGACTTGACTCAGCCTATAGTAAAAAAAGCTAGTGTGGCCAAATCCTTTATATGTAATTGTTGTTCAGTCATGTCACACTTTTTGGTACTGCATTTAGAGTTAACTTGGCAAAGATACTGGAGTGGTTTACCATTTCCTTTCCCAGCCTATTTTACAGATGGGGAAACTGAGGCAAACAGGTTTAAGTGACCTAACCAGGGTTACCCCACCAGGAAGTGCCTGAGGCCAAATTTGAACTCAGGAAGATGAGTCTTCCAGACTTTAGGCTCAGCCCTCTATCTACTGGGCTACCTAGCTGCCTACAGCTAACTGTGGTGCTGAAGAAAACTTTTGGAGTCCCTTGGACAGCAAGGAGATCAAATTAATTCAGGCTATTAACTGGAAGGTCAAATACTGAAGCTGAGCTCAAATACTTTGGCTACATAATGAGAAGACTGGACTCACTGGAAAAGTTCCTGATGTTGGGCAAGATTGAAAGCAAAATGAAAAGGGGATGGCAGAGTGACATGGATAGACAGTGTCATGGAAACAATAAACATGAACTTGGACAGACTTTGAGTGATAGTGGATGATAGAAGGGCCTGGTGTGGTCTAGTAGAGTAGTCCAGTTTTTTACTGCTGTCATATTATATTTTACAATGCCTCTTTTTTTCCCCTTGTTGCTATTTTGGGTATGTTTTATCCTATTAGACTCATTCTTTAAGGTCACTGTCCTCTCTAAGTGGCAACAAAGATCCTTGGATGGCAGCATTTGTGATTGGCATATTTAAGGAAAAGATCATAGTATCTTTCAAAAGACAAGTACAAAAGGTCCCAAACCAATCTTTAGCGGTCTTCCAACCTTACTAACTACTGAATATCAGAGCTGGATGAGACCTTAGAAATTATCAAGTTCTCTCCACCCCCACCCTTACACATACATAATTTTCAGATAACAAAAGATCCATGAGCCTTTCTCAAGATTGCCTGGGAAGGGGCAGAGCTAGGATTGGAAGCCAGCTCCTTTGACCCTATATCTATTGCTTTTTCAAAGATACTATTCTGCCTCTTGAACATAAGAGGATTTTTATTATGCATATTTTGGAAAAAGGAAAGAGAAAAGAGAAATGCAGGAAAGTCTTTAGAATGCAAGTGAGTTGTTTCTTTTTGTTCTTAATGAACTAATATAATACTTTGCCTCATAGGTGGCATCATGCTAGAAAAACAGCATTTGATTAGGAGTCAAAATGTCTGAGTTGAAAACCCATTTCTATCATCTACATATCTGTAGCTTCATCCTTGAGCACTTCATTGTACCTCTCTGTGTCTCAGTTTCTCCACTTGAAAAAAAAAAGGGGGGGGGGAGTGTGTTAACTGAGTTCATTACCTATCTTTAGCACTTTTATGATTGTAAGCAAGTCTCTGTGTCTTTTTTTCCTTCTTCTGTAAAATGAGGACATTGGACTAGATTACCTCTGAAGTTCCATCCAGCTCTGGATTAATGAATTCATGATTCCAAATGATTTCCAGCTTAAGATCCCAGATTTGTATATACCCATTTCTATATCTATACACGTGTACTTGTACCTGTCCATCCACCTATCTGTATTTTGGTCTATACATCAAATTTCATCAATAATAAGGAATTCTTGGTGTGGATACCCTTTCCACCAATGCAGGTACCAATAAATAACTCTTTTGCAATTTTATAGTCTTAGAGAGTTTTCTGGGGAATTGATAGATTAAGTGATTTGCTCTATGTCTATATAGCTGGTATGCATGAGAAATAAGACTTGAAACTAGACTTTTCTGATTTTTCTATATACAATACCATGCTGCCCCATGTATATCTACACACATAAATACATAATCTTACAGATATATACATGTATATATATGCGATTTGGATCTATGTATATATGTACATATAACATGACAAATATATGTACGCATACATAGTTTCCAAACTCTGGTTGGATGGATATATCAGAACTCAACCTTCTACCTATTTAACTGGGTCAGGTGTTTGTTATCCATATTTTCTGAGGCAAGACCTATATCTTCTTTTAGTTCTTAATCCTGCACCAACACAGTAATCATCTCTTATCATGGAGACAACTTTTGGGACACTTAGTGCCAACTACCTGTCTTCAGGGACAACTTTGAAGTAAGTCTGCGCCAATGGCCACTTAAACAAGGTTCTGTTAATTAGTTTTCCACCTGAATTTGCTAAAGCTATAATTTTAAATAAATATGTTGACTAAATGGGCATTCAAAGTATTTCAGTAATAACCAAAACAACAAGCATCTGACCACTACATCCCACTCTTCAAAACATGAAGGAGATGACAAGGCACTTTGGCAGGGCTGGAAAAATCATCCATAGGCCTGTGAAATCTAAATCAAGTGGGTGGGTAGTTAAGCAAGATATTCAACTGGAATGCAGGGAGCATTTTGGCTCCTCTAAGCCTTTCAGAGAACAGGGCTCATACACATCCTGTTCAAACAGGATTGCACAGCTTAACTGGTCTTCCTCATCCTAAGAATATAATCTCCTTTGCAACCCTTTCTGAGGGTAATTGGGAGGGAGGGGCAAGTTTGGGACTTACCTTAGGCAGAGGTTCTCCAGAAGACTAAATGTGGCTGGTGTAAGTGGTGATTGATTCTGGAGGAGGAACTAAGCAAAACCATACTCCTAAATGCCTCTGTATTCTCCAGGCTCCCATTGGGCACTTAATGCCATTCAGTGTGTCATAAGGATCTTTGATTTAGAAGAAACTTTCATGGTCATATGGTCCAGCCCTGGCCCCCCACCCCCAATTTTATAAAAGAAAACAGTAAGTCCTGGAGAGTAAAGTAACTTGCTCAATATCATACAAGTAATAAATGGCCAAAATAGAGTTTGACTTCACGTCCCCAGACTTCAAATTCAGTGGTCTTCCTAATAACAACAGCTAGCATTTATTTAGGGCTTGCAAAGTGCCTTACATATCTGGCCACTGGACTCAGATGGCTCCAGAGGAAAAAGTGAGGCTGGTGACTTTGCACAGCCCTCCCTCACTTAAATCCAATTGACTTGCACATCATGTCATCACCTTGCTAACAAATAACAACAACAATCCATTTGATCCCTCAAAACGACTTTGTGTGGTAGCTTCTATTACAGGGCAACTGAGGCAAAGAGAGGTTAAGTGATTTGCCCAGTGGTCTGAGGCAGGACTTGAGCTCAGGTCTTCCTGATCCCATGTCCTCTATTATATCCACTGGGCCACCTAGCTATCTATTACATCATGCTGGTTCTCGCCAGACAGTGGCTCTTCTACTATTTCATGCCTCACACACTGCTGATTTCTCAGACACAGCAAGTTAAATATTACTTAGTGGTTCTAGTGGTTGATTGAAACTCATCCACTTTTTTTGTTAATAAAATAGAAATGGCAAGATGAGAGAATTGTTACTTTTCACAGGAAATATTTACTGAAAATGTAAATATTACTTTATATCCTTGTTACCCTGACTTTATAGTCAGCTGGGTGGAAAAGTGCAGAGAGTGCTGAGCCTGCAGTCAGGAAGACTCGTCTTCCTGAGCTCAAATCTGGCCTCAGACAGTTACTAGCTATGTGACCCTGGGCAAGTCACTTCATCCTGTTTGCCTCAGTTTCCTCATCTGTAAAATGTACTGGAGAAGGAACTGGCAAACCACTCCAGTATCTTTGCCAAGAAAACCTCAAATAAGGTTATGAAGCATTAGATACAACTGAAAACAACTAAACAATATGGTATCTACAGTTTCTACAATAGAAAGGTGGCAGCATTTCTGATCCATGTTTTGAAAGTATATTAGATACTAAGCCAAATTTCACCATAGTTGTTGAATTGCCCTCATATGAATTAAAAATAATTTTATTCTTACTGATGAGCAATATCTAAGTCTTATACAGAGGACATCACAAATAGGCAACATCAAAGCATTAAATTGTTTTGAGCATTTGTAATGCTTATCCTTTACAGCTTGTAAATGACTTCAGACTTCAGAATTGATGCACTCAGAAATGAGTAACTACTAGATGACTAACTCATATATTTAAAAAAAAAAAGAACAGGAATTTTCCAGTTTATCCAGGGGTTAAACCTTTAGCCACCTCATTATCTGAAGTACAACTGCAAAAGGTAAAAAGGAAAAGACTTTTGAGTTGGATTTTTTTTAAAGCCGTCTTAAATCCCATTTTCTTTACTCTTTGTCCTTGAGCCAAGATTCTACTTAACTCCCCTTAAAACAAATTTAGCTTCTTAATTTCCAATCTCTTGGGCTCTCTGGACACTTCTTCCCCTCCATCCTGGCTAAATCAGTCCATTTCTGTCTGGGCTCCAGATATAATCAAGGTCCAAACTGTTTATTCATAAAGCCTGATCTTTGAGCTAGCCACTTACCACAATTTTCTGTAAAATACATACTAGTATATACAAGCCAACCTTGTGAAATATCCCCCAGGTTGCTGTATACTTCAAAGGCAGAAGGGATAGGAAAGAAGGATTAGATAATTTTCAAGGTGAATTAGATATCTGGAATGTAGTAGTGAGCATTTATAAAATGCTTGTGGATTGATTGAGTGGAGGGGAAGAAACATAATGGCTCAGAGGGAAATTGGGGAGCGGACATATTAAGAGGTATGGGGAGTCTCCTGTATCAGGCCCTAATTATTTCTTCTCACCTCACACCTTGAGGCAGGAATTTACAACAACAGAGAGAAGTAGGCAGAGAGCTAATAAGAATTCAATCCCAACTATGCTTCGCTGGCATTCAGAGAACATGGTGGTAGAGAGCAGTTCTTTCTATTTGGTCTGTGGGATATGGAAGGGAATATTCAGGGTCAGGCCTAGAGGTAAATTTTGTATTTGCATTCATCTACCTCTCTTTCTGCCCCTTTCTCCTCTAGGCTTCAGTTCTTTCATGGTACCTTCTTGCTGTCCAAAGTTCTCCATTCTGGACATCTGTCATGCTTTGCCTTTCTTCCAAAGTTTTCCAACTTTTTACTCTCTTACCTACACTGTTATCTAGGTGATACAGTAATTAAAAATAACATATGTAAAGTGCTTCACAAACCTTAAGGCTCTATGTAAATGCAGTTATTATTATTATTATTTTGTTTATATTTATTCTGTACTTACCTATATGTGTACACGTTTTCCCCTTGATAGTAGCTAGCATTTATATAGTTGCAAAGGGCTTTTTTTTTTTGGAGGGGGAAAGGCAAGGTGATTGGGGTTAAGTGACTTGCCCAAGGTCACACAGCTAGTAAGATGTGTCAAGTGTCTGAGGTCGGATTTGAACTCAGGTCTTCCTGACTCCAGGGTTGGTGCAGGGTTTTTTAATATATTATTTTATTTGATCTTTACAAGAAGATTTCCACAACTCTATGTGGTAAGTGCTATCATTGTCTCCACTTTATAGCTAGGAAAAGTGAGGTGAGAAAGGTCAAGTGTCTTAACCAGGATCACACAGCTAGTAAATGTCTGAAGTATGATTTGAACTCATGTCTTTCCTGATTCCAAGTCCAAAATGCTATCCACTGCATCACCTACCTCTCTAATAGAATGTAAGGTCCTTAAGAGCCTGTATTGCTTGATTCTTTGTACTGGTATCCCAAGTACCTAGCACACAGTGCCTAGCACTTAGAAGGCTCTTAGTAGATGCTTGCTGAATAATTCCCCTCTCTGTGGCTGCCATATAAACATCAAAACTATTTTTTCTATGTTGTTCATTTCATCAGGTACTAGCAAATACAATCAAATTCATTTAATTTGTCCCTCGGTGGATTGAAGCAACTTCTACTATACAGGGGAGCATCTTCTTCCATAAGTCAAGAATGATCTGGGGATTCCAACATTCCTCCTCCCAGCCCCATTCCAATTTCCAAAACCTGGAAGCAAGTACACTAAGCAATTAGCTAGAGGAATTGAATTTTAGAATATTTGGGCCAAGAATGTCCCCTGCCAGAAAAACAGGAAACCCAGGCTACATGCGTAAGCATATAGACACAATGGCATTTAGAAGTCTCCAGAGCTTCTTTCTTCTCAGCCTCATTCCCTTATCTCTTCAAACCTCATCCTCAAAATGCTTCCACAGTTCAACCTCTATTCTTCCTTTCCAAAACCCAATCTCAACTTTTTTTTCCTTTGTACTCCTGAGGTTTGGGTTGTGACTTAGTGATCTTTAGCTCAGGTCTCTGCTTCTAAAGCTAAAATTTGATGAGTGACTCAGACCAGTACTCACCTAGGAAGAGCCTTCATTGTCTTGGATTATATCTATTAAATCAAAGAAATTCTTTTTGGTAACAGAGTTGGAAATCCAAGGATCTGGGCTACCAGCATAGGGGTCTCTTCTCACTAAAAATACTAATAATAACTCATAATTCTATAGAACTTAAAAGTTTGTCAAGCATTTTTCTCATAACAACTAGAAGAGTTAACATAAGCACCATCATTTTCAATTTCTAGAGGAAGAAACTGAGGGTCAGAGTGTTAAAGTGTTGTGTCTGCAGTAATACTGATAGTAAGAACTGAAGCTGGAAGTGAATGCACCTCTGTCCTAGATCTAGTTCTGTGTTCTTTCCATGACTCCACACAGCCCTGGTTCATGTTTTGAATAGGTTTGCTAAATTATTATTATTCATGATGTTGTCCACCAGAGTTTGTTGTTTATCTACTATGCTCATCTGTTTACTACTTTGAAAAAAAGGGAACACCATGCTTCTGAGTTTTACTTAGAGCACCTTTTTTTACCATGCCTTTCTACATTAGTTCCTACAAAATGTTTCCTTTCTCCCCCTCTTATAGGTTTCCTTTAACTTTCTCTTAGTCTGTATGCATTTCTCAACTTCTGAGGGAGAACTGTAGTTCCTACTTTTGACACAATTCATCTTATCTCAACTCTTCTTTTTAATCCTATTCTTTATCTCACTTTGCCTCTCTCCCTACCCACAAACCCCAGGCAGACCATTTTCTGGTTTCCAGCTCTTCTGGTACCAATCCATCTCACTCCCCTATTATTTCATCCTGCCAGGCAACTTCTAGCTCATTATATACCAAATTACATACCAAGTCAAATTCACACATCATAGGAAGTGTGACCGTAGAGTAATGAGACCCATTCTACAAGTCACACATAAACACAGCTTCATTATTTTTAGTCATACCACATACAGCCCATGATATCTGTAAAATTAACTTATGTCTATAGAAAAAATTCATGTATAATGATCCACACGGGGCTAAAATGGGCATCCACATATAATGGGGAGTTATCACAATCCCTTATCAGTATATTATCAAAAACATGTATTCTGATCAACTTTTTTTAAAAATTTGGCAGTCAGACAGGAGGAGGTACAAAAAGGAACTCTAGCCTATGAATCTCTCCTAAGAGACTGAGAGGCTTCGTCCTAGATCCTCCTATTACCTAAGTGATTCGATTCAACAAAGGTTAAGACAAAGATTCAACGACTTAGACTTCTTCTCATTCTAGAGGAAGTAGTGAATGGCAGTCCTATTTCTTAGTTGGTACCATAGACTGTACCAAGGTGTTCTAGTTCTGGGGCACTTATAAAATCATATGTGAGAATTTGGGTATGTTGGTATTAGTAGTGCAATTACTAATGCCAATAGTGTCACTAGTAGAAGTAATGATCACAAAGCACAAATGATAGTGACAGTGGAAAGAGAGCAGGCCTTTGGAATCAGGAAGAGAGGGTTCAAGTTCAGCCTCTGAAACAGACTTGCTGGGTGACCAGGGATAAATAACCTAACTCCTCAGTGTCCCCAGTCAAGTCTAAAACTCTAAGTTGTAGAGCAGTGCAGAGTTGTGTTAGTAGAAGGAGTTTGATCCTCAGTGAGGGTTTCCTATACTGATGAAACGAACAAGTCTGGTTCCAAAAGACAAAACAAACAAACCCCCAATTCTAGATTAGTAGATCAAGGAAATGCACATCTAGATTTCAACAAAGTGTCTGACAAACTCCTTTGCGCTATATTCTGCTTATAATAAAATGATGGGTTAAGGGCTCAAACATAGTATAGGAAGTTGGATTTGTAAATGTTGAGTGATCAGATTTAAAAACTAGTCATTAAAGCACTGATGTCAACTTGGAGGGAAGTTTCTAATGAGTGCCCCAGGGATCTGTCCTTGGTACTGTGTTCCCCAACATGTTCCTTAGTGATTTTTATGAAGGTCTGAAGAAATCCTTGTCAAATTTGCAGGTGCCATGAAACTTGGAGGAATAGTTAACGTAGTCAACAACAGAGCCCAGATCCAAAAAGACTAATTGACTGGGATAAAAAAAAATAAAGTAAGACTTAACAGGGACAAATATAAAGTTCTACATAGATTTAAAAAAAAATCAGTTTCACAGATACAGGAGAGGGAGGTGTGAGTTGGCAATACTTCCTTTAAAAATGAAAATGGGCTCTTAATAAATTGCAGGTTACACATGAGTCAACAGAGTAGAATGGAAATCAAAAGAGTTAATGCTCTTCTAGGCTGCTTTAAGAGAGGCAAAACATTCAGAATAAGCTAGGTTAATAATCTGTGGTTGTGGTCAAACCATATTTGGACTACTGTTCAGTTTTGGACATCACATTTTAGGAAAGACATCAACAAATTAGAACACAGCCAAATTCAGGCTTGATGCAAAGAAAGACTTCTAATTGTTAAGATGTACAAATTAGGGTATAAAATTTGGCAAAGTTAACTAAGAATTATCAAAAGTAGAATTGGATTCCTTAGAAAGGAATGCATTCCTTCTCATTGCAGATCTCCAGGCAAAAGGTCATATGACCACTTGTAAGTATGTTGTAGTGGGGATTCTCATTCACCTTGTTCTAAATTATCTCAGAAGTCCCTTCTAGAGTTTAGATTCTTTGATTCTCATTATACCTATACACTTTTCTACACAGCCATAAACCACATATACGTTGCCTTTGTCTGTAGTTAATATATGTTAAATTTGGATGATTTGGCAATAATATTTATTTGATTTAACCAACACCAAGAATGTGAGTTTACAACCTGGGAAAACAAAAAGCAATATGCCAAATCACCAAATATCCCAGAGATCATTGAGCACATACTCCTTTATACATCCCAGTACTAAGACCAAAAGGCAAGATAACAGTTTCTCTTTAAAATATGAAGATTAGAGAAGTTAGTAACTAGTTCAAAACTGTGACTTTATAACACCTTGTGAAACTTTTCTTCACCCCCTGTTCTCCCTTTACTCTCCTTACTATCTCTATACATACTACGTAGCTACTCACACAATTCCACATCACACCACATGGACACACTGTACGAGGTTTAACCATCAAGTACTGAGATAAATTTCACAACTCACACACAGAATCCTCTGTATTTCTTCATAATCATATCTGGTTCCAAGAACTATAGAAAAGCTTGGTTGGTTCTTGAGCAGTTTCAGTCAAGATTAGATTCAGGATAGGAACTCTCTCTCTCTTTCTCTCTCTCACTCACACACATACACACACACATACACATACTCACACACACAAGATTCTATCATGATTGGGTAGATTTCTTATTCAGCCTCTAAAATAAATATCAGAAAGTATTTAATAAATGCCTAATTGTTTTTGCTTGTTTTTGGTGCTGTATGGAGTTACCTATAGACAGTCTCTGCCCTCTGAAGAGCTTAAAATCTAAGATAGACATGCAGATTGTGATGTTTATGCATAGTATATAAAGTCAAACTTGAGAAAAAAACCACATTAAATGTAAATAGAAATAGTCAGAAATCTCTACATGTCAAATACCAGCCAAAGGAAAAGAAGTGCATGTTTTAGTTGTATATAGGGCAAATTTACATAAAAAGGTTGTATAAAGTTGTATAAAAGGGCAAAAAAAAATTACCTAACAACAAGGAGGTGGGAAGAATATCCATTGGTGTTCTTGGGTCATAGTGGGGCATTAGAGAACTATCATTCCTGCCACCTGGCCCTCAGTGTTGGTCAATAGATAGGGCTGTGATGATTCCCTACTCAGATTTCCTCATGCCACAATTGTTACTCATATCAAGGGGTGTGATGAAATTATATATAAAATTTTCAAAGCCAAATTCATTTTAATCTACACTAATTAACATATGTCAGTGAGTCAGTAGTAGAACAATATTCGAGTATTTCAGGACTAATAAAGTCTACAATTATACTTTTAAGAAGGTGTGTATCTCGAAGTCCAACTTAAAAATGTAGTACTTCCTTCTTCTCCTTAGTAAACCAAGGTCTTTTCATTCACAGGATCTCTTCAAAGTTGTTTAGTTAATTAGGTTTTCAATTTAGTTCAATTAATTTAGATTTATTTGAATAATTAATATTAAGAGCACCTGCTATTGTCTTGACTCTGCTAGGTGCTATAGATGGCAGTAGGCTAAAGAGGTTGCATGTAAAAGAAAATAATTTGAGTTAGGGTACCTGCTGGAGTTAGGGTACCTTCAACAAGTTGGGAGTCATAAGAGATTACTGAAGGAAAGAATGCACAACGCTAGGAATCAGAACATCCGTGTTTTAGCTGTGTTATATTCTGCCAGTGTCTTGATCTCTCTGGGCCTCAGTTTTCTGTGTACAATGACAGGGTTGAACTGGCAGGTCCTTGAAGTACTTTCCAGCTCTAAAATCAGGAATGTCTAGGCAGACAACTGATTGGTTGAATTAATAAGACTATTTTAAAGGACAGATATTTGTGTGGAGACCAATAAAACCTTTAGAGCATACTTTTACCAGGCTTTCTTTGTTCCCTCAAGGAAAAGAGAAAATTCTTTATTCTCTACTGGCTATTAAAAACAAAACAAAAAGCATTTTCTCTGACTTGATCCTGCTTCCTGAACCTACCTCAGATAAAGGAGCCAGGCAGAGGAGCTCATTTGTTGAGTGGTGCCTTGGCCCTTTCAAGCCACTAAGACTGATTTTATGCTACACCAACAGATCATTTGTTTAGGTGGATCATGGTGATCTCAATAAATGAAATCATATAGGAATACCATGTGAACTCCCTTCTCAAAGATGTATTAACTCCTTGAGGGCACAAGGATTTTTTACTAAATTACCTCTTTTAGAATCTAGGTGGTAATAGAGTGACATGAAAGAGTTAATCCACTTCCCCTTGGAGGGGAAAAAAAAAAAAACCCAAAGCAATTTGCTGGTGCTCAAGTGGAGAGGCAGTTCTACAAGGTGTTGCTGTACAGATATCCACGCACTGCTGAAACAGGCTGTATGCACAGAGCTATTGCTTGAACATCTCAACTAAATTCTTCTGCCCTAAACCTCCACCCATTTGGCAAAGGAAAGACTGAGGAAGTAAATTTATTCTGACTCAAGAACTGAGACTTTGAGTTCATAGAAGTTAACACCCTTAATTGCTATTTTGTGTCTTGGGCTATTCACATGCAGTGTGTTTGTTTTGAGATTGAGTCTCCCTATCTCACCAGGCCTGAATGGTAGAGGCTTCTCAAAGGGTCTGATAATACTGCTAAAATGGGATAAAGGCTTAACCTGCTTCTTTTTTTAGTGTAGGCTGGTTTTCCCCTCCTTAGGCAGCCTGGTGGCTCTCCTCTCCCGGGGACTCAACATATTTGTGCTAGATAAGTCAACTTTGACCCTACTGCAGCTCAGAACTCCTAACCTCAAGAGATCCACCAGCCTCAGGCTCCCTTGGTAGTAGGGAGCGTCATCATGCCTAGACTTCCCATGCAGTTTTAATGGGCTCTCTCCAGCCTGCCTCTGAAAATTGCCTATTACGGAAGAAATGTTGAATAGAGAACTTTTTAAAGGAAACATAGTTTAACTAGAGTTAGCTATGGCATTAATTGGTCTGACCTCAAATACTTACTAGCTGTGTAACCCTGAGCAAATCTCTTAACCTGTCTACTTCAGTTCCCTTAACTGTAAAGATAATAATAGTACTTACCTCAAAGGGTTGTTGTGAAGATTAAAATGAGTTAATATTTGTAATGTACTTAGCACAGTGCCTAACACAGAGTAAATGCTTAATAAATACTTGGGCTGTTCTCTGTGGTCCTGTCCCAGTAAGTGGTGAAAAATAAACATCCAGGGCAGCTAGGTAGTGCAGTGAATAGAGCACTGGCCCTGCAGTCAGGAGGACCTGAGTTTAAATCCAGCCTCAGACACTTGACACACTTACTAGCTGTGTGACCTTGGACAAGTCACTTAACCCCAACTGCCCTGCCTTCAGACACTTGACATACTTACTAGCTGTGTGACTTTGGGCAAGTCACTTAACCCCAATTGCCATGCCTGGGATCCCCCCTCAAAAAAAATGTAAAAAAAAAAAAGAAAAAGAAAAGTAAACATCCATATATGAACTCTGAACAAACCAACAATTCTATAATATTTAATAGTCCTACAAAACGATTGGTAAGCTTAGTAGCATTCAATAAAACAATTCAGTGCCACAAATACTTACTAAGGCCACTGCTAGGTTACAGAAATTTAAAACAAGATACAGCACTAGCACACAAGAAATTTATAAGTAACATATCACAGATTACTGTTTAATCTATAATACATAAATTATATATATATATGTATATGTGGGCATATATACATAAATTATATAGTAGGGTAGAAACATACAAAACACAATTATCAGTCAATTAATAAATAGTAAACTTTTCCAAAGGTATTTAAACATTCAATGATCTCAATGGTTTGTGTTTGGTTACCAAGATAAACTACTGACCATCAATTTGCTAGCCTAATTAATAAACTGATTATTAATTACCTAAAGCTCTGTCTCTCTTGTCATCTGTCTCAGCATTTATTAAGCACCTACTCTATGCCAGGCACTGTGTTAGGAGGTAGGGATACAAAAAAAAAAAAGCAAAAGACAGTTCCTGCCTTGAAGAAACTGACAATCTAATAAGGGTGACATCAGACAAACCAACATAAACAATAAGCCATATACGGGATAAATAGGAAATAATTAACAGAGGGAAGTCATTATAAATACGAGGGATTTGGAAAAGCTTCCCACAGAAGTTGGGGTTTTATTTGGGACTCAAAGGAATCCAGGGAATCCAGAAGGCAAAGAGGAGGAAGGAGAGCATCTTAGGCATGGGGGACAGTCAGATAAAATGCCCAGAGCCAAGAGATAGTGTCCTGTTCATAGAACATCAGAGTGCAGAGTGTGTGCCAGGGAATAAAGTAGAAGACTGAAAAATTGGGGGGAGGGGATAGTTTATGAAGGACTTTGAATGCCAAGCAGAGCATTTTGTATTTGATCCTTGAGGTGACAGGGAGTGACTGAAGTTTATTGAGTAGAAAAGTGACATCATCAGACCTATACTTTAGGAAGATCACTTTGACAGCTCAGTGAAGGGTAGACTGCATGGAGTGAGGGCACGTGGGGCAGAAACACCAACTAGCAGGCTTAATTCAATAATCCCAGCATGAGGTGATGAAGCCCTGCACTGGGGTGGTGGCAGTGTCAGAGAGAAGGGAGCAAATAGGAGGGATCTTAGGAAGGTGAAAGCAATAGGACTCAGCCACAGATTGGATCTAGGGGTGGAGGGAGAGTGAGTCAAAGATGACACTAGGCTGCAATAGGAAGTATGAACAGGTCTTTAAGGGGATGGAGGTGATGAGGACAGACTACTCTTTCTGGAGTTTTTGCAGTGAGGGGGAGGAATGCTATAAAATAGCTTGAGGTGGTAGTAAGATCCAGGGAAGGATTTTTAGGAAAGGACGAGGAAACTGAATGACATAAGCAACTTGCCCAAGGTGACAAAGCTAGTAAGCAGCCTAGAATTTAGGTCTTTCATTGTTTTACAGGGTTCAATGGTTCTGAAGGACTAGCAGGGGTGGGGAACCTGTAGCCTCGAGGACACAAGTGGCCTTTTATGTCCTTGGGTGTGGCCTTTTGACTGAATCCAAGTTTTACAGAACAAATCCTTTTATTAAGGGGATTTGTTCTGTGAAGTTTGGATTCAGTCAAAGGGCTGCACTTGAGGACCTAGAGGGCCACATGTGGCCTTGAGGCTGCAGGTTCCCCACCCCTGGACTAAGTTACAGGAATGATCATTTAGAGCCAAGAGATACCTTGGTAAATACCTGCCGAGATTTATCAGGAATGTCTAGGCAGACAACTGATTGGTTGAATTAGTAAGACTATTTTAAAGGACAGATATTTGTGTGGAGACCAATAAAACCTTTAGAGCATACTTTTACTAGGCTTTCTTTGTTCCCTCAAGGAAAAGAGAAAATTCTTTATTCTCTACTGGCTATTAAAAACAAAACAAAAAAGCATTTTCTCTGGCTTGATCCTGCTTCCTGAACCTACCTCAGATAAAGGAGCCAGGCAGAGGAGCTCATTTGTTGAGTGGTACCTTGGCCCTTTCAAGCCACTAAGACTGATTTTATGCACACATTTATCAAGTGCTAACAGTATACCAGGAATTATACTAAGCATTAGATAAGCATCCCTGTCCTCAAGGAGTTTACATTCTAATGGAGGAATATTTTAATATATGTATTCAGGGATAGGGACTGGGTCTGTGATATCATTGTTATATGGAACTGTCAGATGAGGAAACTCCTAGCAGAGTAGGTGTGCTCCATCTCTGCAATTTATAGACTTGTTTGCTTAGAGACCACTGAGAGGTTAACTCACTTACCCAGGTCACATAGTTAGGATGAAGGATTTGAACCCAAGTCTTCTTGGTTCCAAGGCTAGCTCTCTATAGACTATACTAGGCTGCCTCTCAAATATGTAGAATGTAGGATCAGAGTTAAGATAGGGGTTAAGACACAGGGGATGGGGTTAGGTTATAGAGGATAGGGCAAACCACCAGACTCATGATTTCATTGATATGGGGAACTTCTGAATGAGGAAGCAGGTGGTTTTGGGGAAGAAGGACAACAACAGCTAGGTAAAAAGTTGTATTTGAGCTGAGTCTTGAAGAAACCTGGGATTCTATGAGGCAAAGGTTAGCAAGAAGTACATCCCAGGCATAGAGGAAAGATAAGTTAACAAGTCAAAGCAACAATCACTTATTACATGATTACCATGTGCCAGGCACTGGGCTAAGCCTGTTGAAAGGTATGGAGATGCAAAAAACACATTCAGCTTCTTCATTTTATAAATAAGGTAACTGAGGCCCGGAGAATCAGTGACTTGCCTAAGGTCACAGGGGAATTTAAGTAGCAAAAATTGGATTAGAACTTGGCGGCCTGAAATCTTTCTATGGCAATTTGCTGCCTCTAGGAAGGAGCAGTGACTTCTTCTCAAGCTTCCTTTCCCCAGTCTGGAAAGTCAGAATTCAGTGACACTTCAGCCCCTGCTGCTGCCTCTAGCACACACTATAGCCCGTGCCCATGGCATATCTCTACATCCAGAGGGTGAGCACATACTGCCCAGGTCATCAAGGAGCCCTAACTGTGGTGGCACCTGAACTTAGTGGTGAACTCTCCCTTCTGAAGCTCACTCTTCTCCACTATCCTGATAGTGATACACAGAACAACTATACCTAACCTTTGCCATGAGAACACCTTTGACCTTTGCAGCATTGTCTGTATGTTCCTAAAGCACCTGCCACGGGCCACTGAAAACGTGTTCTACCTCTCTTTGCCATTTTTAGACATTGCACCCATTTCCTCAAGGAATAGCAGTGCTGGCATTGGGTTGCTGGAAGAATACTGGCTTTGGCTTTAGAAGACAGAGATTCGAATTCTGATATATTCATCAAGCTGTGTGATCATGAACCCAAGACTGACTCTCTCTAAGCTTCAACTTACTTATCTTTGAAATGGGAATAAAAATGACACATGTCCTGCTTATATCACAGGGTTGTCATGAGGAAATAACATAAGATAGGGGTGGCTAGGTGGTGCAGTGGATAGAGTGCTGGGCCTGGAGTTAGGATAACTCATCTTTGTGAGTTCAAATCTGGCCTCAGGCGCTAACTAGCTGTGTGACCTTGGGCAATTCACTTAACTTCAGTTTCCTCATCCGTCTAATGGCCTGGAGAAGGAAATGGCAAACCATTCTAGTATCTTTGCCATGAAAACCCCCCAAAAGGGGTCATAAAGAGTCAGACAGGACTGAAAAGCACCTAAACACCAACAAAGAGGAGCTAATGTATTTAGAGTGCTACATAAATACCCCTTATTATTAGTTGTTTTAATTTCCTACTGTATTTATTTCTCTTTTTTCTCTCCTTTTGTCTGCCTTCCTGCCCTCCTCCTCCCCGCCTCCTTCTCTCTTTTAAGAGGAGCTGTGACTAGAAATCAAAATCTGGATTCTGCTCACCCAGAGAATAATAGTTCTATTCTGTTAAAAAAAAATGCAGCAATTGTTGATTTGTTTACTGCAACTCCTAGTCTGCAGGGCTAGCATCAGAGCCCTGGGAACAAAGCAAAAGGTTGGGAAGAGCTTGTGAACACAGCACAGAGCTCCCTTCTCCGTGGGATCTCTCTGCCTTTGTAGCAGCAAAGTAGAGGTTCGAGTTCATGCTGAATACCTGAGAGCACTGGCAAAGCAGAGAAGGCTGTTTTGAAGCTACATCTAAGCTATTAAAAAAAAAAATCTGAACTTAGAGTTAGAGGAGCTAGTCCCTTAGATCGCCTAAATTACTACCTAGCTGTGTGACCTTGGGCAACCAAATGATTAATCAATGAGCCCTTATTGATGCCTGCTTTGTTCCAGGCAATGTGAAAGGCCTGGGAATCTAAAGAAAATGCAAAAAAAAAAAATTAGTCCTTACCCTTATGGAGCTTCTATTCTACTGCAATAGACAACACATCCCTGCAGAAAATCAAGTCATCTTAACCTACTGGACATCAGTTCCTTCCTTTGGAAAAGAAGGGGGTTGGTCTCAGAAATGTAAAACGTGCAACGCTCCTGAGTATAGCCGAACTAAATTAAAATGTAAATGGGGATTTTTTTTTTAAAAAAGTAAAAATACAATAAGAAATACATAATACTACATTTTAAAGCTAAGTCAATATGTGGCCCACAGAGATTCTTATGTATGGGTTAGAGGCCTTATAGCTATTTGAGGTTGACACTGGACCTCTAAGTTCCTTTTCTGTTTTAATTGTTCTGTGTTTCTATGATTTATCCAAGACAATGGACTAGAAACCACAGGATTTAGGGGTCAGCCCTTCTATTGTGAAACAAAGTGCCCATTAGGTGGTGATGGGAATTTTCTTTGCCCTACACATTGCTTGTTCATGAGTGGTGGCATCAATCTTTAAATGGTTCATTCCAGTGGCTGAGCTAGTAGCTGTGACCCCTGGCAAAGATTAATCCCAATATTCAGTCTCTGGAGACCAAGGGAGTGTTTATGCCCTTCCTAGTAAATTGTTGACTAACTCTAAAGACTTAAATGGCTGGATTGACCTATATCCTTTGTAATTCATTGATGGTAGGAGACTGTACCTAATCCTTTAAAATATACTGAATAAAAAGAAATAGTCTTTTGAAAAAAAAGTTTCAGCAACAGAGAAGGAAAGCTTTTCTAGGAGACAGAGACAGAGAATGAGAGGGACCTAAAGAAAGAGAGCATCATTCTACCATAGGATATTAGTTTTTAATGTAATGTTGAGATCCAAATTAGGGCCACCAAGAGTCCATAGAAGGGTTTGAAATGAGGCAATTTTATACAGGATTCAAATATAGATAATTGCATATATATAAATGATATATGTATACATATATTTGTATATGTGTGTATATATGTATGTATGAATGCATGTATGTAAAAGGAAGTCCTAGTGACCAATGTCAAGTAATTTCCCCCTTATTTTCATTCTCCATGCATTTCAATTTCCCTTCCCTTTGAGTATTTACAGGAATCTGAACTATTTAGAGCAGAGTTGGTGGTGATTAATTATCCTGAAGTTTCTAAATAGGTCTCTACTACTAGAGAGACTGAGGGTACTGCCAGCAGGAACATTCTCTGCCTTGCCTTCTCTTTACTTTTTCACCAACCTCAAGTCATGCCGACTCCATTTGGGTGACCAGAGGGGCAAAAGCAGCACAGATTCCCAAATCACTTAGAGGAACCAGGAGTTATCAGCTACACTCCTGATGAGATTGGGGACTACTGAACCTTACTAATTGTCCTTCCACTAAGGACCTATGTGCCTTGACATCTGAAGTGATCCTTTATCCTCCAGACCTCCAGGCACTGCCATCTAACCTGTTGATGTGCTCTAAAGATCCCTGGGCCTTGCCACCCATCCTTTGGCCATCTCTTAAGTATGTTATTTCCCCTCTCCAGTTAGAGAGGGACCATCAGGGAATGCTTTGATTTTTCCATTTGTATTCCCAGAGTTTAGTACAATATTTGACATATAGTAAATCCTCAATCAGTGCTTTTTTAGTCATTCATTCATAATACATATATACATCATTGTTGTAGGCTTAAAATTACTGTGAGGGGAAGGAAGGGAACAAGCATTTATTAAGTACCTACTATTTGCCAGACACTATGCTAAACGCTTTACAAATATTTCATTTGCTCCTCACAACAACCCCGTGAAGTAGATAGTATTATTATCCTTTTTACAGGTGAGAATAGTTTGGTAGACAGAGGTTAAAGTGACTTGCCCAGAGTCACACAGCTAGTAAATGTTTGAGGCCAGATATGAACTTAGGTTTCCCTGATTCCAGGCCCAGGACTCTATCTATGGTGTCATCTAGTTGCCATTTATTATTAGTCATTATGCTATTGGGGTTGCTAGGTGGTACAGTGGATAGAGGACCAGGCCTAGAGTCAGGGAGATTCATCTTCCTGAGTTCAAATCTGGCCTCAGACACTTACTAGCCTTGTGACCCTGGGCAAGTCGCAAGTCACTTAACCCTGGTTGCCTTGGTTTCCTCATCTATGAAATGAGCTGGAGAAAGAAATGGCAAATCATTCCAGTATCTCTGCCAAGGAAACTCCAGACAGGATCATAGAGAGTCAAACATAACTTAAAAATGACTGAACAAATTATGCTATTGTTATTAATATGATAAACTTCTGTAGTTTTAAGTGCCAGAGTGCATCACTGTCATGTCCCATTGATGCAGACTCCTAAGTAGTTTATAGTTAGAAAAGACAATTATGTGCCTACTAAAAGCCATAAGCCCCTAGAAGGGTACGCAGGGAAGGAGGCTGTTGAACGATGAAGCAAGATGAAGAAAGCACAAACATACAGGCAAAGAATGAGAAGAACAGCAAGAGTAGGAGTAAAGTAGCTGACAAAAGCTTATCCTCACTTGCCCCTTCTCCCTTTCTTTCATCAAGGCTCTGGCTCATACCTGTCAATGGCAAGAACAACCCAACACCAGTTACTGACCTAAGTACTTGCCTCTGTCTATTAAAAACAAATGACTATTGAGAGGTTGTTGAACTTCACAGCTGGGGATGATCAAAGGACCATGTGAACCAGGAGCCTTCTTTCATATAATGTTGATACTCCTTCCTCTACTGGCTTTTTGTGTCTTCGCTAAAACTTGCCCCTATAGTTCCCGGTTTATGGAACGGTGTCCAATCTGGGGGTTCCCTGGGAAACAAGGATCTTTGATAAGGGGGCTGTATGTATCTATCTGTAGGTAGAAAGAGGAAAGAGCTGAGCTGGACCCGGTTGGTCCTATTCCAAGAATTTTCTATTATTTTTCATCAGACTAAGTTAATTCAGCTCTTACTGACAGTCTAACTTTGAAGTATGTACTCTATCCCTACTTCATCATCTACTGCATCACAGGAAGGAGTAAGTACTCCTATTTTTGTTGAGAGCCCTTCTGTTATTCCAGTCATCAGGTGTGCAGCCTCTGAATCATCTTCTACTCTTTCTCACTCTCATATACAGCCATCAGTAAATCTTCTTGATTCTACCTCCATAGCATCTCTCACACATTTCCCCTTCTCTCCATTCCCATGGCCACCACCCTCATTCATATCTTCATCACTTCGTCCTGGAGTGTTGCCATGGTGTCCTAATTATCCTCCCAGTCTCAAGTTTCTCCTCTCTCTAATCCCTGTGCCATACAGCTGCCAAAGCGGTCATCCTAAATCATACCATCGACCATACCACTGCCTTGCTTATAAACCTCCCATGGTTCCCTACTGCCTTGAGAAGAAATTACAAACTCTTCGGCTTGGCCTTTAAAGCCCTTCACGAGCAAGGTCCAGCCTACCTTGCCAGACCTTGTTATTACACATTACTCCCCTTTACACTCTTTATAATCCGGCTAAACTCCCCTAATTGTTGTTCATCTTACATCTTACATCTCCTTTCTCTGTGCTATTGTCTGGGCAGCACTGGAAGGCATTCCTTCCTTATCTAGCACTGTTTCTTGGAATCCCTAGTTCTTATCAGAGCCCAACTCAAGTGTTACCTACTACATGAGGTCTTCCTTGATCCAAACCAATTGCTAGTGTCTTCTCTCCAATTACTCTCCCTCTGTGTATTTACATACATATACATATTAGTAAAATACATTTACTTATATGCATTAAATATATACACCAACTAATGTAATATATGTAAATATATTTACTTACATGTGTGTATTGTATATGCATACATGCATATATACCCAAATATATATAATATACAAATATATACATACATACATATATATTTTCCCTCTTACTCATCTGTGTACTCAGTGCTTCCCCTAATAGATTATAAGCTCCTTGAGGGCAGCAACTGTTTCATTTTATTCTGTTTTTCCCCAGTGCCTAGATATAACAGGCAGTTAATAAATTGTTGTTGATCTGTCAAATGATTGACTGATCACCCTTCTATTAGGTAAGATTGTATGGTAACCAGTAGTGATTACTCTTGAACAATCCTAATACAGATCTTTCCCATTATGGAGGATGTAGAGATGATTCTGAGTCCCCTACAGTGGCAGCCCCATTAGAGGGACTTGGCAGGCAAGACTAGCCCCATGTATCCAAGCTTCCAACCCACAAGAGTTCCCAGCTCACTGAGCATAACCAATTATGGCAGGCTCCTCGCAGAAGCCCAGACAGTTCCTTTGCCGTGCTCCGTTTCCCATTGCTTTGGCAGTGGACTGTTGATTTTGCCTGGCCCTTGGATCCTGCTGACTGGTCATTGCCAGTGGCTTTGCTGACACACCTCTGGACACTTGTCTTGTCTCTAGAGCTTTAGGCATCTTAATTTAACATGAGAACAGTGTGTGCATGGGAAGCAGTGTGGCTTAGCAGGTAAACACTGGACATGCAGTCAGGAACACCTGGGTCTGAATCCTGCTTCAGAAATTGTTTTTAACTTTAGATGTCACTTGACATCTCTGATTCTCAGTTTCCCAATCATAAAAATGAGACAGTAACAGTATATATCTCCCAGAGATATTATGAGGATTGAATGAGATAATATTTGGATGTCACTTCGCAAATCTTTAAGCACAAGATAAATTATTTTTGTTGTTATTGTTTTGTTCCCAGAGCTGGCTACCTCACCTGGACCTGGGCCTACAATATTGCATCTTGTAGGTGCCATGCAAGACTTTTAACAAAAAATGTTTTTTTATTGATATCTTTTATTTTTTACATCACCAAAATTTTCCCCTGTATCCCCTACTGTTCTCTTCCTAGGGAGTCATCTCTTATAACATAGAAACTTTTTTAAAAAGGAAAAATTATTTAAAATGGATGAAAACATTAAAAAATATGTTATTATATGCAATGTCCCACACCTGCAAATCTGTCTACCTCTGTAAAGGAGTAGTGGGGGAAGTTGTACACACACAGACACAGACACAGACACAGACACACGCACACACACACACATATATATATATACATATCTATATATATATTTTTTTGGCAAGGCATTTGAGGTTAAGTGACTTGCCCAGGATTACACAGCTAATATGTGTCAAGTATCCAGATTTGAACTCAGATCCTCCTGACTTCAGGGCCGGTGCTCTATCCACTCTGCCACCTAGCTGCCCCTATAACTCTTTTTCAAGGCAAAGTTTATTCTTTGTAATTTTACAACATTCATTTTCAATTTTTTTTCATGGTGGCTTTTTTTTCTTTTTAAATTATTGTAACCATTGTGTATATTGTTTCCTTAGCTCTGCTTACTATACTCTGCATCAGTTCATATAAGTCTTTCCATGATTCCCTGCTTTATCATATTTTTAAATTTCCTGCAGCACAGTAATATTCCATTATATTCATGTACTAAGATCTGCCTAGTCAGTGAGTATCAGCTTTATTTCTAGTTCTTTGCTTCTACAAAAAGTGATGCTATAAATATCACGGTGTACATGGGGCCTTTCTTTTTGTCAATGCCCACCTTGGGCTATGTACCTTTCAGTGAATCCCTATTAAACAGTTTGGGCATTCTGGCTACTTTATTTGTATAATTCAAAATTGCTTTCCAGAGTGGTTGTACCAACTCACAGCTCTATTAACAATGCATCAGGGTGCTTGTCTAACATCGATCATAGAAAACTCTTAGTAGATCTACATGGAAGGTAAAACCAGTTCAAGTGAGGTAAGGGTAAAAGTTGCTAGTTATGACAGCCTCAAGATCTATTGAACCCTCATTTGGGGCATCGATTCTCTTTTTCTAGATATGATGAACTTTTCATCATAATCTCCCCTAATTCATAGGAACATTTGTAAAATATCTTCAAGGTGTCAATCTGTGCTCTATACAAAGCTCTTTGTGCTTTATATGGATCAAATGAGCAATTGTCCTCACGTTAGCATTAACTGAGCTAACTTGACTATATCAGAAATACACATGCTGTCATTGTTTAAAGAATAGAAACCATTTTCCCCAACTGCCTGCCCAAATCCCTGATCATTGATCTAGAAATAATCCACAGAATTTTTTGTGGAAGGAGCAATCTTGTCATTCAAATGATCATGGCAACCCATGTCTGTCTTATTTGTAGATGATGTTAATGCTCACAGAGACATAGAATATGTTAATGATTCACAAAGAACACTTAGTGGGCCCTCTTAGTTTTACTTCCTCTTGGGGTAAATATTATTGTACCGATGCTTCATTTGCTAAATAAAGTGTCAATACTTAACACGGCCCTGTTTCAGGTCCTTATAACCATTCTGAAAGAAAACTATTTCTTTACTACTCCGAGTCTTGGGTCAGACCACTGGGTGGAGGTATGCTGATTTCTGCAAAATGATACCTCATATCATAGGAAAATAGTTACATTTCTCCAACCCATCCTGTATTCCATGGCTGCCTCTCTGTAGATGCTCTCTTGTAAATAGCAGCTGCAAAGGAAGGCTTATGTTGCCAGGGTACACTGTGCTGCTAGGCACTCCTTCTCAGTAGCTCACTGTATCCAGAGCCAGATAAGCTGAATAGAAATTCACTGCCATGTTGGAAGGTCTCAGATAATAAGAACTGCTCTTCTATTTCGAGAAAGGAAAAAAAGATAGCTAGCATTTATATAATGCTTAAAGGCTTACGAAGTGTTTTACTTATATTATCTTGTTGGGTCCTCACAATAACCCCAGCAAGGTGCTATTATTATCCTCATTTTGGATGGAAACTGAGGCTGAGAGAGATTAAGGACTTGCCTAGGGTCATATAGCTAATAAATGTCTGAGGCTGAGTTAGAACCAAAGTTTTCCTGAATCCAAGTCTAGTAATCTATCATTTGTGCCACCAAGCCATCTTAGGAGTATTTTCTCATCCTTTGCCATGACTACATGATATTCAGCACCCAGAATATTTCCTGGGTCACTGATTTCCTGCTGACCTCAAATGTATCATTTTATGTTAAGTGTAGGGAGTCAAATGGCAAGTTACCTGCATATCTGTCTGAGAGTGGTCTGTCCATTTATTCATTCAATAAGCTTGTATTAATACCTATTATGTGTCAGGGACTGTTGGTTGGTTGACAAAAGACATCAATATGTTGGGGTCAAGGTACAGTGTATATGACTGTGGCTGATCAGATCAATATGAGCTTGGAAGACTTTACCACAGGTTGGGCACAAATAGTTCACATAAACATTTGGGGTAGAGATGGCTCTAAATTTGCAGATCTCATATTTCTTTTGAGCTACTGTTTTGGTCATAGAGCATAGTGCTGTAATAACAATTTAGATTCAAAGATCTTTCCCACCCATTAATAGGCCATGTGACCTGTTTACATCACAGAAAGCCCAAGTCACATGTAGTGGGAGGAGCTTGGTGACAGGAAAAGGAAAGTTTGTCACAGGAAATATGGAGAGAGCAGTTAGAACTGAGGGAGAGAGCAGACAGGTGCTGGCTGTGCTGTGAGTGATTGTTGGTGGCAAGGCCCCAGCAGGGGGCGGGAAGGTTATGGGATAGCTTGGCTCCCTGCTGTAATGTCATATTTTAGATTCTTTATTGTTATTACAAAGAGGACTTACTGGTTCTGGAATGTGTTTGCTGCTTGGATGGGTCAGGCTTATTGGTTTTGGGACCTGGTTATTTGGTGTCTGAATAAATGGTTCACTTCTTCTACCTTCTATATGGAGAATCTCTTATATTTTGTGATACAGAACTACATAGGCATAATTACAATTATTGTCTATATTGTGATTATTGCCTTGCTAATATAAGTGCCTCTTCGATGTGAGCACACCATGCTGGCTGTCCTGTGCCAATGTCTCCCATGTCTCACAATCAATTCCAAAGTTTGTCAGAGAGACCTTGAGAGTGTCAGGTATTGTGCTAGGGACAGAAAAAAAAAACCCACAAACAAAAAACACAAATTCCCTACCTTCAAGGGAGGAGAGAAGGGAGAACACAACATGTGTAGGTTCAATGAATACAAAATATTTGTAAATTAGATGAAAAGTAATTTTCTTTGGAAGAGTAGCTGTGGAACCAAGGTAAGCTTCCTGTAGGAGGTGGCATTTGAATTGAGCTTTGAAGGTAGCTGGGAATTCTATGAGGCAGGGTGAGGAAGGAGTGCATTCTAGGCATGGAGGGCAGTAGCATCTGCTGTGGCACAAAGATGAAGGATGGACTGTCATGTATGGGAAGAGCAGGCAGTACACTACTGCTGGAATGTAGCATGTATGAAGCATATAACATGTGTGATAAGCCTACAAAGGTAGTCTAGAGCCAGAATGTAAAGGACGTGAAAAACCAAGCCAGTCCTGGCTGGTTTCTGTTCTAGTGGAGTTCTTTTACTTCTAGGAAAATGATCCTGAGGGGGCTGGACTAGACCTAGTCAGGGGTGGAGGACCTGCAACCTCGAGGTCACATGTGGCCCCCATGGTCCTCAAGTGCAGCCCTTTGATTCCAAACTTCACAGAATGTCAAAGGGCTACACTTGAGGACAACATGTGGCCTTGAGGTCACAGGTTCCCCACCCCTGTGTCATTCCTAGGCCAGTTCTGGAGATCCCAGATCTCTTTTGGGTCAGATCTGGCGTAATTCTCAAGTATACACCATGGAATCAAACACCAGAATACCCTTACACAGATCCATACCTCCCAGGGCTGTTCCTGATAGAACCTAACCTCCATAGACTTGGTTTGGGATCTTCTAACCCCATGATGGGCTAGATGAATAAGTAATTATTTCAGCTTTCTACATTTGGCTCTGTTATAATGGACTGATACAGCAGGAAGGGCCCAGAGCTTCCAAGGCAAAGGTTTGATTAAAAAATACCCATGTAGTTAAGGTTTGGAGGGACTAAAAGTTTGTAAATTATGCATTCCATGGCTTTATTCTAATCACTCACTGAAAGTTTTTGGAACTTACTAAGTATTAGAAATTGCATGTACTTCTTGGTATTTAAAGATGGCTTTTCCTCAGATATGCTAGATTTCTTACACACTGCTCTGCATGTAGAAAGGACATAGAAATGATGTGGCACTGAGTTTTTGAGTTGCCAAAGCTTTCAGCAAGAGATAATTCATTGACATAACAACTGGATAAAACAAATAAACAAACCCCAAACTCTCTTTTTTTTTCTTGATTCCTGGCTCTGTCACTCATTAGCTATGGTTAAGTCAAATAATCCTCTCTGAGCCTCAGTCTCCTCAAGGCAGCATGGTATAGGGTATAGAAAGCTATACTTGGAGTGGGATGATTCAGGTTCAAGTCCAACCTCAGAGGAAAGTCAAGCTGTACATGTACAGGTAAATGGATGATCCTTTCTCATTTCCGTTTTTCTTATAAGAATGCTCATTTTATTTGGTGTTTATTAAGTTCAGAATAAAAAAAATAAGAAAAACCCCTGCAAATTTCTCCTCAAAAATGTACTAGCTGAGTGAGCTTGGGTAAGCCATTTAGTGGCAACTAAGTGGTGTAGGGATAGGGACTGAGTCAGGAAGATCTGAATTCAAGTCTAGCGTCAGACACTTAGGTGATCCTGAGCAAGTGACTTAATCTCCATCTGCCTTAGTTTCCTGAACTGCAAAATGTAGATAACAGTAGCAGCTACCTCCCATGGTTGTTGTGAGGATCAAATGAGATAATATTGATAAAGCACTTAGCATAATGCCTGGCACATAGTAGCTGCTTAATATGTCCTTCCTTCCTTCATTCTGTTAGAAATATGCTTGACACTGAAATTCAGGTATCAAAAGCAATTTATTATAATTGAGGAATTCAAAGGAATTGGTAAACATTCCTGGCCAGGAGCAGACTCCACCTTTCTTTAGGAAAGGGGAGTGGAGTGTACAGGAGTGAGACCAACTTATTCTGTTAGACTGACATAGATTGATGCACCATCAGCTCAGTACCTCCCTTCAGAGAAGGGATTGGTCTGCTCCCTTCTAGGTCACAATCTTCCCTATATGCCCCCAAATGAAACTCCTTGATATGTTCCCCCCTCCTCGTCATACATCCCATGTTCAAAAATGGCGGAAAACTCCTCCCTGTGGGTGTGTGAGGTAATATTCAATTAGCCAATTAAGCATGCGTGGTAGCCATTTGACCCAGTTTTCTCTTCAACCCTGACCATTATCCGGCCAGTTTAGACCAGTCTTCATAACATCCTGAAACTGTGGTTTCTGCAAAACCACAAATTCTATTCCCATTGGCTGAGGACCCTCATCCTGGTTAATTTTTCCTCCTTCTTTGTTCAGGCCGATACTTCATTAATCATTCTGTGGAACTTACTCAACTCCTCTGTGGAAACCTAACTTTCCCTAACTTTTACCCATCTCTCACCCTTCCTTCCCTCCTTTCCTCCCTCCTTCCTTCCTTCCTTCCATGACCTGTAATATTTCTTCCAATTTTAAATCTATGACCCTATGATACTCATCAAACAAATGGAGATAATACATATATCTCATAGTGGTGTTGTAAATTGTAAATTATTTTTATATATAGTATATATGCATGTGTGTATATGCATATACACACATGCATAGATGTGTATATGTATCCATATATAAGGGAGAGGATGATGAGGTTGGATGAAAAGTAGTCTGGCACCTCCCCTTGGTTACATTCTTCCATCCTCTATCCTGAAGTAACACTCAAAAACACTAGATTAGACACATTTTTAAAAAAATGTCTTCATTCCCAAGTCCACCTGGAGCAGTACTTTCCTTTCCTTTCCTGGTCTTTTTTCTAATTGCTAGTGTTAGTATGAAATGAAGGCTGCTTTTATCTTCAATTCTATTTGGGTAGTCAGTGGTTTAAGTTAACTAAATTCTCAAAAATACTGGCACTTATCATCTCTTGGTCTAAAACCTTTTCCCTTATCCTCAACCAATTACTCTAGCATTTTTTCTGCTCTTCCCCCACCTCTACCGAAAGCAACATCCCAGCAAAAAACATGACCATCTTGTCCCTTCTCCCTTCTTTCACTCCCACACAACTTAAAACTTTCTGCCACCCATCAAATAAACAGCTTCTTTTTTCTCTTCATTCCAATTTCTTGCTGGATTGTATTTTTAAGAGAAGAGTGTCTATTGACAGCATGATAGAATGGTAAGAAAACTGGTTGGGGGAGTCAGAGGACCTGGGTACTAATACTGCCTCTGTCACTTCATTACCTGTGTGATCTTAGGTAAGTCAGTTGACCTATCTTGGACTTGTTTTCCACATCTGTAAAATATGGGGACAGAGCTAGATGACCTCTTTGGCTCCTACTCACTCTAAATCTGGGATTTTATGACACTAGGTTAGTTCTCTTATGGTGTACACATTACTGCAGTGTGTTAGGACCAATGTTTTCCTTGACTCAGCTTCGCTAACTTCCCTGACTTCCCCCCTGCAGGAAACCTGATTGTCCTCAGTTTCCCTGCTGCAAGCTCCTGGCCTAGCCTGTGTAGTTGGGGCCCCTCAGACTCGGTGAGTGCCTGAGACCATTCGAGAGGCCAAACCCTAATCACATACTGACCAGATAAGTTTCTAGTTGGAGATGAAGTGGGGCCTTGTCTGGAGAAACTACTGTGTTTGGGCAAAGTAAACATCTTTTGTTCCATGACTCACTAGGGCTTTATTTCATCTCAACATCACACGTGAGCTAAGAGGGCACTGGGATTAAAGCTAGGCCTATGACAGTGGATATTAAAATACCTGTTGAATGATGACGATATTTGTTCTGTAATATTTTTTCATTATGTGATTTCATGTGGATGACATACTCTTTAATGGTCTTTTTCCTTATAAAATTCCAAATCACACTCTAATTATAAATCAGAACAGTTCATGAAATTGCATCATTAATATTCTTAGATACATTAAATATTAATATTCTTAGATACATACTATTCTAGTAATATCTTACTCTCTAATTGCACATAATTCCATTAATAAGAAATTTTATTGGTATAATTATTGAATTATTGTTGCTTCCATTTTGGTCCCAGAATTTCCTTAATTAAAACTCTGCAAGTCAGATATGGTACCTATAGACATATATGCTTGTCTCAGGGTGTATCAGTCATATATAGGTCCTACCCTCAAGTTATTTAACTTCTCAATGTCGCAGGAAAATTTCTAAGATTTATGTTTTTGTTTTTATTTTTCATTGGTGCAGGGAATTCCTGATAAGGCAACTTCCTCTATGAATGCAGACCAGTTTACTCTGAAATTTAGTCCTGGAAAGTTGTGTAGGCCCCTGAGAAGTTGATTGACTTGGAGATAGAATTTGGAATCTAAAACTTAAAAAAAACCCCAATAACAAATGTTAAAAATTGTTTTAAAGGTAATTGGGGAAAAATAAAATATTTTTTAAAAGACTATAAATTACAGAGAAATTGAATCAGTTGAGGGATTTTGCACTTGGATAAAATGACCCATATGTTGATAAAATCATAGGTCTGGATGACCAGAACTAGGGAAAAAAAAAGTTTTTATCTATACACACATGTGCTTATACATGTATCATGACTGATATTCCCCTGTGATTAACAAGTTCTGTGCTTGTGTTAATCCATAAAAAGTCTATTAAAAGAAATCATTCTAACAATTAGATCTGGGAATCCTTATCCTTATAGGATCAGCATAAAAATGCTTTATCAGACCTAACATAAAGGAAGTACCATTCTGAAGGTCTAGATCTCCACTGAAGACATCAGTTATCAGCTAAACAAACAGCCATTAATGACTGAGCACAGAAATTTAATAATGAATTTCCCAGTCTCTTACTGATGGGCATTAGGTGGGTCAAAAATTTCAGTCTTGTCTTTAATATTTAAGAGATAATTCATCATATTAATGCAAAATATTGGTTCTCTTTTTATGATTATCCGTATGGGGTTATCTTCACTTGTTATATTTATTTAAAGACTATTCATAAAATGCCTTTGTTATATGTTCAGTTTGGCTATTCTTCAACCAAGGAAATCTTCCATACCTTTTTGGCTACTAAACACAGAGCCCAGAAGTAGGACATCATTCCTGGATGACTGCCACTAATTGGCATATAATTTGATTTTTCCAAGAAAGATGAAATTTGGTTATATTTGTGCAATGAGAGACCTCATTGCAGAATGGATTGAGCCAGCCCAGGAGCTAAGAAGACCTGCATTCAAATCTCACCTCTGACACACACTGCCTGTGTGATCCTAGGCACATCACATAACATCTCAATGCACTCAGTCAAAAGGCTGCACCTGAGGACCTAGAAGTCCATGTGCAGCCTCGAGGCCACAAGTTCCTCACCCCTGTTCCTAGCTCCTTCTTGAAGTACACTCTCCTTTCCGTGTGCCAACAGTCCAACTTTGAGACTTTTCTGCCTTCCTATGACCTTTTCTTTGCAACCGCCAACTACCAACCTGGTGATTCTGCTACCAACCTGGTATAAGTTTCTAAGAGTATAAGTTTCTGGGAAGGTGACAATCTCTGTTGGTAAAGGAAATTTCCTCACCGAAGAATTCCCTAGACCAGTTGAAATCACAAATCTAGTCCCTCTTTCTGGCAATATGGGCTCCTACTAGGAGAGATTTCTCTTGTCCTGTTGATGAGTACTTTCTAAAACTTTTTTCTCTTCCCATTTCTCAAACATAACGCTCCAAACAATAGATGATAGATCAAGTGTTGTTGAATGAATAAAAAAATAAAAGAATGGCTCCAAATTACGAACACTTTCACTTATAAGTCTCAACTCCCCCCAAAGTTTCCCTGGCCCATCTTTCCCTCCTTCCCCATCTCCCCCAGGGCTGACATTCCCTATGTCATTCCTTATCTGTGGCTCCTGTTCCAATATTCTTCTTTCTTCAATTAATTAATTAATTAATTTAAACATTCCTTTTTAAAAATTTCGAGTTACGAATTCTCTCTCTCCCTTCAGTCCCTCTTCCACCCGTGGAGAAGGAAAGCAATGTGATATCAATTATATCTGTGAAGTCATTGCAAAAACATATTTCCATATTAGTCATGTTGCCAAAGAAAAAGTAAAATAACCAACCTTGTTTTATTTTCTCCTCCTCTTCCTCTTTTACCTCCCTCTACAAACTCTATACCAGCTCTATTCCTGCAGCTTTTCCTCCATTTTCCTTGGTACAAGATTGTCCCTTAGTGTTGGAGAACTAGGATTAACGGGAACTCTACAAATTGCCCACCCAAAGCAATTCACCAGGTTGGTAGCAGAATCACCAGGTTGGTAGTTGGAGGTTGCAAAGAAAAGGTCATAGGAAGGCAGAAAAGTCTCGAAGTTGGACTGTTGGCACACGGAAAGGAGAGTGTACTTCAAGAAGGAGCTAGGAACAGGGGTGAGGAACTTGTGGCCTCGAGGCTGCACATGGACTTCTAGGTCCTCAGGTGCAGCTTTTTGACTGAGTCCAAGTTTTGCAGAACAAATCTTTTTATTAAGGGGATTTGTTCTATGAAGTCTGGATTTATTCAAAGGGCCATTCTTGAGACCTTGAGGTCGAAGGTTCCCCACCCCTGACAGGAGGAAGAAAAAGAGGAGGAAAGGACAAGAGAGAAGTAGGCATCCTACAAAGACTTTTGGAACAAGGAGATAATCCCTCCATCCTCCCCTCCCTCCCACCAGCTCCTCTCATTTTTTTGACTTTGTTAAAATTCCTGAATCTGCAGAGAAATCTATTTATTCCCTCTGAAATTACTTTCCATTTATACTGGATAGATCTGCTATGTACACTTCATTTTCTCTCCTCCATTAGAATGGGAACTCCTTGGAAGGAGGAGCAATGTCTTGGCATCTCTTTGTATCACCAGCACTTAGCACACTGTCTCACGATGCCTGGCACATAGTAAGCATTTAAGAAATATTTGTTGGCTGTCTAATTAGAAATAAAAGACTGAATTTGCAAATACCCTGGGAGGAATAACTCATCAGTGTGAATAGGTTTCAGTAAAAGTGTAAAATGCTTGTTCTCATCAATGCCTTTTCTCATTTGATGAGATGGGGGGGGGGCAGAAAAAGCAGGAAAGCATTGCAGGGAGCGGGGTGCATGAACTGAGAGAGCCAATAGGTGAGGGAGGAGACATCAAAGAGAAACTTGGCCAAGTTCGCAAATTTCCTTTTGGGCAGTCCTGTTTATCTTCATCTGTCCCCAGACAAATTCATCAACAGGCTGACCTTATTGGGAACTGTCTGGTAAGGCATTTTTTATTACTGATCTGTTTGCTCTTAGCCTAGTGAAGAAACTCAAAGTTTTTCTCTAATTAATATTTATTGTTAGTTGAGAATTCTCAGCAGACTGAAATCCCTACCTGACTAGGTTACATTTCAAGCTAGCCAGTACAAGTCAAGCATAAACCATGACAGATGAAGTACTCATCAGTTATCATTCACAGCAAATACCTTAACATTGCTAGGGGAAAATAAATTTTTTTTTCCACTTACCCCTTTGATGTAATCCATGGTTTGCTTAAAAAAAATTCAAGCTGATGCTATGGGAAATGGTCTGGGCTTTGGGTTTTCTTATTGATCTCTAATTAAAAGTACAGAAATTAATTTTTCTCCAAGTACTACAGGGTGAGCACTAGAATATTAGAAGAGCTGTAGCTAGGAATTTTTGTATATCCAACAAGTACCACAAACCAGATCTGGATAAGAAACAGGAAAGCTGGTGAAGGGTAGAGTAACGGGAAAGATTCTAAGATATAAAACAACTCCTGAAGAGGCCTGCATCAGGAAAAGGAGAGCCTCCTTCTCCTCCTCCACTTTTCAGCTTCCTGTTATGTGTTGTCTTCCCCCATTAGATTGGAAGCTCCTTGAGGGCAGCAACTATCTTTATTTTATTTTATTTATATCACCAGTGCTTGGCACAGTGCATGGTGCATAGTAGCTGCTTAAGAAATATTTATTGACTAAATGACTGAGTGTGGTTGTACCAGGTCAGTGAGATGATGCATGTAATGTACGTGTGTACGTTTATCCTTTGGTGTATGGATTGGACTAGATGGACGCTGAGGTCTCTTCCAGGTCTCCAGTTCTCTGATTCTGTGAGTGTAGGACATCAAGCACTTTCCAAACTTCACAAATTTTACAAACCTCCAAGTTTTTATTCCATAAAAGGAGAAACCAAATTTAAACTTTCAAATAAATATATAAAGTTGGAAAAAAAATTCCCTCTTTTAACTCTAAGTTCTTAATATGAAGAAGAAAGGAAATTATTTAAAAACATTTTTTCTAGAAATCAGAGGCAGCTAAGAAATGTTTAAGAATGTCAGTGTCAGAACTGAAACCCATGGATATACCATGTAGATGATGTAGGAGATGACAACACAAAATAATTCTCTGAAAATGCTACCACATTGTGCCTTTACTCCATGGGAAAAAGAAAAAGAAATACATTTTTAAAACCATGTGCAGAAATTATATATTGTCCTCAGATGCCCTGCGAGATGAAGTTGGATAACGGCAATGTTTACTCCCTCTGCTAAAAACTGAAAGGTTTGAAAGTTAAGACTTACTGGTCCTTCCTTACTTTGTAGCCAGGCTTGGATACCACAACCTGGGCAGCAGGATGATTTAGCACTGAAAAATCACAGCTTCTGCTGCCAGCTGCTGGGCATGAAGCTGAGAATCTTAATCTTCCTGATGGCAGGACAAGACAAATGCTTTCCTGACCTGGAAGTGGCCCGGCAGGGTACATGCAGAGTTTGGGTGTTTGGGAAGGACCCAGGGAAAAGCTGGAGTCAGAGGGCCAGCAAAATTTGTTTCAGCAATTAGCCTCAGAAAGAAGAAAAGATGAGAATGGCTGCCTTGAAAAGCAGAGTGCGAAGTACACATGTCAGATAAGAAAATGGAAAAAGAGTCAAAATATCACATAACCTAGGGGACCGGACCGTTCCTGGGTTTGAAACACAGATTGCAGACACACACAATCTAAGTCTTCTTCATATGAAATTTATTTGGAAGATGTGTTTTTTGGCTTCAAAGGAATACCCATGATAACTTTGGGGACAGTCTGTGCATTATTCTATTGTGACTGGTGATAGACTATTTTTATTCCCTCTGCTAATAACAGAAAGGTTTGAAGGTTAAGGCTTACTGGTCCTTCCTTACATTATAACCAGGCTTGGATATCTGTGGGATTCAGAGTAGTGACTAGCCATAAGATCACCTGGAGTAATTTTTTGGGGTGGGGAGGTTGTGGTGAAGGGCACAATCTGGTCATAGGCTGGATAGAGGTCATTAGCTATCCCCCAAAGAGTCAAAGGGAACTGAGGAAATATGGAATTACCACTTCAGTGGGGGAAAAGTAGCCCCTCCTCTCATAATAGTGCCTGGGGGGAAGTCCCATGGGCGCTGGGTAGTTATTGCTCTGATATAATTTTAGTTATATAGGCAGGTAGGGTGGAACATAAGTTGAATAACCTTTGGCAGGCCTGGGGAACCTGCTGCCTCCAGGCGACATGTGGCCCTCTAGGTCCTCAAGTGCGGCCCTTTGAATCCATACTTCACAGAACAAATCTTGACTGAATTCCAAACTTCACAGAATGACTTGGATTTATTTGTTCTGGGAAGTCTAGATTCAGTCAAATGGCCACACTTGAGGACCTAGAGGGCCACATGGGATCTCAAGGCTGCAGGGTCCCCACCCCTTTTAGTCTTCACTTTCCTAATCACTGAAACAAGAGTGTTTGTTTGCAGCAGATGATCATAGATTTAGAATTAGAAAGGATCTCATTGACTACAACTCTTTTTTCCTAAACATAGGGAAATCGAAGCCCAGAGAGTTAAAGTGACTTACTTGCCTTGAATTACTAAAGCTAGTAAACTTTTGAAGTAAATTTTGAACTTGGGTCTTCCTTATTCTACACCCAGCCCTCTATTTTTTGCATCACTAAATTACCTCAAAATCTTCTGGATCCTTAGATTTAGCTCTAAATTCTATGACCATACTGTAACGAGGGGTCCTATCCCACAGGAGAATCTAAGGGGTATCCTACCACGAATTCTGGTTCTTCTAAGTAAGTGATTGAAAAGCACACTTGACACTTCTATGCCCTCTTCAGGGATCAAGTTATAATTAAACCCAAGAAAACTCTCTGACAGCTGTAGCCAGCAGGTTTGGACCTTGGTATTTGCTCCTGCAAAAGCTGACAGCCATCTCTGATGTTGAGGTGCCACATGCACAACTAGTTAGGATAATTATGAAATGTTTGTTCTGTCTGCCATTTATTTTGTTTGGCAAGAAAAAAAAGAGCCTGCCAGGAAAACAGCCTGGTTTCAGCTACAGAGTCAAGCATTTGCTTACAAAACACACAGACACCTACTTTTTTTTTTCCTAGTGAGAATGCCAGTTCCAAAGGTTAGCTTGATATTGTGCCAACAAATAAGGAACCATAAATAAGTGGTTGACAAAGGGTAAACAAGAATGGGTTAGGATTTCAGGGAGGCATCTGGTGGGATGCCAGCACAGAGCTCAGATTTAACAGCTTCATTAAAGGGAATGTGTTAAAATGCTCATTAACTAAATTTACAAATGATATCCAATTGGGAGGTGTTGCAAACAGCAGGGAAGAGAGAAGGATAAAAAAGATACCCTCCAGGGACTAGAGACTAAAAATAAAAGCAGGAAATAAAATGAGATTCAACTCAGAAAACAGAGGCTAATTGACCTAAGGAAAACAAATTTTAAATGTGGAGGTTCAAAGAGAGCATTAGTTTAGAATTACTGCTGACTGAAGCTAGTTATAATTCAGTAGCAGTCTCTAATGAATGCCATTAGATGGCATTGTGGAAAAGGCGAAGGATTGGTGCTGGTGAGTGGTAGTTGTGGGAGGAGGAGAGGGGTGTTGTTGCTAGTCTCTTGCCTATAGCCCCATGGAAAGTGCTGGGAACCATAGCCAAACAAACAGATTGGGATTACAGGACAAAGGTATCCGTGCTAACTGTAAAACAAATTATTTCAAGTAATAATTGGTATTCTTAATAATTATTTATTTTGGGATGTTTACCCTAGAAAATCTAGTTTAGTCTGGTTAAAAAAAAGGATAATTTAAGAAATAGTCCATAGCAGCTAGGTGGTGCAGTGGATAGAGTGCCAGGCCTGGAGTCAGGAAGACACAACTTCCTGAGTTCAAATTTGACCTCAGACACTATCTGTGAGAGCCTAGGCAAATCACTCAACTTTTTTTGTCTCAGTTTACTCAACTGCAAAATAATCTGGAGAAGGAAATGGCAAGCCACCCTTGTGTCTTTGCCAAGAAAACCCCAAATGGGGTCACAAAGAGTTGGACACGACTGAAAAGTGACTGAGCAACAAGAAACTCTTATATTTTAAGTATAAAGTGACCTAATTCTTAAGATATTCCCATTTGGGATAGTCCATAAATGTTCTGGATAACTAATAGAGAGGGAAAATCTGACTTTTATTCCCCTACCCAGAGAGTTATCCCCTGTAACAAAGAAAAAAAGAAAGCAGAAAAAAAGTTCAGCAAACTTAATTGACCCCACTACTGAATCTGACAGTGTATATAGTGTTTTCACACCTATAGTTCTCCACTTCTGCAAAAAAGAAGAATGGGCCACTCTCCTAACTGATGCTGTCTTCCTTCTTGGCAGTTCCTAGCATATTGGAATCAAACTTCCTCCCTGTCAGCAACTCAGCACACAGAACAAGGCCAAAAGATATGATTTAGCACAGAGTCTGGCACATGGTAGGCACTTAATAAATGTTTATTGATTGATTGGGACAGGCTTTTGAATATTCCTTCACTTCTGTCCCCATTACCACCACCACCATATACCCTCCTTGGGGGTTGGAGGTGGAAGTAGGAGAATAATGGGGAATGAGACTGAGATGCTGAAGATTTGCACTTACAAATCTGAATGAAATCTTTCTGTAATGGATGATTATGGTGCTATAATAAATGATGAATATGATGAATACAGAAAAGTATGAGAAGACTTATATGAAACGATGCAGAGTAGAGTAAGCGGAACCAAAAAAATCCTATATACAATGGCAACAACAATGGAAATGGAAGAATAACCATAAAATGGCAAACAAATGAAAAGCACTCAAAAATGAAATTACAAAGAACAAATGTGGCCCAAAAGAAGAGACACGAGAAAATACCTCTTCCTTTACGAGTGGAGAGAGGTAGGGGCTTTGGGTGTGGAATATTTCATAGACTGTCCAGTTTTTTCAATAAATTGATTGATTTTACTGGTTTTCTCACCCTCTTTTTTCTTAAGGAACATTCTTTGCTATATTGGATGACTTTCTGGGAAGGAGAGAGATAAGGGGGAAATCTAGGTGAGGTAAAAACAAAATATATCAATAAAATTTATTTAAAAAAGAGAATCTGACTTTTGGAAGAGGTATAGCAGAAAGAGTAGTGCAAGATTGAATTCAGAGGACCTAGATTTGAATTGCAGTTCTGGTACTTACTACCTTTGTGACCTAGGCCACCTCACTTGACCTCTCTGGGCCTCAGTCCCCTTTGTGTAAAAGAAGGTTGGACTGGTTGACCCTTGAGGTCCTGTCCAATTATAAATCTATGATCCTTTCCCTATACCAAGGCAGACTCTTGCAATAACAGCAAAGAAAGCCACTGGTTTACCAACCTTGAAGTCAAGATCTGCTGCTGCCAGGTCAGGATTTTGTGGTAGTTTCAAGATGGTGTACCAAAATCAAGCATTGAGTAGGTAGTATAGAGGAAAGCCCAGTGGATAGGAGAAACCTAGGTTCTAGTCCTGTATCTACCATTAAAGAGTGTGAACTTAGGAAAGTTACTTCACCTCTCTAACCGTCTATTTCCTCTTCTATGAAATGAGCAGGTTAGGTTGGGTTAGTAATGGAAATCCTGTGTAATTAGGCTAAATCTAAGATATCTGCTCATTCATACAAGTAATCAAAATGTCAAGTGTTCTGCCTACTTGGGACATCATATCATCTTAATTATACATAATGTGTGTATATGGCTTATTACAAGTTTTTATCCTTCACATACTCTACAGATCAGTCAAACTGGCCTACTTGTTTATTCGCCCATACTTCATTTCATCTCTTGACTCCATCTTTGCATAGGCTTTTCCTTATGCCTAGGATGCACCTTCTCCTCACCTATGCCTCTTAGAATGCCTTGCTTCCTTAAAAGCTTAGCTTGGTCACCACCAAAGGTCCTTTCTCATTCATCAGCTTTTAGTGCCACCCCCCATACCTTGCCTTTGATTTATTTTGTGTATTTCTACACCAAACCTTGTGTATATTTATGTAGGTGTATGTGCTAACCTGTCCTTTATTGGTTTCAAAGAAGAGTGAGGTTCACCTGATGCCTGCACCCTTTGTTTCCTTCTCCATGCTTGCATACTTTTCTCAACATCCCAATTATGATAAATAACAAGATTAACTCCTTTCTGCCTCAAAAAGAGAATGGATAGTTCAGCACAGACTATCACCATTAGCAGGAAAAACAGCTCAAAGAGGTTATTTAAATACCAGGTCCCAGGGTCTACAAAGGGTCTTACACTACCATTACCACTATCTTTTATGGTGGCTCTAAACCTTCCACTTTCTCCTAGGAAGATCCCAAGCCCTCAAAAACTCTGCCTTTTAAAAATCAATCTTTAAATGCTTGGAATGAAAATCCCCTATAAAAATTATTGCAACTATTCCTACCCCTTGCCAAAAGTTCTTGAGTTTTCTATTGCCCTTCCTGAGTCAGAACACAGTCACTGTTGGGGATTCAAGACTTTCATTTCCTCTGGGGAACAACAGTATCTCCTGTGTATAAAGGCATCTTTTAACTGGTTTCTGGATCTGGAACAGTCTTGTCTTCCTTATGTAAGGAAAACGCCACCATTTCAGGAACACCCCTGGATTGCCCCATTTTGTCTGATCATGAGGTAGAAGTAAGCAGTTCCAATCAACTTTTCCATATGAAGATACTGCCTCTTTCTTTCTTTCTTTCTTTCTTCTTTCTTTCTTTCTTTCTTTCTTTCTTCTTCCTTCTTTCTTTCTTTCTTTCTTTCTTTCTTTCTTTCCTTCTTTCCTTCCTTACTTCCTTCCTTCCTTCCTTCCTTCCTTCCTTCCTTCCTTCCTTCCTTCCTTCCTTCCTTACTTCCTTCCTTCCTTCCTTCCTTTTCTTCTCTCTCTCTCTCTCTCTCTCTCTCTCTCTCTCTCTCACACACACACACACACACACACAGATTTTTGATTAAAATGGGACAATTCTTGATCCCTTCCATTTCTAGCCTGATTATGCAACCTTATGATATGTTTACTACTCCCTAGTAGCATCTTTTATGGACATATGCACACACTCACATGCATACCATTCACAGTGTCCCTGTCTACATTCCATTTGGCACGTGCCCCCTGGAATGAAGGCATGTGGCAAGAGTCCAGGGGGGGCCACAGGACCAGCTGCTCCTGCTACCCCAGATGCTTCCAGGGCAGCCTGCCACAGTTGGCAATGGAGGGCAGGGGGGAGAGAGGAGAGTAAGTCACCAAATACTTCATCTGTCTTAGATCTTTTGTTTTTTTAAAGGTCCAGGCCATCTTAGTCTGCTTTGACTGTGAGAGAATAGGGAAGATATAAATCTTTAGTGTGGCATTTGTAGGGTGGAACATAGATAACATTTCCCTCCAAGGTTAGTTGTAAGTAAAACTGGGAAGTCCTGTGTTTTGAATATATCCTCTTCTGTTTCAGTCCACTTTCTTGAGATATTCATTGTCCTCTTGCTGCCCTCCTGAGGTTCATGGTATCTCATTTAGTGCACTATATCTTATTTGTCAGGCTGCCGTTCTCTGGGCTCTTCTTAGTTTCTATCCCCGATTCCCCTTCCTCTATCCTTGTCTACTAACTACGTGTTCTGGGTTCTATTCCCTCGGGACCCTACTCTTTGGTAGGTGACAGATAACTTGATGAATGAATCCATGTAAAGGTTCTATGGTGTTTAATAGATTAATATGTCCCTCCTAGATAACATAACATAAACAGTTTTTTGAGGTGAGGCAATCAGGGTTAAGTGACTTGCCCAAGGTCACACAGATAGTAAGTATCAAGTGCCTGAGGCTGGATTTGAACTCAGGTCCTCCTGACTCCAGGGCCAGGTGCTCTATCCACTGTGCCACCTAGCTGACCCAACATAAACATTTCTAAAACGGGTCCTTGAAAGCCACTGCCTCAATGCTAAGTGATATCTCTAATGGTCTGAATACCTTCCAACTTGGGCTCATAGAACAAATGTTTTAGCATAGTCAAAGTTTTATGGCAACCCTAAAATCAATCCAACATTGGCACTGTGACCAAACCATCTACCCTTTCTTCACATGTAAGATTTCTGTACAAGAGAGTGCTTGTGGGAAATCACAAAGCAATTCTCCTGATCCAAAGCTTTCTATATTTTCAAAGGACCATCTTTTCAATAAAGGCAATTTTTGTCAGTGTTGCTGTATGGTAGTGAGCATTGCTTCAAAAGAAATAAAGGATGAGCATCACGCAAAGAGCAATGGAGTATCACAGACATACTTACGTGGTGCAGTGGATAGAATGCTGGCCTTTGGGGTCAGGAAGAGAGGAGTTCAAATTCTATCTCAGATACTTTCTTTGGGACCTTGGACAAGTCACTTAATCACTTCTGTTTCCTCATCTGTAAAATGAGGGTATTGGATTTGATGGCCTTTAAGGTCCCTGCCAGCTCCAAATTTCTGATCTTACGATTTTGTGAAAGGCCACATTTAGTAAATGAAGACCTCTGAAGAAAAACACGAGTTAAGGAGCTTTTAAAAGAATGAGATGACAAAAAGAGAAGATGGGCCTGTCAGGTTGAAAGAGCAGCAGATGATAGGTGGATGGCTAGAGTGCTTAATTAGTACTCACAAGCTTGGTGGACCTCCAGTGGTTGACATCTGGGAGAATCTGCATAAGTCCTAGGGCATGGCTAACTTGAGTTGAGGTCATTGGAGGCAACACTTAAATAAATAAGATCATAGACCTATTTGAGAATTTGAATACTGAATACAAGAGATGAAGGAAATGAGGAAGGAACAAAGGAGCCAAGATAATTCCATAATGAGGGATTATCAATGAGGGCTCAACCCATATGGACAAGTGCAGGGTGCTTGGTCTGATGCATTCTCCCAATGAACTTCATAGCATTAGTAAATACTCTGTGGCTGTTTCAAATCCCCTTGCTTCATGGTGAAGAAAGGGTTTTCAATTGGTTTCTGATCCAGAACTGGGTATAGAGGCAAAAGGCGCCAATGTTTTAACCTCATTCTTTTTTCCTGCCTGAATGACAAGGCAAGGACTGTTGTGGGGAGAGAGGTAGTAGCAGTGGTGGCATCTATTTGGCAGCCTCCCGCTGCCAGTTTGACGTCTCCCCTCCCAGGTCAACATGATATCCATGAGCATATGGCCACCCTGCTGTCGTTCTCTCCCTATTGAGTCTAATCTTTCTCACTTTATGTGATGTTGAAGGACTAGAGATAGAATGGTCAAGGCTGTGACCTCACGAGGTCTGAAAGGTTCGGAGAGTACCAGGAGTCTATCCAGTTTGGGCTCAGTTAGCCTTGAAGCTAAAAGTAAATCACTTGACCCATTCCAGCAGTAGATCAACTAGTTTCTACAACTAAGGGATCTTAGTCCACTGACTCTGATGAGTTCAAGAGTAAAATTGGAGGGGTGAATGCTTTGTTAGCATTAAGCAGTAGCTTCAACTTTGAGTTCGTTCTTCTCAGGGACGGAAGTGTTATAGAAGAAAGTGTGTCCCTGGTTCAAATTGTGTGTGTGTGTGTGTGTGTGTGTGTGTGTGTGTGTGTGTGTGTGTTATACTTCTATTCATGTCATATCTTAGTAAATATTACTTTGGAAAAGCTAACTGATGCGAATTGGTTAAATTACACCACTATGCCTATCACTGGATCAATCAATGGTGTAAAGGAGATACTAACTATAACTGGTAATTGACAATGCAGAAAATACAGCAGAATGGGGGCTTGAACTGACAGCATCAGAAAGACAACACAAACCCTCAAGGGGGTCACTGTAGACCTATAAGTTGAAGAATAAAACCTTTGGGAACCAGATTTTCCCATGAGTGTGGAAGTGAGTTGAAGGAAGTGCTAGAATTTCTAAGCTGGTTTTGCTCTGTGATCAAACTTGCCAGTGATAGTGGGAATCGAGATGAGGGTCTCTAGGGTTTATAAAGGCTATTATTTTTTGGGGGGCAGGGCAATTGGGGTTAAATGACTTCCCCAAGGTGACACAGCTAGTACATGTGTCAAGTGTCTGAGGCCATATTTGAACTCAGGTCCTCCTGACTCCACGGCTGGTGCTCTACTCACTATGCCATCTAGCTGCCCCCAAAGGCTATTATTTTACAGTTGTTTCAGGTGTGTCTGACTCTTCATGACCCCATTTGGGGTTTTCTTGGCAAAGATTCTGGAGTGGTTTGCCATTTCCTTCTCCAGTTCATTTTACAGATGAGGAAACTAATGCAAACAGGGTTAAGTGACTGGCCCAGGGTGACACAGCTAGTGAGTGTCTGAGGCCAGATTTGAATTCAGGTCTTTCTGACTCCAGTTTTGGTACTCTATCCACTGTGCCACCTTACTACCCCTTATAAAGGATACATGTTTTTTTTTTTTTCTGAGAGATTAAATTTATCAGTATTGGCAGCCTCTGAAACAATACAACTCACAGTTACATAGCCTTTAGAGGTTGTAAATCATTTTTTTAACAATGATCCTGTGACATAGAGTGTACAAATATGATTATTTTCATTTACAGAGGAATAAATTGAGGATTAGTGATGTATCTGCGGCCACATATCTAGCAACATCACACAGTAAGTCAAGTCTGAACTGAAATCTAGATTTTTGGCTTCTAAGTTTTTCCATTGGCTTTGAAGAAAGACAACCTACTAACATTAATTCAAGGAGGTACAATTAGGAGAGTTTACTTCATTAATTTTAGCTCAATAGACACAACTGAACTTCATTTGTCATTTTGCAAGGCCTTAAATTTGCTTTAAACACTTCCTAATCATATAGAGCATTCTGAAAGTCCTGGTGCAGATTTAAGCTTTTGTAGCTATTAAATAAAAAAAAAAAGCCATGAAAGCTTAAATCTGCACCATGACTTTTAGAACATCCTATAAAGTGTTTTAAGATTATAAAGTGCTTTTTATACAAGAACTCTGTGAAATAGGTTATGTAAATATTATGCTCATCTTCCAAATGAAGTAACTGAGGCTTGAAGAGGTTACACAGTGTGAGAGCTGAGATCTGACTGCCAGGCTTCAAGTATAATGCTCTTCCCACAAGGCTACGCTGCCTCCTCAAAATTCAACCAAGCTTCTTTTTTTTCCCTAGGAGAAAATGAAATGAAGTTCTCTAGAACTACAGCCAGTGTTTCAGAGAACTGAAAACTTAGAATTAGGAGCAGACAAAATAGAATGATATTAATGTCTAGAATTGTAAAAGATAACAACTTATGGAGGACCTGAGGAGGGGAAAAGTTGTCAAAATATTATCTCTTTTAAAAAGCGAGTAAAAGGATGTACTAGAGAATTATATTCCCATTGATTGCCATACCTGGAAAATATTGGAATATCATCAAAATAAATATTTCTAAGCATTTAGAATACTACATATGTGTGTATATAAACATTTATATTTATATGTACACATCTATACATCTACAGACATATATGCAATATGTATATCCATATATAATATATAAATGCATAATATATACATGTACATATGCAATGTATGTATACATATACACACATATATAGATAATAATGTATTATGTATAATATATAATATATTATGTATATATTATATATATGTATATATATAATATGTATTTCTGGGAGAAAGATCTACATGACTTAAATCAAAATGAGATAATATATAAAGTACTTTTCAGACCCTAAAATACTAGCTATTATTATCATCATTAATGTTTTTTATTATTATTTTTAAAGAACCCAAGGAAATGGTGCTTAGATTACTCTTTCATCATTTGAATATATGACTGGCTTATTTCCAAAGAACTAATAGTTAAAGTCAGCCTTAGAAGGAAGGCATACCAAGAGGACTGGAGGATCATAGATTTACAGCTGCAAGATAACATAGAGAGTAATTCAGCCAGAGTTGGTTCTGAGCATGATTGTAGCTCACATACATATACACATGTATATATGTATGTGTGTGTATATATATGTATTTATGTTGTAAATGGATTAGAGAAAGTGTTCATTAAGTTTTCTAGATAACTAAGAGGGTTAGGTGTCTTGATGAAAATTTAAAGTGCATTTATCAAATTGGAGAAGCTGGAAAAGTTCAGTGGGGATAAGGGCAAGAAGAAGATAGTGGTGGCCAGGGAGATGAAGAGATGAGTGGTTCCTCCTGTTTTCACTTCCTCACTTATATATAGGTTATGTTTGCTCTACAATACACTCCCTGTTTTCTTTTCCCTTTCTTTCTCTATGTTTCTAAAGCTTGAAGTGCTTAATATGTTGGAAAATATGGTTAGGATAAAGGCATTCTAATTTTACCATATGTTCTTTACAGAATTTAGTAAGAGAACTATTAACATCTCAATATCATTCTGAAGAAACTGAGGCAGTTAAGATTAGGAAACAGACTCAGAGACTTGCCCATAGTCACACAGTCAATGTCTGAGGTAGGATTTGAACCTAGGTCTCCCTAGCACATTTTCTACTAATATTCATGTGTATAAAACTGCTTAAGTAACCCAAATATTTCAGGAATGTAAAGGGTGTTCCTCTCTAGTAGAGAGCTATTTATTTTGCAGCTAATAAAAAATTCAACAAATAACAAATTCAAATCTATTAAACATTAAGTAAGCACCTAGTATGTATGAGATACTGTTCTAGGCACCGAAGGAGATACAAAAGTAAAGGAAAAAATCAGGACCTGGAGGAATTTATAATCTAGCTGGGAAGATAAAACATATAAGCAAATAATTATGCCACAAAATAGAATGAGCAGTAAAATTTTTAAGAGGCGCAAGGTGACTTTTTAAAATGAAAAGACCATTTTTGATGACAAGGGGAGGATCAGAGAAGGAGGAGGGGTTGGTGTATTATAGTCGCAGTAGTGTCCAGACGTCTTTACACGTATTTCCCAGTCTGGATACTGGTCAACACTAATACTTATGTCTTCAGAGTTCAAAACTCAAACACTCATCCCACCTAGGACAGGATATCCCTTGCTTCTATTTTTAAGAGGAGTTGGGCAGTTTATGTCTCCAAATTCTCTCTCCTGTCTAATTTGATCAATAAATCTCATTTCGTCCTCTAGCTGGGAAAACAGAAATGTGCTACTTCTCCTTCCAAAAGAAACCTCTGTCTTGTTGGGATTAAGAGGGCAGAGTCCCATGACACAGCATGGAGTCAGTTCTTGGCATCTGAAGAACCTTCCCCCTTTCAAGAACCGTGGGCAACCAGTCAAGACAGAACCGCGTTTTGGCACTTGGACTGAAAACATTACCAGCCAAAAGTGCTGCTCTGACTCTGAATGCATTTTTCCCCTTCTGAAACCAAGGGAAGGACATGTAGTAAGAACAGCCTTTGTGCTGTTGGAATTTTTTTTTTAATAAACAGAGATTCACACAAAATGAAAAGGCACTGAGAAAGACCAAGTAGATAGGTTCCCTATTCGAGCTTTTCTGGGATTTCTCAAGACTCTCTTGGGTTGACCAGTTATCACTAAAAGTCTGCATTTCAGAAGGGTGTTTTGGCTGTCATTAACACTATAGCAGGGGACTGGTAAACCTTAGACAGTATTGTTAAGTTTGGAAATTCCTCCTCGTCTAGTAGAACTGCTTGATTCTAAAGGAGCCAAGCTACCTGTGGGTCTAATGCCTAGCCCTGGAAGTTACTCTAATGAATACAGCAGCATTTTAAGATGTACAAAGCACATCCATTTCTCTGTTGATCCTTTCACCAATTTCTAGAGGTTGGTGCTATGCGTATTTTATGGATGAAGAAACTGCAGCCCTGTGAGACTAAACAACCTGCTCAGAATCACGAAGTTAAAATGTCTGAGGCAGGATTTGAACTCAAGTGTTCCAGACTCCAAGTCTAGCACTCTACAATATCACACTGCCTCTCAGGTATCCTGGAGGAAAGAAGGCCCCAACATTACTGGCACACTGATTATTATTTTTTATGGGGTGCCAGATATCCTTCAAGAGTCCTTCTTTAACTTAATTTTGTGTAAAAAATATTTTCCTTTTTTATTTAACAGATCACTGCAATCGTCTGATTTGAAAACACATTTCAAACACAATGGAGATGCAAACAGAAGTGTCCAGAAGCCATTTAAGAAAACCATTATTGGTGGTTAATCAAAGAATATAAATTATTTAATGCTATCCCTCTTCTGGTTCAAAATCCTAACTACACTGGTCTAGATACACAGAGTTGCTAGCAAATGTGGAAATTGTTTAAAAATCCATACATGGCAGGAGCTAGAGAAGCTCTGATTTGAACAATGAAATTCTTTTCTTGGCTTATGTGAACATTTTAGTTGCTCAGAAAATGCATTATATAAATAATTAAAATAAGAATTTTCCTAGGTGAAAAAAATGTTTGAAACCAGCAGTCATTATGAAATGTAGCAACAAATACCGCTGTGACTGTGACTGAAGTCAGTCTGTCTTTCACAATTTGGATCTATTCGTAGTTCCTAAGAGACCCTTGGATATTTGCATAGTTTCATACCTGTCTCCCAGGGTAGCCCCATTTCTGGACGTTCCTGTTAAAATGTCAAAAGGCCAGGCACAAAGCAGTGTTAAGAATGAAAATGTATAACCTACATACCGGGCAATCTTGCTCCTCCATGAAATGAATTGCTTGTGTTTCTATCAGGCCATACGTAGAAATGTACTTTAACTTCCCATCTGACTCAGTTCTAATGAATCTATGATACTGATGTAATGCTTTTTAATGTGAATCTGTTTTCAATTCACGGCAGATGTGGGACACTATTATAGCCCTGGGGATTATCAACTTTAAAAACAAATCGCTTTTGGGATGATAAGTCGAGATGTAGTAACTGCTTCCTGAGGCCTATCTGGGGTTCATTCCAAATGCTTAATGTACAATATAATCCCTTGACAGAAAAAGGCATTTTTTCCCCCTTAGGTTCTCAGGCTTTAAATCAATGCTGGGAGATATATCCCAGGGAGATTAAAAATAAAATTGAATCTTGTTAAAAATGTTAAAAAGTGATTAAAAAGTTCCTTCATCCAAACCAGCCCCAATGGTATGCTTGATTAATTGAATATAGTTAGCCTCCAAATTAAAATAATGTTGTTCCGGTTCATTGTTTTCTTGGCTCAAGAAAGGCTAAAGACAGACTATTCCAAGACTTCCTCATAGTAATGTTCAGAAACTAATTTAACATGATAGGCCTAATGTTCTTACATTAGTTTTTGTAAATGCATGACTGTCTGTTTCTCAAAGAGGTCTTTCTCTGCTGGGATCAATGGTGCAAGTTTGGTATATGTACCAAGATTTTTACTTTGATCTCACTGACTCGGACACTCTTTCTAATAAGGTAGATTGTAACTCATCTGTCCTATGTGCCTCTTGTCCGCATCCTCCTGTAAATCCAATACAGGAAGTCCACCTAATATGCTGGGGGCTATCCTTTGAGACTAAACAAAACCATGAAAGCTTTCAGGGTCCCTGTCTGTCAGCATCTCTTGCCCTCATCATGTGATTGGTGCAACCTTTTTTCCAATAATAAATTCCTCTGATGATAACATTTATATCACTTTTCCTGAGATATTCCTCATTTAACTATTGCTGCCTGTTCATGCACAGCTAGCACCTCTCCACTGCCTTTTGAGTGATCCTTGGCTTCAAATCTTCAGAGATTAGGTTAAAAAGAGGGGCTTTTGTTTCAGAATTTTACTTCTCAAAAAAACCTAACTATGGCTGAATGTATTAAATGCAATTGAATAACGCTGAAAACATTACATAATCCACATACATAATCCACAGGAATTGGATCCTCCAATCATTTTCCTACAAGGAGAAAGCACGGTTTCCATAGCATATGCTCTGGAGCTACTCTCCCAACCGCTGCCTACATCAGTAGGTTAGTTCTTCAGTAGCGACTCAGAAGGTAGCTACTACATCTTCTTTTAGGATGCTAGGGGAGATTTGAGGGCTTAGAGATAGTTTGTTTCTAGACCTTTCTTTTTTTTTCAGTTCATTAGTTTCACCCCAATAATGCTCAGTAATACATATAATGTTGAAATTCTGTAATGTGCTCTTGTACATGTTACTTTTTGCTGATCTATAGTCTTTTGAGACCATTGATACTTCTACATTAGTGGATTTTTGTTTCTGTGAACTTCTGATCTTCTTCCTTCTCTGTATGTCTTCTCTGCTGGGCCATCTCCAGTTGTCCTAATTTGGCCACTGGACCCAGATAACTTCAGAGGAGAAAGTGAGGCCAGTGACTTTGCACAACCCTCCCTCACTCAAATCCAATTCATTTGCAAGTCATGGCATCATCTTCCTGATGTCACGGTCCTCTTGGAAAACGAAGGACGAACCGCACAACCTCTTATCTATCGTATCTGGCTTGGTGAATATAACACCTTCCCAGTCTTCCAATCATTTTGGAAACATTTTAAATTCAATTTTCAAGACATTAGGCATTCAATTTTCGAAACAATTCTTCCCAGTCTTTTTTTTTAAAGCACAAACTAGGAGTTGATCATTATTTCAAGCAAGCATTCAGAAATCCAAATCTCCATCTCAGATACCACCATCTTACCCAGAAGTCCACTACTCAGAGCAAAATTTGTCTTGTGTGTCCTTTACTTCCAATGACAGTGAACAAAATACAAACTGTACATTAACTTATTTATTGGCCAAAACTGTTATTGTTGTCAGTATTCTCTACAATTTTTCAAGTTGTAGAAGTTATACACATGTGCATTACCCCAAACAGGTAGTTTTTTAATGGTATTGTTCATGAGTCCTCACGGGTGTGCTTCTCCCTTATAATTTTCAGTTCATATCCATTAATTAGTCAGACTTAATTTGCTTTTAAAAACAAGTACTTAATGCTACCTGTGTAACTGGATTATGCTGCCTCTTCTTCCCTCCCCCTACTCTTTTCTATTTTTTTTTTTTGCAAATGAATTTATATTCTAAACCTGTATTGTCCTTCATGACCCTGTCTCTCTACTTGCCAAAAAGACTGCTAGCTGAGGTGTTTTCCAAGTTCCATTGCATTCCTCATTTTGGTGACTGCTTTATATCTGTGATAGGGCAGCTACATGGCTTGGTGGATAGAGTGCTGGATCTGGAGTCTGGAAGTCCTGAGTTCAAATCCAGCCTCAGATACTTAGTAGCTAGGCAAGTCATTTGTTTGCCTTAATCCACTGGAGAAGGAAACGGTAAACTACTCCAGTATCTTTGCCAAGAAAGCCCCATGGACAGTGTGGTCAGAGTCAGTCACAACTGAATGATTCAGTAACAAACAAATTCTATCTGTGATAGTTGTCAAAAATGGTGATAGTTCATATATAGATATCTTTTCCATTAGCCATATCAAATTACTTGAATTGGCCATGTTGGAATTGTTCTAATAGCCCCATTATCTTCTTTTCATGCTTATCCTAATTTGGCTGACCTTTGATCATCTGATTGTACATGGATAGCTGACTTGAGAGAAAATGCCTCATTACTAACCAGTCATTTTCTTTCTGTTAAAATAGTCAGTTTCTTTTGTGTGTATGTAATGTTGATGGCGCTCAATATGTTCAACATATTTTGGCTCTCTTCTTAGCCAAAGGAGTCATAATATTCAGGTCTAAAAGTTTTGAGTAAGTTATAAGTCTTTTGACTCTTTCATTTGTTAACTCTGAACTATATTTTGGGACATTTTTGGCAGTCCATTCCTATGTCTACCTGAGCAATGAACTCACAGACTATTAGTGTATATGCTGATTTGGATTAGAAAATTGTCTTCATAGGAGGTCTTCATACCGTTTCTCTACTACTTTTTTCTTCTGGAACAGCTGATGATGATGATGATGGTGGTGGTGGTGGTAGTGGTGCTAATTCTGTAATGATATACATGATCTTTTTGCTTCTCCAAGTGAGTTCTACAAAGGCAAGGTGGGCAAATGTCCCATAAAGTGTTATTTTTTTTTGGGCTGTCTTTGAAAATTCTAGGAAACCAATTCTGCCATTTCCTTTCTTTGCCTTTCCATTTAGATCATCATGTGAGATATCCTTTTATCCAATCCAGCTGTAGCTTCCTTAAATCTTCTGATTTTCATTTATAGCAAGAATATCAAGATTGAGAGATTTCAAGTCCTCCAATAGTAGGATATGATGTTGACCTTTGAAGCAGGTATATCTGAGTTAAAACCTTGCCTCAGAAATTTACTAGCTGTGTAATTAGGAACAAGTGACTTCACCTCTTTGAGCCTCAGTTTTCTCATCTGTAAGACAGGTATAATATAGTACGTTTTTCACAGGATTGTTGTGAGTTTCAAAGGAAATAATGTATATAAAGTGATTTATAAATGTTAAATCATCAGCAAGGTAATATTTTTCTTTAATTTTTAAATTGATGCCTTTTTTTAGTATTGCATTTATACCAAATATATTTCTATCCCCTCACCTGCTCAATGAGGTTTCCCTTGTAACAAAGATCAAAAAAGAAAGAGAAAAAAGTTTAAGTAAAACCATGTAATATATTGATTGCACCTAGCATTGTATGCACTATTCAATGACCATAGTCGCCATCTCTGCAATGAAAGGAGGTAAGTATTGCAATGTAATTTACTGTAGCAACATTTATTTAGAGCAAAACAATATGAGTATCTCCTGCCATTTGTAATAATGGGATTGCTCCTGAATTTCAAAGCCTGCATTATTCAAAGTAAGTTGATGGATAGAGGTCTGGGCATGAAGTCAAGGAGACCTAGGTTCGAAGGCTGCTTCTAGCACATACAAGCTGTGTGATCCTGGTCAAGACATAGACAAACAACAGCAGCAGCAGCAACAAGAATAAACACAATCCATTATTTTAATAGAAACTGCCATTCCAGAATAGTCTCTAAGCTCTATCTAATGAAAAAGTTTGAAAATAGAGTTAGTTGAAGAAATCAAAACCATATTCAACATAGGGTACATATTAAAGCTCATCATCCTTTGTGCTACTGGATTTGTCTTAAAGATGCTTCTTGGGAACCCACAGAAGATATTTCAATATTTTATTCAAATTAAAAAAAAAAGCAGTTATCTTATCCACATGTATCGATCTACAGAACATCCAAAATAAAAGAATCATAGCCAATAGTAACTCTTCCTGGACCATTTCTGACTGAATGCCATTGAAATAAAAGATGAGAGGAATGAGACTGATAAAAGTAACAATGATAATAATGACACAAACTCATTTATATAGCATTTCAGGGTGTACAAAGAGTTTTTAACGTTCTCAGTTTTTCCATGCTAAGTCTTGAAAATGGCACACGCACAAAAAAAATGGCAGACCAAATAGGTCTTCCCTCTTAAAGATCCCATTTAGGCTAAGTAAAACTTTAAAACATGAATGCAAATGCTAAAGGTTAGAACTAAGGAAGAAACTTTGATGAAATTAACTGAAATAATGATATTAAGTGAAAATTTTTAAAGGACACAACTCAGCAATGGGAGGATCATGTTAAAAAAGAAGGCACTAATGCTGTGATATTAGTACAATTATTCGTAATTTACATTTGTATTACATAGAGAATGGAGGCATGGTGTGTGGCTAGAGAGCTGGTCTTGGAGCCAGGAAAACCTAGATCCATGTCTTATTTCTGATACTGGGAAAGTTACTGAATTAATCTCTCACTGACCTATGGAATTTTCTAAGACTATAAGTTGTAAGAAAATGCCAATTTGAATTGGTAGAGAGCATTTCTTCACCAGAGAGTTCTCTATATCAGTAAAATCACAGATTCTATCTCTGTTCCCTATTAAATAAAAACTTCTGAGTATCAAATGCTTTGCCCATATGACATCATTCGATTCTAAAATAACCTATAGCTCATACAAGTATTTTCCTCATTTTATAGATGAAGAAATTGAGTAGAGGTTAAGAAACTTTCCCAAGGTCACACAATTAGTACGTATTAGCCAAGGCGCAGTTCCAGGTTTTCTGATTCCAAGTTCAAGACATTTTCTCTGATACTATGCTTAGACAAAATAAAAAAAGACATCATCAATAAAATCTATTTGTGAGTAGGAAGAAATTACCCTAAAATTATATCGTTGTTAAATTTAATCCTCATGAGTATTCTTCTGGGAAAGTTTAGATGTAATTCTGGTTTTAGAAAAACTGCAAAATCTAGACTCAAAATCAAAATGAAAAGAGGGCTTGGTTAAAAAGAATAGTCTCAATTTGAATTGAATCTAATGAAGAAGCAAGAGAGAATTATACTTTTCAAGTGAAGTCACCCAGCTAGGATATATATGGTCCAATGATCTTGTGATGTGGCCCCAAGAAACAAACTTTTCAAAGGCTTAGAGTTTTCCATTGGAAAATAGATATCAGTGATTTGGAGAATAGTAAGGAGAAAACAGAAACATCTGCTGCCATCCACAACCACAATTTGGCCAAATTTAGCAACCCGGGAAGCAGCAGCTGATCTGTTTTTCAATCCTCTCCACCAGGCCCCTTTTCACTACATATGCTATGTTATTTTCATTACATCTGATCCCTCGAACTTTCCCATGAGGGCTGAAATGAATATCTAAGATGGTTTATAGTTACATAATATACCTTTGGGTTTGGGAGTCAAGATTTGCCCATGCCTGTATCATATAGAAGACAATTTCCAGGGGGAAAAATATCATTAACATTTTGTTAGTGACTATTAATTGATTTCTTCAGTGAATCAACTGATTGTCCATTTGAGGCAGCTGTTAACATTTCAAAACAGAGCTAAAACCAAGGTGGAGTAATTGAGGCTTTGCCTGAGCACCAGAAATTCAGAACATGTATTTTTCTTGGCCCTCTCAGTCCCTAGAGCAGCAGGGCTTTCAATTTGGGGCGGACTTCTTCCCAAGGGCACCTACTCCAGAAGATCTCCCTACTTCCTTCCCTCTTCCCACTTATCCCAGGTAAAAATATTGCTAGTTATAGCTCAATCTCAAAACGACTGCATAACAATCCTTTCAAAGCATCGAAAGGTTATTTGCAGGTTATTGATCCATCATTGAAGACTGACTAAATAGAAGCAACAAATTCTAGTTTATATGCCAATCAAATTCAACAAGCATCAAGGTACAGCGGAAAGAACACTGGCTCTAGAGTCAGAGAGGACCCAGGCTTCCATTTTTTCTGTGGCCTGTGCTTACCACTTGTATAGTCTTGGCTAAGTCATTTAATTTCTTTAGGCCTCAGTTTCCTTATCTGTAAAATAAGAGGGTTGAATGAGATGGCTGCTAAAGTCCCTGTCAGCTGTGTAGCTATGATCCTATCAAGCAGCTACAAAGCACGGTACTAGGCACTAGAGATACAAACACAAAAGAAAAAGCCATTTTTTTCTCAAGGAGCTTACCTACTACACAAGGACAAATGCCTATTAAGGTTTTTATTGTGAATTTAATCAATATCCTTAGCAAAAAGGAAACATCTGTAAACATCAAAAGCAGCAACAGTGAACTTGACAGCCTTTTCTTATCTGTATGATCATACAAACAAATCTTTTTCATAATTCAGTGTTCACACATCATTTTAAAATCTACTTTTCACTTTGAATGACTTTGGATGGACCTCTTTTTATTTTGGCAAATTCCTCATACTTGTCATTCTTAATGACAATATAATGCCCCATTGCATTAACTTGACACATTCTGAATTTGACTGACTAATGAATTATTCATTTGATTATTCATTTTTCATCAAGTCATTAACATATATTCACCTTCCTTTCACAGAATTCATAGATAATGATTCTTAAATAGAAACATCAGTCAGTAAGTTAGAACAGATAGACATATATATATATATACACACACAATGCCTGCCCTAAGAACTTTGAAGTAAATGACATTTGTCTTAGCATGCTCTCTTCATTTCTTACTTCCTTTACCACGTTCAAATTTTGCCTCTATTACCTTTCTAACTGGATGATCTTGGGCAAGTCACTTAATCACTCTGGACCTCATAAGGGGGTTGACTAGATGGTCCAACTCTAGAACTATGATCCTAATGATTCTTCCCCGCCCCCCACCAGCCCTCTACCCCCAGCCCTATTCCTAGGACCATCATTAGGAGAATAACACTGAACTCTTTCTGGAAAGAATGGATCGTATGAGAACTAAGAGACAATCATCATGATAACTGCTCTAGAAAGAGGATTTGTGCTAAAGAGGTCCATTAAGAAGTTTCAGATATGCGTGTAGGACTATGTCTAAGATATGTTGGACTCAGCCCTCTCCAAACTAGAAATAGGAACTTGATGTGTGATTTCATTGGTGAGGACATCCCTGTACTAATTCAAGCCAACTTCTTCTTGGCTAATTACCTAGCTGAGTTTTTCTAAGAGCAATGGAAGGCTAAGTAACTTGCCAATGATCGATAGTGTCAGAGGCAAGACTTGAACCCAGGTCTTCTTGGTTCTGCTACACCCAACCAAACCAGAATTCTCACAAATAACATTTCTAGCTGTAGTCTACAGATGGTGTTTTATATTTTCAAAGCATTCTTTTTGGGAGAAATATGCATTTAGGTAGCAGTAGTGATTAAAGGGAAGCGGCATGTTCAAAGGAAAGGAAATTACAGAAATGTAGATAGTCAGGCTTAGCTTGTGCCTGGACTAAATTTCACAATATAAGAGTTCTCCGTAAAACCAAAGATAACGAATTCTTTGCAACTGAATCTTTCTTTTATCAAGATATAGGTGCTGCATGAGAAATTCTTATGCCTGTGAACTCATCAGCCCCATATATAACACAAGGAATTCAAGGCTCTTCTTCAAGGCCATATTGCAAAGTGGATAGAGACAGAAAGACCACAAAATAAATGACTTAACTGTTTGGTACTCTAGTTAACTCTCTAAGACTATAAGTTTCAGAGTCGGCAGAGATTTGCATTAATAGAAGGAGCTCCTCACCAGCAGCATCTTACTCATGAAAATGCAGGTCTGGCAAAAAAAAAAAAAAGAAGAAAAAGATGCCCACTTGAATACTTCCAGTGTGGGAATTCTGTCCACTTAAACAGACTGGCAAGGGCTCCATAATCTAGTTTTGGGGACTTGCCTAAGAATGCTGACATGTTAAATGATTTGCCAGGGATCACACAGCAAGTAAGTGTGAAAAGGAAGAATTCGGATCAAGGTCTTTTTGATGCCATTGCCAGTCATCTTCCCTGCAGGTAAGTTGCTTCTCAATCTACATCACGTCTTCCAGAATATCTAAACAAATGCAAACAAAACTTAACAAAAACGGATGCACTGACACACTTATTTTCTTTTAAGTTGTCAAAGTCAGGTCCAACAAATAATAATGTCCCACATACAAAGATGTACATAGAGATGTGTGAACATGCAGCCACTAAGTTTTATAACTCAAAAAACTTAAACTACTTCCTAACATGAGGGACTGGTTTTTTTTTTTTCATGTTTCAGTTCAATGTGAAGCTGGTTTTGATGGTTGAATTATAAACTCCTAAAAATCAAGGCCTGTAATGAAAATGCTGACAGACGCCTCACTACAGCAGTGCTATTGGGCATGGCTATAGTCATCAGTTTTAATGAGAGCTGTTAATATCACCTCCATCAAAATGGTTGCCCAGGGCTGACGCGTTGGGCTGTGCACAGGTGTTCTCCGCCAAAAGTGTAATGTAGGTTATTACATTATCAATGAGGCACAGATGTGCTTTCTGTCTGAACTCGAGGTGTTGTTATTGCCAAGTGCATAACTCTTTCAGCAGGTCCCTGGTCTGTTTGTATCAAGATGCTGTTCCAGTTCAGTGAACCTGAGTACTGCCTTCTGGTTCCCCAGGACATGACCATTTAGAAAATAAGCTTAAGGATGCAAGAAAGCTGGACACGAGAAAGGCAGGTAAATGATTTTTTTTAAAGCCCCTAAACACACCTAACAAACTTTTCTTTTTTTTTTTTTGAAGACAAGACTGAATTGATGTACAATAAATCATTTGCTTATTTGTTTGTGTCTCCATTCATTCATGCATTCATTCAAACACCTTTACAAACACCTAGGTGAGCACTCTTTGCTGGGTGCTAAAAGTGGTACAAAAAGAATGAGATATGGTCCCTGCCTTGAAGGAGCTTAGAATGACCCTTCTTCTGTTGCATTTCTAGTCTATTTTACTTGTTTAGAATTGGTCTCTAACACACACACGCACGCACACACACACACACACACACACACACACACACACACACACACACTTTATTGCTTTTGCTTTACTTTCTTTCCTTCTGTAGCTGTAGTGCTGATTATTTTTCTATAGAGCTGGCTGTTTACCCAGTGACTTCATCCCCGGCTTTTTGATGGTCCCTCCTACTCCCAGCCCCCCAACCACACCCCCAGCAACACACAAACACCATTCACTGAGCTTATTGTTAGAGAGTTTTTGTCACTGGGATCCACTTAGCTGGAGGTTGGATTTGCCTTAGAGCCAAAGTCTCAGGCTCTCCATACCAGACTATGGCCTAGGTTGAGCAAGGCCATACCATGGTTAATGCCTGGGTTTGAGAACCCGATTGGAAATGAATCACAGTGCTCATTAAAAACATTGCTTTTGCCTCTATTCTCTTAAAATTAAATTATTTTTCTTCAATGACCTTTTCCAACCTATTTTCTGCCTCTTCTATCTCCCCTATCCTTCCAATTAGGAGGAAAAAGAAAAGAAAAACAGAACCTTTGTAACAAATATACACAGTCAAGCAACGCAAATTCCCAAATTAACCATGTCCAAAGATATGTATCATTTTATCTCCTTAGTCTGTCACCTGGTGAGTAACATGAGTTACCCATCATGAGTCCTCTGGAATCATGGTTGGCATTGCACTGATCAGAGTTTTTAATACTTTCAAAGTTGCTTTTTCCTTACAACGTTGTTGTTACTATAGTCAATGGGCCACAATAACATGTCTGTTCATACAAACAGTTTTCAAAGGAAGAAAGCTATCAAAAATCATGATAAAGTGCATAAAATCACTAATAATTAGAGATATACAAATTAAAGCAACTTTGAGATCGCAATTCACACCTGTCTCACAGACTGCCAAAATGACAAAAGAAGAAAATGGCCAATGTTGGAAGGGCTATGGGAAATAATGCATTGTTGGTGGAACTTTAAATAGGTACAGGCATTCTGGAAAACAGTTTGGAACTATGCTGAGGAAGTTACCAGTCTGTGCAGTTATATCACTCCTAGGCCTATACCTCAAAAAAATCAAAGAAAAATGAAAAGATGTCAAGTACAAAAAATATTGTTAGTAATACTTTTCATGGTAGCCCTAAAATGGAAATTAAGTGGGTATCCTTTTGGGAATGCCTAAAGAAATTGGGTTGTATAGATGGAATATTATTATGTAAAAGAAATAGTGAAATTGACAATTTTAGAGGAAATTGAGAAGACCTTTATGAACTGATACAGAATGAAGTGAGTAGACCTAAGAGGACAACTTAGATAATGATAACAAAATTACAGAGCAAAACAACTTTGAAAGACTTTAGAACTCATCAAAGCAATGATAAACCATCGGTCCAAAAGAATAAAGACCACTTATCATAAACATATATAAATAAACCATAAACCATAAACACCACTTATCTCCTGACAGAATTGATGCATTTTCAGACATGGAAAATGTGAGAATTTGTTTTTCCAAACTATGTAGATATATTTTGAAGGGTTTTAAACAAATTTGCTCAGTGGAGGAGGTAGGTAGTGGGAGGGACAGATTAATTTTTAAAAATCTTGAAAAATAAAATAATAAACTTTATTAATAAATGTTGTTATTATAAAAAAGTGTTCTTTTCTTTTAGCTTACTTCACTCTCCTTCATTTTATATAAGCCTTCTAGGTTTCTTTGAAACTATCCCCTTTATCATTTCTTACAGCACAATAATATTCCATTAAATTAATATAACAATTTGTTCAGCCATTCCACAATTGATGGGTACCCTTGTTTGTAGTTCTTTGCCACCTCAAAAAGAGATGCTATAAATATTTTTTACATTTGGGTCTTTTTACTCTTTCTGTGATATTTTTGGGGGTACAGGCCTATCAATGGTATGGAGAGGGTCAAATAGAACATTGCATTTAGTATGTTTTTGCTTCTGCTTCAAATCTAATGGTGCCTATTAAGGACACTGCAGAAGCCTTTAATCTCACAGTGCCCATTAAGGACATCACTTCCATATCTATTCTCATTGTCAGGGCCACAGATTACACAATGACATGCTTTGTAGCACCCCTCGGGTCAACGAGACATGGCCCTTCAACAGCACAAGGAAGAATATGTAGAATTTATCTGGACTGAGAGAATACTTAATGTATAGGGTAATTATTAAGTTAGTCAGCTCACTATCTAAGTAGTAGCTGCTGCAATGTACCAAGTAGAAACCTGATTAAACAACAAAGAAGAAGACTATCAGAATACCTGTATTCCACTCATGTGGGTTCAAAAGGATGGTGGTAGCTTACTTTCCAAGTGTATTTTCTTGGACTAGGTAATTCAAAAGGCTGATTCCTGAGTAGTGAATGATGAATTCATGGTTTCTGTATCAGTTTTTCTTCTCATTATTCTCAATTTGGATTTTAACCAACTATTGCAGGAAAGATACTGAAGATAAATCGAATCTCCCCTTCCCAATTATCCCCCAGAAGCCACTGCCTTCATTTTCTTCCCAACCTCCATTATTCCTTTTCAATTCAGTGTTTTGACTGATGGTTTGGATGTGACAACGTGAAGGGGTGGCAAGCAGAGTTAACCTCCTTTGTCTGTCATTCCCAAAGGATGTGAATGTTGCTTGAGAGTATAGTACTGTCATTCCTGAAGCCTGGCTCAGGGGCCATTAAAGATATGGTCCAGAGGAATGGATGTTCACTGGGCGACTGCTGTTCTACATGGCTGGTCTAGTTATGAAATGAATCTCTTGACAGGCAATTTGCTTCAGTCACCTGTATCTGAAAATTCTTTGCTAACACTGCTAAATGTGCCCAATCTCCTCTTTTCTTCCTGTTTTAGCTTTCCTGACATGTCTTTCACTTACTGAACATCGCCCCGCTTTGGTTTCTCTTTGGTGCTTAAACTGTTCTGATCACCTCTTTTTTCCCCCCTAAGCAGATAGACACATGTTTTATAAGCAGGAGGGAGGCCAGAAATTAAGGGACCAAACGGATGATAAAAGAAAATAAATGCTAAATTGATATGCCAAACTCCTCAGAGGACCAGATTGCATGAAAGACTATGGTTGGTTCAGTATATCATGTCAAGGAGAATCTGAGGTTAGATGAAATACAGGAATGCATGGGCTGGTTTTTCATCTAGGGAGTAGCTATTGACTTTTCTTAACCTGAATTGTAGACAGAAAGATTCCTGACAACAACTTCAGTGGTAGAAAATGTACATGATGCAGTAATCTCTAGGGAGGCATTTTTAGAAGCTTGCCCAAATGTTATTCATACAAAAGACAAGGTAAGCAGAAAACTAAGAGTTGATTGCAATGTGTATAAATATCCAGAAAATGGGCAAGCTGTATCTTAATATTTCTGTATGGAACATATAAAGCAAATAAATTATCTACTAAAATTTGAAGTTATTTTATTGGGCTTAAAATAGGCATTTTCACCAATGAAATGTTTCATAAAGAAAAAAGCTTAAAATTTCATTTAAAATAAGAGAAATATCACAGAAATTCCACTACGGGGCTTATACTCCATGGAAGCCAAGAAAGTCCTTATATACACCAAAATATTTATAGTAGCACTTTTTGTGGTAGCAAAGAATTGGAAACAAAGTAGGCACTCATCAACTGGGGGAATGGCTAAACAAATTGTGGTACATGAATGTACTGGCAAGAAATAACACGTTTGATGATTATAGAGAAGCATGGAAAGATTTACATTACCTGATGTAGAATGAAGTTAGCACAGACAGAATGATATACCTATAACAATGTAAATAAAAAACCCTACAAAATATTAAAAACCAAATGTTGTGAAACAACAAGGAACATGCATGACCCTAAAGAAGAGATGTGAGAAGGCATCGCCATCCCACTCCTTTGCAGAGGCGGGAGGTTTATGGGTGTGGTACGTTACACATATTTTCAGACTGATTGATTTTGCTTATTTTCTCTATTTTTATTCCTTTAAAAATATTATTTGTTTTGTGTGATGGTTCTGTGAAAGGGGTTAGGAAAGGGATATGGGAAGAAATTATGGTTATGGAAAAAAACAAAAGATACCAATACAATTTATTTTAACCACAAAAATAATAAAATGGAAGAAAAACTAAACTAAAAGGAATGTTATGAGGACAGGAATGTGATGTGTCCTTGTAACATATTTCCAAATCTTATTTACTATCTTATGTGAAAAAGAGCCTTTTTCATTCTTAAAAATCTATTCAAGCAGCATAGCAGTTATAGTAGATTCTACAGTAACAAACCATTAAAAAAATAAACCACACAGTTAAGCTTCTCAAGGATTTGTTTTATGTTAAATGTCTTAACCTTTTAAAGCACATATTGTCCCATGAGTACTTTCACAATTCCAAGAGAAATCAAGGAAGGGGAAGGTAGGAGGGAAAAAAATTAATGCATTCTGATTAAAATAAGATAAAATAAAAGGTGTTTTTTTTTAAGAAAACTAAGAAAAGCTACCTAGCTCATTGGATGATGTTCTTCATAAATTTCTGAGAGGACATGGACAAGAGTTGCATAGGCTGGGCAGTCCTGGATGGGTTGCCATCTTCCCCGAGAGAATGTCCAGATGAATGACATTACACATCCACTTGAGTTGACATAAATAACCATCAACAAAACAACTAAGTAAATAAATATGAAATAAGGAGCAAAGTTGTACGTAAACCCTTAGCCATTTAACAAATCTCAACCCGTAAGCAAAAAAAAAAAAGTATATCTTTTGGAAACATCTTGAAACAAGGTGTTTTTGTTTGGAAATGCCAAAATGTCCGCTAAGCATTCCACATATACTGAGTTTTCACAAAGTATTAGAGTTCTGGGTTGGTTGTTAGAATGCAAATGGAGAAAGTACATAATGTGAAAAGGATATGTGTAAACTGCAAGGCACCAGTCTCCTTCTCTTTTTCCACACCAAGGTAAAAGGAAATGTGGAAAGCTCCTCTTATCTTTTATTAATTGCAAAATAGATGTCTCATGGAAAGAAACCCTCAGTTTATGTGGCCCTCTCTGTAATTTTGGAGTTGCTTGGGTGATACTGATATCCAAGTGTTAATAAATGTTGGTGGTTATGTGGTGAGGTCTTTTAACTTTCAAGCCTACAACTGTGGTGAAACTGTGAACTCTTCTATTATGGTTCAGGGTACCCCCATCCAGTCAGTCATGTTTTCAGCTTATGTCATCCTGGATCCCTTACTCTTTCTTACCATACAGGTCCACTCAATTGTCAAATAATGCCATTTCTACTTCAGTACTCACCCTTCTCTTACCAACTCTCTCTGTGGTCTCTGTCTCTTACACACACACACACTCACACACCATCCTTTCCTTAGAGAACCCCTATGCTACAATTTTTAATAGCCTCCAAATTGATTTCTCTGTGTCATGCTGCTCTAATCCATCTTCCACAAAGCCTCCAAAGTGATTTTCCTAAAATGCAGGTCTTATCATTCTGAATGGAGCAGTGGATAGAGCACCAGGAATATTCATCTTCCTGAGTTCAGATCTAGCCTCAGACATTTACTAGTTGTGTGACCCTGGGCAAGTCACTTAACTCTGCTGCAGTTTCCTCAACTCTCAAATGAGCTGGAGAAGGAAATGGTCAACTCCTTTAGTATCTTTGCCAAGAAAACTCCAAATAGGGTCATGAAGAATTGGACACAACTGAAAACAACTGAACAACTATCATGCCATACCTCAATCACAAAATGGAATAGCTTTCTACTATCTCTAGTATCAAATGTAAATTTTTCTGATTTTTCTGATCTCCTCCAAACCTGGTCCCTTCCTGTCTTTCTAGTCTTAGAAATCATGTCCTGTCTTGAAATTTAGGATCTATATTGTCATGTGAAAACAACACTGCATCTTTTGTCTGTAACTATCTCTTCCCTCTTTTGTCCAGGTCATTCTACATGCCTGAAATACATTTCCTTCTTACCTCCAACTCTTGTAATTTGTTGTTTTTTTTCTAAGACTCAGTCAGAGTGCCACCTTCACATGCAGTTATTCCCAATCCCCCAGCTGCTAGAACCCTCTTTTTCAATTATTCATTTTGACTATATTATGCGTGCAATTATCTGTTTATGTTGTCCATTATCATAAGAAGTTAATCTCTTAGAGGTCAGAGGCTGTTTTACTTTTGTCTTTTTATCTCCAGGAGTATGTTTGTGTATTTCCTTATTCACCAAAGTTGCAACATCTTTTTCATTAATTAAACAATTAACTTTCAGCTCCCTTATTATTAAATATTACTTATTTAATAAACTGGAGAAAACTTGTTGTCTCATAAACAGTTGCTCTATCTCTTTCTATGTTGAAACATTTAATCTTTCCTTAAATAAATGTCAGATTACTAGGTTTATAATTTATTTACACTGTAACAAAGAATACAAAGTCATGAATAATTATATATAACATTTTGGCTGTGAGAAAGATCAAAAGCACAGTCACCTCTAATGAGTACAACTGAAATAATTTCTCACTTTTGGAACAACAGTCCCACTATTCAGTTCCCTAAGAATATCAGTTAAAATCTCTTTTTTCAAAATTTCATTTTTTTTAAAAAATTAAATTTTATTTTATTTTCAGTTCCATATCCTTTCCTTTTCCCTCTCCCCTCTTACACTCACCGAGAAGTCAAGGAATACAAAACTCATTACAAATGCCAAAAACTTTTCCACGTTAGAGAGAGAGAGAGAGAGAGAGAGAGAGAAAGAGAGGGAGAGATCCAATATGCACTCTGAGTCCATCAATTCTCTGTCTGGAGGGGTCATTGTGTTAATCAGAGTTACCATGTCTTTCACAGTTTTATCTTTATGATATTGCTATTATTGTGTAAACTGTTCTGATTCTGCTCACTTTATATCATTTCATATGTGTCTTCACAAGTAAAAATCTCTTCTAAAAATTCCCTTCATTGCTCTTCATAAAATAAGGACTAAAACAGTTCTTTCTAAAGATACGTTACCAATATCTACAGTCTCTGTGGTAGAAACTATTTAGTTGGTGTACATGTAAATTAGGTTTTATTCTATTTTATTTTAACATTGTATTCTATAAAGCTTTTTTTTTCTGAATGGAGAATTATCCTGAAACCAAAGCCATAAGGAGATAAAAATTCCAAGAATCTGGAAATCTCTATCCAAAGACAGGCCTATCATCCCTACTTGCTGATAGGTGAGATTTTGCTGCTGGATTGTGAGGTAGAGAGCAACAGGGGACATTCCTGGAAATTTTACTTTGCAGCTTAATATCACGGGAGTTTACTAAGCCTGCTTTGTAGAAGATAGCCCTCTGGCTTTAGATTCTTTCTTTTTTGGTGTGTTGCTATATGCCCCTCTAAATCCAAATACAGTTATGTCCCAATTATTGTGATCAAGGAACTTTATGAAGTGGTCTCATTATTTGAATTTGCATCACATATTTTTATTGGTCTGGAAACAATGACCATATTTTACATTATGATTTTGAATAGTATGAATCTGAATCCATGTAACCACTTCAGAGGATTTATTATTCCTCCTAATGAGGACCTACCTTTATTATCATGAACTTTAAGTCAAGACTTGAGTTTGCAGTGACATTTTATCTTCAAGGAGCACCTAAGTAACTGCTGCAGTTCTACTAATAAACTAGGATCGTGAGAAAAAAAAACCTTACAATTACCATGTTACCAAGGTAGAAGGATTCTGCAAATATGAGAAATTTAATAGTGGCAAGATTCATGGTTCATGAGTATCCATGCAATGCTGAGATCTAGAGGAAGGCCCCAGGCATCTTGGCTATGGTGAATTTATGGGAGGATGTGGTTAAGAGTCACTAGGATGGGTGATCATGAATAGGTTCTTGGATTCATGGATAGACCTCCATTTTTGGAAGGTTTATCCACATGAATGACATCACAGGTCCACCTAAGGTATCCAGCCTCAGCTATCCGAGGCTTTTTAGAGGAGTTGATTGATACGAACTTGTACTTTGATGTCTGGCTGATTGACATAGTTATAAGTATAACCTTCATCAGTTCATTCTGGTCTTATTTCACTTCATTATACTAGCTAGTTAAATATTACACAGACGTTACAATAGATGTAATCACTTTACTTAATATACTATTACTTAATATAGTCTACTAGATAGTCAATTTACTTAAATTGATTGGATAAAAAACCTTACTTATAGCTCAATATTAGAAGGAGATTCAAAGAGCTGTATTTTAATAGCAATACCATTTTCAGAATTATGGGTTTAAGATTTGGCAAAATGATCATTATTAGTCAGTTTTGCATGACTGTCTCTACCTTATCTTGTTTTTCTTTTTTACTTACAAAAATTGCATTTTGTTATTATATCACATTCATTTCTGACTCTTTTGCTTCCATCTTCTTTTTTTTTTTTTAAAATGCAATTTATTTATTTAACATATTTGGTTTTCAGCATTGATTTTCACAACATTTTGAATTACGAATTTTCTCCCCATTTCTACCCTCCCCCCCACTCCAAGATGGCTTATATTCTGGTTGCCCTGTTCCCCAGTCAGCCCTCCCCTCTATGACCCCCCTCCCCTCTCATCCCCTTTTCCCTTCCTTTCTTGTAGGGCAAGATAAATTTCTACACCCCATTGCCTGTGTATCTTATTTTTTAGTTGCATATAAAAATTTTTTTGTTTTGGAACATCTGATTTTAAAACTTTGAGTTCCAAATTCTCTTCCCTCTTCCCTTCCCACCCACCCTCCCTAAGAAGTTGAGCAATTCAACCTAGGCCACACACGTATTATTATGTATAACCCTTCCACAATACTCATGTTGTGAAAGGCTAACTACATTTTGCTCCTTCCCAACCCATCCCGCTTTATTGAATTTTCTCCCTTGACCCTGTCCCCTTTCTAAAGTGTTTGTTTTGATTACCTCCACCCCCATCTGCCCTCCCCTCCATCATCCCCCCGCCTTTTATTTTTTTTTTTATTTTTTATTTTTTTTATCTTCCTCCCTCTTCTTTCCTGTGAGGTAAGATACCCAACTGAGTATGTATGGTATTCCCCCTCAGGCCAAATCTGATGAGAGCAAGGTTCACTCATTCCCCCCTCACCTGCCCTCTCCCCTCCTCCCATAGAACTGCTTCCTCTTGCCACCTTTATGCGAGATAATCCACCTCATTCTATCTCTCCCTATCTCCCTCTCTCAGTATGTTACTCTCTCATCCCTTAATTTCATTTTATTTCTTTTAGATATCTTCCCTTCATCTTCAACTCACCCTGTGTCTGCTCTCTCTCTTTTACATATATATATGTATATAAACATATATATATATACACATACATACATATACACATAGATATATCCATACATACACATTCACTTATATATATACATAAACATATATATATATATATATATATTTGCATATTCCCTTCAACTACCCTAATACTGAGGTCTCATGAATCATACTCATCATCTTTCCATGTAGGAATGTAAACAAAACAGTTCAACTTTAGTAAGTCCCTTGCAATTTCCGTTTCTTGATTACCTTTTCATGCTTCTCTTGATTCTTGTGTTTGAAAGTCAAATTTTCTATTCAGTTCTGGTCTTTTCACTGAGAAAGCTTGAAAGTCCTCTATTTTATTGAAATTCCATATTTTGCCTTGGAACATGATACTCAGTTTTGCTGGGTAGGTGATTCTAGGTTTTAATCCTAGCTCCATTGACCTCCGGAATATCGCATTCCAAGCCCTTCGATCTCTTAATGTAGAAGCTGCCAGATCTTGGGTTATTCTGATTGGGTTTCCACAATACTCAAATTGTTTCTTTCTGGCTGCTTGCAGTACTTTCTCCTTGATCTGGGAGCTCTGGAATTTGGCAACAATATTCCTAGGAGATTTCTTTTTGGGAACTATTTGAGGAGGCGATCGATGGATTCTTTCAATTTCTATTTTGCCCTGTGGCTCTAGAATATCAGGGCAGTTCTCCTTGATAATTTCTTGAAAGATGGTATCTAGGCTCTTTTTTTGATCATGGCTTTCAGGTAGTCCAATAATTTTTAAATTATCTCTCCTGGATCTATTTTCCAGGTCAGTGGTTTTTCCAAAGAGATATTTCACATTGTCTTGCATTTTTTCATTCCTCTGGTTCTGTTTTATAATATCCTGATTTCTCATAAAGTCACTAGCTTCCACTTGCTCCAATCTAATTTTTAAAGTAGTATTTTCTTCAGTGGTCTTTTGGACCTCCTTTTCCATTTGGCTAATTCTGCCTTTCAAGGCATTCTTCTCCTCATTGGCTTTTTGGAGCTCTTTTGCCATTTGAGTTAGTCTGTTTTTAAGGTGTTGTTTTCTTCAGTGTATTTTTCAGTATTTTTTTGGGTCTCCTTTAGCAAGTCATTGACTTGTTTTTCATGGTTTTCTTGCATCCTTCTCATTTCTCTTCCCAATTTTTCCTCTACTTCTCTGACTTGCTTTTCCAAATCCTTTTTGAGTTCTTCTATGGCCTGGGGCCAGTTCATGTTTTTCTTGGAGGCTTTTGTTGTAGGCTCTATGACTTTGTTGTCTTCTTTAGGCTGTATGTTTTGGTCTTCTTTGTCACCAAAGAAAGAATCCAAAGTCTGAGACTGAATCTGGGCGCGTTTTCGCTGCCTGGCCATATTCCCAACCAACTAACTTGACCCTTGAGTTTTTCAGTGGGGTATGACTGCTTGTAGACTTACGAGTTCTATGTTCTACGTTTGGGGGGGAGGTGCCAGCTCTGTCGGAGCCGCACTCCTCCTTCCCCAAGGACCCCCAGTCCAGACTGGGCTTAGATCTTCAGCAGGCTGTTGCACTCCTGCTCTGATCCGCCACTTAATTCCTCCCACCAGGTGGGCCTGGAGCAGGAAGTAACAACAGCTGTAGCTGCCCCACCTCTGATGCCCCCGGGGCTGGAAGCCGAACCGCGAACTCCTTCTACTCCCGCAGCTTTTCCCACTAACCTTCTCCGCAGTCTTTGGTGTTTGTGGGTCGAGGGGTCTGGTAACCGCCGCAGCTCACATATTCAGGGCGCTAGGGCCCCCTCCGCCCGGCTTCTGGTCTGGATCGTCCACGCCGCTCAGGCTGGGCTCTGCTCCACTCTGTTCCCAGCTCCCAGCTCCGTGTGGAATAGACCTCACCCAGAGACCATCCAGGCTGTCCTGGGCTGGAGCCCTGCTTCCCTCTGCTGTTCTGTGGGTTCTGCCGTTCTAGAATTGGTTCAGAGCCATTTTTATAGGTTTTTGGAGGGACTCCGGTACGGAGCTCACTCTAGTCCGTGCTTACCAGCCGCCATCTTGGCTCCGCCCCTGCTTCCATCTTCTTAACAAACAACATGAGAGTGGTCAAGTTTTTGAAGAGCCACTTCTTTTGGAACAATAAATACAGTACAACAAAATTCAATTACATCCAAAGAATGAAACTTATTTTATATTGAACAGGTGGCTAGGTGGTACGGTAGATAAAGCACAGAAGTTGGAGCAAGTGTGACCTGAGTTCTAAACTTGAGTCAGACATTTACCAGCTCTGTGACCCTCTGTAAGTCATGTAATCTCTTTGTACCTCAGTTTCTTCATCAGTAAAATTGGGATAGTAACAGCACCTACCTCACAGGGTTGTTGTGAACCCCAAATGAGTTAACATATGCAAAGTGTTTTGCAAGCTTTAAAGTACATATAAATAGTAGCTATTATTATTAATTATAAGTCAATTCTATTTGTTTTGGGGGCAGCTAGGTAGCACAGTGGATAGAGTGCTGGGTCTAGAGTCAGGAAGACTCATCTTCTGAGTTCAAATCTGCCCTCAGACACTTACTACGTGTGTGACCCTGGGCGAGTCACTTAACCCTGTTTGCCTCAGTTTCCTCATCTGTAAAATGAGCTGGAGAAGGAAATGGCAAACGACGCCAGGATCTTTGTTTTCATCTATCTCTCTATGTCTCCATCTATGTATCCATCCATCTATGTATCCATCCATCTATGTATCCATCTTTGTATCCATGTATCCATCTATGTACCAGAGGAAATCAGGGTTTAGTGACTTGCTCAGGGTCACACAGCTAGTAAGTGTCTGAGGGCACATTTGAATTCAGGTACTTCTGACTCCAGGGCTGGTACTCTATCCACTGTGTCATCTTTGCCAAGAAAACCCCAGATGGGGTTATGAAGGGTTGGACACAACTGAAATGACTCAATAACAGTGCCCTATGACGCTCACCAAGAGTTTTTTTCTCTGTTGAGAGGTAACAGTGTAGAGTAAAGGGTATTGGATTTGTATCCAGTGGACCTGGGTTTGAATCCTACCACTGCTACTTCTTAAATAACTTGGAGTTAGATTCTCAGCCTCTCTGGCCCTTACTATCTTCATTGGTAAACAAGCAGGTCATATCAGAAAAATTTCCCAGTTTCCCTTCAGCTTTAAAGGCCCCAATCAATTAGTAACTCTTCTTTGGGTACAGTGAATAAACCGGTTTTACATTCACCGAACTCTAGTACATTCTTCCACATTTTCTACTAGGATGCATTGTGAAATATTTTTGAAATTCAAGTATATTATGTCTGTGGTTTCAACTTCTTCGTGAAAGGAAATGAGAATGATTTACCATAACTCTTTCTTAATGAGTCCATGCTGATTCCTAGTCATCACTTCTTTCCCTTCAAGTACTAACAAACAACTCAGTTATTAATATATGCTCGAATTACCAGTAAGCAGCTTCAATCTCATAGCCTGCCATTGGAAACATTTCCTTTCTTACTCTTTTTTTTGAAAATCAGAATATTTGCGGTCCTCCGGTACTATAAAGCCTTTCCTATCCTACACAGTCCCTCAAAGATGAATGAATGTAAAAGCATTTATTAAGTGCTTACTGTGTGCTGGGGATACATCTTAAAAGCAGGACCTCTAGGAGTTGATATTCTAACAGTGACCAGGGAAGAGCATGTTGGTCCAGAAAGTGACAGGGTTGGTGAGTGGGACCATAGGAAAGTAGACAGACACAGTTCATCAATGAAAAAAATGGGAAACTTGAAGTAAAATTTTGAAAAATGGTTTCATAGTTCCAGAAAAGGAGTAGGGTGGGAGGAGGGAGTAAAGAAAGTACCATGTTGCAGATTTTATTCCAATTTTTTTTTGTAACAAAGTGGGGTTTGACCATTATGTGAAGCTTTCTTTTAAAAAAATTGTGCCGTATTACTTAAAAATCACTTATTATTAAACTGTCTTTGGTGCAAGATTAGGATGTATGGAATACTTGTGAATATACATTAAGGTTGAATATTGACAATGCGCATGAGCTGAGAATTCTAGGTTCTTGGTTTGCAATGTGTGAGAGATAAATGTGTATCCATACGCCACTGGTGAATACATTGCTGCTCTGTTTACCTTTTAAGAGGCGTGATAAACAGTATCACACCATGTGATGATTATGCAATGGAAGCTTATAAACCAATTTTTGGACTGAGAAAAAAACAGGATGTGATGATTATGCACTGAAACATGGTACATGCCCAAAGGCAAGTTGGTGGGCAAAGCTATCTAAGAGAGTTCTGGAGCAGAGGGAGTGAAGTGAAGCACTGTGGCTGGGGCTTATCAGAAATATTGGTCTGGGAGAAGCAATCACAAATCAGGACATCATTGCCTTATTGCGTTGGGGTGGAAGTTCCTCCAGTGTGGCAAGGCTCCTCCCAGTCCTGATAGCACCTCACTGACAGAGTTGAGCAATTATATCCCTAAATTATTTTAGTACCACAGAATTTAAAGAACCTGGCTGCTCTTCTCCCTTATCTAGGATTCAGCTCCTTGTTAGATATCTTTGCTCTTATCCTCTGCTACTTAGAGACAGCTGTTTCCTTAGTAATGTCATTGAAAATGTCAGGAACTGTCCTACTGCAAATAATTTAGGGGAAGCCTTGAGACATGGCTGGCTTCATATATCTGAGAATAAAAGATGTGAACTTTGTGCATTATTCAGTTCTGTTTTCCTGGGATCAAATAATTTCATGACCTCCTAATATAATGGAAAGAGCAACAGATTCACAGAAGGCCTGGATTCAAATCCTGCTTCTTCTGCTTATTAGCCATGTGACCTTGGGCAAGTCATTCAAACTCCCTGTGGCTTACCTTCATCATCTACTCCATACTTTGTACGGTTGTCATGAGTTTCAAAGAAAAGAAGGGAGGTAAGATAATTTGTAAGTTGTAAAGCAAAATACAAATATCAGGTATTATTATGATGCATTCGAGACTCAAACTTTGATCAAGTGACTGACTACTGAGATCTCAGCTCAACTCTCTACATCCTCAGCACAATTATGTTTGTCTCAATTTCTCCTTGGAGGAGAGCAAATAACCCCCACGCCCCACCTTGGAGTTGAATCGTTCCACTTTCTCTGTGTCAAACTTTCCAATTGTTTCATTTATCCTGAACAGTGGTTCTGTCCATGTCTTTATCTTCATTTGGCCCCCAACATAACTTTTTTTTAAAATCCTTTTTGTTGTTGGGAGTTACTGCAAGCCACAGCCCAGTCTGGTTTTTTAACTTTCTAATACTCTTCTTATAGGAACACTTTTTAATATACAACCCTGTTTCCTACAGGAAGCAGTGTGGTGTAGTTGATAGTCTCAGCGTCAGGAAGATCTGAGTTCAAGTGCTGCTTTTAACACACTTTGGTTGCGTGACCCTTACCTCTCATTGCCCCCAGGCAGTTCTCCAAGACAATAAGTGTCAGAGCACTTGCTGATCTGTATTTATAGAGAGGGTTTCCCCACCTGGACCACCTTAGGCCACTGAAATCACAAGTCTAGACTAGAGAAGTGGAGGGACTTGTTAAAATGCCACCTCATCTTCCCAATTGCTCTCTTTAGACACAGCCATCTCCAGAAACTAGATGTACATGCCAATTCATCAATTGACTTTGGATACACGTAAGCAGGACTTGTCACACACACAGAATCAGATGTTTTCAAGTGCTAGAATGTATTACTAATGTGAGCTTTTCCTCAAGCTGACCAGTAGGGGGCAGTAAAGCCCAGAATCTGGTGCATCTTCTCATTCCAGGAAGAGCCCCACTACATAATTCCATATCCTCAGAAACCTAGGCATGACCTAGAAAACATGCATTCATGCACATCTGGGTCCGTGAGCCCAGGAATACTGGAAGTAGACACATGACAGCCTTCGAAACGTACTGATATTTTAAACATTGGAAAAAAAAATTGATGGGGGCAAAAGTGTAGAGGGGAAGGTTGAAAGCTGTTAGATCATTCTCAATACAACTTTCCCACAAAGAACAAGAACAACCACAGTTCTTGGTCATTTGCTTGCAAACCATCCTTGCCCTGTCTAGTAGGCAATATTTGGTGAACCAACAGAATATTGCCATTGCCTTCCTATGAATCACAGTGCACCCACAGCCAGAGAACACAATGGCACAACCACAGAGTTCCTAAAAGGAAGGGTTAGTGACTTAATGACTTCAATGACATGCAATTATTACCACGAAGATACCTCTCCCTTCCCCTTCCTTCTGACCCCATCCCCCCAGCCTTTTAAATTTTGCTTGCCTAGTTTTTTTTCTCCCACCAGCTACTGTAGATGACTCTTTTATAGTCACTAATAAAGGATTCAATCTGCATGCCAGGCACACTTTGTGAATAATTCTTTGTTATAATAAGACACAAACATCCTTTGGAGACTGGGATGAAGTTACAGAAGCAGCGCCAATTTGGGGCAATATAGGATATTTTTAAAAGCATTTCTACCAATATTTAGTCACATCAAGTAACTGCAAAGCTACAAATGATAGCATTCCACAATGAGTCAATGCATTAGTATTACCCATTCTTGCAACATGGCAGCCCATAGTCACAAGGCATACTAATGCAGGCTCTAAGGAAAATAAAAATCTTAAAGTCCTGCCTTCTTGGCAGTGGCAGGGGCACAATGCACATGATGGCAATTAGCATGACGTTGTGCTGCATTAGCACTGAATTGCAGAATAGCTTGTCCACATCTTCGTTACAGTTCTTGATCACTTGTTGCTCATATTTTCACCAGCTTTTCCTAATTTGCTTCAAGTTCAAGGCCTGTTATCCTCTATAATTTCCAGGGTACATTAATTAGAATAAAAACAGATTTTTTTTTCAAATCTTCTCATCTTCACTCCCCCAGCCACCCAAATAAAACCCCACCCACTCATTAAATACTTCTAAACTACAGTTAGTCGAATGCCCCAGCTTTGTCAGAAGTATACCTGACTGGGAGCCAAGAGTCTTACATTCTGAAACCTACTCTGTCATTATTGGCTATGTTTGTTATGTGCATGCTATGTTTGTGCAGGCCCCTTCCTCTCTCTGGGTCTCATTTTGCTGCTGCTGTTCATTCATTTCACTTATGTTCTACTATTCATGACTCCATTTGGGGTTTTCTTGGCAAAGATTCTGCAGTGATTTGCCATTTCTTTCTCCAGCTCATTTTACAGATGAGGAAACTGAGGCAAACTGGGTTAAGTGACTTGCCCAGGATGACACAGCTAGTAAGTGTCTGAGGCCGGATTTGAACTCAGGGAGATGAATCTTTCTGACTCCTGGCCCAGCACCCTATCCACTGTGCCATGTAGCTGCCTGCATCTCATTTTACTCATCTTTAAAATGATGGTATTGGAAAAGATTATCCTTAACCAGAGTTTCTACCTTTTCTTTCTTTATCCTCCATTCTAGCCTTCATATTGTTGCTAGATTAATCTTTCTCATAGATAGATCTGGTCATGTCACTCCTCTACTCCAAACTTTTCAATGTTTCCCCATTCTCTAGCCACCCCCCCAAAAAAATCCAGATTCTTTAGTCAGGTATTCCAAGTCCTCTATAACATGAGGCCACACTACTTCATCTCATGTAACTCCTTTCCACATACTCTAATTTCCTGCCCGCCTGAACTATTTATCATTTTGTACATATGTATTACACATTTTTTGGCCTCCTATTTATGGTACATCCAGCCCTTAAATATAAGTAACTATTAAGCGTCTATCTTCAGTCCTCTCCTCTTATCATAACCTATTTCCCATGACTATCCCATGACACTCTCATGCCTTCAGTAATCACCTCTTCATGGATGACTTCTAAATCTACATATCCAGTCCTAATCTCTTCCCTGAGCTTGAGTCTTACATTTCCAAGTTCATGCTAGATATCTCTAACTAGTTTGCCTGACATCTCAAATGAGACATTTTCATAACTGAATCCATAATGTCTTCCCTTAAACTTCTCCCTCTCCCCAAATGCCCTATTTCAGCAGATGGCAACACCTTTATTCCAGGCTTAAAGCCTCCAAGTCATTTAAACACACATTCTGTCTCTCCGTCTCTTTCTGTCTCTCTGTCTCTGTGTCTTTCTCTATGTCTCTCTCTCTCTGTCTCACACACACACACACACACACACACACACACCCTATCTCTCTCCATTCCTTATGTCCAATCAATTGCCAAAGCTTATTGATTCTGCTTTGACAATATCTCTTGGCATTCATGCCATACTCTCCATTCCCAATGGTACTGCACCAGTTCAGACTCTCCATACCTCTTTCCTATACTATTGTTATAGCTTCTTACTAGTTTCTATGATCCTGGCCTCTCTCAAGAACAATGTAGTGGAGAGACCACTAGATTTGGGAGAGTAAACTTGGATTTAAATCTCACTGACCTGGGGACAAGCACTTTCCCTCTCTGAGCTTCTATTTATTCATCTGTGGAACAACATGGTCAGACTGGATTATGGAATCTTAGAGCTAGAGCTGTGAGGGACCTTAGAGATCTTCTAGTCCAAACCTCTGATTTTACGTATGAGGAAACCAAGGCTCAAAGAGCATAAGTGACTCAGATCCTGTAACACAAATTAAGCCTTCTTTCTACCTTAATCATGCTGTCTCCCTCATGGCCTCTAAGGCCCATCTGAGTTCTAAGTTCTCCATCCATACTTCATACAGCTACTGAGACATTATTCCTCTATCTGTATTCCCCTATACTCCTCTATATTCCAAATGTATGAAAAAAACTTTCAGTATTTCTGTTTGGCATTCTGACTCAACCTACCTTTCTTGCCTCATTTTACATAATTCTACTTTATACATTCTATGTTCTAGTCCCTTTGAACTATTAAGATTTCCCCAATACCGTCCTGTTCTCTAGGTTTCTCATTTGTGCAGGCCTACACCATGCCTGGAATTGACTCCCTCCACATTATCGCCTGTTGGGATTTGAGCAGACTATAAACTTCACAATGGCCTATTTTATTTTAATTTTTGTCTCTGGGTCTGGCATAGAGTATGTTCTTGATAAATCTTTAAGTGAATTGACTTAACAAATAATTTTTGGATTGAATTGAATTAATGCATAAGCATTCTCTTCCTCAGGGTCCAATTTAGATATCACTTCTTTAAGACTTCCCTGATGTCTTAGGTTAAAGTGATTTCTCTCTCTCTCCTCCTCAGGTTTTCTTTGACTAATTTTTACTCCTTATCCTCTTCGCATTTTACCCTGTATCACAATTATCTGGGTATGGGTCATAGTCTCTCTTCCTGACTAGATTGTAAACTCCCTGAGGGCAGGAGCCATGTTGTTTTTCATCCTCCTTTCCTGAGATCTGTCACCATTCTGGCCATTCTCAGATTATTAATGTCCTTCCAAAAATGCAGTATCCACAAATGAATGCAATACTCTTTAAGTATGACTTGAGTTCTGCAAAGTACAGCATCTCCCTTATACTGGGCACTATCCCTGTCAATGTGGCCTAGAATTGCTTTAGTTTTTTGTGGTAGCCATATCACATTCTTAACTCACATTTAACTGATGGTTCTCAATGGCCCAGACCTGTTTCAGAGGAACTGCTTTCTAGACACATCACCCCCATCTTATATTTGTGAAGTTGATTTATTGAATCTTAGTGTGAGATGTTACATTTATTCTCCCGTGGGTGGCCCACAGCATGAGATGAGAGATGAAATGCAATGTACAAGGAGCAGCTTACAGGCCACTTTAAATGGAATGGAGAGTATGTAAAGGGAATCATCAGACTGGAAAGCAGCTGGAATTTATCTCCACAAAACTATCAAGAGAACTGGTGCCACATAGTGGAAGGAATCTAGACTCAGAGTCGTGAAGACTTGGATGCAAATTTTGCTTCTAACATATACTGGCCTTGTAATTCTGGGCATGTCACTGATCACTCTGTGTTCTGGGAAATTCTCTAAGACAACTGGTGGAGAGATTGTCAGTGTGCATTAGTAGATGAAATCTCTCATTAGGAATTCCCTATGTGGAAAAAAAAAGGTAAAAAAAGAAGAAGAAATCTTCCTCCCTGCCCCCAGTTCTGCTAATTCCTTACTAAAAAACTCCAATGGGTTCCTTATTTGTTTAGAAGATAAAATATAAATTTATTGGCTTGACATTTAAAACTTTCCATAATGGTCTTACCTACCTTTTTATTCTTATTTTATATGGCTCACTCTCATACATTTTATAACTAGCCTGAATTGTTAAAGTTTTACAAAAATTGAACCTAAACTTAACTTTCTTCAATCTCGTCACATTGCCTCAAGTTCTGGGCTCTTTGTTCTAGTCAAACTAGCCCACCAGTTGTTCCCCATCATGACATTCTAATTCCCACTTCTGAGCCTTTGCCTCAGGGGTACTCAAAGTTATGGGAGAATATACTTGTAGAAATGAGAAGGAATGAATTCCCCAATAGCACACTAGCCAGCACTGTTTCAAGCAATGAAGTTGTAAAGTAGCTCTGGGGTAGTTTAGGCTAACTTTGCCGCCCCCCCCCCCATTGCATTAATCTGCAATCCAGCTGTGGGCCCTTTGGGCAAGAAGAGTTTAAATGCAGTTTTGGGAACTTTTGTGGGGGAACTCCTAAGTCCCAGGCAATTTTCTTGCTGACTGCTCTCTATCTATCTCCTGGCTAGCTGCTACCTCTTTGCTTTTGTCTGTTTTGATCTTCCTGGGCTACTTTTAATTGCCTTGGGAACTGCTTTTACTTGAGGGTAATGGAATATATTTTTAGTAAAAGAATTGTTCTTTTGAATTCTAGGACTACTCCACTGTACTCAGTGGCCTGAACACCCCATTTCTGGGGTATACTCCCTCCTTACTGCCATCTGGCAGCATCCTTAGCACCTTTTAAAACACGGCATAGGGTGACTCCCCCAACCCAGGAATTTTTTGATTTCTTCCAATTGTCAGCACTCTTTGCCTCCTGAATGTAACTTTTAATTGGGAAGGAAAGAAAATAAGCATATATTTAATGATTACTACAGGCCCAGCACTGTGCTAACTGCTTTATAAATATTCTTTCATTTGATCCTTACGATAACTCCGCAAGGTAGGTGCTGTTATCCCTATTTTGCCGTTGGGAAAACTGAAGTAAGTGATTTTCCCAGGGTCACACATCTAGTAAGTATCTGAGGTTGGATTTGACCTCAAGTCTTCCTGACTTCAGGCCCAGAGCTTTGTCTACTATATCACCTAGCTGCCTCATTACTTTGAACACACACACACACACACACGGATGCATGTGCACAAACATACATATATACAGCATTTATTGATCTACATACAATTTGTACTTCCCTTCTCCCAAGTGGAATGTAAGCTCCTTGAGAGCAGGGACAGTTTTATTTTTGTTTTTGTATCACTAGTGAATGCCACATAGAGGCAATTAATATTTGTTGAATTCAAATGAGTTAAATATCATCTTATGAGATAAATGTCTGTTGAAATGATTTAAATGCCATCTTAGATTCACCTCAACTTTGTATCTTATTAAATCTAAAAGTGTAGAGAAGTACAACTTTTTACAACATGAAATGGAGTGAAAACTGTGGGATTTTTCTTTTTGTCAAATTATGCCCATTTGTCATTAGTCAAATTCTCATATTGTCTCCAACTTGCATGTTTCATGGGAAGAAGAGGAAGAATGTATGTGTGTGTATGTATATGTATATATGTATATATATATATATATACACACACACACATACACTTTTGACTTACAAGAGTCTAACTCTGGACAAAGAACTCATGGACAGGGATATTTAAAACAATAACAATAACATTAACATTTGTTGTGATACCTATGTGTCATCAAAGACAGCTTTCTCATGTAGGCATTTCCATGTTTTGTGGTACAGCTCATCACCTTCTCTGCTAAACTCCGCACTCAGTCAGATGCTGCAGCTATGGCCAAAGATTTTCTGGGATTGTGACTGAACCCTAATAATTCTGAGATTGAAATCTGTAGGACTTCCTCCCTGGTAGTGGCCACTAGAGGTCTCCTATGAGGCCAAAATATAGATAGTTCTGGGAATTTTCATTCATCTAACATGTAGAAAACAAAGTCTTTGACCTAAAGAGGTTTTCAATAAGAACTGTTGTCTTGAATAAGATCAGGAGAAAACCCTTTCTAGATTTTTCTGCTACTCTTTAGAAATATCTTCTGAACTACCTAAGTCACTTATTCCTATCCCAAACTAGTAAGATCAATTCAGCTCATTTCAGTTCAACAAAGATTTATTGATTACTCTGTGCAAGGCACTGTGTTCCATGAAGAGGAAACTGAGATAAAAATGAAATGGTCTCTGCCCTGGAGGAGTTCACATTATAAGGGAATATAAGATATATAAGATACTGTAAGAATGGAGAAAATGTTAACAGTAAGAGGCAATGCTTGAGTTAAGACTCCAGGGAAGCTGAGAATCTAGCTGAAGAGGGAGTATATTCTAGACATGATGGACACCTGCACAAAAGTGGGAGATGGCATGCTGAATTTAGGGACAGCAAATAGTGTGTTTGGCTGGAAAATAAAGTATGTGCAGGCCAATAATATGTAATAAGTCTGGAATGGAAGGCAGGAGCCAGATTGTGAAGGGCCAAACTGAAGAATTTGTATTTTATCCTAGAGGCAATAGGAAGCTACTAGAGTCTTTTAAACAAGGAAGTAACATGTCCATACTTGTGCTTTACAAGGTTATTTAGCTGTGGAGGATGGATTGAAGAGACCCTGGAAGCAAGGACACCAATTAGGGGACTATTCTAATAATTCAGGTGAGAGGCTATAAGGGCCTGAATTAGGTGAGAGGTTTTGTAAATGAAGAAAAGGTATGGACATGCAATTTTCTAGAGGAAGAATCAACAAAAACAGGTTAGCAATTAGCCATAGGGAGCAAGTCAGGAAAGGAAGAATCGAGGATGTCTTTGAGGTCATGAATCTGTGTGACAAAGGGTAGTTGCACCCTCAAACTTAAATAGGAAAGTTTGGAGGACAGGTAGAATGGGGAACATAAGTTTAGTGTTGGACATGCTGAGTTTGAGATATCATTGGGACATAGAGGTAGAGATGTCCAATGTCAGTAGTTAAGTGGGGGGGGGAGGGTTGATAACCCCAAGAAAGAGTTTGAAGCAGGGAGTTCTTAACCTTTTCTGTGTCATGGACCCCTTTGGCAGGTGGGTGAAATCAAGGAATACCTTCTCAGGATAACATTTCTAAATGCTTAAAATAAAATACATTGGATTAACGAGTAAACTAATTACATTGAAATTCAGTTATCAAAATATAAAAAAGTTCACAAACTCCAATGATTGACTGGATTTAGTAGATCATTGGTAACCTTGGAGAGAACAGGTTTAGTTCAATGGTGGCATTGGAAGCTTGATTACAAGGTGTTGAGAAGTGAGTGGGAGGACCAAATAAGAGCTTAATTAGTTCTGTATTCTTTTCAATAGAAAACATTTTAAAAGAACTAAAAAAAGAAAGCTTGAATAGTATGATCATATTCACAGAGCACCAAGCATGTATTTGACAACACAGAGAAGACAGTCTTGCCAATTGAAGGTATCTAAATTACACAATGCACAGTATAACCTTGTACTCTGTATAGCAAAACATCTTCTCCACAAATAAAACATTTCCTCTACATGTGTGTACATTTTGGGGTGGGGGCTTAATTGGGTCTGCCCTTTCTTTTAAACGTGTAAATACTTTTTGCAGAGCAGAGATCAGAAATCATTCCTTCATAAGATTAAAACCTAGAGATTAAAAGCCACTTGAGATATTTTAAGATCTAACTAATATTAGCATGAATCACTTTACTAAAAGATATGCAAAAGACTACAAGTAGATGATGTAAATGTCAATGAAAATCATTTTCTGCAAATTGAAAAATCTACTATTTCCTTTAAATACACACACACTCTCATTTAAAAGAAAATCAGGTTCCAGTTCAGAAGAAACTTCCAAATAGAAATATACTTCTTTAATTAAAAAAAAGGCAGAGAGTGGGAGAATGTATAAAATGAATGAAAATGAAAGGAATAAGGAAAGTGTTCTGCTTCTCCACAGCTAAGACCACAGACCCAGCCTTACTAGGTATCTTACTGCTATTTTTATTATTTCATAATCCATTTGGGAAGGGAAGGAGGAAAAGGCACACAGAGGGAGAGGAGACAAAAGGAAAGGAGGAGGGAACGAAGGAGAGAGAAAAGGAGTGGTAGAGAGATAAAGTGAAAGTGAGAGAGGGAGAGGGACTGAGGAAGGAGAAGAGAAACAGAAATAGAGAGGAGAGGAGGAGAGAGGCAGAAAGGGTAAAGGAGAATCAGAGGGAAATAGAGGGAGAGTGGTTAAGAGACAAAGAGAGACGAAGAGCAAGAGAGGAAGAAAGGGACAAAGTAACTTTATATTCAATGGTTACTCAACGGATGTTTACAAACCCCAAATAAAACACTCCACCCCTGACCTATGTAAAAACAAACCCCATATTTCCACTAGTAAGCATGGTCCAACAGTAGGACCAATGGTCCTATCTCCTGTTTTACTGTAGAACCAATCCTGAGATTCCTTTTATCTGGACAAATAAATAGCTCTCTAAGGATGCTTAACATTCAAATCAGCAAGAGATTCAGTTAAGAATTCATGGAATCTCTGGATGAAAGACTCAATTTTCCAATCTCCCTGAGGAATCATTCATTCTCTTTCCTTTGATCACTCAGCAAGCAGGGAACAATGATAAACAAGCCCACTAATAAAACAACACACTCTGCTTTTAATAACAATACCAACTATTTAATTAGGGACTATATGATATCATCATTATTGGCTCACTTGAAACTGAGCCAGGAAGAGAGGAAAAATCCTTTGGTAGCTGCACAGTGACTTCCCAGCTCCAGTGCATGCTCTGCATTTGGAAAGAGAGGAGTTAATGTTTGTCAAAGGAAGAGGAGGGAGAGGAACTCCTCAACCCTGCAGATTCTAAAATGCTAAGCCTCAAGAGTTTTCAATATTTCCTCTTTAAAGCATCAGGCAGCTGTTTCTCTTGGGAAGGTTCCTGGAAGACAACTGAGCTGAATGTGGGATGATGGAATGTGGGCTTGAAGAAGGAATGCCAGGACCCAGCTTGTAATCATAGACATACACAGACCACCCCCCCCCCCCCACCCCAGGCCTTTACTTAACAACTTTCCAGGCCCTTGAGCTGCTGAACCCTGGGTTGCTTTCTTTCCACCCCTCTTCCCCCCCCCCCCCCCCCCCCCCCCCCCCCCGCCCCACACCTCCTGGGGAAAGGCAAAGTGGGAATTCAGTGACTCCTTCTGTCAAGTGTCGGAGCCCTGTGCAGTGCAGCCCCTCCAGGGGCCCACGCAGGCACACATGAAGTGGGTGGAAGGGGGCCAGGCCTTGGCAAGAGCACAGCTGTGACACATCATCCCGTGGTTGCAGCTGCTTGGAAACAACAGCCACCAGAAATGTAACCCCAACAACAACAACAACAACCACAATCTTTCTTTTTTCAAAATGCTGTTAGGAAAACACTAGAATACCCCAGAAGACACAGAAATCATGCCTGCTCCAAACACATCAAAATATGCTCTTCCACCTGTTCTACACTTTGCTTTGTTCTGACTGGCATTACTGAGGGCCAGTTATGTGTGACTACCTTTCCAAGTACCCCATTTGCAGTCCCTCTTCCATTTTCTTAAATACAGCACGATGATGTTGGTGTCTACAGTGGTAGGTGCAGGATCTTAGAGGTCATCTAGTGCAACCCCCTCATTTTACAGAGGAAGAAACTGAGGCAGAAACAGATGGAGTGACTTGATTTATCAAGGTCATGCTGAGAGTAAGTGGCAGATTTGGGGAGATTGGGGGATTTGAACTCATGTTCTCATGGCAGAGTTAGCTTTCTTCATCCGTCCCATGTGGACTCACACGTGTTGACTGTTCCCAACAATGGTTATCATTCCTGCTTATCAGATGAAACATCAAAACCCTTCTTTGGGGTGCCATAAACCCATCAGGAAGTTTCAGGAATAGCTCCATTTGTTACTGTTGTTCACTCATTTTTCAGGTTGTGTCTGACTCTCTATGACCCCATTTGGAGTTTTCTTGGCAGAGACACTGGAGTGGCTGACCATTGCCTTCTCCAGCTCATTTTTATGGATAAGGCAAATAGAGTTAAGTGACTTGCCCAGGGTCACACAGCTAGTAAGTGCCTGAGGCCAGATTTGGACTCAGGAAGATGAATCTTTCTACTCCAGGCCTGGCGCTCTATCTACTGCCCCACGTAGCTGCCAAATTGCTCCATTACCTCAAGTCAGTTGAAGGCCTTTGATTCTCCCTTCCATCATATGTGGCATTTGAAATGCCCTGTCTTCTGAGTTTAGATGTCATATGGAATTTACATCATAATAAGGGTAAGAACATATATTGATATTGTCCATGGTCTTTACAAGAGCAAACTTTTCTGCTTCTGTGTGTGTGTGTGTGTGTGTGTGTGTGTGTGCGCGCACGCGTGTGTGTGTTTGTAGTTTGTGCAGGTTCACAAGAAAACTAGCCTCCTTGTTCCGTGTATAGGACATTTCTTCCACTTCTAGGCTTGGAATACTTTCTCCTCATTTACAACTCCTGGAGTCTCTGGCTCTCTTTAATGCTCACCTCAGACACATTTTAGCTGTGTGACCCTGGAAAAGTCACTTAACCCTGTTTGCCTCAGTTTTCTTATTGTAAAATGAACTACAGAAGGAAATAGCAAACCATTCCAGTATCTTTGCCAAGAAAACCCCAAATGGGGTCATGAAGAGTTAGACACAACTGGAAAATGACTGAAAAACATGTCCCACCTCTTTCAAGAGGCATTTCCTGATGCTCCTCATTTTTATTACTCCCTCTTCCATTACTTTGTATTTATTTTTTCTTATTTTCCATTTACTCATCTGCTTGCTCTGTTGCCCTCCATTCAGCCCTCCCTTACCCATCTTGAATGTAAATTTCTTAAAGACAGGAATTGTTTAGTTGTCTCTGTAACTCAATTGCCTAGCACAGAGCTTGGCATATAGTAGGTACATCATAAAGCCTTACTGATTGAACTGAATTGAGTCCAGTATTGAAAATATCTGGAGTGTTAGATTTAATATACACTTAAGAATCTTCAAAAGGTATGCATAGAAGTGCACTGTTTTATATATAATTTTCTTATTTATTATTTGAATATTTGTGTTAAGTTCATAACAAAGAAAATTTATATTAAAAAGAAATACACAATGTACAACACACACACACAGACACACACACACACACACACACAGAGAGAGAGAGAGAGAGAGAGAGAGAGAGAGAGAGAGAGATTGAGAACAAGATGGGAAATACCAGACTGAAACTGAAAGAGGTGACCAAAATGAAATCTAGGATTGAGATCTGATACAAATTCTAAATTGTGACATGTACTAATTTTCAGAGAAATGATCCATGGTACTGGGATCTCTTAATTTGTGGATCAACTTGCAGATGAAAGTACTAAAAAATAGAAAATAACCAATGGACCTTTTTAAGGGTGGAAAGAGAAAGATTTTATATAGGCACACACACACAAGCTTTATTTAGGCATGAGCTACTAACTGGAATGACTTTTATTTCAGCTAGATATTCACAGGTGAAGCTGGTAGTTCAGATGGCCACAGATCAGGGAGAAACCTTAGGGTGAAAAGACATGTGCAGATTTTTTCTTTCTTCATTAATCATTGATCTCTGACCAGGCCCTATCTTTCACTTGCTAATTAATTGCACAGTGATGACTAGGCATAGCTTCACAGTCTTATACTTAATTATTGATTTTCATACATAGTCAAAAATCTCTCTCTGTAAAAGGGACTAAGGCACTTTGAGAATCAAAGTTACAGGAATAAATGGTTGCTAGGGTATAGCTATTTTATTAAACTATTCCTATCAGATCTGAGATAAAAGGGGAAATATTCAAGATTTTATTCCAGGAGAAGATATTGCTTCTCTTCATCTTGTTCCCAAATCTCAGTTTAGTAATATTTAAGGCAATGTGTGAGACATTTTAATTTAGTATCCCTGAATCTTTTTTGGAAGAATATCTTGGGTTTTTTTTTTAAAGAAAAGTTTATGTTCAAAGCTTTTTCAGCATCTATTGAGATAATCATATGCTAGTATTTTGTTCAAAATTTTTGAATTGATATTCATTAGGGAAATTGGTCTACAATTTTCTTTCTCTGTTTTAGCTCTTCCTGGTTTTGGTGTCAGCACCATATTTGTGTCATAAAAGGAGTTTGGTAGGACTCCTTCTTTGCTTATTTTTCCCAAATAGTTTGTATATTATTGGAATTAATTGTTCTTTAAATGTTTGGTAGAATTCACTTGTGAATCCATCTAGTCCTGGGGATTTTTTCTTAGGGAGTTCATTAATGACTTATTCAATTTCCTTCTTCTAAAATGGGGTTAGTTAGGCATTCTATTTCTTCCTTTGGTAATCTGGGTAATTTATATTTTTGTAAGGAAAAGTTTATGTTGAAAAAATTTAAACAATTTGATTTGACAAGCATGAATCTCCCCCCACCTCATTAGTGCTTCTTACAGCTCTGATTTTTTTTGTATATTCTATATTTATATGCCTGCATACATGTGCTTTTCTCCAGTAGGAGGTAAGCTCTTGGAAGGTAGGGGCTGTTTAATTTTTGTCTTTGTAGTTCCTGTACCTTTCATAGTGCTTGGCCTACAATGGGTGCTTGTGGATTAAAAATCAGATGGTGTGCTACTTGCTGGGGGACGAAGACAGAGCACCTATGAGAATATATTTTGACAACTGAAAAACCTCAGTTTCCCTTTACAATGACATGAGGAAAAACAGTCCTTTCCCTCAAGAATCTTACAGCATGCTTACCTTACATGGGGCACATTTCTACGACTCTTAGCTGAAAGTCAAATAGATCCATGAAACCATTAAGCTCTCTCTAAAGTAGAAGGTACAGAGCACTTCCTCACTTATGGAAGAAATGAAGAAATGCAGCTATGAGCCAAATTAAGTAAGGGAGTGGACATGCATGTGAATATAAATGCATATGGAACCATCTATTTTTTTAATCTTAATGAAAAAGAACAGAAAGAAAGCAATGTAAAGGCGCAGAAGAATTTTCATGATCACCTAAAATGTTAGGATTTTAACCCTAGACCTCAATCCCAACCTTAACCCCTAAAACATTATACACTATTCTCCTCTAAGCATTCTATGTCACTGTTTAGTTGATTAGTTGTGCCTGACTCTTAGTGACCTCATTTGGGGTTTTCTTGGCAAAGATACCAAAGTGGCTTGCATTTCCTTTTCCGGTTCATTTTACAGATGAGGAAACTGAGGAAAACAAGGTTAAGTGATTTGCCTAGAGTCACGCACCTAGGAAATATCCGATGCCAGAGTTGAACTAGGATTTTCTCCTCCACAGTTACTTCCTATTTGCTTTATCCATGTTTTGTGTATGTGGGTCCCATGTGTCCCACATGACAACATTGAACTGTGTTCTTGAGAGCAGGGACTGTTTTTTTTCCTTTATTTGTATTCTCAATGCTTAATACAGTGCCTGGCCCTTGATGTTTATTGATTGGCTGAATGACAAGCTTTTTGAGAGCAGGCACTTCCATTTTTGTCTATGTCTACAGCTCCTGGCACATAATATTGTTGTTCAGTCATTTCTGTCATGTGCGACTCTTCATGACCCCATTTGGGGTTTTCTTGGCAGAGACACTGGAGTGGTTTGTCATTTCCTTCTCTGGCCCATTTTACAGATGAGGAACTGAGACTTGCCCAGGGTCAGTAAATATCTGAGACTAGATTTGAACTCAGGAAGATGAGTCTTCCTGACTCTAGGCCTGATGCTCTATCCACTGTGCCACCTAGCTGCCCCTGCTGCACATAATAAGAACTTAATAAATGTGATTTTAATAGAAATAAAGAATTTCATTTTTGTCACAGTCTCTATATATTTGAAGGTTTGCTTGCTTTTAAACTCAGCAAAGAACTATCTCTGAAAACTTATTTGCTGTGTCTGCAAGAGGAAGAAGGAAGATAAAAAGGTAACCAATAAAAAGTGCACCTATACAAGCAAACATAATGATATGGGTAATTAAATTTTATGCCCAAGGGTGTGAAACTGGTAGTTTTCTCTGACCCCCTCCAAAGCCCAAAATAGCTGGTTGCCTTTCCTTCTCCCTTTGCAGGCTGTTTTCTCCTCCTGTTATCTCAGGGAAGATCAAATGAGCTGGCATCTAACCTGGGATTTGAATTTCCATACTTTCCCCTTCAGTCACATTGTAAGACCACTTTTAAGGGAGAGGCCAACATTTGGAAAGATTTCCCAGTATCTAAATCCCTGACACAAGGAGTAATGCATGTGGTATGAAGGAGGCCATCACCCACTGGTGGCCTTGGGTGTGGGAAACGGTTCCTGGGACAAGGAAAAGAGTCTTAAACCCTGAGAATTTGTCCAGTCTCCTTGTTGCCAAAGAGTCAGCTACAAGATTTTGTGTTCCATTCTTATTATAACTGCAGAAAACATGACTTAACTGTAAATCAATGACCTCACCCTAATAACCATGTTCTAACCATTCCAAGAGAAATTTGCTTTCTTTATCCCTGCCAGCTTGTAAATGAAACAAGTTACATTTGAACATGATTATATTAATTAGTAATTATTGTACAAAAACATTACTTATGGACTTGACTTTATCCTATTCTTAGGATAGGGATAGGAGGAGACTTGTGGTTTTGTGAGTATTAGGACATCCTTCCCCTTCCCCTACCCCACCTAGGAACCTGCTCTACAAAAGCAGGTTGGTGCCTTCCCTAAAACTTAGAGTCTCAGTTACCTAGACTAGAGCAGTGAGAGGTTAAGGTTGCCCAGGGTCACATGTCCAGTACATGTCAGAGATAGGGTTTGAACCCAGCTATCCTGGCTTTGAGGTCAGGTTTCTAGCCATTGCACCACATGTCTCCATTCTATCTTTAACTCACCCTAAGAATTTTTAATATGGCTTATTTTATAGGGCACTTAATAGTATTCAAAGGACTCTCCTTAGAACCCTGTAGGGGTACTTTATTGTAGCCAGTCAGTCAATAAACATTCATTAAGTTCCTACTATATCCCAGACACTGTATTAAGTTCTAGGGATACAAAAAAAGGCAAGAAACAGTCCCTACCCTCAAGGAGCTCACAATCTAACAGCAAAAGAATATGTACAAAAAACTATATATAGGATAAATAGGAAATAATTTTAAAAAGGGAAGATACTAGGATTGGGGGAGGGAAGTTGGAAAGGCTTCCTGTAGGTGATGGGAGTTCATTGGGACTTGAAGGAAGCCAGGGAATCCAGTAGGAAGAAATGAGGAAGGAGGGCATTCCAGACATGGGGGACATTCAGAGAAAATACCTGGAGCTGAGATATTGAAGTGCCTTGTTTGTGGAATAGACAGGAGGCCAGTGGCACTGACCTCTTGGGGAGTAAGGTGTAAGAAGACTGAAAAGGTGGGGTAGGGACTAGGTTATGAAGTGCTTTGAACACTGGAGGATTTGATATTTGATCCTAGAGGTAAGAGGGAGCCATTGAAGTTTATTTTGTGTGTGTGTGTGTGTGTGTGTGTGTGTGTGTGTATGTGACGGTTGGACCTGTGCTTTAAGAAAATCACTTTAGTGGTTGAACGAAGGATGGATTGGAGTGGGGAAGAGACTTGAGACAGGCAGATCTCCTCCCTGCCCTCCCCCCAATAGCAGGCTACTGCAGTAATGGAGACATAAGATGATGAGGGCCTGCACTAGAGAGTGGCAGTGTCAGAGGAGAGAGAAGGGGATATATTCAAGAGAGGTTGCAGAGGTGAAGTGGTGAGGCCTTGGCAGATACAGGGGGGGTGAGAGACAGTGAGGAATCCAGGATGATTCCTAGGTTGTGAGTCTGAAGTGCTGACTGAGAAGATGATCTTTCTCTCAAAAGGAGAGGAAGGTTTGAGTTTTAGATATCTACTGGACATCCAGTTCAAGATACCTGAAGGCAGATGTGAGACTGGAGGTCAGTAGAGAGGTGAAAGTAGAAGATGGAGATTTGAGAATTATCAATAGTAGTTCAATTATCAGTAGTCAATTATCAGTGACTTATCCAAGATCATATGGTTAGTAAGTCATGGAAACCAGGAAACAAACCCAAATCTTTCCACCACAAGGCCAGTGGCCTTTTCTGCTCTACAGTGTTGCAATTTGTATGTATGTGTGTATTTGTGTATATGTGTGTGTGCATAAATGTGTGAGTGAAAAGCTAATACATAACTGTAGGTCTGTCTCCATTAGTAAGAACCATATACAGATGTAGTATACAGGGTATCCCAAAAGTCTTGAGCTTCAAAGTGTGTTAAAACTTTTGGGACACATTGTATATCTATATCTCTTTTTCACTAATGGATTTGGGCCTAGAAAAAATATTTATATATATGTACATATATATATCTTTATGTATGTGTATATATGGATATATATGTATACATGGATATATATGCATACATATATCCTTATATATAAATATACATATGCTGCTCTTTCTCCCTCCTCTCCTCTTTAAATATATATGTATATGTGTATATATGTTTAGGTGGATAGACAAATAGACAGAGAGATAGACAAATAAATAGATAGACAGACAGATGGGTAGTAGCATAGGATGGTAGATAGTAAATTGACCCTTGGAATCAGATTAACCTAGGTTTAAGTCCTACCTCTGACACCTAGTCACTATGTGACTACATAAATCACATACCCTGACAGCATCCTAGATAGCTTAGTTATAAACACTTTCTCTGTCTGTCTCTGTTTCTCTCTCTCCCTCCCTCCCTCTCTCCCTCCCTCTCCCTCTCTCTCTCTCTCTCTCTCTCTCTGTCTGTCTCTGTCTCTCTCTCCCTCTCTCCTCTCCACCCCCAAATTGGAACTCTGACCAGATGAAGGCTGTGTATGGTTTACAATGATTTACAGTTGGTTGTACCTAGGCAACAGCTAGCCACCTTTCAGGTTGTGAGTGTGTGCACTGATACACAAGCCTGTGGGAGATCTTGTGTAAGACACACAAACACCACCTGAAGAGAGCTGCTTCTGGAAAGAAGGTAAAAGAGGGAGGATGCTGTATATTTACTTCTGTAATTCTTCTCATCCTAAAAGCTCCTCTGTCAGTCCTGCTTTTCTTTCTGCTTTGCCCTCAGGAGGAGCAGTTGGTGAATGTCTCCCCACTGGAGGTCAGTAACACTCATAAGGTAAGGTCAAGGATTAGACCTAGAAGGAGCCATAGAAACCACCTAGTCCAACCTCCTTAGTTTACAGACAGCAAAAGTGAGATTGAGGAATGTTAAGGGATTTACCCAAGGTTACATCACTAGTAAGTACTAAAGGTTAGATTTGTACTCTAGTCCTCTGTTTTTGGTTAAGTTATTTCAGTCATGTATGACTCTGCGAATCCATGTGGGGTTTTCTTGGCAAAGATACTGGGGTGGTTTGCCATTTCCTTCTCCACCTCATTTTATAGATGAAGAAACTGAGGCAAACAGGGTTAAATGACTTGTCCAGGATCACACAGCTAATATAAGAGTTTGAGGCAGGTGAATCTTCCTGACTCCAAGCCTAATACTCTATCCGCTGTGCCAGCTAGCTGCCCTTCAGACTCTAGTGCCATTGACTGTACCACAGTTAGTTGGTGAGAATATTATGTTACTGAGGTGGGGTCACCCAGTCAGCCAACCTTTTTGAAAATGGTTGTCCCTGGTCTTCCTGGGGCCCAGAAAGAGATACTGGGTAGTCTGGATTTGGTCCATCACTGTTACTGGAGAAACAACTCCAAATACATTCCACACTGCTTGGGTCAGCAGCACTGCCTTCATAGTTTAATGATAGCATGTTGTTGTTGCTTCTTCAGGGTGTCAGGATGACAAGGGCACTGAAAACATCTCTGCAACATTATCTAATCATTCCATTCTTTTGTAGGCTAGGACACAGACATTCGCTCTCTCATTCTCTCTTGCAAAAACACCCCACTCTCAACCAGATAGGCCATCTGAGTGTCCTGCTTGCCTTGGTCAGCAAGGGCAATTTTGGAAAGCCAACTGAGAAGCCAGGCTTCAAGACATTCTAAACATTTGAGATATTCAAAAGAGGATCAGGTTAAAAAAAAAGGTTTGGCCACCCTGTTGCCCACTTCCCCCAGATCCATTCCTTTCATGTCTGAAGGACAGAGCTTACATGGAGGCAGCTGGTTAGATGATGATTTTTATCATTCTAACCCATAAACATAGGAATTTGCTGCTATAATCAAGTACTTCTCATGCCCTCAGTGTGCCAGGCAAACTAGCTTCTTTGCGATTTCCTGTAAATGAAGTCCTGCCTCCCACCTCCGAGTCTTTGCATAGGCTGTGCCTCATTCCTGAGATTCACTCCCTCCTCATCTCCCTCTTTTAGAATCCTTAGCTTCCTTTAGGGTTCATGTCAATTGCCAACTCTTATACAAGTCCTTTCTTTATTCCCCCCCTCTCCCTGCCAAGGATCGCTACCTTCCTCTGGATCCTAAATGACTATAATGATAAGATTATCAATTTAGAGATACAAGGAACCTTTGAGAACATGTAATCCAACCCTCTCATTTTATAAGTGAACCCCAGAGATTATAAGTGACTTATCCAAGAAAACACAGGCAGTAAAGGGCACTTGCATATATTTTGTATTGACTTTACCTGTACATGTGTTGTTTTCCTCCAGAAGAAAATAGGTTCTTTAAAAGAATGAGTTGTTTTGGTTTTGACTTTATCCTTACCACTTAGAACAGTGCCAGTACATACTGGGTTCTTTATAGTTGCTTGTTGAGTGAATAATGGATCTTCAATAGTAAAAGCTAGTGTGCTATCTATCTATCATCAGGAACCCCAAAATCCATCAGTCTCCAAACCTGTATTATGGATTTTTAAATTTGCACTGTTGTTTCTACCTAATCTTTTTGAACTCTGCTCTCTCCTTCTGACTTGTTTGTCCTCAACCTGTTGGCACATGCCAGGGGCCAGGACAAAACCTGAGAACGCTGGGTTGGTTAGTGACACCACAATTACGTGGGCAGAGGACAAAAAGCCTGGCAGTAAAGCAGTTGTATATAAAGGAAAGGAGTGTCTGGCAGGTTGCCTCAATGGTACGGGCAATTTTCAGTTAGACCCAGTCTTTAATTAGCAGGAACTATTAACTACCTGGATGGACAATGCCATAAACTTCGGCATGCCTATTTTACTGTTTTCAGACACTCCCTTGATTATTGGGGTTTGATAGCCAGGAAATGGGAAATCGTACATTTGAAAAATAAAAAAAAAGAAAGTGTACATTTATTTCACAATTTGCCCTTCTGTTAGCTGTGTGACCTTGGTGGGGTCATCTTACCTCCTTGGGCCTGAGTTTCAGAAATTTTTCATTTCTGAAAAATGAAGGGATTGTAGGGGCAGCTAGGTAGTGCAGTGGATAGATTGCAGAGCCCTAAGTCAGGAAGAGCTGAGTTCAGATGTGACCTCAGACATTTACTAGCTGTGTGACCCTGGGCAAGTCATCTAAACTCTGTTTACCTTAGTTTCCTCCTCTGTGAAATGGGGCCAATAATAGCACCTTCTTCTCAGAGTGAGGATCAAATAAGATAACAGTAAAGTGCTCAGGAGAGTGCCTGGCATATAGTAAATGTCATGCAAATGTTAGCTATTATTATTATTAATCATAAACAATAACAATACTCTTAAGGTGTCCAAAGTCATTTGAATACATATATTATTGCATTTGGTCCTTACAGCACCCTTATGAGGTAGGTACTTATTACTGTTCTCCTTTTACAGATGAGGTTCAAAGAAAATCAGTGACTTATCCATGGTCATACAGCTAGTTAGCATAAGGAAGGATCTCAGCCCAGATTTTTCTGATTCCATGCCCAGTATGCCATGCTGCTATTCTAAGGTCTCCCAACTTTTACATTAAAGGATTCAGTGATTTTCCATTGCCTCGCTGACTGTGGAAATCAGAGTTTGGCCCAGAAATGACACTGTATTTTCTCTCCAAACTCATGCCATGCCCAAAGCAGCGTTCAGGTGCCAATCATTTTCAATATTTGGCCATCCCAGCAGGCGCCTCGTTCCATGAACTTTGGTACTCACAATGTTTGCGCTGTGTCTTCCATGGCCCCTGTCCTGATGAATGTAATCTTAAAATAGGAGAAGCTAGGAGAGCCTCAATGTCTATCTCTCACGTCTTCACTGAGTCTGGCTGGGAGCCACTTCAAATTTTGCCTGACTCTATCTGCTAATTTAAGAGAGAGTGTCTGGCACAACTCTGCAGCGAGATTAGTAAGGAGAGCCAAGACCCTTTTTTGACTGGGTCGACGAAGATGACGAACTTTTCTGCAGTTCAACTCTTGACTCTCGATTTTTCTTCTTACCATTTGCATTCATCATCCTTTGCTGATTGTAATTGCTAGAAACATATGTTTGTACTAGTCCCTTTGGATAAGTGGGCTGAAAATTAGCAGTTGTGAAGTTGACTCATTACAATATAAAAGAGCCGACCTTGGGGTTTTGGGACATGTTATTATATCCTGGAAATTGCTGAGTTAGTGTACAACCTAGATATATAAAACCAAGCACTAATGCCTGCTTTAAAAATTATACAGTACCTAATCAATTTAACATGGGATGTTGTGTGGAAAATAATCTGACTGGAGAAATGATAATAAAATAATAATAAATTCTTCTTCATCAACCTATGTCAGTAAGGGAAAAAAACCAGAGATGCACAGGAGGAACCGTATTCTAGGTTAAACATTTTGGGGTCTTTCTGAATCTGCTTTTTCTTCCCCTGGCATTTGCCATAATGGGGGACATGATTACCTAAGGTTAGCACCTAGATGCCAGATGCTCTGTTCATTTATCTTCAAATGAATTCTACCACTGATGTTATTTTTCCATTCAATGAATAAGTGCCTTCACTAAGGCAGTGAAATTGATAAAAGCCTCTCGGGAGTGCGGAACCTGAGGCCTCAAGGCCACATGTGGCCCTCTAGGTCCTTGTCTGAACCTAAACTTCACAGTACAAATCCGCTTAATAAAAGGATTTGTTCTGCAAAACTTGGACTCGATCAAAAGGCTGCACCCAAGGACCTAGAAGGCCACATGTGGCCTCAAGGCCATAGGGTCCCCATCCCTGGTCATGGTCTAATGGCTAGAGAGCCAGCCCCAGAGCCAGGATGACCTGGGTAAAAGTCCTGTTTCTTATACTAAGCTGTGTGATGTTAAGCAAGTCACCTGATCTCTCAATGCACCAGTTATCCACCTAGGACCATCAGTTATAGAAAAGGTGCCAAAGGAGAAGCAAAAGTAGTGCATAAGTAGAAGGAGCTTCCTCAGTGGATGATCCTTGCACCAACAAAATCACAGGACTTTTCCCTTCCAGTTGAAACTAACTTAAGTCCTATCAGCATAATGACACCCGAGGTGATGACTACATTCCAATCTATAGGGCAAGGTCTAAAATACAGGGTATGGAGGAGTTAGTGAGGAAACACAGATTAATGGGATATTTACTTAACCTCTCCTTCCAAAGATTAATTATGCTCTTCTACCCTTTACCAACACTGATACGCAAGTTTATTTGGGCATGAGTTTTTGAGACCAAAACTCACTTATTTCTCAAAACACTTTAAAGAAATAAAAATTATTATATAAAGCCCCCAAACCTTTAAAAATCTTAGCTGGTAGGAAGGCAATAATGGAGTGCCAACTTTTTTTTAAATAAACAAGACAATGAAATCCAGACCTACAAGCAACATGAGTCAGTCAAAAGAAAAGATTTGGTGTGGGTTTCTGAGTCTTTTTTTAAAGGGGTTGTTATACAGAATGATAATTTCAAAGAGAAATCTAGTAGGTCTCACTGGGTTTGTTTGTTCTCAAAAACAAAAATCCTTGCCCTGGCAAGTTTGTTTTCTATTTTTCTTTGTTCTACCAATGCTAATGCTCCATTTAAAAAAAAATACATCTTGGGAGTGGTGTGAGGTTCAGAGAAGGCCCTTCACTTCCTTCACTCCCTTGGGAAGATTCCACCCTGACAAAAAGGTGTACTGGAAGTCTGCCTAACTTATTCATGTACATACCTCTAATGCCTGGTGGTTCTCTGAACTTCAGTCAAGTCACTGTGAGCCCAAGGTTCAGTTCTGGGATCTCTGTTCTCATTCTCTCTCTCCCTCTCTTTCTCTCTCTCTCTCTCTCTCTCTCTCTCTCTCTCTCTCTCTCTCTCTCAGAAAGCTTAGGCATTCTCATCTTCAACTGTCTCCTCTTTCCTTGAGGATTTTAAAATCTGTACTTTCAATCCTACACCCTCATCTGAGACCTATTCCCATGTTTTAAACCCTTAATGGACATTTCCACTTGGAAGTTTATCACCTCATGTTCAAAATATCCCAAACTAAGCTCTCATCTCCCTCCTCCTTTCTTTACCTCCAAATGGCATCATCAACCTTGCATTCACACAGGTTGGAAATTTTGAAGTCATCATTGACCCATCCCTTGCCAGAATTCATCAGTCAGTCACCATGTCTTTTCTTCCCCCTCTCCACCAAGTCTTGTGTATTCATTCTTTTCTCATTCTTATCTCTGACACCTCTTTCCTGGCCATTATCATGTCATGGCTGGATTTTCATCAGAGCTTCCTTGCTGATATTCTTTCCTAAATCTAGTCTCTCCCTCCTCCAAACCATAGAGTATTTACCTAGGACAGCCAAATTTTATTTAAATATTGCTTTCACCACCCTCACCAAAGAACCTCCAGTGGTTTCCTCATTTCCATCATATCTAATCTAAAATTCTCTGCCTGACTTTTGAATCCCTTAGTGATTTGTTTTCATTTTCCTATCAAAACTTATTTCCACTCTTGCATTCCAGCACTGTTGAAGTTAGGCCATTTCTCTCTCTGTTGCTTGGCTCATTCCTGCCTCTCCCTTCATTCATGTTTCTCCATCCCTATCCACAATGGCCTTTCTTCTTCTTTCACTTATCCATAATCTACTTATTTAAGACTCAGATAAATCCTACCTCTTTCAAGAAGTCTTATGTGGACCTCCCTGATCTTTCCAATTCCTCCATCCATCTATCATGATTCCTAGAGTCCTGATAGTTCATATCTCACAATTGCCCTAATATCATGTGGTGCTGTGTCATATGTATTAGTCTTTTATCTAAATAAATCTAAAAGCCAAAGTCTTTTTCCTTAAGCACAGATATGACCACGTACAGGAGTATGCTGCAAATTTGTAATTTATTTTAATTCATTCATTCATTCGACCATTCATTCATTCATTTGTTGGGAGGCAATCAAGGTGAAGTGACTTGCCTAGGGTCCCACAGCTAGTGTCTGAGACCAAAGTTGAACTCAGGTCCTCCTGACTCCAGGGCCAGTAATCAGTCCACTGCGCCACCTAGCTGCCCCCTGAAAATGTTTAATAACTGGCTCTCTTGTGGTGGTGGGGGGGGAGAAGGTGAAATGTATATACAACACACACTTTTAAGGTTAATAGGCATTATTAACATTTCCTTCATCACCACCTTGAGTCTAGACAAGCAACCAAACAATGTATCAAACCTTGACTTGTAGCATTTTCTATTTTTTGAGGTGTAAATACTTGCATTCAAAATTTAACAATCAACTCTCAAGAGCTGGCATGAGCTGGCTCCAGCACACCCATGAATCCATGGGACTAATCTACTTAAACAGCTCTAGTGGTTTCCTATTGATTCTAGAATAAAATATAAAATTCTCTGCTCAGATTTTAAAACTCTATGCATTGGGCCCCAACCTACCTTTCCAAACTCATTGGACACTACTCCCCCTACCATATTCTGTAATCTAGACAAAGTCATTTTTCTCTTTGCACCTCATCTCCCACCTACACACCTTTGTACAGTTCATCCCCCATGTCTGAAAAGCACTCTCTTCTTACCTTTGCTTGTGGAGTCCCTCTCTTCCTTTAAGATGCAATTCAGGTATCATTTTCTTTATGAAGTCATTTTTTTTAATATCAACCTAACTGCTAGGACCCTCTCTCCTAGGCTAGCATCTGCTTAAGAACTCTGTATACATCCATATTCATTCACTAACTTTATATGGATGATGTTTATATTTTTATATGTCCTTGTCTCCCTGATTAGAATGTAAGCTCATTGAAAGTAGGGACTGTTTCATTCATCATACTTATGTGACCAGTGCCTAGGTGAAGGTTTGGTATTTAGCAGATGCTTAATAAATACTTGTTTACTGACTGTCAAATATGCTCTTCAAGGAGTAAAGATTGTGTAGCCTCGACTGGACTCAGCTTCTGACTGGCAATGTTTTTTATTCATCTCTTGATGACTCACGAGCCTACTTCTGCCTCCTTTGCTCTAAGTAGATGACTTTAATTAATAAACATAGTTCTTCCTCTTGATTTTCTCTTTTTAATAATAATATCACCTTTCTCACAATCATTCAGGACTTTGGAGTCATCCTTGTCATTTCCTTCCTCCTCACCTCCACATTCATACCAGATTTCTGTAAGGAATATATCAGTTTTAGATCAAATTTCACAAATATATTCAAACTCCTAACTCACTGAATACAGTAGAATCTTCCATCATAATATCTTTCCTATCTCTCCCTTTCTTTTCAGCATTTTTTATAGCATTCTAGCTCAGACTTTCATTTCTTCACTCCTGGATTACTGAAATTACCTCTGACTAGGTCTTTCTGCCTCTAATCTCTCCATCTTGCCCACAGCCATTAGGTTAATTTCCTTCTATCTCCTTCTCTTTCAGTATGTCATTTCTAAGTTTTGAATTCTCAAGTGGCTTCCCATTATCTATCAGAAAAAGGAGAAAAACCTTCACACTGCCATTCAAAGCTACCCTAGTGTGTCTCCGAACTATCTTTCTACCCTTAATTCCCAATAATCTCTTTTATATACCCCCTCCTCTACTTATGTTTCCCCTAAATGTTATGGCCTTTGTGCATTTTTCTCTCCTTCCCCTTTCTTTACTCTTCTTATCCCTGGAATGCTTCTTCGTCAGCTTTGTTCATTAAAATCCATCCTTCAGTGACTAGGTCTTCGTCCTTTACTTCTATGAAGTCTTCCATAGCCAGCATTAATCCCTCTTTCTGAGTCACAGAACTTTGGTTCTATGCTACTCCTACGGAACTGCCTTATATTGAAGTTATCCATGTATGTGGCTTCTCTTCCAAATATATCCCTTACAGAAGAAATGCGCCTATAGATGTTTATATACTTCTCCGTTAACCCAGAAATGCAAGAATAAAGGACATGAAGGTTTTCAAAGGTCTTTACGGCCCTTATTTCACTGAAGCCTCATGAATCCCTTATGAGAAAGGTATAACTGGTATCATCGTTTACATTTTATAGATGAGGAAGTAGAAGCTCAGGGGTGCTGAGGCACTGGCCCAAGCTTGTACAACTAGTATCAGAGTGTTTAAACCTGGATCTTGCCTGATGCTTAAGTATTCTTTCCCTTATACAAAAATGCTTCTCTAAGAGATGTTTAATAAACATTAATTGAATGAACAAATCTACTTTAACTTCTTAGGATCTTAGATTCCATAATTTCCTTTAAAGATGTGCTGGAATACTTCCTTCTAGATAGGGTCTTTCTTGATTTCTCCAGCTGCTAATGTTCCATTCCTAAGTTACCTTGATTTTATTTGGTATATATTTATTTTTATATATGTATATATGTATGTATAGATATGCACACACACACATACACACACATACACATATATATATACATACATACACACACTTTTTAAAAATCAGGGCAGCTGGGTAGCACAGTGGATAGAATGTGGGTCCTCGAGGCAGGAAGATTCATCTTCCTGAGTTCAAATCCAGCCTCAGACACTTACTAGCTGTGTGACCTTGAGGAAGCCACTTAACTCTGTTTGCCTCAGTTTCCTCATCTGTAAAATGAGCTGGAGAAGGAAATGGCTAACCACTCCAGTATATGCCAAGAAAACCCTAAATGGAATCACGAAGAAGCAGGCACAAATGAAATGACTGAACAACAACAAACACCAGATTTCTGTAAGGAACATAACAGCTTTAGGTAAAATTTCACAAATACATACAGTTGGTTGTATTTTCTTGGAGTGGGCATTCAAAGACTATTGGGAAAATGTAAGAGCCATTTTTTCCATCCTGGGGAATAGTAGAAAGGATACTAAACTGGGTCAAGATCTGAATCTGGTTAATGGTCACTGCCATTAACTAGTCTGTCTTAAGTCACAAGCTTCTCTGAGCCTCAATTTCCTTATCTTGAAAAAGAGGGAGTGGAAGCAGATGATTTCTAAGGTCCATGATTCTTTGGATGGCATACATATGTACAATTAAAGGGACAAATAAATTAATCAATATTATTTTAAGGGACACAAATCAGTATGATAAATTTTATTTCAATGAAAAGAGATCTATTTTAAAATAATCCAATGTCTTTGCATAAAACAACATAAACACAAGAATTTTCCTCAACTGTTGAAAAGTGACACTATGGAGTACTTTGAGTGCTCCAATATAATATCTGACATAAAGTCCAGTTTTTCACTTTATCACTTGAACAAACGGAGAAGTCATTGAAATCAATCGCCCATTTGTTCCCCAGAGAATGCTACAAAAAGCATACATTATGTATGGAGAAGAGATTGGGAGTGGGGGATGGACTCCCTTTCATACACTTCTCCCTTCTAAAATGTAATTTTCCTAGGCCCTCCACTTAGAAGGAAAATGAAAATAAAGTAGCTAAAATGCTGTTGTCAGAAAACAACTTTCCTGAAATGAAATGCCAGGAGGCTTTTGATGGTTTTCTATTTCTCATCTGCAATGGCCTATCAGTCACTTCCATATAAATAGAGGAGGGGAATCTTTGGAATATTTTCACAATTTGCTCTTCAGGAAGACCACAAAAGCAGCAATCAAGCTCATTGGGCAATATTTTTCAATGGTGTAATTTTCATTTTTTAATGTAAGCTTGGTAAGGCCATACATCCATGTAATAATCCAGAAATATGACCTTCATAAAGTTCCTACTAAAAGTGCTTGATTAATAACCTTTAGTATATTTCTGCTGGCAGTAAAGATGCAATTTTTATCCAAAAGGCAGTGAGCTGTGGTGAGTTTGAACATGTTGAATAAGCCACCTACGTACCTAAGGCAATGGGACAGCTGGGTGGAGGAGTGGACAGAGCACTGGGCTTAGAATCAGGAAGACTCATGTTCATGAGTTCAAATCCAGTCAGAGATGCTTACTAGCTGTATGGCCCTGGGCAAGTCACTTAACCCTATTTGCCTCAGTTTCCTCATCTGTAAAATGAACTGGAGAAGGAAATGGCAAACCATTCCAGTATCTTTGCCAAGAAAACCCAAGATGGGGTCACAAAGAGCTGGACATGTTTGAAATAACATGACTGAACAGCAACAATGTACTTTAGGTAAACTTACATCTTCTTTCTGTCAGCTATAAATGCAAATTTCTTTTGTCTTATACATCAATCAATTAAAAAAAATTATGTGCCAGGTGGGGCAGCTAGATGTTATAGTGGATAAAGAGCTGGGCCTGGAGTCAGGAAGACTGCTCTTCTAGAGTTCAAATCTGGCCTCCTACACTTATTAATTGTGATACCCTGGGCAAGTTATTTAACCCTGTTTTTCTCAGTTTCCTCAGCTGTAAAATGAGCTGGACAAGGAAATGGCAAACCACTCCAGCATCTCTGCCAAGAAAACCCCAAATGCGGTCACGAAGAATTGGACACAATTGAAAATGGCTGAAAAACAATAACAAAATGTGTTAGGCACTGTGCTAAGCCCTAGGCATAAAAAGAAAGCTAAAAAATAGTCCCTGTCCTCAAGAAGCTTATATTCTAATGGCATATTCTAATAAGTAAATAGGTACATGCAAGATAGTACACAGAATGGATGGAAGACAATGTCGAGGGGTAGAATGGGTCTTCTTTCTGACGGGACAAGGAATAGTGTTTCGTAGAAGGTGAGCTGATTTTCAGGAAATTAAAGCAGGTATGAGGGGAGAGAGCATTACAGGCATGGTGGAGAGCCAGTGCCAAGGCTTTGAGTCAGGAGATGAGAGTGTCGTATTCTTGTAACAGCAACTGGGCAGGCAGCATGCATAGATCACAGAGTGCATGGACTAGAGTGTGGGATTTGTGACAATGGCCCTGTTGGAACTTTAATGACCACTGGGCTACTAGTATGGCTATCACCTTAGATGATTAGACATGATCTCAGAGGTCAGAGGGTGAAACTTACTACTTAGCCAAAGCAGGAATACCCTTTATGAGACATCAGACAGCTGGTGTCAGCTTTGATGAAATGTCAGTCTTTGCCTGAACGCTTCCAGAGCTGACTCACCATGTCATGAGGTAGCCTGTTTGGTCTTAGACAGCTCTAATTATTAGAAAGTTCTTCCTTGTATTGATCTGAAATCCGCTGCCCCCTTCCCGCCCCCCCCCTCCCGCCACTAGTCTTGGTTCTGCCCTCTGAAGCTTCAAAGAATAACAGCAATCAGCTGTTACCTTCAACTATTTGAAGAGTACTATTACATATATACCCTAAGTCTTCAATTCTCTAGCCTAGTTCCTTTAAACACGGCTAGCTTATCCTTCTGTGACTCAGTTTCTAGACCCTATCTATCTAGTCAAACTCCTTTACACCTTATCAATATCATAAAATGTAGAATTCAGAACCAGACAAAATACTCCAGATGTTTCTGACTGATGTTGAGCAAAAAGGATGATCATCTTCTTCATTCTTTATACTAATCACTATCCTATGTACCCACTGGTTCTTTCAGCGGACCCAATTAGATATAGCTTACTTTTCCTCTCAATTTTCATTTTTTGCCTCGAGGGCTAGAGCTCACCATGCACAAAGATCAGTAGATGTGGGGGGGGGGTGGTCAGTGGGCAGGGTTGAGGGAAGGCTGTTGAAGTAGTTTTCCCCACCAGTACTGAAGAGGCTTTGATTTTGGTTCTCCCCTTGGTGAAATAAATGGTTAGGGAGGAAGTTTTGCCTGCCTGATGGTAAGAGTAATGAACATAGAGAGCAGAGAGATGAGCCAGAGACCAAACAAGTTGGTGCAACTAGAAGCCATGTAGAAAGAGATGGGATGTAAAGACTAAACCAGGCAGCTAGGTGCAGAAGTGGATAGAATGCCAACTCTGGAGTCAGGAGGATCTGAGTTCAAATCCAGCCTCAGATATTTAATAGCTCTGTGACCCTGGGCAAGTTAACTCTGTCAACAGTGATCATCTGTAAAATGAGCTGGAGAAGGAAATGGCAAACCACTCAACTACCTTTGGCAAAAAAATCCCAAACCATTAGACTAAACAACTATAACAAAAGACTAAGCCCATACTTTTACCTTCTAAAACAGTGAGTTTGGAGGAACATAAGTTTACCATTTCTGTCAACCTCCTTTACCATTTACAAACCACTTTGGAGGAATGGAGTAGGGCTGGCTGGGGAGGGAGGAGTAGAAGCACACCTAGTCAGCAATGTGACTGACACTGTTTTGGTAACTTTATTCTTTGTTTCTCTGTTGATTAAATCCTTCCTGTTTCTTGTTTGCCTGGATCTGCTAGTCCAATTAGCCGCTGAAAACCTAAGCCAATGTTAATTTCAGAAGTTGCCAATTTGGAGACTGGGTAGGTCCATGAAGACAACTACCATTAAAAGTTGAAAAGACTTTTGCCATGACAAGACTTTTATGAAGTGACACAAAATAAAGCAAGCAGAACCAGGAACACAATATGTACACAATGAGGAAAAAAGTGTCAATGCAAAGAATGAAAAACCCAAATACTATGAATTTATTATAATCAGGCCTGGCACTGATGAAGAGAGGAGAACAGGTATGTCCTTTTCTTTGTAGTGGTGGGGGGATGACTATGGGTGCAGAACACTGCTTATGTTATTAGACAAGGCTGGCATTTCGTTTAGTTCTTAATTGCCTCTTTTTGTTTTTTGTTACAAGGAATGGTTCTTTGGGGATGGAGAGTATAAGGTATTGGAAATATTTTGAAATGGAGGTGATATAAAAACAAAAGATATTATATATTCACATATTATATACACATATATACAAATGTAATACATATGTACATGTATATATACATACACACACATATAAAAATTTAAAATTCCCGTGACTCAAACCTGAGTCCATTTGGGTCCACAGAAAAGCATCCATGGGTTCTACTTTTTTCTTCATATGTCATCCTCTACCCCTTTTTTTCCTGCTCTTTTTCATTCTATCCTGCTCTTGCCAGTCCTGGGGGGTAGCATGTAGGATGCTACACCTACATTTTTAGATCCTCACCCACAATGAGTAACTGTACCCACTTTCTATCTCTGAGGAGGAAGGAAAAGAGGTAGGGGCCAGTAGGAGAGGATCCCTTCTACTTAAATTTGAGATTAGATGGGAAAGAAAGTGAGTGCTGGGTCTCACTTTTCTTAATTGTGAAATGAGAAAGTTGGGCCACATGGCCTCTACAATCTCTTCTGGCCCTAAACCTTAGGATGCTATGATCCTATGAACCTTGAAGTTTCATCAGGTAGTCAATAAACATTTATCAATGGCCTACTATGGGCCAGGCACTTGTGCTAAGCACTGGGGGAATACAAAGAAAGGCAAAAGACAGTTCCTGCCCTTAAGGAACTCACAATACATTGGGGAAGACAACAGGGGGACGATTATGTGCAAACAAGCTGGACAAACAGGAAACAATCAACAGGGAAGACACAAGAATTAGGAGAGATTGAAAAAGGCTTCCTAAGGTAGAATTGTAGATAGATCTTGAAGGTCCCTCTGATATTCTGTGGTTCTGGGTCCACAGTTGAATGACATCTAACCTTGTCATGAGTTGTAGCAAAATCTTTGTAGAAGAGGGGACTGTTTCAGAAACAATGAATGCCAAAGAAGCTTTTTTAGAAACTCAAGACTTTGGGGGTGGGGATGGGGGAGAGTATTATTCAGTATTATCAGACTTAAATCAATTCTTCCTTCTTTGAAGCAGCATTCTCAGCAAACATTCAGCGCTCATTTCTTGATGATGGTGATAACATAACATCTAGTACTAACATACCACCTTTCATCTAATGATCTGTTTGTATACAACAATATTATTATGTCTGCTGCGTAGATAGGGCAAGGAGGAACAAAGCAGTTAGTTAGGTGGCAGCCCATATCATTCAAGGCATCACAGATAAAGTTGCAGAAGGAGGCCCCTAGCTCTGTGTTCTAAGCACAAGACAAGGCTACTGCCCTATGATGATTCATATCACAAAACAGACATGAGCAGATGGCATTAATTTTATGGGAGAGGGAAAATAACACAAGAAAAAAAAACACTGCCGAACCTATGATCTATGGCTTTGCTACCAGTGAACTGCTAAGATTGAGGAAGAAAAGGGGTATAGATGTTCTCAGCATCACAGAACATTAGCCATGAAAAGGATCACAGAGTACATAGGATCAAGGTGACAACAGGGCATGGAATGCATGCTGGGTTTGGAGTCTTATTTGCTATTCTATTTATTTGTTACCATCGGAAACAGAGGTGATATAAAAACAAAATATATCATCTATATATAATACATATTTCTTCTACATATCATTTTTCTATATATATACACATACACGTATATACATAAACATATACATATGTACATACACACACACACATATATATATATTTGACATTTGACTTTGGGTGTTTCAACTTTTGTGGGACTCAGTTTCTCCATCTATAAAGTAAAGGTGTTGCGATAGATGGCTTTTAAGTCCTTTTCAGATATAAATCTCTGAACCTATAGTTCCACAGATTTAGATCTGTAAGGGACCCTGGAGGCCATTTAGTCAACATATTAGGAGATACCCTGTTTTCCGGGCAACATGGGAACAACTATGTGCAAAACAAACTATTATATACTGGAAAAACAGGAAATAATCAACAAGGAAGACACTAGAATTAGGAGAGATTGAGAAAGGCTTCTCAGCAAGCAAGCTGCACCCTGAGCTTGGCGTAACAAAAATCCTTTGTGCTCCCCCTCTGGATGATCTCCCCTTCTGGCAAAGCCTATAATTATCGTGTTTCTTCGACCAGCATCAGGTATTCTCTGAGCTCAGACAAGCATCGGATAAGCTCTGACGTGTTCCAGTCATGAAATCCCACTACGAATCAAACTTGTCTCATGGTTGCTGCTACCCGTTGTTGTCAGAGCTACAGCTCACTGCATAGCCATTGGTATAAGTACCAAGGATTAGCCACACTAAAGCTGGTCCCCCCACTAGGGGTGGGGTCCTGACACATGTTTCCTTGCTTGCAAGCCATTTTCCACACTTGGAAATTAAATTTCTGTTTGATTCCTGACTCTTCTGTCTCTAGCATGCTGTGTTCAGCTCTGACCACCCACAGGTTAGAGGCCGGTTTGGTCCATTGAGAAGTCAAACCTCCTCATTTTCAAATATGAAGAACCTGAGGCCTATTTAGGTAACTACTTCAGAAGGCTGCCTTATCTCACACAGGTGGCAAAGTTATGATTTGAACCCAGTTCCTCTGACTCCTAGGCTAACACTTTCCCCAACTCCATTTTGCAAATTAGGAAACTAAATCCCAGAGAGAAAAAAGTGACAACTAGCTTTTTCTTCAAATGTGAAGGGTAATGAATGAACATGCCTATGGTGCTAATCATAATGAGGCTGTTTCTTACTGGACAAACCAGTTGCAGATGTTTCAATAAAGTAGTGGTTAATATGGCTGCACTTGGTACACAATATTTGTACCTTGCTGTTCTGCAGGACCAAACAAGTTTGAAAATATATTTAGAATCAAGTGGCCTTGGCACCTCTCAACAAGGCATGAAACATATTTCTTTTTTTTTTCCTTTAGAAGTTCAGCAGCTCCAAATGACATGAAGCACACCTGATTCTGTGCTTGTAACTTTATTTGCTGACAAGTTACCATGTCATTGACATGTAGATTTAAAAAAGTACTAGAACCATTTAGAAATGTGATTCTTGGGATGCAGATCCAGAAGGGATCTTAGAGATCATTTGGCCTGATTTTACAGATTAAAATGACATCCAGTTTGGGTTCTGGGGCTCATTCTAGGTGTGTGCCCTTAGGCAAGTCACTAACCTGTTTGCCTCAGTTTCCTTATCTGTAAATTGGGGGTAATAATAGCACCTACCTCACACAATTGTTGTGAGGATCAAAAGAAATAATAATTGCAAAGTGCTTGGCACAGCGCCTGGCACATAATAAGCACTACATAAATATTACTATAACATAAATATAAATACTACTACTATACTACTATTGCTGCTGCTGCTTCTATTATTCTAAATTACACAGACAAATTCAGGACTAGCATCCTGGTTCTCTGACTCTAAATTCATTATAACATGTTGCCTTCACTAACTTCCATCAAAATTTTAAAAAAAATCTAGCATTTTTCATAGTGCTAAAACAGCAAAATCTTATGAGATTGTATGGATGATTTTATGTGTATGAAATATCTCCACCACAAATTTCCTACTAATCCCTTTGGCCAGAGGTGGGTAATGTTTTCTGTTTTCTTATTGTAGGCCAATAATCCAGAGGGCGGGGGGGGGGGGGGGGGGGGGGGGGGAATCAATTTAGATCTTCAAACAAGTAAAAAGCCACTGAATTTAGTTTATATTGTTTTTTTCAGGAGGAAAAAAAGTTTAATTCAACTGCTTTCAAATTTGAAAGAGAAAACATGAGGTTTGATTCAATAAATAGAAGGCATGCTAAAAATAAATATTAGTCTTCTAGAATGGTTACTTTCAGGAGACTTGTGGGAGGGGAGAGGAAGAGAAAGAGGAAAAGCATAGCAGTGGAAAGGAAGGAAGAGCCAAGATAGGAGAGAAGCAGCAGGAAAATGAGAAAGCTTATTCAAAGACAGGGAGACATAAACATATATGGAAGAGGGAGAAAATACACAAAGGACAAAGGCAGAGAGAAAGGCATTTGAAAGAAGGAGTGGGGGAAGAAAGGAAGGGAGTGCAGGAGAGAGGGCTGAGTAGGTTCTGAAATGAGTTTTAATGGAGGAAAACTGTTACTGTCACCTGCTTCTGTTCACTGGCAATTCTGCCCTTTGCAATTCTGATTAGCTGACTAACCACTATCCACAGCTCAGAGACTCTGCTCTGCATGCAGTAACCACAGTAGCCCCACAAAGTGGAAAATTACTTTCTGGTGTGTGACCAAAGTAATATCACCCCATGGCTGGATGAATTCAAGCTAGATCAGGCCGATGGGGCTGGAGGTACTGTCCTATTGCCTTAGGCAGGCTTGGTGAATACTGTGAGACTCGGATCATTTGAAGAGAAAAAACACGAAATGCCAATCTGAAGATTTCATCTGAAATCAGAATTTTAATATGTGACTCACAATCTTCACACACAATGAGCTTCCATTCCCGGTGAGCATTTTCGGTTTCACTGGGTCCATAGCTACAAATTCCATACCTTCACTTTTCCATAATCATGAAGAAAGATAATGTGGGTAAATGGGAACAATATATCTTGCATTAAGCAAGCTTTGTTGAGGCTTTGTCATGTTAATGCCAGCTGAAGATGAAAAGAAAAAGTTTATTTTTAGGTTGGGCCTAGTAAATTGGTTTCTTTGCCCAAAAGCAATTTTTGATTTCCAGCTGATTTATTTGAATAAAATGGGCCTAGATTTATTGGGTCTGCTAATAAAAAAATAATTTAAATGATCTTCTGTAGTTTTTGCTGCTATCTATCGATCCCTTTCAAGTTTAGCAAGCCATTCAATCTACAGTAAGGCTTTGGGGGATGCCAGATGAAATTGATTGAGAATATAAAAACGGAATGAACACTTGAAAAGCCTATTCAAAGACTGGAAAGTAGTTCCTTAACTAAAAAGCAAATTAAATTCACATGTTGGGAAGACTCCTGTGTTACTGCATCAAAAATATAAGTATTTTCTTTAAAAATGGTTTCCTTATGATATAGTTTCTAGTGAAGCAACTGACCCACATATGATGGATTACAGTAGCCCTGAAGCTTGAAGACTCCGTCCTAATCTAGCCAATTCATTCTGTCTGTGATGACTTTGCTTCAGGGACACACCGTTAAATTTAAACACTGGAAAGACATATGTATTCCTTTTTTCCATCCAATTAGCACTGTGATAATAGTGATGAAGGTCAGCATAAGATCAGTCGATCAATAAGCAAATATTTATTAAGCACCTACTATGCACTAGTTACTGTGCTAGGCAATGGAAATATAAATATGACAATAACAATGTTTGTATAGCACTTAGAAATGTGCAAAGTGCTTTATATTATATAACAATATTTATATTTACCAATTATTTACCAATTATATATCAATTATATTATATTATATTACATTACATTGCATTATATTACATTATATATTATATTACAATTGGAAATACAAATACAACAATACCAGCATTTATATAGCACTCAGAAATGTGCAAAGTGCTTTGCAAATATTGTCATTTTTATCTTCAAAACAACTATGAGAGGTGGATGCTATTATCATGGCCATGTTACAGATAAGGAAGCTGAGAAAGACAGAGGAAGTTACTCGTCCAGGGTCACACAGCTAGAGAGTATCTGGGGCCAAATATGAATTCAGGTCTTCCTGATTACTGGTCTAGCACTCCATCCACTGTGCCACCTACTTGCACCAACCCTCAAGGAATATTCATTTGACTAAGTTTGCAATATGTTCATAAATTAATGTATAGAAAACATGAACAAAATAAATCCAAGGTAATTTGGGGGGCACTAACAAAGGGGGAACGGTTAGAAAAACCTTTGTGTCAGTGTCAGGAGCAATTTAAATTTTTTTCCTTTTTACTATCGTATACATGGAAAACATCAACAAACATGGACATTTCACCATCTCGTACAGAGTACTGAAGGACACAAGGGTTTCCAAGTTGGAAGGGAGGTGGGAGTAGGGTCCAACAACCACAACAACTGTAATAATAATGTTACCAGGGATATTTCTCAGCAAATCTTTTGTAGAGTCAAGGCAGGTTCCTGCCTTGGTTTAAATAAGAAGACCAAAAGAATCCTGTTCCTTCAAGAGTTTAAAATCTTTGATCCTATAGGGAAATAAAATCTGTGGGCAATGCTCACATCCTTTCTGAGGTGTTTGCACATTCTCTCTTGGAAATGGATTGGTTCCCTTGATTCTTTTAAAGAAATACGCCACTGCACAAGAAACACCTACATTTCCTTCTTTCTGCTTGGCAGCTTCTACTCTTCTATCTACACGGACCAACTTGCCAATGTATAGTTCATTCATTCTACAATCTTTATTAAGTTCCTGTTGTAATAACAACTTACATTTATACAGTATTTTAAGATTTTCAGAGCACTTTTCTTATAACATCCCTATGAGTTAGATAGTCTAAGTATTATTAGCTCTGTTTTCTAAGTATGGAAACCGAGGTACAGAGAGACTAATTGACTTTCTCAAGCTCATATAGGTAGCAAGTTATTGGAGTCATGACTGCAATGTGGGTCTTCTGATTCTTCTTGTTGTTCATCATCCAAGACATTTCATTTTCAGACTGGGCATTTTCATTTTCTGTTTCCCCTGGCCTGGAATACTCTCCTCATCTCTAACTCCTGGCTCTCTAGCTTCCTTCAAGTCACGGCTAAAATTACATTTCCTGTGAGAAGCCTTTCTCCATCCCCATAATGTTAGTACCTTCCTTCTATTGATTATCTCTGATTTATCCAGGACAGATCTTTGTTCATGGTTATTTTTATGTTGTCTCTCCTATTGGATTATGGGCTCTGTGAGAAAAGGAACTGTCTTTTGTTGTTCTTTGTATCTCTTGCATTTAATAGCACAGGGCCTGGCACATAGTAGGTTCTTTTAAAATGCTTATTGACTGACTGACTGAATAGTGCTTTTATGCCATGATGCCACTCACTAAGTTCTAGGGACCAAGACAGATACTGGCCCTCCAATAGTTTACAATTTAGTTCAGCTTATGAGACATGCACACAAAAAGCTAAAATATGTCATATGTTTCTTATAAGTGGTATAGTCAGAAAATGCTACAGAAGTTCAGCAGAAGGAAGAATCAGTTCTGGCCTGAAGGATGAGGAAAGCCTCCAAGGAGGAGGAGGTGTGATTTAAACTGGGCCTTGGAGCCTGAGTAGAATTTCAATTGGATGAAGATTTTCCAAGCGAGGGAAATAGTACAGAGATGAGAAAGCATGAGATGTGTTCAGGGGACACTGGCTTGGCTGGAGTGAGGGTTTTGTGTGTATTAATAGTGGGGGATGAGTCTGGAAAGTAGTTTGGGACTGCGTTTGCCAGCCAAAGGGATTTGGACTTTATCTTATGGGCAGTGGAGAGCCACAGAATAGTTTTTAGCGGGGGAGTGATAAGATTAAAGTTGTGTTTGAGGAATGTTAATATAGGAATAATGTGCAGCATATACCATAGCTGAGAGTTTGATGCTTAGCACAGTGCCTGGAACATAATAGATGCTGATTTAGCTATAGTTGGGGAGATCGATTAGGCGTTAACTCCAAGAATACAGTAATGAGGTAATTACAGGCTGAAGAAAGACATCAGTGATGAGAATGGAAAGGAAGGGGTAGTTGGAGAGGAAGACTTGAGAGGAAAAGAGGCATCTAGGTGTCACAGTGGATAGAGCATTGGACTTAGAGTCAGGAAGACCTCAGTTCAAATCCTGGACCCTTACTGGCTATGGGACCCTGGACCAGTCACTTAATCTTTTTGTTATCTATAAAATCAGTGGTGGGGAATGGATTTGATGGCCTTTAAATTCCCCTCCAGCTCTAAATTTATACTCCAATGACTTGGTAACTGGTGACGAGGAGTGGAGTGGGAGGAGTCAAGGACAAATAGAATGTTTTCACAGAATCAAAGAGTCTCAGATTTGGGTGGTGCTTTAGATCAGTGGTGTCAAGCTCAAATAGAAATAGTTCCCTCCCTGCCCCTGGGGTGTAGATTGACTTAGAAAACCACAAATTAACATGATCTAGGTTGTATTGTATTTTTATTTATTGTGTTAAACATTTTGCAATCACATTTTAATCTGGCAGCAGCTGGAGTTATATAGCAGATGCGAATTAGGCTTTAGGTGGTATTTGGCCCAACCTCTATCTGATAAAATCTTCTCTCTAATTCTTCTTATTTTTTTTCAAATAGAAAGAAATGTAGTCCCTTTTAAAAGCAATGTACAAACCCATTTTAAGACATCTAGCCCAGAAATGAGGAGCCGATGGACTTCATTACAACCTGGAATGATTTACATGAACTGATGCTGAGTGAGGGGAACAGAACCAGGAGATCAATACACACTATTACAGACACACAGTCTCTAGAAGGACTAACTGTGATAGACTTGACTCCTCTCATCAATGCAAGGTTCAAAGACAGCTCCAAAAGACTTATGATGGAAAAGGCTATGCACATTCAGAGAAAGAATTATGGCGTCTGAAAGCAGATGGGGGCAAACTATTTGCTCTCTTTTTTTTTTTCCTTCTTTTTTGGTTTCATTTCTCTGTTCTCATGATTCATTCCATTGGCTATAATTCTTCTTTACAACTGGACTATTACGTAAACAAGTTCAATGTGAGAGTAAATATAGAACCTACACATGCTGTCTTGGGGGGAGGGGGAAGAGAGGGAAGGGAAAAATTTTGGAACCCAAAAACCTGTGGAACTGACTGTTGTAAACTGAAAATAAAAATAATAAAAATAATTAAATGAAAAAAAAAAGACATCTAGCCTAGAACCTTTTTCAGAAGATTCATTGATTGATTCATTCATGTATTGATCCAACACATATTTTTACTGAGCACCTATATAAAAGTGGACATTTAATAAATGCTATAAGGGCTGCAAAGAACTTTATGCACATTAGCTCATTTGATACTTGCCTGTAAGATGGGTGCTCTAGGCATTACTATGTCCAATTTACAAATGGGTAAACAGAGTCTCTGTGAAGTTAAGTGACTAGCTCTCGGTCACATAGCTAGGGTCTAAACCTTAAGTCCATTTCACTCTAGAACTCAGAGCTTGCACCACAATAGGTCCCTGCCCAAGCTCCACTTAATGGCTCTATTTTGGGCCCTCCTGGCTCAGAGTGAATGTCAATAGTAACAGCAACTTTGGGGGTTTTCCCCTCTCAGTTTGATTTTTTTTTTTAATTTAAAGGAGCCATCCCTAGACTCACTTCTTAAAGAGGCATATTCATTGAATGGGCATTGGTTGTCTCAAAGTGAGAACCTGAAAAGGCCTTAGCCTGAAAAGGGCCAAGGTCTTTCATTGCATACTGGGCCATCTCTAGTTGTCCTGATGCATGTCTGGCCACTGGACCCAGCTGGCTCTGGAGGAGAAAGTGAGACTGGTGACCTTTCACAGCCCTTCCTCACTCAAATCAAAGTCAACTGCAAGTCATGTCATCATTTCCCTAACGTCATGGTCCTCTTTAAAAATGAAGGACAAACACACGCTAAGGTCTAAGATGACATTTGAACTCAGATGTCTCCCTTGTGTTCAGATCTAGGAGTATAAGGAATCATGCTAGGTCAAAGGATCAGAAATCAAAGCTTTAAAGAGACATCAGAGGTCCTTTAGTGAAATCCCCTAATTCTATAGGTCAGCAAACAAGAGACGGAGGAAAGTTCAATGATTTGCCTAAGAATACACAGACATTAAGCCCAAGAGTCAGGATCCAAACCCATGGCCTTGGCTTCCAGAATTAGTCCTCTATCCACTGTTTATGCGGACAAATAGTGGGAGACGAGACTAGAAAGGGACAGCTGAGGGAGATACAAGATTTTATAGGGCATAATTCCTTTTCTCAAAGACCTTATGGCAAACATATTAAGAGATGGCACCGTTCTAGACAAAACAGACAAAGATTTAAGAATATATTGGATTCAGCTTTCTTAAGGATACAATATATTTATTTTTAATCCTTCTAAGATGCACTTCAGTGATGCTAAATATGAGTCACAGAGTCCTAGAGCCAGGTGGGACACTAGACAATAAATATGGGCATCTCATCTAGCCCAGTCTCTTATTTTATAGAACCATACTTGGGCCCAGTGTGGTTCAGTAGATATCTTAGGCAAGTGGAGGAGCTGAGCCACAAACTAGATGTCTGACACCAAGTGGAATACATTTTTCTCATTAAACCACACTCCCTCTAATTAGCCTACAAAAAAATAAGGAACGGATTAAAAATATCTTATCAGGGAATTTTTCCATTTTATTTCATTTAGGACAACAATAGCCAACACTATGGAGCAAGCCAGTCTCATGATCTGTGTGGCAGCATTGAGAGAGTACCACGTATACTCTATTTAACAATCAAGTGAGAAGGAGACTTTGGAAAACATCTGTTTGAAATTTCTTTGTTTTTGCTACGTCCAAACTCACTACCAAACACTGCTGGCAGGCAAAAATTTAAAGAGGAAGGGGAAAAAAAGAGCTGGTGACAAACAGCATGTTAACACATTACTACAGATGGTCATACCAAATTTGGAACTGCACAAGTTGAGATTACTGAAGCCTTTGCAAAAGTGGGTTTGTTCATTGTGCAGAGGGATGAGGGCATTAATGTATTAAATGGGAGAAATCTATAAATATCATTTTTGGCAGTACTGAATATTATATGTTTTTCCCAAAAATTTTGTTTAGGGTACCAGTGGCTCTAATATTTTTAACTTGTGGGAACAATGTCTTGGCAGGTGGAGGTACAGGGAAAGAGACTTCCCTTTCAGCTTTCCTTCCCTTGGCAAGACTACTTGGTTCCTGGGAAGAGTATTTTTTCATATTAATTGTGATCATCTATGTCTTTCAACATGGGCAGCTAGATGGTATAGTGGATTGAGCACTGGACTTGGAATCAGGAAGACTCATCTTCATGAGTTCAAATTCTGCCTTGGACACTAGCTGTGTGACCTTGGGCAGGTCACTTAACCCCAGTTGCTTCAGTTTCCTCATCTGTAAAATGAGCTGGAGAAGGCAATAACAAACCACTCCAGTATCTTTGCTAAGAAAATTCCAAATGGGGTCACAAAGAGAAGGACATGACTGAAAATGATTGAACACATATGTCTTTCAATATGTAGACCATTGCCATGGTAATTTTTCACAACGTAAAATGAATAATGCCAAAATATCTTACATTATCAGACAAGCCTCCAAGAGCAGAAGAGGTGAAACTTAGCAGATTACTATCTCCTTTGCCAGATTTGCCTGACTCCACTTAATTCAGGAGAATTCATCAAACATTTGTTAGACTTCTATGTGTGAGGTACAAAAAACAAAGAGTAGGATATAATCCTGCCTAAAAAGAACATATGTTTTGTTTCTTGTGCAGAGCAGTAGTATAGGAACTAGACCTGTGATTTCATTAGAATAGGAAACTATACTATATTTAGGTAGCTGGATGTTTCAGTGGATAGAGTGCCTGGCCTGGAGTCAGGAAGACCTGAGTTCAAATACAACCTCAGACATTTACTAGTTATGTGACACTGGGCAAGTCACTTAATCCTGTTTGCCTCAGTTTCCTCATCTGCAAAATGAACCGGAGAAGGAAATGGCAAACCACTCCAGTATCTTTGCCAAGAAAACCCCAAATGGGGTCATGAAGAATTGGACATAACTAAAAACAAGTGAATAACAAAAATATTATATACAGGGAACTCCTGTATAAGGAAATACTCTCTACTAATGCAGTACCTTTTCTATAACGTATAATTTTAGAGTTGCTTGAAGCATAGCCGAGTTAAATAACTTGCCCAGTCATACACTAATTTGTACCCAAGGCTTACTAAATCCAAGGTCAACTCTCCAGCTACTACATCAAATTGAAGAGAGCTAAGGAGTTTTTCTCTTATTTTCGGGTGAAAATATTGTTCTGGTCAATGTGCTGAATATTTTCTCTGCCAATAATTTTTTCAAAAAGAGAGAGAAATAGATTGGGCAGATTAGATAAAGAGCCTCTTTCTTCCCCTCCTTCTAATCCCTCTCCTGTATCCCCATTAGTCTTCCAACTACTCAGAGTTGGGAAGAGTCAGCAGATATGTAGATTAATTATTCTTAAGACTCAATTGTATTTAGGTCCAAGGACAATTGGATATAGCAGGCAAACAAAATGAGAGAATTGCTGCGTTCTTCATTTTGATTTTTAAAAGATTCCTTTTTTATGAATTTAGTGATAAATATGAGCATTTCAAAAAACAAAGAACAAAAAGAACGGACCTTCACCTTGATTTTTCACCTTTCTTATAAAGAAGTGGGAAACAGTGATATCCTTGCAAGCTTTTTACATGTCAGGGCATGCCTAGTGGCTTCCTTTTTAAAAAATATACCACTTGGAAATAAACGCATTGTCAATTTACATCAATTACCAAATACACAAATCAGAAATACTTTCCAACTTCGTGGCATGAGCTATGAGTTCTCCTGTCAAAGAAAAAAAATATGGCAGAATGCATTGTACTTGCTATACAGTGACAGATCTGTCATGAGGGTAATCATCTAAAAAACCAAAATCTGCCATCATCCACTTCCTGAATTTCTGAGAGAAAATCATCTCCTGCACTGACTAATAACTAACACATTGCACCTATTCATCATTTTCACTTTCTGACTCCTGGGAGTCATTGATCATTAGCAACTATACCCAAGATAGATATTTTAAAAAGTAGGAAACATTTAATTTTGCAAAATAATGGTTCAGAAACCTAGTAAATCATTAGAGCAAGGGGAAAAATAAAATAGAAACGTAATACACCAGGTGGAAATGCATTTACGGTTGTCCGTGGGGGTCTGCATGATTAGTTTTGGCAACGGAGCTACAAAGACAAAAATGAAATAATTTCTGCTATTGAGGTTAACGTTCTTAAGGAGATGATATATACATGCATAAACATATACAAAATGATGATAAAATGAAACAATTCCAAGGTAGTTTTGGAAGGGAGAGCACCAGCAGCTGAGGCTAGGGGTGGGATATCAATAAAGGCTTCATATAGAACATGGGTTCTTAACCTTTTTTGTGTCATGGACTCCTTTGGCAGTCGGTGATGTCTATTGGACTCTTTTTCAGAATTTTAATGCATAAGTTAAAATACATAAGATGAAAAAGGAGACCAATTACATTGAAATAGATATCAAAATATTAAAGGGAAAAAACAATTTCATAGACCTCAGGTTAAAAACTTCTGATATGGAAGGTGGAGCTTAATTTTGAAGAAAACCAGGCATCGCAATAGGTGGTTGGGAAGAGGGAGAATATTTTAGCCATGGGGAAAAACCAGCACAATGACATAGAGATGTGAGCTGAGTATCACAGTTCTCCATAGACTTGTCAGTTATCACTTTCAATGACGTCATCCCAAGCACATAAAGCTGTTTTCTGAGCCAATGACTTTGGCTCACCCTTTTACCAGTGTTCTTGCAGCATCTCTGCTGACATCCACAGTCTAACTGAAATAATACAAGACGCTAATTTCTTCTGTCTTCACATTCATTTGACAAGCTCTCAGCTTAGCAATGCATTTTACTTCCTAAAGTGACTCTCTGGACAATTCTTCCCTTTTGTGGGGGTAATTGTAAGCTCTTCTGGAACCAGAGGCCATCTCTCTTGCCACAACTCTGTTTCCAGTGGCTGGCTCTGCTTACCTAATCTTCTCAATCATTATCTTTGAAAAAAAAACACACAAAATAACACCAGGATTGCTAACGGACATGTATTTAGCTCATTGTCTAGAACTGTTGTTCACCTACAAGTGAGAGGAGAAATTCCTTAGTTCCATTTCAGGAGTGTTTTTCACTGCCTATGACTGAGGAATCCTTCCCTTTGTTAACCTTCCCAGTATCATGGTATCCTGAGCATGTGTAGTCCAACAGCAACACAGCAGCCCATGTAAATGATAATAATGGCTTAACTGTCAGGGTTAATACACAGCTGTCATAATCCATTAATACTGCAATATTTGGGTATTATGGATGGGTACTGTAATATTTATCATCATCTTGATAAATTTGGGTTTTCAAGACTGGAAGGAATAATGCTGTTTAGTCTTCCTAAACTCCAGGTGTAAGCCATTTGGTTCAACTGCCACCAGGTGGATATTGATGATTATTGTACGTATAGCATCATGGTCCAATGGTTATGGCTCTCGTAGGCATGTATAACAAAAGTATACAATCTTGGAATAAAAAAAATAAAACTTTTGTTTTATAGAAATTCTGGTTGGAACTTAACAAATGCTTATTGAGTTATTGATAGAATGTTGAACAGAACCAAATAGCTAGGGTTACTATTACATTATATTTAAAAGGATCATGTGATTTAATTGTACTTTAACATTTCAGATAGTCTGTGTTCTCACTGCAGTGGATACAGAATACATCCCATACATACCCTTTCTCTCTTTATATTAAATTAAATTTTTTGGCCTTTTTTTGGGTAATATTCTTGTTCTCACATTTCCATACAACTGAAGATGAAATTTACAAAAACTAAGCTAAATACATAATTCAGTACCTTTCTCAATAATCCTCAGTGACTACTAATCTTTGCTTACTTCAGCACTGGCCTTTTTGGGGGGATATAGTAGGGAAGTGAATAGCATGCAATCATCTAACTCACATTGAAAATTTTCAGAGAATCAAAAGCTTATGCAGGGCACATATACATATGCACATGTGCTACAGCTCCTAAGCTTCAGAGCTGCTTGGCATCAAAAGACATTTCATACAACCTTCTGTTTAGCTTCGGATTTTCTCTATAGCAGGAAAAAGACATTACAATTTCCACTTTAATCAGACAGAAAATGCAATGAATTTGCTTTCTCTGTATTCACAATTAGTATTATACCTGACTCTTATACAATCTTTTGTAAACAGGGATTGATGACTTTATTTTTCCAATAGATGTTTTCCCAAATAGCTGACTTCTAACTAGCTCTAAGCTTCAAATTCTCAAAAAGATATTTTTCCTAAGTCTGTACACAATTAATCTCTTTATGAACTCTCCTTTCCCAACCATACTCCCCTTGCTTCTTATTCCCACTCATAAAAACAGTTTTTACAGCCTAGATCTGCAGAGCTAGCTTGTTCTTAAAAGTACAATACCTGTAAACCCAATATTGCTTTAAAGGTATCTTTGAGAACTATCTTGAACTTTAAAAAAAGTGATATAAACTTATTTCATCATGATGAAGACTCCTCATTTAGTAAGCAAAGATTTCCTTTCACGTCTTTGGAAGTTGGGCAAGTGGCATTATTCTAGTGTAGTGTATAGATTTAAAAAAATACTCAAATGGAAAAAGGAACTGCGATTTTATTGAGACAGGGGAATTCAAGTGTGGACACTCCTTCCATTCTAGGCTGGTCAGGCTTGATGCTTATCCCGTAGGAGAGAGTTGCTGAGTTGGAATGTAATGACAGAAATAACAAGAGAGACTGATGAATCTACTGAATTACCAAAGAAATTTTTACCAACCCAGGTAGGCATTTTTATATGCCTTACTTCCAATTAGTACATTCATAGGCACATTGATTGCTTGGTATATTTTACAGTGCTCTTGAGTAGCTTGCCATTGGCCTAGAATATACTTCTAAAGCCAGAGTTATAGGGAGTGGCTATAATGGATCACTCATATTCTGTCCAAGAAGAGTTCGGTAGATGCTAGATTAAAGTCAAATAGACTGTGGTGTATCTCAAGAACAAGACAGATGAGATCCAAGGTGGCTCGATCAAAGACTGGCACAAGTCCTAGCTATATATCCTTTTTTTGATATCAATAAATTATATAGTTAGATAATTAGTTCTTAAAATTCAAGCTGTTTTTCTCTCCATTTAATCCATAAATGAGTTAGTTATGTTTTGTTTTCCCTTTCGATAATATCCTTAGGGAATAGTTCTAGCAGTAGGCTCATTGGATCAATGGATAAGATCAATTTTTAACTTGCATTGTGTTGCCAAATTGTTCTCCAAAAAGATCTTAACAACCTATAGTTCTATCAACTACGTAACAATGCCCAATTCCTTATAGTCTTACCAACAATGGGTTTTGCTATTTTCATCTGCTTTTTTTCTTTCCTCCACAAAAATCGGGATTCACATATGCAGCCTCTACTTCTTATTAACTATATGGCTATGGGCAATCAATTAATCAAAAATCATCTGTTAAACATTTACATATGTGCCAAGAATGGACACTAGGAGCACAAGGACCACTCAACTTCTTGGAGCCACAGTTTCTTCATCTGTAAAATGGAGAAAGTATCTGTAATACTGACCTCATAAGGGTACTGTGGGATTCAAATGAGATAGAGTATGTATAGTGCTTTGCAAATTTTAATGTCACATGGAAATGTCAGTTATCTTCATGATCATGACCATAATTGTGGAATGAAGGTTACCCTGGCTTATTGAAGGGTTCAGTAGTAGAAAAAACCCTCACTTGTGATTTAAAACCTCCTCCACACTGAAAAAAAAAGTTGTAGCAACGTCAACTTGTTGCCACATAACTTTGAATAGTGGGCCTTTACTGGGCCCCAAAATGCCAGAAGCCAGAGGCTTATAGCCTGCCATGCTGATTTTTATCTCGGGTGACTGATAGCCATTTCAGAGAGCAGAAATTTGACACAGTCTGGAATGATCCAGGGAGGGCAATAGTAGCTTTGGGTGCAACTGGGGGATGTTGAATAGAAATAAGGGGGTGGTGGAAGCATAAGGAAAGAAGAGCAGAGAAGAAAAATTTGAAAAACCGTTTGGACATGTTTCATCTGTTATGTAACAGTGTTAAAGCTGTAGTGATTACTTACGTTCCAAATAAACACACAGAATGCGAGTTATAACTGATCAGCTGTCATGTACGCCAGTAAGTCTTAACAAGCAAGTGTTGGCAGGTGAGTGTGTCCCGCATTGTCAAGAAGTCCAGCAAGTATCAGCAGGAATATGTGCCCATAATGACTTGTTTACCATGTGATACTATATGGTTACATGATGCAATATTGCATCATCAAAATTTCAATCCAGGAAAAAACTCACAAATTTACAACGAATTATTAAATTTAAGACATGTCATTAAAAAAATTATATATTTTTGAAATGATACAAATATGTAAAAAACCATTAAAGGGTTAAATAAAGTAGATTTCCAGGGGGATGTTGAATAATTTTTTTGAAAGGGGGTGCAGTAGGCCAAATAAGTTTGGAACCTCTGATGTAGGTCATCTATTTTTCATTTTTTATATTTTATGTTTTATATTTTTATAGATATTCATTCATCTTTTAAATTTTGAATTTTGTTACCATGAAGTTGTGTACAGAAACTAGAAGATGGATTGCCCCTCCCAGATCTATAATTCTATTAAATTTTTGTTAATATTCTTTTCTTTTTCTTATCCATTTAGATCTATCCTCTCTCATTTGTATTTTGTTCATTTGATATTTTTCTCTTTCCTCTTTTGGATTAAAATAACCACTTACCAATTTTATTGGGCTTTAAAAACAGCCTTCCATTTTATTTATAATTTGTTCTTTTGTTTTCTATTTTATTAATTTTTGCCTTGTTCTTAATAATTTCCCTTCTTTAGTATTCCATTAATTATATTACTTCTTCTTGTATAATTTCTCTAAAAGGTAGATTTGTTAGCTTTTTTTTTTAAATTTTCTCTCATTAATATAGGCATTCTGTGATGCAAATCTGTCTCTGAGTATATGTGTAGCTCTCTTTTATAAGTTTCTGTTGATTTATATTTCTGTGATTTTATATTTTCTTCTTTAGTCTTGTTGTTCAGCTGTTTTTCAGTTGTGTCCAACTCTTTGTGACCCCATTTGGGGTTTTCTTGGCAGACATAGTGGGGTGATTTGTAATTACCAGCTGCTCATTTTACAGATGAAGAAACTGAGGCCAACAGGGTTAAGTGACTTGCCCAAGGGGCACACAGCCAGTAAGCATCTGAGGTGAGATTTGAACTTAGTTCTTCCTTACTCCAGAATTTCTATCCACTGCAGCACCTAGATACCTCGTTCTTTAGCCTAGGCATTGATAAATTAATTGACTCAAACGATCAATACAAACCTGTGCATTGTGATCATGCTATTACTTTTAAACTTTAGTGTTATTCTGACAGGCTCTATAAATAGAACATGTATGATTCTTGGCTTGCAGAATTTACCTCGATCTTCTCTATGACCAAGAATAGGATTGCTTTTTGTGTCTGTCCCATGACTATTTTTTCCCATCAAGCTCTCTCCTTTTGTGGAGGTACAGATCTGTAATTTCATTTGAATAGGGAATATTTGGTGGGGAAATTCTGCCCCCTCTCCCATGCAGATTGGTGGTTCATCTTCAATTTGTAGTTTGGCAGAATTATTGGGAGCATAGAAAGGTTAAGTGACTTGTTAAATGTCCTATAGGTAGTATGTGTCAGAGTTAGGACTAGAACCAGAATCTTTTGGACTTCTGGGCCAGCCTCTATGTTACCCTACAGCTCTCTCCATATATTTGCACAATCAAGTTTTTTTTTTACCCCCCAACATTGTTCAGGTTTGTAAAATCTTTCTTATTTAATTTTAAAAGCTGATTTATCATATTTTGATAGTAGGTCTATTCATGAATGTTCTATTTCTTTAACAAAGTCAAGCTTTCCCTTTATAAATATAATTAAACATTTAAAAAGCTTTAAAAAGTTAAAAAAACTTTATTTAAAAATATTTCTTCTGTCTTTAAACACACACACACACACACACAATTTGCTTGTTGACGTTTCAATGATTTCTGGTTCAAATTTCACTTTTTCAAATATCACTGAAGGAAACTGAGGTTTTCTTGAGCACGATAGCTTTTAGCCCACCTTTTCAGTTAAATATATGTATATCTTTTCATGATAGATTTTGAAAATATGTTAGATCTTGTTTTTTTAAAATCCATTGTTAGCTCCTTTCTCTTTTGTGATATAATTAATTTACACTGAATATTAGTTTGATTTGACTTATTTTTTGTTGTTTGTTAAATTGTAATTCATTCATTATTTTTATGACTAATTCAAACATAACAACCCCAAACATAATTCCTATATTTTAGGCTATAAATAACTATAAAATTTGATACTTCTTTCTATTAAGGATTGGAACTTTCCTTTGGGATTTGATTATGGTCATTCCCCTCTCCATCTTCTTTTTCTTGTTATTTTCCTTTGTGGGGGGGGAAGGGAAGAAAAGGCACTTATATCCTGAATTATAGCCTTTTTAATTATATACTCAATAGATTGGAAACTCCTTCAGAAGCAGGGACAGTCTTTTGCTGTGTGTGTGTGTGTGTGTGTGTGTGTGTGTGTGTGTGTGTGTGTGTGTGTTGCCAGCACTTAGCACTGTGATTAGTACATAGTAGGTACTTAATAAATGTTTATTGACTGATTTATTGATGGATACTCATTTTGCCCTTCTCTTCATCATTCTGGACTCCTTTTCAAGTCTGTATTATTAAACAATTTAACTAAATGTTATTTTAATATGATGCTATGGTTGCTTTTCTCTCCCAATGTAGGAGTTTAAATCAAGATAACTAGGCGATCACAGTTGGAAAGTATCGCTTCTAAATACTTAACTGGAGGTAATTTTCTAGTTCAATTTTACCTTTTGAAGTTAATTTTTTCTTCATGGAACCTCTGAGGTCATTTTAGTTTTTAAATGTTCATTTTGGACTGATTTTCAAAGTGACTGCTTAGATTTGCTGAGAAACCAATTCTAGAATTGAAGCCCATGTTTAATAGTGTTTCTTATCTTTTTTTTTTTTTTGGAGGAGGGAAGGTAGGGCAATTTGCGCTAAGTGACTTGCCCAAGGTCACACAGGTAGTAAGTGTGTCATGTCTGAAGCTGAATTTGAACTCAGGTCCTCCTGACTCCAGAGCCAGTGCTCCACTTACTGCGCCACCTAGCTGCCTCCAATAGTTTTTAATATGTTATAGTCAGTCATTTCAGGTTTGTGTAGAAATCACCACTGGAATTCTTGGTTGAATGCTTTTTGATATGTAATCTCTTCTTTTTGATGTTTTGAAGCATTTTTTTTAAAAAACTTCATCACTGTCGTTTTAAAATCTGGGTAAGTTGAATTTTAAATTCCTCCATACTGTGTGTACATTTTCTACTGCAGTAGTGCAATTTCCTTTTGATAGCTAGCATTGGGAATTTTTCTTGAACAATTTCCTAAAAACAGAGTGATCAGAATATTGTCTCTTTCTCTATTTCCTGGACCCCCAGTAATCCTGAAGTTTCCTCTTGTTCTCTCCCCCAATTTTTTTCATCTGCATTGCTTACAAATATTTTTCTAGCTGGTCGATTTTCTGAACCTATTTTTCCATTTGAATGATCTGTTTTGTGCCCCATTGCATTAATCCTGGTTTTGGTTATATATTACTAAATTTTAATATTTTCTGGGCTTGTTTCTTTTCTATTACTTTTCCTATTATCGCCTCCTGAGATTTCTTTCTTTAATTGTCTCAGAATTTCTTAGGTATACTAACTTATTCATTAATCACTTTTGTGATTTTGTTTTTTGGTCTTTCCTCTAATTCTTTGAATTTGTGTATGATCAATTTGAACACTTTCAGTGATTTTTCCATTTGTTTCTTTGTGACTTTTGACATTCTTGGTTTCCTCCCAAGTTTTTCTCTTCTCTATATCATCATCATCATCATCATCATCGTCATTATCATCATCCCACTGTATTGGAACTTCTCTTCAGAGTGCCCTTTGAGTCTTAAAAAAAAACTTCTCAAAATAATTCTAGAAATATGATTCTTTTCAGGGATTTCACCCATTATTTTTGAAGGGAGGAATATGAGTAACCTGGTTCCCTGGTAACCTCGTACTTTGTCTTCTTCTGAAAAATTAAGCTGCTCCCAGTTCTCTAACCCATTGCTCATCTCTCATCCTTTCACAGCTCCTTTCTCCCAATAAAGGGGAAGCTAGGTGGCACAGTGGACAGAGTATTGGGCTGGGAGTCAGGAATACCTGACTTCAAATGTGGCTTTAGACATTTCCTAGCTGTATGGCCTTGAGCAAGTCACTTAAACCCCATTTACCTCAGTTTCCTCATCTGTAAAATGAGCTGGAGAAGGAAATGGCAAACTGCTCCAGTATCTTTGCCAAGAAAACTCCAAATGGGGTCATGAAGAGTTGGACATGACTGAAAGGAATGAACAATAAATTCCCCAAGAAAAGGAATTCTGAAAGTCTAGGAAAAAATGACTGGAATAACTATTGGTGACACAGTCAAAAGCATGTTTTTTTTCTTGTTGTTTCAATAATTAGCTTTTTTGTTGTTGCTATTTATTTTATTCACAGCTATTTTATTTTGTTTACTATTATTTTACATATCTATTATTTTGTTTAAAGCTTTTAGAAAACATGAGATTTGATAAAGTAATATAATAATTGTGAGCTGTTCAAATGAATGAAAAATTAGATAGCCTGGCAATAAAACGACAAGAAAATGGAAATTAATTTATTATCTACATTCCCTCTTCTTGTATTTGTAATGACAAAGAAAAAACAAATTCCTTTCTATCAAAAAAATCCAAAAAACCCCACCTTAGTTTTTATATCTTTTGCTAAATTCCCTGATCATAACCATAGAATAAGCAAAGACAGTTTTGTGAAAAAATTCTTTTCCTGAAGAGCAGTGGGAGGTTGAAAAGTACAGGATGCTGAAACATAATGAGAATAGCACCCCAAGATGTTGGATAAGTGTAAGGAGCAGGAAATCTTACTCGGAAAGTGATTTAGTGACTTTGATAGGTGTTCTAATGCAATTCTTCCACTGATCTTACTTGTTACTCAGAGTTGCCCTAAAGGTAAAAAGTCAGAATGTCTGTCTTGTGCTGTGATATTTAGATGGGTAATGAAATGAAATTTTTACCCAATCTAGTTGACAATTTCTAGGGACAATAAGGTGGAAATGGACATCTTGGAATTTCTTACAACTGGCCTACCTGACCCTATGGTTGCAGCTGATAAAGATGACCTGACAGGCACAAAGTATGAGAAGATGAGTAGCTGCTGTGTGTGTCCTCTCCTTTTTGTGCAGCTGTTCTCCCTTCCATAATATCTTGTATTTTTTTCAAACCCAACTTTAAAATTAAACCAGATTGAAGTGTATCATCTCTCTCTCTCTCCCCCCCCCTCTCTCTTCCTCAAACACACACACACACACACACACACACATCTATTTCATCTCCGTTGATGGATGGGAGGTGGGGTAGAGAGTGCAGGCAGAAATGACTTTTTATGAATATTTCAGACACATGATAGGAATTCAGCTCTAGGATGAAGTCATATTAATAAACTGCTTCCAGCCAAATGTCTTCTGTGAGTCCATGTCTATTCATCAACCATCAGATCTAGCCTGAGTATATTCTACCATCAAAATCCAGGTGATTTATATAAGCACATCAAGTCCTATTAGCACTAATGGGAATTATTCATGTATATCAATACTGCACATTAGTACAGTCAGGTTCAGAAAAGGTCTCTGTTTTAGGGATAAGACAATTACTATTTTAAATATTGTCCACAACGGAAATAGAACATTGCTTATTAAGTAAAATATTTAATTTAATTCCATTCATTAAGTATAGAAAGCTGTGTACTATGCACTGGGAACATGAAAACAAACTTTACGCCATTTCATAGTTATAGCTGAAGATACTCTAAGAAATGTGGAACAGTGGAAAAAGTAGGATGGTGTTGGTTCAAATCCCACATTTGTCACGTAATACTTAGGTGTGACCCTGAGAAGATTTCTCCTATAATCTCTCAACTGTAAAATGGGATGGTTGGATTTGATGGCTTCCATGTTCCCTTCAAGCTCTGAATCTGACAACAATAACAAGAAAACACCAGGAATTGATCATGATATATTATTATATACTGATTTTTATCTGCAACTATTTTTAGTCGTTTATCATGGGTAGACTGTATCATACCATTTGGAAAAAAACAAAAACAAAAACAAAAAATTCAGGCGGCTGGTATTTTTATCCCCATATCTCAAGTGAGAAAGTAGTCAAGAAGGGTTATTTGGCTTGCCCAAAATTACGAGGGAAGCTAAGAAGAAAGCTGAGGCACTGCAGAAATTCACACAAAAATCTGTGTCAAGGGGCATGATTTCTTCTTGTATCCATAAAGAGGCCTAGTTGGCCCCATATTCTGGCAAAGTATTATAGAAGACAAGAGCATCAAGTCCAATTATGAAGCAAGAAGCACTCTGCAATTGAAATATGCTGTTGTATACGCAAACACTCTTCCACATATTTCTTTCTAAACCAGGTATTCACAGGTAAATTCAAATCAATACAAACAGAATCCCGGGAGATCTAATTCAGTGTTATCCAAAGCTTCCTAGGAATTCACTGGACCATCCGGGGCTTTGTCTACTCTGAATGGAATTTCTGTGCTTTAGAATCAGCCTGCCAAGTAGAGCTCTCTGTGGCCTGTGAGGGGCCCCTTCTAAGTCTGGTTCTCTGTTTGTTTGTGGGCCACCAAGTTGTAATTAATTTATATACTGGTCAGGCAGACAGGATAGAATGAGAGCCATTCATTCTAATTGGGAATTATTTTTCAAGGAAGAAGAGAAAAGTAGAAAACCAACTGAAGGTTATGACAGTATAAAAAAAACACGAAAAACCAAAACAAAACAAAAAAACAAACAACCTAACAACAAAAAGTGCACCCTGGCTATAGGCCAGGCCGGTTCCTGTTAAAATGATGATGTAAGGGAAAGGTTTTTGTTTGTTTCCCCTGTTCGCTTTCCCAATTGTGATAGTTTCCTTTTCCCCCATTTGTGGGTTAATACTACCTCCCCTTTTTCTCATGATCACAACCCGTTCTTGATTCCTCATTTATAAAAAGAAATGTAAACAACTGGCTATAACTCAAGCAGATATGCTTTTGATAAGGCCTGACAATAAGGTCTGAAGCTCTGATTGTAGAATTTTAGACAGTTGATTCAGTCATGTCCAACTCTTCATGACCCCATTTGGGGTTTTCTTGGCAAAGATACTGGAGTGGTTTGCCATTTCCTTCTCCAGCTCATTTTACAGATGAGGAAACTGAGGCAAACAGGGTTAAGTGACTCGCCCAGGGTCACAGAGCTAGTAAGTGTCTGAGACCACATTTGAACTCAGGAAGATGAGTCTTTCTGACCCCAGGCCAGGCACTCTATTATGCCACCTAGCTGCCCCTGACATAGTATAGAGAGGGTAACAGAACATAGAGAGGTTATTTTAAAGGGACTTTCTTGGTCTTTCTAAAATCACTCTAGGAAGCTAGGTAGCACAGTGGTTGAGCCTAGAGTCAGGAAGATCTGAGTTCAAATTTGACCTCAGAAACTATCTATGTAACCCTTGGGCAAGTCACTTGATCTCAGTTTCCTCAACTACATAAATGGGATAAGAATAGCATCCACCTCCCATGGTTGTAGTGGGGATCAAATGAGATAATATACATAAAGTACAGTGCATGGCACATAGTAGGTGCTATATTAATGCTAGCTATTATTATTATGAATTATCAATAAACCATTCTGCAAGCATATACTAGGCACTGGGAATACCAAGTCAAAAGCAATGTGGTCCTTGACTTCAACATAGCTAGGAAAGACAACAGGTATGCATAAAGGTTGGTACCAAACATAATTTGCAGACACATTTATGACAACTAGTATTAGAAGAAACATACTACTCATCAGAGCTACTGTGATAAAGTGGAAGGAGGGTGGGATTTAGAGTCAGAGGACCTGAGTTCAAATCTCAACTCTGATACTTACTATAAGTGTGACCTTAGGCAAATCTCTTGATTTTTTTGAGCTTTAGGTCCTTTAAACGTAAAAGGAGACCTATTGAATGAGACAAACTTTGTGGTCCCTTTCAGCTCTAAATCTATGGCCCTGTGTAGCACCACGTCATAGAATCTTGGGTTCTCACAAAGGAAACAGAGATAGAGGAAAAGAAGCTTCTTTCTCCCTAACAACAAATATAGTCATATACCTGAAGAGGTGCCCTGGTATTGTCAGATGTTTAAAAGGTTCTTTTGCAGAAAAAAATTACAAAGCAATTGTCTAATTTATCTTGAAAGGAAAGGCATATGAGTAACTAAGCTCACAAACAAGAGAAGATTGGCTCCCAAGACCTCTTGACAAGTGTTGGAAGGACAAAAGTATAAATGCCATTTCGAATCAGAGAACAGTAACTAAAGGCCAGGCATATGGGCTGATTCTTTAATATCTTGTAGTTGTACTCTTGCTGCTGAATAAGGTGACTGACATTGATAAATCATCCTATTATAACTTGTGATAAAAGCAGCAGGTACTTAGAGAGCTGACCAACAGACATCTGAAAAAGATGAATAGCTCCAAGGAGACAGCTGATCCAAAGTTGGAAATTAGTGAGACCAATAGCGAAGAGAAAAGCATACAGTACATCAGACACCCAAGAATCACAGTGTCACTACCCCAAATTTCATGTGTGTTCATTGACTGGTCACTAGAGAACCTACTTTTTTAAAAAAGGTCTCAGTTACAACTACTCTATATCAAGGATTAACTGTGTGTGTGCGCACGCACGTGTGTGTGTGTGTGTGTGTGTGTGTGTGTACACGACTCCTTTGGAGTCTGGTGAATCCTATTGACCTTTTCTCAGAATAATGTTCCTAAATGAAGAAAATAAAAGAAATTTGTATTACAAAGGAAAGACATTTTCTTGAAATATAATTAGCATAAAAAAAATAAATCAAGCCTTGGGCAGATAGCTAGCACTGTGGATAGAGCACTGAGCCTGGAGTCAGAAGATCTGAGTTGAAATCCAGTCCCGAATATTTCCTAGCTGAGTGATCCTGGGCAAATCACTTTATTTATGTCAACCTCAGTTTATTCAAATGCGAAATGGGGATCATAATAGTACTCTCTCCCTACCCCCACCCTTCCCTCATGAAGCACAAATGACACAGTATTTGTGAAGCATTTAGTGCAGTGCCTGGAACATAATAGGTACTTAATAAATGCTTGTTTCCTTCCCCCTTCCCCTCTACATTAAGCACATTGAAAACTAGTACAAGCATTATATAAATGTGAATTTATATAATGTAAATTTCTACTGAAGTAGAAAACAGAGGGAGTTGTCTCTATGATTCAAAGAAGTCAAAACATTTGGTTACATGGTAAAAACACTTTGGGAACTGAATTCTGAAGATAATTTCCATTGTGATAGACAGAATATTTTATAATTATTCATTGCGATGGACAGAATGATATATTTTGTTCCCTAGAAATTATAAAGGAAAGTCATCCGGGGCACATTTGACTGGAAAAAGGAGAGCTATCAGTCGCTTAGAGACAATGAGAGTTAGCAGATGGATGGCCTAAGTGCTACATTGGTCCCCTAGCGATATAAAAAGGACACATGGAAGGTGTTTTTGGTGGGCCATCTACAGAGGAAAGACACAGATGATCACCGAACACAATGAAATATCATAGAGGAATCTCCATTTTCATAGTGATAACGCATTGGACATAGAGTCAGGAAGTCTTTAGTTCAATTCTGGCCTTATACACTTACTAGCTGTGTGACCCTGGGCAAGTCACTTAAAAATCTCTGTGCCTCACTTGCCTCTTCTAAAAAATGGGACTCATAATGGCAACTACCTCTCAGTGTCATGAGGATAAAATGAGATGCATTTAAAGTACTTTGTGAACTTTAAAGTATTATATAAATTCTAACTATCATTATTACCAATGATACCACATAGCCATCAAAGTATAATAATAATAACAACTGACATTTATGGAATGTTTTATGTACATGTCACATTTGAGGCTAAAAGCAAACTTGTGAGGTGGGTATTAATAAACCTACTTAAGAGATGAAGAGATCAGGACTGAGTAGTTTAAATTACGTTTCCATGTTCACACAGCTAAGTTAGCGTTCAGAAGTCAGATCGAACCTTAGCGCTTCATGATTTCGAGTTTAGCAAATATCAAAGCAATTAAACCTTACCACTTTTCAGAGGATCATAACATTTATGTTGAAGTGCTCAACTTGGCATGTGGAAGACATGGTATGAGGAATACTGCTCTACTGCCAAAATACGCTCTTTAGATAAATACTGCTGAATTTATGGGCCTTCATGCTGGCATTTGGTACTTTTTCTTCAAATCCTTACGTGTTGAAGTCATAGGAGGTCTCTGCAAATTACACTGTGGTGACCCCATAAAGAAAGTTCACGCTATGTTCTAAATTACTATCAGAGCTACCAGATAGTCATTGGCTTCTTCCAAAGGAGTCTAGGGTGAGTCATTAGCTGATATAATATCCTCGTGTGTATAGTTAGATAAAAATGTATAGGGCAGATCAAGAGGACAAAAAAAGTCACAAGAGGGAATTAGCACAAAAATTCAGCGTAATTTTCTGCCAGCTGTCATTGGTCTAGAAAACTAGCTTTTGTTGCCAATGGTTTTGGAAAGGATAGTTTATCCTACTTGTGTAGAATGAATGACCTTTTGGGGGGATGTATTCTGCAAGACCTAATTAGAAAGAAAGGGACAATCAGCTCCTCAGACATTGTCACCAAAGGACAGAAAGGGTTAACCTAAGGGCCTGATGTATAAAGTTGCTCATGGGTAACTTTGTGATGCTGCAGAAACTACATCTGGCATCCAATGACCAGGCCATTCTTACTTTAAGGAAACTCATTCGCACACTCTGCAGCAGCTGCTACTGTTTGGATTATGAATAGTAATAAGCCATATGGTGTGGCAGAAAGGAATCACACATATTTTCACATGGACAAATATTATTATTCCAAAGCATAAACATGTCAATATAAGTGTCTTTTCTCTTGGGAAGAGCAGAGCTTTCAATCTCAGCTATAAGAAAATGACTCACTTCAAGATGTGGAAAATTACCTGCCAATGTTATTACAAGAATAAAGAACCATACACCCCATCTATCCCCTCAATTCTATTCCTGTACCTGTGCTTGGCACCAGTACAATGTGATAAAGGACAAATACAAAGATGCAAAAAAAGAAGGATATAAAGAAGCTGAGAGAGAGAGAGGGAGAGGGAGAGGGAGAGAGAGAGAGAGAGAGAGAGAGAGAGAGAGAGAGAGAGAGAGAGAAAGAGAGGTGGGGGGAGAAGAATGCTTCTCTTAGCTGTACTGATGGACATCAGTCCCCTCCAGAGCTCTCTATATTGTGAGGCTGCTGTGTGCCTGCAGAAGGATCAGTAACGTCACATAGATACAAACTAATCACTGAAATTAGAGATGGAGAAAGCCCAGCCACGCCACTGAGCTCTGTCAGTGAAGAATTTCCTTACTACAGTATCCTTTCTAATCCTTCCTTTGGTCCCGCATGAAATGTCTCAAGGACAGAGCGTCCATCACTGTCAGAGAAGTTCTCCTGATCTTCAGACTAGATTTCCCTTTCCTTAATTCCACCTCATTACTTCTTTGTATCTGTGTCATTTCCCCTTGTTCTTCCCTCTTGCTAAATCTTGCTAAATAATCTTTCCCCCTCCAAGCAACTGTAACTTTCAGACTTTTGCTAAGCTTCCTGAGTCCCCAGCAGCTCTGTCAATGTCCAGCACAGGATAAGCTTTAAAAAAAGCACTTAATATTGAGCTCAACTCTCTTCCCTACAGGCAGAGCAGAATAGGCTATTACAAATTCAGGGAAAGAAGTACTCTCTTGGCTTTAGAGGGGAGGAAGAAGAGGAAAAGGGAAAGAATCTTTCAGTTTTCTCTGCTATAGGTCAGCAGAGGGGCCCTGTGATAAGTCATTTTCCTCATACATCCTTCTACTTGGGAAGCTTTTTATTTAAGAAAAGGCTTGGGTCACTAGGGAGACAACATTGGTAATATGGCTAGCTCTTTACCCTGGTCTATGTGATAGCCATGGGTTTCAGTACCTGCAGAAAAGCCTTTGTTTGGCCAACAGAGACCAAAGAGCATAGTGATGATCATCATGGAATTATCTGGAGGCCATCAGGCACAAGTTACCCTGAGGAACTTGTAGAGTCAACGGAAAAAAAATAAATCTGACTCTACGAGAAGTATTTCTGTGTCTTGTAGAGGGAGACTTGGAAAAAAGGAAACTTTGCCTTGCATAGGTCCCTACTCTTTGTTTATTATAAAAGAGAAATCATTGACTTATTTTGTTTTTACATTGTTGGTGTTTCCAGGCATATCCCGCCCCTTTCCCTACCCATCTCTGGTAACAAAGAATAAAAAAGAAAAATCAGTTCAGTAAACACGTCAACTGAATCTGACAAGTACATGTGACATTCCACAGCTACAGTACCACAACTTCTGCAAGAAAGGGAGGGAGGTACATTTTCTCACCTCTTCTTTGGGGTCAATAGTCATTATTATAATCACATTCTGTTAAATCCTTGCCCATCTTTCAAAGCTCTACTCGAATGTTATCTCTGAAATGAAGCATTTCTGGATTTTCCCAGTTGGTAATCATTTTCTCCCTTGAATCTCATTTGTTACTCCACCATCATCCTCTCCTCTTCTTCCTCTTCCTTCTCTTCATTTTCTTCCTCTATCGTTCTCAAATGCATTTGTCATATGATAGTGTGTTTTATGCTCATCTATTTGCACCCAGACCACTAGACTGTAAGTTCCATGAGGGAATGGGCTGTGCCTTATCTAAATTTTTTATTTCCTCTAGTGCCTAGCATAGTGCTCCTCACAGAGCAGGAGCTTAACAAATGCTTGGTGAACTTGAATGCTGTTCAGATTTATTTGTAGGACTTCTCCAAGCTCTCCTGGATATAGATTCATCTCTTGGCTCTTCTCTTCATTCCCACCTGTTTGTATATATTTTAAACTTAGCAGGAGGACCCAAGAACCAAAAGAGAACAGTATCAAAAGTAGTTTTGTTGAAATAGTTTTATCCAAGTCCCACTGAGAGCAAATGGATCATGTTCCCTAGGCCAGAATCAATTAAAACTTTTGAAAAAAAAAGAAACATCTAGCTAGGGACTAAAAATTTGCACTGAGTTCACATGAGAAATGAGAAAATAGGAATTACAAAGTTCTCTCTCTCTTTTTTTTAAGTCACGGAACTCGTGACCTCTGGTGATTATCCTCCACCTCCAAGTCACCAATAGGCTCTTATTCTTTTAGATAAAAGGTTATTTAGACTGCAGGTAACAATAAAGGAAGTCAGGCAATAATATCCATTGCCAAGTTGTACTTGGTCTCTAGGAAATTTTAGGAGTTCTTGCTTTCATATGAAATGAAACAAAAAAAAATACACAAGGCAAAAGGGTGACCTTCATAATCTTTAAGAGTGATGCCAGCCACTTCAAGTTGGCAAAGCACATGGGTTCCTTGCAAATATTTCAGCAGGTGCTTTCTGAATTGCTTCCAAAACCACAGTGGACAGAGATACAGCAGAGGTCACTGAGACAGCATTAAGGATTGTGAACAGCTTTATCATGTCCCCTCTTCTCACTCTGAGCTGGCTGGCATCTCAGAACCTGCTGGGTTAGTGGGAAGAGGCCCTGTCACAGTACTCTGTGCCAAATGCAAATGTCGTGCAAATGTATTTGAGAATGAACCTGTACCTGAGCTAACAGGCTAGGCCAGTGGGGGAAAGTAGGAAACTGAGTGTAGTAGTAAAAGGGAAAGATGAAGGAGATATAAATTTCCATAGATAACATTTTGCTCTTAGGTTGGGGCAATCTTAGGACAAATTCTACTACCCCTAAATATGTTACCCAGTAAAACCCATATTATCTGGGATACTTTCTGACACCAACCACCCCATTTTTCTTCTAAATTAATGGAAAAATGAATTAAAAGTGAATTCAATTTTTTTCAATTGATCCTCCAAATGCCATATTTATTAAATTTTTAATTAAATTTTATTTTTTAAAATTAAGCATTTATTTTTTTCCTCCTCATAAATTCTCTTAGAGGAATTATTAATGACAATCAAAAAGATATAGGAAAATAAACTTGTGGTTTCTAACTGAGAAATACAATTTTCCCCTCAGGTTAGTGATATGTAACTCTGGATTAATTGGCTTAAATTGCATGGATGTTCACACTTGCAGGAAAACCTATTTATTCCTCTCTTTGTTTGATCATTACATTCCCACATCATAGGCCTACAACTTAAATATTGCCCCTTCTTTTCAGTTTGCCAACCTTTCTTCTTTTATTTAGGCAAAACTTCATTCTATCTAATCAAACACCGGCCATCAATCCCTCAACTTTGTGACATCATCCCCTTCTCAACCGAATGTTAATTATGAGTATCTCTTGTGTATAGTCAGAAGACGTCTTATAATTGTATCAAATGTCAGTGTACAACTATACTATTTCTTATTTATAATGAGTTAGAGATGGATAGACAGCTGACAGAACACAAGTGGGGCAGAAAACATGGTGATGATATACCAAGGGGTCTGGAAGGTGAGAGGGTATTGAATGAGAATAGAAAAAGAAGCTAGAAGGTTATTTGAATTAAAAAAAATCACAACAGGAACAGAAGAGTGCCTAAAAAGGTAACTGGAAATAAGTGAGGGAGTTTTCTGAGTCAATGACTGGCTCTTGGATTTCAAGAATGCTGACTTTCAGAAAAGCTTTGGTAGTAGATTCGCCTGGAGAACTTTTCACAAAGGAGTTGCTTGCCTCAAGAACTAAGGAGAGGTGGAGAAAGAGTGAGCTTGGCTAGGGGCTTAGGGCAGAAGGAGGGTGGAACTAAAGAGAGAAATCAGTTGTTTTTGAAGCTGTTTGTACCACCTGTCACCTTCAATCCTCACTGTTGAGTGCAACCCAGGTCAGAAGTGACTAAAACAGGTTATGGTACGATTGTTGCTCAGTGGCCTGTGAGAAGCAATACTAATCCAGCAATCCTTGGCCTGGAACTTTATATTTTCCCAGAACTTTGTAATCACAATTATTCCACACATCAATAAACTACAGTCCTCGGTGCTGTTATCCTAATTTTATTGATGAGGCTTATCAGACACAGAATTTAAGTGGCTAGCTTGGGGCAACCCAGTGAGTAAAGGGGAAAAGGTATTGAATCTCTGACAGTAAAACTAATGATTCGATACTTTACCTGGGGAAGAATGGGTGTGCAGAATGATCGCTTATCAAGGAAAACAGCAGTGGCACCAACACATTAAAAATCCAAATTCTTGATTCGATCCTTGTACTTGGGTGGTGGCCATGCTGGATCAATCGATATCACAATTACTTATTCAGTACTTATATGCACATGTCACTGTAGAATGTACCACACACGGGGAGTTAAAAGGTCAATAGAATACAGTGGAGAGAGAAATGGTTTTGGAGTTAGATGTCCTGAGTTCAAATCCTGCCTCTGATGCTTACTAGTTGTGTGACCTTGGGCAAATCACTGAACCTTAGTTTCCATGATCTGTAAAATGAGGGTTTGGACCAGACTACTACTCAGATTACTCTGAGTTCCATATCTATGTTCCGATGCACAATAAGCCTACGAACCTGGTCCCTGCCCAGTGGAAGCTTACAGTCTAAGACTGACAACAAAGGAATTCACCCAACAAAATGAATCATGCTCCACCTACATCATAGTAGCTGATGTCAAGATTAATTTTTCTGCTAAATCCAGTACATGGTACTACTGATCTTTGTATATCACGGTGTTTTGATTGCTCTAGGAATAAACATTGGTTAAATGTGTGACTTAAGGGGCAGCTCGGTGGTGCAGTGAGTGGAGCACCGGCTCTGGAGTCAGGAGGACCTGAGTTCAAATCCAGCCCCTGACACTCGACACACTTACTAAGCTGTGTGACCTTGGGCAAGTCACTTAACCCCAATTGCCCTGCCTTCCCCCCTGCAAAAAAATGTGTGACTTAAATGATGTAACAACTCAGGGGACAAATGCATATCATGGAATAGTTTGTATGTAATATATGGGCAGAGGTACTCATGAAGAAAAGACTCCTGACATTCACCACGGATTTTGTCTGATGCCACCCATTACCCAGACATTGTCAGACAGAGCCTCCCTCGCTTAAGCAGCTGTCTTGAGAATACAGATCTTTCCCTAGCTCCCCTCAACACTCTTCTATCATTAGTGAACCATCTGACTTGTCACACTCAGTCTGATGTTTAGACTGCAATCAATTAAACAGCAACGACATGTATGTGAGCACTGACTATGCGCTTAGTGTTGGGCCAAGTGCTATAGAGTTTGCAGAATCAATAGGCAATATGGTCCCTGCCCTTAAGAAGTTCACATTCTATTTGGAGAGAAAAATGGGCCTAAAGAAAATAATTAAAGGGCGATATGAGATGGTGTGTACTTTGGTGCTGTTGGGTAGCACAGATTAGTGCAATAGCTTGGAGATGAGAGATGATGAGGTTTGACTTAGGAAGGAATGGCTTAAAGGGGAGATAGGGCTGACATTGAGTGCTGAAGGATGAGGAGAATTTGCAAAGGTAGAGAGGAGAGAAGATTCTGGATGAGAAGGGAACAATATAAGAAAAAGTCTGAAGGCAGAAGTGAGCAGAGCATATAAAATGAACATGTTTGAGAGGATGATAAATATATGGGTCTTAAATAAAGCAGAGAATACATGTTGGAGAGTAGTAGGAAAATGAAGTTGTTTAGGTAGGATGGGGGCCCGATCTTGGAAGGTCATGAAAGACAGAGAGGATTTTAATCTTCATAAGGTTTAAAGAAATTTTGAAGGTTTTTAGTAGAAAAGTGACACGATGGGGCAGCTAGGTGGCACAATGGATAGAATAGTGGCCCTGAAGTCAGGAGGATCTGAATTCAAATCCAACCGAAGACACGTAACTAGCTGTGTGACTCTGGGCAAGTCACTTAATGCTGACTGCCTCAAAAAATAAAAAAGAAAAAGAAAGAAAAAAAAAACAAAAAAAAGTGACACGATGCAAAAGGTGTTTTATGAAAATCAGTCTGACAGCAGCATTGATAGATGGATTAGAGAAGGGAGATAATATATTTAGGAAGGCCAGTTAGGATACTGGGCACAGCTCAGCATGGCCACTGCCCTTAGTCTATAGTCATGATCTGCCCTTGAGCGCTGATATAATTAGATGGTCAAGGGACCAGAGGCATCATGAAGTCAAAGAAGCAGAAATAAAGACTGAAAAGAAATTGCAAAGCCAAGATAATTTGTAATCACTCAGTTTGAGGTTGCTGGGAGTTTACATGGGTGCTGTAGCTGCTATACAGAAAAAAAATTCCCAGAAATTAGAGCTATTTAAAAGTGGAATAGATTGTCTCAGGTAATAATGACTTCCTCAGCTCTATAGGGCATTGAACCGAGTCTAGATGACCAATGGTTGTGAATATTGGAGAGGGAATTCTTTCTCAGGTATCCACTGGACTAGTTCATGTTTGAGAGGTCCCTTTCAACCTTGAAATTCTATCATTCTAACCCCTGCCTCTTAGCTTCCAAACCTACCTCTCTACTGAAATTACTCTCTCAAAATTTTACCACTGATTTCTTCACTGCTCAATCCAATGCCCCCTTTCCCCCTCAGTCCTCATCCTCCCTGATATCTCTACAGTTCTGGAAACTATTGACTGGGGGAGGGGAAGAGAAAAAGAAGGGAGAGTAAGGGAATAAGCCTTTATATAGTACCCACCACGTGATGGGCACTCTGCTAAGCACTTTTTCCAAATGTTATATCATTTGCTCCTCACAGCAACTCTGCAAGGAAGGGGCTATTATTATTTTCATGGTACAGTTGAGGAAACTGAGGCAAACACAAGTTAAGTGAATTGTTCAGGGTTACATATTTATTAAGGGTCCCTTAATGCTGAATATTCTTTAATGCACAAAACATTTGATGTCTGCAAAGACCATTTTAATTTGCTCTGAAATCTTTCTTCATCTTATGATTTTATTTATTATCACACGATTTTCTACCAATGCAGACTGCCAACTTTTTATGCAATTCTTAGTCTAAAAGACCTATCCTGGGCACCAAAAGTTTACCTGACCTTCCTAGGGTCATACAATCAGTATGTGATAGAGATGCAAGTTGAACTCAGTTCATGCTGACTGCAAGGCCAGCTTTCTATTCCCCAGGAGTTCATACACCGAAGAAATACAGATCCAGACCAATATACCCCAATACCATCTACCCCAAAGAAGGCCTGGCTTTAGGATTACAGAAAGAGATAGAACATGTGAGTCTAATCCTTGCTCCCTAAAGAGATGATATTAATATATCATTTTATCTTCTACTTCTCCCTGCAATCTCTATTTCTAACAGAGGCTAAAATTTAAATTAGAAGAGATCAGGACCTTTCTGGAAAGAAAGAAAATACTATTGTGGAAGGGGACCTAATTGTATCTGTCCTCTATCCTTCTTGTCCCAAGCTTTGGACAGTCCCTTTATTCATTCATTCAATAAGCATTTATTAATTATCTACTATGTGCCAGGTACCACTTCATTCAAGACACATTCTTGTATTCTTCTCCATGGGAAATATGGAGGTGGTCCTGCTTCTCTATATGACCAAAGATGAAACTGTTTACCCATTGCAAAGTTCCCTTCTCACCGAGAGGGAACCAGGCATCTGTTTCTTGTAACTCTTGCTAGAATGATGGATTTGTATAGGAATTTTTTTTATTTATTTTCTTGAGATCTTTCCTGTATAGCACCTTTCTGACCTCTTTTCTGTTGGTCATCGTCTTTGCTGTCCTTTCTAGAAGATCAAACTGTGTGGAGGGCCAGACCAATCAGGATTTTCTTCATTCTCTGTTTTTGCAAAGGTCTTTACCATCGGAAGGAGAAGTCTGAATTTAAAGATTCTATCTACCAGGGTTTCCTTTCCTCAGGGTCAGAGAGTTGCTTGTATGAGGTAAAATACAGTCTTTCAGTTTTTATTACCATTTGTACCAGATTGGTACATATACTATTTAGGGGATGCTAGCAACTAGAGGACAGATTCCAAGCTCTAGCCCCTCCTCCATACTGTGATGCCCATGCAGGGGAATGTCTTCTGTGGCATGTTCTATGGCAGTTCCTAGACACTGGAATCAGCTGCACTCACTTTTCTTCTCCAAGCTCAAGCTATGCCACTACTATTTCTCTCCTTCTACATACTTTGACATTCATAGTGCTTAGATTAACTTCTAACTTTTCAAAATCACATACATATATACCCATCTCTAGCTATTTCCTAATAGTCCTAAATACCTCAGCCAGAACTAAAATCACACAAAATTTCCTCTACAGTTATGGGAAATGGGAAAGGAATCTTTCCTTAGGACCAACAACTCCGTCTCCTCCCCACCCCCACTACAGCAGCATCCCAAGCTCCTGATACTCACTTTTCTCACCTATAAAATGAGGAGGTTATACTAGATGGTTTCTTTCAGCCTGAACCCAGTGATTCTAACTTCAGAGGAAACTGACAATCTATCCATTCTAAACCCACTGGTACATCAGTGAAATGGCACCTCTGTATGATTCCAAAGCAGAATTTTATATAAAAAAGCATCCTAGAAAGTCATTAATTATAGATACAAATATTTCTTGTGCTCATCTGACCATAGGAACAATATTATTTTACGCAGAAGTTAAAAAAAATGGAATTTTGACAAATCCTAGAAAAGGAATCTTTTAAAATTATTTAGGAAGGCCATAAAAACTTGAGAAAATATGCCTTACTTGTGATACAAATCTAGCTGAAGCTTTGAAATCTTTTCCATTCATTAGTTCCACATTTTGCTTTAACAAGGACATAAACGCTTGGCAAGCCAGTGAAGGGTACAATATTGCTCTGTCAGTGAAATTCAGAGAATTTACATTCAAAGGGATTTGTCACTAATACCATTTTGTCTGGAGCAGGTATGTTTCACTGTAAAGTAATAAGCAAGTCTGTAATCTTTTGATATCTATTCCACTTTCATCTTAATTTTATAAAAAGCCTTGAGGAAAAAGCACAGCAAAATAGCCTCTATATTTAAATTCTGAATTCCACTTACCATTAGTTTTCCCCAAAACTCATCCTCACTGGCAAAATGTTCCATAGCCATTGAAGAGATAAATTCCTTGTTCTGCCTTGTCAAATATGTCACTTGAACTGTTCAACTGACTGAGCACAGGAAGGAAAACATTTCCAAACCAGCAGCTTCCATGATATTGAATGTTGTGGGTTCTCCTATAGCCAAGAGTCTGGGCCGAAATAGAATTTACATACTTTGGAGTGAGCTGGGTGGTGGCATTTCCCACACTTATGATTCAAAACTGAGATATGTCTCATTCAAGTAGATAATAACATAACTCAAAGAACTCGAGTGTCCTCTAGCATTATTACCATTTATGAAATGACAACTCCTGTTCCCCTGTACAGCTGGGCCCCGCCTTGCAAATGATGCCAAGAACAATCTTGTGGGTGGTGTGTGCACCTTCGGGCTCCTTTTCAGGGCTGACTCTTGTAATTACAAACCTCTCTCTTGACTTTAAGGTGTGTGCAGCCAACACATGAATAGACATCTGGAATGGAAATACTGTATAGAGTTTCAAGGGTAAGAAAATAACTTCTGGCATCCCCACCACAAAATTTGCTTAAGACTGCCACCAAATTACTGGTCCTATTTGTGGCACTGTGAATATATGATGCAGAAACCAAATCTGCATAAAAAGATCTGAACTTCTGAGGTTGGGAGATGCTTCAGCACAGTGCCTGGCACACTGCAGGGGCTCAACAAATGCTTATTGATTGTTGTTGCTGACTGATCACAAACAGCATTCTAATGAGAGACAGAAGAAATATGGTGCACTACACACCTGGCTTTTGACTACCTTTCCAGGCTTATTGCTCATTAATCCCTTTTATGTACTCTAAACTCCAGCCAATTTGGCTTACTTACTGTTCACTGTACCTGAGACCTCATCTCTTATCTCTGGGACTTTGCAAAAGCCACTTCCCATACCTGCAATGCATGACCTGTTAGAATTCTGAGCTCAAGTAACCACATCTCCACACCCCCAGGGCTTTCCTGGACCTTGGTCCAGTTCCTAGTGCCCCCTTATCCCCACCCAAATTATTTCACATGGTTTTAAACTTGATTAATTTATGCACAAATGGTCCTCTCATCTCCTCCTATAGAAAGTAAGTTCCTTGAGGGCAGAGACTTTTTCATTTTTGTCTTTGTGTTCCTAGAACCAAATACAAGAGCTGACACACAGTAGGAACTTAATAAAGGCTTGTTAAATGTATCTTAGAGAATTGGTTTTGGAGTTCAATCTTAGAGACAGATGAAAGGACAGAGGAGCATAGCTTTAGAGGCAATCTAGTTAGAGGCTGCTGGTAGAGAGTCCCAAAGGAATATTGGTAATTTCTTTCTTGCACTTACATGACCTTTGAAGCTTTCAGTCAACTGTCCTTACGTTCAGAGCCAGTGAAGCTGTCAAAGCCTAACACATACCAGATGAGAAATAACATTCAAAGTCAAGACAGATGTGCGTTTACACATATTCTTTAATAAATACCGCCTGAAGCGATCTAGTGACTTTTTTCCTTTACTTTGTCCTCTTTTAATTATACAGGGCTGAATGGGGGACCTTTATGGAAAATAGAATTGTTAGTAAGCCCCCTGATATACCTGAGTTACTCTCACAAATCATGCCTGGAACATAGAAAGTCAATGGTATACTTATACGAGTGTTCCCCTTCAGAAAAAATAGATATTAGTGGTGATGGCCCCTTTCCAGATAAATATGGGTTGCTTTCCCACAATGCTTAGTTTTAGAAAGCCATGCCACAGAGCATAGTTATTTACGCCTGATGCATTTTTTTCCCCACAGTGGGGTTAATCCAAATTGAGCTCATACTTACCCAGAATGATGCTGAAAACAAACATATCCAACAGGAGGGATGGTAGATAAAGATAAGCTTGATCAAAGACAAGAATAAGTTTTTAGAATAAAACTCTTTTGGGGGGAAGGTAAAGGGAACCAAAAGTGCATATTTGCTTTTCTTTCCCCAGGAGCTGTGATCACAGCTATGCTTAGCAATATCACACAATTAACCACTTCGAGGCTTTGAACCTGTTGGGCAGGCGCTACCAGCTCCTTGACGCAGGCTGCTGTTGTCACGGTGAGTCAGAAGAGTGAGTCACTGGCTTTTCATACCGTGCAACACTTTGAAGGCATCCGAACGAAGTATTTAGTGGCTTCTGATAGTTTCACTCTCTCATCTGCTATAGAAATTTTAATGTTCCCAACTTAAATTTACTCTTGTGCTGTTTATTTAGAGCATATCTTCTTCACCTCATACAACAGATGAAGTTTGGAAAAGCTTTGTGGAAATCCAATTCTTTTCAACTAGGTCATCTTTTAAATGTGCTTGGGAGATTTTGGTCCTTAAAGGATCACTGAGGTGAATCGTTTTAGAAAGTAAAGAGCACTTCACTGCTTCAAGAGAGGTATGATTTGATAGGTATGCATTTCACTTCCTTCCACTGATGTTGATAGTGACTCCTCCATAGCTTATAAATCCGTTTTATGGGTTGCTGTGGTCAAAGAATTCATCACCTGATGGCCTAACTTCTCATGATGAATTTAGGTACTTTTAGCTTTGCTGGTCCTCTGGGAGAAGCCTGCCATGGGCCCATACTGGTACAGATTGGCAAGATGTAACAGAGCTTGGTCACTGCTAGCACAGACTTCAAGAATTGGTCATTCAATCAACAAGCATTTATTAAACACCTAGAATGTGGCAGGAACCACTCTGAGGATTAAAAAGCAAAAATGAAATAGTTCTTGCCTTCAGAGTTTAGATTCTATTGTGAGATAATATATACCAGTATAAGTATATAAAAAATAATTTGCATTACACAACTAATACAGGTCCCAATAAGGGTGAACAATGAATCCTGGGAAGTGTTCACATATATTCAAATTCATATTATTTAAAATTGTAATTATATAACATAAGAAATTTGTTGCAGCACACTGGAAGTATACAGTTTGAATCCTAATGATGATAAAACTTTGCCAGATTCATTATTTGTACTAATTGAGCCCTAACTATATGTTCAAAATAATACAACATAAATATAAGGTAATTTGAGACAATGCATTAACAGCTGGGGAGATCAGGACAGATTTCATAGGAGAAGATGCATTTTTATGGATGATAAAGCATCTCACGAGAGAGGTGAGGAAATAGAGGAAAGCTTGTACAAGGGCCCAGAGACAGGAGATGGAATGTTGTGCATAAGGGAAAGCAAGAAGCCAGTTTGGCTGGTCTGAAAAATGTGTGAAGGAGATTAGTATGTATTAAGGCTGGAAAGGCAAGTCAGAGTCAGGTTATGAACACAGGGGTTACTTTTGAACCATGATGAGGCTTTATAATAATAATCTGGTAGAATTTTTTGGGGGGGTCTTGACCTGTATTCTGAGCTGTATCTGACTCAGGCCAGTCTCCTAGCCCCCTCTACTCCATATTGGAATGAAATGAGACACTTGTTTTGTTCAGTTGTTTCAGTCATGTCTGACTCTTCATGGCCCCATTTGGGGTTTTCTTGGCAAATACACTGGAGTGGTTTGCCATTTCCTTCTTTCAGCAGTTAACAAAAGGAGAATTATGTAGTCATAGAAGGAGTAGGATCTTTAACAAGGATATGCATTGAGGATACCTCAAGTCAGTTCAAGTGAATGAAGCTCCCTTGCTTGAGGAGGCTACACAGCCAAACATCAAAGGATGTCTGGAGCTCCTCATGGCTATTTTGTGCTCAAGCAACCAGAAGGTGATGTCAACAGCCTGACCCTTTGGGGCCCTGAACTAATCAAATATTGAGGATAGCTTCAATATGTTTTGAGGAAAAGTTATTCTAATTTACATAGAGGAAGGGGTTGGGAATATTGCTCCTAAAACAACTTGTAATTTCATCTGTGGGGGCAATTCCTGTGGGAAAATACTTCTCACTCAGAGGTTAAGTAAATTGCCCACAGAAGCAGTGCAGTGTAGGGGAAAGAATGTTGGATTTGAAGTCAGTGGACCTGGGTTTGAATTTTGAGCTCTTCTACATACTACCAGTGTGAACTCGAGCAAGTCACTTAGCCTCTCTGGGACTCAGTTTCCCCATCTGTAAAAAGATTGGACTTGAATACCTGGATGCCTTCCCACTCTAAATTTATGATCCCTAAACTTATAACTAATATGTATCAGAAGAAGGATCCAAACCTAGATCTTCCTTACTTAAAGGCCAGACCTCTATTCTGAGGTCTGCTGGAGCTGGTTCATATAGGGTCGGAAGAGCCACTTGTTAAATTTTCAGTGTGAGCATTCATATCTCAGAAATGGGGAAAGGCTACAATTCAGGGCTTGACTTATTGTTTTGTTGATTGTTTAGACTTAAATAAAGTGATGGAGAAAATGTTAACTATGCAAACTAAATCTGAAAGTAGGTCATGTGTACATTTTTTTTTCCTCCTGAGACCTGGTTGTTAAATATTTACCAGCACACTCTTGTCTCTTTCCAATACCATGTTCTTCCTCTGTAGCAATGAATGCTTTTGCAAAACCCACTGTCTGAAAGAAACTATTTTGTTAAATCGAGCTTTCATTCATTGGATTTCCTTATAGGGAGGCACAGGGAAAACACAGTTATTTGGTTTGCCAAGAGTCTTGAATTTGTCATTAGAGCACTAAACTCACTTTATTGATAAATTTCAACTCTCTTTTTTAGTGAAATTATGAAAGCATTTTGTGGTGCTATGAAAATATTTCTTTTAAATGTGCAACAAATTATAGGAAGAAAAGGATATGATTAAATAATAAAACCTTCACTCGGAGTAAAATGATTTTAAAGTTAAAAGGTCAAAATCAATTAGTGGAACAAAGAGACCAAGATCCTGAAAAAACAATGCTATGTGGCAGTTTGGGGCTTGCAAAGGGCTTTCCTTTTATTCCATTTGATCCTTACCCCAAGCCCATGAGGTAGATGCTACTATTAAATCCATTTTGCTGGATACATGTTTGATACGGAAAACATTAATGGAAACCGAAGATTTGGAAAACTCATATGGAAACTGAGGCATGGGGAGATTAAGTGACTTGCCCAGGACCATACAGTTAGTGCCTGAAGTTGAACTCAGACCTTCCTGACGCAGTCTAACACTGCATCCACTGAGCCACCTAGATACCTCTGAAAGAATCTGAGGAGAAGAATGGGTTTGATGGATGGGTAAAAAGCTCTGGGTGGGTTTTCTTTTTAGGACCTTGAAGAAAAGGTAAGAACTTCACATTGAATCCAGGCTTGTTAATATGTTTTTTTTTCTATCTAGCAAATTTTAACATGAAGCCACCGTCTGTGGAAATATAGGGCTTTGAAGATTCACGAGTGGCTAACATTCCTTTCTTTCTTTCTTAAAAATTATTTATTTTATTTTTAATTTATGAACTAAAATAAGCATTTCCATACATAGTATAAGAAAAGATGAATGTGCTTGAAGCTGCAGATTTATTACATACAACCTGCTATTCCTTTTAAATGTATAATAAAGTTATCATTATTATCTATATTGGTTAACCTGATTCTATTCAATTTGATGAAATTCAATGAGCATTTATTAAGAATATGCTATATGTAAGGAATTGTGCTGGTCTTGGGGATACTACTGCAGTGAGTCTCTGATCTCAGAGACTACCATCATAATGTCTTCTCTGGCACAGTTCATAATTCACTGTGTGGCATTCGTCCTTCTTGCTATAAGTACATCATCAGATCTAATATCCTGAGCATTTTCCTCAAGTTCTCTTGACACTGAAAGCATGCCATCATAATAAATCTAGGTCCAGACTAATGTGAATAATGTATACCCTGAAATGGTTGCCTTTATTCAAATTTATGAAACCCATGACCATATCTTACATCATTACAACTTCAAATAGTGTGAATGCAGATGATTACTTCAGGGAACTCATTATTTGGACTAATTGGGACCTAATAGAAATAAAGATAATAGAAGTTCAAATGAGACCAGAGGATAGAAAAAGCCCAACAAAGAAGAGCGACTCATGGGGGATGGAGGGGTCTTTTATGATCAGAGGAATCGGGGATGGACAAATGGAAATGGTAACCCTTGAACTGAGTCTGGAATGAAAGGAAGTTGGGGATGTGGAAGGAATCCTTTGCAGGGGTAGGAAATGGTGTATAAAAATGCATGAAAGGAGGAAGGGACAGAACATGATTGGGGAATCTAGAATATAACATGTGGGACACCGAGTGAAACAACAGATGGCAGAATTTCTAAAATATGTGTAGTTATAGTCGAACATGACCAGTGTTCAAATCATAATTTTAGCTTTTGGGGCCATAAAAGATATAGGGTACTTTCTGATCAAATAAAATTCTATGGGCAGAGGAAGAGATCCATCGATGATCAGAGTCTCCCTCAAGACTATGGACCTGGGGCAGTTGCCCCAATCATAAATTTGGACTTGCCTGTGCTTTTCCAACATAAGGGTAATAGCCACTGGATAGTCATTATATTTACTGCAAGTACCCATCACCAAATAGCTTCTGGGCCCAATTACAGATATAATATTCACAAAATAAGCTAGCCTCTGCCATTATGGTTTGAAACCTAGCAAACAAAATAAAACAAAACATTCTCCATCTTTCCTAAAATGATCTATAGATATGTGCATGGATAAAATATACTAATCATTTAATGAACACAATCTGATATAAAATATAAAAAACCTGGCCCTGCAGCCAAACACTCATAGACTGTCACAAGTGGCAAATTATTTTGCTCCCTGGGAAGAAGGCACTTAGAACACAAAGAAAATAAGTTGACTCTTGGGTAAGGATAATGTGTGGCAAAGACAGCTCTTGGAAGAGTAAAGATGGATATGCCAGAGATCTATCCATTCATTTTCATAGATTCTTTTTTGCTCATTTCTAAATATGGGTGGAAAAACCACAATTGCTAGGCTGCTGCTGGAACAAGACTTGTGTCCTGTTTCAGTCTGTCTATGGGAAACTGAGTGCTTCTACTTGCAACAATATTTCTACCCTCTTTTGCAGAGCTGTTCTTATCGGGGGTAAAACATGCTCAGGAAGCCTTTCCCTCTACAGTAGGAAATAAGTTTTGAGGCACAACTACACGAGGGAGAAGAAACCCTTCTATCTCTTTAGCTTTAGTTGGAAGAAAACCCCTGAGGAACTTTTATGAGGGTTAGCAGATTTACATTGGAGAAAGGGATGAAGCCAGGTCCACAGAGGATGTGCTTAAAGACCTAAATGAGAATGGCTGAGAAGGAAAATTAATGTCCTTTTCTCTCATTAAATTGGGGAATAATCTGATTTCTTTACTCATATTGAAGATTAAAGATGTGGTTCTTTCAAAAGGCTTTTGATATGAAGGTGCCCTGAAGCCTCAAAGTATTGGGAGACAATGAATAAACCTCAGAGATTCTGGGTTCTGGCAGATTGTCCCAGGAAATCCAGGAGACAGGATTATGGTTAAATTAAGCAGTGATAGATAATAGTTGAAGATGAACGAGAAAGGTACCAAAGAGTACTTAGTGGCTTTCATTCCTTTAAAGGGTTAGGGTAGGGACTGGATTTGTGATTTCATTGATATAGTGAACTCCCTTGTGAGTAAATGACCTCTACCAAAGTTCTTGATAACTTAGTCTTGGCTGCCTAGAGCACTGAGAGGTTAAGTGATTTACCCAAAATCACACAGCTAGTGTGCGTGAGAGGTGGATTTAGATCCAGCCCATCTTTACTCTGATACTGGCTGTCTATCAAGGAGGCCACACTGTTTCTAAACTGTGCATTGTGCTTAAAAACATACATGAGGTTTTTGTTATATTCAATTGTTTAAATAGAGACTGCTCCTCACCCCCCCCAACACTGAAAAATCACACATGAACAGAGAATTGTTGGAAATCCTCACTCTGTTATTGATGCCTATAAGAATCTTGGCTGTATAACCCAAGATGCCAACTCATGTTCCATCACCCACTTTGAGATGGCTTTCCTTGGTTTGCAAAATCTTTAGGAGGAAATGGTCTTAGGGACCTTAAGAGCCTACACCTTTATAAAACCAGCAGTAAACATCACAGGATCCTTTGAACAGGGACAACCCAGACCTATTCCAGATGTCCTAGCTCAACTGCTATATCTCATAGAGTCACAGATTTGGAGACAGGAAGAACCATTTGGTTCATTTTACAGCTGAGGGACCAAGAGAGAAGATGAATGACTTGCTAAAGGTCACACAGGTGGTAAGTGGTAGAGCCAGCACCTGATGCCAGGTCCTCTGGCTGCAAATACAGTATGTGTACTATGAGGTTTAACTGAAGCAGGTTTTCCTTGGCTCATACCATTATTTGAACTGGAATCAGAGAGAAGCAAAGGATTGTTCTCTTCCCATATGTTTTATGCTACAAAGAGGCAGTATGATACAGCGAGTAGAGAGAGTACTGGACTTGGAGTTAGGGAGACCTGGGCTCTAATCTTGGTTGTGATGTTAAGCCTTGATTTTCTCATCTGCAAAATGGGAATCATAATATTAGTAGTGACTATTTCAAAAATTGCTAAGAGGCTTGGATGAGAAAATGTGTAGAAAAAATCTTAGCAGACTTTAAAGTGCCAAATAAACTCACATATGCACACACATTATATATGCATATATGGGTATGTGTGTGCATGTATATATACATACATACACTTATACAGATATATATGTACAAGCTTGTGCAGCTAGGTGGTGCAGTAGAGTGCCAGGTCTGGAGTCAGGCAGACCTGCATTCAAATCTGGCCTCAGATACTTACTAGACTGGGTAAGTCACTTAATCCTGATTGTCCCAGTTTCTGCATCAGTTTCCTCCAGTGAGCTGGAGAAAATGGCAAACCACTCCAGTATCTCTGCCAAGAAAACTCCAAATGGGGTCATGAAGAATCAGACATGACTGAAAACAACTGAATAAAATGTATAAGCTTTTAGTTTTAACAAATTAAAATTGTACTAAGATTACCGGAATATCTTGTGTATGCATATGTATACATACATATGTATACAGATACATATATTCTGTGTATATATAGGTTAATATATTATATAATTATTATTAATAATTATAATAATTATTGTGTTATTGGACAGCTAGGTGGCATAGTGGACAAAGCACTGGGCCTGAAGTCAGGAAAACCTGAGTCCAAATATGATCTCAGATCTCTGTGTGACCTTGGGCAAGTCACCTAACCCTATCTGCCTCAGTTTCTTCATCTGTAAAATGAGCTGGAGAAGATACTCCAATATCTTTGCCAAGAAAACCCTAAATGGGAGTCACATAGTGTTGGATATGACTGAAACCATTCAACAAGGTTAGAGAATGGAGGATAAAAGAGAATGAATAGTCATCGATTCTTTCCTTGCAAAGCTGAAGACCAAAGAGTAAAATCAAATTGAAGTTCTTCTTTCTCTAGTGTTTACAAGTTTACTCGGGTTCCTTGAAAAGGGGAGAGAAACTGATTTGGAGAGACTGAACCTGTAACTTCACAAGAACACCTTCAGCAACCCTGCTCCACTAGGAAATGCAAAGCCAAGATTGCCCATAGAAGGCTATTGTAATACTTTCGAAGCCTCATAACCTGAAATTTCATGAAGAGGCACCCGGATCTTCTATCAGGCCTATAATAATCAACATCCATCAAAATCTCTCTCTCTTTCTTAGTGTCCTTAGCAAGAAGCCAAATAATTCAGAGAACAGTTTGAAGTTCAATTACATTTTTTCTGGTGGCAAACCAGGAAAAGGTGAAAGCTAAATCATCTTTATGCACTGGTCCAAAAGTATCTTTATATTGATCCTCCAGGAAATGGTCTTTTAAACATTTTGACCTGACAGCTAATTCAATATTTTTATCCATAACTGGATCATTTGGGTTGATAATATTTTCTGTGTTTCATTGTGTACAAAAGTACATTTTTCTAGTAAAATCAGAGAGCATAAATAAAAAATAAAGAAGCCAAGTCAGTCAGTTTGAATGGTTCCAGATTTCCTGGAACTGTAGGAATTTGTTGTCAATTAAAAAAAAAAACTTTAGCTACAGGTATTACAGTATAATACTGATATACAATAACTGATAGCATTTTTACTTTCATTATCTTTGTCTGAGTCTTATTGATATAAGTGCTCCAGCTACTATTATCTCCAGTTTATAGATGAGGAAGAAACAGACTTAGAGGGATTAGGTCTCTTGCTCTGGGTCACATAATAGATATCTAAGGTGGGGTTCATACCCAAATCTTCTTGACTCCAAGTCTAGCATTCTGGTTGCTCTCTCACCCTGTTTCTCATGCTAGAAGTCATTTAATCCAACACCCTCAGGTTGTGGATAAAGTAACTGAGGCTAGAGAAGTATATAGTATATAAAAAGGTGCATTCAGAACATCTCAGAGAATGCATTCAGGGCAAATCGAGTATCTATATAATAAGACTGAATACACAGATCTCACCTTGTGTGACCTTGAGCACATAACTTAACCACTCTGGGGCCTCAGTTTCCTCAACTATAAAATGAGGGGGTTTAAATTAGATGGTTTCTGAGATCCATGGCAACTCTGAATTTAAAATCTTGGGATTGCTGTAGTCTATAGTGGCTTTAACACCAAATGAGAAAAATATGTGGATTATCTGTATATTTCTTTTTATAGTATCATAAAATTCAGTGAGAAGTTGAAAAATAGCTAAGATGATGATAATTTAGTCTTTCTTTGACTATATCTCATTGGAAAATTTCTCAATTAGATTTGTAACTTAAAAGATTTCTAGTAAAATCCTAACTCTGTACAATCCAGCCAATGAATCACAGGTAATGCACACATTTAATCCCTCCAGGACTCAAAAATGTGTGCAGTGGACTAGTTCTCCTAAGCCAATTGACTCAAGTGAAAAATTCCAGAGAATTCAGTGAGTTTAAGCTTAAGGGCTCTTATCCAGCTGGGGAAGGAGGGGTCTCTGGAAGTGGATGATAACGGCTCCTTCTGACCTTGTTGCTGAGCACAGCTTTCTCTTGGTGTGGATGCCAGCTCTTCAACCATCTGTGCTGCAGCGGGACAGCAAAACTTTCTTACTGAACAGGTTCCATAAAGACATTTATCTGGGGACTAGCAGAAAAATAGTCAGGCTTGATTTGTTTCAGCAGCCATCAGCTACTTGCAAGCTAAGTGACCTATTGAGCACAATTGGTAAGCTGGAGCATGAATTAACAGCATTGATAATAAGGCATATTTGCTCTGGCCTGCCTGCCTTCCTTCCTTCCTTCCCTTCTTCATTTCCTTTTCTTCCTTCCTCCCTCTCTTTCTTCCCTTTCTCTCTGCCTTCCTTGTTTTCCATCCTTCTTTTCCTTATTTCCTTTCTCCCTTTCTTGCCTTCTTTCCTTTCCATCCTTCCTTCCTTTCTTCCTTCCTTCCTTCTTTCCTTCCTTCCTTTCTTCCTTCCTTCTTTCCTACCTTCTTTCTTTCCTTACTTCTTTCCTTCCTTTCCTTCCTTATTTCCTCCCTTCATTCCCTTCTTTATTTCATTTGCTTTCTCCCTCCCTCTCTTCCTTCCATTTTTTTCCTTTCCTTCCTTTTCTTCCTCCCTTCTTTTCCTTTATCGCCTTTCCTCTCCTCTCCTCTCCTCTCCTCTCCTCTCGTCTTCTCTCCTCTCCTCTCCTCTCGTCTTCTCTCCTCTCCTCTCCTCTCGTCTTCTCTCCTCTCCTCTCCTCTCGTCTTCTCTTCTCTCCGCTCCTGTCCTCCCCTCCCCTGCCCTCCCCTTTCTTTTCCCCTTCCCCTTCCCCTCCCCTTCTTTCCCCCTCAATACCATTGCAATATCCTTAAGAAAAATTAAAAGAAGAGATAATCATTCATTGACCCAGGCAGACACCTATGCATCAAGAATTTTGATACTTCCTCCACGAGGCATCAACTGTAGGCAATTTATAAGAAATGTAATTTCACAGTAAGGCCAAAAAAAGCATATTCTTTAAATTGATGGTAGGGATGTAAACCTCGGCTTTCTTATTCTCTCACAGTCAGCTTGAGGAGATAAATATAGGATAAGTGACACAGGAGGGGTATTAGTTGCAAATTGGTTTTTCACAGTTACAAGACCTACCAAAATAATTTAATAATGAAGATCTCTTCTATAAAATGGTAACTTTATTTATTTGTTCTTCCTATAGCCTGAATCAGGGTCATCTATATATTCTGGATAGAAGACATAAAATCTAACTAGTATGATAGAACATACTGCATGAATTTAGAAAGGGATGCATCCTTTAAAGTCAGCCAAAATGACTGTTTTTACCACACAAAAAGATACCCACAAAAATAGCTTTTTGAATTATTTCAGTGATAGATATGCCGTGTTCCAGAATGAAAATCTGTATCATTATTGCCAACAGAGACTTGCCTCCACTTTTTCAGGGTATCTTTAAAGAACAGAAGCACAAACTTTAACGTTTTGGGGCCTGCTGGAAACAATGGTGGGCCTTAAGCAAAAAATAAAATGAGAGATGGCCACGCGGGTGTGGGGGAGAGGAAGTGGGATTAGTAAATCAGGAGAGGTGGATTCAGGTTTTAGCTTTGTGACTTGTAGCAAGTCAAATAACCACAGGCAAGCCTGGTAATCTCTCTGTGTCTCAGTTTTCTTTTCTGTGAAATGAGGATAAAGCAAGCTTCACTATCTTATCTCTCTCCTAGAGCAGTCCTGAAACTCATTTGAGATGTGTAAAGATATTTTGAAAACAATTATTCATGAATCAAGGGTTTTAATCTGGATGAACTTGCTTTAAAAATATTTTGCTAAACTCTATTTTTATATAATTGGTTTCCTTAATCATCCCATGTATTTTATTTTATGTATTTAAATTTTTTTTACTGGGAAGGGGATCATAGATTTCATCAGACTGTCAAAGAGGTCCATGATGCAAAAAAAAAAAAAAAAAGGTTAGGAATTCCCGCTGTAAAGTGTTTTTACTCTTATTAGCAGGGTGTGTGTGTGTGTGTGTGTGTGTGTGTGTGTGTGTCCTTAAACCTGAGGTCCTTCCCTAATATGCATGAGTGGGGCAGGATTTGTTAAGAGCGACAGCCACTCCACATCCTCCCCTACAAACCAGAGAAACACAGGGTGATTAGCCCTTGTATCAATGCTCCTCTCCTCCTTTTCTCTCTATCTCAAACATGTACCAGCATCCCACAGAATGAATCAGCTCTGGTTGTAAGCCTGGAAGGGCTCCTGAGATTCTCGACTTGGACTTACTGCTCCTGGTGAGGGCTTGCTTCTTCACTTGGTCATTCTTCATCATGGCTGCCTCTCATGCCTGTCACCTGAATCTGCTTTGTAGTTCCTTGGCAGATGCAGAACCTTCATTGGGGGAGGGAGTGGAAAACTGTGACCAAATGGGCTAGCCTCTTCCCTATCCTATCCTCAGAAAGAGCTTAGTGTCTATCTTTGCTCTTACTCCCTAAGAGCAGAATGGATGACATTTTACTGGTGGGTTCTAGCCTTTCTTCTGTCTTTCCCTATATCTGTACCAGATTCTGTTTTTGTTTTTTTTATTCAGAACAGGGAGAAGGTATGTGGATTTTAGGCAGAATATGAAAAATATGAACAGAATTTTCCTCCAAAAGAGGAAGCTTGTTACTCTCCACTAGAGACTTTAGGCAGAATGTGAAAAATACATCACAATTTTCCTCCAAAAGAGGAAGCTTCTTACTCTCCACTAGAGACTTCACTATTTTTTGTTGTTCAGTCGTTTCAGTCACATCTGACTCTTTGTGACTTCATTTGGGGTTTTCTTGTCAAAGATGCTGGAGTGATTTGCCATTTCCTTTTCTAGCTTATTTTACAAAGGAGGAAACTGAGGCAAACAAGCTTAAGTGACTTGTCCAGGGTCACACAGCTAGTAAATGCCTGGGGCCAGATTTGAGCCCAGGAAGATGACACTCTCTGTCCAGTCCAAGTGCTCTCTCCATTGTGTGGGGCATAAGCAAGATGCAAGTGATTTATTATTCTAAGGATTACAGATTTAGAACTAGAAGAGGTCTTAAAGTTATTCAGTGTAAGCCCTTCAAATTTAGAATTGAAGAAACTGAAGCCCAGAGAAAATCACACAAATCCTAAGTGGAAGAGATGAGATTCCTGACATCTTGACTACATATCTAATAAACATTCACCCACACCAAACAATTCAACAAGCATTTAATAAGTGCCTACTGTGTGTCAGGGTCTGTACTAGGTAAAACAAGCCAGTCCTTGCCCTCTAGGAGTTTACATTCTACTGGGGAAAACAAATAAGGAAGTACAAAATGAAGGCAAAAGAAAATTTCTGGGCCTGGGGGAAGATCTGATGGTTAGGATAGTGAGGAAAGGCATCATAAAATAAATTGCCTGTGTGATAGAGAAAGTGGAATTTTCGGGCATTAAATAAACATAATATAAAATATAAAAAACCCCATATTGATAACGTTCTTCATTGTACACCCATGTGCTGTATCCTAGTTCATTGTCTATTTTCAATCAATCACCAAACATTTATTAAATATCTACTGTATACTAGATATTATGTTAAAGTGCTGGAAGGACAAAGACAAAAGGGAGACAGTCCTTCCTTCCAAGGATCTTATCCAGTGGAGGAGAAGATACATGCATCTATAAGTATATAAAGAATATAGACACAATGAATACAAGGTATTTTTGTGAGAGAGGGACTAGAAGCTGGGGGCCTCAGGAAAGGTCTAATGTACTTTGCTTTCTACCAGTCCCGGGCCTGAATAGCATCTTTTTTTCCTTTGCTGTCCTCTGCAGTCTAGCACACATTGATGATTTGATTTTCACCAGAGCTATCTGTAGAGGACCTTCAGGATCATAGCCCAGGAAGTCAGGAGCAGGAGAGCCAAGGTGAAGGCAGAGAATGAAACAGGCATCCAAGTATTAGGGAGTATGCAGGAAATGAGTGTGAAAGTCAGAGCCAAGCAAACAGCCAGGATAACAGAAAAAAACCCCAAAATGAGACACAACAGAAACCTTGGACCAGAGACAAAGTCTGCTTCTGACAGCAAAACCAATATTTCTTTCTGCTGTAGCAGAAGTCAAGGATGGGTTTCTCAGGCTTTGGCTGGCCCAAGGTCTGAAGGATCAAAGACTCCTGTCACACTGGAAGTCATAACACAGGTCAAAACCCAATCAATCATACATCCAAATGTTACCCCAAATGTGAGGAAAATTGGGGGCATACTCTATCTAGGTGATTCACAAACAGGCCCAGGTTACTTCGGTAGCTGGCATAGGTTTTAAGTAAACCTCCCTTCTGTTTCCTATCATGGCTTACATTTTGGGCCTTAGATCTTTATTCTTAGCTCTAAACTTCAAAACTGATATAATGAAGGAGGCCAACATTGAAGTCAAGAAGAGCTACATTCAAGTCCCCGCACTGCCAGGAGCTAATACCATAATATTAACATTACAATTAAAAACTTTTTGTTGTTCAGTTATTTTCAGTCATCTCTGACTCTTCATGACCCCATTTGGGGCTTTCTTGGCAAAGATACTGGACTGGTTTGCCAATTTCTTCTCCAAATTAATAACTTATGTTTCTACTAAATAGACAACGGGAGCATGGCGTAGTGATGAGGTTATCCTCAAAGCCAGGAAGACCACCACCACCATCTCATTTCTCCTACTGTACCTATTATATCCATTTCCTTCTTAATACTTCAAAAGTTTTGCTTCTGTCTTCACCACTATATTGAAACTGTATTTGAAGGCTACAATAGCCACCTTTTGGTCAAACCTGAAGGCCTTTTTTAATGATATCTTAGATACTGTATAGTTTGCCTCTTACTTCTTGTTTCATTTGCTTGCTCTTCATCATCCAATTCTCCTACATCTCAGTCTTTGCCTCAGGCTTTCATCTTCCTACACTTATCCCCTTGAAGAAATGACCCTTTTTCATGGCTCCTTTCGTAAAGTCCACACTGATGTCTCACTAATTTAAATGTATAGCTTCAACCTCTTATAGAAGGTTCAGTTCTACACTTCCAATTTCCTATAGGATATTTCTACTTTGCAGACCTACTATTTAAAATTTAACATATCTAAATTCAAACTTCATCTTTTTAATTTAAAATTTTCATTTTTATTCTGAACTTAAATACTAAAAAAGTGTTTCCATATACACAGCTTTCAAAGATGATTATAAGGAAAATGATTTCCATTTCATACTGATTGCTATTTAAAATGTATATATATATATGTATACATATGCTTATACATGTATTTCAATATGTTACTCTCAAAATTGTCTTGCTTGGCTGTGTTTTCTTTTGAATTTCCTTCTGTTCAGTCAACTAGCATTTATTAAGCACCTACTGTGTGCCAGAAACTGTGCTAAGCACTGAGGATACAAAGAAAGGCAAACAACTGTACCTGACATCAAGGAGCTCACAGATTAATGGGAGAGACAACATACAAAGAACATTTATATGATATAAATTGGGGATAATCACTGGAGTAACAGCATTAGCATTAGGGAGGATCTGGAAAGGTTTCTTTGGTTCCCTTCTGTATATTTAAAAAAATATTTCAATGATCCTCTTATGGGTAGATTTTTATTGCTAACTTCCCCCTCCCAAAGTGAAAAGTGGGAAAAGGATGGGGGAAATCTTGAAACAAATAAGCATAGTCGAACAAAACTAATGCACAGAACGGCCGAGTCAAAAAAAAATGTGCTCTACTTTGTGCCCCTCGCCTCTCTATATGGTGGTAGGTAACACCCTCCATTAAAGGACCTCTGGAGATATAGTTTTTTATTGTATTGATCATTTCTCAAGTCTTTAAAGTTTTTCTATGAATTTTGCTGTCCTTGTATGAAATATCATCCTGTTTCTGTTCATTTCATCCTGGATCTATTCATATTACCCAGGATTTTCTGAAATTGTCTCTTCCTCATCTCTTCCATTACATTCATATGCCATAATTTGTCAAGCCATTCCCCAATTGATGGGCACCCCCTTAGATTTTAGTTCTTTGATTTCCTACTTTAATAACCCCTACAAGATGAGGAAGTTTGTGTTGGTTTTGGCTCCCCCTGCCTCAGTATTATTTTCTCTTTTTACCTCATTCCTTCCTATACCTATTTTCCTGTTGAACTTGCTATATGGCTACAACAAAGCGTGTGTGTGAGTGTGTGTGTGTATGTGTGTGTGTGTGTGTGTGTGTGTACATTATCTTTTGCTCACTTCAGACAAGAGTGAGGTTCGTTCGATTCCCACTCTCCCAACCCTTACTTTATTTTTGAATATTCTTCTTCTCACATGCCACAATCTTATTCTATCCTGTGTTCCCTGAGCCTATCATTGATCTTGCCCTGCTGGGCCTGAGCTTGGTATTATTCCCAACATCTACTGCCTTTGCACTGACTCATGTGCTACTGAAAAAAGCTGGAAAAATCACAAAACTGTGCTAACTAGGTTCACTACAAATTTGTTTTATATTATCTCGACTGGGTGCTCACTGCATCAAAGCAATCTTTCTTCATCTCCTTAATTGACTCACTATTTCATTCACCACATTGGCTTTTCTAAACCTTTTCATAAGTTCCCTCAACCTCCCATAGCTTCTCCCCTCCATCACCCTCTCAGCTAAGAACCTTGCTTCATATTTCACTGAAAAAATTGAGGCCATTCCCTGTGAGCTTCCTCTTCTCGCCTTCTCCGTATTTCATATCGCTCAGATGCCTTCTGCCATTCTTCATCCCCTTCTCATGTGATGAGATGGCCTTTTTTCCTCCCAAGGCAACCCCCTCTGCATACATGAATGATCCCATTTCCATCTTGTCTGCCCTAACAGATTGCTCCGTCTATCATCTGTGCCCTTTTGCTTATCCTCAATCTCAAGTCTATTGTCTGCTTCCCTACTGCCTCCAAATATGTCCATACTCCCTACATCCTCAAAAAATCCTCACTTCATCCATTCATTACCACCAGCTATCATTCCATCTCTCTCCTCTCTTTTATAACTGAATTCCTTGAGGAGGCCATCTACAACCGATTCCTCCACTTCCCTTCTCCTCACTCTCTTCGGAACCCTCTACGGTCTAGCTTCTCACCTAATCATACAACTGAAACTGCTCTCTCCAGTTACCAATAATCTCTTCATTGTCAAAGCTCTGTACTCTTTTGATGGAGTGATGCTACTGCCAGGCCTATACCCCAATGATATTAAAGAAAGAGGAAAAAGAGCCATTTGAAGAAAAAATATTCATAGCAGCTTTTCTTTTTGTAGTGGCAAAGAATGGGAATTAAAGGGGTGCCCATCAAGTAGGGGGAATGGCTAAACAAATTGTGGTATAAGGATGTAATGGAATACTATTGGGCTAGAAGAAATGATGAAACGGATGGTTTCAGAAATGCCTGGGAAAACCAGTATGAAGTTATGCTGGGAAAAGTGAGAAGAATTAGAAGAATAATTTATATATTAACAACAATGTTGTAAAGAGAAATAACTTTGAAAAACTTAACTTTCATCACCACAATGACCAACTACAACTCCAAGGACCAATGATGATGTCTACTGTTCACATCTTACCAAAGAAGTGATATACTCAGAGTGTAGAATGAGGCATATTTTGGGCAAGCCTATTGCATGAATTTATTTTGCTTAACATCATAATTGTTATGATGATTTTGTTTGTTTTTCTTTTTTTTTTCCCCATTGAGGGAGGGAAGAGGGTAGAAGGAAGAGAAAATAAATTCTATCCTGCTATAATAAAGATGTTGTTAACTTTTCTTAAAGTACAAAAAATAGAATAAATTCCCCAGTGTCACAGTCAGCTGAGATAGCATTGAGGTCCAGCCCCAGGGGTAAATCCCACCATCAAAGGAGATGGAGTGAAAAAAAAAAAGAATCACAGGATAATACAAGGGGAAAAAAGACTACAACCATAAAAGATCTCAAGAGGAAGAAAATGCTATTAAAAACATAGAGCACAGGCACTCCATTGAATCGTTTGCATTTGAATAGTTTTCAAGGCCTCCACAATTTGGCTCCATCATACTTCCTTCTAATTACCAACATGAAATCTTCATTCAGGATCATTTACTTATTACTCTCCACAAGTCCTCCATTATTGTTCACTACCATCTGAATGCTTTATTTCATACTGTTTTCCCCATATGGAATGCCTGTCTTCCGCCTTTTCACTTATTTATATCCCATTCTTCAAAGTCCAGCTTGAGATCCTTCCCTTCTACAAAACCTTCCTTGTTGATACTGACCTTCAAGAATCTCTCTTCTCTAATTCCTTTCACATTTACTTTTGATATCCCACAATTTAGGACTTTTTACATATGAGCATAATTTTATCAGAGGCATATTCTAGGTGATGTTAATTGGTTCTGAAAACTCTTATATTAAGAAAAATATTGTCACTGGGCTCAGTCCATTCTACATTACCTATTTTATGAATAGGCCATTTGCTGTGGGATACTATACTAGGTTTTAGATATAATGTACTAAAGATCTTACAAGAAATTATTATTCCAGGGCAATATGTAGGGCAAACTGATATGTGACATGCTTTCTTGCTCAGCAATTATTTATTTATTTATATTTTTTTTGAGGTGGTAACTCAGAGTTGTTTTAATTTGTGTTTCTTTTTTTCATATTACTATTCATACTTTCTCTGAAAACTTCCTTTTCATATCCTTTGACTATTTTTTTTCTAATTTAAATTTATTTATTTAACATATTTAGTTTTCAGCATTGATTTTCACAATAGTTTGAATTACAAATTTTCTCCCCATTTCTACCCTCCCCCCCCCCCCACTCCAAGATGGCATATATTCTGGTTGCCCTGGTCCCCAGTCAGCCCTCCCCTCTATCACCCCTCTCCCTTCTCATCCCCTTTTCCCTTCCTTTCTTGTAGGGCAAGATAAATTTCTACACCCCATTGCCTGTGTATCTTATTTTCTAGTTGCATGCAAAAACTTTTTTTTTGTTGTTGTTTTTGAACATCTGTTTTTAAAACTTTGAGTTCCAAATTCTCTCCCCTCTTCCCTTCCCACCCACCCTCCCTAAGAAGTCAAGCAATTCAACCTAGGCCACATGCGTATCATTATGTATAACCCTTCCACAATACTCATGTTGTGAAAGACTAACTATATTTTGCTCCTTCCCAACCCATCCCGCTTTATTGAATTTTCTCCCTTGACCCTGTCCCCTTTCCAAAGTGTTTGTTTTTGATTACCTCCACCCCTATCTGCCCTCCCCTCCATCATCTGCCCCCCTTTTATTTTTTTTTTATCTTCCTCCCTCTTCTTTCCTGTGGAGTAAGATACCCAAATGAGTATGCATGGTATTCCCTCCTCAGGCCGAATCTGATGAGAGCAAGGTTCACACATTCCCCCGTCACCTGCCCTCTCCCCTCCTCCCACAGAACTGCTTCCTCTTGCCACCTTTATGCGAGATAATCCACCCCATTCTATCTCTCCCTATCTCCCTCTCTCAGTATGTTGCTCTCTCATCCCTTAATTTGATTTTATTTCTTTTAGATATCTTCCCTTCATCTTCAACTCACCCTGTGTCTGCTCTCTCTCTTTTATATATGTGTGTGTAGATACACACACACACACACACACACACATAGATATATACATACATACACATTCACACACACACACACACACACACACACACACACACACACATATATATATATATATATATATATATATATATATATATATATATATATACACACATACACACACATGCATATTCCCTTCAGCTACCCTAATACTGACATCTCATGTATCATACACATCATCTTTCCATGTAGGAATGTAAACAAAACAGTTCAACTTTAGTAAGTCCCTTGCAATTTCTGTTTCTTGATTACCTTTTCATGCTTCTCTTGATTCTTGTGTTTGAAAGTCAAATTTTCTATTCAGTTCTGGTCTTTTCACTGAGAAAGCTTGAAAGTCCTCTATTTTATTGAAAATCCATATTTTGCCTTGGAACATGATACTCAGTTTTGCTGGGTAGGTGATTCTAGGTTTTAATCCTAGCTCCATTGACCTCCGGAATATCATATTCCAAGCCCTTCGATCTCTTAATGTAGAAGCTGCCAGATCTTGGGTTATTCTGATTGGGTTTCCACAATACTCAAATTGTTTCTTTCTGGCTGCTTGCAGTATTTTCTCCTTGATCTGGGAACTCTGGAATTTGGCAACAATATTCCTTGGAGATTTCTTTTTGGGGTCTATTTGAGGAGGCAATCGATGGATTCTTTCAATTTCTATTTTGCCCTGTGGCTCTAGAATATCAGGGCAGTTCTCCTTGATAATTTCTTGAAAGATGATATCCAGGCTCTTTTTTTGATCATGGCTTTCAGGTAGTCCAATAATTTTTAAATTCTCTCTCCTGAATCTATTTTCCAGGTCAGTGGTTTTTCCAATGAGATATTTCACATTGTCTTCCATTTTTTCATTCCTTTGGTTCTGTTTTATAATATCTTGATTTCTCATAAAGTCACTAGCTTCCACTTGTTCCAATCTAATTTTTAAAGTAGTATTTCTTCAGTGGTCTTTTGGACCTCCTTTTCCATTTGGCTAATTCTGCCTTTCAAGGCATTCTTCTCCTCATTGGCTTTTTGGAGCTCTTTTGCCATTTGAGTTAAGGTGTTGTTTTCTTCAGTGTATTTTTCAGTATTTTTTTGGGTCTCCTTTAGCAAGTCATTGACTTGTTTTTCATGGTTTTCTCGCATCCTTCTCATTTCTCTTCCCAATTTTTCCTCTACTTCTCTAACTTGCTTTTCCAAATCCTTTTTGAGCTCTTCCATGGCCTGGGACCAGTTCATGTTTTTCTTGGAGGCTTTTGGTGTAGGCTCTATGACTTTGTTGTCTTCTTTAGGCTGTATGTTTTGGTCTTCTTTGTCATCAAAGAAAGAATCCAAAGTCTGAGACTGAATCTGGGTGTGCTTTCGCTTCCTGGCCATATTCCCAGCCAACTAACTTGACCCTTGAGTTTTTCAGTGGGGTATGACTGCTTGTAGACTAATGAGTTCTATGTTCCACGTTTGGGGGGGAGGTGCCAGCTCTGTCAGACCCGCACTACTCCTTCCCCAAGAACCCCCAGCCCGGGCTGGGCTTAGATCTTCAGCAGGCTGTTGCACTCCTGCTCTGATCCGCCCCTTAATTCCTCCCACCAGGTGGGCCTGGAGCCATAAGCAGCAGCAGCTGTAGCTGCCTCACCTCCCTTGCCCCCGGGGCTGGAAGCTGAACCGCGAACTCCTTCCACCTCCGCAGCTTTTCCCACCAACCTTCCCCGCGGTCTTTGGTGTTTGTGGGTTGAGAAGACCGGCAACTGCCGCAGCTCACCGACACAGGGCACCAGGGCCCACTCCCCCCGGCTCCTGGTTTCTTTGGTCCGCGTCGCTCAGCCTGGGCTCTGCTCCACTCCGTTCCCAGCTCCCAGCTCCGTGTGGGATAGACCTCACCCAGAGACCATCCAGGCTGTCCTGGGCTGGAGCCCTGCTTCCCTCCGCTGTTCTGTGGGTTCTGCCGCTCTAGAATTGGTTCAGAGCCATTTTCTATAGGTTTTTGGAGGGACTCGGCAGGGAGCTCAAGCTGGTCCCTGCTTTCCAGCCGCCATCTTGGCTCCCATCCTTTGACTATCCTCAGTAATTATTTAACATGCATAGTTTCATCTCCCCAGCCAGATGATAAGCTCTTCTTAGGCAAGATTTCTTTTGCATCTCATAGTGACTCAAATATAGATGGAACTCTACTTTTTCCTGGTTCACTACCGACCCCTTGACTGCTCCTTCTCAGTCTCCTTTGCAGGCTCGTCATCCACATAATTACCCCAAGTGTGGGAGTGACCCCAAGATTCTGTCTTGAACCATCTTTGCTTTATCCTCTATACTTTCTCTCGGTAACCTCATTACCTCCCATGGGTTTAACTATCATCTCTATGCAGATAGCTCAGAGACCTATATATCCATCTGCAGACTGTCCCCCTCCATTTGTCTTTTGGACTTTTCACACTAGAAGGCTCAGAGACATCTTAAATTCAACAATTCTAAAACCGATCTAACTATTTTTTTCCCCTAAGCTGTCTCGCCCTTCCAAATTTCTCTGTTTCTGTTTAGAGCACCATTCTTCCAGTCTTCCAGGTTTTCAGTCTTGACATTATCTTGGACTTCTCAATGTCTCTTACTTCAAATATCTAACCAGTTTCCAAATCTTGCCATTTCTACCTTTACAAAAACTCTAGCACTCACACAATTACCTCCTTATTTAAGGCTCTCATCATCTATCACCAGGATGATTGTATAACCACTTCCTAATTAGTCTCTTTGCCTCAAGTGTCTTACTACTCCAATCCATCCTACACACTGGTACCAAAGTTTCCTTAAGCATATATTTTATCATTTCCCTCTTTTATTCACCAACTCTAGCAGTTTCCTGCTCCCTACTATATAAGGTTTTCTGTTTAATTTTTAAAGCCTGAAATAACTTGACACCAATTATCTTTCTAGCCTTATTTGTCATTACTCTCCATCCCATATTCTGTGATATAGACAAACTGACTATCTCTCTGTTCAGCACATGTGACACTTGATCTCCTATCTCTGTGTCTTTGAACGTGCCATTCCACATCCCTGGAATGCATAACCTCCTTATCTCTGCTTCACAAAGTCCCTCCCTTCCTTTAAGAAGCAGCTCATGTAGCATCTTCTGCATGAAACCTTTCCTGATCCCCTCCAAACGCTAGTGCTGTGCCTCAACTATCTTGTATTTAAATATATTTGTGAATATATATGCATACATGTATATATGTATATGTATACACACACGTATGTATATATACACATGTATATAGGCATACACATATATGTACATACATGCGTGTATATGTGTATACATATATGTATATATGCATGTATATATGTCTACGTATATATACACATAGGCATATATGTATGTGTACGTACACATACATATATTTATTAATGTTTATTCCACATATATTGATATGTGTACTTGTCTCTTCCATTAGAATGTAAGTTCATCTCAAGTAGGGATTGTTACTGTTTGTAGTTGCATCCTCAGGACTTGGGACGGTATCAGGCACATAGCAGATACATAATGGATATTTGTTGATAGGTAGTCAAAAATAATAATTGATTAATTATTGTACTTCAGCAAATTCTTCCTACTTCACCTCCATCCTTCCAAGTCACAGAAGAAAGGGAAGGGTGTGAAAAAGCTCTCTGCTCTTATTCCTTCTCCCTGGGTAAGGAAGCAGAGTGGGAATCATGATCTTCATTCATTGTCTCCCCTGGCAGATAAAGCTTGTAACTACTACTTCTATGAGTTAGAAAACCCAAGAGATGGTACAATAGTGAGAGTGATGTATCTGGAGTCAGACAATTTGAGTTCTAATCCTGATTTTGCCACTTAGCACCTCATGACCTTGGACAAGTCATTTAACTTTCTTTGGCCTTGGTTTCCTCGTCTGTTAAACGAGAGTATAAAATTAAATGTCCCGTGAGATATATTTCAGCTCTAAATCTATGATCCCATGATCCAAGGAATGCTTATTAAGAGAGGCAGCAATGGCAAGGAGAAGGAGCAAAAGCAGGCAGTGGGTAGAAAAAAGGAGAAGGGAGGAAGACACTTTTCCTATAAGAAGTTCTGACTCAGGAGCTGGGAAACAGCCCCCTTTGTTAGATTACAAAATTCTAGTTGGAAAATCCCCTAAACATTTTTTTTATCATGTGCAACAGTGATCTTTAGTTTTCAGATAAATATTTATATCAAATAGCAAAAATCCAAAGTATAATTTGAATTAAATGTTTATATTTATTTTAGGCAAACACAAAAACTATTTAAATGAATGAAAATATTCCCATCACTTTTTCAATTAAACAAGTATGAAACAATGTTAAAAATTAATAGTGTTTTCAGAAATGGGGCTATTAAAAAGGAGAATGCTTTGCTTATTCATGCATTATGTTCTCCATTCATGGTAGGTGTTAAGGGAAATACAGACATAACCTTTTAACAATTTGGCTGCTTTACATTCTCTGGTGAGTACTCAGCCTGCAGCACTCTTAGTACCTTACGGTTACAGTCAAGGATCTCTTCTCTCCATTTTAAATCCTACTTCATGCAGTATTAATGGGCTTGGACTTTCATATTTCTGAAACTATCATACAAAGTTGTTCTTCCCCAAACTAGAAAAATCAGAAAATCAAGACAAAATAGTAACGATAATAATACTTAAAGGAAACTTTAAATAAATAAATGTAGTTGTGGCATTTGCAAGTTGATGGGTGAAGTATGTGATCACAGGATTTTGAAATGGAAAGGGCCTTAGATATTATTGAATCCAGGCACTCACTAGAGAATTAAAGGAACTGAGAACCAGAGAGGTAAGAAGGTTTAAGAATAAGTGTCTGTCAATCTATCAATCTATCTATCTATCTGTCTACATGTATAGATCTGTGTGTATAGATGTACCTATAAATATAGGTATATGGGTGTATATATGTTTTTATAATGTATATTCTATATGGTTCTTGGTACTTTGGCTTTTTTCCCTTTTTAATGTTATCAAGATGCTAGGTGGTACAGTGGAAAGAGGCCTGAAGTCAGGAAGATTCATCTTTCTGAGTTCAAATCTGGCCTCAGACACTAGCTATGTGACCCTGGGCAAGTCACTTTAACCCTGTTTGCCTCAGTTCCTCTTCTGTAAAATGAGCTGGAGAAGGAAATGTCAAACCACTCCAGTATCTTTGCCAAAAAAACTCCAAATGGAGTCATTAAGAGTTAGAAAGGATTGAAATGGCTGAACAATAACAAGAGAAGGAAAAGGCAAGAAATAGTTCTTATCTAACTGGTATGGGGCTCCTGCAACAGACAGATATACAATCCAGGAGACCTGATAGCTTGGAAGCTCCCATTTCTAACACAGTACTTTAAAGCCCAAAAGGAATTTAAAGATCATCTAGTTCGTCTCCCTTAATTTTATTTATTAGCTAGGCAATAATTGCTTTTTTGTAACAGACTTATATTGTAATACACTTGAAATGTGAATATGCAATTTTATACAGATTAGTTCCTTTGCTTTTGCTACATTCAAAATAGTAAAAATATAATGTTATTTTGAACATTAAAATACGTATTAACTAGGCTTAGGAGATGATAAAACCTGAGAAAACAACCCAAGGGTTTCCTAGATAGGATACTGAGGCCTAGAGAAGGGATTTGTGTAAAGTCCCAAGCAGAGGTGTTGTGAGGCTCAAATGAGATAGTGAACATAATGGACTTTGTGAATCTTAAAGTGGCATATAAATGGCAGATGTTATTTCTGTGAGACTTCATTTTCTGAGCTTTCTACTATAGTCTTGTGGAGCTCAAGCAATGTTGATACAGTAATATAGGGGGGAGCTGGGAAATATTTAACAACTGGGTTCTCTTAAAAAGAAAGGTTTACACACATACTTATAAGTGTAATCTGCATTATTAACACTTCCTTAAGTCTAGGCAATGAACAAAACAATAAACCAAGCCATTTGTGGTCATTTCAGAGGTATAAATACTTGTCATGAAAATTTAACAATGGCTTCTCACATCTGTGTTGGAGTGGCCTCTAGCCTACCCATGGTCCCTGGGATAGTTAATGGTTTAGACTAGTCTCTCTCCTCCCAGAGCCCAGTGCTCCTTCTCTGTCCTAGATTTCTACCCTGATTACCTTTCATATACTTTGTCATCACCTCCTTGTCCTTGGGCTCATGGCACCACATTACATAATTCCGGATTTAACTGCTTTCTCTGATTATCCTTAATTTGAGGGATTAATGCAGCATTCAGTACTTTGATAACCACCCAAATTCTCATGATAATCCCCTGTCTCTAACCTACAATACTGCTGTGTTATTCCCAATCCCTGAAACACGCTCCATAAAACCTGAAGTCTGCCTATGACCCCCACATGTCTTCTTTCATAGACTAATAAAATAAAAGGAAAACCACTTCATTCACTATGCTATAGCTTGCTTTATGGTTGCTTGAAAACCAGAGGAGAGGGAAAAATGTCCTATCATAGCTAAAGACTCTCATTTCTGGCAAGGCCTCAACCACAGTCAAGTCTTTCTATCCTTTGCCTCATGAAAAAGGTTGCTATAGGTGCTGCTGGGGATGAAATGAAATGTGGTTTTGGAGATGGATACTGAATAGGACTTTTTCTAATTCAATCCAACAAGTATTTATGAAGCTCCTACTATGGGCCAGGAACTACGCTAGGTGATAGGGATATAATATAGGACAACAATCCCAAATCTTAATAAGCTTATATTTAATTTGGGGAAATGACATGTACACATCCTGTCCCAAAAGCCTTAGTACAGTTTTAAATTTAAATTCTTAATTGTACTAAGGCTTTTTGTAAAACCGTGTATATTTATAAATTTATCAACCAATCTGTAGAAAATTGCATATTCACATTTCATGTGTATTACAATATAAGTCTGTAACAAAAAATAAATAAATATTTATAAATTTATAAATACGAAGAAATTGCATTGGAGTGAGGACTGAAAGCACTAACAACTGGAAGAGTTAGATAAGGCCTCTTTGTGAAAGGTGGCACTTTTCCAGGGTTCCATGATTCTTCCAGGGTAGTACAGCGGATAGAGAGCTGTGCTTGGAGCCAGGAAGACCTGAATTCAAATCTGGTCTCAGACACTAGCTGTGTGATCATAGGGGATTCACTTGACCCTATTTGCCTCAGTTTCCTCATCTGTAAAATGAGCTGGAGAAGGAAATGGCAAACCACCCCAGTATCTTTGCCAAGAAAACCCCAAATGTGGTCATGAAATTATACAAGACTCTAACGAGGACAACAACAAGGCGATACCTGCATGTTGAATCAACTACTTGGGTAACTGTCATTCTTATCATTATTAGCTAGCACTTACATAGCACTTTTAGGTTCCCAAAGCGCTTTACGTCTATTTACTTCTTTGATCATCACAACAATCCAGTGAAGTATGTGTGATCATTTTTTCACATGAGGAAATTGATGCTGAAAAAGATTAAGTGACTTGGCCACAGTCTCAGAGCTAAGTAAGCATCTGAGGTAAGGTCTGAACTCAGGTCTTTCTGACTCTACCTATGTCTTGTACTCTATCCACTATGATGCCTACTTGCCTGATTTAAAAATGATTGAACCTTAGATATGGGAGATTACTGAAAGGAGTGGAAATCTGGGGATTATAGGATCATAGATTTAGAGATAAACTAATATAACTCTTCTGGGGAAACTGAGTCCCAGAGAAGAGTGACTCGTGTAATAAGGCCACAGCTAGAATTTGAAGGTAGTTCCCACCTCCATATACAAGCCTCTTTCTATAATTTTTATTTGTTATTATTATTTTTTTAAACAAAGGGTTAATGGTCTAGATCAAATGTGATTTATTTACCAGAATATGACCGAAGAAGAGGCATTGATACTGAAGTAGAAAAAAAACAAAAAACCCAAAAAACAACCCTATATTTGGATTCACAGGTTATACAATTGGATCCTGGCTTTGCTACTATATGATGTGGGCAAGTCACTATCTCCCTGGGCCTTTATTTTCTCATTTGTAAAATGACAAGTCTGTTCTATGTAATATCAAAGGTCCCTTCCAGCTTTAACATCCTATGATGAATAAAAATGCCTCAGCATTGCTGTTGCTGTTTTTGTCGAAAGCTGTTTATGTGCTTTGTTCAACCCATTTTTTTTTCTTTTTGAATATGAGGACAGATTCAGGGCCTCTGGAGACATCCTCTATGACCTGTTTTTCCTGCAATTGTTATTTGAGAGTAATTTAATTTATAGTTATTTAAGTTATTTAATTTAATAGTGTAGTAAATGAAATATTTCAACATGAATTCTTAGTTTCTATTGATATGAACCAATGTCTTTTTTACCTGTGACACTTCGTTTCTCCTGTGGTCAGTTCAATCCCTACTCTTTCAGAACCTAGCCACAGAACAAACACCCCAATGGAAATTCCCGTGACTGCCTGCATCTAACTGCTCACACCTTAACTTGCCTCCACTTTGGAATTTTTTGTTGTCAACGTGCACTAAATGGATTTGTGCTTGGTGATATCTTCCACTGGGAATTACCCTTAAGTTTTTTTTTAATGCTTTTGTTTTTTCTACAGGTTGTAAGCTTGATTCAGGTAAAGAAGTAAATTTTGATTTGGGACAGGGGTGGCGAGGCATGTCTTCTTTTACCAGGTACAGCAAGTCTTAATTGAATAAAAGGAATTGATTTTCATTTGCCCTTACCTGAAACAATAATTCAATTATAATGTAATAAGGAAGAAAGGAAACAAGTTATTAATTGTCTACTATGTGCTAAGCACTGTGCTAAAAAATTTACAAATATCTCATTTGGTTCTCAGAACAATTCTGGGAGGTAGGAGCTATAATTACCCCTATTTTACAGATAAACAAACTGAGGCAGACAGGAAATAAGTGATTTGACTAGCCCAGGGTCTCACAGACAGAAAGTATCTAAGGCCAAATTTGAACTTAGGTCTTTCTGACTCCAGGCCTAGAGCTCTATCCAATGTGCAACCTAGCAGCAAGAAATAAATGAACAAATGAATGAATGAATGAATGAATAGGTAATAATAAGCCTGCAGTATGTTCATCTAGTGTTTTAAAGTTCAAAAAGCATGTACCTCCCACCAACCCTATGAGATGCATAGAGATCCCTATTAAAGGGGAAGAAACAGGGGTACACAGTAGTTAAATGCCTTGCCCACAATTACTCACTACTGTATAGACACCAGGATTCAAACCCAGATCTTCTGGTTAGTGCTCTTCCTAATCCTCCCCACCACCTCTCAAAGACTATTCATAAGCCCTTTGGATATTTCTCAGAATAATGCAAATGTGAACCACTCCACTGCTGGTATCCACCTTCAGGAATGTGCCTATTAATTCTGAGACACTGCTTAGCCAGTACCTTGCCTGGTTTCTAGTCACTCCTACCAATTAGCATAATTACTATCCCTAGGCTCTGCCCTTTATTGATCTAAGTAGTAAAGCGGTTTACAGTCACACCACATGCTGACAGAAGGCACAAACATATTCACGGAGATCTCCACTAAATAGAGGTTTTGCCCCCTTTCCTGCCTTTGAGCACTGTTTTTTCTATTACTTTCATTTTTTTTTCCCTTTCCTCAATCCACTGTGGCAGAAACTCAGTGTGATCACTTAGCATGGCAATAGAGAACCATGGGAAAATAGCAACAACAAAAGCCGCAGGTTTGCAGGAGGGACTAAGTGATCAACCTGTCAAAATATGCTCAAAGTCACATAAATAATCAGCAAGATATTTATCAAACTCCGGGGCAGCACCAGATGGAGCGTTATTCAGGGCTTGGTCGTTAATAGATGGGGGTTGAGGCTGGAGTTTCTGGATTCTGAAAAGGCTCTCACCAAGGCGCTGTTACAGAAACCCACCAACGGTTAGAAAGTTGGCAAAATACAAGCCTGTTTCCTACATAATAATCAATGAAACGCAGTGTTTATCCTTCAGAAACAAGAAGTAAACGGTGGAAGTGTCTGCCTCAAATGAAAAGTGGATAGCTAGTAGACTTGGGCATCTATATGCATTCTACACATGCATATATAAGTATACGTGAGGATGCAGATGGAATAGGCCTCCACTAACTTGGTATCTCCTCACAGCATTGAAATGATGCTGGGTTCTTAACGGCTATTCCAACTGGAAGGTAAGTTCTGGCAGCTTTTACCAAGCTGGAAAATTTGAATGCAAACCTACTGGCAGACCCTATGGGTTGCTGGATTGAATATAGATATCATCTATATTGGTTGTTCAGTTATGAAAAAGGGATTGTGTAGCCTTTGAGTTGGGAAGACATGATTTCTGACCTTGCCAACAACATTTACAAGTTGTGTGGCCCTGGACTTGGTTTGCCATCTCTGAGCCTCAGTTTCCTCATCTGTAAAATGGGGAAAATTAAACTTCTATAATGAGATAATATTTGCAAAGTACTTAGCATAGTGCCTGGCAAAGAATAGGTGCTTAATAAAATGTTCCTTCTTCCTTCTTCCTTATGTCCTTTCGTTTTTTCCTCCCTTCCTCCCTCCCTCCTTTACTCACTCTTTTCCTTCCTTCTTCCCTCCCTCCTTCTTCACTTCCTTCCTGCCCCTCACTCCTTTCCTTCCTTCTTCCCTCCTTTGTCCCTTCCTTCCTTCCTTCCTCACTCCCTCCCTCACTTCCTCCCTGCCTCAATTCTTTCCTTCCCTCCTCCCTCCCTCCCTTCCTTTTTTCCTTCCTTCCTTTCCTCCTCCCTTCCCTCCCTCCTTTCCTCTCTCCCTCCCTCCATTACTTCCTCCCTGCATCACTCCTTTCCTTCTTTCCCCCTTCCCTCCTTCACTCACTCCTTTCCTTTCTGCTTCCTCCCTCCCTTCCTCTCTTCCTCCCTCCCTCCTTTCCTCTCTTCCTCCCTCCCTCCCTTCCTTCTTCCCTCCTTTCCTCCCTTCCTTTCTTCCTCCCTTCCTTCTCTCCTCCCTTCCTTCCCTCCTCCCTCCCTTCCTTCTTTCCTTTCTTCCTTCCTTCCTCCCTCCCTCCTTTCCTCTCTTGCTCCTTCCCTTACTTCCTCCCTGCATCACTCCTTTCCTTCTTTCCTCCTTCCCTCCTTCACTCACTCCTTTCCTTCCTTCTTTCCTTCCTCCCTCCCTCCCTCCCTTCCTCCCTCCCTCCTTTCCTCCTTTCCTTTCTTCCTCCCTTCCTTTTTTCCTCCCTTCCTTCCCTCCTCCCTTCCTTCTTTCCTTTCTTCCTTCCTTCCTCCCTCCCTCCTTTCCTCTCTTCCTCCTTCCCTTACTTCCTCCCTGCATCACTCCTTTCCTTCTTTCCTCCTTCCCTCCTTCACTCACTCCTTTCCTTCCTTCTTTCCTTCCTCCCTCCCTTCCTCTCTTCCTCCCTCCCTCTGTTCCTTCCTTTCTTCCTTCCTTCGCGGGCCTCAAATAAGGTAATGTATAAAAGTGCATTGTAATCCTTAGAGGACAAAAGGCAGGAAATGTGGTAGATAGAAAGTTGTCATTAAAGTCAGGGAGACCACAGTTCAAGTCCCAGTTGACTCATACTAGCTGTTTGACTTCTGAGCAAGTAACTTAAACTCTCAGTGCCCTAGGCAACTCTCTAGGAATATAAGTCAGAGAGCAGGTGACGATCCCTATTGACAGGAAGAATTTACTCACTGGGAGTTTCTTCTGCTAATGAAAGCCGAGGTCTGGTGTCCTTCCTCCCAACTCCTCCCCCCAGAACCAACCTAAATGATTATCTAAATGCTACTTTTATCCAAGAATTGCCTTAAAAACATGCTGTAAAAATGTTAAAACTATATATTGAGTTTGTTGGTGGCAAAGACTCTTCATTTATTCTTTCTTTGCTTTGAGATAATGGCATGAAGCAAGTTGGGAAATGTTTTCTCATGTAGAAAAAGTGATTATAGGCTTGATACATAAGAGATTTTGGGAGAGGGTGAGGAGTGGTTATGGAAGAGGTGGTGGTATTAGGTAAATTGAGCATTTATATTGTTGGCTACTGGTGAAAATCTGGCCCAGGATGGTTGTGGTTTGAAATCACTGCCATCTGTTGGTTATTGGTCTCTATCCAATTTTTATAATCTGGCATCCACATTAAAAAGGATATACATATATATTAGCATCAAAATAATTAGCAATCACAGCATCTGTGCTAAAGACAGAATGAATAGGCCATCTCGAATGAACTGTCCAATCACCCCTAAAGGTGACCTCTACGCAATAGTCACATTATACTCTGGGAAAGCTTGGACTAAACTATGCTGAGTCCTATCAATCAGTAACGATTGACAATAGATGAGGCCCTGAAGAATAAAATAGTTTCCCATTATAAATGAACAAATCTCTAAATTACTGTCTTCTCAACTGCCACTATGATTGCTCTCTTCCCATCACTGTTATACAAAGAAAATGGTTTTGGTTTGTGGAATTCATTTTTAAGTAGCTAAATTAGCATATCTACACAAGACATCTTGTTACTTTGAAACTTAAAGACACTGTACAGGACTTAAACAAAGAAAATGTGGCAAAATCCTGCTCTGTGGACTATTAAAAGGTGCTTAACATTTTCCTTTGTATCAATGATTTTATAAAACTTAAAATTGGAAAAAGTCTTAGAGAACATGGGATCTTATATTTAAGCTGGAAGAAAACTTATGGATCACCTACTTTACTCCCCCTTCAATTTTATAAATGATGAAACTGAGGTCCCCAAAGGGGATATGCATAAAGTCACACAGGTTAGCAAGTGGCCAAGCTGCAATTTGACCATGGTTCTCACACCAAATCTAATGTTCTTTGTAGTATAGCAAGGGACTAGAGAAAATGTCAAAAATGTTATTTTGGGTTTCAACATGAGGAGGCAGCAGGGTTTAGAACAGAGATTTTTTTTTTGTGTCATTGATCCCTTTGGCAGTCTGGTGAAGTCTGCAGACCCCTTCTCAGAATGATGCTTTTAAACGTATACAATAAAATTACATAAGATTACAAAGGAAACCAATTGTACAGTTTTCAAAGTATTAAAACAAAACAAATTCACAGACACCAGGTTAAGAACCTCTAGAAAGGATAGAGAGCCAGGGAATCCTGTCAGGGAGACCTGTTTCAAGTCCACTCCTGACACGTTTTGGCTGTGTGATCTTGAGTAAGTCGTTTCACTTTTCTGTGTCCCCAATAACTCCATAAGACACTGAAGTTAGAAAGTGGTACTAACTGTCATTGGTAGAAGGTGTTTTTTTCATTGGGAGTTCACTATATCAACTAAATCAAAGATCTGATACAAAGAAAAGTTTCAACACATCCTGCCAGACTAACTTTTTTCCTTTTTTGACAAAGTAATTAAACTGATAGTCCAGGGGAATGCTGTGGATTTAGTTTATCTACCTTGCAGAGAAATGTTTGATAAATATCAAATGGGAAAATAATTCCAATCTGGGATAGATGGCTAACACACTGAATGATAAGAATCAGGATCCAAAAATGCTAGGCTACATCATTGCATTAGATCTGATAAGATAAAATTTAATTTGAATAAATATAAAAGTCTTCCACTTAAATTTTTTTTTTGGCAAAATAGAGGAAGGCTTGCTTAGAGAGATGTTTTTTCTAAAAAAAAAAAAAGTTAGGAATGTTAATGGAATCGAAATTATATGAATCCGATAGCTCAAAAAGCTGGTGTCATCTTGGGTTGCATTAAGGGAGGTATAGGTTCCAGAAACAAGGACATGATAGTCCTAATGCACTCTGCTCTGGCCAGGTCTCATCTGAAGTATTGCATCCAGTCCAGATACCACAATCAAGGGAGAATATTTATAAAATGGATAATGCCCAGAGGAGGGTACACAAGAGTGGTGCCATATGAATATCAGCCAAAGGACTGGAGGATATTTAGATGGGAGAAGAGGAGAGTTGGAGGTAGGGGATGGATAGGATAGGTGTCTTCAATTATTTGAAGAAGCTATCACAAAAAAGAAGAGTTTGATTCATTACATTTTGGACCCATAGGCCAGAACTAGCAGTAATGTGTGGAAATTGAAAAGACGCAGATTCAGGTGTACTATAGGGAAAAACTTGCTAACAATTACAGCCATTCAAAAGTGAAATGGGCAGCCTCAGCAGGTAGTGGGTGTTTTCTTAATGGCAGTCTCCAAGCAGAGACTATAATTTGTTGCATCTGCTATACTGGGAATTTTTGGGGGGCGGGGTATGAACTACATGGGAACTGAGGATCCTTTCAACTCTGAACTTCTGTGATTTTGTGATTCTGCAAAGCATAGTAATTATAATTAGCAGCAGACTCTTATCTTCAACAGGCCATCAGGAAGGATGCTTTTAAAAAATTATTTGTTTCCTAATTCAATTTCCAACAGGATTTTAACAACCAGAGTGGAATCAAGATATACAGATTTGTTTAATTTTCTCGTGCTTTTAGAAAGCTTGACATCATTGCAAAGGTCTATGGATAGGTTAGGTATTACTAACATGAAGAAACTGTGGGGAAATGTGTTCTTGTTTTATTTTCTTGTGCTTGTAGAGAGCTTGACATCATTGCAAAGGCCTATGGATAGGCTAGGTATTACTAACATGAAGAAACTGTGGGGAAATGTGTTCTTGTTTTATTTTCTTGTGCTTGTAGAGAGCTTGACATCATTGCAAAGGCCTATGGATAGGCTAGGTATTTCTAACATGAAGAAACAATGGGGGAAATGTGTTTCTGTGCAAAAATAATGCTGTCTCTAGCTAGGATAATGGAAAGTGCAGGCTCAGCTTGTTCTTAGCTAGAATGTTCTAATCACAACTAGTCACTACGTACTTCTATCTATACCTTCATCAGTTTCCTAACTTTTTACTTCCCTTTAATCTCATTGTACTTCTTCCTATCCACCTTTCAACTCTATATCATTACTAATTCCTTCTTTGACTTCTCAACACAAATGTAAGACTATAAATCATTAGCCACACTCCAGTGGATTATAGAATATGGCTGTGAGACCCACTTACGTGTCTATATTGTTCCCTTGTATACACAAATTATAAAGTGATACAGAACACTGAGTTAATTCTTAGACAACATCAAATAAACACAGTTTATATGGGATAAGCCCAGGTCACTGATACCGAGATCCTGGAGAATCACACCAGTAGAAGTAAAATGCTGCCTGTCATAACTTACTTTTACTAGAAACATGAAAGTGACCTAAGACAACATGATATCCTAAATGACTTTTATAGCATGGTGAGCTAAAGCTGGACAAGCAATTTAACCTGGAGGAATGCTATGTGGATATCACGCTGCAAATTTTCAAAAATGCAGCCTAGCCATTGATTTCCAGATAGTGTTAGCAGTAGATGAATCATGCTGTTATTCCATAAGAAGTGATGCAATCACTCATTTTGGACCAAATTGCCATATGACAAAAGTTATGACAAAGCCCAGCAGTAAGCTCTGTAAACTTTGTGTGCATAAGCTAAGAAATAACTAACAAGAGATAAAAAAAATTAGCTGATATTTACATAGCGAGTTAAGATTCTCAAAAGCATTGTATATACATTATGTCCTTCTGACCTAAGAATTACAGGTACTCTATTCTTATTTTTTAGGTGAGGAAACTGAGACAAGTTAGAAGGCTAAAAAATGGTCATGAAACTAGCAAGAATCACAGACAATGTTCTTCCCTAACTCAAAATCCTGCACTCTGATTACTGCTTCTTGCTGTTTCTCTATAGAATGCTCATTTAATACTTCAAAGATATGTAATTTGCTACATGTGGAAACTTACTCAAATGATACAGACTCCAAGTCTTCTCCTAAGGCAGCCAGGTGGCATAAAAGTACTGGCATGGATGTCAGGAAGAAAGACCTCAGTTCAAATCTATTCTCACTTATATGCTGTATGACCCTGGTCAAGTCACTTAGCCACTGTCTGACTCATTTTCCTTATCTGTAAGATGGAGATAAGGGGCAGCCAGGTGGTGCAATAAATAGAGCATTAGGTCTGGAGTCAGAAAACGTGAGTTCAAATGTGGCTTCAGACACTTATTAGCTGTGTGACCCTGGGCACTTAACCCCATTTACCTCTGTTTCCTCATATGTCAATTGAGCTGGAGAAGGAAATGGCAAACCACTATGGTATCTCTGCCAAGAGAATCCCAAATGGGGTCACAAAGAGTCAGATATGACTGAAACGACTGATTAACAACAAAAGATGAGGATAATAATGGCACCTACCTCCCAGGGTTGTGAGGGAAAAATGAAATAATATTAGTAAAGTGTGTTGCAAACCTAAAGTGCTACATAAATGCTACCTATTCATCTTCTTCTTTGATTTAGAACATCCTCTTCAACAGTTGGTATGATTGAAAAAAGAGATCACCCTGTGGCCAGGCTAGTGATGATCTTCTCCAAGCTTATTTAGACTGGTCTCAGACAATAGCCAGCCATAGATAATACAATTTATTTAATCCCATAAGTGTTTGTTAAGTGCCTAGACCTTATGCTATACCAGATACTGTGTGAGGTGCTGGTGACGCAGAAACCAAAAATGAAGCAGTCCCTGTTTAAAGACTTTATATTTTACCAGAGGGAAAGTATGAACACAGACATAAAAAAATACATCCTACATAAATACAAATAGCAAATAGGCTCCTTATAGGAAGATAGTGTTTGAGTGGATTCTAAGAGGCAGAGATGAGGCAAGGGGGATGCAATCCAAGAGAGGAAGAAAGCTCAAAGACAGTGATAGAATTCTATGCATGAGGAATAAGTTCTAGTTAGACTAGAAAGCAGAGTATGGGAAATAGAGTAATGTGAACTAAATCCATCAAGGCAGACTAAAGGAAGAATGTGTAGGGCTTCGAATGGCAACAGAATTACTACTTATCTTGTAGGCAATAGGGAACCACAGGAGTTTCTTGAGCAGAAGAGTAACATAACCAGAGTGGTCCTACAGGAAAATCTCCTTGGCAGTTGTGTGGAGGGGAAAGGCTAGACTAGGCAGGGAAAATTAATCAGGCTAGTGCAATAGTCCATGTGAATGGTCACTAGGGCTTGAACTAGGGCAGTGACTGTGTGAATGGAGAGAAGGGCATCATGGATCTAGAGGCAGAAGGGAGTTTAGAGGCCATCTAGTCCAGCGCCTTCATTTTAAAGATGAAGAGACAGAGGCCAAGAGAGGTTACATGGCTTGCTGAAGGACCCACAAGTAGTAAGTGGAAGAGCTGAGATTGAGATGCAGGTAGAATGATGTGCAGTTCATCCCCTACAAGTTCAGGACTTTTTCTGTTGCAATGTGGGATAGATGCAAGACATATTGTGAAGGTATTTACTAAAAAAGTCATCATTAGATAGGGCTTAATAGTGACTCCACTATTTAATGTTCATTGAGACAAGAGGTCTTCATTTCAATCTATGTCTTCTGACAAATTGTAGGCTTGTGGAGAACAGAGGCCCATCAGTTTCCTTCTACCATACTTAAAATGGTTTCCCATATGTGAATAATTTTTGAGTCTGCCCCCTAAGGTGACCTTCCACCTATATCGTAGGTATCTATGTATTTACATACTGTCTCCTCTTCCATTAGAATGTAAGCATCTTGATGATAGGAGTCTTTCTCCATATTCCTAGCACTCAGCACAATGCCTGGCACATAGTAAAGGATCAATAAATGCTTCCTTGAGTAATTATGATTGCAAAGACAAATAGCATATATTTCTGCAGTTCTCATGCCATGTCTGTCTTGCATCCTGCTGGGGAAAACCCAATTGTACATTTTTGTGATACAGATCTCTCCTGGTCTTCTTCCAATCTGATTGCTCCTTTTCAGTCTCCTATACTTGTCACCCACATCATGCTGTGGACACGAACCTAAACTGTCCTGGGCCCACTTCTCTTCTCTTTCTATACTCTTTCTCTCAGAGACTTCATCATCTCCTATGGGTTTAATTACAGATAACTCAGAAATCTCTGTCTCTCTCTCTCTCTCTGTCTTTCTCTCTGTCTGTCTCTCTCTCTCTCTTTCTCTGTCTGTCTGTCTGTCTCTCTCTCTGTCTCTCTACTGAGATTCAGTGTCCATCAATAACTGCCTGTGGAACTTTTCAAATTGTATATCCCATAGGCTTCTGAAACTTCCCTATTTCTATTCAGGCCTGCCAGCCTTCCAGTTACCAAGTCTTACCATTCCTGCCTCCACAGCATCTGTCTGTCTTGTATCTATCTCTTCTCTATTCGCAGTCATCATCCTTACCACCTCCCACCTGAACTATTCCAATATCTTTTATTTGGTGTCCAAAGTCTCTCTTTACTTCAATCCATCCTCCCCAAAGCTGCCAAAGTGGTTTCCCAAAGTCCAAGTCCAACCATGTCACTCCTCCACTTAAAACAAACAAACAAAAACAAATCAGTTACTTATAGGGCTAAATACAAATTCTTCTGGTTAGCATTTTAAACCCTTTACAATCTTGTTTCAATCTTCCTTTCAAGCTTTATCAATGCGACTCCCTTTTACTTGCTCTTTGGTAGCTAGACTGGCCATTTTGGTGTTTTCCATTCCATCAGATGGTGATCTCCATCGCCAATCTTTGTGCCAGCAGTCCCACTTGTCCCCCTCATCATCACCCTCAAAGCTCAATTCAAGGGCTACCTCCTACATGAATCTCTTTTTGATTCCCCCAGTTGCTACTGCCTTCCCCCCAAATTATCCTGATTTATTTTGCATTTACTTATATGTTCACATATTGTCTTCCACCATATAACATAAGCTCCTTGAAGGCAAGGACTTTAAAATTTTGTCTTTGTATGCCCAGTACTTACCATAATGCCTTATGCATAGTAAACACTGAACAAATGCTGATTGATTGGCATAGTCTATGAGAATTTGGGGTCATCTCTGATAGAATGACATAGGAAAAAGACTCAGGTCGAGTTATAATGGCAACAACAGAAAAAAATGATGGGGAGAGGAATTTGTAAAGTTCGCTTGGAATGTGTTTTTTAAATGTCTGTTAGTGCACAGCAGGGGAGATTTCTACCTGATCTGCTTGCAGATGCATTTAATTACTGTCATGTTGATAATGAAGAGAGTATAAGTGGGGGAGCTGTAGCTTCTCTCATAGGTACTGGGCATGCCCAGCTCTGGCTGCTGTTTCTAAAGAGAAGCTTTGCACAGAGCCTGAAGGAGATAGGTAGACCAGAGAAAGGGGAGAGGAATAAATCTAAGAGGAGATTAGGAAGACCTAGAGAGTTGAGATGGGGAGAGGATAGGGGTAGAAATGAAGTAGGAAAATGTTACCAACAGGAATCAGACTTGTTCTGTGGCTTGTCCTAGCTTCCTGAATTTTTGTCCTTCCTTCTTTCTTTCCTTCCTTCCTTCCTTCCTTCCTTCCTTCCTTCCTTCCTTCCTTCCTTCCTTCCTTCCTTCCTTCCTCCCTCCCTCCCTCCCTCCCTTCTTTCCTTCCTTCCTCCAGCATATAGTTTTTACTATTGACTTGATTCTACTAGGACATGTTTGCTTCAAAATGTCTAAATAATAAGACAAGTCCATCCCATAGTATGATGTGTTTGTACTCTCCTTTTCACTACAGTCTTGTATGAACAGGGAAAATGGAGTATTGGTCAAGAATAACACTGTGCTTATGCTTGCATCCTTCAGCCAGGTTTGATGACGGCAGAGCTGTTATTTGAATAAGGATAGAGTTCTATAGAGGATGTAGTCTTTTGAGTGCTTATATCATTCAGATTGCATACATTCTAAATCTGAAGTGGGATTTCATTTCACTGGATTTAACACAGTGTAAAAAGGAAAATGGAAAGGCTGGCATGCATAGGGATGTCCTTCTCTGAAGGTATTCAAGAAGTGATTAATTCTGCTTGGTGTTTTATTTTCCCCCCTGCTTCTTGACTTAATTTCATATTGTCTAATCTGCATCCAAATATTTAGGTGAAAAAGAGATGGTCGTTTGGCAATTTTCTCCTTTGTCATACCAACTTTATAATAAATGCACAGAAATAGATATACACCTACAGAATTGCCACCTTATCTCTGAGCAATACAGTGGGCTGCTGTCAACAGAAAATTGTGTACTTTGGGGATAAATTGCTAATTGCCAGTGCATTAATTAAAACAGCTCTTAGATTTTTACACTTCAGGAGACAGAGCTTTTTAAAACCACCCAGGCAATTTTCCCTGACATAACCCACCCCGGGTATTAGGAAGGAGAAAATTAAGATCATTTATATGCATAATTCTGACAAGCATTTTAGTGCTCTGCAAAGATAAAGAACAATTAACTGAGGCTTGACTGACTGTGGCTGACCACTTCCGTAGTATGTAGCTTAATTAATGAATGAGCCATTTCCTTTGGGTTAATCATGCCACTTTTGGGGAGAGCATGCTCAGAGAGGCACTCAAAACTCTTGTTCCTCTTCGGGCTAATTTGTGTCTGTCCACAAGATGGCAGTCGAAGTTTGATGAGTTTCTAGGATATTAACCTGAAGCTATTTGTTGTGAATAAATTCAGGCAAAAACATTTGCTACTACTATTCTTTCTGAGTGTTGGTTTTACACTTATATTTACAAACAAATCCAGAATTATTAAAGTCATTTGGAATATTTTAAGCTAAGGAATAATGAAGATGTATGTTAGGTCGGATTATATCATCTCTGCTAATATATTTGGTCCTATTACATAGGACAAAATGGCTCACCTAAAAATCAACATGGTTAGCAGGGAGATGTAGACAGGATACTAAATTCCCTAGCAAATACTTACAAAACACGTGTTGTGCTTTTAAAACGATTTCAGTTTTTGAACCACTAATTTAACAGGTATGTTGACATTTATTTTAAAGGTTTGGCTCAATTATCTCAACATCAACCATGATATTGCCATGGTATTTCCTCTTTCCTCTGAAGTAGGTGGTATTCGGCATGTGTGATATTATTAAGAGGTGTTGGAAGAGGTTTATTAAATGTAACACTAGTAACTAAGATGAAACATATGGTCCCCACATACAAAGACAATGTTTCTGACTCATCAGTAGCAGGACAGATATTTTTGGAGTCGTTTTCCTAGTATTGGTGATGGATCAGCGCTCATCTGCCAGTGCTTTCTCACAGTCTCCCTTAAAAAGGCAGACAAAGGAAAGTATCATGTACGTATAAATGGTATTATTGAAAGATACAGCCAATTCTAGGGTTTTCACACAAGCAGATGGCTCACGAAACTAGAACTCCCAATCTTTCTGTTCTTCCTCCTGCTCATCCACACTCTCCCTTCTCCTTTTCTGAGAAAGGGAGAAACGACAAGATATAGAGGCAAAGACATCAGATTTGGAATAAAAGTTCCTGAGTTGGAACCCTGGCTAATTAGCTAACCCACTAATAAATACCATGGGCAAACCAGCTCCTCATTCTAGAACTTAGTTTCCTTATCTGTAGAATGAGGAGGTTAGATCTGAGAGCCCACCAGCTCTAAATCTATGATACTGTGAACAAGTATTGTTTGCCAAGTGAACATGATGATAATGATGGGGTGCTTGTTCTTGGACCCTAATTCTAACATCACATCTCCCCTTAGCCTCTGCTTGGGTGCCTGTGCCTGTGGCAGAATTCCAATTTCAGAACACATCTAGTTCTCAAACATACTCTTTCCCAGGCAGCCTCTTTCTAGCTAAAGGGCAGTGTGCCCCAAAGTTATCTGTGCTTCGCACAAGCACCCCATCAATATCAGGGGTTGTTTTCAAAAAGACAACCTCCAGGATTTCTCATTTTAACTCACTGAAATTTGGTCCAATTTCATCTATCTGCTACTAAGCCTAGAGCCACGAGTTGTATAATAATGTTCGTCTATTATAGATGCCAATGTGTTATTCAAGTTAGTTAGGTGAAGTAAGGAAGGGTAATGAATATTCAAAGGGAAAGAAGTATAAGCAAGTTGTTTCTTGGGAAAGATGAAAAGGGGAAAAATGGGTGCCTGGAATTAGCTCAGTTATTTGCATGGGGACCTGAAGCAAATTTTTAATCTCGGTTTGGTTTTTCCCTGCTATTCAACCTAACTTGGAGCTAATTGCTTTCTCTCTGCACCTCCGTCCATTCTGTATGTGCTCAAAAAGAAAAACAAGCAAAGTATTTGTTAAAATGAGTTTCAGAGAAAAAAACACAATTAAAAATATAAAATATGATGCAAAAAAGACATATTGCCACATGATGATTCTGAAACAAAGGTATGTGTGTGTGTGTTTACATACACATTATGGTTCCCTTTCATAAGTCACAAGATAGTCATAGGATCATAGCATTTAGAGTCAAAGGGACCTAAGAGATCACTTAAGTCTGACCTCATTTTGTTGTATTGGAAGAAAGTGGAGGCTGGAGGACATGAGTGACTTGTCCAAGGTGTGATGAAAGCAAAGGAGAAGCTGAAGACATTGAGACACTGACCTAATGCATAAGAAAGGGGAGTGAGAGTATAGAGAATAAAAGCAGAAGAGTTAATAAAATTTTGTCACATGACAAAAATAATCCCCAGGCAGAAAAGCTTAGAAACCATTCAGTTAGAAAATTAGCAACACAGAATCCTTTCTAGCTTTAAAAATGGCATTGGAAATATTTCCCTATTATCATTCATAAACAAGTCTCAGAGTTGACTGTTCAACCATAGAGTGTGGAGCTAGAATGGCCCTTAGAGACTACCGATTTCAAATGCCTCTTTTAACAGATGACAAAACTAAAGCCCAGAGAAGTTATGACTGGTCCAAGGTCACAGAGGTCATATAATAAGTAATCTGCAATCATAGGGTTTACTCCTTTTTAAAAATGTTTTCGTTATTTTATTTGATGAAGCTAGGTGGTACAGTGAATAGAGTACAGTTCTTGGAATCAGAAACACCTGAGATTAGATCCTGCTTCAGTCACTCCCTAGTTGTGTGACCCTGGAGAAGTCACTTAACCCCTCTGTGACTCAGTTTCCTCACCTGTAAAATAAGGATAACAATAGCACCTACTTCACAGAGTGGTTGTAAGAATCAAATGAGTTAATATATGTAAAAAACATTTTTCAGGCCTTGAAAGTTTGTTCATATTATTAGAAACCTCTGCAAATATTAAAGAAAATATTAATTCATCAAAACTAGCACACTGATCTATTGTTTCAATAGTGAAGAATTTGATTTTTTTTCTCCAAAGCAGGCATAATGATAGCTAACAACTGCATAGAACTTCACATACGTTATCTCATTTGATTCTGAAAACAGGCTTAAAAAACGTTGATATTGGAGGCATTATACCTATTTTGACAGTTGAAGAAACTGAGGCTTAGGGGGCATCTGAAGCTGCATTAGAACCCATCTCCTCCAGGCTTCAGTTTCCTCCAAATAAAACAAAATGAGGTCAGACTTAAGTGATCTCTTAGGTTCCTTTAGCTCTAAACCCAGTTCTCACCTGAATCATGGGATCATAGATTTAAAGATAGAAGGGACATTTGAAGTAGTCTATCCCAAACCTCTCACTTTACGGTTGTGGAAACTGAGGTCCAGAGATGGGATGTATCTTGTTCATAGTAACAGAGGTAGTTAATGTCAGAGTTGGAATGTGAATCTATTTTCTTTGAACCCAAATCCAGCACTCTTTCCCCTACACCAAGAGGAGGGGGGTACATTTCACTGTCAGTCCTCTAGAATCAAGAATTGATGGACCTTTAGACTATTACTGTTCCCTTTGCATCTCCATTAAGAAAACAAGAGTGAGAAAGGGTGAGAGGAAATGAAATATAAAGATATCAAATATCCTACATATTCATTATCTGTCACAAAGTTTCTTCAAAACAGAAAATAACGGTGTTCAGAGAAGTTCATGCTATTCTTTTCCTGAACACTATCTATAAACAATATGTTCTAAGACTTGAGAGGGAAGCTATGAAATGATATCCTTGATTTCTTAAGCAAAATGTACATAATGAAATGCAATTAATAGAATCTTAGACTTTTAATATATGAATAATACTTTCAAAATATTGATAATAAAAGTTGAAAACTATGACATCTACCCTCTTCCTATTGTATACTTCCTTCCTCATATCAAGCATGTTTCCCTGTCTTTTCTTTAATCTTAGAAAACAACACAAATTTTTCATTTTTAATTAAAACATGTTCAGAGTACATTCGAATTCATATTAGTTAACACTTAAAAAATACTGCAGAAGCCATTTAAAAACAATCAGTTCAATCACTGTAGACCAAGTCCAAATAAATACAGCTCTACCCAGGGAGAATATAATAAGATCCTTAAAGAGCTAAGATTTTTATTTTTGTGTATCTCCAGCGTCTACTATAGCACTTGGCAAATAGTAAGCTCTTAATACAGCATACTAAAAAAGCAGAGATATCACCTTGCCAATAAAGGTCCATGGAGTCAAAGCTATGGTTTTTCTAGTAGTGATGTATGGCTATGAAAGTTGGAAAAGAGCTGGAAAGCTGAGTGCCACAGAACTGACGCTTTCAAGATGGGGTGCTTCAGAAGACTTTGAGGGAGAGCAAATCAGTCAATACTCAGGGAAATTAATTCAGGCCATTCACCGGAAGGTTAAACACTTGAAGCCAAACTTAAATACTTTGGCCACATAATGAGAAGACGGGACTCATTGGAAAAGACCCTGATGACGGGCAAGTTTGAAGGCCAAAGGAAAAGGGGATGGCAGAGGATGAGATGGATAGACAGAGTCATGGAAACAATGAACATGAACTTGGACAGCCTTTGAGAGAGAGTGGAGGATAGAGGAGCCTGGTATCCTATGGTCTACGGAGTCACGAAGAGTCGGACTCGACTAAACAACAACAATCAAACAAACTCAATGCATTGAATGATCCCAGATTTGGAGCTGGAAGGGACCTTAGAAATCATCTAGTCCAGCTCTTTTATTTTGTAATGAGGAAACCGAGGTTTACAGAATTTATTTGCCCAAGGTTATTTCATTTGATTTTCACAACAGCCCCATGCAGTAGGATCTATCATTGTTACTGCTTTACAGATGAAGAAATTGAGGCTAAGAGGGAAAAGAGGAAAAGTGATTTGATCAGAGATGCACAGCTAATAAGTATGTAAGGCCATAATTCCAACTCAGGCCACTTGATATTAAGCTCTGCCCTGGGTCACATAACTGCCTGTTAAAGAAAGAACTCCCTTTTTTTGGGGGGGGGGAGGATAACATTATGAGGGTTGATATATTTTTCTTAAAATAACATTTATTTTAAAGAAAATACTGAAATTTTGATTTGTAGAATGTGAGTAGGTATGAAGGTACCAAATGAACTCTTTTGAGAAGGCTTCCATGAGCTTTCAGATTTGTCACTTGCTATAGCATTCTTCTTGAAGTCCAAACCTATGAAACAGTTAAACTACAAGGCTGTAATAAACCGCCTTGGATGAGGTTGAAGGCAGACCTGTCTTGTCCTCAATTCCATGCTACCATATAATTTATTTCCCACAGCATCTGGCCTACTGTTTTATCTTCAGTTATAAAATAAATTACAATAAAATATTTTAAGACCAAGTGTCTAAAAAGGTTCTTTAATTACCTTTCAAATCCTTAAAATGTAAGAATTGCATCTCTCTGCTTCCAGGGCTATTGAAATCTCACACAAGAAGGCAGAGTCAGGACTGTATTACGGGAAATTATTGTCTCTAAAACTTTACCCGTAAGAACACAATTCTGAATTTGGGGTTCCAGAAGACCAGTAAAACAGGCCCTAAAAACTGTGAATGACAGATGTGTTTTATGATAAAGCATGTCATCCAACCACATTTACTTAAGAATATACTGTTCCCATATATGTAATTTCTTAAATCCATGGGCAGAGGGGGTCCAACTATGTCATTATGGCTGGGGTTACATAATGAGGTGTTGGATCTTAGTGCTGGCATTTTATAGCCAGCACAGTAATGGCCCCTGTCCCCTCCAATTTTACTAGGCTCATTAGATCATCTTTTGGTCAATCCAAAAAGACAATAGGAGATTCACCTCCGTAGAAGCACTGCTCTTATATCTTGAAATTCTCTGGGAAAATTCTCTTGAAAGTGACAGAGGCTCCAAAAAAAATCAACATAGACCTTGGCATTTGATGACTTCACTGCAAAAGGGGCACGTGTAAGATAGCCAACAAAACTGGAAGATATGGTTTAGGATAAAGAAATGTGAAAAGGTCAAATGGCTTGGAGATTACTAAGGACTCTCAAATTTGCATGTCATGAATGTTCTCTTTAAGAAGGGAGCTGGAAGGAACTGGGCATGATAAAGATCAAATAACGTCAGAGAAAATGAAATTGGTTATATCTTAATAGATAAGAACAATAGATCACTCAGGAGTCATTGCTGAATTAGTTTGTGTGTGCAGTCAGACCATAAACACGAAGGCCAAAATCATAATCAAATTGGAAGAAAGGATGAAGATGAGAAGACACTGTTGCAACCTGACTTATTAAAATATGCTACTGGTCTTGAAAAATGGATTACTTTATTGAGAGAAATTCAATCAATGTAAAGAAATATCCACACAAACAAACAGCCTAGACATGGCCTCATGCCAGCAAATACTTGATCATCTTGAGAGATATGGCAGTCAAGGGTCATAACAATTTAGGGCAGAGGTGAGGAATCTGTGGCCTCACGGCCATATGTGGCCCTCTAGGTCCTCAAGTGTGGCCCTTTGACTGAATGCAAACTTCACAGAACAAATCCCCTTAATAAAAGGATTTGTTCTGTAAAACTTAGACTCAGTCAAAAGGCCATACCCAAGGACCTAAAAAGCAACATGTGACCTCGAAGCTGCAGGTTCCCCACCCCTGGTTTAGAGTATAACAAAATTTGCAACTAATTATAGAAAGATATTGTGGAACATTAGGATCACCAATTTAGAGCTGGATCGGACCTCAGAGGACATCTAGTGAACTTCCTAATTTACAGATGAGATGTAGAGAGGTCAAGTAGTCATTAGTAATTTCGTTGTAACAAAGGACAAATCTCCCAAAATCATTAGATTGTGAATTACCTGAGGACAGAAACTGTCTTTCAATTCTTTGTGTAGCCTCATTGCTTAGCACAATGCCTGTCACACAGTAGGCAATTATTAAATGCTTATTGACTGACTGACAAAACTTCAGAAAGCACTGAATGTAAAAATAGGTCTTTGGAAAGCTAGGCATAAGACACAAGATGGAAAATGGAATTGCTTTACAGAGTTTCTTCAGCAATTTATTCTTGTCAATAATATCATTGGAATCACATTTGAACCAAAAGTACTTAACTCAATAGAGCAAGGCATACCTTTAAAGGCTCCCTTCCAGTAATATGTCTCTTATGCATATGAAGAGATCATAAAAAATTCCTTGATAATACAGAGACAACTTAACTTTGTTTAGTGATCTTCATTAGCAATATCAGGCAAAGTATAAAATAATAAATTTTTTGATCATTGTGTTAAACATTTATAACCTCCAGGTGATGCTCTGAGGCTGTGAACCATGAGGAACTCTAATTAATCAAAGATGACAATTTTGGATGACTCAAAGGGCAGTGGTAAGAAGGTATATTTCCAGAGATGATTTGTGGGCAAGAAGTCATGAAAATATTCAGGAAATGTGGAATCTAAAAAGGAGATGTGATGAGAGCAAAGGATAACAGATGGACAGAACAAATTATATATATATATATATATATATATATATATATATATATATATATATATGCATGCATGTATACATAAGTGCATGTATATGTATGTGTATGTGTTCTCTCTCTCTCTCTCTCTCTCTCTCTCTCTCTCTCTCTCTCTCTCTCTCTCTCTTTCTCTCTCTCTCTCCAAATGTTAAAGAAGCTCCAGTCTATTGGATGGACACTTCATGGAGGATTTGAGGGAAGACATGGACAAGACCGGCACAGGATATTAAGGAACGGTTGAGTTCTGATCCCCCCTAAAGGAGAGAGTGCTTATGTCAATGAAATTGCTGATTTGTTTAAGTAGTTTGGTTAAAAAACTCCAAAACCAAGAATTAAATTGAATCATAGAATTGAAAGGAACATTAAGAGATCATCTGACCCACCCTCTCACTTGGAGGAAGGACTACCCCACGACAACTGAGGGCTGATAGATATTGACATTATTCTCAAAAACTTTCATCTCACAGTTTACGATACTTATAAGTATACTCTTGAATATCATGTATCATTCAATTCATTCATTGAATATCATTTAGATTTCACCCTCAATCTTCTCATCAAACTCAAAAATTTCAATTACTTTGACCTTTGCTCTTCCTTTGCCTGTTAAGCATTACCATTATTCTCCAGTGATAGCTTTCTAAGTTCTTCTCACATTCCTAATAAATCAGAGTGTGATGGAAGCTCATTTGGGAGAGCTGATTGTTAAATTTTCAGTGTGAGGATTTATACCTCAGAAATCAGCACTTAACTACAAATTGGGCCTTGGTTTTTTGTTCTGTTGATCGTCCAGACTTGAGACAGTATTAATAATGCAGATTAAACTTAAAACTGTTTGTGTGCCAGCTGCAGCATACTAGAGAGTCTGTTGTTAAACATTTACTAAAACCCTCCTATATTGCTCTATAAATTGCCTAAGTTTGACAGGAGTAAAATGCTCTGGGAATGTAGTCATCGCCAGCCTGGATGCCTGACGTCTATAGGTTAATGATGATGGTGGTGGTGGTAATTAATAATAATAATAACTGGCATTTATTTAGCCACTTTTAGGTTTGCAAAGTGCTTAACATCCATTATCTCATTTGAGCCTCACAACACCTATGCTTATAAGTACTGGACACAGTTATTTGGTAAGTATTCTAAATAGTCACATATGAAAGAAAAAAAATGACATTTCAGTTATAAATCCAACTAGTACTTTTTATTAAAAGATACACAAAACTCATTGTGGGGGGCAAATTTGGGCTCTGCAGTTTGGCTATATCATCTGCAGGGATCCTAAAGGGTAAATCCACCAATTTCTTTGGGAGGGGGAGGCGGAGGGGGAAGAGACTGGTCTAGATCTGCTCTGCTCTACAGGAAGTAATCCTGTAAATGTATGCACCCGTGCTGGCAGAGACTAAGTAGATAGGTATGGATAAAGTCCAGGACGAAGACTAACCTTTCTGACCTTCCTAGCAAGCAATTACTGTTAAGTCCATAGTTCAAATTCATTGTTCTTTAAAGTAATTTTTTTAGATTTCTTGTATGCCAGACCAGTGCTATTTGGCAGTGGTGGTGGGTGGCATGGAGAGCTAACTAGGTATTTTTGCACTTGGGGAAGGTGTTGGAAGTAGGGGAGCTCAACTGGGGCATGCCTGTCAGAAACAGGAAGTATCTTTCATGACTCCTTAAGATTTCTCTGCTATTTGAGAACTGGCCCCTGCTTGGGGTAGGAGTTCAAATTGCACAGGTAGAGAGTTTGGCTAGTTATAGCTCTGCTATTTGTTGACCTCAACCTGGAATCTGCATTTGAAACCTTCCTGTTAGTGATATAGGTCTCCAATGGCTTTGATTCTAATCCCCCACCCCCCCATTATTTTGTGTACCGTGAGTACTTTGTCACTACAACTCTTGAGAAACGTAGGAGAAGGAAGAAGAGTGTCTAAATTTGGCTTCCTCAACTGTTCTCTTAGGCCCAATTATGAGGCCATTCTTACCTTCATTAAGTACTAAGGTTTTGTTAGGAGTTTAATTAAGTAATTTATCTATAAAGCAATTTTAACACGTAGCCAAGTGATTCACTTAAAAACATTTCCATTACCTTATAGATGACCTTGGGCAATTCATTTGCCTTTACCCCTAGGATCCTCATCTGCAGAAACAAAGGGGGTGAGGGGGAAGGATTTGGGAAAAAATAATCTATGTTCCTTCTATCTAAAAGTTTTTGATTCTATGATTTCAGAATTTCAATTATAAACACAATTTCAATTTTGCTTTACCTTTCATTGAGGAGGGTGCTTACATATTCATCGTATACCTGAATAAGACAAACTGACATTTTAAGTCGACTGCTTTTCACTAGCAGTATTTCTGCTAACTGATGTTGCTTCTGTTGAAGTAATTGGGTATTCTAAACTTGTCATACAATCTGAACCTGTCACTGTATGTCACTGAGCTAATTTGTTCTAATCCCATCAAGTTCATAGCCCTGTGGATAAATTTCCCCACTGGCATTCTCCAGAATGATTAATGGACAATTACAACAGAGAAAGCTGGGGGTGGTGGGGGTGGGCCATGGGTGAGAGATGAGTATTAATGGAAAGCAATTCACTCAACTTACATTGGAAAATATTAACCTCTTTTCAAAAGACATATGGAAATCTTGAAGGAACAGAGTTTGAATTCAAAATGGAAGCTGAGAAAAGGTGATATTAACGGCAAGGAGAGCTTCACTAACAGGAGCATCTCAAAACATAAATAAGTCACTTACCCATCAAAGTGGAATGAGTCTGTTTGCTTGCCCTTTCCCAACCAAATCAATTTATTTTGTACCCCAAACTACCTACTCTAACTTTCAATTTCCTAACAGAATCAAAATGAAGATGATTCTGCCCCCTTGGAAATAAGGTCTGATAAGGAATTTGTTGGAAATGGATGAGCATATATTTCCCCTAATTCATGTAGCAGAAAATACTCTGGATTTGGAGACAGGGGATACAGGATCATCACTTGCCAGGTATGTTATAGTGGAAATTGCCTTCATGTATGGGTTGGGCCCGATGGCCACTATATTCCCTTTTAGCTCTCAGATTCCTGCCTCTGATGTTTATTTCCTGTGTGACATTATGCAAATCACTTAACTTCCTTGGATCTCAGTTTCCCCATTTGTAAAATGAAAGGGTTGGACTAGATGGTATCTGAGGCCCCTTCCAGCTCTGAAGCTATGATTTCTATGATTCCTTCTAACTCTAAATCTATGATCTCATGATCCAAGTATCCAGCATCCTTTGGGAGAAGTCAGAAGTACTGAGGCCAGGAAATTCAGTCCCTTAATTCTTCAGGGCATATCTACAAAACTATTGACTAGAAATATGAATAATGGATTAACTTTACCCCATTCTCTAATGGAATTAGAATTATAAAGGCATGTGTGGGGGAGGGGGTATAGAGAAGTTGCCTTGAAGTTAAAGATTACTATGCATTTATAATTTGTCACCGGGTTATTCCTTCTTTGATTGTCATCACTTTATTGCCACTGCCTACTTGACTGTCATTGATACTTTAGGACAGGCATCTCCTGGGACAGAAGAAAGCCAGGGATTGTACTGCCTGCAGAAGGCCTTTCCCAGTCTCTTCTACCCCACTCCAGCTGCTAGTACCTTTTCCTCTAAGATGACTTTCCAACTACTCCACTCTGTATGTATCTCGAATATGCATTTTTATGGACATGGAAGCACCTTGTGAGTAAGGATAGTTTTTGCTTCCTCTTTTTACCCTCAGTGCTTAGCACAATGCCTGGCACGTAGTGAGTATTTAATAAATGCTTGTCTGATTGACTGATTGAAAGGAAGACATTAAAAGAGAAGAGAGGAGGAGAAAGGAAAGAACAGCAGAGAGGACATATGAGTTGTTAATTTTACCATGCATCAGTCTTTAAAGCACGTACTGTGCCAATGGACCCTAAAGACTTCGATTCATAATCTGGCTAACTACTCATTGCTAAAAAATACTCCTGGGCTGTTCCCATGTCACCAAAATGTAGATGCTTAATAAATGAACCACTAGCTCTAGAATTTCCAAAGCTATGTGTGACCTGTCAGCAGACCTGTTCAATACTGGGAGAATTATGGTGAACTTCACAGCACAGGACACTTTCTGGTATCCTTCCGATGTTTCATATTCGTTTCTTATTTTTTTTTAGTATTTTACTTTTTTCTTCAAATTACATGTCCGGACAATTTTTAGCATTCAATTTTACAAGATATTGACTTCTAAATTTTTCTCCTTTTCCTCTCCTCTTTCTAAAATGGTAGGCAATTTGATATAGGATATGTGAGTGCTTTACATTTCCATATTAGTCACAGTTATGAAAGAAGAAATAGATCAAAAAAACATGAAAAAGAATAAAGTAAGTGAAAAAAGTATGTTTCAATCTGCATTCAGATTCAATTAGTTCTTTATATGGATGTAGATAGCAGTTTACATTGTGAGTTACTTGTGGATCACTGTGTTGCTGAAAAGAGCTTAGTCATTTATAATGATCATCACCCTGTGTTGCAGATACTGTATACAGCGTTTTCTGGTTCTTCTCATTTCACTTTGCATCAATTTGTACAAATCTTTCCAGGTTTTTCTGAAATCTGCCTGTTCATCATTTCTTATTGCACAATAGTATTCCATATATACCACAGCTTGTTCAGTCATTCCCCAACTTATGGACATCCCCTTAACTTCCAATATTTTGTCCTCACAAATAGGGCTGCAACAAATATTTTTGGAATATAAGTCCTTTTCCCTTTTTTATGATCTCTTTGAGATACAGATATAGTAGTGGTATTGCTGGATCAAAAGGTATGCACAGTTTGGTTGCCCTTTGGACACAGTTCCAAATTGCTCTCCAGAATGGTTGGAACAGTTTACAATTCCACCAACAGTACATTAGTGTCTCAATTTTTCCACATCCTCTCCAACATTTATCATTTTCCTTTTTTATCATATTAGCCCATATCATCTCTGATGCTGCACTGAGGGGTGGGGGTGGGGGGGTGGCTGACACTGCTGGAGGCCATAGAGGTCTAGCAGCTTACCTGGTGCTGAGCCAGGGTCCTAGTGCTGGTGTCTGGCATGTGCTGAGGCCTGTGGGGGTATTTCTGCATTTCTCCAGGGCTACACTGAAGCAATTGGCAGTCTGGCCACAGGTGATTGCCTGTTTGCCTGGGACTATGCTGAAGCATTTGTTGATTCTTGAAGCTGGATGTGGCATGTGAGGGGTCCCAGTATTAGTGTTTGCCTGCTCTTCTGCCCTGGGGGTCAGGATCCCCAGCTGGTTTGCTGAAGTGGGACTTGCTGCTGACTTCATGGGATGATTCCTATCCTGGACTGTGTTCCCCTTTTACCCCAAGTGAGACAGACCTTTCTTGCTAATCTTCCAAGTTTCTTGGACTAAAAGATCATTTCACCTTGGTGTTTTTTTGCTGGTTCTGCTGTTGCAGGATTTGTTTTGGGGAGCTCTTTTATGGTTGTTTGGAGGTGAATATGGGAGAGTTATATCAATTTACTGCTTGGCTCCCAGAAGTCCAACTGTTTCATATTTATTTCTGAAATCATCAGTGAGAGAACAAAATGATGGCACTATGGACTCTTCCTTTTCTAGGGCAGGGCTTGTCAGTCACTCTTTTTGTACATTTATCTTCCGTACTTTCTCTGCACAACCATCAGTGTAATGTCAGTTGGAAGGCTTTATCTATTGGGCCCTTGGTACTAATATGTTTAGATTATGGCCAGCTTTCAGATTGTTTTACCCTAACAGAGCCTCATTTTCTCAAATACATCCATCAATCATCCATCAGACTGACTAATAGATGTTACTCATTTAAGGCTCACATTTCCATCAGCCTTTTTCCCACTCCACTTTCTCTTACTACACAGGCCAATCAAAATTTTAAGAATCACTAGGCTATTAAAGAGAAGTGCAGAAATGACTAATTTTCATTAGGTTAGAAAGTTGTGTGTGCTCATCTTATTTATGTGATAACAACTTGCTCTACCTCTGAATTATTTTTAAGGGCATGAGAGAGATGAAATTTGGGCAGGTGCTTGTTTAAAACATCATTGGACTGGGAAACCGAAGGTTTCTAGTAGGTTTAAACACCCTGCTGAATCATTGTCCTCCATACTGGAAATATACACAGGTACCTACTTAACAATCATATTGGAAGATGCAATTTTGTTCAGTGCTTGGATGAAAGTCTTAGGTTTTCTAAGCTCTTTTAAGTGACATTTTCTTTGACTGAAGTGTTTGGAGACCTTTATTCATTCATCAACCATTGATTAAGCATCTAATTTATGAGAAGTTCACTACCTCCTGGTAGAAAGTAAACTTCTCAAAAGAAAAGATGATTTAATTTTGTCTTTATGTGGCACAATAGACAGGGCTCTGGATGTGAAGTCAGGAAGATCTGTGTTCAATGTAGTTTCAAATATTTATTAGATTTGTGACCCAAGGCAAGTCATTTAACTTCTACCTGACTTAGTTTCTTCCTCAGTAAAATGAGGATAATAATAGTACCTACTTCCCAAGGTTTTCATGAGAATAAAATGACATATCTGTAATGTATTTTGCAAAATTTAAAGTGCTACAAATTATTATTATCATTACCATCTTCATTATTATTATCTTTAGCTCCTGGCACAGTATCTGGCACGTAGTAGGTACATAAATGCTTGTTGACTGATTAAGTGCTAGAGTCCTCCTCTGACATCTTGCCTTTACACAGAGGTCATATTGGGCCTATCCTGGCAGAAAGCAAGCTTCAGCAGGTTCTATCCAACTAGAAGGGTTTTGGACGCAGGTTCCATTATGGACCATATATCTATGGCTCAAGGACCAGCCTAGCCAAATTCAAAGAAGCTTATCACTATTTTGGCTAACCAGAGAGTGGTTATTTTTTCAGTCATTGCAACTCTCAAAGGCAATCTCCTAAGTCATGGAGGGGTTATGTTCTGAGTCAGAGGAAAAGGCACTCACAGTGATAAAAAATCATAGTGTCTGAAGTATTAAACACTTATGTGCAAAGTTGTGAGAGATGTTGAGAGAAATGTAATATAAAAAGAGAGCTACAAAGTGCTATGTGTATTCTAGGGGAGGAGGCAGGTCAAGGAGCTAGCCGCAATTGGCAGAGAGGAGGTATCTATAAAAAAGTTCTACTATTCTTAAACATACATTTTCGCAATACAAATTGAATCCACTTAGTGATAAATATTGCTCCAATGAGAAGATCTGTTTAATACGAAATTTTTTAAAATTCCAGCTCATGACCAGGAAAATGTCTGACACCATTAAACTCCTGTATGACAGAGTTATTGCTTTAGACTTTGCTGAAATGGAATTTGACCTACAGTCATCGGTTTTAACCCCTGTATCACAATCTTTGGTCTGACTGCCAAGTGACGGTCTTTTCTAAGTAGGGCATAAAGTTATTTAGATTCTGGATTTTACATTTTGTTTTCAAGTAGACAAGTTCTCTCCTTTCTTGGTGAATATTGGGTCTGAAAAATGTATCTAAAAATTCACCAAGCTCTAAGCAAGAACTGTGACTTCATGGCCTAACACCGTAGGGTGTCATGTGTACTTTTGTTTCTCAATATATAACAGTAATAATTTTAAAATTAGCAGAGTAGGAGGCTGGTATAGCATTGACCTTGGAGTCAGAAGATCTAGATCCTAGTTCTGGTTCTACCAGGAATTAGCTGTACTACTGCAGGCAAGTCACCCAACCTCTCTGAGACTTAGTTATCTTATCTTGGCTTACTGCAATATTACTAGGACCTGTGTTTTTAAAACTTGTACTTTCTTATCCACACAGGATGTAACCTCTTTACATCCCAGTGGTACCTTTGCTTGTGATCATGTTTTTGAATAAGTCACCAAGGAAAAGTAGATCAAGTTCTAGCATATGGAGTCAGCAGACCTGAGTTCAAATTCAGCTTCTGTAAATTACTACCTTTGTTACCTTGGGGGAAGTTATCTAACTTTTCTAGGTCTCAGTTCCATTATCTTTAAAATGAGAGAGTGTGTTGGACCAGGTCAAAATTAAAGCACCTTCTCCCTCTAAATTTATGATCCTTTGAATTCAAGAGATAACTTCAAGAAATTCTATGACTAAAAAGTCAATCATTCTGGTGATGATCCTCTACAAACTTAGCAAGGCTAGTCATTAGGCAACAGATGTAGAGTATGTGTGCAGATGTTTTCAAGTTTGGTTGGACACACCAGAGTTTGTGTTCTACTTGCAGGGTAAATCTACTTTCCAGGGCAAAAGCTATACCCTAAGGAGGTATTCTAGTAGGACTTTATTATCTGTGAAATGGGTATAATGATACTTGCACACATAAGGTTGTCATGAGGAAAACTGAAAACAGCACATGTATTACATAATTATGGATAGTTGGATTATTGTACGGATTGTTATTATTATTGTTTTATGTATACTATGGATATTATTACTATTATTATATGGATTGATGGATTATTGTATGGATTATTATTGACATTTCTTTATACAAGCAAAACTCAATTCAACAATATTTATTAAGTGCCTACTGTGTGCAGGGTCCTCTATTAAATGTCGGTGATACAAAGAAAGAAACAAAATAGTCTTTTGCTTCATGGAGCCATATTCAACTTGGGGGTTATAACACGGACACAGATAAGTAAACACAAGATTTGACTATTAATAACAGGAGGTAATCAAGAAAGGCTCCATGGAGGAAGTGGCAGGCACTATAGTTGAGCCTTGAATGAAGATAAGTGTCCTAAGATACAGACTTGACAAGATAGTGCATTCCAGATATTAAGATGGTTTGTGCAAATGCTTAGGGCCAGGAGGCAGAATTTGGGTAATAGCTGGTACTACAGTTTGGCTGGAATGTTACTATTCTAGAGGAGAGTAATGTGGATTAAGGCAGGATAGGTAGATTAGAGACATATTGTGGAGGGCTATAAATGCCAGGGATTTGGCATTTATTGGATGTTTTTTGAGAAGAAGAAGAATATGATTGAACCTAAGCTTTGAGAAAGTCATTTTGACAACTGGATAGAGAATGGATTAGAAAGAAGACCATTTGGGAGGCTATTACAATAGACAAGGTGAGAGGAGATGAAGGCCTAAAATATGGTGGCTATGTTAGTGAAGGGTAAAGTCTACTGGAATCAATAGCTGGCTGGATATGAGGAACAAAGGAAAGGAAAGATTCTAGTATGACTTTGACATTATAAACTTGGGTGATTGGGAGGACTGTAGTATTTTCAACCAAAATGTGGAAATTTAGAGGATGAGTAGGTTTAAGGGAAGGTGATGAATTCCATATCAGATATGTTGAGTTTGAGATGCCCAAGGTAGCCAAGTGATATGCATCAAGCAATTTGCCGTCTGGGATTAGATTAGAATTATGAAGCAAGATTAGGATTGCATATGTGGATTCAATAGGCATCTGCATTTAGAGGACAATTCAATCTGAGTTGATGAGATCATTGAGAAAGTAGAGGGGAAAGAAAGCTCCGACTAAGTCTTGGGGGATCACACATGCTCAGGGGTTGGGAAGTAGATGGTGATCCAGAAAGACCAAGGATGAGTTGGCCTGGTGGGAGGCTAATCAGGATAGATGCTGACTCTATAAAATTTAAGGTTAGAATAAGGGTTAGGTTTAGAGTTTGGGCTAACTTAGCAATTAAGAGAGAACTAGGATACTTGGAAAATAAAATTTTAGTAGAATAAAGTGTTATGAAGGCAGAGTTTGAGAGGTGAATGTGAAGGGTCATGAGAAGTGGAGACAATAGACAGATAAGTTTCCTCAGGATGTTGGCAGCGAAAGGGAAGAGAGGTATTAGATGACAATCCGAAGGATAAGTAAACTTGTGAGGTATAGGGAAGAAATGTTGGTAGAAAAGGAAAAAAGTTAGGAGTGAGAAAGAGGGAAATTTCTTTTCACCTAACTGAGAGCTCAAATCTTCTCTCAGAAGATGTCATATATAGATAATAAGGAATTAATGTGTCTAACAAAGTTGTTTCACCCTACAATTACGTAAGGAGTAAATTTGAGATTAATATTAAGGCTATCAAGAAGCTGAGTGGTGACATGTGAAGTCTAAACACAAGTATATGCACATACAATACTGATATACTCTTTTCCCGTTATGAGATCAATAAAAGCTTAGAAAAGAATATTATTTTCTTTTTCATTACTTATAAATTGACTTCCACGGTAATTTTCATTATACTTAAATTGAGGCTGTAGGAATAATATTTTAGAACCATGGTCAATCACTGGAAAAATAGGAGACTGAGTTGAATTAGCAGCCCATAAGGACGTGTTTTTGCTCTATAGGTCAATAGTGAAACCTTTTTTTCTTATGCTTCTCCTCTCTTTCTATATTCTTTACCAATCTCCCTCTTGGCAATTTCAGATACTCCCATTAATTGAACTATCACCTATGTGCAAGATTCCCAAATCTTAAGCCCTGATCTCTTTTCTGAGTTTCAGACCCAAATTTCCATCTAAATATCCCATTAACATTTCAAACTCCTTTTAAAAATTGAACTTAATAGTTTTCCCCTAAAAAGTCCTACTCACTTTTCTATTATTGTTAAAAGCACTGCATTGCTCTTAGTCACCCAATGCTCAGAATCTGACTTCTTTGAAATCGCCTTCTCCACCATCCTTTATATCTCACTCATTGTAAAATCCTATTGATTTGACTTCCATAATATCACTTGTACCCATTCTTTCTATTCTCACTGTTTCAACCCTAATTCAAGTTCTCATTGAATTGGCTTCTAACTTATTGGCAACCCTAACGCCTGTGTTTTATGAGATTTTGTCTTATGAATTGTCATTAATGTAGAATCACGAAATCACAAAATGTTAGAGATGAAAAAGGTCTTCAGGAACCATCATGTTTAATCTATACCCTAAGGGAATCCCTACTACAATACCCCTTAACTTGATGTCTTTCCCCAAATACCTAATGCATAAGCCTGGTCATGGAACATCTTTACTTAAATATCTTAAAAGATTCTCCATTGCCTGCAAAGTTAAGTCCAAAATCCTAGCCTAGAACATGAGGTCTTTCTCAAGTTCATCCCAACTAGCCTTTTCAACCTTACCTTTCACTCTTCTTCTTCATATGTCAAAGCTCTAGCTAACCTGGACCAGCTACTATTCCCCACAAAGAGCCCTGTGCTTTTTTAGCCTCTTTGTCTGTCGATCATGTTTGTATGAGTCTTGTCAATTCTATCTCCCCAAATATCTCAATCTCAATCTTCCTTTCTTTATTCAAATCAATACCACTCTAGTCCAGGACCTTATTACCTCTTGCCTCAATGAAATGGCATGCTGGGAAACATTTAACAACTGGCTCTCCAATCAAGCAGGACAACCTTTTAAGTTTATTCTGTATTATTAACATTTTGATTGCTCTCTTAAGACTAGGAATCAATAAAACAATAAATCAAGCCCCGATTTGCAGTCTTTGCCAAATTTCTAAGGTATAACTGTTCATGCTAAAAAATTTAACAGTCAGCTCTCCTGAGCTGTACAAAATGGCTCCAGCATATCCCTGCTTCAAATATTGCAACAGTCTTTTAAATGAACTTGTGGTCTCTCTGCTTTCCAATCCATCTTCCACACAGCGGACAAAACAATCTTCCTAAAACATGATTCTGATCATGTCACTATATACCCCTGATCCAAACCCTGTCCCACTCAAGAAGTTTCAGTAGTCCTCTATTGCCTCTGGCATAAAATCAAAACTCCTCAGGTTGGCATTTACCATCCTTCATGAGCTGGATCCAGCCAAATTTTCTGGTTTATAGCACAATACATATTTGACCTTTCAGCCAAACAGGCCTCCTTGCTATCCCGTGAAATTGGTGTTTCATCTTCCATCTCCATTTTTTAAACCCATTTATTTCTTCAAGTAGAACTAAAAACAGTGAAATCTTTTTACTTAGTGTACACTACAACTTACATGTTCCTTCGATTTTTATCTTTAAATTCTCCATTATGCAAACATTTCCCACAATGTGGGTTCAAGAAATATTTGGGAAATAACTTTATGTTTTGTGAAATGAGTTGTCTGACACTGTTTTTTGATAAGTTGCTGAGGAGTCCATATACTTTCTTTAGTAACGTATCACTCTTCTCTGTAGCCTCCATGAACGTTAATAAATGTTTAGCATCTTTGGGGATTCCCCTAGGATAGACTGCTGGACCTAAAGTAAGTGAGACTCATCTTTATGGGTTCAAATCTGGCCTCTGACACTTACTAGCTGTATGATCCTGGGCAAGTCACTTAACCCTGTCTGCCTTGGTTTCCTCATCTGTAAAATGAGCTGGAGAAGGAAATGGAAAACTGCTCCAGTATCTTTGCCAAGAAAACCCCAAATGGGGTCATGAAGAGTCAGACATGACTGAACGACAACAATAACAACAGATTCTGATAATTAAGCTAATTCTGAGGGAGGAATTCTAACAACTGAACTTTTAAAATGTTTTCTTGGTTGTCTGGAATGAAGAAAGTGTAAAGTATTATTGGATCACAGAACTGGATGTGGAAGGGTCCTTATCTAGTCCAACCCTCTTCATTTTTACAGGTAAAGAAACCATGACCATGAGTCACTTGCTCAAGGTCACTCAGCTGTTTAGTGGCACTGCAAATTAGTTGTCCCATTTTTACCCCATTCAAAATATTCGTTAATACAAACCTCTGGGGAATTTAGATGTGCCATCCCTATGCCCTTTCCCCTAAGGATATCATCATGTTTAATATTAGAACTAGAAGGACCCAATTTAATTTTTTTTTATTAAAGGGGCCATCTCTTGACTCATTTCTTAAAGAAGCCTATTCACTGAATGGGTGTTACCTCACTCAAAGTGAGAACCTGAAAAGACCTTAGCCACTGGACCCAGATGGTTCTGGGTAAGAAAGTGAGGCTGATGACCCTGCACAGCCCTCCCTCATTCAAATCAAAGTCAGCTGCAAGTCATGTCATCATCTCCCTGATGTCATGGTGTTCTTTGAGAATGAAGCACAAACGACAACCATGTTTTTGTATAGGTTGTCCCCCAAGACTAGAATTCACTTCCTTGCCTCCATCTCTTAAAATCATCAGCTGAGCCTTGAAGGGAGCTAGAGATTTGAAACCTCCTAATTACTTCCTGTGGGAAACCTTCTATAATTGTCCTCATTGTTAGTGTTCTTGATCTCCTGAAATCAAATCTCTCTCTCTCTCTCTCTCTCTCTCTCTCTCTCTCTCTCATATATATCTATATCTATCCATATCTGTCTATAGGTATATAAACAGACACATTAATATTATATGCATTTGTATATGCTTATATTTGTGTGACTATACATTATATATGTAAATATACATCTATTACATACACATACACATAGACAAGTTTATATACTTCATTTCCTTCAATGGAATGTAAGCTTCTTGAGGGTAGAAATTATTTGTCTTTTCATATTTTTGTCCCCAGAACCTAAGGCACTGACTTTTATAAAGTAGGTATCTACTTAATTATTGTAGGGTTACCCTATTCTCTCTCCCCATACCCCCACCCCCAACTCTGATGGCAGTAAACGTCTTGTCAATCTGTTAAGGTCTAACTCAAATACAACCAACTCTATGAAACCAGCCATCTATATTCACAGCTTTCTTTGAACTCTCATAGCATTTCCCTATTCTATCATATATTACATGTATATAGACAAGTAATTAGATAGATTCCTTTTTTAATTAACAGATTATTCATCTTTATCACTCTCTATGCCTTCACATAATAGGCATTCAAGAAGTGCTTGATGATTTGAGTTAAATGCCATTTTAAAAATGGGAATGATGAGAGGATAGTGAGGTGTTGGTGAAAAGGATATTTACCTGGGGCCCAAGTGTGATCAGAAGTCAGTGTCACTTGCATAGTAAATGCACAAGATGCCCCCACCCTTGGAAATGTGAGTATACATGAGTGTATGAAATATGGGTTCTTAACTAATATAATTTAACCCCTACTTCTCATTGATGGCAATCCAATGGATATAACTAAATGGTTTTCAATATGAAGGAAAATATGAAAAATAGAACTTTGTTTTTCTTTTCCTACTAAATTAGAAAATATAATTATTACCTTACTTTATGTTTTTGTCAAAACCATAATTTGGGTTTCTCTTGCCAAGACTTCTTAAAGATTTTAGCTTCCTTCTAAGTGCTCATTCATTTAAACTATCTTAGTATGACATTCATAGCAATATTGCCTCCTTGACTTCTCCAACTGAACTCCCATGCAATGTGTTTCTGATACTATTAGGGGAAAATCATCTTATAGAGTTATACTGCAAAGCTCTGCTCAAATTTTCTCAAATGATACAAAATCTCCACATTTTGTAGTAAGAGTGTCTCTAATCTTCCCAAACGACTGTAATTGTCAGGAGTTTTATTTTCAACACTAATTATTTGGAAAGTAATGTTCTCACTTTCTCCCAAGTTTCACATTGCATTTACTTGTTCTCTTGAGGATCCCCTCATAGGCAGTCCAAGTGCAACATCACTGAACTTAACTCTCAATAGTCTGGATCCACATTTCTCTGCTGACACAGTCACGCTCTTAGCTCAGGCCCCCAGACTACTGTTGCAGGCTCCTCACTGGATACTAGTTTCCAGTCTCTATCTTCCATCTTCCTCAGAGCTGCCAAAGTAGTCTGCTGAAGGTACAAGTCTGAATATTTCACTTCTTGTTCAAGAGCCTTCAGTGTCCTTAGGATAAAATATAAAATATGTAGTTTGGTATCTAAAGTCCTGAACAATTGTGCTTTAATTTCATAAAAAAAACCCAAATTCTCAGTTTTTCTTGTTCTCAATTGAACAAAGAAGGAAAAAGAGGATTGTATGTAAAACATAAATCTCTTTTATATAGCTTTTAAACAGATATACGATAATTTTAACATGCTAATTTCAAAGCAGCTCTATTTGCTGGTGTCTCCCTCTGAACTTACTTCTGCTCATTTTTATATGCTTCACCAGATTATTATTATTATTATTATTAGTATTAATAGCTAACTAGACAGTGATTTAAGATTTGCAAAGTTATTTGCAAGTATTATTTCTTTGGATTTCTGAAACAACCCTGAAAGGGGAGTTTATTATTCCCATTTTACATATGAGAAAACTGAGGCAAAGTTAAATGATTGTGTCCATTACATGATGTGATGTGTCTGTCATATGACATTATGTGCCATCATATGACATAGCCTGTCTGTCACACAAGGCATCATGTCACCACATGAAGCAGCATGTTACATAGTGCATCACTCACAAGACATGACAGTCTATCACATGATGCAGCATGTCATTCACATGACATAGTTGCCAGTCACATGACATGGCAGCCACCACATGATGTGGTATGTTGCCACATGATGTGGCACAATGCATGATGTACCATTTGTATGACATGTCATGCCATCATATGACATAGTAGTCCTTCGCACGGCGTGGAATGTCCATCACACAACATGGTGTGTCCATCACAGAGCACAACACTATGTAACATAACTGAAAAACCGAACAACAAGAAGAAATTCCCCTTAGGGAAGAGGTAGCTTCTTTGCTAGGTTTCTTGGGGAGCTATGACTCTTCTTTTCTCTCTCACATTTTGTCTGTCCTTGTCTCAGACATTTCTGCTAGTAACTGTTGTTCTAGAGCAGGGCTGGGGAACCCATGGCCTCTAGGTTCTCAAGTGTGGCCCTTTGACTGAATCCAAACTTCACAGGAGTTGGTTTTTTTTGTTCTGTGAAGTTTGGATTCAGTCAAAGAGCCACACTTGATGATCTAGAGGGCCACATATTGGCTCCAAGGCCTCAGGTTCCCCACCCCTGGTCTCGAGGATGATTCTAGGATGCTACTGGGAAGACTGGACCCTTCAAAGCTCATAAAGCCCTCCCCTAGCTAGTGAAGGGAAGGAAGGGAACGAAGGCCAAGGTTCTCTCTTTCTCCACAGCCCCTCAAGTGGTCATGGCTCAGAGGTTTTACTGAAGCATTCTCTCCAGGTTGTCCAATCTTTGCTTGCTTAAAATTTCTGAACAGTTTTCTATCTTCTAGAAGACCCACAGGGCTTGATCAAGTCACTTTAGCCAATCTGAATACCTTTTTCTATTGGGATATCACTCCAGTTTGATCGAGGGCTATTCAAACTTAATCTGAAGTCTTTGTTTTGTGACATACTCACTCAGTTAAGTCACCCATTACTTAAAATATGGTGGGGTGATCTGATTGACTCCTCTACAATCAGAGTCAGGAAAAATAAATCCATGCATTGGCCATGTCTGACTGTTAAGAGGTGGCTCACAAGAATTGTCATTGGCCCTCTGAATTGTCATTGGTCCTCTGGAGTCATACTTTGTCATTGCATTGTCCAGAGTTCTTAAATCTTTCAAAGTTGCTTTTTATTTTTTAAATAGTGTTATCACTGTGAATTGTTCTCTTGCCTCTGCTCTGTAGCAATTCACACATGTTGTCCTAGATTTCTCTGAATCCATACCTTTTGTCATTTCTAATAGTGTGATGATATTCCATTACATGGTTGTGCATCATTATTTGTTCAGTCATTGATGGGCAACCCGTTCAGCCCGCCCTTCTGAGGCTTAGTAAACATCATCCTTCATGTACTCAACATTCCACTGAACCTGGCCTACCTGCTGCTCCCTGAAATTAGCATCCCATCATTTCAAGCCCCATTGCCTTTGTACAGGTTGTCCTCCATGTTTGAAATTCACTCCTTTTTCACCTCCGTCTTTTAGAAGTCCTAGCTTCCTTCAAGGCTTAGCCTGTGTCACACTTCATATGGAAAACCTTTTATGATTCTCTTACTTGTTAGTCCTCTCTTCTAGAGGCTCCCTATTCCCCTAGTTGAAGCTATCTACCTCCTCCCCAAATTACCATGTTTATACTTATCTCTTTTTATTTCATTCCTCCCTCCCCACACCCTCCATATAAAGCTCCACGAAAGTAAGACTCTTTTGCATTTTGTCTTTGTATCCTGCCTTTGACACATATTGTCTATGTTTAGTTTAGTCATTTTTCAGTCATGTCCACCTCTTCATGACCCCCTTTGTGATTTTCTTGGCAGAGATACTGGAGCGGTTTGCCATTTCCTTCTCCAGCTCATTTTACTGATGAGGAAACTGGGGTAAATAGGGTTAAATGACTTGCCCAGGATCACAAAGTTAATAAGTGCCAGATTTGAATTCAGGAAGATGAGCCTGGCACTCTATCTATTGAGTCACCTAGTTGCCCCAGCCTTGGGCATATCCCTTAACCACCCAGTGCTCTTGATAATTCTCTAAGATTATAAGTTGCAAACAAGGTGGTGATCTTCATTAGCAGAGTGAGTTTCTGCATTTGGGAGTTTTCAACCCTGATAAAATCACTTAGTCCTGATTCCCATGTTTTGCATCCTTAGCTACTAGTAGGTGCTTAATAAAAGCTTCCTAATTAGATTAGTAAAAACCCAGTGTATTAGGCTTTACATTTCTAGGAATTAAAAAAGGATATAATTTTTGAAAGGCCATGTAGTTGTAATGTACTATTTGCATATGGAAACAGTGCCAGGAGGAGTATTAAAATGCCAAACCTAATTAACTTACATCTTCCAAATTTTTTTTTGCAATATTGAAAAAGGCAACCAAAATTGAATTTCAAGATACAATCAGTATATATTTATTGACAAGAAAATATTTGTTTAGATGGCAGTATCCTCTTCATTGATACAAAAGACAGAACAACAGCAGCTGCTGTCAGATTAAGGGTACTATTGCTCCAATCAATTATATTTCTCTACTAGATAGCTCTGCGTGTGTGTGTGTGTGTGTGTGTGTGTGTGTGTGTGTGTGTGTGTACAATATTTGATCTGAAGGTCAACCAGGTCACGGTACTAATGTCTTTCTTCCCTCCTCTTCACCGATTGCCTGTGAATAGGAAATCAGCCAAAATCTACTGTTTTGATCAGGGAGCAAAAGCTCTAATGTTGGTCTGGCCATGTGCTTTTTGTCTTTTCCTTTTCTAGAAATAAAATTGCTGAATTTAGCTGGCACATTTCATGGCCAATATCGTCTCCAGAGTCCATCACGCTGAAGGAAGGAGAAGAAGTGGGTGGGAGGGAGAAGGGCCAGGAGATCTGGTTTCTCCTGATTAAAACATGCTTCCCAGATGGCCATTATTTAGTCGATCATTTCCTCCTTCCTCCTGGCCTCTCTCTTGCCCTTCTTAGGGAGGATATAAGCCTCATAACTAAGATTAAAGCACGCACAGGAAGGAGACTATGCAAAGGCATATAGTGTATCTGTTTGTCCATTTGTCCACCTCTTTGTATTCTTGTATTTGCACCGGTGCCAAATAAATGAGTCATCTTTGCTACCCATTACAGAGCAGCCATTGCCAAAAAACAAGTGACTTCAAGAATCCCAAGGAGTTGTAATCCATGTCTAATATATTGATCGATCCATCTTTGTCCTTTAAAATGGACAGTAACAAAGACCTTCACCTGTTACCACTTCTCACCAGCACTCCAACAGATGTAGCTCTCACTTCTCCAACCCTGTGAACAGCCAGACAGATACAGAGAGCAGATTTTCTAATCCACACTGTCTTGTACTTAATATTAAGATTATATTTAGAGCTGGAAGGGACCTTAGAATTCATCAATTCCTGATTCCATTCCTGGTGCAATTCCAAGTTCTATCACTGACGGAATTTTAAAGGAAGCTAGGCAGTTCAATAAACAGTTCTAGACTAGGAGTCAAGAAGATCTGAGTTAGCATTCTGTCTCAAACATTTACTAGCTTTGTGGTACTGGACAATTCTCTTAGCCTCTGTACCTGTTTTCTTCTCTGTAAAGCCAATAACAATAGCCCTGCTTTCCAGGATTGTTGTGAGGCCCTAATATGATGAGAAAACAAAGTATTGTGCAAACCTTGAAGCACTATATAAATGCTAGTTCTTTCTGAGATTTCATCAGTGAGATTAATATTCCTGCTGTAGGATTACACACACTCCTTGAATGGGGTATATTAGAGTTGATTCCTATTGGCTTTCAGGTTTGCCAGAGTTTGTCATCTTTTCAGCATGGGCCTTTACACCTTGTAAACTACAAATAGGGACTTGATTTATTGTTTTGCTGATTATTTAGACTTGAGATAGTGATGGACAAAATGTTAATAATTAAGACTAAACTTAAAAGTGTGTCTTTCATTTTTGAAGAGCTGGTTGTTAAACATTTACCAGGGCAAGCCTGCCTACCTACCTTCTCTGGAGTCAGAGAACCTGGGTTTGAATCTCTCCTCTAAAGCCTATTATACACATGGCCTTAGGTAAGTCACTGACATCCCTGGGCCTCAGTTTCATCAGCTGTCAAATAAGGGGGCTGTACTTCTGATGACCCTTCTATCTCTCAATCAAAGGCCTCATGATTAATCTCATTCTGCTGCTAATTGTTGTCTGTCCTTTCTATGAACCTAGCAGAGAGCAGTTAGCCAATGTTTTTAAGGACATCCTCTGCTATTAAATATTTGATGGGGACCAGTGTGGCCTGGGAGACAGGGTGGTGTAGTTTATAGAGAGCTAACCTAGGAATCTGGAAGACCTGGGTTCAAGTCCAATCTCTTATACTTACTAGTACATAATTTTGGTCAGTCCACTTAACCACTCAATGCCCCCAGACAAGTTTCTAAGAGTATAAATTCCAGAACAGTTACCCATCTACTTTGGTAGAAGGAATTTCCTTTCCAGATGTTCTTTACACCACTACATTCTCAAGCACTACTCGAAACAGATTAAAATATAATCTAGAAATGATGAATTAAATAAAAATGTAATAAAACATAGATATAAATATGTGGTTTTCTAAGTCAACATGTGACACCCCCCCAGATCCTTCTGTACAGTTTACTGGCCCCCATTTCTATTTGAGTTTGGCACCACTTCCCTCCATCAATGAAACTACAGGTCCAAACAATAACAACAAAAATGGTACCTGGGACAGCTCTTAAGCTGTAAATGTGTCATTTTCAGTTTTACTACATTGGTTCCTTTCCTTTTCTGCTGATACATAGCTTAATGTTACTCATGACACTTCTCATATGCCAGCCATTGATGGTAATGTGGTACAACCTACTGATGATACTTGAATATATATGTAGGTACGTATGTAGATAGTATGCATACTGATACACTTGAATATATACTTATATCCATGTATAAGTGTGTATATAAATACATGGAAGGGAGCAGTACATGGTAGAGAACTGGCATTAGAGTCGGGAAGACTTGGGTTCAAGTCCCTCCATTGATACATACTAGCTATGTGACTATAAGCAAGCCAATTAACCTCTTAATGTTCCAGGCAATTTTCTAAGACTATAAATTACAGGCTAGGTACAAATCTTCAGTGGAGAAAATTTCCACATCTGGGGTTCCCCAAGGGAGTGAAATCACTGATCTGAACCTCCTCTAAAGACCTCCCATTTGTATAGCCTTAAAAAAATTGTATATTCACTACTATAGGTAATTCATTATTAGACCTAAGAACAACAGATATGCATAAACCTAAAGCCTTGTTATATGTCTAATGCCTGTGTGATCTTGGGCAAATTACTTAACTTCTCTGGTTCCAATTTTCATCATCTATAAGATGAAGGGCTAGACTAGACGGCATCTAAGGGCTGTTCCATCTGAAAAGCTGTGAATCTATGCTTATCTTCCATAGGCAATGCTAGATTTATTATTTTGCAAATAAAAATGGAAGTCAAGAATTTGGTATATTTTCCATGTCTTCCTCTTTTTTTCTTTTAGCCTTTCAGGGTAGCATGTGACCTTCTCAAGTCTCTGATTTCCTCTTCATTTTTTAAAATAAAGCAAGATTGGTTGCTCTTGAATGTGGGGAAAGTAATATAAATGGCAAAGTAAGATCATATTCTGGATTTGATTTTATAATGAAAAAATAGAAAGTTCCCTTCCCATTACAAGAGCTAGTACAGCATACAATATGTGACCAAAAAAATAAAATTCATTCCAGATCTCACCGCTCAGTGAAAATACATTTTAATAAAACTAAAGCTGTCAGTTGTGAAATATTTCTTCCTAGTAAATGCCACTTAATTCTTTGGACCTTATACTTAGTGACTTATTACTAAATATTACTATTAGAGCCTCCTGTCCCGATCCTCAATCTTCTGGTTTTGATGTTTTCTTTAAAGAATTGATAACCACATGGCTTAATCTAATTCTATAACATTATACCTATAATACAAATCCTTTTTATAGATTTTCAAAAATCATTAGTTTTTATTATTAAACTTTGTCCATTCTGCTGATGCAACATTTAAAATCAACATAAAAATGTTCAGGGGAAAAAAAGCAAACCATACTCCACAAAGTAAAAACGTATTTGGGAAATCCAGATGCTGTAGAATTGGTCATGAAGTCAGTGGTGCTAATGTTTTAATTATTGGAGAAATTTGGCCCTTTTGTGACCTGGCTGTGCAAATATGCCCCTGTTTCTGACTTCTTTTGCTGCCTGTTTTTCTCCCTATGTAATGCTCTAGAATTTTGTAGAATCCCTGAAACTCTTGTGTGTGGAAAGCCACAGTTTTACTCTTCCCCATGATGCTGTCCTTATTAACTTCACAGAACAAGCCACCCCCTCCTTTCTTATAACCACACAGTACCTTATGAGTGGAGTTTTAATGGACCAGATGAATCCTTACTCCTAAGCCCCTCTTTGCTGCCTCCAGAACCATCTTTATATCAACCCTTAGGTCCTCAGAATTACAAAACAATTTTGACTGATAGAATGAAAGCATTCTGGTCAATGTTCAAGCATCATATTTCAGGTCCATTAATAATATGCACTAAAGTAATGTGTACAAAGAAATGAGCATCAGTTCTTTGGTTCTGCTTAGCATAGCAAAAGACAGCCACCATACCTGCAATTCCCTTCTCCCTATCCTCTCATACACATAATCAAATTAAACATAAATAATATTCTTAATCAAGATTAAAAATGTAGAGTTTAATGATCAAATTAAAGCATTCATTGTTGGCAATTTGGTAATACTAATATGTCCATCCATCCATCCATCCATCCATCCATCCATCCATCCATCCATCCATCCATCCACTTTCCTTCAACCTCTCTATTAATCTATTCATTTATTAAGCACTTACAGTTTACAAGACACTTTGATATGTACTGTGGATACAGAGAGGGCTGTCACAAACTCTATTCTCAAGGAGCTTACAATCTAATACTGTACCACTTATATCATGTAAGGTTGTTGTTTGGAGTAAGTAGGAAAATGTACATGGTCCAATAATCATATTCTTCTTCTAATAGAACAATATGGCTGTTGAAAACCTTTTAGAAAACTGAAGTAAGTTCCTAAACTATGAATTGCTAGTGTTCCAAAACTTTATTTGTAAGTCATTTGTTTGAAATTCTAAAGGAATTTTCAAAAAGAAAGAATGTTTAAAATGGTAATCAAGAGGTTCCTAGGATGGCCCATAAAATTGAATGAATTAGTATATTTCAGCTATACTTATGCATCTCTTACTCTTTCTATGGAAAAATGCAATTTAAGTTCCAATATACCTCAGAAGGGAAGCTCATCTAGCCCCAGTGAACTGAATGGCAGGAATTCTGGGAGCAAGGGCTCTAGCTGGTCCTAGAGGTATGTGTGTGTAGGGGCTTGAATAGAAACTGCTAGAGACCAAGTGGCATATGGTAACGAGAATGTTCTCAGAGCCTGTGTCTCCAGCCACAAATATCTTGTTCTTTGAGTATTAAATAGTTGAGTTGACATTTGTTTTTCCTCCTCCTTCCTGGAGGTGAGAGTCCCCAGGTGTTACACATTGCACACATTTTCTAAATGCATCCGTCAGTTGTGGGGAGGGTGGCAAGGAGAGAGGGTCAAGGAAGTGGGGGGTAAGCAGACCTCAAGCTGCCCATGGCTATCTCTCCTGGCTCCAAGGAATGGGGAACTCCCAAACTGGTTTTCTTGCTACTTTTTACACATTATACTCCATCTCCCATTTCCTCTGTATTGCACTGGCTGTATGGCATATACTTGTGCAAAAAAAAAGAAGAGAGAGAAGATTCATTCCTTCATTTTCCAACAAATATTGACTGAATGCTTATTATGTTAAAAAAAAAGTCCTGTGCCTAGAGTGAACTCTCCATGTCTGCTTTGTAGAATTTCTAGTTTCCTTCAAAGCTTAAGCTTGCATCACTTCTCACACAAAGCCTTTCCTGATCTACCCCGCTGCTCAATCCTCCCCTAGAAATAACCTGGCATTTATTTTGTCCATATATATTATATGAAAGGAAGTATAGTATAATGGATGGAGAGCTGACCTTAGTATTGGAAAGACATAGGTTCAAGTTCCAACTCTGACATATATTGGCTATGTCACTTTGGAGAAATCACAACTTCTCACTGCCAGAGACAACTTTCTAAGACCAAAAGCTAAAGTTCGTATTCGTGGAAGAAGTCCTTCAGTGGAAGTACCTTGTACCATTGAAATCCCAGGCCCAGCCAAAAATAGAAAAAAAGTATATAATTATATATGTAGATTTTGTCTAACCCAATCTCTTACCCTCCCTCCCTCCCTTCCTTCCTTCCTTCCTTCCTTCCTTCCTTCCTTCCTTCCTTCCTTCCTTCCTTCCTTCCTTTTTTTTCTTCCTATTATGAATTCTCCTGTTACCTCCATAAATGGTTTTGTACAGATTTTTTTCTGCAAATAACATCTTTAGAGCATAGTCCCAGAATCAAAGGGTAGGCATGGTTTGGTAGTGCTTATTATGTTATGACGTATGGCTTCACAAAAAAAAAATAGGAAATGATTTCAAATATCACTTTAAAGTTTTTGAAGCACTTTACATATATTATTTCATTGGTATTTCTCTAATTATTAGAGAGCTTGAATAACTTTTCAAATAGTTATTGATAAAATGATTTTTATTCTTATGAGGATTGCCTATACCAAAAAGATTAAGTATTTACTATGTTGTATAATATTATAGAAAGATCACTGGGCACATATTGGAAGACATGGATTCGAGTCCCAGCTTCTGAAATCTAGGCAAGCCATTTAATCAATCTGAGTCTCAGTTTTCTTATCTGTAGGATGAATATAATAATACTTGTACCACTTTCCTCACAAGTTTTCCATGAGTAAAGCACAATGTAAATGAGTTCTCCTGACTTTTTTAGTCTATAAGCCTAAGTTTTAGTGGGAAAAATTACACAATACAGAGAATCAGATAGTGTTGTTGCAATTTTACTTCTACTCTGCTGTTTTTAATGCTTTGTAAAAAAGCCAACTCCCTTTTGATGATGAAAGAATTAGATCAATGGAACCATCCTGATGCATGTGGGAACAGCTTTTCTTCATCAAGACCAGGGTCTTGTCTGATCTGAAAAACTGGAAGATGGATTGATGTTCTTTTTTCTTCTTTTATTTCCCTCTGTGTTAGTTCCTTATGATTCTGGCTGCCTGCAATGCCTGATTTGTATTTATAGCCATCATCACGAATGGCATATATTTGTGCAAAAAAAAGAAGAGAGAGAGAAGATTCATTCCTTCATTTTCCAACAAATATTTACTGAATGTTTACTGTGTTAAAAAAAAACTATACCAGGCACTTAAGGATAGGTAAAGGTGAAAATTGATGGGGTAAACTTTTCTTAACTCTAATTTAATTCTATAATAATTATCATTATTCCATCACAAACATGTATTCCCTTTGTAACATCCCTGGTTATCAACCTCCATTTTTAAGAGGTACAGGGACTTGCCAACTCCAAAAGGTTTTAATGGCATTTGAAATGGACAGTCTGGTGCAGCCAGCTGGAAGCTGTCAATTTCAAAATATCACAAGAAAAAAAGAAAAAAGAATACATCTTGGCAAAAACATCTTACAGCATGCCATTTGAGCTTAAAATACTGGCATCATTCAAGCATTACATCATATTTTTAGTTTCCCTTTTCCTTGGCAATACTAGGAAAAATATAATTATTGCTGTGAGGTAAAAGAAATTATTATGAAAAATAGATAGCATTTACCTATTAATAAAATAATCTTCACCTTATCTGTCAGCATGAGCTGAAAATAAGTGTGATGGTCTTTGCCTTATTCCTTTTCAAAATGGTGGATACCACTGTTACTGTAGATTACCTAATTAGAAAAAATGCTTAGAAAAATTTATGATTAGTATGGTTTGTAAAATCATAAACTATATTATTTGTGGTTTGCCTAAAAATATAATATCATAGATCCAGTCCACATCGTGGAGGGTATTAGAACCTTTCAGTTTTGGCAAACTATATCAAAAAAAATCTTTGAGATTTCCAGGGAGAAGGCATATTATTTCCATTTTAGAGATGGAGGAAGAGAGGTCTGTCAAGATTGTTTGCCAAAAGTTGTACTTCAGTTCAACTCAATATCCATAGTAGATATACTATGAAATTGAAGCAAGTTTTAAAAAGTTACATCCTATATTAGTGGTCTCTACTCTCAAAATTGAACTAATCTTTCACTTACTTGCCAATTAGCCTTAATACTCTACTTAGAGGAAAGGGAAAATTTTTAATGTTCAATTGATTGAATTAAATGGAGGGAAAAACCTCTTCAGTTTACAAAAGTTAAGTGGCAACATATTTTCATTAATCTAATGGAATTATTATTATTATTAGAAAATAGAATTGAAATTTTTTTCATCAAAAATTTTTTTCACAATAGAGTTCAATATTCTTTGGGGTTAAAATAAAATAATAGGCTAGAATCTCTGATAAATGAGCCATAACATACTGGTTGGCAATGGTGATAATTTTAAATGCTTCATAGTTGTGATGTGTTTGTCTATATGAAAAAATAAAGCCTTACACAGTGATGCCTTTTCTAAAATGTTGGCTGTTTCCACTTTCATATTATCTGTCGGGAAAGCAAGCTTCCTTCATGATTAACTTTAAATTGTTCAACTAGCAAAAAATCCATTTTCTCTCCTTCCCCATTCGTTGAAAAAAAGCAAAACAAACCCTTGTAACAAATATGTATAGTAAAGGAAAACAAATTCCCTCATTAGCCATGTACAAAAATATGTCTCATTCTGCATCATGAATGTATCATCTATTTTCCCTCTATGGTTTAAAGTTATGAGTTTGCTTCAAATCTAAAACCATAACTGATGAAACCTTTAAGTCACTGTCTTAAACTAATATTTTTTTCCTAACTCATCTCTTTCAATATTTGAACTCCAAGTTACTATGCCACTATAACTGATAGTTCACTTATTTGAAGAGTAAGGAGTCCATTTCTATATAAAACATTGACTTAAAACTTTTTCTGTTCAATTTTGTCATTATTTCGATTAGACAGTTACTGATTAACTTAAATAACTGAGGGGCAAAACTCACCATCAGATTTACTCTCCACAAGGACTGGACCCAAAACAATGTGAAGTGGATGGCTACTTTGGAGTGATCTGTGGGACATCAATATATCTAAATTGTTCTGAAATACTTTTTTTTCATGAGTCTGTCAAGACACCAACCTCCCATTCTACTCAATGGAAAATTCCAATATTATAGTCATTTCTTGGGCAATAGAGGCCAAAAACGCTGCTCCCCCCCAAAAAAACGCAACAACAATAAAACAAATCTATGACAAAAATCTGATGTCAAGATGCACAAGTGGGAATAGGAGGCCTGCAAGCTTGCCTATTAACATGAGTTAAGTCAACTTAGCTTTGTTTACTTGGTCCTTACCTAGTTTATACCTTATCCAATCAATTGCCAAGTCTTTGTCAATTCCAACTCCCCAACTTCTCTCACATATTATCCCCTTTTCTCTTCTCAATATGGCAACCATCTTAGTTCATGCTTTTATCATCTCTTGCTTTTTTTTTTTGGCAGGGCAATTGGGGTTAAGTGACTTGCCCAAGGTCACATAGCTAGTATATGTGTCAAGTGTCTGAGGTAGCATTTGAAATCAGGTCCTCCTGACTCCAGGGCCAGTGCTCTATTCACTGCACCACCTAGCAGCTCCTATCATCATCTCTTTCTGGACTATTTCAGTGATCTCTGAATTGTTCTACCAGCCTTCAGTCTCTCCTTTCTGCATAGCTTCATTTTTCTGCTCAGCTGCCAAAATGACATTCTTAAAGGATTTTTCTGACTCCTTATTCCACTTCTCAAGAAGTATTAGTGGTTCCCTATTGCATCTAGGATGAAATAGAAATATTTCGGTTGGGCATTTAAAGTCTTTCACAATCTGGTTCCAATTGATCTTTCAAGGCTGATTACACATGAATCCCTTTCATGTACATATAGTTCTAGCCAAACTGGTCTATTTGCTGTTTCCTGACCATGACATTCCAACTATCCTCTACATCTGGATTGAAATATTCTTCCTCCTCACCTTGGCCTTTTGGCTCTCCTAGGTCCCCTTCAAGGTTGAGCTCAAATGCCACCTCCTACAAGAGGCTTCTCACAATTTTCAACATTCCTGGCATTTCTCTTTGTATTTTGTGTCCCCCACCATTACCCCTCCCCACACAGATAAATACACACAGACATATACATATGAAGACATACACACAATCCAAGTTCAGTGGGGGCAGGATTCTTTAATTTTTAATTCTTTAAATCTTTGATTCTTTAATTTTTTTTTTTTATCTCTGGAACCTAACATAATGCCTGAAACTTAGTAGGCAGTAAATACTTGTTAGATTGAATTGGACTGCATTTATAAAGGAGAGAAATCAGACCTGAACCTATCAGCTACAGGCCGTTATTTCATATTAAGTGGAATACAGTTGTCTAGGGGTCAGCATGGGGCATCAACAAGGTAGGACATACCCCAGTGGAGCATTACAGGTCTTTGGCAGTTGAGGAAGAAACATGAGACTAATGAAACAGGAAGGGAAGGCCCAGAACCAGTGTACACATAGTGAGGCTAGGGACAGCCATTCTTTATAATTTAGATTAAGCCCCAACCCAATTTCTTTAAATATATACCAATTTTCTTCTCTTTTATTGCAAATTTTCTCTTTGTCAACAATCAAGTTTGTTAGATTCTGGCCTGTGAATGGATCTTCCCGCCTCCCTTCTATCTCTTTTCCAATGCCTTTTAACATAATTACGTTACAATGATTTGTGACTCCTCTATAAACCCATCAATCCATTAGCAAGCATTTACTAAGTGCCCACTATGTGCCAGAAGGTACATGAAATGAGACAGTCACTGAATACACATTGATTAAGCACCTTCTATGCGCCAGGAATTGTGCTAAGTGTAGACGATAGGAAAAAGAGGCAAAGGACAATCTTTGCCCTCGAGGAGTTTACAATCTGATGGAGAGATAGCATGAAAACAACTGTATAAAAACAAGGTATAAACAAGATAAAGAGAAAATAATCAACAGAGGGAAAGCACTAGTATTAAGAGGGATTGGGAAAGGCTCCATGTCAAAGATGGGATTTTATCTTTAAGACATTTACATTCTTTATTTTTAGATCAAGGAAACTTCTGTGGTTCCATACAACCCACAGAACAGATCTTAAACTGCTGGTTCTGGTATTCAAAGCCCTCTATAAGCTGACGCTAAACTACCTCTCTAGCTTTATCTCATAAAATCCCTCTACGCATGTTCTGCATTTTAACAAAACTGAATCCCTCCCTGTTTCCTTTTTCTCAGGCTGCCCTCTTCCCTCCTTTCTGCCTTTGTTTCACCACATCCCAGTTTGGGGAGAGATCTAGCCCCCATCTTCTATCTTTGGAAGCCCCTGTTTTCAAGGCCCTACTCAGATGCCACCTCTTGTATAAAGCTTTCCCTCAGTAATTTGTCTGGCTCTGCTTTGCCCTTATTAATTTCTCCTTCATATTATACTTATTTGTGTGCATGTGCACGTTGTATTAAAAAGCCCACATTAGACCATAAGCCATTTTAGGGCAGAGATTATGTTATTTTTCATTTGCTTTTATCCTTAGGCCTAGAACAGTGCTCTGAACTAATAGTTACCTATTGTTCACTGAATGGAATGCCATAGGATCATCACTGCCATCACCCTCCAGACATACCCCTTTGCCTCTGATCCTTCCTGGGCTAGAGGTTTGCCAACTTGGTAATTGATTCTTCCGTACTCCTTTCCACTGGCTGCCTCATGGCTTTGCCTTTCCTCTTCTACAAACTACAGCTGGCTCAGTGCTGAAATCCCTTTCCTGCCTGGCCCCGGATGATAACATCCCATCCCACAAAATCTCTGCTGGAGCCACAGAAGGTCTTCTGGGAAAGACAGGAGGAAACATGTTAAGATCAAGGACAGCATTTTGTTTGTCATTCTCCATGACTTCTTCAGTGATCAAATTAATGACCAGACCACATCACTAATGAATATTTCCTGAATGCAGGGCATCCGACATGACAAGGAGCTCAAATAATACATTTCTGCAATACTGAGATGCCCTTGAGTGAAACTGGCCGTCGTAAGAATAGTCCAGACTGAAAGAATAAAGGCACCTTAGACAAAGGTGTATTAAAGAATAGTATGCAAAATGATATGCATTCTCACTTCACAAGGGGCTACCTAATATTCTATGTGTTATGACTGCCACCATCCTAGAGAGAGGCAATAGTCTTCAATCAGGCATCATCCTCTCCTCCCTCCAATCTGCCCTTCAACCTACTGATAATACAATCTTCCCACAGTATATGATCTAGTCATGTCACTCCTGTGCTCAAAACCCTACCATGGCTCCCTATTACTCTTCAATATGGTTAAAATTCCTTAAAGTGACATTCGAGACCCTCCACAGTCTAGTTCCACTGTACTTTCCTAGTCTTATCTCGTACTATTCACTTCCATATTCCTAACACTCCAGGCAAGTGGGACTACTCCTTTTCCTCTGTAATTTCCCACCTCTTTGCATTTGCCTATGCTTTTCTCTATGCTAAAAATGCCTGTTGAATTTCTAACTGTCCTTTTAGGGCCCCATGCAAATGGCGGCTCCTCTAAGAGGAGTCATCAACTCTCTGGTCAAACTGCACCTATTACATAAAATTGAAAAGATCATCTTAAATAATAATGGAGAGGGAGCATAAAGTCATGGAGAGAGAGAAACCTGAAAGGACTGACATTGAGTCTAGCCTATCGCTCTTTCTGGCTGTGTGAACCTGGGCAAGGCACCGGCACATATCAAGGCCCCAGGCAATGTTCTACAAAGTATAAATCACAGATGAGGCTCCCAAAGCAGATGAAATCACAGATAATAAGAATGTAAAATAGTTCACATTTCTACCATGTGCCAGGCACTGCGTGCTGAACACTTCACAATTATTATTTCATTTGATCCTCAAAACAGCCCTGGGAGGCAGGTGCTATCATGCCCATTTTGCAGGGGAGGAAATTGAAGCAAACAGAGGCTCAGTGATTTGCCCGAGGTCACACAGGCAGTCAGTATCTGGGGCAGGATTCGAACTCAGGTCTTCCTGACTCTAGGACTGGCATTCAATTTGTCGTGCCATCTAGCTGCCTAGGTTCCTATATTTGAACAACAGCTGACATTTATGTAGTGAGTGCTTACTGCTGTGCTGAGTCCTTTATGATGATTATCTCATCTGATCCTTGCAACAACACTGGGAGATAGGTGCTATTATTATCCCTTTTTTACAGATGAGGAAATTGAGGCAAACAGAGGCTACATGGCTTGACCAGGGTCACACGGCTCAGGATTTATCTGGGGCAGGATTTGAGCTCAGTTCTTCCTGATCCCAAGCTGGGTGCTCTATTTGCTGAGCCACCTACATTCATATATCACATTCACAACAAAGACAAAAAATCACATCAGGGACAATGAAAATCAATCTTGCTTAAGCAACTCATAAGAATGACAGGAGATTCTTACTCCTTGTTTTTGTTTTTTTAAACGTGGAAAGATTGGCCTCAGACACTAGGCACACTTGCTGTGTGACCTTGGGCAAGCCACTTAACCCCAACTGCCCTGCCTTCCCCCCTCCAAAAAAATAACCAAAAAGAAAAATGCCAAAAGACTTTCCAAGATATATGGAGAAAAAAGTTTGTATTAGTTAATTTTTCCATGACAGGGTCCTTGTCCGTGGATCACAGGAAATGGATTCGATACCTATTTTGCCTTTACACACAGCATGGTTTAGAGGATCAGGGTTCAAGGCCTGGCCTGCCATTTAATAGTTATGGAATCTTGGGTAAATGACAACGTCTCTGAGCACCAGACTCTTCAATAAGTTGGGGATAAGAGCACATGCACTAGGTGAAGCTAGCTGATGCAGCAGATAGAATTCTAGGCCTCCAGTCAGGAAGACTCATCTTCCTGAGTTTAAATCTGACCTCAGAATTTACTGCCTGTATGACACTGGGAAAGTCACTTAACCCTGTTGGCCTCAGTTTCCTCATTTGTAAAATGAGTTGGAAAAAGAAATGAGAAACCACTCCAGTGTCTCTGCCAAGAAAACCCCAGATGAGGTCACAAAGAGTTTTATAATTTTCCAAAATACATGACCTAACATGAGGTGGACTGTTATCATGAGTCTGCAATTTGCCTCATTGTAGCAGGGTCTAGCAGAAGGTTCAGTTACAAACAAGGAAGGTGCTTCCCAGTACTGGGGCAGCATCATCTCTATCTCTGAGGACCTAGCAGCACATCTGTTCTTTCTCCTTATTTTTTTTTCATTTTTAAAGTTTATTTATTTTTAGTTTTCAACATTCACTTCCAGAAGTTTTAAATCCCCCCCCACCCCACAAGATGGCATGCAAGCTGATACAGGCGCTAGATTTATTTCTCCTTATTTTTAAAAAATCTAACCTGGATTCTGTCTAGATAGCACAAAATCAGGGGTTTCTATCGTAGGCACTCAACAGACATTCAATGAATGAATGAATGAATGAATGGACAATTATAAATAAACCCTGGTTCAGGTTCTCATCACCTCATGCCTAGACTGCTGTAAAAGCTTTCTGATTGGTCTCCCTGCCTCTATTCCCCCTAACTCCAGTCTACCCTCCACTCAGCTGTAAAAGAGTTCTTCCTAAAGTTTGAATCTAACCCCCTCCCACTACCCCCTCCCATCCATCAGATTCTAGTGGCTCCTTCTCACCTCCAGAATCAAATAGAAAACATTCTGTTTGCCTGACAAATATCAACTTGTTGAATTTTACCAAAATACTTTGGTCTTTTTGCCAAAACTTCAATTAATTGATGTCCTGGGAAATCTGAAATCACAAACTGAAAACTAGAATGGATCCAAGCCTCTGGAGCTCAATCCTCCCCATTGGAGCTCACACCATTTTTTTTCTCCTCTGGCCATATCAGGAGCTTTGAAGCCATTGGCTATAGCTCGATTAGTGCCTGTAAGAGACTCCACCACCTGTCTCTGGAAACAGCTAAAGCAGCACCATCTGGTGCGCAGCCTGTGGGGCCCATGAATTGGGGCATGTTTGCAGAGCTGTGTACCTGCTCTCTAGTGAAAACTCTGACAAAACAATTGGACAAAACCTTTACAGTAGCTATAAAGATCCCTCATAAGCAATTTAGGGCTGCCTACCAACCTCTGTGCTTTCCCCAAACCATCCTACATCCTTTCCTTAGCATTCCTTCCCAGGATGGGAGCAGAAAGTGTGTTGGACTTGAAATCAGAAGACCCAGGCTCAGCTCTTATTCTAGTTAAGTGACTGTTGGAAAATCACCTCACTTCTCTAACTTCTCAGTTTCCTCATCTGAGACACGGACATGATATTATTTGTATTATCTCTTTTATGGGGGGTGTTGTAAGGCTTTATTATAACACTTAATAAACATTTGTTGAATTAAATGGGATAGTGAAATATTCCTAGGGTGACATGATGTAATATGAATATTATTATTATTGTTAAGAAATATGCAGCATATTGGGAGGGGCTATTCAAAAAAGCACAAGTAGCAATTCTAAATAGCCAACCAGATTAAATTTAGTTACTTATTTCTCCTGATCCTTTTCCCATTTCCATCGGTTATAATGACTCTAATTTTAGGGGCAATTGATAAAATGTTGGACTTGGAGTCAGGGAGGCCTGAGTTCAAATCCTGCATCGCACCTAAGCGTTTATTGAAGCTAAGCAAATCATTTAACCAGTTTCAATTTCGGTTTCAATATGTATCAAATGGAAATAATAATAATTCATACCTTATAGGGTTGTTGTGAAGAACAGTAGAGAGAGCGTAGGTAAAGATGATATATCAAAGCACAATATAAGAGCTAGCAATTATTATTATTAGAAACCAACTACTCAACAAAGCGATCCCTCACTCTTCTTTTTTTTTTTTAATTTTACATAGAAGCTGCTTTGCTGTTCACTTAATCTATTCTACCTTGTGATCCTGATTTCATTTTTGGCATGGACTATAGGCTGCATGAGGGTAAGCACCATGTTTTATTTTATCTTCATATCCCTCTGTAATGTCAACCACACCGGCAAACCCAGGATGGCTGCTACTGCAGGTTCTTAGATCTGCTTTACTAAGGAAAGCAGCTTAAAACGGGTCGGTGATCTTCTTTAATTACATAGAAAAAATACAAAGAGAAATAAAGACCAATAGACAGGGCTCTACTGCCTGAATCAAAGCTTTGTATCCACCACTGAACTGAGAGAGCCTTTACCTCTGAGGAGTTGGGGAGCTCTGAACATACAGCCCCTCAGAGTCTCAACCAGGTAATCACAACACCTTTCTCATAAGCAAGCCCCCAAAGCAAAAGCCCACCTCTCACAATATACACTCAGCTAATAGGTTCAGAGCCAAAAGGCATCAGAACCTCACTCATTGCCTAATTAGTTTATTGGCAAAAGGTGTGCAAGCCTTCCTATGAGCAAGCTTCCCTTAGTGGGCTCCACATGAGGCCTATTAATGGGTGGGGAAGATCTTACACCACCCCTCCCATTAACATTACATCCTCTCACTTAAGCACCATGTTTAATTTTATCTCTATATCCCTCTCACTCACAAATTTGTACATAGTATCGATTTAATAAATATTTGTTGAATTAAATGGTAAATTGAAATGGTAAAATGAAATATTCCTAGGGTGACATGATGTAATATGAAGTACAGGTACAGAAGGAAAGAAATAGTGACAACTTTAGGTCCAGTGCAGAAACAGAGTCCAGCAGTGTCAGTGGTTGGGACACTGGTGAGCCAAAGTTGGAGAGAACCTGGGAGTCAGGTTCTAGTCCCAGAACTACCACTACTGCTAGCTAGCTGTGTGACCTTGGCCAAGTTACTCACTTTTCTTGGGCTTAGTTTCTCCTTATATAGAACAAAGGAGTCGGACTAGATGGTGTCTCTAAGTTTCTTTGCAGCTCTGTGATTCTATGAATTTCACAATATTGCACTCAATCAGAAAAGGATTTATGTGGGGTGCAGTATAAAAAAATGCTATATTTGGAGCCAGGGATTCGAGTCTGGAGTTGCAGACACTTACAACTCCATTGACTTTAGACAAGTCACTTCTATCCCCATCGCGTAACATGATACCTGGCATATAGTAGCTGTTTAAAAAATGTTTATTGATTGATATTTTCCTCAGTTTCCAGGACCTCAGTTTTCTCAACTGTAAAATGAGGGAGTTGGACAAAGTGACCTCCAAAGTCCCTTCCCTATCCTAGGCTTTGTTGGATCCCTGATCTCACTGGTAAGTGTATTATCTCCTTCATTTGCAAAGTACAAATCCATCTATGTCCAGTCTCATCTTATATGCATGAGATGTTAAGAGAACAACATGATAGCTTCCATGATGGTGGATGGATTTTCAATGAGTGGACGTGATTTTAAAAAATACTCTTTCATTTTCCCTAAGTGTATTTCCATTGCACTTCCATTACATATCTATGAATTCTATTTTAAGCCCCTGCCAGCGATCTAAATTCTGGTGAATTATTTTATAAAAATTGGATTAAGTTCCTTAGAAAACAATACTTTGTATACGAATAATCATTACATTTTTAAAGCAGGGGGAGGGGAACTTCATATGACTCTATTTGCTTCTAGACCCCTGCATGAGCTCCTATGTTATAATGGTTTTTAAAATAGCAGCTTTAGCTCTCATTTCAAGGCAAGGCTGCCTCTGTTTTTCCCATCTCAGCTTTATGTCTGAGCGATTTGTGAATTGTAAACAACAATCATTTTTTAATGTTCTTAGGGAAACGTGTTGGCTGCATTTCAAGCCTTTTATGTATTCTCATCATGATGCTATGTGTAATTAAGCTTAAGATAATTAACATTTTCCTCAAAATCGGTATCTCTATATCTTTTCGCCTTGTTTGTTACAGAACATTAAATTGAATTTAGCACTGCTTTCAATGTGTCCTAGAAAATGATTGTCCCCATTACTGAAGGTCAACCAAGTTTTAATTTTTCTCCCCCATGTAAATGAGAAGTAGTAGTGGGTACAGGAATGTGCCATTTAATCCACTATTCTGCTAGAGTGAAAGAATAGGAGAGGAATTGGTTTTAAACAGAGGCATAATTCCTTTTGCATATAAGGCATCTTAGAAGAAATTCTGAACAAATAATGAACAAGCTTTGGAATGATGCAGGGCCGAGGGCCAGGAGGCCATTTAGCACTCTTGGGCAATGCTTCATTGAATGCCTCCAGGTGCACTTTTACTGTATGGGAGCCTAGCTAGGGCCTAGGCAATTCATTTGCCTTTTAGGAATACTCATCATACGAGCTTACAAAGTGTTCATGCAAACTATTTGGTTATTGTTCTGCTATTATACAGCATTAGGAAAAATAAAAACTGTGCTTTAGTTAGATGACATATTTTATGGTACCAATTTGTACTTGGAGTCATAGACTTGGACCTGGAAAGGACCTCGGATGCCATCTAGCCTGAACTCCTTCTTTTACAGACGAGGAGACTGGGGCGGTCTAGTTCAGCGCCTACATTTTATTTCATTTACCTCAGGAGGTACTGAGGTAAACAGAAGGCAAAGAACTTGCTCTAAGCCATGCAGGTAGCAAGTAGCAAGGTGCAGGGGGCTGGGGAGGGGTGTTGTTTGAACTTAATAAGTAGATTGTCTGGCTGTGACTTACTCTGACATTCAAGCTTCTGCATCATCCCTTCCCTCTTTTTTCTGGATAAGAATAATTACCATACCTCTGAACAGAGGCCAATCAACTGATAATCCATTAGGAAGGACATATTTGTCTTGCATAGTAGAACAGTGTCTTTTCTTATGATAACACCCAATTGTGCTCCCAGGCCTGGCTGCTTAACACAAGACTTGATGAATAAGAGAGCCTGAAATGAAGCCATTATCAGTTATTTTTAGATGAAATAGAAAAACTTGCAAATGAAGGTTTTGATGAGACCACAGTATCATAAGATCATAGATCTACAGCTGAAAGAGACCCCAAAAGGCTTCTAATCCAATCATCTCATTTTACAAATGGAGAAACTGAGGCTTAGATAGGTGAAGAGATGGGATATCATGTGAAATGGAAATCTCAGAGAACAAAAATAAGTCTTATTGTTTCTCTGTTTCTCTGTCTCTGTGTCTCTGTCTCTGTCTCTCTATGTGTGTGTGTATACACACAGGTATACATACACAAATATACATATACACATATATGTATGTAGCTATGTGCATATATACACATGTACATAGGTATATAAATACACATATATATTCTCTCTCTGAATACGGAGAAAGAGAGTGCATGTGTGTGTGTGTGTGTGTGTGTGCGCGCGTGCGCGTAAAAAGCATTTACATAGCAACTATTACATGCCAGGCAATGCGGTAAGCACAGTTTTACAAATATAATTATTTATAAACATTATCTCCCATAGATATAGGAATACATATGTACATATGTGTGTGTATCTTGTATTTTCTTATCTATGAATATATTGCTTCCTATTAGTAGAATATTAAGTTCCTAGAAGGAAGAGACCTTATTATTTGTCCTTGTAACCCCATAACCTAGTTTAGGCAGCCAAAGGAGATGCTTTATAAATTCTTGTTGATTGATATTCTTAATGAGTCAGTGGAAGACAGTCTAACAACCACTAAATTTCATGGATGCATTATTTTTAAAAATATAAAAAAACTATCTACTAATGGAGGACAGGTACACACCATCCAAAAATCGAGTAACATTTGCACTATTTTTTATTGGACATCTGAGACTTTCCAAGGCACTTGTAAGGGTGAGTATTGGAAATCAGAAATAATGAAGCAAGGAGAGGATGAAATGATCTGACTGGCTCGGCAAACTAAGTGTTCACAAGGTAAAAACAAAACAAAACAAAACAAAATAACCCATTTACTTATCACTGTGAAATACATCCTATAAGTTTCCAATTAAATTGCTATTTCTAAGCCTTGAGTTAAAGTGAAATTCTTCAAAGGAAACTATAAACAGTTCCCAACCTGCTTTAATCACAATTCAGAACCCACCTTTCCTTCCTTCCTCCCTTCCTTCCTTCCATCCATCCTCCCTTCCTTCCTCCTTTCCTTCCTTCCTTCCATCTATCCTCCCTTCCTTCCTCCTTTCCTTCCTTCCTTCCATCTATCCTCCCTTCCTTCCTCCTTTCCTTCCTTCCTTCCTTCCTTCCTTCCTTCCTTCCTTCCTTCCTTCCTTCCTTCCTTCCTTCCATCTATCCTCCCTTCCGTCCTCCTTTCCTTCCACAAATGTTTACTGAGGCCTTGTGTTCAAAGCCACATGCTAGGTTGGGAGCACAGAGAAAGGTAAATAAATCAGGGTTCCTGGACTCAAGAAGCTTGTAGTCTGGAAGGGACAATAAAATATGTATGTGAATAACTATAATAAAAATAAAATCAATTACCTCAAATTAATTTGCTGCATGGTAGGTAAATGATTAAGAAAAGTCACAACAGAGGGCTATGAGGTTTGGAAAGGGAGTGATAATCATTAGAATAATTTTTATTTGGGAAAAGACATGGTAGTCTTTTGTGGGAGCCCTTACTAGATATAAACTCTCTGAGGGCAAGAGCCAAGGCCCACATCTTCTATGCCTTTTCTCCTTCCATGCCCCAACAATGTTCATTATGGTGTTTTTGCACAGAACCCACACTCAATAGACATTGTCGACTGACTACTAAGCATCCATAAAGAAATAATAAACTCTCTTAAAAGTCGGGCCTCTGGCAAGAATGTCCTCTGGGGCGCTGCTGGCCAGTCACAGTAATCTAATCAGAGAATGGTTCCGACAATGGAATCACATCACTAAAAGTACTGTTAAGCCTTCAATACAGCTCCATTTCCAAAGGAAGAAAGCAGGCTTGCTGCTAACGCACCAGAGTCTTATCTTCAAACACAGCCCTGGAAAGGAAAAGAGATGAAGGGCGGAAGATGGATTAAGTTGTGTGCAAACTCAAGAGAGGGGAAAAACATGACAAAGTTTTGGGCAGTACAACCAGAAGATAAGATTTCTGGGAAGTCCTAATTAAAACCAGGGCTGCTCTCAACATCACTGAGACTCGGGCTTGTAGTGTTTTTGAGCTGGAAGGAATTTTAGAGATCACCTAGTCAAGTTTCTTGCATTTTACAGATGAGGGGAAGCAGTCCCAGAGAGGGGAAGGGATTCACCCAAGACCACACAACTAGGAACTAATGGAGCCAGAATATGAAACCAGGTTTTCTCCCCAAAATCCCAGGTCTCTTTGCACTACCTCAGATTTCTGACTCACCAGCTAAGAGGGCTAAAGAGGAATGTGTGGAGCCAGATGTACTAAAAAAAAATGATTCATTTTAAAAGACTGTTCTATGTACTTGTTCACTTTGAGGGACCCTGGGACCAGAACCAGGGAATCCATGGTCTAGTCTTCCAAAATGCAGGGATAGAAAGACAGAAGTGAGCAACCAAAAGAACTATTCTCAGACAATATTTCAATTTTGCGAATCTTAGTTCAGCTGAAACTGGGTTAAAAATAACTAGCACCAGTCAGGAAGCCAAGCTTTAATAGGAAAAAAAAATTGAAACAAGCAAATGGGATTTGATTTAGACAGTGAAAAAACATACTATTGCAAAATGTAAAATGGATAATTTTGATTACATCAAATTAAAAAAGTTTTTGTACAAACAAAATCAATGTAGCCAAGATTAGAAGGAAAGCAGGAAAGTAGAAGATAATTTTACAGCAAGTTTCTCTGATAAAGACCTCATTTCTCAAATATATAGAGAACAGAGTGAAATTTATAAGAATATGAGTCCTTACCTAATTGACAAACAGCCAAAGGACATGAATGAGTTATTTTCAGAAGAAGAAATCAAAGCTATCCATAGGCATATGAAAAAATGCTCTAAATCACCATTGATTGATTATTGCTGTTGTTCAGTCATTTCAGTCATGTACGACTCTTCAAGACCATATTTGTGGTTTTCTTGGAGCGGCTTGCCATTTTCTTCTCTAGCCCCTTTTACAGATGAGGAAACTAAGGCTAACAGGGTTAAGTGACTTGCTGGGTGTCACGCAGCTAGTAAGTATCTGAGGCTGGATTTGAACTCAGGAAGATGAGTCTTCCTGACTTCAGGCTGGCCACTTTAGTCACTGCACCACCTTGCTGGCCCCACTTTTGATTAGAGAAATGCAAATTAAAACAACTCACACCTAGCAGATTCACTAATATGACAGAAAAGGAAAATGATACATATTGGAGGGGATGCAAAAAAAAAAAAAACTGGGATACTAATGCACTGCTGGTGCAGTTGTGAACTAATCCAACCATTCTGGAGAGCAATTTGGAACTATGTCCAAAGAGCTATCAAATTGCATACCCTTTGAGCCAGAAATAACATTACAAGGTCTGTACCCCAAAGAGATGTAAGAAAAAGGAAAATTCATAGCAGCTCTTTTTGTGGTAACAAAGAATTGGAAATTGAGGGGATACCCATCAATTGAGGGATGGCTGAACAAGTTGTGGTATATGATTGTTATGGAATACTACTGTGCTACAAAAAATGACAAGTGGGATGGTTTCAGAATAACCTGGGGAGATTTTCAATCTGTCTGCCTCAGTTTATCCAACAGTAAATGGAAATAATAATAACACCCACTTCCCTGTGTTGTTATAAGGAACCAATAAGACCATATTTGGGAAGTATTTGACAAGTGCCTGGAACATAGTAGGCACTTTAATAAATGCTTGTTTGCTTCCTTCTTTTCTCTTGGCATCTGTTTGCTTATGTATAAAATAAAGAGGTTGGATGACATGACCTCTAAGTTGCATTTAAGTTCTAGGATTTAATATTTCCTTAACAGCTATAGACATTTATGGATGAGCTACACTAAAAAATTCCGAAACGACAGATGGACTTTTTTTTAAATTAAGAGATTAGCATGATTATTTCTCTGTGCTACCCTGACTTCTTCTTAATAAAAATTCACAAGGCACACAAAGGCTATAGTATTTACTCCAAAGGGAAACCAATATAATGATTGGTTTCTCTTCCCTTTCCTCTATGCACTCACTCAATCATATTTATATTTTTGCTGCTTGGCTAATCATTTAGACAATTAATCTTGGCTGATTATTCAATTATTTTCCTATTTACCTTTTTATATTAAAGAATGAAAAGCTTTTCTGAATTGATTGTTGGTTTTGTCACAAAGTTTATTTGGCACGACTTTTCTTGCATATCAATTTTATACATTTGAACTTGGGGAGAAATTAACTATTTCTTCTATCATGGATGATGCCGCATGTACATAAAAAGATAGATTTCAGTCTACACAGGTGGGTCCTGTTGACATTAACTAACTAGACAGGTACCACAATAGATAGAACACTGGACCTAGAGGCAAGTAGGACCTGGCTTCAAATATAGCCTCAGACATTTACTAACTGCGTGACCCTGGGCAAGTCACTTAACCACTACCTTTCTCAGTTTCTTCATCTGTAAGATGGGAGTAGTAGCACCTACCTACCAGGGTTGCTGTGAGGATATGAAATATTATTTAAAAAGTGCTTTGCAAACCTTAAAGCAATATATAAATGATAGGTACTATCTACAAATTTACTTTACTTTCATGCATATATGTGTACACATTTGTACATATGTTCATACATATTATATGTGTGAATCTGCACAACATATTAAGAAGGTGGAGTTTATTAGAATAAGCATTAGACTTGAGAGTTAGAAGATCCAGGTTCAAATATAAGTCCTATAATTTCCTAGCTATTACCTTGAATAAGATCTGTAAAATGTGAATAAGGATAAGAAATATTTAAATATGAATATTTAAATGTGAATAAGGATATTTAGAAAGAGCTTGTAAAAAGAAAATGCTATAAAATCGTGAACTTTTACAAATCTCTTGTTTGTTGTCAAGATTAAATGATTTGAAATACTATAGAAGTCTAAATTCTATATAAGTTATTCAGAGATCATTACCTTCTTGAGAGGTATATAGGAAAGGAATCCTCAGTATAACATACAGGACCTCTGCTTGAAGACTTCCAAGGAAGGAAAATCCATCACCTTTTGATGTAGTCTCTTCTACTTTTGGACAAATGATTATCCAACTGGAATATTTTTCCTGATATCAAGCCCCAAATGGGCTTTTTACAGCTTCTAACCATTACTGCTGGTTCTGTCCTCTGGAGTTAAAGAGGACAGATCTAATCCATCCCCCTTCACAGCAGAACTTCAAATATTTGAAGACAGCTACTGTCCCACTGCACTTTGGTCTTCTTTTCTCCAGCCTGAACATCCCCAGCTCCTTCAACTGATTATCACATGGACCCCAGGGGTCTTCACCATCCTGGATACTCTTCTATAAGTTTATCAATATCCTTCCTAAACTGTAGTTTCCAGAACTGGACAAAATGCTCCACAAAGGGGGTCTGATGAGGGCAAAATAGAGGGAAACCATCACCTCCTCATTCCTGGGTGTAGCTGAGTATCACATTAGCTTTCGGGGTTACCTCATCATACCAATGGTTCATGCAGAGCTTGCAGTTCCCTGGAACATGCAGATCTTTTACAGAACAAATACTTTTTAACCATGTCTCTCCTATCCAGTTCTAGGGAAATTGATTTTTTGTACCCAATTGACTTAACATTTATCTTTATTGAAGTTCATCTGGATAGATACAGCTAGATGGTTTAGCTTGTCAAATGATTTTTATATCCCAATTATTCCCCTCCATTTTGTGTTTTCTACAAATCTGCTGAATATGTTATTGATGTCTTTCTCCAACCCATTGATAAAAAAATGTTAACTATCATAGGGCCAAGCACAGATACCTGGGGTAATCTAACAGAGTTGTCCTTCTCTGGTGACATTGAACCTAGAAAATTAAAATGGCATCCAATGTAACTATATAGGATGCTTGTTGTTCAGTTGTTTCAGACTCTTTGTGATCCCTTTTGGTGTTTTCTTGGCAAAGATGCTGGAGTGGTTTGTCATTTCTTCCTCTAGCTCATTTTACAGATGAGGAAAGTGAGGCAAACAGGGCTAAGTGACTTGCCCAGGGTCACAAGCTAGTAAGTCTCTGAGGCCACATCGGAACTCAGGACGAGGGGTCTTTCTGACTTCAGACTCAGCTCTCTATCCATTGCACCATCTAGCTGCCCATTGGTACAGATAGAGTCAAAGCAGAGGTTAAAAGCAGTCAGTCACCTTTTCCCTCACTTCAGCATTGCTAGGGTTGCTCTTATTTTACAGCACGATCATTGAAATAAAAGCTGGCTCTTTCTTGTAAGGAATTTTTTGAGGCAATGCCTTTTAGTATATAATCACAGTAATAAATACTTCCTTTGGTGTTTAATGACATTACCATTTTACAGGAATTCATTCTTTAGGTGCTCAAGTGAATGCCCAATGCTATTATAATTCAGCATATATTAACTTAATATGTATAGTAATACACTTATTCTAATGCACTCTATCAACTTGAAAACATTTCTGATGTTTTCTTCCCATTGGGCTCACGTGGGCCTAGGGAAGACTGTTCATTTTCTCACTTGTCTGAAGTGGCTGTGCTGACTTCTCTGACCTTGAAAAGCTTTTTGTCATTTTTTTGTCACATAGCTCGGAGGAGTTTTCCCTCCATCGGTTTCAGTTAAACATTTGCTATGTGCAAATCCAATAAACCAAGTAGCCATTTAGTTAAAACTCTCTTGGGGTCAGAGCCCTGAGGTCCCTTAGGGACATTTCAAGGGGCTGATGTCCCTTCTTCAACTTTGATTTCCTAAATCATTGATCATCTTTGGGGGTCACTTTGAAACGGATCCTTGATGCCATGTCTTCCGTCGTCCATGGTATTGAAAGAGACAATGGGTCTGGTATACAGCTGGAGGGAATGAGTGAGTTAGAATCCCTATTTGGGAGGGAAAACTCTTCCCTCCATATAAAAAATAGCTAAATAATGCATTTTCAGGTTGGTGTGGTGTCACTTAAGATGGCATGGCAAAACACTTTAAGAGCCCTTAGAGCATTGGAAGGCACATTAGAAATAATACGTTCACAAGACCACGTATTAGAAAGGATCTTAGAGATCCAAGGCACATAGGATCATAGTTCTTAAAAGGAAAAGCACGCTGGAGGTCAACTATTCTAATTCTCTCATTTTATAGATGAGGAAACTGAGGCACAAGGTGGTTAAATGAATTAAGGTCACACAGGCAGAAGAGATGTGTTTTGTCCTTTTGAATGAATGATGATAGGTAGGTGTGTGTGTGTGTGTGTGTGTGTGTGTGTGTGTTTGTAATTCAAAGCAAGCTAGTAATCTGCAGGGCAGGATGATGTGAAAGGTCATCCCCTCCCTACCCCAGTACCTGACATGGAAAGCCCCACAGCTTCTGGTATTCTTAGTTTCAAAATGTTTGCTATATCTGTTACTTATTGAGCATTATGACATTTGATGAAATGATTCCTGTTTCACCCTTAAAGAGGTACTTAAAAATGTTGGCTCTGCATTAATGTAAGTTTTTTTTTTATCTAGGATTTGACTTGGTTCATCTTTATTTTTTGCTTTTGGCTGGAAGAATACATCTCTGTCTCTTATTATAAAATTAATGGAAAAAACATGGCTTGATACACAGAATTTCTTTATACATCCAATTTTCCAGGAAATATCTGTTCTGTCTATTAAGGAGGAGCTATAAAACCAGAATCCAGTTTGTCCTGGGTAATTGGAGATGATTTTCATTATAACGAGGGCATCAATTCTGATTCAACTTTCAGTGACAGTTCCTTACATCCTCAAACAGGATCTAATGATTTCATTCTCTGAAACTGGTGAACAGACCTGGAAAATGAGCTTATTTGCCCATCAGTTAATACTTGCAACCAACTGTTCATTCTTGCTAGGAGACTTTTTTAAAGTACTTTTCCATTTAAAATCTCAAGTCAAGGAAAATAAACACACTTCCAGATATAGCACAACAAACTTTCCACCTTCTGTCTCAGATGCTTTTTCTTGTGTGGTTGCAGAAGGAAATGATTAGCACCATCAGAAGCCTCAATGGATTCAGAAGAAGGTTCACAGAGAGTTCTTTCTCCAAAAGAGACTTATCTGCACTGCTAAAGGCTTGGTCTGGAGGACCCTGTAGGAAAAGGCCAGTAAATCTCTCAAGGGCTTTGTTCCCCCGTGACATCCAATGCTGGGCTAGATTGAATTTACATAGACAAATAGGTAACAACTGCATGTTAACAAAAAGAAGAAAATAATTAATTTTAATGAAATTCTTCTTTGCAGTCTTATGAATTTTTATGTTTTTGCTAGAGATTTCATCATGAAATTTCTACATGAGATATTTCTAGTATTTTATTCCAACTCTGTGGATTCCTGCCATTAGGGATCAGCATAGTATTTACACAGCATGGTAAGTCCTGAGTGGTTTTTAAGCTGCCAAAGTCCCAATCTAGTTACATATAAATTATGTATGCACATGTCTTATCCCTTCTTCCAGACTATAAGTTCCTAGAGGGCAATGACCTTATATTATACTTCCTTGCATTTCCCACAGCTACTGAATAAAGCCTGAACAAGCCTTGAACAAAATACTAACAAGGGATTTGTTGGATGAATGAAATGTCACATTAACACAAGATCGCAAGTTGCAAGAATTTTAGAGAAACTAATTCAAACCTTTCATTTTGTTGTACTTTACTTTTTGTGGGGTTGGACTCTTTAAAAAAATTATTGATGCCTTTTAAAAAATATCACTTTCACACTGCCAAGGAGAGAGACGTGAGTGGGAACTCTGAGGAACCACAGTCAAACACGAGGCTCACGCAAGCCAAGGCTCTGTGAAAGACTGGGATCAGAGTAGGAGAGATACCTGCCAGAGCCCTGGAAAACAGGCATCTCCAGGCAGCCTACAATAGCCCCATGGTATTCTCTGGCTTGGTCTGCCATTGACACCAATGACCATAGCACTGGGGTACATGGGGTATCCATGGCAGTTGCTTAACCATCACTGGTATCCACCTCTCAACAAACTGTCACCTGTGGCTCTAAGAAGCTGTAGCATGTGTAGTGGCCACGCCCCAGTAAAGCCATCTAGGCAGACAGGCTAAACCAGGTGGTTGCTGAGTTAGGGGGATTCTACCCTAAGCATGTAAAGACTTCCTCCAGTGGAATGGGTAGATGAGAATAATTTGTTCCATTGGCCATGGAGCAGGTGCTGTGGAGCACTTATAGCTTGGTCCGATATCCACTGGCCATTGCCAGTCATCTTGACTTTTGTCTTGCCACTGGACTTGGATGACTCTCGAAGAGAGAGTGAGGCTGATGACTCTGTACAGCTCTGCTTCACTTAAATCCAATTCACATGTAAGCCAAGACATCAGCCAATGATGTCATTGGTTCTCTTTGAAATGAAGGACAAATGACAACACCTAAGAACCATGCTTCCTGGTGCAAGCCTATTGTTCCTGCTATGTGGGAAAGCTGAGGCTGGTGGATCACTTGAGCTCAGGAGCTCTGAGCTGTAGTAAGGGTTAAAGTCCCTTGGGTGTCCATACTAAATCTGGAACCAGTATGATGAGTCCTCAGGGGTAAAAGGCCAGCTTAAGGAGGGGCAAACCTAAGTAAAAAATACCCACCAAAAAAAAGAGCAAGGCAAAGCTTCTGTGACAATCAGAATAGCTTATTTTTGTTCTTTAGTCATTTCTCAATCATGTCTGACTCTTTGCAACCCCATTTGTGGTTTTCTTGGCAAAGATACTGGAGTAGTTTGCCATTTCCTTCTCCAGCTCATTTTACAGATGAGGAAACTGAGGCAAACAGGATTAAGTGACTTGCCCAGGATCACACAGCTAATAAGCATCTGAGGCCAGATGTGGACTCAGGAAGAAGAGTCTTCCTAACTCTGGTCACAGCGCTCTATCCACTACTCCAAATTAACACATTAGGCATGCCTGAAAATGTGCTTTATTTAGTACCCAGGGACAGGGAGAGAAGGAAAGGGAAAAAGCATTTATTAAGCACCTATGTGTCAGATACTGTGCTAAATGCTTTATGAAAATTATCTCATTTGATCCTCTAGAAACATCTCAAGATAACCACAATTCTTCCTCCTGGAGGATGGTATGCTTCACCCAGAATTCACTGAAATCATGATTAGTATTGATTAAATCTTGAGGTCCTTCAATGTTGTTTTCTGTTACATTATTGGGGCCATCCTATCAATTGTTCTTCTGAATCAGCTCACTTTGTTTAGCATTAATTCATAGGTACCACACAATCTCAGCCTTGGGAGGGGGCTCAGAGACCATATCTTCTAATACCTGAACAAGAATCTTTTCTAATCTCTGACCAAAAATGAACACATGCAACAACATACCCTTCAAGAGGAACTCATTTCCTCTTAAGGTACCAGGGAGGATTATTCCACTTTTGGATAGTTACAATTGTTAGGAAATTTTTCTTACATCAAACTTATATTTCCCTCTTTCCAATGTTCCACCATTGATCACGGTTCTGTTAGTGGGCCTCCCAATATACATCCCCACAAGCATCCTACACCTACTTCTTTCAGCTCCTCTTCCCCTCCCCCCCTTATCTCTACCCAATTGACCTGGGTCTCACCTGTCAATCATGAAAATAGGATTTCTAGCTCATCCCTTTACAGTTGATCTTTTTTTTTTAAAAAAAATTTTAACCTACAGAGAAAGGCCTGATCATATGGTATAAAATAGAAACAGGAGAAAGCATGATTGTTTCTTTACTAAGTTTATCTTGCAATCTGGGCAAAAAATAAAATGGCAGAGTAAAATTCTCCCTTTTAATTAATAACCTAGCCTATGTATTTTTCCCTCAGAGAAATTTCTGTAAAGAGGTAATTAGCTGTGTCAGTAATTGAAATGCCTAGTTTGACTGTTCGTGTATATTACAAAAGGGAAAGAGCAGAATTTGGAAAACTAAGAGTGACAAATATGATGGGAACCCAGGAGATCTAAATCCAATTTCTCTGAGGCATCCATATTGTCCCTAGAGCATCCATGTCACATTCTGGTGTTTGTTTCTTTCTCTATAAGTTACGGGTAATGCTCTAGCTACTATATAATGACTGAGAGGGCTTTAAAGGTCTCTCCCTGAAAGATCACCACATTTTCTTAGAATATTTCAACTTGCAAATTTGATGTAATTTCTTTAATGTTTTCCTTTCAATGCAATGCTCTGATGATCTTTACCCAAAGGAGTCCATGATATGAATGCCAGTTGCCTTCTATCCATAAGCAAGATGGAATATGTTTATGTATGTTAATGTGGAATATTTACTTATTCTTTTTTAACATCAATATTTACAGAAGCATAAATAATACCAAATTAATCTAGTCTGCTTGTTTGTATGCAACTTTACTTCTTGTATGCAAGAATATTTCTTAATTTCTAGATAATTTTCTAAAGTGTGTATATATGTATGTATACACATACACACTGATATAGGACATACATCTATGTACACACATAAACATGAATATATGCACGTCTATATATACATATGCATACACATACATACCATATAGACAAGCATGTACACATGTGTGCATACACACATATAGACATATACATACATGGATTTTGATGGAAACTTTTGGGTTTATACTGATGGACCGGCTCCAGTTTCTCCATCCAACTGAATAACAATGTTTTGAAAAATTAGCATTTTTATTCACTTACTTTTTGCTAAGTGGATAGCTAAGCTGAAATCCTTTGAGTAATTGTGGATCTTAATTAGGTACCATTGAAATGTTCCAGGGCTTGGTACATTTAACAAAATGTCATTTACAAACTCTGGTGGATCTTCCCATTCTTAAAGAATCCCTTTTCATCTTAGACTCTCCACCAGGCATTCTTTGTGACAATACATAGGTATTGGATGGATACTGTGGATGGCTGATGAATTGAGCCCAAATTTCAATAGGAGAAAGAGAATGAGTTGGATTAACTTTGCTTGTAGTACCTTGAATTTTTGTAGAACCCTTCCCTCTAAGGCTCACATATCGTTTAAACATATACTCACTTTGGTCAACTTGTGAGGCCTGCTGGGTTCTCTTCCACTCTTCTAAAACCTGATTACTTTTCAAATTGCTCAGCCATTTAAGAACTCTTCTTTTTGCCTCATTAAAATATTATAAAATAAACAAGTCTAACTACATGTCTTTTCCCTAGGCTATTTATAGTGAATTAATAACCTATTAATAATGTGTAACGGGAATTAGCATGGAAATAAAAAGCCCCACATTAGGTTGACAAATTACTCTTCAAGTCTGATAAGGCTTAACTAATTATCTGCCTACAACAGATAGCAATCTGATAAATAAGCATATGCTTTCTGATAAGTCTTCAATACTATTTGTTGTTGAGTCATGACCCATTCTTCGTGACCCCATTTGGGGTTTTCTTGGCAAAGATACTGGAATGGTTTGTCATTTCCTTCTCCAACCCATTTTACAGATGAGGAAACTGAGGCAAAGAGGATGAAGTGACTTGCCCAGGATTACACAGCTAGTAAATGTCTGAGGCCAGATTTGAACTCAGGAAGATGAGTCTTTTTGACTCCAGGCCTGGCATGCTATCCACTGTACCACCTAGCAGCTCCCTCAATACTGCTAAAGATCCCTAACTTCATCAGAGTGGGTATTCCTTCAACCTGTAGCTCTAAGGCTGTACATGTTCTGAAGACAGTTTTTTCAATTACTCCAGCTGACAAAATTTATTGCTCGGTAGCCAACCTTTTGGTGACTAGTCTCTCCTACGTTAAATAAGCCGATCGTTGTGCAAGGGAGATATACATCTAGATTACAATTAAAGCCTTTGCAACTTAATGTTTTTAACTTCATTCTCACTTTCCTAGACTTGCCCCCTTCCTCTAATAGTATACCCTATTATTACAAAGAAGAGTTAATTGAAATGATATAACTCCTTGGCCATGTCTGACAATGTGTGCCTCATTCTATACCTTACCAAGAGTAAGGAGGTAGTTTATCATTAGTCCTCTGGAATCAATGTTGGCCTTTGCTTTGATCAGAGTCCTATTTTCTTTGAACATTGTTTTCTTTTATAGAATTATGGTCATTGTGTACATTGCTTTTGATTTGCTTATTTCACTCTGTATATTAATATAAATCTTTCCGAGTTTCCCTCAGTTCTTCATCTTGACATTTCTTGCAGTGCCATAAATATCTTACTACATGCAATGGAGTCAGTAGCAAATGGGGTGGGGGGGGCAGCTTGACGGCTCCGCGGCAAAGATACTGCAGCAATTTGCCATTTTCCACTCCAGAGTGTTCCCATTTTACAGATGAGGAACCGAGACAAATAGGGGCTAAGTGACTTGCACAGAGTCGCGCCACTGGCGAGTGTCTGAGGCTGAATCTGAACTCATATTCTCCTGACTCCAGCATCTACTGTACCACCTAGCTGCCCTTATCTAGATATATTTATCATGGTCTTAGTGATGGTGCTTACTTATGTCTGCTGAAAGTGAACATTCCTAAATCAAAGTCACCTGGTATATTAATCTTGTGGGTCAAAGTAACAACTTTTTGAAAATATTTATTTATTTTTAGTTTTCAACATTCGCTTTTATGAGATTTTGAGTTTTAAATTTTCTCCTCCTCCTTCCCCTCCCGCCTTCCCCATGATAGCATGCAATCTGATATAGGCCATACATTTACATATTTCCACTAAATTGACAACTTCTACAATAAGTTTTATTTGACCACAAAATAATTTTTTATGCCAAATTCATTTTCTTTTAAGACAATACTAGCATTCACGAAATACTCAGAACCCCATGGAATGGATTTGGATTTATCTTTTAAGAGACTTAGGATAACAGAATTGGAAAGGACCTGAGATTTGTCATCCATTCTGAACCCCTCATTTAAAGGTGATCAGTCTAAAAGCCAAAGAAGTGACACACTTCCCAAGGTTACACAGTCAATGAAACAGGACAAGAACTGAAATGTCTTGCCTCTGATTTTTGTTTGTCCTTCGTTCTTGGAGAGGACCAGTGACATCAAGAGGGTGATGTCTTGACTTGCAAGTAAACTAAATTTAAGTGAGGCAGAGATGGACAAAGTCATCAGCCTCACTCTTTTCTCCAGAGTCATAGGAATCCAGTGGCAAGACATAGGTCAGCACAACTGATGATGGCCAGAGATGCAATTCTTGGTCTTTTTAAGATAAGGACTTTCTCAGGTCCCAGTTTGTCTGAGGCAACACCATTCAGTGATTAAAGAATAGGTAAACACTGAGGCAAAAGATGGCCTCGTTTGCCTTCACAAAAGAATCAATCAGGGAGGGGAAGGCCCTCAGAGTTTCAAAAACAATTGCTATTTACACTTAACTCTGAGCCATCCAAATCCAATGAGCAAGTGAGGCTTGGGCTAGGATCTATTATTGGCCAATCAGTGAGAGCCAGAGTGATTTGGGTTTAAAGGCTTGGTCAAGTAGCTACATTAGAATCCCAAAGGGCTTTATCAAGCCTTGTTTTTCAGAGCTATATTTCAAATAATCATAAATGAAAACTACATGAGATGAGTTAATTGTCCTGATTTTTTTTAAGGAAAATGATAGAATAAGCAAGTAGGGGAAAAATCTTAGCCCTCAAACCCTAAGATACCTTGCAAAGTATAAGCAATCAAAATTTATATTCCTTTTGGACAGAGCACCCACATGTAAGGATATGATTTTTCACATGGACAGAGACAAACAATAATATAAAAATAAGGAATGGCCCTGTGGTACAGTGGATATAGCACTGGCCTCAGAGTCAGGAAGACCTGTGGTGAAGGTCTAATTCTGACACATACTGGTGGTCAAACCCTGGCAGGTGATTTAATTCTCTCTAGTCCCCAAAACAAATTTCTAGGACAGGGGTTGGAGTAAGAATTGCTTTCCATTTTCCACATGACTGTTGCACTTATCAGTCTAGCTAGTGAAGAGCTGATATCTGGATGGTATGGTGAATAGAGCACTGGACCTGGAGTCAGGAAGACAGGAGCCCAAATCTAGTCTCAGACATTTCCTAGCTGTGTGACCCCAGAGAAGTCACTTAACCTGTCAGCCTCAGTTTCCTCATCTGTAAAAATGGTGACAATAATAGCACCTATCTCCCAGGGTTGTAAGGATCGAATGAGCTAATATTTGTAAAGTGCTTTGCAAATCTTAAAGTGCTATAAAAATCCTAGCTATTATTATATAATGTTCTTACTAACAAAGAGGTCATTATTTTTTAAACTTCCACTTATTAGAGATCTCCAGGAATGTCTTACTCTTCTTTATAATCCTTTTAGTCTCTGGCAGAATGTCTCCTCACACACATTAGATGTTCAATGAATGAATGAATTAGACTGAAATAACACATTTGCAATTATCTTTGTTAGGAAGGAAGGATTTCATTGGCTGAAAATATTTAGAGGATTGCTTTAAGGAAGGCTCCTATTAATATCTCTGCAATCCTGCTCTGTAAGCTCTTTATGGAAAAAAAAAACACCATGACTTTCTAACCATGCATTTCAGTCTCCCTGCACACAGTAAAGGCTCCTAGTTCTTGTCACAAAGGTAGTAATCATTCTCCTTAAACATTTGAACAAACTGAGGTAGAAAATAACCGAATCCTTCCAAGAGCTTCTCCAAGCCCAGAGTTTTGGGAATATGAATCAGATGCACCGATATAAATGTTGAATCTTTAATATTTCCTACCAAAGAAATGCCCTGAGGTAACTTAGCATACTGCCATCAATTTGGGTAGTGAATTAATCATCATCATTGTCCTTAACATGGAACATTAAGGTAGAATTTGTACTGAATAGCATCAAATAAGGAAATCCTTTTGCTAATGGGAATGGATTCACTTAGGACATTAGATTTTTACTGTATTTTTGAATCTCTACAGACCAAGATCTAAAATATAGCCCCAGGCTCCAGCCTTATAACCTGTCAGGAAAGGGGGAAAAAGTTAAAAAAAAGGGTTGCCAAGAGTATTTCTAGGAACCTTGCTTTGTATTTCAGTTACCTATACTTTCTACTAAAGTTTTTCTGATGAGAAACTTGTCTGACGTCATAACACCACCACCACCAACAGTAATAATGATAGTAGTGGCTAGGTGACTCTGTGGATAGAGGGCTGGGTCTGGAGTCAGGAAGACTCATCTTTCTGAGTTCAAATCTGAACTCAGACACTTACTGGGTTTGTGACCCTGTTTGCCTCGGTTTCTTCCTCTGTAAAATTAGCTGGAGGAGGAAACGGCAAACCACTCCAGTATCTTTTCCAAGAAAACCCCAAAAGGGGGTTACAAAGAGTGGGACCCAACTGAACAACAACAAAATGACAGCGATAATAGCAATGATAATTATAATGGCTCCTATTTATATAGCACTTCACAGTTTCCACCAAACCCTTGAGGTAGACGTTTCACAAATGAGAAAAACTGAGGCTTGGCCAGTCATTTAGCTCAAAAGTGAATAAACAGGAATGTCAATGGCTTCTTCTATTATGCTATGATTTGTGCATATCCTGAGGGACTTTTTTTGGAGGTTTGTAGGTCACCAGGAATGGGTCGAGGGCAGAGATGTATTGAAGCTAGATGGAAGAAGGGGAACTGACTGTTAAATTCTCATTGTGAGCATCTGTGTCTTGGAAATTGACAAACAATACAAATCAGTTCTTGATTTGTTATGTCTCTGATTGTCTAGATTCAAGAAAGTGATGGAGAAAATGTTAAAAAGTACAGATTCAATTTAGAAATGGGTTTGTCACGTATACATTTTTTTAGACAGCCTCCTTTTGGTAAACACTTCCCAGCACATCTTTGGTGTTTGTTTTGGTCAAAGAAGAGCCATTTGAAGTTACATTGATATTTTCTGATTTATATTCTGCTTAAATGGATAACACTAACCAATCTGAGAAGAGAAATACCAGCAGCTGTGGTGACGAGTTTAAATGCATAGGGCCCCCATTAGCCATCCTATCACATTTTTTAGGGATTTTAAGCTCATCTAAGGATGGGACTACATGGAATTGACTTCGCCTTGCACACTGTAATTTATTTCTCCAGAAAAATACAGGAATAGTCACTTTTTCCAAAAGTCATAGGATTTGAGTTAGAAGGGGTCTCAGAGATCATCTAATCCAGCACTTTCATTTTATAGATGAGAATGTGGCCCAGAAAGATTAAATGTCTCAGTTACAGAACAAGTAACTGGCAGACCTTAGGCTTGAGGCCAGGTTTCCTAACTCCGACATCTTTTTATGATTACATACTGTCACCTCCATCCCTAAAATTTCTTTTAAGTCTTTACAATCTGATAGGAATATATGCAAAAGACAGTCTTGCATTTTGGAGTTAAAAGGGGGAAGGACATGTGCCTGAAGTCGGTATTCCTTCCCCTCACTGAGAAAGTCCTCTCTTGTATGAAGCTGGTCCTGCCAGGAAATTTTCAATGCTGTCCCAGCCATTTGGAGGGCAGATACCCTTCCTGAAGTAATGGCCAGGTGTTGTTGCTGAATTTTGTGGTTACAAAACACTAGAATCAAAGTAGATTGCATTGACTAGCCATTGTAATGGCTAGACAAATCGTGGTACCTGAATGTAGTAGAATATTACAGCACCTTTTGAATGAAAGGCTAAATGTGAAAAATTCAGAGAAGCATGGGAAAATTTAGAGGAATTGATGAAGTAAGCAGAATCAGGAAAAATGCACACACACATATATAGACTAGAATATATGTATGTATGTATATGTAGTCTATATGTGTGTGTATATTTTGTATACTAATAATATTTATATACTTAGTATACTAAAATATACTACAATAATGTAAATGGAAAGAACAAGAATGAAAATGAAGCTGAACCTTGTGTAATTATAATGACCAAGAAACCAGCCCTGGGCAGTCGTTGGAAAGACGGACTTCCACTCCTTTGCAGAGGTATGGAATTTTGTCTCAATTGATGTATTGACTGCTTTTTTTCCTTCTTTTTTTACTTTTCCTTCTTTTTTTAACTTTTTCTCACAAGGGATTACTCACTGGGTAGGGAATAGGGGAAGAATATATTCAGAAATGAATGCGATATAAAACCAAAAGATAGCAATAAAAATAAAATAAACACTTACATGCTGCTTCAGCTGAAACACTGGCAAGAAAAACCAGAAACCTCTAATCTGAGAATAGGAGAATATTTTTCAAAAAGGCAAAAATGGACATCTTGGCCAATTAAACAGATAACTCTAGTCCACAGAAGTCTGCTTAATATAATTCCATGTCTTATTCTCCATGCATTTTAGGGCCTGGACACAGTTTCTGTTTTTGGACAGAGCACTGATGATCAACAGCAGGTAATGCAATTATCAAGCCAGCACAAGGTGACTCACATATAATCAAAGGCTTTTTCTGATTCCTAGAAAGACAGTTAATTTTTCTACCTTAAATGATGACCACATTGGTACTGGCCCACCACTACCTCCTCCTCCATCGATATCTTTATCATCTTTATCTCAATATCAATATCTATCTATATTATCCATCTATTTATCCATCCATCTGAATATTTATCATCTATCTATCCAAATATCTGTCTGCCCACTCATCCATCCATCCATCTATCTATCTATCTATCTATCTATCTATCTATCTATCTATCTATCTATCTATCTATCTATGTCTGACCATCTCTCTGTCTCTCTCTTTGTCTCTCTGTCTCTGTCTGTCTGTCTATCTGTCTGTCTCTCTCGTCCATTACAAGGATCTGAGTTTAATTTTTCCCTCTATCATAAAATCATAGTGCAAACATAAACAAGTCGTTTAACTTAATTTCTCAGTGGTCTAGGAAGCTCTCTTAGACTAGTTGCCAATTTGAAGATCTGCTTTGGTAGAGTAAATTTCTCTAGATCTCAAAGATCTCTATATTAACTAAATTTTACATTGGAACCAACTATATATACTGACACACACACATATGTGTATGTATTTGTACATATGTATGCATGTATATATACATATTATAAATATGATCCTATCTATAATGCATGTAAAGAGCTTTACATTTTAAAATTTAAAGTACCTCATAAATGTTAGCTATCATTATTGGTTTTATTAGATCATCTTCAACTTTTCAGTCAACACTCTCATCATTCTGAACATCAAAAGCCAAGATAAGGTCAAAGACACACCCATGGAATGGCTGAAATGCCAGTTGCTGAGTGCAACTCAGCCTTATTTTATTTAGGAAGGCAAAGAAAACATGTAAATGAAAACTGGTCACTCCAGCAATCTTGCAGGTAAACCTCAATGGGACTAATGAAAGCAGGAAATAAGGGGGAAGAAGGGACCCTGAAAGGAATTCCAGGGAATAAGTAAAAAGGTATCCTGTACATAATCAAGAGCTAGGAATGGACTTTCATCAACAGCTCATTCTAGCAAATTGCAAACAATCTATGGGGATAGAAGCCACACCAAAAAAAATCATAAGAAGAGCAGGTTCCAGCTCTTTGCCATGAGGGTTATGGAGGTAGAGAAGGCTCTTGGTTATCTCCTGAGAGGCTGTGTGGTATAATACGAAGTCAGTTGGACTTGGGAGTCAAAAGATCCATATTGGTCTGGCTCTATCATGACTATCATTGCTCCATGACATCTTGACTGTCTAATTTGGGGCCACCTAGCCTCCCTGAGTCTCAATATTCTTATATGTAAAATGGGCATAATAATAATTTTACTATCTAACTCAAAAGATCAAATGAGATGATGTATGTTATATATTTTGTAGTTACAAAACATCATATAAATGGAAGCTATTATTATGTCTTTTTTCTGTCGCACTTGTACAAATAAACAAGTGTCAACACTGTCAGCTGTATCATCTGACTTGACAGGATAGGATATGTGCTATCATTTTAAGCTCATTCAGGGAGTAAAAATTAATATTCTCATTATATGTCACATAAATGTTGAATACTGTGTGACTATTAAACTGGAAATCCTAGTGAATTGCACAATGGAAGTATAAAAATGTAATTTATAGTGGTTCTGTATTATGATCCTCTTTTGATTAATCCTTCCTGATCTATTGCACATCAATAATTAAATACCTTCTCAAAATGTCAATGCTTATCAGAAAACTATCTACTTAGAAAGGCATTATCTATATTACTTATCCAATATTTATCTTTAGTATCTGAACTTATGAACCTATTTCTTGTCAAGATCTGCAGGCAATTACTATCTATAGTGTGAATTACCTACCTATGAAAATTTTTTGTGCATGATATCAGGCCAGAGGTGATATATTATGATTTGTCATCTCATAACCATTGAAAATAGAAAATTTAGGAAATTTCTTAAGTCATAAATCCACAGAAGCTTTAAATTGTTATACATATTTCATGATAGCTCAAATATTACTTTTCCTTTCTATAGGAAGTCATTGTTTAGGAGTGGTAAGGTGGTCTATAGCAATATAGCATTACTTTGAGCAATTACAGCTGCCATGCAAGTTAGAACTGGCTTGTAGTGCCAAAGATATTAAGGCAACCATTAAAAAATCCTGTCGTAACTTCATGATCAAAGGCAGGTCACTTAATGTCACTGGGACTCTTCTTTCTCGTCTGAAGAACAAGGGGGTTGGACTAGATGATCTTGAATCTTTAAAATTCTGTGGTTCTGTGATGATGAGTAAAAGTCAACATTCAATTTGATTCAACAAGCTTTGGTTACATACCACATGTGTGCAAGGCATCACCCTAGATACTTGTGTAACAAATTCAAAATTAAAAAAAATACTACTTGCCTTCAAATGTATTTGCATTCTATTGGTAGTGGCACAGCTGTTGTCCTTTGTTCTCAAAGAGGATCAAAATGACATCACTATACCAGAGTCAAGACTCAATGTGTCCGACTGTGGCTGATCAGGCCAATACGAGCTTGAGATGCTCTATCACAGGTTGGGCACAAATAGTCTGTTTGAACATTGGGGTGGAAACTCCAAAGTCGCACATTCTGCATTTCCTTTGAGCTGTTTCAATTCTGCTTTGCTCATATAGCACACCACCTTCTCTGATGTGGGTGCGCCATGCTGAGTGGTCCTGCGCCAATGCCTCCCATGTCACAAATCAATTCCAAAGGTCTTGAGAGAGACCTTGAGAGTGTCCTTGCATGGCTTCTTCTCACCACCATGTGAACACTTGCCCTGTGTGAGTTCTCCATAAAATAGTCTTTTTGACAAGTGTATGTTTTGCATTTGAATGATGTGGCTAGCTGTTAGTCGTGAGGGCTTATGGAAAATTACGTCAAAATTTGGTTGCTTGGAGAAGTTCATCAGCATTGTCCATCAATTTCATGATGTCATGTTTGCCCGGGTTCTAGATAATGGACAATGCCCTCATACCTTCCCAGTCACCAAGACTGCGTGCTGGCTCCCATGCTTTTTAGCATGATGTTTTCAGCCATGTTGTCAAATGCTTTCAATGAGGATGAACATAAAACAAAGGAATAAATATAGCATAATTTGAAGAGGGAGAGAACACTAACAGGGAGGGCAGAAAGATTTACCATTGGAAGGTGGCACCTAAACCCTGAATTGGAGAAGGTTATGATTGTAAAGAGACAGCAGTGAGGAGGCAATGTATGCCAGGTATAGGAGACAGTTCATCCAAAGCGTGGGAGATAGAATGCTGAATTTGGATGACAACAGATAGGTGGGACTAGATGAAACAAGGGGTGTGTAAAGAGGAGTGATGGGAAATAAATCTGGAAAATGAGGCGAGTGGTAATGAGATGATTAAAGAAAAGAGTCGAAGCAGAAAGGATTGTGAAAAGAGTCACCAAAGCTGACTAGAATTCATACAAATATGGACAAAGTGGAAGAAAATGTGGACCTCGTACTCCTAGGAGGAACCCATGAGGTCATGGGGAGTGGACAAGACTGGAGAAAGTGGGAGAAGGGGAAAAAGACTGACAATTTTATTGCGTCTTGTAAGAAACCAAGGTATGACTAACACAGTTTGTGGAAAATTTTGCATTTTTTCCTCCCTTTGGTTACGGAAGAACTATAATTATGTAGTATATGATTTTTAATTTAAAAGTCCTGTTGAGAGCCTCTGAGCCACATATGTGAGGTTTAGGGGATGGCTTGCAAGTTCCTGCAAAACAGAGAAGGTGGCCTGCTACCTGTGTCCAGGTGATCCTCTCACTGAGGATGCTCTGCCTTACTAGACTTGCTGTCTCCATCTTTGCTACTTGACATGGCTTTCTTATTCCTCGACTTCCTCTATTTTTGTATTTTTCATCCTGGCTTAGAATCTGACCTTGATTCCAGCTTAGCTACTTTTGCCTAAGGTTTTGGACAAGCAGCCCAGGCATTCATTGTGATCCTGATACGTAATAGTATAACTGATAAAGTTATCCTGGACAGCTACGTGGCTCAGTGGATGGAATGCTGGGCCTGGAATTAGGAAGGATCATCTTCCTGAGTTCAAATCCAGCCTCAGATGCTTACTAGCTGCGTGACCCTGGAAAAGCCACTTAACCCTGTTTGCCTCAGTTTCCTTCTCAGTTTTAGAGAAGAAAATGGCAAACTACTCCAGTATCTCTGCCAAGAAAATCCCAAATGGGGTCATAAAGAGTTGGAAATGACTAAAATGTCTGAACAACAAAAACTGATAAACTCAGTAAATAAATACATTTTTAACTGAAATGTAAAAATACCAATCATTCTAAACTATAAAAATCCATATGTTACACAAAAGATTTCCATTTCAGTTTAAATTTTTTTTCCTTTTAGGTATTGTGCAAATGACTACATCAATTCACATGCTTTTTGATATTACACTAGGTGAAGAGATGAGGAAGCAGCTAGGTTTGGATCCTGGCTTAAATATTCACTCTCTGTCTTAGGCTCTATTCATTTGTGCCCAGACTCCAATGTCTCTTTCCTCTATGTTTCAGAAAACTAAGGATTGAATCCTTACAAACATGTCATATCTAGGGCGAAAAAAAAAAAACATTTTTAGGGCATTGAAGGAAATGTAGAAATTCTCTGTCTGATATTACTATAGCAATGAAAAGAAGAAACAAATGACTTTTCTTCCCTTGGCCTTTCTACTTGAGTAGGTATTGGCTGTAATACACAGCCGGCTGGTGTCAGCTTTACCGTATGCAGCATCCTAATTACCTTCTGCTCTGTTCTTTTTTAGGGGCTAAAAAAAGAATCTGAAAACCTGAAGCATATGATCTAACTAGAAACAAAAATAAAATTCAGAGTTTTCTTTTCACCACTGATCTTGGTTGGTGTTTTAAAAAATCCAATGAGCTGCCCCTGGTTCCTACACAGAATTCTCATCATGCAATATACAAAAGGGATAGCTGTGCATAGACCAAAGGAAATTAAAAGAAGAAAGGAAAAAAAACCCTACCACAACCAAACAGTCCCTATTCCCACATACACAAAAGATAAAATCCTTCTGAGTTATTTTCTTGAGACTTAAAAAAACCTGATTGAATCATGTAAAATTAGGCACATATTAAACCTGAGAAACCCCAGAAATATCATGTCAAAGAATTGCCTTATCCATACCCAGCATACAATCTCTGGGTTCAATCCAACATATGTCACTTCCAAAATGAAAAGAAGATAGGAACTTCTAATATTTTTGGATTTATCTGATTTCTAAATCCCTAGCTGTTCAATTTAGATTTCCAAACACAAGAGAAAGAAAAAGGCAATTATTATTATTATTATTATTATTATTTTTGATGTAGTGTGAGGGGGAAAAAGGAGGAAATCTTATCATTACAAAATTCCTCTACCCCCTTTTAATTTATGTGAGGCCAAAAAGGAACAAGGAAAAAGATAGACAATTGTTTTCTAGGAAACTCATTAATAGTTGAAAAAGAAAAGGTTACCATGTGGTAGGGGCTGATGATTTAGCACCTAGAAAGTTCTGGATGCTTGAATAATTCCATACATTTTAGATATGAAAGGGGTCATCTGCATAATCTTCATTTGACACATGAGGAAACTGAAGACCTAAAGAAGTAAAGTCACTTGTCCAGGGTCACAAAGTACCAGTGCCAGAATTGAAATCCAGTTCATCTACTGCCAAATCCAATCCTTCTTCAACAGCATCAGTGCTTCCCAGATTGGTGGTTACTGATTTGAGTTACTTTCACTCAGTGGCATGACTTTTGCCAAAAAGGAGTTAAATCTGTGAAACAAAGTGCACAACACTACCAGTAACGGGCAAACCACTATTGGCTCATGCTTCAAAGTGCAGGGAATCCCAGAATCCAGGCACATCAGTTGGTCCTTCTACATCATTGTTTCTCCTTTGTTCTTGAGGAGGACTATGACATCAGAGAGGTAATGCCATGACATGCAAATGAATCGGACTTAAGTGAGACAGATCTGTACAAAGTTATCAACCTCATTCATTCCTTGTGCACAGTAGGAGCTTAATAAATATTTCTTGAATTGGATTTTCGTTGGAGGCTCTCAGCCCCTACCTGCTCATGGTGAGGACAGGTAGGTGGCAGAGGAAAACTCTCCAAGGCTGAAAAATGTTGTCCTCCCATAGATAACTTAGAGTGGACCAGGTTTAACATTTTCCCTTCATAAAACACAAAATATTGTCAGGATGACTTTATTTTATTTTGTTTACTTAAGCTTTAGCAAATACTATTTTGTTTTTTCCAGTTACATGTAAAGATAGTCTTCAACATTTTTTTTGTGGGATTTTGAATTTCAAATTTTTCTCCCTCTTTCCCTCCCCTCCCCACTTGGGGTGACTTTACAGAAAGAATCTCAGTTGGGTCGATTGTGAAATACTCTGTGTTCTATTTATTTTACATACAGGACTAACTAGCAGGCCAGTGACCCATTTTATCTAAACTCTACAATTTCCTGCAGTGATTATCACTACTCTACTCATAAAAGATACTTAATACAAGCCTCTTGTTTTGTATTGATAACAATAAACTGTTAGTCCTTTTTTTAACCCAAAACCAAAAAAAAAAGAAAAAACCACCAAAATCCAAAATCATCAGTCTTACTTCCTTCTCCAGAACTATCTGGGTCCAGTGGCATCCAACTGGAAAGGGCACTAGATGCAGTGGGAGACTTTGGCCTTTTTAAGCTAAGGTCTTTCTCAGGTCTCAGTTTGTCTGAGGTAACACCCATTCAGTAATGGAAGGCTAGGTGAGAACTGAGCCAAAAGATGGCCTAGTTTGCATTCACAAAAAAATAAATATAAGAGGGGAAGACTCTATGACATACCCAACAAACAGCCATCCAGTCTTTGCTTGAAGACCTCCAATAAGACTGGACCATTAATTACTTTTCAAGGCTTCCCATTCCACTTTTGGCATAGCACTAATATTATACCATTTCCACTTACATTAAGGTTAAATTACTTTCTCTTCTTCCTTCACCCACTATTCCTGCTTCAGCCCTCTAATATTAAACAGAATAAATCTAATCTGTCTTCCACATGAGTAAATGGAGCTGTTGCCCTCTTCAGGCAGGTTTTTAGACTCCTTTTGGTCATCCCTAAAATGAGGGTATTAGATTACATTATCTGTAAGGTCCCTTCTAGGTTCCATGGAAAGAGTCTGTAGTCCCATGACCTGGATTCAATCTTCACCTCTGATACTACCTGTAAGACCTTAAACAAGTCACTTAAATTTCATTGGCTTCAATTTCCTCACTGGTAAAATATGGGGGTTGGAAGAGATGGCCTCTGAGGTCCCTTCTCGCTATGAACTTCTGTTTCCCATGAAAGCCATTCAGATACTTAAAGGCAGCAATCAGAAAAAACATGGGGAGCCTGGGTGAATGGTTGTGCCATTGACAGAAAATGTGACATTGATCTGTAGCTCCCAGGCAAAGCGGAGCTGAGAGGTGCTACCCGAAGTTTGATGCTAAATATCAGGTTCCTTATAGGAACATTCTAGAGAGATAGAAAGAAGGGCCAGGACAGTAGCTCAGAGCACCTGTCCACCACATACTTCGTCTGGCTCCTGTGTGCTGAGCAGAGCTTGGAACTTTTCTTCCATTTTAAAATGCATCCCCCCAATACATCCATATTTATTAATAAGTTGACTTTGTAATGCTCTCCCCCTGCAGAGAAAAAGGAAACATGTTCATCTCCACATTTTTGCCTGCTTCCTTTCCCTTTCCCCCTTGCTTTAATTAACAACTGCTTGGTGCCCTGAGGGCTGTCATTAATTAAAAGATTTTTTTTAAAAAGTCCTTCAGGAATACCTAGAGCAGAAGAATTTCTCTTTTTAAGCCTGAATATGGTTTGTGGGGAGTTTTTTTTTTCTTTTTGGTCTGCTTCCTGTGATTTAATCTCTTTCTGAAGATTTCAGCTGATGATTTTATGCAAATGTGAGGTTGGGTTATGTTGTGTGTTTTTTAATATCAGAAACAAAATCTCTTGATGTTTTATTAATACACCATTTCCCTAGAGTTTGCTAAAACAGGCTTTGCTACATGGTAATAAGGCTTTAATAGAAGGAAACACAAACAGTGGCCCCTATAAACACGGGAAAATGGGCACTTAGGTTAAATTTCTTCTCCCCATTGTTTCAATATAGACGGAGAGATTATTTTGGGGGTTAAAAGACTTCATTAATGAAGGAAGATGGGAAAGATAACCAGTTGGTACCCATGCTTGCAAGCCATTAGGCTGTGACTTATAATATGTAATTACTATTTTGACCACGGATGGAATTTTTTCCTCCCTAAAGTCTACGAAAAAATGGATTAAATAAGAGCCTATAAAGGGACTAAAGCGATTCCAAAGGTGGCTTTAATGAAAAAAGAATAAAATGTTCTGCAGTTTTATAGGAGGTTATAAACCTCATGAAGTGAACCAATTTCTGCTGATAAAATGCAGGGAGCGGGGGCCCAGGACCATGAGTGACATAGGAAAGGACTTTTTCTTTTGGCACCAAGGTCATCTGGAAAGGCCTAGAAAAATATTGTTTTCAGCTCAAATCCCTTTTGGTCCAGAGATTCAACTCTACTGCTCACACTGACTATTAAGTGTAAACTATCACAACGATGTAGGAAAGACCTCCTCGGATATGTTTGAGGGAAAGTGATGAAAGCAAAGAGGTCAAGGACAGATAGGGAGGTTAAGTGAATGGTCAGATTCAATGGCCTTTTGCCAGCCCTCATTCCCCTTGACCTCTCTGTAGTATCATCTGCTATTTCCTACTTCTTCCCTCTTGACATTTTCTCTTTCCTTGGCTTCTACTAGTCAGTCAGTCAATAAACACTTATTAAATACCTACTCTATGCCAATCTCCACATTCTTCTCCTATCCTTTAAACCACTCCTTGTCTGTACTTTTCACTGGCTCTACCTCTGCAATGGAGGTTTATCCCAGTCCTAAGGCCACTTTTCTTGCCTCTCTGCCTTATTTTCCTCAAAGATTCCATCTACTTGAATGCTTTAAAAATCATCTCTGAGAAAAATTCTCATAGTTAAAGCTCTAGCCATGACCTTTTTCTAGAGCTCCAGGCATGCAATTATATATTTTTTAAAGCTTTCATATAGTATTAGAAGGTTTGAACCATTCTCTCTCTCTCTCTCTCTCTCTCTCTCTCTCTCTCTCTCTCTCTCTCTCTCTCTCTCTCTCTCTCTCTCCCATCTCATTAAACACTCATAACCCTATAATGTAGGTGCTATCATTATCCCCATTTTACAGATGGGAAACTGAGACAGAGATCAAGTGACTTGACTAGGATCACATGACTATTTAAATATGTGGGCCTCAGATATTTGAACTCAGATCTCAGACCCCAAGTCTGGCACTCTATCCACTTTACCATGTGGTTGCCTTGACACATACGATTCCAACAACAATATCTTGAGTGTCTTATAGCCACTTCTGGCTCAACTGTCTTCCTCCAACAACAGCTGATCAACCTTGTCCCTTACTGCTGCCAATCTTACCATCATCCTCCCAGTCACCAATGCTTGGTACTTTGAGGTCAGCCTCTGACCGCCTCACTGAGTCATCAAGTCCTCCCAAGGCAGGACACCAACACCTTCTTTCCCATTTTCACTGCTACACCCTGAGTCTCTTATCCAGTCTAGTCCTTCATTGCATCATGCTTAAACTATCATAAAATTTCATAATCAATCAATAAGCATTTATTGGGTACCTACTATGGGTCAGGCTGTAGTAGCAATTTAGATTTGGAGATCTTTCCCACCCATTAATAGGCCATGTGACCTGTTTACGTCGCAGGAAGCCTAAGTCACACGTGGTAGGAAGAGCTTCCTGAGGGGAAAAGGAAGTTATGTCACAGGAAATGCAGAGAGAGAGAGAGAGAGAGAGAGAGAGAGAGAGAGAGAGAGAGCGAGCGCGAGCAGCTATGACTGCTAATGGCCGCCCTTGTGATAGAGCTGAACAGGCTGACTTAGCTGTACTGTGAGTTTGTCTTTGGGGAGAGAGGTTTTGGGATGGCGAGGCTCCAGGTTACTGCGGTGATAGACTGGATAAATGGCTTGTGGGCTATGGTTCTCTGGTGTCTGAATAAATGATTTACTTCTTCTACCTTCTATGTGGAGAGTCTCCTATACTTTGGGATACAGAACTACATAGGCATTTTGACAATTATCATCTACGTTGTTATTATTGCCTTACTGTTTCACAGGGACTATGTTAAATGTTCAAAATCTTAAAGTTAGAAGGTACCTCAGAGGCTGTTTAACCTAATCAATAGATCTCTATAATATCCTGGATAGCTAGACATCAATACTTGGATGTCTCTGCTTGGATACCTTTAGAAATGATGAACCCACTACCTCCTGAGGCAGTTTGGTGGCTCGGTGGATAGTGTAGTAGGCCCATAGTGAGGAATACCTGAGTTCACATCCATCCTCATATGCTAAGTGTTTGTCCTTGGGCAAGCCATTTCATCCCTATCTGCCTCAGTTTCCCCCCTTGTAAAGTAGAAGTAATTATACCTAACTAACAAGGTAAAGCATTTAGCTCAGTGTCTAGCACATAGTAGGTGCTTAATAGATGTTTTTTTTTTCTTTTCCCCTCTTCCCCTTCCAGAGGCAATCCAGTTTTGCACAGTTCTAATTGTTAGGAAGAATTCAAACTTAGGCAGATTCCACCCTTTGCTCCTAGTTATGCCTCTATGACTATGTTGAATAAGAACAATCTTTCTTCTATATAAAAAGTCCTCCAAAAACTTGAAGCCAGGTATCATGTTCCCCCACGTTCTCTAGGTTAAACATCCTCTTTTCTCTGACTGATCCTTATCTAGTATGGTCTTCAGGGCTTACCCTTCGTCACTCTAGAACTAAACATAATATTCTTAATGCAGTCTGACCAGGGGAGAATATAGTGATATTGGCTATTACACTCCATGTTCTATATGCTCTACTGCTATTAATGCAACTTAAGACTGAAAGTCAGTAGGACATGTTGGGTAGTCAGGAAGACCTAGATTCAAGTTATGCCTCTGTGAGACACTGGTCAAGTCATTAATGTCTTGGTGTTCTCCAGCCACCCTCTAATAATAACCAATGTCAGAGCATTAGCCGATTGGCATTGGTAGAGGGGGTTTCCTTCTTGGGAATTCCTCATACCAATGAAATCATGAGTCTGGACAAAAATCAGACTGAATTAGTTTTTTTTTTTGGCTGTGATGTCATCCTGTTGACTCATGGAGCTCATAATACCCCAAAACTCTTCAGGTGGCAAGGCTTCCCCAAACTGACCTTGTAGAGTCATCTAGAGACCATGCAATAAGGGAATCAGTCTTGTTCTGTTTGGCCACATAGGCAGAACTAGTAGGAGCAGATGAAAATTTCAGATGCACAGAATTTGGAAACATTTTCGGTTTTCTCACAGACCTCACTCCAACTTGGAAGAGTCAGGATGCCCTTCTCCCTCCTTATCTTCTTTTGGGTGATCTCTAAGATAGTTCATATTCTTCTTTATCATTGCAGACGAATCCTAGGTCTTCATTATTTCCATTTTCTTTTCGATTATCTCGCAAACCTACTTTCTAAATTGTTCTAAGTCCAAGGTGACAAAAGCAATAGTCACCACTTCTCATTTTGACCAGATAATCTCTTTCCTGAAATAGACAGATCAATCTGAATCAAATCCAAATTACAGTTATCTCTTCCACATGCCAACTTTCCCCACTGCAGTTTCAATATATCGAGGGTTGGCATAAGAAATTACATAGGAATTTTAGGGAGTTTTGTGGAAGCCACAGACACATGAAAGCCAGCAGATAACACAGAAAATGTTTAGAAACTTAGAACTACATAAAATATATGTATAATATTGTATATCAACCCAAATTTATAATAAGGTACTGTAAAATCCCCATCAAAGAAAAAGAAAAAAATTCAGATTTCTTCTCGGGTACAAAATATTTTAAGTGGATTTTCCAGAATGTAGGGGTGCCATGCTCCTAACCCCTACAATGTAGAAGGAATAATAAAATTTACACTTGACTTCAAAGTCCTTCACCAGTAATAATAGACAAAAACCCAAAAGAAGGGGTAAAAAGTATGATATCTAGAAATTGTTCCTTTATCAGAATATAGCATTGGCTCTTTTGATATTTATGCAGATTTGAAAGATGTTACAAAAAAGGCAGGGTGAGTTGGGAGAGTAATAAATGTAAAGACTATGAAAATTTAGGTTGGTATTGAATTTGCACCAGAGGATATATATACACACACACACACACACACACACACACACACACACACATACATACACATACATATACATATACATATGTATATTTTAATATTTCATAGAAAAATAAATATGGTACTCATCAGGCCTGACCCTCAATTTCATCTGATTATAGGGTTTCCTGGGTCTTGATTATTCTTAGCTACTAGGTTGTAGAAACCACAAAAATGCCAGGCAAGAAGCCTCACTTTTAAACTTTATCATTTTTCAGTTCAGAGTTATTCTAATTGGCTTTGAGGTACAGCTTAGCATGAGAAACCTTGTTCCTTAACTCATCTTTCATTAAGTTAACAATGGTTTGTCTCACCAACTTTCCACCTATAATGTGTGGAGATATTTGTTTTCTATGAAATGTTTATTGCCCTCTTCAGTATTATAAAAGCTTGAGCCAAATCTCCATTAACCTTGGCAAATATTTACAGAATTGCTATCAAGTGCAAAGCTTTGTCCAGCACCATCCACATTCAGTAAGGAATATAGAACAGGGCAGAGAGCAAAAAGCCTCTTTCTCCTGGGATCAAACCCTTCTTCTCATCAATGCCATTCTTACTGACCTTTGGACTTCTGGACTCTGGACATCATCTGCTTTAGAACTATCGCAAATATCTGATTTTTCTTGCTTTACTATGCAAAACTCTCCATAATCTGGTAGCTCACGTAAACTCTCCATGATCTGGTAGCTCATAGAAGCTCACTCCATGTGCTTTACTGTACAGCCAGCCTACATTCTGATGCCCTTTGCTCATTTTCTTCCCTTTACTTGGAACGTTTTCCCTCCTTTTAGGTGCCTGTTGAATTAAGTTCTGCATTAGACTCTGATTAAAATGCTATCTTACTTTGGAAGACTTCTGGATCTCCTCGATTGATGACCTTCCCTTCACAAGCATCATGTACCACCAACACCTCCCTATGTGCTATAATATATACTGCTATTTCATACATATATGGATATATATACTTATATATAGTATATATGTAATATTGTTGTTGTTGGTTAGCAGTTTTCAGTCATGCCCGACTCTTCGTGACCCCTTTTAGGGGTTTTCTTGGCAAAGATATTGGAGTATGTTGCCATTTCTTTCTCTAGTTCATTTTACAGAAGAGGAAACTGAAGCAAACAGTGTTAAGTGACTTGCTCAGGATCACATGGCTAGTAAGTATCTGAGGTCAGGTTTAAACTCAGGAAGATGAGTCTTCCTGACTCCAGGCCTGGTACTCTATCCACTGTGCCACCTAGTGTAAATTCAATATTTACATATTTTATCTCATTACATAATTATCAAATGCACTTAGAATATGACATATCTTATACTTATCTGAGTCATTTCTTTATCAGCTTACTAGAGAGTAGGAGATCATGTCTAACTTCCCCATTACCTAGTATAATGCTCTGTATACCATAGAAGTATTGGATTCCATTAGACTGTATAATGGATAGAGGCCTGGATTTGGAGTAAGAGAACCTATGAATTCAAAATCTTGTAGAAGTGAATGTTGAAAACTGAAAATAAATAAATTATATAAATGAAAAAAAAAAGAGTACCTATATTCAAATCCTAACTCTGCTATTTATTGCCCATGTGACTTTGGGCAAATCCCTTCACCTCAAAGCTCATGCGAATTAAACCATGCTCCAAAATTTTAACTGCCTTTAAGTGATTGGTAGCAACAAAGCTGTCCAAACAGAAAAGGCCTAAAAAGGTCTTTGTTTTTCTGGGGGTAAATAAAAACTAGCATCTAAAAGATATCAGGTTGACAGATGGATTGCTGCTAGGGTCATTCTATCTGGTCTAGCCCCCCACCCCATTAAGAGATTTAGGAACCTGAGCTCCAGAAAAGTTGTAACATTCCCAAGGTCACACACGCATTAGAAGGGGCATTGGGATTCAGGTCTCCTGAGTTCAAGTATTTCCACTGTACCACACAGCTAGGGATTTATGTACCTTACCTCATTTTATTATTACCAGAGTGCAAATATTATCACCTGCATTTTACAAGATGAGAAAACTGAGGTGCAGAAAATAAGTGAATTGTTTGAGGTTAACCAGATACCAAGTTTCATCCAGGGTCAGGATTTGAACTCAAGTCTCCTTTAGTTTGTCTTTTCAGGGCAGCTAGGTGGTATAGTGGAGAGAGAGCTGGAACTGAGTCAGGAACATTCATGTTCCTAAGTTCAAATCTGACCTCAGACACTTACTAACTGTGCAATCTGGGTAAGTCACTTAACCCTGTTTGCCTCCCTTTCCTCCTCTGTAAAATGAGCCAGAGAAGGAAATGACAATTCACTCTAGTATCTTTGCCAAGAAAACCCCAAATGGGGTCATGTGAAGTCAGACACAACTGAAAACAACTCTTTTGCTTTACAAGAATTTTTAACTCCACATTGCTGTTTTTTTTTCCTTTTTTTTTCTTTTTTAGTTTACAACACACAGTTCTACATAATTTTGAGTTCCAGATTTTCTCCCCTCCCTCTCCCCTCCCTCCCCAAGATGGCATGGAATCTCATATAACTACCACATATAACTTCACATTGAATTAATTTATACACTAGTCAAGTTGTGGAGAAAAATTGTGACCAATGAAATGAATCATGAGAAAGAAGAAACAGAACCAAAAAAACCCCCAAAAACAAAAACAAAAGAGAAGAAAAAAGGCAAGCATGAAGTGTGCCTCAATCTGCATTCAACCTTCATAGTTCTTTCTCTGGATGTAGATAGCATTCTCCATCGTGAGTCCTTTGGATTTGTCCTTACACCTTGTGTTGCTGAGAAGAGCGAAGTTTGTCAGGGTTGGTCCTCACAGAATCCAGTTATCTGTGGTTGTGTACAATGTTCTCCTGGCTCTGCTCCGCTCACTCAGCATTATGTCGTGTAGGTTTTTTCAGGTTGTTATGAAGTCCGTATCATCCCCATTTCTTATGGCACAATAGTATTCCATTACCTCCATATACCACAGGTTGTTCAGCCATTCCCCAATTGATGGGCATCCTTTTGATTTCCAATTCTTGGCTACCACAAACAGAGCTGCTATAAATATTTTTGTGCATATGGGTCCTTTTCCCGCTTGTGTGATTTCTTTGGGATACAACCCTAGAAGTGGTATTGCTGGGTCAAAGGGTATGAACATTCCTGTGGCCCTTTGGGTGTAGTTCCAAATTACTCTCCAAAATGGCTGGATCATCTCACAACTCCACCAGCAATGTAACAATGTTCCAATTTTCCCACATCCTCTCCAGCATTTATCATTTTCCTGTTTCATTATTTTAGCCAATCTGACAGGAGAGATGTGGTATCTAAGAGTTGCTTTAAAAACATGACTGTTTTTAATGCTCATTAAGACATGATGTCTCAGTCCTAATCGATGTATCCCTAAGTGAAGAATTTCAAGTGCTATAGTAAGATGGTTGGGGAACTATTTTCCAAAGGAGAGGGCTTTCAGGAATCAAGTAGTTACTTGGCATCTATTGCCTTTTTTTGCAAAAGCAGTGTGAGTTCCGATCTACATGACAGAGGTCGGCTCCAATGCATTTTTTCCCCCAAACTTTAGGTTTTTTCTTATATTTTGCTTGCAGACTGTTTCCCTTGACATCACTCCTCATGGTCATCATACTTAGCCTTTTGGCTTTGTATCAAAATAATAAGGAGCAGGGAATTTTAGATCGGCTTTTAGCTGTCTTTCCAGGATATTTTCTGGCTCTTAAAAATAAAATGACAGGATGCATAGCAAAGGAGCTGAAGAGTCAAGAGGAAAGACTCAGGTTCACAGCCTGCTTCAGATCCTTATCAGCTGTGTGACCCTAGACAAGTGATTTATCCTCTAAAAACTCAGTTTCTCATCTGTAAAATGAGGTCGATGATATCTATAATGCCTGCCTCACCGGAATGTTGGGGGGATTAAATGAGATAACATATGTAAAGAAACTTGAAAACCTTAAAATGATATAAAAATGTCAGTAATTTGATCATGAAGGAATTATTAAATTTACTCTACAAACAAGCTGGTTTATATTCTTAGTAGTTCTTAACCAGTTTCCATTTTAATTCTCTAAGTCCTTATTAATTTCCCATCACTGATGAGGCACTCTCTGATGAGGAAATAAACAGCAATTTCTCTGGGGCTCAGGTTTCTCAACTGCAAAGCAATTCTAACATTCCCCAGATCTATGGTGAATTTTTGTTCCCTGGCCTCACAATTCTCAAAAGAATTGGTGTTTTGCATTTTGAATGACAGATCAACAAGATCTGAAGATGGCTTTTGGGAAACAAGGTTTAGGTACAAAAGCAACCATGGGCAATTTTTACAAGGCCTCTGATATATTTGTTCAATGTAGGCATAGCCTAATATCCAGACCCAACAATCCATGAAAAGTCTCCCTGCACTGGACACCACCTGTTAGTTATATCCGCCTTCAAATAAGCCTGGAGAGGACTTGCTTACAACAACTCCAGCCAATACATAAATACTCTCTATGCACAAATTATACAAGATAAATGACTATGGAGTACTTTGCACACAGAGAACGATTGAGTGGCATTCATTTGGCCATTTTATCTCAGGGATAAAACTGAAAAATGCACTCAAATGTGTGCCAATTAGTGATTATAGCAACAAAACTCAATCCCAAATTATGGGTTTCCTGAGAAAATGCATGGGAAAAAATGTACCAAATATAAACAAACACCCATTGTGCTGATGTTCCTGAGATACTTAGTTTGAGGTTGGCTCTGAATGCTCAGAGTAGAAATCTGTGTACTTAGCATGGCAGGTTTGGGAAACTAATCCGAAATTCATTTAAATACCAAATCATCTTTTAACGAGACTGAAATTTATCAAGGACTCACAAAATTTCCAATACCGTCTGTCTCAGTAAGGCTTAAAATACCCCCAAAATGAGCTAGTATTCTTCTCTACCTCCTTTTTGAATGCACAATATATTTATTTTACCACTCACTGTTCCACTTCCTGCCAGAATCCAGCAATGTGGAGGTAGGGATAGACAATTCCACTCTCTCCTCCATCCTTCCACTCTCCTCCTCCTGCCCCAAATCACCATGGAAAGAGAATAAGAATTGTCAAAATATGATAAGCTTCTGGGGCCTAAGTGACTGATTATTTCCTCAAAAGTCCAAAAGCACTTTGTGTGCTTATTTCTCTCATTCTACATCTTTCAAAAAAAAATATGGATCACAATCAAAGAATACAGCTCCAAAAAATTTGGTCTACAATATTCAGATGACACATGCTAAAAGCAAATGACTCCATTTCTCAACCCAGTAAAATAACTAACTGGATATATTTTTTTCCCTTCCAACAATTCAGAACAGCCCACAAGGTTTGTTTGCTTGAACATATGTTTATATTTTATAGGCAATTTCAGCAGCGGCTTCCCAGTCAAAGCTTTCCTTGGATAAAACTTTTTAAATAGGAAAAAATGATGAAGGCCCAGGTCTATTCCAAGGTATTTTTCTTTCTCCAAACCTTACAATGGCTGGCATTAGATTTTACCAGTTGCTTAATGGGATTTTGGACCGTTGAACAGGTTCACAAATTCAATAGTTAATATTTGAAGTGACTCGCACTCCATCATGGCTAGAAACAACAAAAGCATTTAAAAGGTCTTTTGTATAACGTATTGCTGGTTGCCAGCTGTTTTTCTGATCTGTGTGGCAAATCCCACACTAAAGACGGCTGCCTAGAAGGCACAGACTGACATTGATTTGAATCTACCCGTTCTCCCTGTAGATCAGATGGGCATCATACCCCCAGAATCAGTATTGCTATCACATACTCATCTGGCCCTCATGGGAAATGGGCTATAAGAAAATATGAAGGAAAATAGCTTTTGTTAGTCTCTGGCTAGACATTCTGCTACATTAATTTCCCTTAATTTTTTAAAGCCACTACCCATAATGCACATGTTAAGATGGGGGTAGTTTAAACCACATATGACCTCTTTGTCATTGAAACATTAATACACTGACCACACAACAATATATATCCTCGTCCTGGCACAACTCCAGCCCTGCTGGCTGTGAAACTGACCAGGCTATGGAAAAGTCTCCTCTCCTTTTCTGGGAAACACCTGAAATGATACTTCACAACGAAGTGCATTCAAGAGCCAGTCTCTCTTTTACCAGAGCCTGTTAGCCACACTTTCCAACTTGGTCATCAGAGAAAAGGACACTTTTTACATCAGCATAAAATTGTAAGGTCTGATTCTGCTGGCTTGCCTAAATTTTGATTCGGTTTCCAGGATGTCATGGTTCCCTTCAGAGGCCTGTATTCTGAAACATTTATTTTACCATTGAAGGTGGGGTAAGGTACAGTTTAACCTAGGACATTAGGGCAAAAGATAATGCTGGACAATAGAAGCATCAGTCCAAAGAGTTAGGTAGCTGTCGTTGTTGGGTTATTTCGGTCATGTCTTATTCTTTGTGACCCCATTTAGGGTTTTCTTGGCAAAGATACCGGAGTGGTTTGCCATTTCCTTCTCCAGCTTTTTACAGATGAAGAAACTGACACAAACAGGGGATAAGTGACTTGCTCAGGGTCACACAGCTGGTAAATGTCTGTGTCTGGATTTGAACTCGGAAAGATGAGTTTTCTTGATTCCAAGCCTAGTACTCTATCCACTGTGCCACCTAACTGTCCTTAGGTAGCTGTACTTGCTGTCATATTGTTGTGTGGTCAGCTTATTTTTCTATGAAATTCCAATTCTTCCATGAAGGGAAAAGTGAGGGAACAAGTATTCATAAGCACCTACTATGTGCCCCGTGTTATTACTAAATAGTTTGCAAATTTTATCTCATTTGATCAGCAAGTTCAAAGATGAAAAATAAAACAAAAACCAACCCAATGTGTGGCCTAAACCTAGGTTCAGAGAAATAGCATCAATCCAGACTTTTATTTTCTATCGCCCTAAAATGGCATTGAAGACAATTTGTTATTTGGTTTTAAAAAAACACAACACCTTTCCACCAATCAATTCTATATTTTTTAAAATGCTTAATTTAATTCTGGCCTTCAATCAATAAATTCTCAGCCATGAAAATGTTCAGGCAGACAGGCTTCCATTTACCAGGATCATGTATATTTAAAGAAAAAAGATGATCTTTGCCTTTCGATGCATGGCTTATGAATCATCCCCAAACAGATACAACATGCTGTGGAAGAAATTCATGAGCAGGTTTAGCAAAGGACATTTATTGAAAGTGTCCACCATTGCTCCCCCTCATCTGCCCCTAAAAAACACACAAACCAAAAAATGTTCCACATCTTACACTGATGTTAATTAAACCATTATTTTAAATTGGCCAATAATTTTATTTCAAAAAACAAAGTAAAATGAATGATGCTCTTTTTTTAAAGAAAGATCACATAAAAATTCAAATCCAGTTTAGCAAAAATAAATTCGAGAGTGATAGTAGTACAAAAAAAACCTCTTGGTAATAACAGGTCATTAGAAGCTTTTAAGGTTCTTATAACAGATGACACTCCCTCAGGTCCTTTCCAACCCCCAATCTGCCATAATCACTCTCTTTCTTTAGGTGTCATCTTCTTTTTTTAAAGTTGGTAGGCTGCTGCATAATACATCTTGACATCATAACCTAAAATATCAGATCAGGCCAATTGTCATACAAGCAATGTTGCTCTACAAATGACTGCTAGGAGATGTAATTTTACCAAGTGAGGAGGAAAATGCATGCCACTTTTACTCTTGGCTGCCTGTAGTTTAATCTGAAATAACATCTGGAAAGAAACGTGTGACACCCAGGTCTGTACAATGTATTTGATGGAGAAAGTGTCTGTAATGAAATTTGGAGTAAAAGAGAATCAAGGCACAATAGCTTCTTCTCCCACCCATCTGATTCTCCCCTACTCCACATCCCTCAGAAAAAAAATGGGGGATTGCTGGGTGGAGAAATCAACTACAGCTGTAAAAAAACTGTCTCACATGATTCACTAAGATTAGAATGAAAGCAGCAGGGGTTGTTTTCTCCCCCAAAGAATAGAGCTTATCATTTCAAACACTCCTATGGTCTGTGGAAGGTTTACCAGAAAGAAAAAAAAAGTGCTTCATTGTGCTGTCATCATTCAGAAGAAGAGTCCATGGAAGAAATGGCATCTGGGAAGTAGTGTAAAATACACCATACATATATGCATACATACATATCATATATGTGTAAAATAGCAAACCTTCCCTACAAAATCTATTAAAGTACCAAATCTTTATCCTATTTCTGTGGTTTCAAAATCAGTAAATAAAGAGGCTTGTAAAGAATCATAGGATTTGCTGGGTAAGTAATTCATGCTCAGGCACACAAACTAGATGTACTGGTTGCACCTTTATTTTTCAGGTTCCCATGACCACATAAACACGATGCTTGCAGACATAGCACACACTTTTTCTTTCTAGAGGAAAATTCATTCTAACTTAGCTTAAAACAACAACATCATTGATCTTTGTCTTCCCAGGAAGACCCAGCTTCAGGTAATTACTAGCTGTGTCACCTTTGGCAAGTCATTTAACTTCCATTTGCCTTGGTTGTCTCATCTGTAAAATGAGAATAATTAATAGCACTTACCTCCCAAGGTCGTCTTGAGGATCGAAAAAGATAATGGTTATAAAGTGCTTAGCATAGTGCCTAGCACATAGTAGGCATTATATAAATGCTAGCTATTATTATCATTATTATTAGTAGTAGTAGGAGTAAATCTTCATTTTGCATAATGAAGGGGATCTCAAAAGTCTTAGTGAAACTTTAAGTGTTTACAGTTTATTTATTAAAGTTTAAAACCGCACTAGAACTTTCAGAACACTTTATATACATGTGCATATGTGTGTGTATATGTGTGTGTATATGTGTATTCCCTATAACAAAATAAGACAGAGAAAAGCCAGTTTATCAAAGCTACCAGCACATCTACTGAGTCCGATGATGCCTGTACTGTTCTATACACATATTCCCTCACCTCCGCAAAGAAGGGAATGGAGTACATTTGCTCATCTTTCAATAGGGTCAAGTTTGCTCAAATAATTACACAGCATTCATTTTACCTCCATTTAAGTTGTCATAGTCATTGTATATATGTACATGTGTATATGTATATATATATGTATATATACACACACATATACATATATACATACATATATACACACATATACATATATTTGTGTATATGTATACATATACATACATACATATATACACACATATACATATATTTGTGTATATGTATACATATACATACATACATATATACACACATATACATATATTTGTGTATATGTATACATATACATACATACATATATATTATATATACATATACATACATCCATACAATTTGTGCTTCTGCTAACTTTACTTTGCCTTGGGTCCTGTGTTTCCCTAGCTTCTTTGTATTCTTCATAGTCATAATTTCTTTCTATATAGCAGGCCTGCACAACCTGCAGCCCGCCAGAAGATTTCCTCTATATATTTTCTTCTCCATTTTTCGTCAGCCGCTTGAAATTCTTTGGTGCTCCACAAGTGTCCCAAGGGCTGTAAATGGCCTGTAGGCCACAAGTTGTGCAGGCCTGCTATACAGTAATTTTATGCTACATTAATGTATTGCAACATTTTTCCATTCCCCCAATGGTTGTTTCCCTTTCTTTTTCCTACAGAAGTATGGCTATAAATAGCAAACTTGGAATTTTAATGACTGCCTGACTTTCAGGAGTGTGACATTGATCAGACACATGAGCATAGAGTACATGTCTTCAGAGAATTTCACTTCTGTTTTTGTGTCTTTGTTTTGTTCCTTAGTACTTATTAACAATGGCATTCTATATGGTAGAAAAGACATGGACAAAGACTCAGTATTGTTGGCTTAGAATTGGGAAGGCCACATGTTGAGGTGGAAAGAATGATGGATTTGGAATGAAAAGATCCTAGCTCTGCCACAGGGTCACTTGGGTGACTTTGACCACCTTGACTACTTCACCTTTCTCAGTCTTAATTTCTTTGTTTGTAAAATATGGGCAGCTAGGTGGCCCGTTGGATAGAATGCCAGGCCTAAAGTCAGGAAGGCTCATCTCTGTGAGTTCAAGTCTGGCCTCAGGCATTTACTAGCTGTGTGACCCTGGCAAATCACTTAAGCCTTTTAACCTCAGCTTCCTCATCTGTAAAATGAGCTGGAGAAGGAAATAGCAAACCCCTCCAGTATCTTTGCCAAGAAAACCTCAAATAGGTCACAAATAGTTAGACATGAGTGAAATGCCTGAACAACAACAACAAAAATGAAGAGGTTGCATCAGAAGTCTAAGTTTGATTCCAGTCCCAAACCTACGCTTCTACTGAGTAGTCTTCAAATAAAAGTACAGTATCATGTAATCTCAAAGTCTTGGTCACACCATAAAGGCTCAGAATAAAAGCAGAGGTTATTATTTTTGGAGAGAAAAAGAAACTCAACATGAACAGTCTGTAGAAATTACTATCATTTGAAGGACACGACACGTCATTATCTGACTAAAGTATCACAGGAAAATTGCCACATTAGACAAAGCAGAAAGGAACTCTAAAGAGGACATCAGACAGGTGACACATGCCATTCTATTTCTGTGGTTTCCAAATCCCCTGAAATCCAGATCTGATATGGATTTACACCAAAGGTTCTGATCCACCTCTTGGGATAGGTACTGGAGTGATGAGAGCAGAGCCGGGGTAGAGCTATGATGATCTACTTGATTCCCCATCTCCAGGGCCTTTGATCTCTTAAAGCTGAGGTCCTCCCACCTGCCTCAGGGGGTAATTGGCTTCCCCTCACTAGAAGTCTTTAAGCAAACACTGTAGGAAAACTTGTTGGAGATGTTAGAGAGGTGATTCTGTTCAAGTACAGATTGGCCTAGATGGACTCTGGAATCTCTGTTAATTCCGAAGGTCTATTATCCTTATTTTAGCCTCTGATGCTGGAGCTAATACTGTTCCTAAGCAGATACATAAAAGAAGACAAGGCTTATTATTCTCCGATAAGTCTTCTTTCCTTTGCAGCTTGCTCAGCTTTTGATTTTTTGTACCAGGCACATAGCCTTGAGCTTGAGCCTCATCTTAACTCTTTTCCTAATACTCAAGTTCCTCTAGGGTTGGGTCTTGCCTTCTCAGTATTTCTAGGAACTAAGAGTTTAAGTTTCTTTCCTGAGTCCCAGGTCTGTGTGGTTGTCTATTGGCTATCATACAACCTTCATAGCTATTGCCTACCACACAACTTGCATGTTTATTGGCTACCTGGCCCTGACCATTATTGGCTGTTCAGTTGCTTGGACTTTTTCCTACACCTTGCTGGGAATTTTTCAGGACTTTTATGGAAGCTGCAGACGACATGCGAAGGCCAGAAGACAACGCAGAGCCTATGACCACATATTTAACCTAAATTTTACAATAAACATACCATAAAAGAAAAAGAAAAAAAATCAGACTTCTTTTCTGGTATGAAAGGAGGACCAAAAAATTTTATGCTGATTTTCCAGATCAGGGAAGCACCATGCCCCTAATCCCAGCAATGTAGAGGAGATAACTGTAAATGCTAGTTAACTGGTATGCAGATCTAAGAATATCTTTCTATGATACATAATCTCATTTGATCTTCACAACAACTCTTTGGGCACATATTACCTCCATGGAGTCATCTTTTTGAGTTGTGATGGTATGTAATATGGATTCATTTTGACATATGTTGATAGTGTTTCAAAATAGCTTGACCCTTTAAAAATCTCAGTTTGCTGTCTTTTTCAAGGTTGTGAGATGGTGATGTCTCCTTATGGATGGTAGAGGGGAATATTTAGAAATAACTAAAGTACATAAAATGTCATTACAAGGTTCTATTTGATGAAGATTAAAGTTGAGCTACCAGAATTAAGTAATGAACAGAAAGAGTGCATCTTTCCCACTTAATACCTTTTCTTATTGCATTCTTGGATCTATTTCTGTGTAGTGTTTCTTTAAGAGTTAACAATTTATTTTTAAAGAAACTAATAAATTAAATTTACATGTTTATTTTTCTCTATCTCACATTATACTATACCTTTCAAGAGATGTGAATTTCCAAATAAATATGAAGGAGCAAAATAATGTGGAGAAAGGAAATACCCTTGACAGTAATTCTGAAAAAGAAAACACAACAAAATAAAAAACCTGTGGCCTTCCCTATGATCCCTTGTGTTTCCTAGTTTTAGGATACTTAAGAACAAAATAAATAACTTCAGTAGAGCTTCTATACATTTGTGTATAATTTAAATTTCTATTTACCAAATTTTAAAGTCTTTAAGTAGTCATAATTTTAAATGAGTTTTTGCTTCCATGGAATGAAATCTCTCTTAAGCATTTTTCTCTAAATGTTTTTCTTTCAGTAAACTGATGTACAATTCTCTGATTAGTATGTGCACTTCCAATTGATTGGTAGAATTTATTTTTGTTCACTAGCAAAACTTACTACCTATGCCCTTACCTTATATTTATAAAACTAAACAATAAAGCTACTCTGCTCACTAGAAGAAATAAATTACTAGTTGTATGATAAAGTTAATCACTATGATTTGCTTCTTTGGGCAATTAAAACTCTTCTCATTCACCTTCCAATCTTCTCTACCTGGCTAGGAAGGGGCGTTATGTCAACATTACTTTTATAGTTATTTCATAGCTATGAGATGAAATTCAAAAAGTGCTTAGAAATTGAACAAAACTTAGACTTAAGTTTTGAGAAACATGATCACTTGGTAGAATTATGATGCAAAATTTAAATCTTATGAGTAACAAATGAAGTGATGAGTTTTAAAATAAACTACTTATCATGAGTTTACTTATATGTATTTACAATTCTTAGATTATGTCAGTGGGGAAAAGGTCAAATTTTACCAGGGTGGAACAGAACTAGGAAAAGACACAGTATCAAGTTAAAAGCTCATTGTATCCTTGTTTAGATTTAAATTTTCAGTTTTTCAGATGTATGGAAACTTTTTTGGGAAGCATTTTCTTTCTTTCTCTTTCCTTAAATTTTTCTTCTTGGCTATAGTACATAGGTATTTTTCAAGTCTTGTTCTGTTCCATGTAGGGCATTGCAAAGAACTGTTTTTTGTGTCTTTTGTTTAGTTTAGGTATCAAGGTTTATGGTTTATACTTGTGTCAGATGATATAGCCCAAAATGTCTTTTCTCTAGGCACCTGGTCTTGACCTGTGGAAGAATTCTCAGAATATTGTTTCTTTGCTGTACCACTTTATCTAAAACATCCATAGACTTTGACAACTCTCCTAGTTGCTCTTGACCTAGCACTGGCAAACTCTGTCATTTGAACTCCTGTCCTAAAGTGGGACATGTATAGATACAGATGTAGATAGATATATTTATATAGGACATAGTAAAATTTATGTAAATCTTCTTTGCTCTGTTGCCTTAACTATTTACAGGCCCATGTAGCCCCTGATTTGATTGTTTCTTTTCCCTGGTTCTTTGGATCCTAACAACTTTTTTCTAGCCCTTTCTTTAAAAAAAAGTAGTATGAATGAATCTATATTGGTGAAGAAGTAGTCTTATTTAACAAACTTGAAGCAAACTTAAGGCCTATGCAGGAAGGGGCCATTGAGACTGCCAACACTCCCAGACCTTAAAGGTGGCTGAAGCCACCGTGTTTGTCCAGTCTCATACTACCTTTCCCTTGACTGCCTAAATAATTAATTTTTTTTTTTAAATAATGGACACGTCAGTTGTATAAAGGGTTGCAAGTATCGAGTAGTATATTCCTGAAGTTCTCAGCATTTGACTAAATTTTCCAGGCCTCAACTCCTATATCTCTGTCTGTCAGCATGGTGTTGAGTGCTGGACTCTTTTTAATTTGTGTACTTAACAATAGTCAAAATGACTTAGTAGCTCAAAGTTGTTCTTAAAACAATATTGCTGATACTGTATACAGTTCTCTTGGTTCTCTTCACTTTGTTCTTCATCAATCCATGCAAGTTTTTCCATGCCTTTTTAAGATCAGTGAGCTCATCATTTCTCATAGCCAATAGTATTCCATCACAACCATACACCACAACTTGTTCAGTCATTCCCCAGTTGACTTTTTTGTATATTTGGAGGAAATAGCAAGTTGTACATGGTAGATTTGCGATTTCATGTTCAACTACATTTTTTATTGTACTATGTTATGGAAATGCTTGTTTTGTTCCCTGAATTGAAAATATAATAATTTTTGAAAAAGAATGCCAGGCTTGTGAGGAAGCACTGGATCCACTCTTGCCTTTGACACTGACTGTCTATGTGATTATGGATACAACCCCTACTATGAAAAAGAAACAAGAGTTGGAAGCCACTAGCAGACTGAGAGGGATAGGAAGTCAGGGCACGCGGAATGGCACCAGACCAAACCAACTGGGAACAGCAGAGGAATCCAGCCAGCAAGTGGATCTGGGAGAGTGCTGGGCAAGCAAAACACCAGAGCAGGAAGAGGCCCAGGGCAAAAATACCGGCTACAGCCATGATTGAGCCCCAGGCCTCTCAGGCCAGGATGGGAGTCTGTTGGAGTGTAGAGCCTGCGGGCCATGGGAGCAGCTAGCCTGGAGGCCTCCAACCCACAGTCTAAAGGTTTGAAACGTGCCTTCTTGAACTTCCAGGAGCCATGATGTGCAGGTAAAATGGTTCTTATCCCTCCCTTGAATAAACCCAGAGAATAATACCTCAGGAGAAACAGAGGAGCCCAAAGAGGAACTTCAGTAGTGAGAGAAGTCGGGGAGAGGACCCTTCCTCTGGTGGTAGAAGGAGACTAGTGCAGGAAGAGAGGTATCCCAGCAGTCCTCACCTCAGCAGAACACAGAAAATAACTGAGCCCTGGGGGTGGAGCTAATTAACATCAATGCCAGGAACCCAGATGGGGCTTTGCATAGCCAGGGGAAGTGGCAGACACCAGCACAGCCAAGAGCTGAGACTACCCATTCTGTAGAACAGTCCTGGGGAAGAGGATATCCCCCAGCAGCCAGATCACCCCTCTCCCACACCTCATGAAACCAGAAGCCATAGAATATAAAGCTAGTGAGCAGACCCACAGATTGCAACACAAGAAAGTTGGGACAGAGCCCCCTGAGTCTCAGAAACAGAGATCCACTTTAGAGGTCAGGAGGAAAAAAAAACACCATGAAAAAACATGCTAAGAAGCCAAAGATGATTGATTTGTATTATGGAGACAGGGAAGATGAAAATACCAATTCAGAAGAGGAAAGCATGGACAATACACCCACATCTGAAACCTCAAAAGGGAAAGTGAAATGGTCTCCAAACCAAAAAGCATTCCTGGAAGAACTCAAGGAGGACTTTAAAAACCAAATTAGAGAGGCAAAAGAAAAAGTGGAAAAAATGGAAAAAAATTCAATGAGGAAAACAAATCTTTAAAAGATAAAATCAGGGAATTGGTTAAGAAAAATCAGAATATAAATGGAGAAAATGTCTCATTGAAAAGTAAAATCAACCAAATGGAAAAGGAGATAGAGAAGATAAAGGAAGAAAACAAAACATTAAAAACTAGAATTGGGCAAGCAGAAGCTAATGATCTTATGAGATACCAAGAATCAGTCAAACAAATCTAAAGAATGAAAAATAGAAGAAAATGTGAAATATCTGACTGGAAAAACAACTGACCTGGAAAATAGATCCAGGAGAGACAATCTAAGAATTATTGGTCTACTCAAAAGCTATGATAAAAAAAAGAGCCTGGACAGTATCTTCCATGAAATCCTTAAGGAAAATTGCTGGGAGGTCCTAGAACCAGAGGGTAAAATTATCGTTGAAAGAATCCATCTATTCTGAAAAAGATCCCAAATTGAAAAATTCAAGAAATATTATAGCCAAATTCCAGAACTACCAGGTCAAGGAGAAAATATTGCAAGCAGCTAGGAAGAAACAATTCAAATATCATGGAACTACACACAGGATCTTTCAGCTTCTACCTTAAATGACAGAAGAAATTGGAATATGATATTCCAAAAGGCAAAGGAGCTTGGACTATAACCAAGGATCATCTGCCCAGCAAAACTGAGCATAATTTTCCAGGCAAGGAGATGGACATTCAATGAAATAAGGGAATTCCAGACCTTTCTGATGAAAAGGCTAAAGCTCAATGGAAAATTTGATCTCCAAATACAAAACTCAAGAGATACATAAAAAGGTAAACAGGGGAAAAAAACCCTAGTTAATTAATAAGGCTAATTAGTTACATCTTGATATGGGATAGTTTTGTTATATATATATTTTATATATATGTCAATCTTGAGAACTGTATACTTAGTATGACAAGTGAAAGGGATATTCATAGACTGTGGGTATTAGTATAAAATAACCAATATAATGATGAAAAACATAATTAAGAGATATAAAGGGATGGTTCTTGGAGAAGAGGTAAGGAGGTAGTAGAAAAGGGTAAATTACATCACAGGAAGAGACACAAAAACATATTGTAGTAGAGGGAAAGAAGGGAGGAAGAAGAGCAGTATTTGAGCTTTACTCTCATTGGATTTGGTTCAAGAAGGGAATAACATACCCTGATAAGTATAGAAATCTACTGTGTCCTACAGGCAGGAGGAGGGGAAAGGGGAAAAAAGGGAGGGGTGTGGTCAGAAGGGAAGGAAGAAGTAGCAAGGGAAAAATGGTAAGATAAGGGAGAGGAATGAGAGGGAGGGTAAACTGAGGAAGGCGGTAGTCAAAAGCAAAACTCTGTTGAGGAGCAGAAGGGGAAAGGGAGAAACAAAAGCATAAACAGGGGGAAATAGGATGGAGAAAAAGACACAGATATTAATCATAACTGTGAATGTGAATGGGATGAACTCTCCCATAAAACGGAAGTGGATAGTAGAATGGATTAAAAACCATAATCCTACAATGTGCTGTTTACAAGAAACACATCTGAAACAGGGGGATACACACAAGGTAAAAATAAAAGTCTGGAGTAGAATACATTGTGCTTCAGCAAAAGTAAAAAAAAAAAGAAAGCAGGGGTACCAATCCTAATCTCAGACAAAGCAAAAGCAAAGATAGATCTAATTAAGAGACAAGGAAGGACAGCACATCCTGCTAAAAGGCACCATAAACAATGAAGCAATATCATTATTTAACATATATACACCATACAGCAGGCAAATTCTTAGAGGAGAGGTTAAGGGAGTTACAGGAAGAAATAGACAGCAAAACCATACTAGTGGGGGACCTCAACCTCCCCCTCTCTGAACTTGATAAATCTAACCTCAAAATAAACAAGAAAGAAGTTAAGGGGGTGAATAGAATTTTAGAAAAGGCAGATATGATAGACCTCTGGAGAAAACTGAACGGGGATAAAAAGGAATATACTTTCTTCTCGGCGGTACATGGCACATACTCAAAAATTGATTATGTACTAAGGCATAAAAACCTTACAATCCAGTGCAGAAAGGCAGAAGTAGTCAAAGCATCATTTTCAGATTATGATGCAATAAAAATTATTTGTAACAAAGAACCATGGAAAAATAAGCTAAAAATTAATTGGAAACTAAATAATCTAATTCTAAAGAATTAGTGGGCTGAAAAATAAATCATAGAAACCATTAATAACTTCATTCAAGAGAATTACAATAATGAGACAACATACCAAAACTTATGGGATGCAGCAAAAGCAGTTTTTAGGGGAAGTTTTATATCTCTAAGTACTTACATGAATAAAATAGAGAAAAAGGAGATCAATAAATTGGGCATGCACCTGAAAAAGCTAGAAAAGGAACAAAGTGAAAATTCCCAATCAAATACCAAATTAGAAATACTGAAAATCAAAGGAGAGATTAATAAAATTGAAATCAAGAAAACTATTAAATTAATAAAACCAAGAGCTGGTTTTATGAAAAAAAACCAATAAAATTGATAAACCTTTGGTCAATTTGATTAAAAAAAAGAAAGAAGAAAATCAAATCACCAGTATCAACAATGAAAAGGGTGAATTCACCTCCAATGAAGAGGAAATTAAAACAATAATTAGGAATTATTTTGCCCAATTGTATGCCAATAAATTTGACAACTTTAGTGATATGATTGAATATCTACAAAAATATAAATTGCCCAGGTTAACAGAAGAGGAAGTAAAATACCTTAATAACCCCATCTCAGAAAAAAAAAAATTGAGCAAGCCATCAATGGAAAAAATCTCCAGGGCCAGATGGTTTTACATGTGAATTTTATCAAATATGCAAAGAACAATTAATTCCTATACTTTATAGACTATTTGGGAAAATAGGTGAAGAAGGAGTCCTACCAAATTCTTTTTATGACACAAATCTGGTACTAATACCTAAACCAGGAAGAGTCAAAACAGAGAAAGAAAATTATACACCAATTTCCCTAATGAATATTGATGCAAAAATTTTAAATAAAATATTAGCAAAAAGATTGCAGCAACTTATCATGAGAATAATACACTATGATCAGGTAGGATTTATTCCAGGAATACAAGGCTGGCTCAGTATTAGGAAAACTATCAGTAAAATTGATCACATCAACAACAAAACTAGCAGAAACCATATGATCATCTCAATAGATGCAGAAAAAGCCTTTGTCAAAATACAACACCCATTCCTATTAAAAACACTAGAAAGCATAGGAATAAATGGACCCTTCCTTAAAATTATAAATAGCATCTACCTAAAACCGTCAACAAGCATTATTTGTAATGGGGATAAGCTAGATGCATTCCCAATAAGACCAGGGGTGAAACAAGGATTTCCATTATCATCCCTATTATTCAATTTGGTACTAGAAATGTTAGCTGTAGCAATAAGAGAAGAAAAAGAAATTGAAGGAATTAGAACAGGCAAAGAAGAAACTATGTTATCACTTTTTGCAGATGATATGATGATTTACTTAGTGAATCCTAGCGAACCAAGTGAAAAACTACTTGAAATAATAAACAACTTTAGCAAAGTTGCAGGATATAAAATAAACCCACATAAATCCTCGGCATTCCTGTACATCACTAACAAAGCCCAACAGCAAGAGACAGAAAGAGAAACTCCATTGAAAGTTACTGTAGACACTATAAAATATTTGGCTATCTGACAAGATAAACCCAGTGCCTATATGAACATAATTACAAAACACTTTTCACACAAATAAAGTCATATCTAAATAAATGGAAAAATATCAGTTGCTTGTGGTTAGGCTGAGCTAATATAATAAAAATGACAATTTTACCTAAATTAATTTATTTATTCAATGTCATACCCATTGAAGTACCAAAAAATATTTTACAGAGCTGGATAAAATAATAGCAAAATTCATCTGGAAAAACAAGAGGTCTACAATATCTAGAGAATTAATGAAAAGAGATCCTAGGGAAGGTGGCCTAGCCATACCAGATATTAAACTGTACTGTAAAGCAGCAGTCATCAAAACTACCTGGTACTGGTTAAGAAACAGAGTCGTGGATCAATGGAATAGGTTAGGTACACAAGATGCAGTAGTCAATGACTATAGCAATCTACTCTTTGATAAACCCAAAGAATCCAGCTTCTGGGCTACAAATTCACTATTTCACAAAAACTGCTGGGAAAATTGGAAAATGGTAGGGCAAAAACTGGGCATAGACCAATATCTTACACCAGATACCAAAATAAAGTCAAAATGGGTCCATGATTTAGGAATAAAAGATGATACTATAAGCGATTTGGGAGAGCAAGGAATAGTTTACCTAGCAGATTTATGGAAAAGAAAAGAATTCACGACACAACAAGAGATAGAGAGCATTACAAAATGCAAAATGGATAATTCTGATTATGTTAAATTGAAAAGTTTTTGTATAAAAAAAGCCAATGCAACAAAAATTAGGAGGGAAGCAGAAAATTGGGAGAAAATCTTTACAACCAGTGTTTCTGATAAAGGCCTCATTTCTAAAATACACAGGAGCTGAGCCAAATTTATAGGAATACAAGTCATTCCCCAATTGAGAAATGGTCAAAGGATATGAACAGGCAGTTTTCAGAGGAAGAAATTAAAGATATCTATAGGCATATGAAAAAATGCTCAAAATTACTACTGATTAGAGAAATGCAAATCAAAACAACTCTTGGGTACCACATCTCACCTGGCAGATTGGCTAAAATGACAAAACAGGAAAATGATAAATGCTGGAGAGGATGTGGGAAAATTTGAACACTGTTACACTGCTGGTGGAATTGTGAACTGATCCAGCCATTCTGGAGAGCAATTTGGAACTATGCCCAAAGGGCTATAAAAATGTTCATACCCTTTGACCCAGCAATACCACTTCTAGGGTTGTATCCCAAAGAGATCACACAAGTGGGAAAAGGACCCTTATGTTAAAAAATATTTATAGTGGCTCTTTTTGTAGTAGCAAAGAATTGGAAATCAAGGGGGTGCCCATCAATTGGGAAATGGCTGAACAAGTTGTGGTATATGAATGTAATGGAATACTATTGCACTATAAGAAATGGGGATGATATGGACTTCATAATAACCTGGAAAAACCTACACAATATACAGCTGAGTGAGCGGAGCAGAACTAGGAGAACATTATATGCAACCACAGATATATGGATTCTGTGATGACTGAACTTGATACACTTAGCTCTTCTCAGCAATACAAGGTTCAAAGACAACTCCAAAGGACTCATGAGGGAGAGATATATCTACATACAGAGAAAGAACTATGGAGACTGAATTCAGATTGAGGCAAACTGTTTGCTTTCCTTTTTTTTCTTTTTTTGGTTTTGTTTCTTCTTTCTCATGATTCATTCCATTGGTAATAATTCTTCATTACAACCTGATCAATGTGTAAATAAGTTCAATGTGAAATTATATGTGGATGATATATCGGATTCCATGCTGTCTTGGGGAGGAAGGTGGGGAGGGGGAAGAAGAAAATCTGGAACTCAGGATCATGCGGAACTGAGTGTTGTAAACTAAAAATAAAAAAAAATCTTAATTTAAAAAAAAGAACATCCATGAGGTACAGAAAGAAAATTAGAACTTTTGCTTGCATTTATTTTATTTAAAAAATAAATTAGGTTTTCCTAAAAAAAGAAAGAAAAAGAAACACATTCATTTTATTCTATCATTGTCCTCAAACTAACTTATATCTCTCCTCCTCTCTCTTAGCTACTACTGCTCTGCCCCAAAAAATCTACAATCATTGCGTACACATTGTCACCTCCCACTCAATTATCAAATCTTTGAAACATTGGTGAATTGCAATTCAGCCAATGATTTCTTTACTACTAACTTCAATGACCTTTTGCCAGTCCTTATCCTTCTAGATCTCTCTGGCATATTTGGCACTGCTGACCATCCCTTCCTTCTGGATATTCATTTCTCCTTGGTTTTTAGTGATACTGTGTTCTCCTCTTTCGCCTCTTACCTAACTTATCTTTTTCAGTCTCCTTTGTAGAACCATCATTCTTGCTTTGCCCCCATGTAAGGATATACCCAAAGACCCTTTCCTGGATTGTTTCTGTAGGTGACATCGCCATCTTCCATGAATTCTATTATTATTTTTGGGCAGCTGACTCCTAAATCATCATATACATACATACATATACATATCCTGTATTTCACAGGCATTACCATTCCCTCCTAATCCACACATCCTCCTAGATTCTATTTCTGTTGAAGATTCCATCATCCTTCCAGCCTCCTAAGTTCACAACCAGGAATGCATCTTTGACTCTTCACCTTCATCTATCCCTCTCTATACCAGTCAATTGTCAAGTCTTATTGATTCTATTCTTATTGATTGATGGTGCCCACCCCCTTTTTTCTACTCAAACAGCTACTACTCTCGCTACCCCATTACTCTCTTATCACCTCTTCCCTGGATCTTGCAATAGCCATTCCTAACTAATCTCCCTTCCTAGTTTATCCCTACTCCAATCCGTTGTCATATAATTGTCAAATTGATATTCCTAAATTACAGGTATGACCATGTAACTACCTTAATCATGAATTTTCGATGGTCCACACTACCTTTAGGATAAAATGATTCTCTGTTTGACATTCAGTCAATCAACAAGGATTTACCAAAAGTCTTTCATAATCTGGATCTAACTGATGTTTCCAGGCTATTATATAGACTCATTTCCCTCAGGCATACTACATTTCAACCACATTGGTCTACTTGCTGCTCTTCTTGTGTAACATTCTATCTTGTCTTTATGTTTTTGGGTGGTTGTCCCCAATGCCTGAAATACTCTGCCTCCTCACCTCTGCCGCTTTGCTCCCCTCTCTCCTTTCAGGGCTCCACACAAGCATCACTTCTACAAGAAACCTTTCTGATTCAGCCATTTGTCAGTATTCCCATCAATTACTTTGCGTGTGTAAATAATTGTGCACATGTTACTCCTCCCAGTAGCATATAAGCTCCTTGATGTCTGACTGGATCACTTTTTTTTGTCTTTGCCTCCTCAGTGCCTCCTAGCACAATGCCAGGAACATAGTAGGTACTTAGTGAATGATTATTTGAATTGGCTTGCTATTATTACCCCAAAGAGTCAACACCTATTGTCAAATTTATTGGAAAGAAAAAAGTACAGAGCCCCTTTAAGAATAAATACAAAGCTCCTTTAAAGCACATTTTAAATCCTCCATCCATTGAACAACAACAACAAAAATCCAAACAACTTGTTAAATACCTACTATGTGTAGGACACTGTACAAGGAGGTAATATGAGGTAGTAGAAAGAACACTAGATTTTGATTCAGAAGACTTGGGCTGAAATCATGTTATGATAATCATGGCTGCTATTTACTACCTATGTGAACTTGGGTAAATCATGCCAACTTTCTAAGCTTCAGCTTCCTCGCCTGTAAAATGAAGTAGTTGGATTAAATCTCTAAGGTCCCCACCCCCAACTGTAAAATTCCATTTTCCTACTGTCCTAGGTGAGTGGGCAGATGCAATATTTAGTTAAGACTCTATGCTCTCATGGAATTTAAAGTCTGCTAGGATGATGACATAAACCCACATAACTATAAAATATCATATTATCTGAAAAGTGTATTTAAGGTCAGAGAGGAAGGGGTCGTTACTGACTGAGGGATCAAGGAAGACTTCATAGTAGAGATGATAGTGAGTATCTAAAAATGGCTAGAAATTCTACTTGCAAAGTGGAGAGGGATATTCCAGGCACAAGAAACATTATGAGAAAAGGTATGGGCAGAATAAAAGCACAGAATGTGGTTTAAGGACAAAGGAAGCTCATAAAACATGGAGAAGAGAAATAAGACTTTAAAGGTGAGGTAGGACTAAAGTATAGAGGGCCCGGCATGCCAGAAAAACGGAGGCTGATTTTTATTTAGAAGACAATAGTCACTCAAAAGTTTTGAGCAGAGGAATAATTTGGCCGAATTTATCTTATGCCTAAAAAATTATTCTGCCTATAGTATGATGGATGGAATACATCGAGAGGGATTAGCAGTGGGAAGACAGGTATGGAAGTTATTATAGCAGCCCAAATAGATTTTTATTTGAATTTGTGATAGTTTTGTGTCATTTGGAATAGTGAGGAGATGTTGGATGCATGAGTTTTGTAAGTAGCAGAGCCATGACTTGAATAAGTATGAAGTGAGGGAAGATAAATGGTAAAGGAAAAATCCCAAGGTTGTGAAAATGAGAAGCAATGTGATTAATGAAGCCAAGGACATAAATAGTGAAGCCAGAAGGTTGAAGATTTTTTTTGGGGGGGGGAAACATAATAGACTCGATTCTTGGATAAATCAAATTTCGGGTGTTGATAGGACATTCAATGGCATATATCCAGTAAGTAACTGGAGGTGTAGGTCCAGAATTGAGAAGTCAGAGTTGGAGACACAGAGAGTTTCTGTCCTTGAGAAGTTGGGAGGGACTGAAATTAAGGACATAGATGTAATAGTTTTAATAAGAAGTAGGAATATCTCTTCTTCTATGACCTGGGGAAGGGAGAAGACATCATTCTAAATCTAAACCCTTAACGAGTTAGAGAAACTTCAAAATTACAATTTTAAATATTAAGAACTGAAGCCTCAGAAGTGATGTAGCCTGCCCCATTTCACAAGAGTTGTAGAGGCTACTGTAGAATGCAGATCACGTGACTCCTACTTCAACAGTCTTTCTTTATCTTTTTTAAAAAATTTTCTTTATTTAGTTTTAGTGTTCAACATTCACTTCCCGTAAGATTTTGAGTTCTAAATTTTCTCCCCATCCTTCCTTTCCTCCCTCCCCAAGATGGCATGAAATCTGATATAGGCTCTACATATACAACAATGGGAGAAACCATGAGAAAAGAGAAACAAACAAAAAGAGAGCAAATAGTATGCTTCGATCTGCACTGAAACGCCATAGTTCTTTTTCTGGATGTGGATAGCATTTTCCGTCACGGGTCTTTTAGAGTTGCCTTAGATCCTTGCGTTGCTGAGGAGAGCTAAGTCTATCAAAGTTAAATCATCACATAATGTTGCTGTTACTGTGCACAATGTTCTGGTTTTGCTTACTTCACTCAGCATCAGTTCATGTAAGTCTTCCCAGATTTTTCTGAAGCCCACCTGCTTACAATTTCTTATTAGAAAAATAGTATTCCACTACATTCATATTCACTGTTCAGCCATTCACCAATTGATGGGTGTCTCCTCAGTTTCCAATTCTTGACCCCCACAAACAGAACTGTTATAAACATTTTTGTATATGTGGGTCCTTTTCCCATTTTTATGACCTCTTTGGGATATAACCCTAGAAGTGGTATTGCTAGGTCAAAGGGTACGCATAGTTAGTCCAATAGTCTTTCTGCTAAACCATGTTATCTCCAAAAATATAATTCTTGTCCTATCCTTCCCAATACCTAATTTACTTTATCCCTGTCATTGGAGGTGGGGCAAGTTTTTACCCCACCTACATCACAGGTTCCTGGAAATGTAGAACCAGTATAAGAGTTCCTCAAAATAAAAATGGCTAGAAATACCTACTGCAGACAGGCTCATGCCTGGGATGGTTTTCAGAGAACATCAAGCTTTTAGGTTAAAATTCTTCCTGAATTTGAAGAACATATTTGCAAAGAAATTGCTCAAAGGATGTTGCATCATCTTTTTGGGTTGCCCAGTAATCTCTGCACTACAGAAAAGATCTGGTAAATCACCCTGTCTGTCACCACCAGACACAATTGTGTGTCCATTCTTAAGTTCTCTGCCCAATTTAGTTTTAACTCAGATGAGTGATTTTTTTTGCCAATTCCTTTTTTGAATTGTGAGGGAATTGGAGGCTATTATATTACAGACTAATATAATTACTTCATTGTCTGTTCTCCTTTGTCTAATTTTGTACCTTTGCACAGATATGCTGCTGGAACATTTCCCACTTGGAGGTGAAATTCCATTATAAGAAATACCTTAGGGCATCTAAATTCTTTCACAGCAGAGGAATTTTGTTAAAACAAGGTCAAGATTAGGTTGCCAAATCCAATCATTCACAGACATAATTTTGGCACTTTACAAACCTTGAAATCAGATCTTTAATTCTGACCTCTTTTCTGAGTTCTAGGCTCACATCTCCACCTGCCTACAGGACATTTTTACCTGGATGTACCACTGGCACCTCAAACTGAATAATTCAAAACCAAGCTCATTATTTCTTGCCCTGAAGGACAGGGCAGTCACAGGAGATTTGTTTGGGATGAAACAAGCAATATTTGGTAACTGATTGAATGGCAGAGAGAAAAATCAAAGATAATCTCAAGATTACAAACATGGTGAATAGAGGTACCATGGGCAAAATTAATAGTTTCTTTCAACCTCTCTCCATTCCTATTACCATTGTTATAATATAGGTCTTCATTACCCCTTGCCTGGACTATAGCAATAGCTTTATTGCAAATCTTCCCACTGTCATCTTCTCTCCCTGACAAACCAATGCTCCCAATGCTGTCAGAATAATTTTTCTTATATAGAAACACAAGCAGGCTATTCCTCTCGTCAAAAGCCATTAGTGGCTCCCAATTTCCTATTGTATAAAATTCAAACTCCTCTATCTGGAATGGAAGTCCTTCTCAATGTGGCACTACCAATCTTTCCAGCTTTATCTTGTACCACTCCCCTCTACACAGTGTACACAAACTGCACCTCTCTGTTTATACCAAGCTATAGTATCTCCATGCATTTACTCACACAGTACCTTGAGCCTGGGATGCTCTGCCTCTCCATCTTTACTTGGTGATTTCATACTAATACTTCACAACTAAACTCAATTACTAGCTTCTCTGGAAACAATCTCTCCCCCCAGTCATTTACAATCCTCCTTCAGCTTTCACATAATACCTTCTGTTGTGATTCTGTAATAAAATATTGTATATTTTAACTTTCTATAGTGCTATCTTTCTCCTTCTTTAACTATAGGGTTCTTAAAGGCAGATACTATGACTTAGAAATTTTTTATCTTCCACAGTACCTACAATAGCAGAGCTAAGTGCTTAATAAATGTTTGTAATTGTTTTGATTCCTTGACACCCTCTCTACCTTAGGTGACCCTGACCCTATTTTGCCTGGTCTAATATATCTTCTTGTCCATCATTCATGTCTGTCTTCTTTCTTGGCTCCTTAAATTCTTCCCATTTGATTAAGTGGAATGTCCCACAAGGCTTCTGTTCTCTTCTCTCTACATCATTTAACCCCAACAGTTCATCTACTCTCACGGATCCATCAGCACTGCTATGCTGATTCCTCCCACACTGACTATGAGAGGTTAGAAAGCTCTTTGGTATTTTCATCACTATATTTTAACATTCCTGTCGATCACTGCTATTTGGATGTTTGTGTCAACTCAAATTTTGCCTATTCATAGCCAAACACATCCTCTTTGTCCCATTGACCTGCCAACAAATTGGCAGAAAACATCTCCCTTCTTTAATAATTGATTATTCTTCCAGACTTATTTTTCTAAAGCACTGATCCCTTAATGTCACTCCCCATGTCAAAGAGTTTATAGTTCTTCCTATCATATACTCTTATGCTTGGGCTTCAAGAACCTTCATAATCTCTGTTTCTCTATGTTTCCTAACAAATACCCACCATTTCAGTTGGGTCAGCCTCCTCATTGTTCCTGTAATACCAATATCCATTATGAAAGAGTGTATGAATGAATGATAAAGTTTCTTGTAAGCATTTAGTATGTGTCAGGCTTCTGATAAGTGTCAGAGATACAACTAAAAGCAGATAAGGCAGTCCCTGCCCTCAAGGAGCTTACATCCTAATGTGGGAAGATAATAAATAAAAGGAAGCTACAAGAGAGCAATGATTCCTATGCTGCATCATCTGAAAATGGCCAAGAAATGATGTAGTGGCTGGGTTCTAGGAAGCATGAGATTAAAAATCACTTATCAAAGCCCTGGAATCTAGGGTCAAAGTGCAAAGGCCCTCTTTCATGTGGCCTTCCCAATTAGACTGTGGGCTTCTTGTATCCCTAGTGTTTAGTACAGCGCTTGGTACATAGAAGGTGCTTAATAAATGTTTACTAACTGGTTGGCTATTGTCCCTTCTACCATTCCAACTGTGGTTACTTATCTCCTATGATCCAGCTAAAGTCTCAAGTTCTGCTTGAAATCTTCCCCAACTATTTTAGCCAGCTCATAATTATCCATTTCTCCAAACTCCCCACACATTTCAAGAAAGTCTCACTCAGCATTTACAGGACTGTAGGATCTCAGAGCTACAAGATTAGGGATAACCTAGTTTAACACTGTTCTATTACAGACAAAGACATTAACAGCAACTCATATTTATCTAGCATTTTCAGTCTCAAGGTGTTTTCCTCACAACAATCCAGCATCTACCCAGTAGTCATGTAGGTGCTAATATTGCCGTTTTGGAGATGAATGAATTGCCAGGATTACGCAAAAAACAGTAGAGTTAAGACAAAAACCCAGGTCTTCTGAATCACAGTCCAATCTTATTTCCATGAGCTTTTCCCCCTCAATTTTTCTGTAATTCATGGAATGAAAGGTGTATAGACCTAGAGATGGAAGAGATCTTGGAGGCATGTCCCTTCTGCGATTTCCTCATCTACATCATCTTTCATTCGTTAAAATCTCTTCCCCCCTCTTATTCATGAAGTGAAAATGGAAATTTACTTTGTATTACAAAGGGTTATTTTTTCCCTTACTGTTTTATTTCCTTTAGAGAATTTGTCACTTGATCAGCCAAATACCGTTATTACAGTCCAGAATCTGAGATAAGGTCCAACTTTCTATCTCCCATTGTACTTTGTAATGTTATTTCCTTTACTCTCCAACATGAAACTTTCATTCCAGTTCAAGTAGCCAACTTTCTGTCACTCAGACATGTTATATACATTCCTGTCCATAAACCCTTTATTCAATCTCCTCTTCATCCTAATGTTGCTAATCACCCCCCCCCCACACACACACACATCCTCCTCAGCCCCTCCCCCACGATCAAGGTCCAATGCAAGTGTTATCTTCTCCATGGAGCCAGTGAAGTACATCGGAAACAAAACTAGATTTGGAGTCAAGGTGAATTCTGAATTTGCTACTTAATTCGTTTACTTGGGCAACTTCTCTGATATTCAGTTTCCATATGTACCAAATGGTATGTTCTCTTCCAACTTGAAGTTTGTGATCTGTAATCTTATGAAATTTAAATGATAATTTCAGCCTTCAGTAATTTATTGCCTGAATAGAATACAGAGAATACAAAAGGAAGGCCAGAAAAAAAAGTACAGACAAGCAGGACAACTATTAATGCTACAGGTTGAACTTATGTTATTTATGTAGCATTTCTCCCCCTCTGGCCCTACTGTCTGAGCACCATTTCTGTGACCTTTATCCCCTACCCTAGGGTTCAGAAAATGGGAAAGGCTGCTCCCAACCATGTGTTGGGCTTATGAAGACTAGTATATTGGGAAGATGTGCCCATTCTTCTGTCTCCCAGGAGCAGGTCCCAAGCATCTCCCAAGTACTTGAGTGGTGCTATTTTAGATAGTCTGCGTATGTACCAAACCCTCGTTCCACATACTTAAAAAGAAGAGCAAGCTGAACAGAATTGAGATCTGCAGTTTCATGTACAATCTTCTTTTTTCTGATGTTTTGTATATATGATAATATGCATTTTATTTGTTTTTAATTAAATTCAGGATAAAAATAAAATGAAAAATAAATGACTCCCCCAGATAGCAAAATAAAATCTATTGCCTGTATTTTTGTTTACATCACTTAATTGCCAAACATTATTTCTTTGTGATTACTTTTGATTTTATCTTACCATCTACAAGCTCTGTGATTCCAACTAGATTTTACTTTCTTTGAGGGAAGGAACATTTATACTACTTTATATCTTGGGTAGCACCTAGTGCGGTACTAAGTTCTAAGGAGACACTGAATTATTATGTGGTGAATGGAGTTTCTCTTTTGATAGGTGAATCCCTAGCCAGGACAATCATTTCATAAGGTACTCAGGAAATGCTCACTTCAGTCCTGGCTCCATTCCTCCCTTTCCATACTTTGCCTCCTTGCCATCATCCTGTCCCCCATTATTCTCTACCTTCACACCTTTCCATCTCCTCATTGTGTTTTGTTTTTACAATTTAGAATGTAAGCTTCTTGAGGGCAGGGACAATCTTGCTTAAATTTGTATCCTTGGGCACTCAAACAAGGTCTGACACATAGTAAGTACTCAATAAATTCTTTAGTTGATTTATCTACCTATCTTTGGATTATAGTGGTATTTCTTATAAAAGGATCTCCTACATTTAATTTATTCTTCTATAAGGCTCTGTCACTATGATTCAGAGTTGTACAGCACACAAAGCCTCTCAATGAGGACAATATGACAGAAAACACCCCTCTATATCCATCCTCTCCAATCAAGAAGGAATAAGTGATTTTAGGGAAAGGAGCTGAATTTGGCTAGCATCACAGATTGTTACATATTTGATGTTTTCTGAAAATAAGAAATGGAAATAGTTTCAGCATGGAGAATACAACCTCTCTTCTGCCCCAGCTCATAGGAGGCACTCACCTCCTGAAACGGAGTTGGGTGGGGCTGAGTGCATCAGCAGCTACATCTGGTTAAGTATACTGGCACACCTTAGTCATGGGCAGATCTGTCATTCCAACAAGATCTGTCCCCTACAAAGGAGCAGGATATAGACAACATTACAAACTCCAGGAGTGTGATTTTGATGCATAGAATTTCATTATGCTTTGCATTTTATGAGTTGCCTTATTTTTAAAGTGATGGGAGGCAAAGAAAGTGTGAATTATGGGCGTCTGAGCCACAACACTGAACCTGCCCCACATGTTTATGGGCCCTTGTGGGATGGAATCTAGATTCCAATATCATTACCTTTTCAACATGGCAAAGGTTAAAGTGATACACCTATTGTAACTTCTCAGTTTTATAGGGTGAAGATGTTGGTAAATGTTACTTAATGATTGTCCTTTGATTTAAAGGTACAAGCAGTTTGCTTAGGGCCCTCCTTTGGTCTATGGCAACAAAAACAACAACAGTAAAGAACTGACAATGACAGATGTTTATTAGTGCTCGAAACATCCTAAAGGGCTGAAGCCAGCTCAGAGGGTCTACAAACTGCAGCGGTAGTCCATGAATTCCAAAAGTTTAGTGCATTTCATCACCGCAGGAAGAGGTCAGAGAGAGATTTCATATTTATTAATTACAAATAGTTCCTAAGAGTTAAAGTACATGCAAGCAAGCCAGCCAACCCTTAGATGGTTAAATTATTACCTTAACCACATTAAGTCATGGGATGCAAGCTTCTCTACAGAGGTCTCATTAGCAACCCCAGGCAGGAGCTGTCAATGCCCTTTTCATTAATTGGCCATTAGTTCACTCGGTCACAGCTCTTCCACTTTTTTATGTTTCTTTGTTGTTGAACTCTTGAGTAGATGTAAAAACAGGATTAAATCTTGAGAATAAATCATGAAACATGCTTTTCTCCTCTCAAGAGAGAAGTGGGGAACCATGGGGGCAGAATCTTGCATACAGTGTCAGAAACAGTGGTCAAATTGGCTGTTTTTGCTTAACTACTTTTCTTTGTTACAAAGGAGGCTTCAGCTGAGGATTAGCATGGATAGTGGGGGAGGACTGCGTATATCTAGAAATAATTGATATAAAAACGAAGGACATTAATTGTATTTTCTGTTGTCCTGATGTTGAAATGTAATTAGCAGCTTGCCAGTTTCTTTCTTAATCAATCTAAGAACATCGTAGGAGGTTATTAGAGGGTGGCCACTAGGTATTTTGTAAGGAAATACCTCTGCCCAGAATCTTTTCCCTGCCTCCCCTCCAGTTCCTGGAATGTACCCTGTTCTCACCTCTATCCCTTGGAATGCCTGACTCAGCTCATGGGCCACCTCCTCTGGGAAGCATTTCCTGGGTCCCCTCAATTACTGCTAATCTTTACCATCTTCCAGAAATCACATATTATACTTATCTGTTGATATGTTTTAAGTTCTTCTGGAGGAAACATTTCCTGCTTCCTTAGTTGTTAATACTCACACCCTCCTCAGATAAACATGCATATTACACGTTTATGTAAGTTTCCTTGAGGATGGAATATTATTTCATTTTGTCTCTACCACTCAGCAGGTGCCTAATTAATGTATGTTTGATTGGATTGGTGTAGAATAACAGGAAACATGTTATTTCTAGGTTTCTTAGGGCCCTGTGCCTTTAAATATATACAGATAAATATTTGGACAATCAATCGGAAAACATTTATTAAGAACCTAATTTATGTCAGTCACTATGCTAAGTGCTGGAAAAGAGACAAAGAACAATCTTTGCCCTCAAGTAGCTCATAGTATAATGAGGGAGACAATAAGCAACAAATATGTATGTTTGTTCAATCATTTCAATTGGGTCTGACTCTTGGTGATCCCGTTTGGGGGTTTCTTGGCAAAAATACTGGAGTGGTTGCTATTTCCTTCTCCAGCTCACTTTATAGCTGAGAAAACTGAGGCAAACAGGGTTAAGTGACTTGCCCAGGGTCACACAGCTAGTAAGTGTCTGAGGCTGGATTTGAACTCCGGAAGATGAGTCTTCCTGACTCCAGGCCTGACAGCTTTATTCACTGCGCAACCTAGCTGCCCATACAAATATATATAAACAAGTTATTTTAACCACAACTCAAGAAACTTTTAAGAAGTGCTATTTTGTCTTAAATCCTAAGTATAAGAGAACTACAGGAAAAAAAGAAGACATATTTCAGTCTTGAAACAAAATGGTACCACAGGAGTCAAATGAGTGCACGCCCAGAGCAAGAGCTTTCCAATTAATCTGTTTTCCCACCACTGGAAGGCAGGTAACATCTTTCAATACCAGAAGAGGTGCCAAGTGATTAATTAAAAAGGCCTCAGAGTCTTTTAGAGAAAAATGTCTAACAAAAGGACTTTAAATGTGCAAAGAAATAAGACTGAGCATGGCAGTGCCAATGTGATTTAAACATTAAATGCTGTGCAGAGAGCGGAAAGAAATACAAAGAGATTATTAAGCCCCCAACTATATTGAGAAACAGGAGGAACAATCTAAGAGGCAAAAGTAATGAATTTTAAAAACATTTATATACATTTTATTTTAATTTTTAGACTAGGAGGGGACTGTATTCACTTTATAAGAGGAGAAACCCAAGCAAGGGAATATACATTTTAATGTCTAAATATCAAAGAATGTTCTAGAAGGTCTTTTTAGGCAATCTAATTGCAGATTTCTCATTTTACAGATAAGAGGTAGAGTTATTCGCCTAACATTACATAGTTAGTTCTTCATAGAGTTGGGACTGGAGCCCAAGATTCCTGAATCTCATAACTGAGAAGTCAGAAAAATCATAATAAAAATATTATGCAAATATTTCACTGTAAAGTTCAACACTAGTTTCAGTAAAAACATTAACAACATCTGTAAAAACAAATATATCTCATGGGTCACAGCTATAAGGAAGCCATTTCCTAAGTGTAAGTTGGGCAATTTGCAAGGGGCATTAACTTTCACTAAAGAACCAATCCCAGTATCTAAAACGTCTCCTCTGAGGCCCCAATGAGTTAATCGGTTTCTACCTGCGGCTGCCTCTCATCTAGTGTTCAATCAGACAAGCTAGAAAATAGAGTTGTCTATTTGGTTTCTCCAAGTGTAGGAATGCAACATCTGGCCTTAACTATACCTCTGCTGCCATTCTCAGATGTTCTGGGCCCTATGAGTGATTTGAATAGAATGTAGGGCTACGTAGCCACAGCTGCCCTATGTGCTCAGACTGGGAAGCTGACCTTGGGCCCAACAAACCCAGCTGAGCAAAGAATACACCTACCATCCTCCATTGAGTGGGGGCAAGAGGCAAGGAGTGACTGGAAAGGGTTCTTGTTTAGGGCAGAATGAAAACAAGATCTGGCACCTCTATTTCTAGTGACTCAGTTGACAGCAAGGAAGGAGACATACACTTCCTCCCCAAGTCGATGATGTGGCTAGCTATGCAGGGTTTTGGCAACTCGGAATAACACATACACTCTCTCCAGTGACTTGCTGATACCTCTAAGATCAAATAGCAACTCCCCCTTTTTTGGCATTCAAAGCTGTACCACAAGTTGGTGCCTTCCTATTTTTCTGGTCTTCTTACACGTTACCCACTACCATACCTTCCACTAATCCGCCATATTGTTCTACTTGCCATTCTTCCTATAAACTGCGCCATATCCCATTTCTATGCCCTTCCATCAGCTGCCCCTCTTGCCTGAAATGTTCTTCCTCCTTACCTCTGCCTCTTAGAATCCTTGGCCTACATCAAGGCTTAGCAGCAATGCCATGGTCTGGAGAGGCCTTTTCTTGGTCCACCCAGTTGCAAGTACATCTCGCACATGCCTATATATGCACAGGTTGTCTCCCCTATTAGATTATAAGGTCTTTGAGGGCTCAGAGTATTGCTTTTTTCTTTGCATTCTCAGCTCTTAGCACAGTGTCTGACACAATAAAATGCTTTTTGGTTGAATGGGTTATTTAATGTGGATGTGGAATAGTATCATAGTCGCATCGTTTCATTGCCACATTTTTCTTTAAATTAGAACCTGGAGAGAGAAATAAATGTGATGATAACAAAATGATAAACTCTTGTTGAATTAATAAATACATTTCTGCTTTGGGAATAAAAAAAACAATTTTAGGTTTGAACAGTGTACTAGAATCTGATTTCCAAAACAAAATGGAAGATAAAAATTCAGTCTAAAACCCTCCGATCTTGAACTCTATTTGACAGTTTCATTTTTGATGTATCTCAAAGGAACTTGTTACATTGAAGGCTCACTTACAAACCAATTCCATGGACTGACCCTACAAGAACAGCATTGCAATAGGGGTACCAATGAAGAAAAATGAACAGACTTTTTAAGGAGCTAGATTTGGAGTCAGGGGATCTGGGTGGGGACCCTGGTTCTATTCCACATCATGTGATATTGGACAAATTACATAACTTCTCTGGGCCTCTTTTTCTTCACTTATAACAATGAAGCTAGCTGATCTATAAGGTCAGATTCATCTGTGAGCCTACTTACAGAGACTGACCCGATTAACATGCCAGCTCCCTCTTTTATCCTGAAATGGAGCCAATATTGAGTTTCAGCCTATGGGAGAAGACCCAGCTGCACAAAGGTCATCGCATTGTTCAAAATGAGATGATAGCTTTATTGGTCAACCTCTCTACTCAGAATGATAAGTTTTCATATGATTTGTCTACTCCATCATTTTTTGGTCACAATTTAGGATCCATATATGCCAGAGGTATTTAGCTGCAGGCGGACCAAATGCATTCTATTGTTTCCACACCCTCCCCCCCCAATTAAACATTCACTATGTGGGGTTGGGGGGATAGAAGGGCTGCTATTGGTACATTTAGATATATAATTATTCTTTCTTCCCTTTTTTGGGTTGGCCAGCTAAAACAATCAAAGATGCTCTTTTCTTTTCAGCTTAACCATATTATACATTTTATCACCCAGTGACTTTGGCAATAAATGTTACTGAAAGGACTAATTTAGGATCTGAATTTATTTTAATTAGTCTTTGTAATACTGCAGCAGATGTTAGCCTGCTTAAAAGCAACCTGCACTTGCTAAGAATCTCAATGAAGCCCCCAACATTTTCGGTTCATACTATGTGGCATTTTTAGCATAGTGTGGAAGAGAGTGAGGAGGCAGACTTAAAAAACAAGGGTGTGGGAAGGACAGAATGGTCTTATTTTCTTATAAGCATGTCCCGGTATCAGCTGAGGCACTAGAAAGGTGAGGTCACAGTGCAGTATTAATAACTGACAGTTGTTGTTAACTACTATGGAGCACTAGATAACCTTCCCCAGAATCTATACCCCGATCTTCGGCTGCAGAGTAATGAGTCCCGGTGGAATGAAAGCTCTGGCCTCCTTTGTTGTAACTATCGATCTCCGGGAGAATTCTGATGTGATTTAGATGAGGGAGGAAGAGATAATGGCATTGATTATTCTATTTAGGAAGCAGACTGAGACGAAACTCAGGTACAATACGCAAGCAGGGGGAGAAAAAACACCCACTCAATCACGCCTTGTCTTTTCTTTGTAGTTCAAGGCAACACAGGGTGGCAGAGGTGACAGGGGAATATATCTTGATAAACATGTGGTTTCGGATGCCGGGGACACTCTGATATGACAAGACTGTAACAGGCTACTTGTGGGTTTTCTTTTCTAATGAGCATATATTACATCCCCTAAAACAAAGTAGGGAGTAGCTGTGTGAGACAGGGGTCATCCAGAGATGAGACCGCTTCCTGAGTTGCGGAATATTCTTGTTTAACTTGACTTGACACCTCTATCTCTATTAGGAAATATATTTAAATGAACTCACGGCTTTGTCATCTTTAAATATACCATGTAAGAGGGACTAGACCTGGGATTACACTGATGTAGAAGGATTCACATTAAGAAATTCCCTCTCCCAATGCTGACCCGCACCTCGTCTGCTTTTTAAAATCTTAGAGAGCTGACTAGAGCACGGAGAGATTTAGTGACTTCGCTAAGGTAGCACCGACGATGTATGTCAGGAGTGTCACTTGAACCCAGGTCTTCCTGGCTTCAAGGCTGGTTCTGTAGACCCTACTTCACACTATATGCTACACCATATGTCAGAAGTCTAAGGTCTGAAAGGGCAGATCCACCACCATATCGTTCAACTCGTGACTGCAGACCCTCATTCTTCCCTCTGAATGAATATCATTACTCTCTATACGTTGTCTCTCTCATTAAAATGCAAGCTCATTAATGGAAAGGACTTTTTCACTTTTGTATTTGTATCCCCAGCATCTAACACATTGGCTTAAACATAGCAGACACTTAACAAATACCGTTTTTTACTTTCCTTCATTCATGCCTAGGAGGTTTATGATGAACACAAGGCAAAGGATGCAATCGGTTTTGCCTAGAGCCTCCATGACAGTATACTTCAAAAGAAGAGCTTGAGGAAATGTCTTCATTTAGGTTTATCCCCAGAATGCTGCTTAAGTTGTTTAGTTGGCCCTGGGATGATATCCTGGGGGGGGGGCCGAGGACTGGAAGGTAAAGATCCACTGCTGGATTGTTTTACTAACAGGTCTCAGCAGACTCCTGCGTACCGACAAGCAGCTTTACAAAGGATGCCGAGGACTCTCGTCCGCTTTAAAGCTGTTCAAACTACAGTAAATCACAGCTCAGGGCTGGGGCTGACTGTAGCAGCTGCTGTTCTGCTGAGAAAATTAAGAGTTGGGCTAATGGCCGTGACCTCGGCTGGGTTAATGTCTGAGGCTTCGATAAAATACAATAGCTAAACTACTGTAGGTTTAGGATGTCTTTCCTGGGGCAGGTTGAGATGTGTGTGTGTGTGTGTGTGTGTGTGTGTGTGTGTGTGTGTGTGAGTGTGTGTGTTTTCGAGGGGGGATTGGAAAAGATAGAAGGGAAAGTACTGTAGAGTCACAGAATTTGAGTTGGAATGGACCCTGAGAATTATCTACTCCATTTTAAATGAGTCACTTGAGGGGATGTAATTTGTTCAACCAGCTAGGTGGCACAATGGTTAGAGTCCTTGACCCAGAGTCAGTAACGCTTGAGTTAAAATCTGGCCTCAGACACCTACTAGCTGTGTGACCCTGGGCAAGTCCCCTAACCTCTGTCTCATTCATTTTCTTTGACTGTAAAGTGGGAATAATATAAGAGCACTTAACTCACACTGTTGTGAGATCAAATGACATCATATTTTTAAAGCACTTATCCCAATGCCTGGCATATGGAGGTGCTCAATAAATGCTTGCTCCTTTCCAAGCCGGTTAGTGGCAGATCTGGGACTTGAACCTAGGGTCTTCCAACTCCACAGGGGATCAAAGAGTTGGAGCTAGAATGAATCTTAAAGAGCACATATTACAATTGCCTCATTTTACAGATGAGGAAACTGAGGCCTGAAGAAAGAAAATAATTTGCCCACTGTACCCCAAGAAACAGGGACTAGAGTCAGGATTTGAACACAGATCCTCTGACACCAAATGCAGTATTCTTTCTACTACTCCACTTTCCAGGGCTCTCTCGACCGTCCCAGTGAGCAGCAAGGGTGTCTAGGAAAGATCCTAAGCAACTACAAGCACCTCCTCGTTAGCATCTATTGTAATGTTTTGTTCACAGCAGCTTCCCTCAGTACTGAGACAGGTTCAGTCCCAGCTGAAGCGACCCCCCAAAATTCCATTGGCACCTCATCACCCATGAAGCTTCAGATGAATTAAATAATGTATGAACAGAAACTTCACTGTCTGGTGCTAGAAGAATGATCCAGGTAATGCCGTTAGCAGCTCTTCAGAATCAACCCTAAGGTTACTTAAAGGCCTATGCTTTCTTCCCCAGGTTGGTCCATACTACACATTAAGCATGTATCTTTGCGTAACATTACAAATAGTTCTGCAGGTTCTAAACATACATTGTACTGAAAGACACAATTTTGCAGAAGCATAACTAGGGAAAGAATAATCACATTTGCAAAATCTCAAACTACCAAGCATAAGTAGCACTTTCAGGGCCTACTTTGGTTAACCTGAAAAGTCACAGGAATTCTATCTGAATAACATGGTGAAAACCACCCAAGACGCATGAGGAAAGGCTTTGTCATCCAAAGAAAATATTAAATATTTGTTCCAAATATTTACTATGAATTTAATATTAGAATTTGAATTCCAATTATCTGCATTAACAAGTCAAAATAAGAAGTCAGGTTTTGGATGTTAATTGTTCTCTGTGTGTGGGGGGGGGAATAGAATTTTCTCTATTCCTTCCTTCTCTTAATACCTTCATGATATGGTTTCATTGATTCTCCTATTTTACCCTTTTCCCTAAGACAGGGAGGAGACCCTTCAGTTCTTGCATTATTTTATCAGACCTCTGTGGTAATATTCACAACTGCTAGTTTGACATAGGCAGCAAGGCCTGGGGGTTAGAGCTATAGCTTGAACTCCAGGAAGTGTTTGCTTTTTATTTTTGATCTACCACTGGATTGCTGAGTGACTACAGAAAAAAAATTCATACCTTCTCCTCAAAAAAATTGGGTGGCTAAAAATATGGGATACTGCATAATATTAGCACTAGTATATCTCCTTCCTGCTCCTCGTAGATCCTAGTGACAAGGACATCTCTGAAAATTTTACTTCATCTTCATAGTAATAATGCAGAAAACCTCAAAAAGGTATGAAACAATACTAGTTTTTTTTAAAACAACAAACATCACGTGAAAGAATTTTCTCTTTCATATGGATAGATGATAGATTAATAGATCTGTGCAGATACTGTGCACATAGAAATTTGGAACTAACTAAAATGCAACATGAGTTTTTCAAATATCATTTTAAACTTTGCATTTCTGCTGACATCCATGCTTTCTGGAGAAGTCATTTTTTTAATGATAATTTTATTGCTTATGGGCATTTAAACCATGAATTTTAAGTTTAACATGGAAAGTTGAGTGGGGGTGGTGGTGAATCTTATGTTCAGAGAGCTGTATAAGCAAGGAAATCATCATATGAACTACAGCCCTCACTGATGATAAATAACTTTAATCCCATTCAAATATATTCGTGCTCCAAGGCTGTTTATAATGGAGTTTTTACTCCATCATCAATTCTATTCATATGGTGTGCCAGTTACCTGAATCATTCTCCCTACCTCTCAATAATTTAACAGAATATAATTAATACTGTTTTAGTTTGGGTGGACTTGAGTCCAAAATGGAGTTCACTCAAAAATGGTACTAGCTAGTTAAAGTAAGGAGGTAGACATAGTAGAAGGCAGACTCTGTATCATGACTTTGAGTTCAACCAGGAATGTAAATTACTAACAGGTAGCTAGGTGAGCTAGCTGAAGTGCTTAGAGTTCAAATACTACTTCAGACACTGACTAGCCGTGTGACTGTGGACAACTCATTTAACTGCTCTCAGGCTACTTTCTTCATTTGTAAAGCGGGGATAATATAACAGCACCGACTTCACAGGATTGTTGTAAGGACTAAATGAGGTAACGTATGTATGGTGTTTTGCAAACTTTAAAGCTATTCACACATGGTACATTGTTGTAGTTGTTATCTGTGCTATTTGGGTTAGTTCATTTACATAGTAAAACAAGTGACAAGGAACTGGAAACATTCATTTTGTAGCATTAGGGCAGTTGTCCTCCAGGAAAGTTCTATTCTACTCTTTCCTCATTACATGGAGGTTGCCCTGGGTTGTGGTAGGCTCTGCCAATGGGAGCACAAAACCTGGCAGGGACATCACTTGGATGGGCATCTAGTGATAGCAAGGTTGGGCTTATAATAGAATATACACATCCTAAGTTGGGAGAAGCTCTTCCCTAGAGGACTGGCCAACAGGTGATGAATTAATTTTGATTCTAGCAAGTCACGAAGACTGTCTATGATAACATGGCAAGCCTCTGAAGTATATTGGTGAGAGGAGTGCCTAGACTGATAAATCAAACAACATGCATTTATTAAGCACCACAGAGCTCTATGACAGCACACTATGTGCACTATTTATAGGCACTAAGAATATAAGCATAAAGAAAAAAACAATTTCTACTCTCACAGAGCTTATACTTTAATAGCAGAGGTTATTATATATGTGTATACATTATATGTACATGTACATACATCTGGAGGCAGCAAGGGGCTCAGTGGATAAAGTGCTGGGCTTGGAGTCAAGGAGACCTGAGTTCAAATCTAGCTTCAGACATGTATTAGCTGTGTGATTCTGGGCAAGTCACTTAACCTCTGTTTGCCTTAATCCACTGCAGAAGGAAATGACAAATCATTTCAGTATCTTTGCCAAGAAAACCTCGTGGACAATATTGGTGTGCTATGGTCCGTGGGGTCACAAAGAGTCAGACACAACTGACAACTGAACAACAATAATACATGCATCTATAGAGTAACTATAAGGAAAATAAATATGGTTAAGTTGTATGGGAGAGAGGACACTAGCATATGGGGGAATCAGGAAAGGTTTCACGTAGGAGGTATTGCATGAGATGCTCCTTAAAGGAAGAAAGGGATTCTGTGTGGCAGAGGTAAAGAGGGAGCACATCGCATGCATGGGGGATGGTCAATGAAAAGGCACAGGCATGAAGGCCAGAGATGAAGTGCTAGGCATGAGGAACAGAGAGCCCCTGTTTGAGGTTGATTGAATAGAGTAGTGGTATAGACAAATCTGCCTATAAAGAAATCTCTTCTACCACCCCCCCAAAAGTCCATTTCATTTTATTTTGAGGTCAGCTTGAAAGGAAACTACAGTATCAGACAAAACAAGTTCTCTGAACGGATAGCCACAGTATTGATAATAAACAAAAACAAAGACAAAACCAACAAAAAACCCGTAAACCAACAAAAATGGACAGGACAGTGCTTAGCAATGAAAAAATGCACAATTTCTCTCAGGGAATGTAAAACAAGAAAGCACTTCAACAGTAGATTAAGAGAGAATTAAGAGAGTCTTTCTACAAATGAAATACACATATTTCTAACTTCACAAAAAAGTTGATAGGGACAATTGAAGGAATTATTTCTGAACACCAAGGTTTTCTTCTTCTCCATCCCCAAGGGGGAAATTTAAAAAAGACTTCATATAAAAATACATGATGGTCAATGGGGATTTCCAAACTGTGCTAAATTAACATGGCTTTAACTTGTGCATCCTCAAAAATCACAGGACTCATTCATCAGCTTTGGAAATAGGTACAGTATGTCCTCTCCATTTCCTGGATCCCTAGGTGCTTCCTGCAGACTTTAGTCAGATGGCACAAAAATTTCCAGGTCATTAGGTCTGTGCTTCAGCTCATTACAGGAATTAGTGTGAAGAGCTGTGGAGGCTTTCTTAGAACAGAATCTCAACACCCTGGTGATCTAGATTACTAGCAGCTATAAGCATGACATTTACTTTATCATCATATTTACACATTCATGTTACAACTTTTCTCATTTCTTTACAATCAGGCTGGCACAGTGGAAAGGGTACTGAAATTCAAGTCAATGGAACTGAGTTTGAATCCTAATCCTCCCATTTATTGTTTGTGACCTTGGGGAAGTCACCTCTCTGGGTCTCAGTTTTTTTTTTATCTGAAAAGTGAAGAGGTTTGGCTTCAAAGGTTCCTCAAGGCTTTAAGTCCATGACTTCAATAGATAATGAAATCATATGCTAATAACTCTGACGCTCAACTACTACCCACTATTGCTTTTTTTTCTCTTGACCTCTGGAAGTCCAGTTAAAGAAGGATAAAATTGGACCTTTAATGTTGTTCTTGGAACCATTTTTTCTAAATGAGCAATTGAAGGCATTTCTTTCATTAGTGTAGTTTCCTCTTGTTACTTTATAGATGGTTCATCAAAATTCACAACTTTCAGGCAACCAGAATTTCAGTCTAGCTGATGAGTCTGAAAGATCTCAGAGGCTAATTGGATAACCGTGACAGGCTTTGCATGAATAAACAGAAAAGTATTTCTGAGAAAAGTGGTACATAAATCTTTCTGTAAACAGAAGACATCACCACATTGCAGTTTCCGCTTTCCCTTCTTCTTAATTGCCTCTTCTTCTTTGAACATGTTCAATCTGCCAGTCACAGTTGCCAAAAAAACACACATGCAGAGTGAAGCTGATGATAATGCTTTCTGACTTAGTATCATTTTAAATTCTCTTAAGTATTTCTTGCTTAGGATCTTCTAAAAGAAAAGATATAGGTATGGACTTGTTGTTGGGGTTTTTCTTGTTTTTAGTAGATTTTTCCTCTTGGGTTCTAGAAAGCAACATGGTATCTTTCATTCATTACATTTCCTTTGGTATCTTCATCAAATGTACCAATAAGGTACACACAAAAACGCAAATGAAATTTCAAGTATCTTTCTTAATCTTGAAACTACAATTTCCGATACCTGGTTGGTTGTTGTCCTTTGTTCTCAAAAGAGGACCAAAATGACATCACTACGCTAGAATCAAGTTTCAATGTGTCCTACAATGGCTGATCAGACCAATACAAGCTCCAAATTCTCTACCGCAGATTGGACACAAATAGTGCATGTGAACATTTGGGGTGGATATTCTAAATCTGCGCATCTTGCACTTCCTTTGAGCTGTTTCAATTCTACTTTGCTCATAGAGCACAGCACCTTCTGGGTGGCACAGTGAATAGAACATTGGGCCTGGAGTCACTAAGACCCAAGTTCAAATCCAGCCTCAGACACTTCTAGCTGTGTGACCCTAGGCAAATCACAATTTCCTATACCTAGGAGATTGTGAAAGTTTTTTCCTGCCATTATCAAGTTGGTTCCATGGATTCCTCAGGCTGTAATATTCCATGTAAATGTCTCCTTGATAGGTATCCAAGCCTGACTTTGTACTAAAGATCCCCCTCTCTTTAACGTGAAATGTGTGATCTCTTGGAGTTAAAAAAAAGAAAGGAATGGTAACTTTTTCACTAGTGTAGGTGATGTTTACAATTTATTAACTATTTTAAGCCATGGAAACTTAAAAAAGGAATAAAATGTTCCTAATAATGCAAATCTCACATTTATATAGTACTTCATGTAAAGAACTTTTTCCATAACAACCATGTGAGGCTGGTAAGAGAAGAGTTACTTCTCCAAACCTGGCTTAACTTTTTCCTTATCAAAATCCTTCTGACTTTGCCCTCTTGTTTTTCAGCTCTTCTTTAGGTGTTATTTTCCTCCATGTAAGCTCCATGAGGGCAGGGGCTATATTGCATTTTGCTTGTATTTATATTCCCAGTGCTTTGCAAAATACTCTCTCCCGCTCCCCGCTCCTCTGTCCTTCTCTGCCTCTCTTTCTCTGTCTCTGTTTATCTCTCTGTCTCTATCTCTGTCCGTCTCGGTCTCTGTCTCTGTCTCTTTCTCTCTCCCATTCTAGAAATAAGTAAACTGAGGTTTGGAGAGGTGAAAGAATAAAAAAGCCTGATAGATTCATGGATGAAGAGATTACTTTTAGGAGAGACATCATGTAGCAAAGACTGAACGATAATTTTTTTTTTCTGGAATGTTCTGGTCTTCCATTCCCTGAATTTTATTAGCAGAAATTGATTCATTTCATATAGTTTATTACTTTCTATAAAAATACAGAATGTTTTATCCTCCCCCCACTAAACCACCCCTTATCTCTGCTTTTCTATGTTCCTGTCATGCAATCCCCGTGATGAGCCTTAGAGGAAAGGAAACTGCAATGGAGTATGGGAAAGAGTCCTTTCCAAAGATGGGGAACAGAATGCACAAAGATACTAAAGCAGGAGAGACCAGAATGAGATCAACTGAGCAAGTAGGTTAGTTAACAAATTGGGTTTAGGCTGAAATAAAGATTGTGGGAGAGGGAGTACTCTGATTTAAGGCTGAAGAAATATGTTGGGCACAGCTACAGCTGGTGGAGGGCTTTGGATGCAGGGGCAAGGAGCTTGTATTTTGTTAGACCATGAGGAGTCACTGAAGTGTTTCGAACAGAGAAGTAACATGGTCAGTACTGGGCAGGTGGAAGGTTATTTTGTCAAAGGTATGAAGAATGTGTCAGAGTGGGGAAAACCTTGAGGCAAGGAGACAGATCAGTGAGGATTCTCAAAAAACAGAAGCTCCAAAAAAGGCAATTGTACAGGTTAAGAGATGGTTTGTCACTTAGAGAGGTGAAACTGAATGGGGTTGTAATCATCTATTGGTGAATATTCATTTAAAAAAGAATGTGTACACATTGCTATGGACTCAGGAATCCTGGTGAGCCTTCATTGCCCTCCCAGCTCTTTTCCTGGCTCCTGGTTCCAGATCATGCCGTCTCATCCTGGAACTTCTGTCAGCATCTGGAGCCTCCTTGCCCTGGACCATCCAACTACTCCTGCTGCTATTTCAACCTGGAACATCCTTCTGTAAAGCTCATCCCTTCTTTCATTGGTGAGTCCCTCCTGAAGCCTCCATTCTGTTAAGGGGACCAGGCAAACCTTCACTCCCCTCCCAACCTCTTCCTTTCTTTCAGAGTTCAAAGCCATGCCTCAGGCAGGGTGCCTTCCCCCTCCTCCCTCCTGCTTTCCCTTTTTGGCCCCATTTTGTGTGCTATTTTCCCCCATTAGAATGTAAGGTCCTTGAGTGTAGGGACAATCTTTCTTTTTGCTTGTATTTACATCAAAGTGGGGATGCCCATTGCTGCACTGCCGATGAGGCAGCTAGGTGGCACAGCAGATAAAACTCTGGGCTAGGAGTCAAGAAAGAATGAATTCAAATCCAGCCTCAGATACTTTGAGTTGTGTGACTTTGAGCAAATCACTTAACCTCTGTTTGCCTCAGTTTCCTCCAAAATAAAATGGAAATAATAATAGCATCAGCATTCCAGGGTTGTTATGGGAATCAATCAGATCATATTTATAAAGTGCCTAGCATAACACCTGACCTAAGCACTTCCTTCCCTCCTTCTATCCTTCCTGCTTTCCTTCCTTCCTTCCTTCCTTCCTTCCTTCCTTCCTTCCTTCCTTCCTTCCTTCCTTCCTTCCTTCCTTCTCTCCTTCTCTCCTTTCTTTCTTTTTTCCTTCCTTCCTTCCATTTATCCAGACTGGTTGCAGAATATAACAATATAGTTAACTGAACACCTCTTTAAATGAGGTACCATATGAATCAAAAAGGGTTATGGCTTTCCAAAGCATTAACACAAAATAAAATACAAATAGTTCTAAAGGCACTTGGGATATTTCAGCATTTCAGAGCATCACAGTCACTCATCACCACTGAATAGAAATGTAAAAACATCCTAGTTATTAGAGCATTTTGATGCATTCAATTCTGGATAAATGAAACTTAATTGTATAATATCTTTACAACAACATAAACCAAGGCACAAGTTATACTGCATTGGCTTCATATGAGAGGAGTAGAAGGAAAACATACTCTTGATGAAATAGAGATAGAAAAGTAAAACATTTTTAAAATAGTTCAGAAATTTAAAAATTATATTTAAGCATAGGAACATGTACTGATAACGTTAATTATATATGCATATGATTTCTTCTTGTTGTTCAGTCATGTCTGACTTTTTGTGACTTCATATGGGGTTTTCTTGGCAAAGGTAATGGAGTGGTTTGCCATTCCCTTCTCCAGCTCATTTTACAGATGAAGAAATTGAGGCAGACTGGGTAAAGTGACTTGCCCAGGGTCACACTTCTGGTAAGTAACTCATGGAGGTTATTCCAAGCCCAGTGCTCTAGTATGAATGCAATGTCTTATTCATTACATCAAGGCAGTGTGCTAGGTAGATGTCATGACATGACAATGAATCTGACATGACTCCTTGCCTTTGTGGAGCCTATAGTTTAATAGGTTAATAGATGATTACATTTATAGAGATGAATGTTACAGAAGTTAGAATATAAAAATGCAATAAGAGGCTTTACTTAGGGCACTGCATTTAAGCTGGTTTCAAAGAATAGGTAGCAACAGGACAGGTGGAAGACAGGGCAACGTGACAGATGGGCAGACTAGCCTGAGTTAAGACAAGGAAATAGGGAAATGAACATTTAAGGAGCCACAAGTTGTCCATTTTAGAAGAAACATAGTGTAGGTAAAGGGAATTAATGAAAGAGATGACTAGAACAATCATTTGAATCAGGGGGGCTTATAGGGTAAAGAGAAGGAGTTCGGATTTTCTTTTAAGGAAAGTAGGAGCCATTGAAGATTTCTGAGCACAGGACTGGAATAATCAGAGGTGAACTTTAAAAGTGGTAAGTGACTAGAGGTAGGAAGACCAGTTAAGAAGGAAGCAAGGAAATCTGTAGAAAGAAAGCTCAAAGGGAGGCAGCAGGACAGTTGTCTTCTGGGATTAGCTCTGTTATACATAGTGCCAAATAACAGAGCTATGACCGATAAGTAAAAATTTCAGGGAAGTATATTTCAGCTTTAAATAAGGAAGAACTTTCTAATAATTAGAACTACCTGAAAATGCGATGATTAGATTGGCTTCTGAGGTTCTTTGCCACTGGAAGGGTTCAGGCAGAGGCTGGATGACCATTTGCTAGGGATACCATCCAGGGGATTCTTTTATTATTTTAATATCTTAATGTTAGAGTAGGTGACATCTAGAGTCTTCTTTATTTCTAGAAACAAATAGGATGAGCTACTCTTTAAATAGTGATCTTCCTGTTATTTGAAGTATTCGAACAGAGGCTGGATATCTACTTGTCAGTGGTATTAAAAAACAAAAGAATTCCTGAACAGGAATGTTGGAACAAATAACTCCCAAAGACCCTTCTGATCCTAAGAGTCTTTTTATTCTATTAGCCAAAGATTACACCAATGTTTCAGGACTAGGCCAAAGGGAGGATGATGGTTCCATTTTCAGAAACAAGAAAGTCAAGAGAAAGAGGTGATCTTAGAGGAAAGACAAGTTCAGTTAGGGACACAACAAGTTGGAGGTATAGGTAGAACATCTAGATGGGCATGTCCAGTAGGTAGTTAAAATGCTAATGTCATGGTTAGGCCTAGAGATATGGATATGGAAATCATCTGAATGAATGGTTCAGTGCTAGATCTGGAGTGAGAGCACTTGGGTTTGAATCTTGGCTCTTCCACTTATTTAATACATTATAAAACCTTATTTTTTCAATAGCAGTAGACCATATATCTCTATTCAAGACCCTAATTTCCCCTACCTGAAAACAAAAGTTACTACTATACTTCTTAACAGAGAAACAAATAACAAAACAGTCAAAAATGATTATTTATCATTTTTAAGTTCTGAAAAGGATGGCAGCTGGAGTCCCTATCATAACCACTCTTGACTTCTCTTTATTTCTGAAATACAAATCCACAATTCTGGTTTTTTTTCAAGCTTACACTCAAAGTCTTTCAAGAATTTTCTTTATAGTGTTTCTTTGAAAGATAAGAGTTAAAACAGTTCTATCAGAAAAGATGTTTTCTTCATCTTTTTTTTCCTGCCTGCATCTTACTTGTTCTCTCTTTGGCCATGGTAAGTAATATCCTCTTAAGAACGATAATCAAACTACCAGACATACGAGATCCTATGGCCTGTTAAAGAGAGACTAACAGTATCTAAATCTCTGTGGATGAAGCTATTGAAGCTGGGCTATACAAACATATATATATATATATATATATATATATATATATATACACACACACATATATATTATACATATATATATAAACACACAATACACATGTACATATATACATATACACTATATACATACACACATATATATATACATACACATACATACACATATATAATATATATACATATACATACATACATACATACACACACACACACACACACATATATATATATATATATATATAATGACTAGTTATGTGTCTCTAAGAAAGTTACTCAATCTATCCAGCTTCCAGTTTCTTCATATGTAAAATGACTCCTCAAGTCCCTTTCTGGTCTAGAATCTTTCAAGAAATACAATACTAAAGGGAGGGCAACATAAAGCATGGTTGCTGGAAGGGAGAGCAAGGTCTAGTAAAAGTTTTCTTTTAATTATTTTGTTTGGCCTTAGGAAGGCAAAAGACTTCATGAGAAAGTGAGTGACCCAAGTAGTTTATTGTTTTGGCATTCTCTTCCCATATAGTCCTTTCTACATGTGGAAATGAGATGGAAACAACTGCAGAGCAGTAATGATCTACTTGAAGGGCTACTGTTCAATTTCTCGGAAAAGATAAAGAATTTTAAAGCCAACATTTTAGAGGCTTAAGTTCTATACAAAGGACCGTATCTTTTGACAGTTTTCTATGTGCTTCCATATACTCAGAGGATCTGTAAGATCACAAGACATCATATCTTAAGTTTAATAATCCATTTCATACTGTCTTTCAATCCCATTTCATGCTCAGTAAAGCAAGAGTAACTGAACCTCTCAGTGATATTGGCTTTAGATGAACAGATTTGGTTTGTAAAGATTTGGTGACAATAGCTTATCATAGCCAGCCGTTATTAATTTCCTTCTGTTTTCCATCCAAGCAATATTTTCCAGCAATATACTGGATCTTGTCATAGAGATGAGTCTGGCCTTCTACTAAAGAGATTTTATTCTTTTCATTCATTTAGATAAGAGGAACATTTCCAATTGTGGTTTCCAAAGTGGATTAAATAAGTGCTTTACTATAACTTTCTCCCCATATTCAGAAGAAGAAATGGGAACTCAGCTACTCAAGTACTCCAATGGTTACAAAGCTTCTGGTATGAGGAGGGCAGTTTATTGAAAAGATAAGGGTTTTATTAACTATAATATTTTAGAAAGTTTGATTACACCTCTAAAGATTTATTGAAGAACCAAGGGCTCAGCAATAAGTTGTTTGGGGGTAGGGATTATGAAACATAGAAGAAATTTCATAGTGAAAATTCAAATTCTAGTGGATTCCCTATATAATATGACTTTAAAGCTATATAGAAAGTTTTAAAGCACTATAATCAGGTTTTTACTGTTTGAAAATGAACATTAGCAGACAAAGAGTATTATGAGAGGGCATTTTCAAGATGTTTTCACACACATTTTTAAAATTTAGTTTTGCTTTTGCAAGACAGCTATATGCTTTCCCTAAATTTCTGAAGCCTGACAAAAGGGTAATAATAGATAACATTTGAAATTGATTTATATATTTTATTTATCTTAACCCTCACAACAACCCTTTGAAGTTAGTATTATCATTATCACGGTTCCTGTTTTATAAACGAGGAAACTGAGGTTCAGAGAGATTAAATGACTTATCTGTGATCATAGATCTAGGAACCACCAGAGTCAAAATTTGTCCCTAGGTCTGACTGACACTAAATCCAGAAGACTTTTAAAAAACATGAATGCCTTTTGTTTTAAAATCATAGTCATATCTGGATATACCCTTACTGCTTCTGTTTCCTCCAGTGAGCCTTCCCTTAACACAAAGAAACAACATTTAAACAAACCCAATCAACACAGCAATTTAATCTGACAGTGCACATAACATTCCATGCCCCTAGTCCCCTTCCTCTCCAATGAAAGGAGTGAAGTATTTTTCTTTATCTCTTCTTAAGGCAAAATCAGTCATTATAATTATACTGTTAGACTTTGTTTTATTGTTGTTCCCATTTATATTATTGTAATAATTGTGCATATTGCTTGCCTGTTCTGTTTGCTTCAAAATGCATCAATTCATATGTCAACAAGCATTTATTAGGCACTTCTCTGAATTCTTCATATGCAGTGTTTCTTATTGTACAGTGTCCCATAGTGGATAAAGAGCTGGCCTTGAAGCTAAGAAGATCTGAGTTCAGGTCTCACCTCTGACACATACAGACTGTATGACCCTGAGCAGATACTTTAATCTCACACTAGCTAGGCAACTTTTTAAGGCCACAAATTTCAGAGAAGGTGCTGAGAGTATTGCTAGAGAAGTTCCTTTTACCCAGGAGTTCCCTATAACAATAAAATCATAGCTCTAGTCCACAATTCCACCTTTTCCTTCTACTTTACAGTAGAATAACATTCCATTCTATTAACATACCACAATTTAAGACAGTCTCCTGGTGGTCTTTCTACTATACCATATTCTGAGTAGCTGAGCGATGATTTCAGAGGTTTTGGGATGGAAAATAATTTTCTATAGCTTCTGAAAGAAAAGCTTTCATAATTTTATTTGTCCACCAACGATAGTGTGCTCAAAATCCATCAATAAAATGTTATGTCCCCCTTTTCCCTTCATTACAGAGGTGACAGACCATGGGTATGAAATATGGCAAGTACTGGCAGATATGGGTAGTAGATGGTTTTACTGAACTGAATTTTTTTTCTTTGTTATAGGAGGTTGTGTGTATATGTGGGGAGGATCTGTTTGAAACTGAAGGTGAATGCAAAAACAAAAGGTACCAATATAAAAGAGAAATGCAATGCTATGCACAATTTTCATAACCATTCCTGCCCACACTGGTCCTTTTTTTAATGCCTCAAGGTTCTTTGATTTCTTTGGTGTGAGTGATTACTCCAGCAACAAAGCCCATAAATCTTCTACGCCTTGATAGAAGGTCTTGGTAAGTTGCTATAGTTGACAAAAAATCATCTGGGAGCCAGGTGCCTAGCATTGCATCTCTTCAAATTTAGGGAGGTTGATATTTGGATGACAGAATACAATACTCCCACACTAAAAGCCTAAAAACTTGTCAAAACCTAGCAAATGTTCTGGTGCACCAAGCTTTTAGAATACAGAATCACTTCTACACCTGGATATGGTATCAAAATAGGACTTTATGACTTCAGTGAAGGAATTTCTCTCTCTCTCTCTCTCTCTCTCTCTCTCTCTCTCTCTCTCTCTCTCTCTCTCTCTCTCTCTCTCTCCCTCCCTCCCTCTCTCTCCCTTCCTCCCTCCCTCCCTCCCTCCCTCCTCTTTTTCTCTCCAGTGAAATGTTTACCTTTGGGGGAAAAACATACCTGGCAGTAACATTGTTGGTTCACTGATGAATGAAGTCATGATTAACCTGATATACCAATCAACTCTCAAAGTTCTAAATAATTACTAAGCAATGACAAGAGGTTTAAGGGAAAGAAAAAAAAACAAAAAAAAAGTAGGCGATATTTCACATAACTGATCTTTTAACAAATAATAGCCTTTTGTATTTACCTGTTTCTTTGCATTTGTCAATGGGTTTCCCATCTCCCCTTCTCTTTGCAACCTCATAAAAGGTGTATAAGGTATTACTATTTCCATTTAAGAGGTGAGGAAACACATGGAGCTGTTCCGGTAACTGGCACAAGGTCATACAACAAATTAGTGATGGGGCTCCAATTAAAACCTAACGCTTCGGTTTGGGGATTAATCTCCATTACTTCAGATACTAATGATGTGATTACTGTGATTGATTAAAAGAGGTAAAGGGATATACTGCTCTATTCATGATTATAATGCCAGAAAACAGAAAATAGTAAATCCTGTCATCAACATCTACCATGGAGAGAGAGCTGAGCATATATACTCCTGTAGGGGACTTAAGCAATATATCCTTTCTGTCTTTCCATTCTAGTATGTGGGGACAAGTACCTAAGGAGGAAATAGGTTTAACATACTCAGCCCCTAAATGAAATGCAATGAATTTCCATCGAATAAGCATTTATTAAGCACCTAGTATTTGCAAGGCATTATGCTATGCATAGGGACAAAGACAAGATGAAAAACCAGCTATGCCCTCAGGGAGTTTATATTCTAATAAACTACTATGAGATCCCAAAAGTTAAAGAAAAAATAAATCACAAAAGTTTCCAGGTCCAGTTTTGTGGAGATGTATGATCTAGAAAAAAGTCACTTAACTTCTGTGAAACAGTTTTCTCATCTATAATTTGTGAGCCAACCAGATGATTTATAAGGTCCATTCCATTTCTAACATTCCTTGAGTCTATGAAAGTGCTATCTTGATGCCACAAGGTATTTAAGAAATTATAGAAAAATAGAAAACTTTAGACCATAAAAGCATGCGGTATGACAGAGGTATGTTTGTTAGTTCCCATAACTATGGAAGTTAGTTATTTTTGTCTCGATGGTGACAGTTTCAACTGTATGGACCTATTCTCCAAAAATTACCTCCAAAGAGAAACATATCGTTCTTTTTAAAGGCAGAAAACATTACCTATGATTTGAACTGAGAATACATCTCTGAGACCTGCCTTCTTATAAGTTTCACAGTCACACTCTCTAGAGGCTATTAGGTGATAGACCCAGAGGTCAACATCAGTTGTGAGATAATAGGAGTGTGCATGTCAGCCAGAAACCATAGCAGCCTCCCTGGGCCTGCACTCATCATCTGAACAGGAGAACATATGTAGCACCTGAACCCAGGGCTGAGAAAGTTCACTGTAGTATATACAGTGCCTGGTCTGCATTGACCTCAAGTCAGGTCTCCTTGGCATATGATCTTTTCATCTAATGTGCTAATCTTAGCCATGATCACCCCTGTACTCACTCTCTGCCTTCTCCCTACACAGGGTGAGTACTTAATGCTAACAGAAGTAGCAACCTATGTTGAACAGATTCCTGGCACCCATCATTGCATCCACCAGTTTAGGAGGTGGATGCTACACTAAGTGCAGAGGCTAATGTTCCCTAGGATCACTTGGGTATTACAAACTTCCAACTCTGTGTATCTCTAAATAATATCTATGGAGGCAGACTGATTGTATGTTCCACTTGTCAGACCACAGGAAGACAGTGGATTCAATAGTTTCTACCAAGACAATGAAATATCAAGAATGACTGTCCATAGTATTGGCTCTAGGTCACTGGAATTCCTGAAAATGTGGTCTTGGTGGGTCTGGATTATATCTCCATATGAATGGGAAGGAGGCTGCCTAATGCATTCGCAGAGCTTCCCTGCAGGCTCCTGCTTGATTGCACGTGCTAACTCAGTTAGTGGGTACTGTAGGGATGGCAGAGGCCCTGGCTGCTTCTGGCTGGCTATTTGTGACTCAGGCTGAAGGATGCTTTGCTTTGGGAAAGATGAAGAAATCCCTTTATTGGCTACTGAGTCATGCTGAGCAGAGTTCATGCATGGCCTGCTGGACTTCAACATTCCTAAGTTGTCTAAGCATTTAGTTAGCATATGTGGTCAGCTGGAATAGCACAGGAAAGCTCTGAGAACCATATGGCATCAAACTGATATGCTGCCACTTTCACTGTCTTATCACTTCCCTTCTTCTCTTGTGAGTTTTGACATGCATCCCTCTGCCATCCTTGGGCCCCTCACAGTGTGCTCCATAACCCCCCAAAATCTATTATTCTGATGTACTAATCTAAGAATTCTCAAGGTAGGTGCAGTTTGCTATATTTAAAAGATAGGACTGCATTTTGTAACAAGATGTAAAACTTCATTTTGTAACAAAATGTAGGAATACCAAGTGTACTGTATATTTTGGTAATGGTGGAATGATACTAAATAACTACTTCCAAAGAACATTTCCCCCACTCTGTATCATCAACCCAAACCATAACTTTCTTACTAAAAAAATAGAAATTATTTGTTCAACTTTTTATATTTCCTTATAAGAATTGTTTTTCTTCTCCCAGTTCTTCTGGCTTCTGCCTTCAATCCCCTGGAAGTTTTTAAGCACCCTAAGTGCATCCTATTAATTTTTATCATGCTGCAATTTGCTCTAGTATATCTGGCAAGATTATGTGTTGGAGAAATACAAATGATTGTTGGTGTTTAGTCACTCCAGTCATGTTTGACTCTTCATGACCCCATTTGGGGTTTTCTCAGGAAAGGTACTGGAGTGGTTTTGCCATTTCCTTCTCCAGCTCATTTTAGAGATGAGGAACTGAGGCAAACAGGGTGAAGTGACTTGCCCAGGGCCACACAGCTAGTAAGTAACTGAGGCCAGATGTGAATTCAGGAAGATGAGTCTCCCTTACTCCATGCCTGGTGTTCTATCCAGTTATAACAGCTCTCCTCAGTAGCCTTATTGGTGATACTTGACGCAAAAAGTTCTGATAGCAATCCCATTTACTTCAAACTTCAAACTAATTGGAATGTCGATAAGAAGCAAATCAAAGTAATGCTCAGACCAAATACTCAGAGTTTTATAGCATTAGTGTGTCAATTAATCAAGATTCCCCCCTAATCAATGTGGTATTTGTTTTTTGACAGCTCAGAACCAATAAGAAATTATTTTATATTCTATTGAAGCCCCGTTACGGCCAGGCATTTGACACTGTCTCATGATATCTGTGTGAACAAGATAAATGGAATACGGACAAGATGATAGCACTACTGATTAGTTTTTCTACAAATTGGTTAATTCAATTCAATTTAAAAAGCATTATTAAGGGCCTACGATGTGCAAGACATTGTGCCAGGCTAGGAGATGGTATCTAGGTGGCACAGTGGCTAGAGTGCTGGACTTGGAGTCAGGAAGATCTGAGTTCAAATCCAGCCATGGATACTAGCTGTGTGACCCTGAGCAAGTCACTTCTTAACCTCTATGTGCCTCAATTTCCTCAACTGTAAAAGGCAATTATAATAGCACAGGGTTCTGAGGATCAAATGAGGTATTTGGAAAGGGCTGAGCCCAGTGTCTGACACATAGCAGGTACTTGATAAATGCTAGTTTTCTTTCCCCTTTACCTATGAAGGACTTAGTACAGATCTTGAGTGAGGTTGTTACTGGAATTATACCAGGCTCTGTTCTTGGGTCTATTCTGTTTAATAATTATAACAGATTTATCATCTCTTTGAACTGGAAAGATCATTAGAGCTCATCTAATAAATATCTAAGGTCTTTGGTTCTCAGTTTTCTTATCAGTAAAATAAGGGAACTGAACTACATAATATCTTAGGTACTTTCCAGCTTGAAATCTAGGATCCTATGAAATTCCCTACCCCCCTTTCTAGATGGGAAACTGAGGCCTAGCGTTTGTTGTTGCTGTTCAGCCATTCAGTCGTTTCCAACTCTACATGACCCCATGTATTTTGCCCATGAGGTTTACTTGGCAAAGCTATTGGAGTGGTTTGCCACTCCCTCTCCAGTAGGTCTCCATTTTATAGATGAGGAATTGAAGAAAACAGGGGTTAGGTGACTCGCCCAGGGTCACACATCTAGTGAGTGTCTGAGGCTGGATTTGAAAGTCAGATCTTCCTGACTCTAGACTCAGAGCTATACACCCAATAAAAGGCAAAATTGGGAGTCAGCTGGGACTCAAAGCTAGGTCTTCTGGGGGAATGGGTGGACTCATTCCATTTTAATGTCTTCAATGAATAAAAAAGAGAATGTTTATCAAAATGTCATTTGACACAAAGTCTGGAGGGATAAATGACATAGACAACAGAATCAGATTTCAAAATGATCTCAAATACAGGAAATGTGGCTCCAAAGCTACCGGGGGCAGTTCTAAAGTGATACCCTTTGGTTCAAAAATTCAATTTCATAAGAACAGGATGGACAAAACTTTAATTTGATTGCAATTCATAGTAAACATCGATTGCAAGTTTAACATGAGCTAATGTGATTCGCTAAAAACAAGAACATCAGATCCTTAAGGCAATGAATCATAACATCCATAATAAGAGATGTAATAATCCTGATGTCCTGATCAGACATCTGGAATATTACATTTAATCTTGGACATCATGTTTTTAAGAAGGATTTTGCTAAATTAGAGAGGATTCAACAAATGGTGACCAGGATGGTAAAGGGTTAAAGAACATAAGATCAGATTTGTTCTGTTTCACTCCATCAGGGAAACTGTTGGTGGAATTTGCAATAGGGAAGAATTTGACTCAACAGAAGATGGAATTTTCCAGTAATTAGATCTATCTAAAGATAGAATAGATACCTCACGAGATAGTGAGCTCCTTCTCAGTAGAGAGATTCAAAGAGAGGCCAAATGATCAGCTCCCAAGGATAATGAATAAAGGATTTCTATACTGGGTAGGAAAGCAAATTTTTGTCAGGTTCTTTCAATTCTAACTTCCATGATTCTATAAATATTTTCCTACAAGTTTGAGCATAAGCCTAGAGAAATATTTCCAAGAAATATAAAGTGGAATATACATCCTCATCTGACTAAATTATTCTTTCTAATATTATCTGATTCATGATAGTCTATCCAACCACAAGAGGAATACGGTGGGTGTGAACAGGCTGCAATATATTACAAATGAGTAATTCTGCAGGAAAAGCACTATAAATGTTATCAACAGAGAAGCATATAGCCAGGAAAAAAAGACTGGAATTAACAAGGGTAAGAAATAACTGACAGGCTGCCCAATGGCTCCATTTACAAGTCTTAAAAGTTGGAAGGCCTCCAGAGTTTTAAGTGAATCTTCTGTTGCAAATATATACATATGTGTGTATGTGTATACATATATGTGCTTGTCTATATTCATGTGTTCTACACAGTAGCTTGGGATTCTGTCCTAGTCAAACCATACTTGGAGTGTTATACTTAGGACAGATAATTATGAGCTCCAAGAGTGTTCATGTATAACAACCAGGAGAGTGAAAGGCCTGTGTTCCTGCCATATGATAATCAGTGGAAGGAATGGCAGACCTTTATTTTGGAGAGGTATGAAAGGTAAGGAGAGAAAAAGAAAGAGACAAAGAGACAGAGAGAAAGAAAGACAGAGAGACATATGTATATACACACACTAAACATAATACTCCTGATAAAGAAGATAGCTATATAATGTAGTTAATATGGAGTATGCATATAGTAAAGGGTTGTATATACATGTAACATATACATGCAACAAGTATATATATATTATGATATATTTAGTGTATACATGCGTATTTGTATCATACATACATGTGTGTCTGTGTGATACAAATACACACTATATATATATATATATATAAACGTGTAATGTCTGTCATCTGTCTGATCTATATATCTATCCATCTGTCTGTCTGTCTATCTATCTATCTATCTATCCATCAATCGAATTTCCATGCGGTGGTCTCTCCTATTCGACTGTAAGCTTCTTCTGAGTAGGGATTATTTCAATTACTGTATTTGTATCCTTAGAACCTAGGCACAGTACTTTTTGAGCACCTAGTAGGTACTTAATAAATATTTGTTGATTGGTTGATCTTTTGAGTTAATGGAACCTTTCATTGTATTAGATTTCTTAGATGCCATATCAAAATTTTAAGTAATATTAAGCTTGTAGTCCACTAAAACCTCCAGAATTTTTTTCACACAATCTTTGGTTAAGTCATGCTTCTTCTATGTTGTAATTGTGAACCTGATTTTTTGAACCAAGTAAAAGATTTAAAATTTATCCCTGTTAAATGTTGTCTTATTCAATTCATACCAATGACTTAGCCTATCAAAATCTTGAAAAAAAATACTGGCTCTGCATGTAGGATTTTAATCTGATAAGCATGTCATCAATGCTTTTATTCAAGTCATCTGTAAAAAAATGTTAAACATTACAGGACTAAAGACAGATCCCTGGGGCACTCCACTGATGACCTCTTTCCTAGCCAATATTGAACCATTATTGACCATTCTTTGGGTCCATTTGTTCAACCAGTTCTGAATTTAATCAAGTGTTATCTATCCCACAGTCATCTAGCCCAGACCTTTTTTTCCATAAAAATGAGAGACTTTTTCAAAAGCTTTGATAAAATTAAAAATGCATTTATCTATCATACTTTTCCTTTCTAAAAAGAAGAATAAAACTTACTATCAGATGCTTAGATGATTCTAAATAATTTAATTTAGAAAATCCTGGGATTGTAGATCGAGGATAAGATGGAATTTCAGAGGTCAACCAATGCAACAGCAACACATGACAAATGGAAAAACAGATCCAAGGAGGTGAAATTATTTGCCCAATGTCACTCAGGTCAAAAGCAGGATTTTAACTCAGATCCTCCCACTCAAAATGAGCTCCTCTTTCTACTGCACCATACTTCAATATTGTATTTTAGACATAAAGCATATTCTTATAGAATTTAATTGAAAGCTGGATTCAGAGGGAAGAAAACTCAATTATCAAAAGCAAAGTAAATTCATTTATAGCTACTTCAATAGTGGTCTTCATGATAAATAAAAGTGTGGTTTTCCCAAAACTCATTTAAGAATAAATATGTCAGATTTGGTAAATATACATACATTTGCCATTTCAAACAATTCCAAAGTGAAGGGTAAAGTTATGCCAAACAGGTTTCCTTTTTAAATAGATTTGATAACAGATAAGATGATATAGAGATTCAAAAGAAATCATAAAATTAATCTTAATTTGTAATTTAGCTATACCATCATAGTTTCAAATTAAGTCTATTATTATCCATAAGCTACTACTAGTGGTTATAGGGGAAGCTAGGAGGCACATCGTGCTAGGCCTGAAGTCAGGATGACTCATCTTTCTAAGATCAAATCTGGCCCCAGACACTTAACTAGCTGTGTGACCCTGGGTAAATCACTTAACCCTGTTTCCTCATCTGAAAAGTGAGCTGGAGAAGGAAATGGCAAACCACTCCAGGATCTCAGCTAAGAAAACTCCAAACGGGGTCACAAAGAATTAGACACAAAAGAAACAACTGAACAACAAGTATTTGGGCTCTGGTATGACAGTACCTTTTTAAAAATTAGGACAATTCCAAAAAGATATGACAGACAAAACCCCAAAGAGCACATAGGATATCTGCCTCTTTCAAAATGATATTCCTTCATTTGATAAGCATTTATCAAGCACCTATAATATGCCAGTTATGCACTGGGAACACAGGGCAAAAAATGAAACAGTCTACTAATCATTACCATTGATATCTGCTACAACAGCATTTGCGAGTGCCTCTATTTACAATCTTGTCTCTCTAGCCCTCTCACTGGCCAGACTTTGGTACAGAACAACTTGAAATATCTCGTTTCCAAAACAAATTTCTAATGCTGCAAAAGCCTGTTTACTCAGTGTGTCCTATACTGAACCATGAAATATAGGGACAATAAAGAGATACTGACAGGGCCTGGGATTCGTGAGTATAAGGAACTCTTAGATGAGGAAACTCCTGCTGCTGCTACAGGTTACAACTTCCTCTGCAACTAAAGAGTCCTCAAGATTTGCCTAGACCACTGAAAGGCTGTAATTTGCCCAGGTGCATACAGCTAGAAGGTATCATAAGTGGGCTTGAACTTGGGCCTGCCTAGTTCCAAGACCAACTCTTTAACCACAATGCCATATTGTCTTTTATACAGAAATTATGATAGAGAAACAAGTTTGAATCAGGAGATGTGATTTCTGTTTCTGCCCTTGCTACTGACCTTGGTGGAATTACAGCACCTCTTGAGATCTCAGTTTCCATCTCTGTAAAATGAGGGAGTTAGATTAAATTTTCTCAAAGATAATTCTTCCCAATTCAAAGATGTTTTGCTCTGTAATTTTGAGACAAGTGAATCAACAACATAAAAAAAGCTTCTCTGTGTTACTGAGGCTGACCTAATTACAAAAGCAAGAGCGAACAAAGCATCTAGCTTCATCTTAGGTTAGGGACATGGCACGTCTCAAAATGTTCTCAACATAATTCTTCACAACTACCTCACTAAGTAGTTTCTTTCATATTTCATTATTTTGTTGCAAACCCAATATGGTTAGGAAGAAGATGTGCATAAGTGAAGCATAATAATATTGAACTGTGTTCAGCTGATAAAGATTTATATATCCTCAGGTTCTAATAATGGCCTAGATTTGGCCTCGATCAATAACTCTTGAACCAATAAATCCTGATATTGGCAGCAAAAGTCAATTCCTACTTAAACATTTTTCAAAGTGTTGTTATATTATATGCTGATGGTATAAAACATGTGGACATAAGGAAATAATGCCTCTGGTGCTTTATGAGGCCCTGAACTCATTTGTAGTTGACAAGAGTTAAAATTCTGAAATCCAGGACTGGGAGAAAGGATTATCTGGCCAACTAAAAGTTCAAGGATAAATAGACAGGCTTTGATATATGGTTAATAATGAGTATAAAAGTAAGTTTTGTAGGTATATAGAGCAGGCTTCATGAGGTTTTGATGCAATGTGTACCAGGAAGGCCCATTTCCAAAACCATCCAAGACAGAGACTGAAACAGAAGGTAATAATTCTTTAAAAATTCCAAATCCTAAGAATATTTTTATAGCACATTTTCTCAAAAGTTTAGGCTTTCTATAAGTTACTTGAAAATTTTGAATCCATTCTAATCACCTCTGCCCCTACCCTCTCTTATTCACAATGAATAACTTCTAGGAACTAAAAGTCAAATATACTAACTCACCAGAGTGGCATAATAGATAAGAGAACTGGCCTTGGAATCAGGATAATGTAAGTTTATGTACTGTCTCTGACACATACTGGCACTTCTCAGGGCCCCAGATAACCTTCTCAAAGATAAGTTGCTAATCTTCATTGGTGGAAGTAATTTCGATATGGGAAGTTCTCTGCATTAACGAAACTATAGGTTCATCCAGACCAAAAGTGAAAAAAAATAACTCACTAGGATTAGGAATAAGATGGGGAGAAACTATAAGAAGGACAAGTGGAAAGAAAGAAACCAAAACTTCAGAAAGAAATAGGAAAATGTTAAGTATTTACTTTCCAAAGTCATTTGGGATATGCTAATAGGGCCACGAGAGCTTCTTTGGTTAAGAAATCAGGATTCAGCTTTCAGATGCAGTACCTGTATTTAGGATGCAATCTGTACCACTTAATGTGTCTCATATTGCCCTGTGCCACCAAGATAGATAGATTATTAAGAATTATAAAAATCTAAGGGGTTATCATGATAAAGATGGTTTATTCAGTGAAACACATGAAGATTCATCTGATAAAAGTACACAGGGAATGGAGAAGGTCCTAGAGGTTTTCTCTCAGGAAAACAAGTACTTTCCCATATCATCTTGGTTCATTTGTGCAAGAGAAGAAAGCCATCCCTTAGAAGCATGGGAAGATTGTCAGCTGGAAAAGGCAGTTTAAAAAAATTGGTTGGCTACTCCAGCCTCGATGCAATGTGAAGCAACAAAGCTATGCTGAAGTTTGAACTCCATGTTTGGATTTCAGGTTTTTCATGCTGAATTAGTGAGAACAAAAATATACCATGTGCCTGGTCCCACAGTTATGCATCTAAGATAAGAGATCTTATTCACAAGAGATTTCATTGTGATAGTTTTTCTGCATCTACGCTCATCCAGATTCACAAAGTCTTTGTAAAGTACCATTTGCATTTTTTTATGAAAAAGATAATGGACTTAAACATGTGAATGAATAAATGCCATAGAAAACCCCACCAAAGATATCCCAGGACAGCTAATAATTTAACTGTGTCCTAGTTACACTGCACACCCCCATCTAGAGAGGAAAGTCAATGTCTTGATGGATCACTCATGGAAAACTGAAGTAATTACCATCATTCTAATATTCCTATTTAAATGCATGAAAAACTGATTAGCTGAAGGCAGCTCTATATATAGCATAAATGGCATCTGCTTAATATTTATGCTAATGTAAAAGACATTTTACACAAAAGGTTAGAGGTGATGCATGGCTAAGAAATGATCTTTACATATACAACTTATTTCCTTACAATAATAATATATGAATACAACTGCTTGAGGTAGATTTTATAGGATAAATAAGGATGAGTGTCTTACACATGCAGCATTCCCACCCATAAATTAATCCCAACTGTTATTTACTATATGCTTGACCTTGGACAAGTCATTTAACACCCATAGGCTTCTGTTCCCTTATCTCTAAAATGAGAGCATTGGACTGGGCTCTTGGGATTTAAAGTAGGAAGGGACATTGGGTCCAATGTCTCATTTTATTGATAACCAAATGGAGGTCTAAGATGTTAACTGTTTTATCTAAGGTCATACAGGTAATAATAAAAATAATAACTACCATTTATGTATCACTTTCGGGTTTTGCAGAGCACTTACATATGTTATCTCAGTAAGCAGCAAAGCTAAAATTCTAAACCAAGTCTCCCAATCTAGTGCTTTTTCCTTAACACTAGATAATACAAAAAGATCTGTCCAGTTCGAAATCCTATCATCCTGGTCCAAACCTCTATGAGGAAATGGAGGTCCAATGAATTTAAATGATTTGTCCATGTTCAGGCAGGTTGTTAGTAGCATAGCTGGGATTCAGATGTGTGTGGCAGTGTGTGAGACCCTCACTCCTGTTTGTTATGCATCTTATGAACATGTACCTCTTTCCAGATTTATCAAAATAAAGGCCATCATAATTACAACTATTCATAAAGTGCTATAAGATTTGCAAGGCGCTACATGTTCCTTGTAGCACTTCTTCTACAGATAGCTCTAAGAAGTAAGGACTAAGCATGTTATAAGCAGCTAGCTGGACTAGTGGATAGAACGAATGACCTGGAGACAGGAAAACTTGGATTCAAATTCTGCCTCAGGCATTTACTAGCTATGTGGCTCTGGGAAAGTATTTTAACCTCTTAGTCTCAGTTTCCTCATCTGTAAACTGGGGGCAATGATAACACCTTTATAGGCTTCCTGTGATGGTTAAGTGAGATAATATTTTGTAATATGCTTTGCAAACATTATAGTGCTATATAAATGCTTTTTTAATATAAATGCTTGCTATTATTATAAATTCTTTCTTTTATAACTGGAAGGAAGAATGGCACAGTGGAAAGAGGGCTGAGCTTTGATTTGGGGTCTAAGATTTGAATCAAAACTCTGCCACTTTCCTGGGTGACTTTTGGGCAAGTCACTCTGGGCATCTGTTTCTTTAACTGTAACAAGAGCCAGTTAGAATAGATAATCTCTGACATCCCTTCCAGCTCTCAATCTATGCTTCCATGACTCCCATCTTACAGTTGAGGAAACCGAAGATAGATAAGGTTATTTGCCCAGGGGCACACAACGAGAGCTATTCTTCATAGGTACTACTTTTTCAGATGTTTCATTTTCCTCTTAACCTAAAATAGTCACGTTTTCTGAGTCCAAAGAAAATTTTATGGGAAATTGGATAAATCCAATTATTTGGTCAGTTCTGGTCCCTGTATACTTTGTATGAAAGGGAATTATTAAGAGAAGAAAGAAAAATTTACTTTCAAGGTTAGGTTTGGAAGAGTGGCTACTGTTTTATGGTTACATGAAGAAGTCACTTAAAGAGGTCTGGCTTAATAACCCTGCTGAGTTTTTCCACAGCCAAAAGAGAAAAGCTACAGATACTGTTTAGCTCCACTTTTCTCAGCATGCATCAAGGTGAATTAAACACTAAGAAGGTGTATAGCAATAATCATATCACCAAAGTGTGGCAAGAAGAACAAATAAAATGTGAAATTGCATGTGAATTTGAGAATCAAATAAGTAAGCACACTGGAAATGGATTACAGTCAATAGCAGATTTCAAATAGGCCTGTGATTTTGCAAGAGTGAAATTCTCACTTTGATGAGTGCAATCAAATGCCTTTTTAAAATGTTTCCTACACGTTTCTGATCAATCAAATGGAAAAAAACTATGCTAATGCAACATCAGCAATAAATTGCTAACTGCACAAAAGTCTGAGAACAGAAAACAGATTTATCAGTCCAATTGTAACTTAAAGCATTTTCATGGTCAATGGACAGGTAACCAACAAGTTTTTACTGAGTCTGTCAAGAAAAATGTTTTGAATGTTAACATCACTAAGGAAAAAGAAGCTACAGAATGGGGGACTGGTTCTTTATCTTCATGATGAAAACTGATCTATACACAGCTTGTCCCAAAAGTCTGAGAGCAATGAACTTTAAAGGCTTAAACCTGCATGTGGATTTTTGGGACACCCTGTGTAAGTACTCCACGGTTTCCAAAGTACTTTAGATGCATTAGCTCATCTGATCTTTACAACAACTCTGCAAAGTAGGTACTATGCATAACATTATTCCCATTTTGCAAGTAAGGAAACTGAGGATCAGAGAGGTTCAACAGCTTTAAAATGATCATCCGGCAAGCAAGCAAGAGTTTGAAGTATGATTTAACTCAGGACTACCAACTTCAGGTCAAATTCTCTCCACTGTAATCGTACTTTCCTCCACGTCTTCTTTGCCTGTCACTGAGCTAATTTGAACTATGTTGTAAACATGACAAAAAGACAAGTATGATTTTTAGATTTAATAATACAACATACCCACCAAGGTGTTCAGTTCTCTGGAGGAGAATTGAAGATCACATGAAAAACAAAAGATAAACAATTTGCTCTTGATCTTTTTGATAAAGCATACTTGATAATAATTAAGGTGGCGTAGTGTGGTAGAGTACTTGGCTTGGAGTTAGGATTTCAATTCAATACAATGGTTCAATTAAACATCTACCCTGCCTCCTGAGCTAGAGGCTGAAGATATAAAGACAAGAATGAGAGTTCTTGGGAGGAGACAATATATACACAGAAAAATGCAAAATCTGTTCAAAATAAATATCAGGCAATCTTTTTGGAGGGCAAAATAGTGACTGGGAAAAATCAAGAAGGACTCTTGTAGGAAATGGCACTGTAATGAAGCCTGGAAGAGAATAAATGAATGAATATAGCACCTATTAAGTGCTTACGATGTGAAAACACACTGTGCTAGGTGATAGGTATACAAATAGAAAAGGAAGGCAGTCCTTGTACTCAAGGAACTCATACTACAATGCAGGAGATAACACATATGGAAGGTTTCAGCTACAAGGCAGATGGAAACGTCCTATGGGCCTCAGGGTACAGGGGCAAAGCTATTAATGTATTAATCGTATCTTCTTTAATGGCGTTTCCACTGATAAAATCAGATCTGTTTCTAATGTTGAGCCATTTGTTAATGCCAAAGACTTTGGTGGGTGGGAGTATATTCTGTGCATAGGGGACAGCCTATGCAAAGACATGGAGAGGAGAAGTAGAATTCCACACACGGGAACAGGGAAACAGTCTAGTTTAGTTGTAAGACAAGTTCAATTTTTGCATCTAATACTGAGAGTTTTGTGACCCTGGGTAAGTCATTTAATCTCTAGGTACCTCAGGCTACTCCCTAGGACTTATTTACTAAGCCATAGATAGTTGCTTTCTACATGGGTAGAAGAAGTTTTGAAAGTCGATAAAATAATAGACCCTTCATATATTCTTCAGGCAAAGAATATTTTCTGCTAATTTCTTTTCATTCATTGCCAAATGACTAGCTCCAACTAGCTGCCCCTTGGTCCATATGGCTCACATATTACCTTTTGGCACTTAATTATATTCAATGTAGTACTTTAATGGATACTAGCTTATATTGATTTTTGTCTCACAGCTAATTCTTTTCTATGTATAAGTCTTGCCTCCCCATGAATACTGTAATTCATTGAAAGTGAGGTACAATGTCACAATTCTGTATTTTCAAACAAGTCATTAAAAAGCCGAGTTTAATTATATTGATGGAAAGAAGATGAAAATAATGTTAGTTTTTAAATATAGAGGAATTACAAGTAGCTTGGAAGGGTAGCAACAAAATACTCTTACAAAGAGACCTTGTATTAGGAAATAGAGTTAGTGAAAATGAGTGTTAGAGTGTGGATGTGAATCTTACAAGGATTTTCCTTTGCTCTTGTTATCTTGCTATGTGCTATATTTTTTAAAAAAATACCACAAGATCAAACAATTTCAGGTGAAAATGGAGTAAATTTCATATCAATGTATCAATATACACAGGGTAAAAAGTTGAATTTTGCCATTCAGGATATTCTTATGTTTTATTTTAGTTTAAACCAAAAGTATATCAGCTTGGGCCCATAACTGCACTGGGTCATAGGAACGCTGTTTTTCTGAGGATGCTGGGCCCTCCATATAAACCGCTCCCCACCAAGAACTTGTATCCTGATATTCCTTATAACTAGCTCTCAAAAGCCATTGGTATAACATTTCTGTACATGGTTTTACACTAACTTGACTTATTCAGACTCCTTACAATGTCCAGTGAGGGTAGGTTCATGCGGTTGTTTTCTTGGATCTTGGGTCTCAATTGATCTGCTTTATGCCAAATATGATGGTGGTATTATAAGAGAATAGTTAGAAAGAAAGGAACATATTTTTATCATCTAACTGCTATAAATGTAATAAAGATGATTTTCTGGTCTTTAATATCCTTAACATCCAAAGCTATAACTAGGATGTTTTCCTCTCTGAGGCAAATACCTCAAAGCACATCCAGGAAAATTGATATTCCTTCAACCCAGGAGAAGGGTGACTGGGTGGGATGGGGAAAACCATGTTCAAGCCCCTCATCTGGTAGCTTTCTGATGTAATTAATTATTATTGCTAACTACAAGCTAAGTGCTGTTGTTGCTATTCTGTTCAATGATTCTGATTTAAGCATCACCTAAATTTGGTACCCTGGCAAAGCCCCAGTTGCCTCACTTTAGTTATGTCTTTGACCCTATCAAACATTTGCCTGATACTTTGTTTAGGCCCCTGGGGAAAACAGCCTTTGTCCTTTTTTTATCCCTACTTCCTTTTCCTTCCACCCCTGCCCCCAACCATTTCTACCATTGAATACTGCTGAAAGATTCTTAATATCTCAACATATATCTTTGAAAAGGTGGGTTGATTTTTTTTTCCTACTTGGTCAGGGTTATTTTTGTGGTTGGACCCGCAACATAAGAGGTCCTAGTGTCAGCTCTGTGTAGATATGCAGTGAGTTAACAGGAAAGTGAAGACTTTCACGCTGAAATCCACAGGAGGATTATCATTTCCTTCTGGCAATAATGGGCTCCCCTTTTCCCATACCTATCAAACTGCTTGAAGTTTCACTTCATTGAAAAAAAAATTGTTCAGTATAATGTGCTTTAAGCACGATGTGCTAAAGGGCTACTTACATTAATAGAGCAAATAGTTGTGTAAATTGAACTTAAAAGTAGTTCAGATGTAGAACATGAGAATTAGTGGTGAGGTTAGGAACTAAACCCTTTGAGCTTGAACCAGAATAAAGCGGAAAATACTGGGAGGGCAGGCTCAGTCCTCTAGTGCTCTTCCCTAGCTCAGACGTGCACCTCATTTCTATGTAAAAGGGACACTATTTCGAGTAGAAATATGCCCTTACCTTTCAAATCTGCCTCTTCCCTACCTTTTTCTTCCTCTTTTACCTTACTCCCTTTCACACACCCTAAGATCCAGCTACACTGGCCTTCCTGCATTTCTCAAACACAGTGTTCCAACTCCTTTATCCCTGGAGCACTAGGCCCCTTGACTCTGTCTCTGCCTTACCCTGGCTTCCTTCCTTCAAGACTTAGCTCAGGCCCTACTTCTGGTTGAAGGCTTTCCCCAGTGTTGTTGTTCAGTTGTTTTTTCAGTTGTGTCTGATCCTTCATGACCCCATTTGGGGTTTTCTTGGCAAAGATACTGGAGTGGTTTGTTATTATTTCCTTCTCCAGTTCATTTTACAGATGAGGAACTGAAGCAAATAAGGTAAAGTGACTTTTAAAGGTTCACACAGCTAGTAAGTGTCTGAGGCCAAATTTGAACTCAATGAAGATGAATCTTCCTGACTTCAGGCCGGGCACTTGCTACATAGCTGCCCCTTTCCCTTTTATTATTCCAAGCATCTCATATTGCCTTCATCTCTTTTCTTTCTTCTCTCTCTCTCTCTGTCTCTCTCTGTCTGTCTCTCTCTCTCTGTTAGATTTCTTATATGTATCTAGTAATACTGTAGTGTATATATATATATATATATATATGTGTGTGTGTGTGTGTGTGTGTGTGTGTGTGTATGTATATGTGTGTGTCCATATATATATTATGTATCTAGTAGAAGTTGTATATGTATATATAAATATGTGTCTACATATGTTAAATATATAAAAATTATTTATTTTTATTTATTAAATTCCCACTATGTCAGGCCCTGGTGCTAGGCACTGAACATATTACTACAATTACTACTACTACTACTACTGCTCCTATTCCTACTACCATCACTACCATTAGTAGTAGTAGGTTTTTTATAGCATTTTTATGGTGCTTGAATGCTTGCAACATACTTTATAAATATTATCTTATTTGATCCTAACAAAAACCCTACGAGACAGGTGCTATTATTATCACCCCCATTTTAGAGATGAGGAACTGAGGCATACGGTGTTAAGCGACTTGACCAGGTTCACAGAGCTAGAAAGGATCTGAGGCCAGATTTGAACTAAAGTCTTCTTGCCTCCAATTCCAATACTACCTGCTGCCTTTGGAGGAATCTGGTATGGACCTCACCAGGATGGATTGGAAAGACACACTTAGTTTAAGGCAGCTCCTTCTATTTTTGAAGACAGAAAAGCCTTCTTAAAGAACTTTCATGTACACTTGCCTTATTTGTACCAACGCATCTCTATAAACTTAGGGGGGAAAACATAAATAATTTTCTAGGCATGGATTTGACTGTTTTTCATTTTTTTTTAGCTGAATATACAGATTGTTGACACAATTATGGTACATGCCCCTTCCTAAAGTCTTGTAATACATGAGTCCAAAACACTCATTATAAGCAGACATCTTGTCCAATTCTGGTCAACACCTCCAACAAGAAGCACCTCAGTGTTTGTTAAGTGATATTAATATTAATGACTTAATTAATGAGTACAGTGCCTTGTTTACTTATGCTTAGAACCAGGATTCAAGTAGCCATTTTTAAAGGACATTACAGAAATGCTTTTAATCAGAAAAAGTAAACAGTAGCAGGCCAAGCTCTATTTTTATGATGTCAAACCCTACAGAGTCACAGGAAGGCATCAGGAGCCAGAAGTGGAGGTCCTTTTGAATGGGCAATGGACTTGGAGTCAAGGAGAAATCAAGATTTGAATCCTGCCTTTGTTAACACTTTGTGTGCTCAAGGGAAAGCACAGAGGCTCTTAACTTGGTTAGTCATGATTGACTCTTCATGACCCCATTAGGGGTTTTCTTGGCAAAGATACTAGAGTGGTTTGCCATTTCTTGTCAAGCTCATTCGACAGATGAAGCAAACAGGGTTAAATGACTTGCCTAGGGTCACACAGGTAGTAAGTGTCTGAGGCCAGATTTGAACTCAGGTCTTCCTGACTCCAGGGCCAGCGCTCTATCCACTTTATCACCACCACATAGCTGCCTCAGTCACCTTCATTGTTGTTCAGCATTTTTGAAGTGGGCCAATGACACCGTGGAGGGGGATAGAACACACATTTCACACATTTACAGATATCTCATATGGAAATTGGCCTAAGTTGAGAGAGGTTCACCACTAGGTTAGCCAAAGCATTGATGGATGTTTGCAGCCACAGCAACTCTCAAAAACTACGTACCATGTCAAAAGGACCTGTGATCTCCATTGATAAAATACCCATACTTTTTGAGGCATTCAAATATATTGTCTGCTAAAGAAGATAGGGAAGTATATAGCATTTTAGTGATAGCAGCACCTTCCTTTTTTTGACTTGAGAGTTTTCAAAGCTGCCTCAGTCGCAACCTTACTGAACCTCAATTTTCTCATCCGGAAAATTGCAACAAAAACTGTACTGCCTACATCAGACTACTGTTGTTAGGAAGATATTATGTAAACCTTCGAGTGTCACCTAAATATTAGCTATTATTTATGGTGATAGTCATGATGTTAGAGAAGCGAGACTTTACAAATGAAAACAAAATCTCAAGTAGAAGGAGAAAAATCTTCATCCTAGTGCCTTGGCAGGCTCAAAAAATTATTGGGACATGTACTCAATCTTCTTTTTACATTTGATATTACAAGTAAATCTCATGATTTTTATACCAGAAACTGGTATATTTGTGTGACAGATGTAAAGATATTTTATATATGTCAGAACAAAAGTAATAAATGAATATTTTATTTACACCAAGTTGGAAGGGATCTCAGAGGCAATCTAGCCCAATTCATACCTAAGTGAGAATCCCCTCAACATCAGGCCTGATAAAATCACCATGTAGCTTTGGCTTAGACATACAATATGGTGGAACCCTTGTCCCAACCTAACTTTCTAGCCTTCTAGTCCATGTTGTGACCCCTGTGATCTGAACAAACTAGCCTTCTCCATACATACTACTCCATCATCTCTAATAACCATTTCTTTGCCCTAGTTATCCTTCATTTCTGGAAGTCACTCCCTCTTCATTCCTGCCTCAAAAAATTCCTCTCCTTCTCCAAGACACAAGTTAAGCACCACCTCCTATGTGAAGGTCTTTCTGATCCCCTCAGTACCTTTTATTACATTTTCATTTATTACATTTGAATTCCCAGCACCTACTACAGTGCCTGCCATATATTAGGATCTTAATAAATACCTATGGATTACAATATGGTATGTATTGTAATACATACTACATATCCATATACATGTATTTATTTATATGTGTACATATATTCACATACATATATTATGTACACATATTATAAATATACTATGTGCCTATATTGATTGAAACCCCCTACCTCCTGAATCAGCCTACTCAACTGTTAGCTCTAATTGTTAGGAATCTTGTCCTTAAATCGATACATTTTCTTGTAGAGAAAAAATAATTCAGAGAGAAATAAACTCATTCCTTCTCAGTCCTCTGACCACCTCCCAGAACAGAACATTGATTTCAGTCTCATGATAAGGCAATCACAAGGTTTATATGAAAGATTGGTATTTTTGAATTAACAGAACTTTTTCTCTGGCCTAAACTCCACAGGGACCCTTTAGTGAAACACTATTTCATCACTTCATTCAGATGTGAGAAAATGTTTATAGATTAATTGCTGACAATCACTAGTCCTAGGGGTATTCATTTCTTCATTTAGCAAATTTTTAATAAGTTCATGTAAGTACTGTGCACAGCTCTAGAGATATAGATATAAAAATAAGGCAGTCCCTGACTTTGCAATGCTTATATTCTACAAGAATGATCAAAAAGAAACTGTTGGGGGTCTTTCACATTTGGAAGGTCACCTGAAACAAATATAAAGTCAATTTTCAAGTGTGCCACCATCCTTCCAGTTAGCAGGGTCAGCCTTAATTCCTTACTTCCACTCTAATCCAATCTGTGGCCAAGTCTCATTATTTCTACCTTCACAGTTTCTCTCCTGTACTTCATCTTCTGCCACTCACACAGATGACACCTTTCATCATCTCATGCCTGGACTATTTCAAGACCTTTTAACCATCTCCTTTCCTCAAGTTTCTCCCCATTCTCTACTCAGGGGCCAAAGTGATTTTCCTAAAGTGTTATGTCTCACCATGTCAAACCCACCACTTCCACTCAGTAAACTCCATTAGCTCCCTATTACCTCTAGGATGAAATGTGAAATCATCTATTTGGCTTTTAATGCCCACACATAGGGCTTTAAAAGTGGGGCCCTACCTGCTTTTCCAGTCTTACAATTTTACAATTTCTGCCATGAACCCAAGTTCACATAGCGCTGGCCTTTTAAATGTTTTTTTGGATCTGATAATCCATCTCTGGACTCTGCTTTTTTTAATGGATTGCCCCCTATGCTTAGAATGATGACTTTCCTCACTTCAGCCTTCTAGATTGCTTGGCTTCTTGCAAGACAATACAATTCTGCAAGAGGTCTTTCCCAGTCCTATGCCTGCTATTGCCTTCTCTCTGATAGTACATCCCATTGACACTGTATTTATCATGTATGCATGTAGTTGTTTTCTTATTGTCTCTTCCATTTGCATGTGGGCTCCTGTGAAACAGGGAACACATTTTTGCATTTCTTGGTATCTACAATACTTAATATAGTGCCTGGTATACAGTAAGCACTTAATAAAGGCTTGTTGATGATGATGATGGAACGCTATACAATATTGTTCAAAGGACTAATTAGAAACAATATTTCTTAGTTATACCATGTATGGTCCTAGGAGATTGACAAGATAAATCAATCAGTCAACCAGCATTTACTAAGCACATAGTATGTGCCAGGTACTAGGCTAGGTGCTGATAATAACAAATGCAAAAGTAAGATGGTCTCTGTTTTCAAGTACTTTATATTCAACTAGGGATATACAACATATACACATGAAAACATATACAAAAGACATGTAAGTAAATATAAGATAGCTTGTGGGGATAAGGAAAGGCTTACTGTAGAAGCTGGTGCTTAAGCAGAATCTTGAAGGAAAAGAGGAAATCTATGAGGTGCAGGTGAGGAAAGACTGTCTCCCAGGTATAGGAGACAGCCAGTGCAAAGTCATGGATATGGGAGATAGAAGATTATGTGTAAGAAGGACAATTTGGCTGGATTCTAGGGTACAAGATGGAGAATTATGTATAACGAGGCTGGAAAGATAGGTTGGGACCATGTTGTGAGGGGTTTTAAAAGCTAAACAGTGAAGTTTATACCTATTGCCTAGAGGCATTAAGGAACCACTTAATTTTTATCAAGTGGTTAGATCTGAGCTTAAGAAAATCACCCTAAAAAGTGTGTAGAATGGTCTGGGTTGGGGAGAGACATTAAACATGGAAATAAATAAGATTTTTTGGAGGCAGAAATGGCAAGAGTTGACAATGGATCATATATTGTGGTGAGGGAGAAAAAGGAGTTGATAATGCTGAGACTATAAACATAGGAGACTGGAAGAATGCTGATTCCCTCTATAGAAATAGGGGACTTTTAAAAGGGAGGGGCTTTGTGGGGGGGGATTTAAGAGTTTTGTTCTTGGTATGCTGAATTGTAGATGTCTCTGGGTTATCTAGTTTGAAAAGTCCAATAGGCCACTGATGATCCCGGACTAAAGCTTAGGCAAACAATGGGCTGAATATTTAGATTTGTGAATAATCCGCAAAGAGATTATAAGTGAATTTATGGGCACCAATGAGGTTACTAGAAAGAATGTGAAGAGAAATGAGAAGAGGGCATAGGAGAGAGCCTGGCAAAACTCCAACAGTTAGGGTGTGGGTGATATGTATAATGAGTAAGAAAAAGAAACTGAAAAGGAATGGTCAGAGAGGTGGGAGAAAAACTAAGTAAGAGCAGTGTCACAAAAACTCAGAGAGGAGAGAATATGCAGGAGGAGTGGGTAGTCAACAGTGTCAAATGCTGCAGAGAGATCAAAAAGGGTGAGAATTGAGAAAGGATCTTCAGATTGGGCAAGTGAGAGATCGCTGGCATGATCAACCACCAGAATAGTCGGTGTTTGGGAGGCCGTGAAAAGAAAGGCATACTAGTGTACTGGTGGTGGAGCTGTGAATTAGAATGATTCTGGAAAGCATTTTGGAAATATGCAGATAAAAGTTATGAAAAATCTCATATCCTTTGACCAGTAACTCCATTTCTATATGTGTACCCCCAAAGATGCCAATGACAAAAAGAAGGGCATCATATACAGCCATCATATACATTTTGATAGCAGTATTGTTTGTGGTAGCAATGACCTAGACACAAAGTAGATGCCTATCAATGAGGGAATGGCTATGCAAAGTTTAGTCCAGATATGTAATGGAATATTAATATGTTTTGAGAAACAATGATCTTGATGAATATAGAGAAGCATAGAAAGACTCGTATGAACTGAAGCAAAGTGAAACAAGTAGAGAAAGGAAAGTACAATGACAACAATGAGGTAAACAGAAAGAATAATAACCACGACAACTTGAAGATGAATGTTGAGAAATTATAAAAACAGCTTTGGACAAGAAGAAGAGATAGAAGAAGACAATTCTTGTACTTTGCAGAGGTTAGAGTATCCAGGTGTAGAATATTGCATTTAACATCAGATTTTTTTTCTGTGTGTTAGTTTCACTACTTCCTCTTGAAAAAATTCTTTTTTATAAGAAATGGCTTTCAGTGGGGTGAAGGGAATGGAGATTACAGGAAAAAATTAGGTATGAAACATGATATCAATAGAAGTTAATTTTTTAAAGAAAAGAAATCATTAGTAACTTTGGAGATAGAAGTTTCAGTCGAGTGATGAAATCAAAAGCCACACTGAGAAAGGTTGAGGGATGAGAAGACAGGAAGTCACAGCAATTAACACAGATAGCTTAGAAATCTAAGAATTGTGTGATAAATTTTAAATGATAAAAATCAGTAAGTCACCAGAGGGTGATGGGTGCCATCCCCCAATGCAAAATGGTATAGCAGTGGGTAGTTTATGTAAAGAAATAAATTTGCCGATGATGGCTTCATATGAAGAATACTTTCTGCTAATAAATTTCTTATCTTCCAATTAAAAATTCTGGAAAATAACAGTAATAGATTACATTTCTAGCTAAAAAACCCCACCTCACATGCATTTTCAGTTAAGCCTTATAATAATTCTATGACATAGGTGATACAAACATTATTGCCTCCAATTCACAGATGAAGAACTTGAAGCTTCTACATGTGAAATGGCTTGGCCACAGTCACACAACTGGCAAGTTGTGATTTAAATCCAGGTCTTTGAATTCCTAGTCTAGTGTAGTTCTTATTACCCTATTCTGCCTTTTAAACCAAGAAACTGATGATGACAATCTTTGAAAATTATCTGACTGAGAACTTCAAGGATCAACCTAACTTTAATGAGGTTATTTATACAGGAAAAAAAAATGAAAATTTACTTTTAGATAACTTACATGTGCCCCCAAACTTGCAGAGGTATTATTTGGTATATTTTCATTAAGATGTCTTATGTACTTCTTCCAGAAAGATTTGAGGAGGCTTCAAGCACAGCGGAAAATAAGACAGACACAGAAAAGAGATCATCTGAATCAAGCACAAGGATTAGATGCTTTTATCCATCTGTGTTGAGCAGATTACACTAGGCGAGGCAGCTAGGTGGTACAGTGGATGGACCAGGAGTTAGGAAGAGCCAAGTTCAAATCCAGCCTCAGACAATTAATGACTGGGTAAACTGGGACAGGTTATGTAACCTCTGTTTGCTTCAATTTCCTCCCTTGTAAAAAAGGGGATAATAATAGCATCTACTTCTCAGGGTTGCTGTGAGCCTCACATATTTGTAAAGCTCTTATTTCATTGCCTGCCACAATAGTAGGTACTCTACAAATGCTGGGTATTATTCCTAGCACTCCACACAGCACCTAGGACATAAAAGGTGCTTAATAAATGTTTATTTAATGACTAACAAACTTCTCTCCAAGTTTTCTAGTAGCTAAGGCAAAAGAGATTACATAGTTCTGGCTTTTGGAACAACAGAGAACATGTTCATTCATTTACAGAAACACTTATTTGCTACCCCCCAATTAAGCTAGAACAGAAATTTATCTCATGAGCTTTTCTTTAAAGACATTGAATGAAATCCCTCAATTCAAGTGGTAAAATCCTTGCTTATAAACATTAGACAATACCTTCAATCATGTTTTTATAAAAGGCACACACTCAGACCAGATGGTTCTCATAGTAATGCCTTAATGATAACAATAGACATAGAATCATTTGCTATGTTTATCTAAGCTAACTTATGGAAAATACATTTTTGAAATAAAAAAAAATAAAATTGCCCTTTTCATTTTTATTTCCTTTAAAAAAATTCTGGGGGCAGCTAGGTGGCACAGTGAGTAGAGCACTGGCCCTGGAGTCAGGAGGACCTGAGTTCAAATCCGGCCTCAGACACTTGACACATGTACTAGCTGTGTGACCTTGGGCAAGTCACTTAACCCCGATTGCCCTGCCAAAAAAAAGCAAAAAAAAAATTCTGCTCCAGAGCCAGGAGAACATTATATACAACCACAGACATATGGATTCTGTGAGGACTAAAACTGATAGACTTTGCTCTTCTCAGCAACACAAGGTACAAAGACAACTCCAAAGGACTCACGATGGAGAATACTATCTACATCCAGAGAAAGAACTATGAAGTACGAATGTAGATTGAGGTACACTTTATGCCTGCCTTTTCCCCCCTTTTTTCCTCTCTTTTGTTTTTGTTTTTGGGGTTTTTTTTGGTTCTGTTTCTTCTTTCTCATGATTCATTCCATTGGTCATAATTCTTCTCCATAACCTGACTAGTGTGTAAATTAGTTCAATGTGAAGTTATACATGGAAGATATATTATATTCCATGCTATCTTGGGGAGGGAGTGGGGGAGGGAGGGAAGGAAATCTGGAACTCAAAATTATGTAGAACCGAGTGTTGTAAACTAAAAATAAAAAATAAAAATTTATAAAAAAGAAAAGAAAATACAAAGTAATAAAAAAATTCTGCTCCCCAAGCATGCAAATCAATAATACAAAATAAATGCCCTATTTGTAAGCAAATTGGGGTGGTAACTTGGCTAAGTTCTAATATGGGGGAAATATTGTATCTTTCAAAAAAATGGACAGTAAAAAATAGTTGGTTTAAATTCTCACTGACAACTACCTGATGGTAAAGGAATAGTGTCAGAAAAGGAAGATCCAGCATGCAACTCACTTTCTGAGCTGAGCCTTAGGCACTGGATCATCACAGATGACCTGGCTGGTACTGTATGTGCCAGAACTTCCACTCTCAAGTGCTGTCATGCATATAGAAGATGTGCCCCAGGGAACACACATGTGGCATGCTATGCTGGTTGCCTTTCCTGGGGTTGGGAGGTATATTTCAGCAGAGCATGAATACACATCACACAAATCTAATAACCTCGCTGCCCTATAATGTCAATGGTCCTGCCTTTCTCTTTTTCTTTCCTCCTTGGTATTCATTTGATATCCGATGACAGTTAAGGTTGGATTGGGACTGAGCTAAAAGTTAACACCATAAATGAATGCCTGTTATTGATTGCTTTCGTGTGCTGGCTCTAGGCTTCCCCAGTGTAGAAGACAGTCTACTGTCTATGTATAACTGTATCTGCCTTCTCCTCAGACAACTGAGTTGAACTGCCTTCCCTTCTGTGCTAACATTCATGTTCTATGAAGACTGTAGCCTTCATTTAATCTTATATAATATTTCTCCTTATTGTTCTAAAATTCTTAGAAGGTAAGAATAATACAACTGTTTCTTAGGTAGAGAACTTTGAACGTCTTTCGCAAGACTGCAAGTGCCCAAGTTGAAAATGGTGACTCAGAATTTTCAGCAATCTTGGAAACAAGTATTTTGGCAAGCATGAACGAGTAGCAATATGAAACCAGTAATTGTCTCGAGACTGGAATATGTTCAATAGTTCAAGGAACACACAAAATAACTGCAATGAGTTTACAGGAAAAAAAAATTCCAGTACTTCTGTCCCACTATGCAACACTGGATAGAGAGATGCATTGCCAAATTCCTTGAAGTTTAGTTCAATTTTGTAAATTCTAGGATTAGTCAGAAGTCAGGTACTAAGAGAAAAGCAGAATGTTGAATATTAAATGTTGGCTAATTTCCCCTTCAAATATTCCATGAAATGGCTTGCTTGGCCCTCTCTGCACATAGCTTTCTATTGCCTTTCTCTGCATTTGCACAGGTTGTTCATCATGCTTGGAATGCTATCCCTCTTCACCTTTGCCTCTTTGAACCCTTCAATCCTTTCAATGCTTGGCTTATGAGCCATCTCATCAATGAGACTTTTCTTCATTGTCTAAGTTGCTAAAGCTCCCATTTGAAATTACTTTACATTTTTTTATATATGTTATTTGCTTATCTGTGTATGTATTGTTTCCTCCCAATATGATTTATGCTCCTTGAGGTCAGAGAATATTTTGTTCTTGTCTTTGTATCCTCAATATTAAGCAGTGTTTGATATACAGTGAGAACTTAATAACTTCTTGTGGAACAGTTGCAAAGCTATACATAATCATCATGGAAAATACATTCTTATATCAATAAACAGTTATTGGAAAAACAAGTGGCATACAAGGCCAAATTGTGGAAATAATTTTCCCACTGATTTATGAGCAAAATATAATCTCCTCCTAATTTGTTTCATAAAATCAGATTTGCATATATTAGCCTTTCTTAAATTAAGGTGCACCTATATGGTAAAGTGGTTCTTTACTCCCTTCAGTGAACACTTTAATTAGAACAGAATTAGCTGGTTACTTCTCATGGGAGGATACTATAGTGAAATGCTCATGACACTATTAAACTATGTGTGTTAAACAAAAGCACCGTTTTGAAGGACTTTGTCCATGGAGGCTACTTGATCAAGCGCCTGATTTTTATTTATGGGTATTGATGAAAGGCATGCTAAGTAGACAATTACCTACCTCCAAATGAAGGAAGAAGCCAATCGAAATTTTACCAAGATTTCTCTTAATCAGAATGTCTTTGGAGGGAATATATAAAAAAGAATCAATATATAAGACTATATGTGTTTGCTGGGGATGGGGAGGTGACTTTTACAGTAAAAGAAATGGGCTTCTGCTCACCTGTGGGGTCTTAACCCTTAATATTGTATAGGGCAGAGGGTATTTTGACTCAATTTATATTTCTTTGAGAATGATATACAGGTTTTCTTTTTCATTATGTTTTTCTAAAAGACCTCTATGTTGTAGCTAACATTATATGGTAGCTTACAGTTTTAAAAAGGGCTATATACATAACTCATTTGATTTTCACACCAACATTAAGAGATAGGGGCTATTATTATCTCATTTTACATATGAGAAAACTGAGGCTGCAACTCTTTAAGTGAATTGCCTATATTCAAACAGCTAGTGTTGGAGTTAGCATTCAAATCCATGTCTTTCTGACTCCAGCTTTACCCACTATTCCAAAAGTAGATGATTAATAAATGCTCATTGATTGGTTGAGGAATCTAGCCTAACTTTCGTATTTGTATTCTAATTCAATTTAACAAACACTATGTGCCTACTATGTGTCAGATACTATACTAGGCAGAGAGAATACTAGGAAAAAATGTGAAGTTATCCCTGCCCTACATGAATATACATTCCACTAGTAGGTAAAAGAAGTGATATAATCATTTATGTCAAGGTCACACATTTGTTTGGAACTCAAGCCCCAATTTTCTGGACAACATAATCTAAACCTATTCTCCATATGATATACGTTTTGAGAGTACACTAATAGTGTTGGTTGCATCATGTGGGGATCTTCAAGGACTGAAGTTTAAAAAAAATGTTTAAACATAAAGAAAATAAGTCACTTTACTGTGGAATAGTACCCCTATGAAAAGGAAGAGAGTCATACTTGGGAGACAAATTTTTTGTATTTTATGCTGATCACAATCACGTAATGAATAATGACTTGCAGCACAATTTTTGCAAATAGGTATTGTGCATTGGATCATTCTAACAGATCATGTGTTTAAATGATTTTTGAATCTTCAATAATAATAATAATAATAAAAATTTCACATGTGGACTTTGAGATTACTATCTTGCCATAAAACAAGGTGATTTGACTTGGTTAAAATGAATTATATTCTACAATCCATTGCAGAGATAAGTGAAGCACTGTACCTATTGATCCTTTGCCTTTATATACTATTTGCCCCTCTCTACTATAAGTCATTGCTCAAAGAGAATTTCCCTGTGCATATAAAGTGACTGGTGCCGCAGATGTATTTGCCATCACTTTTATAAAAAGACTATAGCTTTCACCCATGGCAAGAGAGCAGCTGGCTAATTCAGAGTGCTTGCTGAACATCTGAGGGAACATAATCATTTGATTTTCCACTGGAACATTTAGGATCCATGCTGAATATGAATAACTGTAAATCTAAGAATTGTACAGATGTGTTTTTTAGGTGGGGAGGATGTCAAAATGCTTTCTAAGGAAATGAACAGCCAAGTGCCTTCATGGCTGTGTGACATTTTGGTACAAAACATTATGGAAATGTTATTTTTTTCAAAGAACAAATTAAAGTTTATATAAATTAGCATACAGGGATTTTAATTTTTAAGCAAATAATTTTACCATAAAGAATTTATGATAAGATATACTTGGTACATTTTAATTAATATAACTTGGTTATTAGCCCCAAAATTACCAGTATTGACAAAACCTGCTGAATTTCTAAGATTATCCCCATTGTACAATGAGCTTTATGTAGAATTTCACTGTTGTGAAATTGACAAACCATTGATTGATATCAGCATTCTACTAGAAAATTTAGACTCAGGCATCTTCAAAGGTAAGAAACTGATCCGTCTCTCCTTCTGGGAAAAATAAAGTCAACTGAAAAATATTTTTTGCAATTAATCAATCAATGAAATTTTAAGCATCTACCATGTTTCAGGCACTATGCTAGATGCCAGGGATCCAAGTATAAAGAATGTAAATCCATGTTACACATAGTTCTAGAAAACTTGGTTATTTGTATAACAAACCCATAACAGACTAATTGCCACAAACTAAAAGTAAGTGGTGGAGGCAGAGAGAGCTAAGACTAGGTACACTGACATCAGGAAGAAATAACATCTAACATTGCAACGGCAAGGGAAGAGACAGAAAAACTTCGACTTTTTAACAAACAAAGCAGGCTGGGGTCATTTAGGGTAGGAACAAACTTAAGAGCTGTAGACACCTCAAAAGTCCCAGATGGAATCATGGTATAATATATAATGCATATAATGCTTATAATGACAATGTCCAGTCATAAGTACAGAATTTCATTGTTTTCTATTTTAGAAGGCAGGCAAGTAAGTGATATATGTTAGACTATCTCCCAAAAGGTTAGTATAAAATTTGGATGCTTAAAATGGAGGCTTCCAGTTATCTGTAAAATTCAGTTATGTGTTACAGCTAATTCCTTGACATTGTTGGCCAAGTAATGTGTTGGTTTTTATTGTTAAGTACTGAACTGTATGGCACAGAATGTAAATGCTCTAGGAATTTGGAAAAGAGGCAAATCAATAAGGACTAGTCTTGCCAAGGAAGGCTTAATGGGGAAGATTTGATTTAAATTGGGTTTGGAGGATCTTCAAGGATTTTGGAGGGTTAAAGGAGAAAATAGGGACTTCAGTGCCAGGGGAAGAGTATGAACAAAAGCACAGAGGCAGATAGAGCCAGTTCCCAGGCATTCTTAGGGGTTTGTGGATAACTTTTTCTTTATTGCCATTGGTTGCGTTTCTCTTATTTTTAGGGACCTTTGACTAATGCTCTAGTGCAATTTAACCATTTAATATCAATTAATATACACAAAGGAATATTTACTTCAAAGAAGAACTAGAATAAACATAGAAAGATTCTCCCCCCCCCCCAGTAACCTGGGGCTGTACGTTCCCCTGCATTACCTTAGCCTCAGAAGGAATGGGCTCAAAATTTAGCTCAGTTTTTACATAGAATTAATCCTACCAACTTCATGTCTGCTGTGGTATAACTATTGGATGACCCCACAGGATAAGGTTCCAAAGGTCACTCCCAAAAGTTGCTCCTTATTCCTTGGGGTTTCAATACGCTGGCTGTGAAACTCAGTCAGGACTCTGGCTCCTGTGTTTGTTATGGCTTGCTCTCCTGACCTTTTGAATCCCCTTAGGTTGGCATGGTCCTTTACCAGATACTGTGAGCTAAGGAATAATCAAATGAAGCCAAATGAGGTGACAGACCTTTCTGAGTGCTTCTACAACCAATCAAAGAGCCTTCTCTTCAACATATAGTTAGCCGATAACATGACAAAACAGGAAAATTATAAATGCTGGAGAAGATATGGGAAAATTGGAACATTAAAGCATTGTTGGTGGAGTTATGAACTGATACAACCATTCTGGAGAGCAATTTGGAACTATGCCCAAAGGGCCATAAAAATGTGCATACACTTTGACCAAGCAATACCACTTCTAGGGCTGCATCCCAAAGAGATCATACAAATGGGAAAAGGACCCATATGTACAAAAATATTTATAGCTGTTCTTTTTGTGGTGAGAAAGAATTGGAAATTGAGGGGATGCCCATCATCTGGGGAATGACTGAACAAGCTGTGGCATATGAATGTAATGGAATACTATTGTGCTATAAAAAAATGATGAGTGGACTTCAGAAAAACCTGGAAAGACTTATATGAACTGATGCTGAGTGAGTGGAGTAGAAGCAGGAGAACATTGTACATAGTTACAGCCACATTGTTCCATGACTAGCTTTGATAGACTTGGCTCTTCTCAGCAATGCAAGGTTCTGAGATAACTCCAAAAGACTCCTGATGGGAAAATGCAATCCACATCTAGAGAAAGAATTATGGAGTCTGAATGCAGATCAAAGAATACTATTTGCTCTTCCTCTTTTTTGTTTTGTTTCTTCTTTCTCATAGTTCATTCCATTGGTTCTAATTCTTTGCAACATGATTAGTGTGAAAATACGTTTAATGTGAATGTATATGTAGAGCCTATATCAAATTGCATGGGGTCTTGGGGAGAAGGGATAGAAGGGGAGAAAATTTGGAACTCAAAAGCTTGTAGAACTGAATGTTGTAAACTAAAAATAAACAAATTAAAAAAACATATAGTTAGCTGACATGAACCAATTAGAGTGTATCTACACATGCTCCAGAACCTCTCCAAGGCACCCTTACACACATTTATGATTCTCCCAGAAACAGACTTCCTATGTTCTCCATGAGGAGAAATAAATGCCTTCCCAGGTCCTCTATTCAGACACCATGCTGCCTTTACACAGGAATGAACATGGCAAGTTCATGGGCCACAAAGAAGATATACTTAATTATAGCATATGATACATGTTGAGCAGTAGTAGATATAATTTGGATAGGGGAAAACATGGAAGGCCTTAAGAGAAAGGCGGAATCCTTTAGAAATAATATGGTAGGAAGTAGAGAGCCTTTGAAGATTTTGGAGCTTGGAAATGAAAGCAATATTTAAGAGATATTAGAGTAGCAGCAGTATTTGGGCTATATTAGAGGAGGGAGAGTCTGGATTCAGGGAGATTTGCTATTACAGTAATCCACGTGTGAGGAAGAAAGTATTGACATAGACTAAGGTGGAGACAGAGAGAATAGAGATGGAGGGATAAATGCAGGAAATATTTTGAATAGGCCTTGAGGACTAATTGGTTGGGGGAGGGGGACAAAGGAAAGGGATGAATTAAAGGACTCCAAGGTTTTGAGGAAGATTTAAAAATGATGGTGGGCAGCGACAAGGAAGGCAGGAAGGGAAGCTGGATTTGGTGGAGAAATTGAGTTCAGTTTCAGATATGAGGCCAAGATAAGGTATGTAAATAGTATAGACATGTGGCCATTGAGAAAGGATCAGTTCCTATGTCACTGAGAAGGTTAGGATTCATCCTTTTCATCTTGGCTTCTACCATCACCCTTCTCCATCTCCCAAGTATTAGCCATATGGAAAACATGCTTATAGAGGGTGTCCCAAAAAGTCTTAGCGCAGTTTTAATCTTACTAAGCCTGTTAAGCTTAAAACTGCACCAAGACTTTTGGGACACCTTGCACTTAGGCAATTATCTGGATAATTTTCATCATCAAATTTCTCTGCTCCTCATGCAATCATATCATTGGGTACCTACTAAAACAGTCACACAATCTAATGAACTACTCCCATTAAAATTTTTTGGTACACAACTTCAGCTGGCCCTCATTGTTGCTTGATACTTCTTCCTCTTCTTCTGAAGTCTACATTTACACTTAACCTAATACTTCCTTGAGGAGACTGAGGATATTCAGAGGGAGCTCCCTCAACTCTCTCCATTCCTAAACGCGTCCTTGCATTGTCACTTTGACATGGGTCACAGAACACATCATCATTAAGGTTCATTACCAAGGCACTCATCATGTACCTTAAATCTTGTTGCCTGTAGCTTCCTCCAGGACTATACCCCACCCAACCTAGTGCCCCTCCCCACCAAACTGTAAACTCTCTCCTGTTAGTAGTGCCTTCCCATCTGGCTACAAAAATGCTGAAGTCTCCCCAATTAAAAAACAAGTCTTTCATTTTTCTCCATTCAAATACCATCTCATCTCTCTTTCCTTCACTGCTGAAATTCTTTAAGAAGTTGTCTACATTATAAGCCATACTAATTACTTTCTTTTCAACTGCCTGTTGCCCTTCCAAAATTGTTCTCTGAAACATCAACCATGACTCTCTAATCTCACCATAGCTGTTTTCACATCTCATAGTCCTTGATTTCACTGCAACTTTTGACACTATTAAGCATTCCCTCCTATTGCATATTCATTCCTCCTTTGGCTCCTAAGATACCATATTGACTTTGTTTTCCTCCTCCCTTTCAAATAGGTTTGTTTCTTTCTCCTTTGCCGAATTCTTGTCATTTTCCAGGTGTTTTAAGGTAAGGTCTCCCTAAGTTTCTGTCCATGGCCATCTTGTCTTCTTTTTTTTTACATTCTCTCCTTTGGCAGCACCATTCACTCCTATTCTATCTCCTACCAGCTCTGTCCAGATAACTCCTAAATTTATATGTGCAGCTCTGATTCTTTTTTCAGCTATACAACCATATCAGCTACCTCCTGCAATCTCTAACTGGATATCCAAATGGCACCTCAAACTCAATCCAATCAGTTAACCAATCATGGTGACTCCAACTCCGAAACATTCCTCTTTACCTACTGAATTCCTACTCAACTTTTAACATCTAACTCAAATACTGCTTTCTCAATGATGCCTTCTCTGATCTTCATCTTTCTCATTCCCGAATCAGTGATAACATCTTTCCTCTCCATCTCACATAGCAGCTTTGTTTTATTTTCTGATACAGGCAAAACATTCTTCCATAACTTCCTCATGAGGCAGCTAGGTGGTGCAGTGGATTGAGTGGTGGCCTTTGAGTCAGGAAGATCTGAGTTAAATCTGGCCTCAGACACTTGTTAGCTGTGTAACTCTGGGCAAGTCACTTAACATCTGTATGCCTCAGTTTCCTCAATTGTAAAATTGGGACAATAATAACACCTACCTCCCAGGGTCATTGTGAGGATCAAATGAGATAATATTTGTAAAGGGCCTGGAACATAGTTAATAAATATTTTCCCTCTTTTCTCCTTTTTGCATTTATTATATAATATTGTGAATTGTAGCCATTTGTATATATGTCTTGTCCAACTACTGGACTCTAAGTTCCATGAGGAGTGGTATAATATCATGTTGAAACTAAATAGCTTGTCTTTGAGCCTAGTAGAGGGTTCTGTACATAGAAGGCACTTAAATATTTGCTGAATAGGATATTGGTCAACTGATTTAAAACATCTTTAATTTGCAAAGAAAGTCCTTGTAGAAATTAAATTAAATCACTATTATGATTATTTAAACTATAAAATATATAAGATTTCACTTTCCTGAAAATATGTGTTCAAACATTAGTGTTAGAACAAGGTACTCATGGAGCTTTAAGACTGAATTGCATAGAGGAAAAGAGCATTGGATCAGGAGCTAAAAGACATGGTTTATAGACCTGGCTCTCCCACCCTGGGCAAGTCACTTTCCTTCTCTGGGAAATTGGTTTCAAATCTTACTTTGTCATAGGTGGAAATATTAGAGAAATTAGTATCTTCCCCTGTAAAAGTGAAGGGAATGAGCAATATGATCTCTAAGGTTCTTCCCAGTTAAATTTTCTAAAGCATGATTCTATGAAATTGGGTGCATTTCTAATGACCAGAAACATCATTTAAGCAGTAACACAAATACATGCTTATTTGAGTCTCTGATGAACACCTACTCCCCAAAATGAATGACAGCATCTTAATGAAAAAAATCTAGATTTCTTAAAAATAATTATGAAGATTCAATATGGAATGCATTCACCAAATCATTTAAATGCTTAATTGTATTGTGCAATCTGCAAATACCGCTATTTCAAGTTTTCAAATTTCCTCTGATAATATTGGTGCTGAGAGCTTTTAAATTCTTGACAGATATTTAACTATGTTTTTTCTCCTCTAATCATGTGGGAAGTCTTTCCTATTTTGCTTATATAATTCCTTCTGAACATCAAAATTGCTCTGGTTGGCAGTGTCCAATACAACAGGCAAATTCCACAATTCTTTTTGGAGCATATTCAACACTGGAAAACTACTTGCTCTATAATAATCTTATTTCATTACATGTCTTTAAAAATAATTCAATGAAATAAAGCAGAAGGCAGTATGTTGTTATAATATAGCCCCCTACTCAAAACTGCTATGGTGTTTCTCATAATAGGCTCTCAAGATCTTTGCACGTTTTAGTAATTTTTAAGAGGAAACTGGCAATCTGACAGCATTTTTTCAACAATATTTGTCTATCAGTTAATAATGTATATGGTTGGCTAACAGATTTTGTAGATCTCATTGGGGATGGGAAACTTGCTACCAAAACCTATCTGGGAGGGCCAGGAGATCCAACATACTGAGATAACCTAAAGACCCCCAGGGCCTTTTCACTGACCTCACAGTCGTACTCTTAGGGCTACTAGGCCTTGACAAGGATGACTATCTTGCTTTTCAATTTTTGTCCTTAGCACTTAGCATCATGCGAGTACTTAAAGACTTCCTCATAAATCTATATCTTCTATATCATAAATCAATAGATGATAGGGACCACAGAAGCCTTCTAGTTCAACTTCCTTATTTTACAGATGAGAAAACTGTGATCTAGGAAGGTTAATGGACTTATCCAAGGTCACACAGGTAGTATCAGTGATGAGATGTGAAACTAGGTTTTCTGGTCCCAGAACTAATGTTTATTCCATTGTATAATACTGATGTATTAATTATGTCCCAATCATATACTTATCTATCCTTTCATAGGGCACCTAAATATGTAACTGCTAGGATAAACTATTGTAGACTCCAGTCCTAGGTACTTTTCATAGAAGTCTACTGTGAGTTCTCTTAGCATTTTTGCAGTTATAAGAGCTTAAACTACGAAGAGGTTTTTTGTAGTGGTATAGCCAGAGCTCTCATCTCCATAGTCTGTATAGTACAAAAAGAAAAAAAAATATCTCACTGTCATTTTTCTGTCATTCTGTTGAATGGTTATTTAATCTTCATTAATCCTAATTTTTTCTACCTTTTTAAAAAGGCGTCTACTTTCCTCAATCCATCTGCTCACTGAAAGATGTACTCTGGAATATCTTTTCATAGATACAAGACAGGGATCACATCCAAGTCAGTTTGTCAGAGAGTTTTGGGAAATATAGAAAGTATTAAGTCTTGATGTTGGACTTCTTTATGAAGCATCCTGCTTCACCCATCACCTTTAAAACAAACAAATATAAAAGGCTAACAGTTCTCCTTCAGGATCTTTAAGATTTGTGGCCCATTTTTCCTCTGAAGGAGAGGATTGTCTCAATATTTTTGCCATTACATTTTTCATTCAGTAATTCATTTTGCCATTCATTTTACATTCAGTAATATTTATTTGCTACCCAAAGACATTTTTTTGGCTAAAATTAATAATCAGTTACTCATGAAATTAGTTGATTATCACCTGTATACTATTATGACACTCCTACATATGTACTTACATACACACACAATTTACTCAGAATGTATTTCATTTTTATAAAATTCACATGATTAAGAAAACTGGTATTATCCAAGGCCGAAGTGGGGAGGGGGCTTAAAATAAGGAATATGTAAGCCAAGCAAATAATTTAGAATTCAAAACTATAAAAGATAATTTCCTCAAAGGACAAGTTACTTACAAAACAACAAAAGTGCCAGATTGGGAATCAGAAGGTTCTACCAGTACATGTGAAGAGTGACCTTGGCCAAGTTATTATATTGCTTTGCTTTTCTGGGACCGTTTTCTCATTTATAAAATGAAGTAGAACTTGGCTAAGTATTCTATAAGATCCCTTCCCTTCCAGATCTAACAAAAATCAATAATATCTCCAATGTAGGAATAAGCCAGAGCCAGCTCAAACCAACTTACAAGGGTTGATTGTTAAATTTTTGAAAATTATCAAGCACTACAAATCAGAGCTTGATTGATCGTTTTGTCATTGTCTAGAATTTAAGAAGTAATGGATAAATCATCAATAATACAGATTAAACTCAGTAGGGTTTGGTGCACACACCTTTCCCCCTGGAGACCTAATTGTTAATTATTTACCAGTACAACCCTGCTCCTATAGTGTAGTAAATAGAGTATTGGCAATGCTGCAGGAGACCTGTGTTCAAATCCTATATCTGACACAACATCTAACAGGTTTTATCTATGTGACCTTGGGCAAATCAATTAAAATACCTGGACCTCAGGTTCCTCACTGGTTAAATGAGACTAAAAGGCCTCTGATATCTCTGCCCTATCTATATTTAATACCTATGTTTTGTTTTGATGATTTTACAAGTGAGACATATATGTGGCCACGGTACCTGGTGCATAGAAGATACTTAATGTTTGGCAAATTGAATTTTGTTGACTTGAAACATCATGGATCCCAGAATCATGGGTTTAAAGCTGAAAGAGGTTTGACCTCAAGGAAATCAGTTTTTCCTCGGTAGGTGATGAACTCCAATCAGTCGCATTCACTGCTCATCCAATAAGCAATTAATATATGCTTATTGATTATGATTCATATTATGTGCTAAGCACAATAACAGTCACTTGATAAAGGAAAACTTTTTTTTAAAAAAATCCCTCTCAGCTATGTTCAAAATAATTTACAAATAATCTTATTTTTATGAGTCTTCAGTGGACTTAAACTATGAAAAAAAGGATTAATTTTATGGGAATGGAGACATAAATAAGCATCAGACTATAACTTTGTATTAAAAACATTAAATAGAAATGGAGAGAAAATAATGAGCAAACCAATGAAAGAAGGAAGAAATCTAGGCCTGGAAATAAGAATAGACTGAAAAGCCATCAAACTAAATTAAAAGGGGAAAAAAGAAGTAAACAAAAAAGAATGGATAAAAGGAAGCTCTCCCAAGCCCCAGTAGAAAAACAAATCATATCATTTTTTTCCATTTGTCTATGGGGATTTTTGTTTATTTTGACTATTAATTTCTCATAAGTTGTATTTTGCCTTAGGTTTGTGGTTATTTTCAAATTGTTCTATACTTATTACTGAGACTAGTAAAAAAAGCCAAGTAGTTCCTAAGACTGTGAATGCTTAGTGGGCACCTTTCTCTCCTTTTTCTTCTTTATAGTAATAAAAACAATGAAAGAAGACTGGCAACTATCTGGCTAAAGGTGTCATGTGTTCAGCATTTATATATCTTGTATATTGCATTCATTTATACATAATGCATAATGCATGCAAGCCACTCTGCTATTTAATGTATTTATATGCATCCCAAAGCCATACAAAAAACAGACACTTAATAAGTTTGAATTGAATCGAATTTGTTGAATTGAGCATAAGCAAGTGTACAACAGTAAAATGCTAAGATGCTCAGACCTCTGGATCACTTCTCATTTGCTGCTCTATCCTTTCTCTTCTTCTACCTCTGTTCCAAGATACTATTGTCTCACTCATATAGTCTATAGAAAACATCACTGCCATTTTTAAGGATGAAGGAAAATACCAATTACACATTTTCTTTTTGCTCTGAGACAGTGAACAGAAGAAAATAGGCAGAAGAATTTTTGTGACAGTTTATATTCTAGCAAATAATCATGTTTTATCTTCCTAATGGGTTGAAAGCACACTCCCAATACAGATTATACACTTTACTCATTTAATTATAATCACACTTTCTACTCATCTGATATGAATATCTTCAATTTAGAATATCTGTTTAATTTATACTTATCATTTTAATAATCATACTATGATCTAGACAAATTACATCAATTATTTTCTATAAAACTCCAGTTGTTAGAAGAATATCTAGTAGGAAAATGCTTAAATCCTGACATAAAAATATCTGTGATAAAACTGGGAGCTCTGAATTTCATGGTCTTTTAATATTGCCTTTGAAGTAATGAAAAAGCCATTTTATACCACTTGCTTCAAGGACTCTACTAATAAGATCTTCCACAGAGGACTCATCTTTTTTTTTAAGTAAGATATTGTGAAGTAATTCTAAAGTATTTAAAATTATTTAACAAACTCTTACTAGAATTTCCTAGTCTACTTTTTAAAAATTCTTTTTAATGACAAACTTATTAACCAGTTGACTGAATCCAAACTGTATCCTAACCTCTAACAACAGAACTCTTTCTTTAGTTCTCAGAACAAAGTACATTAGCAAGTTAGGAGAATTTTTTTTAAAGTGGGGCCCTAGACCAGTGAATAAACTTCTCACTTCTGGAGACGTGGCTTCAGATCTATTGCTGGTCACAGATGAACATTATTTATTTGATGGTCTCACACTAGTCCCTGGTGGACACTTGGCCTCATCACAAAGCCTCTAGTTTGGTGTGCCTGGCTGTCTACTTAGAAAAGACCTGGCATGGATAGAACTCACAGGAGCTAGGAAGAGGTCAAATAACTTGGCAGAGTGATTTGCAGAAGTCTGCATGAATTCTACAAGACTTTTTAAACACACACACTGGAAAAAATAAATCCCACGAAGAAGTAGCACTTCCTTTGTAGGGCAATCCTATACGGGGTAGCTTGGGAAGGCATCATAAAAGGTTCAAGAATAAATTTATCTTGTAGTCTGGCAAGCTAGACATGATTCTAGTCTCTAGAATAACCCTGTAGGAGATCTGGGCAGTAGCTACTCATAAGAGGCAAGAAGGAGGTGGTATCATGAGGGGACTTAGTACAAGAAGTGCACATAGGAAGAAAATGAGGAGATGACAACTTCAGACATAATGGGGTGTTCCAGAAGGCTCTGTTAAAAGGCATCAATAGGGCATGGTGGGTTAGTGAGACTGCTTTGGTCCCATGCTTCTTGGATACTGAGTAGTCCCCTCAGGGTAGCTGCCTCCAACCACCAGCAAAGCAAATAGGTTTATTTACCACTGCCTTTTCCCCACACACTTTTCAGAGTGCATGGTGCTATTTTGTAGCTGCATTTTCTTTTCCAAGGTTTTCCTGATATTAACTTCACCTTCATAAAAATTTGAGGTGAAAATGGTGCATCATTTCATTTACCTTAGGATCTACATGAATCCTTAGGGATAGCTCCCATGGATTTTCATAGATCACATTCCCCTCACTAACTAATCAGAGAATGGAAAGGGCACTGGATTGAGTTAGAAGACTGAGATGCCCTTCTGCCATTGACCCAATATAGTTCTATGATGGGTGCATTCCAGGTATGAAAAATGCCTTATACAAGTGCATGGAGGCAGGAGATGGAACGTAAGGTTGAAGAAACAACAAAAGGCTGGAATTCTGACCTTATGAAGGGAAATAATGTGAAAGAAGACTGCAAAGGTATGGGAAAACTTTGAGAGCTGGCCAAGGAATTTTTATTTTATCTCAGAGACTAAAAGGATTCATTTCATTTTGATGCTACAGAATTAGGTTGGCTTGATTATATGTATCTCTCTTGATAGGAATATAAAAAAAAGCCTACTGGCTTGATTACTATTATTTACTCAGAGGCAGCTGTGGTACATAATTGTAAAGACCACTGAATTTGGAGTTAGAGCAAAAATAGCTGATGTTTCCATAAGCCTTTAAGGTTTGCAATATGCTTTCCCAAAAGAAGTCCCGTAACACAGACAAACGTGTGACCTAGGCAGTCAAGGTGTTAGTAGACCCACTTTACGGATGAACACATGGAGGTTCAAAGAGATTGTTATCAAGAGACATGAGGTTTCATTCTAATCATCTGATTCTGGGGGCATCATTTTTCCCATTTACACTACAGTGTAGGAGGCCTGCCTTCAAGTACTAACACTGGAAATTACTAGTTCTGCAACCCTGAGTAGATCATCCTTCTTTAAGTTTTAGTTTCTTCTCTATGTAATTTAGATAATAATCCTTGTTCATGCCTTTTCATAGGGTTGTTTTGAGGATCAAATGATATGACATACAGAAGGAAGGAAGAAGGAATAAAAGGAAGGTGGGTGGAAAGAAGAAAAGAAAGAAGGAAGGAGGGAGGAAAGAAAAAAGGAAGGAAGAAAGAAAGGGAGAAAAAGGAAGGGAGGGAGAGAAAAGGGAAGTAAAGGAAGAAGGAAGAGAGGAAGGAAGGGAGGAAGAAGAAGGAAGAGAAAAAGGGAAGGCATAAGGAAAGAAGGAAGGAAGAGAAGGAGGGAGGGAGGAAGGTTAAGGGACTTTCCTGAGGTTGCTAAGTATCTGAGGCTAGATTTGAATCCAGGTTTTCCTGACTCTGGGTCTAGGAGTCCACTGTACTACCTAGGTGCATTTCTCCAGTTCTATGGAAATAATTCATAATTCAGATGAGGAAACAGTTTTAGGGACAGGAAGTGACTTTGCCTTTCCAGTGGCAGGTCATACTGTTAGTGCCAGGATGACAATTCAGATCTCCTTATTTCCAATATAATTCCCTTTCCCCTTTCTGGATGTCATTTTGGTTCATGTAATCCTTAAAAGACATAATATTGGGAGGAATGGAAGATTAATTCCTGCTTGATGAGACTGCAAGTATCTCTCTGATGAAGATAAGCAGGATTTCCATTCCCCATCGACTCAGTAGCTCCCAAGGTACCTGGGGAAAAAGGGAAGAATTCTAGGGAATTCTAGGGAAAATTTGTTGACAACTCCCTGCCTCCATTCTAACCTTACTCTTTAAAATGCACATGATATTTAAAAGCTTATGGCATCATAGAAGGCATATATTCTGATCCGAATAGTAAGAATGTGTACAGTCGAAAGCCTGTATTCCCAAACCTCAGCTGGACTTGAAGAAGGAAGTGGAATGAATCATGGCGAAAGCATTGGCTATCTTGGCTTTGTCTAGCAGCCTGGTGAAAATAACTCATCAAGGGAGAACTGATAAGGCAAATGTCTGCCCCATTACCTGAGGTTCTGTAAGATGAGGAGTTTCATTCACAAAGAGAAATGCTGAGTGGGATCTCATCTCTTCCCTAATTCTTCCATTTCTAGGTTTGGGTGCAGGAGTGAGTAGAGAAGTGACAGTGATTAGATATGAATCTAGAGTAGGAAGGGAACCCAATGGCCATCTAGTCCAACCCTGTCCTTCTACAGATGAGGAAACTGAGTCCCACCCAGAGAAGAAGACTTGCCCAATGTCATATAAGGAGTGTCAAAGGCCAAAGTCTTCTGCTCCCATAGTGAGGGCTTTTTCCACAGGACCATTTGTACCTTCCACACATGTAGAGGGTGGGGCAAAATAAAGGAAAATTTCACCATAAATGTGCTAATTAACTAAGAGGAGATTTTGAGCTAGAAAGGACCTTAAAGGTCATCTTACCTAATCCCTCTCATTTTACACATGGGAAAACTGAGGCCTAATGAGGCTAAATGCCTTGTCTAGGTGATAGAATTAGTATATAAAAATACCCAATTTAAGAGACACTATATATATTTTTACCTTGAAGGGTTTGTGTATTGGGAGGGAGGGGGACAGCACAATCTGGTGAACTCCTGTACTCTGATTCCATTGGATCAAGAATTATGAATAGAGGAGACAATCGATGAAAGCAGGTGGATACTAAATACTGGCCCAGAATGTGATGACAAGAAAATCCAGACAAAACCAAGCTGTAAAACATGCACTGATATCAAGGTGCTGACTGATGTTTTACATAATCAGTGCTGAGTTTCGTGCAGGAGAATCCACATTACCCATAGTGCTGCATGGGAATTTAGCTTCATTAAAGTCAGTGGGGGCTGTCTGGCTAAATCCCTTGGCAGTTCTGAGAATTTAGGGGGAATGTCAAGAAGTCATATCTTTGTGGTCAACTCTGTATTTGTGGGTGATTTATATCCCTCGCTCTCATGAAGTTCCAGTGGGAGTCCTTCCCATTTATTTCTTGCATGTTCAGCAGCAAACATCCCAGTGTATAGATTAATGGAAAAATCTTAGCTACGCTCAAGGAAGGTTTCTAGTATTTGTTAACAACATGGTATAGAAATTTCTAAATCCCACACTTGGCTTCAGAAATAATTTCCAAAACTATTAAGGGCCTGAAGGTATGCACAAGTCTCAAATCTTTTATTTGCTACCAGATAGAAGGAATCTTACATTTAATCTGCTTCGAAGCTCATAGGAGAGTCAGGATGATTTCATATTAGAGCTGAAAGACTGAAGAGACCATCTAGCTCCATCCCTTCAATTTACATTTGAGGAAATAGCCTCAAAGAGGCTATAATGACTTGCCTAAGGTTACACAATTAAGAAGGTAAAGATAATATTTCCTATGCAAAATGTAGTTTTTCATTACTTCAAAACACAAATTTAATTTATCAAGAGCTGGGTACTTACAACCATTTGAAGAAGCTTAAAGAAATGGATGTAAATACCTAGCTCTTGAAATATTTCTCATGGACAATAATATTTTTCAAAGAGTAACTGTTAATAACTATGCTATTCTGAGTATTATAAATATTCAAATCAACTACAAAGGACCTATGAAGATGCTATCCACTTCCAGAAAAAGAACTGGTAAACAGAAGTATGCACATACACAAATGTGTACGTATATTTGTATGTACATGTGTATGTATGTATACATGTATGTATCAAGTGGTAGCCTTCTTTAGTTTGGAGTGAGGAGGGAGGCAGTTTAGAACTTAAAATGTAACAAAAATAAATTTAACTTAATTTAAAGAAAGAAATATTCCACTTATAAAAATAACTATTATCAAGCTACATAAGGTCCTAGAATAGATTGAGAATATGATGTTGGATTGAATCAAAGAAACAGACATGCAAAAAAAAAAAAAGATCAATGTGGTGATTTCGGGGGAAGCTTCCTATGAGGAATAACCATGGAACATCATTTACTTAGCCTAAAGAAACACGCAATAACAGAAAAAATTAGCATTCTCCAGTAGTTTGTGTTAAAATAAATAATTTCTTGTTTTTCAGCTGAAGAATGAAAAGAGCTATTACTAGAGATTCTGGTGCCCAGGTGCAATGTTAAGCAGGGTGGGACTTTTTATACATTTCTTTTTGGAGCACTTAAGTAATCAAGTGTCTTTGGTGAGCCTGGCCTTTGTTTCTTTGATTAAATTGGAAGACTTTGATGACCTGCTTATGTCAAGGGAAAGCCTAATTCACATAGGTTGGAGGGGCATGGTTATGATGCCCTTTGACCCTGAACAGGGTATAGAAACTCAGAGGTTAGCATTTTGTTTGGGGCTCTCACTCACTGGAAGAGCATTGTGTGATTTGACAACACAAGACTCTGAGTAGCCATTGTCAAGGCACACCCCCCACCCCGGATTGAAAACCCAGATGTTAGTGCTTCCCTGGTAACTATGTACTGAGATGTTGGACAGAAAGCTAGAAGCCTGTCTACTGGTTTGTGTTATTTTGATATTTTCTGTTTGTAATTTCTGTTTGTATTTGCTCTGAAGCTCAGGGTGCTGGCTTTTCCCCCTGAACTAAGTGAATTATATATGTATTTTATTAAAGTGAGATTGTTAACCCATTAACATTGCTTTCCTTAGAAAAGCAGATCAAAGAACCACAACCTTTCTGTGTGCTGGCGTTATTGGTCTTACACCCCCACAGCACCTGCTAGCAACATTGTTGTTACACCAGGGAAGTCGATTAGGAGAGAGTATGGTGTGTTATGGACATACAAAGGAAAGCCTATCCTTGTTGGGTGAAGCTGGACCAGAGGAAGGTCCCGTTATTATGGACCCAGATCCTGAGGCACTGCTGACAAGGAGTTAGAAGAATGCTAAATGTGGAGAGGTTTTAGCAGTGATGAGGAAAGTGGACCTCAGGACAGGGTATGATTGTCAAGGATGATAAGGGCAGTGTAGGCAGGAAGCATCACCCAGATGGTGACATCCAAGGATCAGCTCATTGTAGTTATAGTTCTGAGAAGGAATACAAAATCTTTTATTATGGGAGGCTGGGGTTGTGAAAGTAATTCCAAAATGCTTCACAATTAAATATTTTCAGAGACTGATCTACATTTTTAAGGGATTCCATGAACTTTTCATCTTTGGAAGACACTGAGCAGGAAAATTAAGATGGTTTTGGTGTACTTCTACTACCTTCTGAGATTACTCTCCACGGCCCCTGTAAATTGCTTATAATCTCTGGATTAGGCTCTAATATTAATACAAAAATTTATGGCAACTAAAGAGTACATTTAAGAATTTTAAAGAATTAATCATTATCATTGCTTGGTTTAAAAAGTCCTTTTCCCACTTTATCACATGCTCTGCATTGTTGGATGACAGGAAGGATCATTTATAGAAGGGGAAACTAAGGCACAAAGCCAATAAGCAAAAATAATAACTTGCATTAAGAATATTAAGGTTTAAAAAGCACCCTTCTCAAAAAAAGTCTTATGAAGTACATAGGGCTAGGTCTAGTACCGAGCTCCACCCCACACCTTCTTCCCCCTCCCCATTTTGCAGGTGAGGAAATGAAAGTTCAGAAGGGTTGAGTGGTTTCCCTAAAATTCCACAAATGATAAGTGAGAACTAGCACTCAAACTCAAGTCCTGCTGAGTTCAGTCCAGTGCTCTCTTCATATGTTACACTGCCTTTCTGTCTCAGGATTTTAAGTGGCTTGCAAAAGAACACAAAATGAATCAATGGAAGATATAACATTAGAATGGTATTCTGTTTGCTGGTCTGGTGTTCTTTCCATAGCAAAAAGCTGCCATATCCCATAAGACTCAAAGGAGCTTTATTTTGAAATATATAGGTAATATGTATATACAGATATGTGTTTACATGCATGCATATGTGTATTCATAAATCCATGAATTTGTATGTATTTGTGTAGAAGATATATATGTGTGTGTTATATCAATATGTAACAAAATAGGTATGTATATCCATATGTATGTATCTAGTTATGTATATGCCCACACACAATACACACATGTTCATATGCATGTGTATTTACAGTATACATATGTGTGCATATATGCACCCACATATAATAAATATGATATAAATATAATATAATATAGTATAATACAATATAACATAACATCATATCATTTCAAATAATATCACATAATATAAAATATGATTTAATGTCTGTGTGTCTATATATGAGCCCTTTTATTTCTTTTTCCTTAAGGTATAAATCATTCAATAATTGTGCCTTTTCTCCTAAAAGATTTAGTGTCCATTTTGTTTGTTTTCCCCACTCATCTTCCATTTTCTTCTTTTCTCTTTTCTTTTTACATGTCACTACAATGTCTTCTATATTCCTGCCCTTAGAATTGTAACTATTCTGCAATTTCCAAAGAACGGGGACAAATAATTCTATAACTCAGAAAAATACAGCAGGTTACAGACTATGATTCAATGAGAAAAAATAAAAACATCATTTTACAAATAACATAGTAAATGTCCTAGAAAAAATGTGCAGAAGTAAATACTCCCCATTCCTATTCATCAGTTTGTTCTCTGTTCCCCTCGTCTTTGTTGGTCACACTAAGGTTGGGGTGTCTTTGCACAATTTCAATACACATTAAAACCAGCTCTCTACCTCTTTTTAAAACTGCTTTTTAGATAGGTTTATTTATTGTTTGAACCCCAAAGCCATCATTTTATTAACTTCACTTCCATTAGGAAAGCAAACATAAAGGCCTTTTGAAAAATACTTTGGTATTTATAGTCAAAGATGAAACGTTCTTTGGTTTGAGAAAAAATAATATTTGATAAAGGTAGCAATTAGTCCAAAAAGAAAACAAAGCTCCATTTTCAACTATTTTCTGAAGCTCAGCATATGCAAATGAATAGCAGTAGTATGTCACTGGCCTCTATTCAAAGTCTCTATTGAAGATTTATCATGGCATGGAATTGATCTTAGGTTCTTTAAAAAAAGAATGACATTTTGGGGGAAAGCAGCTAGGTGACAGTGGATAGAGTACTAGGCCTGACATCAGGAAGACTCATTTTCCAGAATTTATATCTGGCCTCAGATAATTACTTGTTGTGTGATCCTGGGCAATTCACTTAACCCTATTTGCCTCAGTTTCCTCATCTGAAAAATGAGCTGGAGGAGGAAATGGCGAATCACTCCAGTATCTTTGCCAAGAAAACCCAAATGGGTTCACAAGGAATCAAACAGAAAAATGACTCATCGACCTTATTATACAACATGATATTTTTCAAAATATCACCTTAATTTCTGAATATATTCTTTAAGAGAATGAAGAGGAAAAAAGCAGTTCAGACAAACTAGTCAATTCATCAACTGTGTTTAAGAATATATACAATATCCCAAACCTTTAGTCCCCCATCTCTGAAAAGAAGGGAGGCCAGTGCATTTAGTCAACTCTTCTTCAGGGCCAAGACTGGTCATTAGAAGTACCAAGGATTCAGGTTTTTTTCTTAGTTGTCCTGTCCGTTTACATCATGTAACCACTGTAAATATTCCCTGTTCTGCTTGCTTTATTTTGCATCAATTCACTTATGTTCCCATGCTTCTAAGAATTCTTCAGATACATTGTTTCTTATGAGACAGTTATGTTCTTTTACATTCATGTACCACAATATATTAAGCCATTCCCCAAGTGATAGACACAAATTTTGTTTCCAGTTCTAAGAAAGACATGGTATGGAATAAGCATTTATGAAATGCCTTTTGTGTGCCAGTCATTATGCTAAGTCTTTAGATGTATTATCTAGCTTGGTCTCTTTGATAACAAAAAAAATGTGCTGATATGAATAGTTTGTTGAACGTGGGACCTTTCTTTTTTTGTTACCTATTGATCTCCTTATGATCACCTAGTGGTGGGATCTCTGGGTCAAAGGGTACTCACTTCTAGTAACTTTTTTAAAAAAGCATAATTCCAAACTGCTGATAACTAAGACACTAAGTTAAGTTCTAAATTAGTTCACTCTCTGTTCTGGATGGAAGGGGGTTCTCCACACAAGGAGTGCCCTATACAGATGAAATCACAGGTCAAACATATTAGAAAACAACACTAAATGAAATACTGCTTCATGAGATTATCATGAGGAAAATGCTTTCCAAGTTGTAAAGTGCTTTATAAATATGGGCTATTGTTGTTTATCCAGGTACCTTGGGTGTCCCTCCCCCTGTAAGCCTTTCTCAATTATATCTGAGGCAAGAATTGAGCCTCGTTAGCTGACTCCAAGGCTCTATTTACTACAACATTCTATTAGTTTTATTTCACAGGTGGAAACTGAGGCTCAAAGAGTTTCAGTAGCTTAACTTCTTCACAGTCACTCAGACAGAGGAGACACCTGAATATGTGTCCCAGCTCCATGTTCTCCCATAATCACAGAATTTCTGAGTTGGAAGTGACTTTCATGGCCATCCACTCCAAACTCTGTAAGACATATCTGATCCTATGGTCCTACATTCTTTACTTTCGGACTTCCAATGAGAGGTAAACCTGCCAAACCCTAGAACAATGAATTCTATTTGAGTTGCTTTAACTGTTAGGAAGTTTTTCCTTACACTTTCCTTACACAGCCAAGATTAGCCTCTTTCTAACTTCCATCCATTGCTTCTCCATCTGTTTTCTAGAACAAAACAGAATTAGCCTCTTCTAGGTGATAGCTCTTCAGATAGTTGAAAATCCCTATTATGTCCTAGCTAAGTCTTCTTATCTTGCAGCTAAAGATCTCTAGTTCCTTTTAGAGGTCCTTAAGCTCATGACCCCTCACCATGCTTGTGGTGCTCCTCCATATCCTCTCCAGCTTGTCAATGTCTTTCCTAAAATCCTTACAGTCTTCTTCTAAAACTATGTTACCTCCCATTCTGTGTGCAAATTAAAAATATGAACTCATATCTAAACCCATCTATAACTTGTCAGCTGTTTCTTCTCTGCCTGAAAGCTGAGATGACAGAAACTTACAAATAGAATTGCTATGAATGAGCCTGAATTCCCAGCCAATGAAGTTGAATAAAACCACTACTGGTAGATGCTAGTTTACAAAAGAAACCACATATGCTCAAAATACCTTTGGATTCATGGCAGAGAAGTAGCTGGGTGAGAAGAGTGAGCATTTCCAATATGTCTGCACTACGTAGCCTTCTGCCCTTTGGCCAAGCCTCTTCACAAAGAAGTGCAATTCTGTCCAACATAATCATTAAGAGCAGGTGCAGGAAGGCTCAGAGATTGAGCCCTGGGATAGTACAAGATCTAATGAACAGAAAGCTCATGCTGCCATTAAATGAAAAACAAATTACAAACCGTGCTGTGTGGCCAGGCCTTGGTTTACTTTATAAGATCAATACCTCCATGTCGTCTGCTAGAAATCATATCATTGGATTCTCAGGTGACCAAACCCTTGAAGAATTAGTGTCGAAGAAGCTGTAACCCTTGCTAATTTACATTAATGACTTAGAGACTCATGGTGAATTACCATTAGTGTGTGGACACATGCACCAGGATCACTTGGAGTGCTGACAGTAGAAAAAAAATAGCCATTCTTTTATTCTGACATCGTCACTAAGTTCTAATTATTATGATAATGCCAGAGACAGTATTCGTAAACACCCTATAGTTGGGCCTTGTCAGAGTAATGAGATGTCAGTAAATTGAGACTTTACAATTATCTTCTGGTATTAAATATTTGCTGAGGATGACTTAACATTTTGTGAGTACTCTTAATAGTAGAAAATATAAATCTCTCATTATCATTTTGGTTGTTGTTATTGTTGTAGCGGTGGTGGTGGTAGCAGAGTGTGTGTATGTATGTGTGTGTGTGTATTTGTGTTGGGGGGGATGGAATTGTCTAAACAAAACAATATGTTTAATACATTTTCACTAAAAACATTGGATTAACTGAATATTTCGTATTGAAAAAACTATCACTGATAAGGTCCATAAGAATTAATAAGAAGCTAATGTCAAATCCCTGTATTATTTTAATTTAAAGCTCATAAGCATACACAAATTGAATAAAGACTTTCTTAATCCTAGATCCTCGTCAGATACATAGAGTGTAAATGGCTGGTTATTCTCCAGTAGCTATTTTAGCCAGAAGAATCAGAATTTTCCTCCAATTATGTCTTGTACTTCATTATGTTCCTATTCTGTTTTCTGTGTTTAACATGAGTCACATCTCATACTTAAGTGCTGTCTGAACTTTGCCTTAATTAATTTTCATCTCATTGGCATTTCAGGTGCTTATCCCAAATGTGGGCTGGTGGTAGTAATGATCATTCAGACTTTTTATACCTTTTCCTTTTTTTAGAATAAATCAATTTAAGACAAATTGATAGATTTATGCCTAGAACCAGCCAATGCTGGTACTCTCCAGTGGGGGCAGTTCCTAAGCCATCCATAGCTTCTCATCCTGTTCTATTCTTATCCATTTCAAAAGACAGAAAAATGATAAAAAAAAACTCAATTAGGAAGTCTAACCTATGCTGGGCTTTAAAGGAATCTAGGGATTCTATTAGGTAGAAATAAGAAGGGGGTGACTTCCTTACGTGTGTGTGGAGCACATTCCGTCTTCTGCTCTTGTTCGGATAGGTGAGGGGAGGTTGGAGATAAGATACTGAATTGCTAGGTTCTCTGTTATGACCTCCAGGGAATTGTAGAGAAGGAAGACAAATTTCAACCTGAAAGTTGGGGGTGGTGGTGAATGGGGAAGGGGTTTTGCCTTCACAGAGCTGGGAAAAGACTGGAACATTGCATTCTTTGATACATGTGTCTAACTAATGCTTCTTGATTTTACCACAGTTTTACTATTCTAATTAAATTGCTTAATTAACTATGAACCCCAGGTCTTGGTGAATAGTCTGTGTATACTACAGGAAGTTGATTGGTGATGACACATGCCAAAGAATAATGAGTAAGTAACAATATAGATAGAGCCTTGGATATAACAATCTTACCCACAAAGTCCTTGAACCTGGAATAGTCTTCCAGGGCCACATTAGTTTAGCCACACCAGAAGTTTATACATATGGGACAGTCCTATTACCTCTGAGAAATAGTAAGGTATCTATAAGGTGTACATGTTGTGAGCTCAACCAGAATGCAGGCTCCATAAAAGCAGGGAATGTTCCATGACCTTGGCACCTAGCATGGTGCCTTGCACATAATAAGGGCTTAATAAATGTTTAAAGAATTAAATTGCAGTGGTATAGCGAAGTGTCCCCCCAAAAGGGAATAAGAAAATCCTGGGTTAGATGCATCTGGGATTTTATTGATAGGGTATATACAGTTCTAGGTTCATATTTCTTAGTATTAATGAGTTTATTCTAAGAGAGGTATGGCTAGTTCTCTCAAATGAGAAGATACTCTAAAGGGAGAAAAAGGATGCATTTATCTTCCAGCGTAGGGCAGTATTAGTCATCTTTCCTCTATTTCATTCTGTATTGTTTTTGTTTAGTCATTTCAGTCATGTCCAAATCTTTGACATTAAGCTATAATTTTCCTCTCTGCAATTCACACCCATTGCTCCTGGTTCAAACAGGACAAGTCAAATCCCTCTTCCAGATTTTAGTCCTTCAAATACTTGAAACCCTGCTATCAAACCTCTCTACTCCCAGCCCCCACCCTAATCTTCTCTTCTGCTGATTAAATATCTCCAGTTCTTCCGACCTATTCCCCTACGTCATGTATTCACTGACCTTCGTTGTCCTGGTTATTTTTCTTGGAATGATCTGCAGATTATTAATTCCTTCTTAAACTGCGGTGATTAGAATTGAACTCAGTATTCTAGATGTGGTCGGCCAGCTCTGCCCCACTTAATACAACCGAAGATGGCATTAGCTTTTTTGGGGGGCTGCCACATTATTCTACTGACTCATATTGACCTTGCAGTTTGTTATGTCCCCCAGATCTTTCTCACAACAACTGCTGTCTAACTACATCTCCTACATCTTGTAATCCTGAGTATGATTTTTTTAACCCAAGAGTAAGATTTTACATTTATCTCTGCTGAATTTTATTCTGTTTCATTCAGTCTGATTCTCTTGCCACTTCTGACTACAGTACATTGGCTATTGCTTCTAGCTTTTGTCATGTGCAAATCTGAGAACATGGAAAGTCTTCTTGGACAGTATGGAAATTAACAGACCTATCTATGTAGGCTTTCTAGTCATAGGAATCCTGTTGTTTTTTGCACATATTTCTTGTCCTGCCACCCTAATATAAACTATACTGCCTGGCAAACTCAAACCATTAAAGAAACTCAAAAAATAGGTAGAATTGTCATCAACAGGACATAAGTTTCACTGAGTTCCTTTCCATAAGTAATAAAACAAATATTAAAAGTTAATATTGAGTCATTGAAGACACTCCTTCCCCACCCCATTAACAGATACAGTACATTAGCACCTGAAAGCTATACTTAACATTTTCATCTATAAAGCAGTTAAAATGAAAGGATACTTGTACCATATAAAGGTGATATATAGGCAGAGACACCTGCTATGAACTATCTCCAAAATAATTTGGTCATTAGTCAGTGAATCATGGAAGACCTAATAAAAATCAGAGGCTGGTATATAGGAGAATTTAGTGCTCACTACCTGGTTAACCCTATTAGGCCTTTTCTCATAAAATTTTAACCCCCAATCCCCTCGTGGGCAATACCTGCATATAGTACTCTCACCATCTGATGAGAAAAGTGAGAAATAAAGAATTTTAATTATTTTCTTATGTGTGCAAGAAGGACTGACATTTGGGGAAATGAGAAAAAAGTCCTTTGCTTTCCAAGGAGGAAGCACACATTATGTTCAAATTTGGAGTGGATCCTAAACAGATCTTTAGTAAATGGTAAAATGTGAATAGCAACTGACAATATGTCTTGAAATACCAGATATCTACCAGTTGTCAAGAGATACGGATAATTTCAGTCTCTAAGATGGAAAGAAAAGAGAGAGGGGAAGCCTATTACCCCCAACTAAATAATTTTAAGTACATAGATTGATAGACTAAGCTGGCATGAATCTGGGATTGTTTCGCAAGGACTTGTCCTTGTGAAATAATCAACAATTTCTAGACTTGCAGCTATGACTTTTTTTTTGGTACGATGACAAGAAATCTGAAACATTTGTGGAAAAACAACTTTCTGACACAGGATTAGAAGACATTGAAAATCAGACATTTATCAGAGTCTGGGGACCAAAGGGACTTCCATTTTTAAATTTCTCACATGCATGTTTAATTCAAGTGGAATATTTTGTTGCCAGTTATACATTTCTGCTAGCCGTGTCATCTTTAAAAGTGCCCTTGGCTAGGGTTGTACGATGCCAGCACAGTAACTGATGGTCTCACGAGCATCTCAGCATAACTATCAGGAAATGTTTACTAGGCAAGGTCATTATTTTTAAGATCCATGAAAGAAGCACCTCTCTAATACTGAAGTTCCACGAAGATGGTTTGGGATATAGCTACTAAGGGCAAATTTTGCAAGGCAATAGGATCATAGATCACAGGGACATGGTTTTGAGCTGAAGAAACCTTAGAGGTCATGCAGTTCAAATGCCTCATTTTACAGATGAGGAAACCAGGCCAACAGGGTTAAGTGATTTGTCTAAAGCCATACATGTGGGTCTAGAGGTCATAGATCTGGAGTTGAAAGGGATCACAGAGCCTACCAAATCCAACCCCTTCGTTTTACAGCCAATTACTTGACTTTTTAGATCTTTGTTAAGGTAGGGCTCTACTTACAGGGTGGAGGGCAAACTGTCCCAAGCTTCAGTGGTTTTCCGTAGCTGTTTTCAGAGATACTTCCAGGGACTTGTAAATTTTCAGTTCTTCCAGGGTTGTATGATCAAAGGAGAGGTGTTTACTCCTCTCCTGGTTTGTGCTCTGGTCTGTGCATGACCACAAGCACTCTTTTCTGCCTTGGAACTGTGAGGACAATTCCCTCTCTACTGCTACCACAATCTCTGCCTTGCCAGCACTCCTCCTCACCCCAGGACTGCCACCCAAAACTGAAACCCAGATCCAAGCACAAGCAAAGCAAAAGAATCCTGCCTTAGAGCCACCAAAGAGATCCCTGCAATCCCCCTCTTATTAGCTGCTCAATCCTCCCACCATCTGTGGGCTGAGAGCTCCAGAAGCAGCCACTGCTGCTGTCACTGCTGCCCTGAGGCTGGAGCCAGATTATGCTCTTCTCTCACCCAGGTCTGACCAACCTTTCTTACTGACTTTCTAAGTTGTCTTTGCCATTTGTGGGTTGAGAAGTTAGAAACTGCCACAGTGGCCAGTGATTCTGTGCCCTGAGCCCTGCTCCAGCCCTGTCTGTGACAGCATAAGCCCTCGCTGAACTGTGCTCTTCTCTCAGACTGGTGTAAGAGAGCTTTCCTGTTGACCTTCCAGGTTGTTTTGGGCTGGAAATTTGTTTCACTCTGTCATTTTGTGGATTCAGCTGCTCTAGAATTTGTTTGGAGTCATTTTTATAGGTATTTGGAGGGATCTGGAGGAGACCTCGAGCAAGTCCCTGCTTTTACCCTGCTCTGCCCCCTCCCCCCTTCGTTTTACAGATGAAGACACTGAAGTTCAGAGATTTTAAGTGACTTTCCCAAGGCCATGAAGGTAGTAAGGTGCAAAGGTGGGATCTGAACCTGCACCCCTTACTCCAGAGCCAGTACTCTTTCCTTTGTACCACACTGTTTTATAGCCTACTCTTGTAGAACATTTTAGCCTTTGAAAATCTCATTTACATTAATTTTTTTTCTCATGAAAAATCTGAGGTCTTTAACTACTTTTATTCTTATTTTATTTTATTTTTTATTTTAAACAAGAAGTTTATTTAAACAACAAGATGTTTGACTTGAAGGGAAAACTATCTAGGATCAATTTCTTTATAGTAATTTATCCCTACTGAGAGACAGAGATTGCCCTACATGTAACAGCTACGTACAAAAAAGTTATAAAATCGTCCTTGGTTTTACAATGATAAAAGAAAAACATTGAAATTATCCAATCAAACAAGGTATGCAAGGATTTTTTGTGGGTTTTTTTTGTTGTTAAACAGTGAGAGCAAAATAACTTACTGGAATATAAAGATAAAAGTTGAATGAGCATGCCACTAATGGAGAAAAGGGGTATTTTCACAGAACCAGTTTGTTTTTTCCCCTCCCCATCTCCATTTGATGTTGATCAAAACATACCATCGACCATTTAGTTAAAAAAAATACGCATTATGCCTGTGCACATACACCAGTTACTTTATGTACAATAAAGGAACGGGGGAAGGGAATCAAAGAAGAGAGAAAACTATACTGCCGTAGTCAGGATGTGGATGAACCAAATCTTGGTTTCTAATTGTGAATGTATTGTTTTTCTTGGGAGCACAGTTCTGGAGAAGAGTTGTAGATTCTTTTTAGTAAGCACCTCCTGTCTGCTGCTGGAATACATCAATTGTATCTTCATCCTCCATTTCCAACTTTGCAGGTGTGTCTGTTTCATTGATTGGTTGCCCATCAAATCGGAATCTGATCTGCCTCATTGACAAACCCTGTCGTTCACAATAGGCTTTCATTAGTTTACTAAGTGGTGTGTGCCTCTTAATCTTAAATTGCACCACTGAACCATCTTGCCCTGCCACCTTCAAATTAATGTGGTCGTTGTTTTCAGTCTTGACTCCTTCCTTCGGCTTTTCGTCGGCCATGGCGAGTCCCGAGGTCTCCTCAGCCGCTGCTTCACAAAAGAGGCACCAGGATGGTCCGCTCCAAGGGAACCGGGGGAGAAGCAGCAGCAGCAGCAGCAGGAGCAGGAGCAGGAGGAGAAGGAGGAAGATGATGGTGATGATGGTGAGGAAGACGAGGAGAAGAAAAAGGAGGAGGAGGAGGTGGAGGAGGAGAAGGAGAAGGAGGAGGAGGACGAAGAGGAGGAGGACGAGGAGGAGGAGGAAGAAGAGGAGGAGGAGGAGGAAGAGCTATTCTTATTTTATATATGTGAAATGGACACAGGGAAAGAGTATCTAGTCTGGTTATTGACAGAGACAAGACAATCCTAGGTTTATGCCCATCCAGCAATCCAAAACAATCCAGCAAGCATCCATTCAACATCTGCCATATGCAAAGCATTGGGCTACCACATGAAGTGATGAGGATACAAAAACAAAATAAACATGAGCCTGTGTCCTCAAGGAGCTTACATTCTACTTGAAGGATATAAATATGCACACAGATATGTAGGCAAAGGATAATTTAAGGAACAAGAAAGCACTAAGAATGAGGAAGATTAGATAAAAAGCTTCTTCAAGAAGAGCTCTTTTCACAGGAGCATTCTGCTTCAGGGAATCATAGAATATCCATTCTGAAGAACCAGAATCTGCCTTCTTGTTCCCTCTCTTTCCTTCCCTCTTTTCTGCTTTCCTTCCTCCCTCTCTCCTTCCCTATCCTTCTTCTTCCTACCCTCTTTTTTCCTTCCCTTTCTGCATCTTTCCTTCCTTCTTTCTTTTCTTCCTCCCATTCCCTCCTTCCCTCTAGCCCTCTTTTTCTTCTCTCCTTTATCCCTCTCTCCCTCCTTCCTCCCTTTTCTCCTTTTCCTTCCTTCCTTCTTTCCTTCCTTCTCTCCTTCCTTCCTTCTTTCCTTCCTTCCTTCCTACCTTCCTTCCTTCCTTCCTTCCTTCCTTCCTTCCTCTCTCTCTCTCTCTCTCTCTCTCTCTCTCTCTCTCTCTCTCTCTCATTTTCTCACTACCCTCACCCCCCAATACCTAGCACAGCACAGGACTCATAGCAGGTACTTAAACTATGTTAAATAATGCAAATAATAATACCTTATACTTTTATATAAGAATCCTTTATGCTCACAGTTTACAATCACATGTATATGTTTATACACATATATGTACACATGTGTGTACATAAAATATACAAATACATGTATGTGTGCATCTGTCTGTCCATCTATCTGTCCATCTCGATTGCTGTACCACTCTGGACAAGTCACTTAATTTCTTTCTATCTCAGTTTTTTCATGTGTAGATGGAAACAACAGCATTAATCTCACAGGGTTGTGTGAGGATCAAATGAGACACCATGGAAAGCGCTTTGCAAACCTTAAAGTGATATTAGCTCTCCTGAATCTAAGAACCTAGAGACATAGAAAGAACAGTCATTATTATTCTTTTTTTTTTACAAATAAGGAAACTGAGGCTTAGAGAGGTTAAGTAGAAGGACCAAAGTGACCAAGCTGGCATTAGAAGCCAGTCTTCATACTGTCCTGTGTTTTGTTTTATGCATTATCCTAGGCTGCTTCTCTTCGGATTCTGCTCTCCCCACCCCCAAGGGTGCTGAGGAATGAGTCTGCATCCATAATCACAATTATATGATTTACCTAATTAGAAATGGGAAGCAAGCCCCCATACAGTCATTTGAAAACAGAGGGTGCTACAACAATGGTACCTGAGGGAGAGTTATCTATATAATGAGATTCTTTAACTTGCCTTGTCTATCAGCTTTAAATATGCATGATGCTGATCACCGTTTCCTTGGAATATTAATAACAGCTGTATTTCTATAGCACTTTAAGGTTTGCAACATGCTTTCCATATATTTCCTTGTCTGATTCCTACAAAAACCCTCTGAAGTAGGTGCTCTTAGTATCACCATCCTGCAGATGAAGAATGTGAGTCTGGAAGAGGCTGAGGGACTTGTCCAGGATAGGCTTACCTAGTAAGTATCTGAGGCAGGATTTGAATTCAGGATTACTTGATGCCAAGTCCAGCACTCTATCCACTCCACTCCCTAGGAGGCAGTTTCCAGGCTACAGAGGATACAGAATCAGGATTATGAGCCCCTTTCTGGTGGGTAAAAGAGGATGGACCTTCTTTATTATGAAAGTATTCAATTTATTTTTATTATAGAGGGGATTTTAATTCAAATACAGATTTGAATAGATGACCTCTAAAATCCCTGCCATTCCTGAGATTCAGTAATAATAAAAGTCTTTATGATGAACAACAATGGCTGACTTAATTATTTCATTTAATCCTCATAATGATCCTAGCAATGTGAAGGTAGTGGAAAAATTATTTCCATTTTAAAGATAAAGAAACTGAGGCTCAAAGGGAGGAAATAATGTCCCTGATATAACATAGCTAGTAAATGTCAGAGTTGGGCTAGAGACCAGGCTTTATGATACGGAGTCTGGTAGTTAGTACATGCTGGCAAGGGTGAACACCTCAGAAGACAGTATGAATTTCCAAGTTATCACTATACAATTCTCAGGAATAACTCTAGCACACTGAACACAAGAAGGTCAGAAAATACTGTGACCTTGTTTCAGAAGTAAAATAAACACGCCAATTTGTTAAGGTGAGGGAAGAAACTTCAAACAAACAGGCTGAATTCCCCTTCTCAAAACACGTCATTAAAAGATGTTTTGTTGAAACTTCAGACAGGTTAAATGTATGCCACAATTTGAGTGAAAGAATTAGCTTTCCAGGGTTGCAATTACAATCCTACTTAGTTGTCATGGTGATCAGGCAGCATATAGATTTTGTCAGATAAAGACATCAAGGGTGGTGAGGAGGGACAGCTTAGTTTTTGAATTACCACATGCCAAGTATCAACTCTCATCAACCATCTCTATGTTTAAAAAAAAGAAATCTGGATTTTTTTGTGTGTTTGTGGTGGGGGACGGGGGGAGGGTGGAGTTGTGGAAATGAAGAGAAAGGGAAAAGGAAGGAGAAATAATTAATTTTGGTTTGAAGGAAATTACAGGAAAAAAAATCATCATGATGTTAGAATAGTATAATAAGATGAATTGTTGGATCTGGACCTCCAGGAGCTGAATGATAACAACAACAAACAACAACAAAACAGCAAAACCTATATATTTACATATTTCTTTAAGGTTTGCAAAGCACATTATATAAATATCATCTCATTTGACCTTCACAATAATCCTGTGAGATAAATGATATCATTATCATCCATTTTACAGGAAAGGAAACTGGAGCTGAGATTCACTTACTTGAACATGGTCACACAGATTTTTGGGGCTAGGGACAGAATCTGAAACCAGGTCTTCCTCCTCCCCTTCTTGACTATGCTCCTTATTTTCCAGACTTTGCTACCATGATGTCTCAGCTGCTGTCTCATCCTGGACCTTCCCATAGAACCTAGGGCCTCCTCATCCTAGAACATTAATCCACCTTGAGACCCTCTCACAATGGACCACCCTTCTACCATACTGGCCCCCTTCTCCCACTGGTGAAGTTTTCCTAGGGGCCTCTATTTTGAAGGCAGGATCAGGTCAACTTTCATGTGTTGTCTTCCCTCATTAGAATCTAAGCTCCTTGAGAAGAAGAAATATTTATTTGCTTGTTGTTTGTATCCTCAAAGCTTTGTACAATGCCTGGTAAATAATGAACACTTAAATTCTTCTTTCCTTTCCTTGCTATTTCTTGTCTATCACTTTATCTTCTATACCAGGGGTGGAGGATCTGCAGCCTTGAGGTCACATGTGGATCTCTAGGTCCTCAAGTGAAGCCCTTTGACTGAATCCAAAGCCACCTGTGGCCTCAAAGCCACAGGTTCCCCCTCACTGCTCTATACTATACTGTCTTGCTATATCGGTAGCACCACCTGTCTAGCAAGTATGTTTTAATAAAAAAGATAGCCATTCTATCAGAGATCCTCTTTTGTATCTTGTTGTTTCTTCTCTGGTTTGCATCAGTGTTGTGCCTTTAATGCTATTTTGCAACTGAATTGCATATGTCTTTAGGGTTATATTCCTAATGCTCTTCTTCTGTGCTCATATCCTCTTCTTTATCAAATAAAATCTTTGATAAATAACAAGAATATCACTGTGCTGGGGATATCTTGTTATTCCAATGATAGCAAATGCTCCTTTAAAAAACAAAATTTTCAAGGAACAAAAATCTATTATTGCTCCCTTCCACCCACCCTATCACCCCACTGGAAAAAGGAAAAAGAAAATCCTTCTAACAAATATGCATAATCACACAAAATAAATATTTAAATTTCCAGGTCCCCAAACCATCAAATTTCTTATTCTCTACCCTGGGTCCATCATCTCTCTATCAAGAGGTGAGTAGCATGTTTCATCACTGGTTTTTCCCCCTGGAATTTGATGGATCATTGTGTTCATTGGTTTTTAAGTCTTAAAATTTTTAGTCTTTAGAATGTTGTTATTATATAAACCGTCCTCTTGAGTCTGTTCAGTTGACTCTGAATCAGTTCATAAAAGTCTTCGGTTTTCTCGAAAAGCATTCCTTTCATGGGCACAAAAGCATTCATTACACTTGTAAATCATAATTTGTTCAGTAATTTCGTAAGTGATGAGTATTCTCTGATTTTCCAGTTCTTTGCCAGAACAAAAAAAATGCTGCTATGAATATTTTTGTATATATGGATCTTTTCCCTTTCTAACCACTTTGGGTCCCTTTTTAACCACTATAGGTCGAGTAGTGGCATTATTTGGAAACTATTTGGTAACTATTATTACATAAATCCAAATTGATTTTTCAGAATGGCTGGACTAATTTACAGTTCCACCAAGAGTGAATTGATGTGGTCATTTTCTTGTAGCCTTGCCAACAATTGCCATTTTCCTTTTTTGTCAACTTTGTCAATCTGATGGATATAAAGTGGACTCTCAGTTGTTTTAATTTGCATTTCTCTATTTGTGATTTGAAACATTTTAATATAGCTATTGATAGGCTTGATTTCTTCCTCAGAAAACTGCCTGTTCAAATCAGTTTTACCATTGATTAATTGGGAGTGGCTCTTGTTCCTGTAAACACACAATCAGTTCTTCATATATCTTATAAATGAGTCCTTTATCAGAGAAACTTGCTGCAATCATTTTTTTCCAGTTATCCATCCCCCTTATAATTTTACCTGTATTGGTTTTGTTTTGCCAAAACTTTTAATTTCATGTAACAAAAGTTTCCACGATATTCTCTGTTAACTTTTTTATCACTTGTTTGCTCATGAATTGTTCCCTTGTTCATATCCATGAAAGGTAATTTTTCCTTGCCCCTCTAATCTGTTTATGGTGTGACCCTTTTATATATAGGTCATGTATTCATTTGGGGCTTATCTTGGAATATGGTGTGAAATGTTGGTTCGAACCTAATTTCTGCCAGATTGCTTTCTATTTTCCCAGTAGTTTTTTTTTTTGCAAATGAGGGGTTTGGGGTTAAACAAACCCTAGGCTAGTGTGTCCATTTACTTCCGTATATTGTGTACCCAATCTGTTTCATTGTTCTATCTCTTTATTTCTTAACCAGTACCAGATAATTTTGGTGATTATTGCTTCACAGTTTTGTATCTGCTATTTCTAGGCCTCCTCTTTTCTCCTCCTCCCCCCAAAATTTTTTTGCAAATGCTATTAAACTTCAGTTCAACTTCTAATAGGCAAAGCTTACTAAAAAGCCCACTCATTGTCCAGTCTCAGTTTGTTCAATTAGTGGTTGCTTTCATTCTTTGCTTAGCTTCAATTTATCTCCAACTCCCAGTCATTTCTTCAAAACTTCATTTCAACACAGAGTATTTTTTTTTTACTACTAGACATGTTTTTGAGTTCCATTAAAGATATTTATAAGGGAAGACAAATAACCCTTTCAAAAATGATAGTTTTATGGTTATTAAAATAACTACCATATAGATGAGCCCTCCCTCACTCAAATCAAAGTCAACTGCAAGTCATATTATCATTTCCCTGATGTCAGAGTCCTCTTCAAGAACGAAGGACAAACACACAATATACATGATAAAAATCATATTTTGAATAATTAATATATTCAGCAGTGAAGTCTTAGCAGCACATTTCAAATGATACCCTTTAGAAAAGGGGGTAATGGCTGATATTTATGGCTTACAAATTATATGTACCTTTTCAGAAAATAAGTCAAGAAAACAAAAAAGGGGTCAGCATGAACTAGATGGCTGGAAACTTCTGTCTTAGCTTCCAGGTTTGTCGTGTATCAAATGAAGATTATAATACTTAAATTATCTATTCCTTTTCCCTCAGAATTGTGAGGCTCAAATGAACAAATGAGAGGCATTGTGTTGTGGTGGAAAGAATGCTGGGTTTGGAGCTAGACAACCCGGCTTTCCTAATTTTTTCTGAAATTCTTAATTTTTTGCTTATTACCTGGGTGACCTTGAGCAAACCACTTAAATTTCCTTTGCTTCAATTTCCTGATTTATAAAATGAGGAAGTTGGACTACATGATCACTAAGTTCTGATCCTTTATGACCCTATGAACTTTATAATAAAGTGCTTTTTTTAAACATTGAAGCCATATAACTATGAGTTATCCAGCTTTTGATTCGATTTGATTGCATGGCAATCTGCTCCCTATTTCTTCCATGATAATATCTTGGGTCCTTAGACATTACCTTTCAGAAGAGTATTGAGTGTGTTCCTAGAAGCAGAGACTTCTTAGACTGAGTAAGGAGTTTGAGGGTATATCTTCACAATCACACAATTAACAGAAAGATACAGGCCCCCTCTGTAGTTATGGTTTGTTAATCATTGTACAAGTATTTAAGTCAATACAGCTTACTATCACTTTAAAGGTTCTCTTCCACCCAGGTATCTCCTATTCATTAATCAAAATTATGTAAGATCCTTGAAAGATATGAAATTGAAATAATCTTGTTTGGTAGCTCTCCATTTATGAATAGTAAGTGAGTATTCTGGCCAAAGTTGTTTTCCAGGTCATGCAGAAGATACAATACACATATCAAATGAAAGATTCTCTATTGATGGCGAAGTTTTCCAGACACTTCCATTTGTGAATGGCATCAAACTGTTTGTATCTGGCCCCTAAACATCAAAGAGTCTCCTGAAAGAGAATTTTAACTACTCAAAACATTCTGATGTAAGCAGTAGAAGTATCATTTTTCTCATTCCTAAGATCTCTGATTACAAAAGTCCTTCAAGCTGATACAGGCTTGCTCTTGAGTAAGGTTCAAATTTTGTTAAGGATAAAAGTTATTGTTGACTTTATGATATAGAGTCATCTGTATCACAGGAAACCCAAAGTGTTTCTATGTCCAAGATCTCAGGCAGCTTTCAGCACAGCTTAGAGCAAAATATTCCTTAGTTACATACATAACACTAACAGAGGGAAAACACCAACACACACATAGGAAAAGCCACTCAGAAAACACCAGAAACCTAGGACCAGCATGTTCCTGTAAGGGGCAAGGACTAGAGGGAGATCTCCTTTACATGTTTTGCTCATCCAGCTACACTGGTCCAGCTCTGCCACTGCTACATAATAACTCAGCTTAATATAGCAGCCTAGAGACCCCTTCCTTCACTTTTAAACATCTATTACCTGCAGCATCATGATGGTGGGAAAGAAGCTTTTGTTAGGACTACTGGCTACAGATGTTGTCTTCCTGCCCCACATATCAACTGCCTGACCTCTCTGATAATAGCAATAATTACCCTCTTCTTGTAGATAAGGAACCTGAGATTAAGGGAGGTTAAGTGCCATTCTAGCATCACATTATTTATGAGTGTCAGATTCAAACCCAAGTCTTTTCAACTCTATACTTCATATTCTTTCCACTAAACCAAAGTCTAAAATAGATGTAACTAAATATTTACTGGTATAAATTTTTAGATAACAAAACATTTGTATATGCTTTTTAGTGATTACAAATTTTTTTTAAAAAAAGAGCTCACAAGCAGCACCAAATTGTACATATTGGGAGAAGTATGCTTTCTGAGTGGAGATGGTTCAGTTCCCTTCCAGAGTTCCTTCCTTCAGGACTGAATAATTATTTCAAGCCTAATTCAGTCTTTGAATCCTCCCCACCCTACACTCCACACTCAACCAAAAAGAAAATAAAATCCAGGCGCTAGGAGCAGCAATTGTCCAATGTACAGATGTCTACTTGGAGCTGGGCTGAGATAACATTTAATTTAATATGGGTCACTGAACAACCGTTAAAAAGCAAGGTCTTCTGACTGCTACCAATCTATACTGGATGAAAACCAATGATCTAGAGGTGAAAGGCTCCATACACCATTACCTGATCCAAGAGACACTCAGCACTCTGGCTATTCTTCACTCTGAAATACATGGCACCGTATTTTCTGCAGGTCATCTTCATCAGACACTACACTGCTCAGTCTGATCCTGCATGGGAATTTATGACACTTGGTTTGGGGAGGAGGTTAATTGAAATGAACTTTGGGTTACAAGAGGTAGATCTGATGCAAACCTGTACAATTAAAATGAAATTCCTCTACTTAAAAAAGGTTCCATGATTATTTCACTATATGATCAACAGTGCTCCTCCATTACTGTGCTCAGACAATTGGAGGCAGCCATCATTTTGCCCTACAAAATGCTAATTTGCCTTTCTACTTTTGCTAGAACAACTCACTTTTGATCAAAACATGGTGCTACAAAATCTCAGTACCACAATGGACTTATTACTTAGAACCCTAGATAAATAGATAAATAACCAGGAGATGTCATCTTCTTCAACCACCTCATTTTAGGGGAGGGAGGGAGAAGGGAGAGGGAGGGATAGAGAAGGGGCAGGGGGAGGGGGAGAGATTTTGTGCCAGGCACTGTGCTGTGTTATTGTTGTTGTTGCTTTTACAAACATTATCTCATTTGGGCCTCATGGTAATCCTATAAGTCAGGTGGTATTATTAATCCCATTTTACAATTGAGGAAACAGACAAAAGAAGGGAAGTCACTTGCCTGAAGTCATTCAGGGAGTAAATAGCAGAGCTGGAATTGGAACTCAAGTCATCTGATTCCAGACTCAGGACTCTTTGTGCAACTAGTAATAACAGATTTCTCAGCCAGTTCAGCTGGGAACTACAACAGAAAGTGGAGAGATGGGTTTTGTTCCCTCCTTATTTAGACAGCTTCATTGGGGATGCTGCATTATGTTTCCTTATTGTCTCCAGGGTTACAGAGTACACTATATACACCTCATGCACTGCTTGTGAATTTCTTAGCATCAAACATGATTCAAACTCACATTGTGCTATTCTTCTGAAATCTGATGCCTGACTTTTTGCAGCTCCTGATTTAAAAATCGTCTTGTCAATTTACTCTGCTTTGGCCTCATTTTCTTACAGATATGTTCCTAGCAATACCAATGTCTCCACAGGGTTTCAGGAGCTGGAAGCCTCAAGAGCTTGCTAAGTCCCTCTGCAAAGCGACATGCTTTGTTCCTTAATGACACGAGGTAAAGTGGAGGCTTAGCAAATGGCATACAGGTAATATTTTGCAGATATATACAGAAAAATAATGGAGACCAACAAGACTGCAATTTTTCCTCTTCCTTGCTGATTCCCTGTTATTGATGGAAGCTGAGTCTGAGCCAGAAGTATATGACAGTGCTTAGAGGAATACTGGGTAATCAAATTTTGATTGGAATTAAAAATTCCCCCTTTGGTGGAATTAAAAAAGAGCTCCCAGATTTCAGTTGAAACAGATGTTTTCTGGTCAATATCACTACCTTCTAGGTTAATCCTAAGACTAGAAGAAAATGAACCATAGGCTGTTTTTTTTTTTAAAAAAAGACTTACTTTCTCAAAATAATTATGCGTTTCCAGAGTCAAAGAACCAAGTGAAATTAATGCTTGAAAACAACATCCTTCATAAATTCTTGACTGTTTTGATCCCTGCCCCTCCACCCTATTAGTGTTCTTTCACATCCCTCCAAATTGTTTTGTATATACTCAAAATATATTTTGTATTTACTTTTCCATATGGATATTGCACTTGTACTCCCTCCTTAGAATGTAATATCATTGAAGGCAAAGACCCTTTTATTTTAAATTTTCACCCCCAGCGTATAGTATGAGCTCAGGCACATAGTAGGCACTTCATAATCATTGCATTAAGGTGCTTTGTTTTCTTTTGCCAATAGTATAGTACTAACCAGTTCTGGGACTTGGGACAGGGATTATTATTAACTAGGATGGGGTTACAGAAACATATTATTCACTGAACATCACTATCCATCCATTATCTGATTTCTTTTATTCTTTAAAATGAGGTATAAAGGTGAAGAGAATGTATCAGTATACTTAGAAAATGTTATAACATTAGCATTAACGAACTGATGGAACCCAGGACATTGTTAGCATTTTGTTCTCTTGGTGGTGACATGATATTTCATTACCAATCACTCCTGCAGTCCTATGACCCATAACAACAACTATACTCAGAAGCTGGGCTTAGGGCTTGATAATATAAATGCCATCACTGTTCCTGCTGTCACTCTGGGGATGATTTGACTGGGCACATAATAAAGATGACCTTCAGATGGAGGTATTCACTTCCAATTCCTAGAGGTACACAGTGAAATTAATCTTCTCTCTTCAAGTATAGAGCGAAAATATATCTCATTCCAATGGAGAAAGTGCTGGAGGTAGGTGTGAATTTCAGCTCTACAGCTTGTTATCTGTAGGACCCTGAGTAAATGACTTCATCTCTGTTTCTCAGTTTCTCATCAGTAGAGTGACAGAATTAGATGTCCACTTCTATGTCTTTGACCCCTTGATTCTTTGCTTATGCTATTCCCCTATGTTTTGAATAGACTCTTTTCTTTCCTTTCCCTTCTGCCACCATGCCAATGAAGTTTGTCTGTTGAAGCCCCTCCCTGCCGCCATCAATATTAGTAAAGTATTTAGCTAGCAGTAGGTGTTTAATAAATGCTTGTTCCCTTCCCCTGGTCCCCTACCATGCCATTTCATGAAAGCTTCTGTGAGCCATTCCCTGAAAGTGAAAGTAATATCACTCATATAAACTGTGTCCTAGAAATTTGCCTCCAATAGTTATTTCATTCTGTACTTTTTTGAGAACACATCATTCTCTCCCCTCTACTCTGAACATTGGATTGTAAGGTCATTCAGGACAGAGACTGTCATTTACCATCTGTGTTTAACTGGCCTCCAACCACAATGCCTTGAATATGCTAGCTACTTAATAAATATTGGTTGGGTTGAATTGAATTGAACGTCTAGGTAAATTTGACACTGCTTTTCCCACCCAAATACCAAATGTTCAAAAAAATTCAAAACCATAAACATATGTGCAAAGGAAATTCTGTAACATATGACCCAGGAGAAGTTACAATGATCATAGGCACGTATGCAAAAAGGAGCAGAAACTGCTGTCTTCAGCTGTGTCTTCACCAATTAGGCAGCCTAGGACATTTGCCCAAAACCCAGCCATCCAGTCTGGGCTTTTTAAGTTAAGGTCTTTTAAAGAAAGATAGACTATAATCTGGGGAGCAGCCTAGCTAAGAGTGGAGGGGCTCATTTCCAGAAAGTGCGGTCACTTTGTGGGGCAAAATAATTCATGAAACTTTCTACTATGGTATAGAAAGGATTTCCATGTGGAACAGGCCAGGGTTCCAGTATATGGAGGAAATCTGAGATCTTCTGAAACAATGAAATAAAATCTCAGTTATTGGCCAATGAGAGAGAGAGAGAGAGAGAGAGAGAGAGAGAGAGAGAGAGAGAAGGAGAGGTGAAGGGGGAGAGAGAGAGAGAGAGAGAGTGGAGGAGAGGAGGGGGCAGGGAAAAGGAGGTGGGAGAGAGGAGGGAGGAGTGTTCAGGGAACAACTTTGCGCCTATTTTTTTTTAAAGGGCTATCTCACAGAATTATGAAACCAAGTTTTATTTCTACATATGGAAACATAATTAGATACTTCTCTGGATCAATGGCCCCTGAGGTCTCTGCTAGTTCTATATCTATGATCCCAAGATTTGTGCACCTGAATTTATGGCTTCCTAGGAATTTCAATCTGCTCTCTTTAAGATCTTGTGCTAGAGAGATGGCCCTTATGCTGCCTACCTCCCCATTCCTAATTTTCACACAGAGGCTGGCTGACCAGGCAGTTCACATGGATATGGGGCATAACATCGATGGAGAGACTAAGAGCAGCACAGGGAGGTGCTCATGAAGATAAAAACATTATTTGTGGCTTCTGAGGTCTGAACTGTTGTGGGGGATCTCAGCTTTCTTAACCATCTGCTCCCTGCCTACTTTCCCCCACTCCCAAACACACAAATCCTATTACCTTAATCTATTTTCCCCTTGTTACAATGATAAGCATCACAGATTGGTATAATAGGGTCATAGATTTTAGAGCTGGGAAGACCCATGGAGTCCAAGGTTCTAGAAATAGGATAAAATTCATCTCCTTTAGCAGTCTCTTATCTTTGTTCATATAGGATCCAAATTTAGTATACTTTTGAAATGCACAAAAAAAATCATTGAAACTGGCTCTACATGGCTGATTGGAGTTATTCATAGCCTTTCACTATCAAGTTGAGAGGACATAGCCAAAGTTAGTCAGTCCTGGCATTAGTACATGATCTTATCAATGGTCTGCATGATTAAATAGAGCACATGTTCACTCCCCAACTGTGGGGAAGAGAAGCATTGTAAGCAATGGAAAAAAGAATTAAACTTGGACTCAGAGGACCTGAGTTCAATATCTGGCTCTGCTGTGTGACCTTAATATCTCTGGGCCTCCCTTTCCTCATACTAAACTTGAAGATGTTAGACTCAATGAGCTCTGGTATCTTTTTCACATCCAAATCTGTCCTTGCCAAGTAGAAGAGATGATCAGAAAAAAAATCAATAAATCTGAAAGAAGGGTTGGTAAAATTTATTACAGGTACATTGGACACAGCATGGTGTTGTGAGTGTATCTAACTTCAGTCAGGGAGATCTAGATTCAAATCCTGTCTCAGGCACTTATTAGTTATTTTACCCTGAGCAAGTTACTTAACATTTCTGTGCCTCAGTTTCCTCATCTGTAAAATAGAGATGAAAATGGTCTCTCCTTCATAGGGTTGTTTTGAGGATCAAGTAAAATTATGTATGAAAAATATTTTGCAAACTTTAAAGTGCTTATATAAAAGGAGCTGGAGAATGGCCAACCACTCTAGTAGCTTTGCCAAGAAAGCCCCCTATAGGATCACAAATAGACACAACTGAGTGACTGAATGACAGTGTGATGTAGCAGAAAAAGCCCTAGATTAGAAGCATTAGTAGGAGACCCAAATTGTAGTTTTAGTTAGTTCTATGTGACACTGGGCGGGGTTGGGGAGAGAAGGGGAGGAGGGAAATCACTTCCCTCTTAAGGCTTCAGCTACCTTGTCTGTAAAATGATACACTGGATTGGATAAACTGTAAGGGACCTTTAGCTCTACAATCCTATAGTTCTGTGTTCATAGGGAACCAACTTTATCTGCAATGGAGCCAGCAATATACCTCTTGTAAAGAAAGGTAAGGAAGCTGAAGAGTGTGCAAAGCAAGATAATACATAAGAATAACAGCAGTAATAGCAAATGCCCGTGTTTATATAGCGCCAGAGGTTTACAAAGCATTTTACATGCATTAATACATGAACACGCAAACAAATATATATGTATATATATACATGTAGATATATACACGCACATACACAGATACATATATTCGCATTCAATAATAATATAGATAATTCTTTGCTCATAATAAACAGTAAAGAGTGCCTAGCACAGTGCCCAGCATATAGTAGGTGCTTAATGAATGCTTGTTGGTTGATTTAATGAGATCTTGTGTGTAGTTCAGGGCTTAATTGTTCTTTGGAACAATGGGTTCAAGTAAAGGGTTTGATAGGGTATGAAACAGAATGGTAGCAGATGGAGTTATAAATGTTAGTGCTGGTAGGGACCTGAGATCTCCCTTAGTCCAATGAGTCTCAAGCTGTTGGGTCTCAGGATCCATTTATTTATTTGTTTGTTTGTTTATCCTTAAAAATATTTATCTACTTATTTATCCTTTAAAATTACTTAGGATCCTCAAATAACTTTTATTTAGGTGGATTATACATACCTATATTTATTATATTGGGAATTAAAATATTTTAGGGTTATTATGAGGATAGATTTTTTTACCTCATACATCCCCTGGAAGGATCTCAGGGACCCCCAAGGGGCCCACAGTCCACACTTTGAGAACTGTTGATCTAGCTCAAGAGTGGGGAACCTGCAGCCTCGAGGCCACATATGGCTCTCTAAGTCCTTAAGTGTGGCCCTTTGATTGATTCCAAACTTCACAGAACAAATCCCATTAATAAAAGGATTCGTTTTGTAAAACTTAGACTGAGTCAAAAGGCCACACCCAAGGACCTAGAAGGCCATACATGGCCTTGAGGCTGAAGGTTCCCCACCCTTGCACCCAGATCTAGCCCAATCCCCCTGATATTGCAGACTGGGAAACAGAATCTTTTATCTAACATTACACAGCTAACAATAACATAATATTTTAAGATTTACCTACATGATCTCATTGATCCTTAAAAGAAACCTAAATATGGATTTTTTAACCCCAATTTACAGATGACAAAACTGAATCTCAGAGAGGTCAACAGACTTCCTGAGGATAATACTGTTAGGGAGGACAGCACTGGGGAAGGGATTCAAATCCTCATCCCTTCAGATGTCCTTTGCCAGTCCAGTCCTTTGTGTCACAATTTCTCTACATGTGGGTAGTCACTACATCCACACAGACTGTGGGAGCTTTCAGGGTACTGGTATGCTAATACTTTGTTGTTATTCAGTCATTTTCAGTCATGTCTGACTCTTTGTGATCCCATTTGGTGCTTTTCTTGGCAAAGATACTGGAGTGGTTTGCCATTTCCTTCTCCATCTCATTTTACAGATGTGGAAACTGAGGCAAACAGGGTTAAGTGACTTGCCCAGGGTCACACAGGTAGTAAGTATCTGAGGCCAGATTTGAACTCAGGAAGAAGAGTCTTCCTGACTTCAGGCCTGGTGCTCTATCCATTGCACTTCCTAGCTTCGTCTAGGTCTCTCATATCATAGGTCTTTAGGCAAGTATTTTGAGTTGTGTAATAGTTAATGCTAACGTGGGTATACTGTTATACATTATATTGGGATAGGGGCAGGGCTAAAGATGGTAAAATTACGGAACTACAGAGGATATTGCAGACAAAGAGCAAAGCAATCAAGTTGATACGTTTTCAGTTTGAATCAGCCAGGTGGAATCGTAAACACATCACACCTTCATTCTTTTTTTTTTCTATTCTGACAGACCTTCAGCCTGCCTACTTTTGCCCTTTGTCTTCAAGAGTCTCTCTTCTTCTGTTCCACTAGCAGTCAGAGCCTGCTTCTCAATTGCTTTCTCTCCTGCTGCATTTTATTTCCCAAGGTTCTCGTGAGGATTCGATTTGATCTGTTTCAGGTGTCCAGACCGTTTAAGGCCTGAGAGCTTTATCTGCTGCAGAACTCCCAAGGCACGAGGGGGAGATCAAATCGAAAAATGAAACAGTCAGATAAGGGAAACACAACACCCAAGACAGCCCAGAGGAACCTTATGCCCTCAACTTGAATCCTTCTCTTCCCCAAGAGCAGCTCTGAATTCTAAAGCACAAAGTGCATTCTTCTCATCTCCTTCGGGCATCAACATTTGCTCTATAAGAGGAGCTAAAATTTCCATCACCAACCTACTCAACAAACACATCTACTCCCCTGATAGGGTACTGTGCAAGAGAAAATGATTTTCAGTCCTTATTGGAAAGTTTATGAAAAACCAAAGTTTTTTTTTTCCTTTTCCTTTCCATACCTCCCAGACCCCTCCCCATTTATTTTTAAAGGCATTTCTAGAATCGATGTTAAAATTATACTGCATTTCAATCCATTTCTCAAAACACATCTCTTGGTCCTATTCAAAATGAAGTGAATGAATGATAAACATTGTATATGCTAATCCCTAGAGCATTTTATTCCATTAAAAGGATTTATTTAACTCTGAACCAAAAAAAAATGAGCACTTATGCTGGTGAAGTATATAGCATTTGAAAAATGCTCTTAAAAGTGATATTTCTTGTTTGGCAGATTACTTACAAACACTGCTGCATCTCCACTGCTCTGGCATATAATTCATGAGGCCAGTGCAGGATCAACATATTTTCTCGGGTTTATACTTCCCCTTCAATGCCTCACTTGTCCACTGAACACAATTAGTGAAATTTCATAAAATCCCAGTGAAGGAAGAATTAATAATGACAATATCGGACATTTGCATAGTGCTTCAGTGTCTTCAAAGCACTTATAAAATAAATGTTATTTAAATCCCATAACAATCCTGTGAGGAAAGTGCTACAGGTATTGTCAACCCTTGTTTTACAGATAAGGGAACGAGGATCAGAAAAAAGGTTACTTGCCATTGCTCACATAGCTAGTCATCGGCAGAGGTAGGCTACGAACTCGAGTCTTCCTGACCCAAAGTCCAATGCTTTACCCACAATGCTGTGGGAAAGGTTTATGCCTCAAATACGATGACTGTGAAATTTACATAACTTGGGAATTTCCACCACAGCGTGAATATTGTTTTAGACCAGGGTTTCTCAAACTTTTTCTACTCACGACCCTTTTTCGTGTTTTGTGTTCAGAACCAAGGCTGCAGTGAAATCGTGTGATGCAACATGGGCAAATGCCAGAAACACCTCAGATTCATTATGTGCTTGATTTTTAATTAATTTTTAGTCATTGCATGTACAGAAACCTTTTACTGTTGCCAATTTTTTTTTTGCAATGAGACCCACAGTTTAAGAGGTGCTATAACTTCTTCAGATGCTTTATTTTAAAATAAAAACTTGATCTCTTCAGACCTGAACTCATATATGAATGAAATGTTATTTAATAACTGAGTCTCAACAACATCCTTCATGCTGTATCAAACAAAGTCTCTTCAGCTATGTTTGATTGTGAGATAAGAGGCAAATATAAAGAAGGAACAGTAACATAATGAAGGAGACACAGCAGTGACCATCTCGTCTTATCCTCCTCTCCACTGTATTCATTAAGGTTGAATGAGGGTTGTGATGAAGAATGACAATATTTTGAGTTTCCCTAAAATAACTGAATGTTGGTATGTTTGTAGAATGTTAAAGCTGAAAGGGTCCTTAGAGGTCATTTAATGACTTCCACAGAGTCATATGTAGAGTTTATGAAAGAGTTAAGACCAAAATTCAGGTCTCCTTCCCTTAATTAAGTTCTCTTTCAAGTAGACACATTGACTTTTCAAAAACGTGCTATTTTATATCTGATTAGTTTTTGATACTGAGGTGATGGTACAGTTGAGGCATGTTCATGGTAGGTATGGGGATTTAAATGAAAAACAATTCTTCCAAGTCCACTCTATGCTTAGACAGAGTCACGCACTGTTTTCTTAGGAACAAAAGTGTCTTTAAAAAATCAATGCCAGATATAAAAATGGTTGAAATTCTACATATGCTTTAAAAAGGTAATCTTATTTTGCTGATGATACACCCAAGTGCTATACAGTTATTCCTTCCACATCCTGACTTTCTCCATCACAGTTTCACCATATCACAGATTGGCATAAGAAATGAAATGGGAACTTCTGGGGAGTTTTGTGGAAACTGCACATGCCACATAAACGCCAGCAGATGACCCAGAAGAAGTCTAGAAACTCAGAAACGCATCAAACATATGTATAGTATTATATAATTAACCTAAATTTGACAATAAGGTATTGTACACACCTCATAAGAGAAAAAGAAAATATTCAGACTTCTCTAGTATGAAGGGAGGGCCAAAATTTTTAGGTGGATTTTCCAGGTCGTTGGGGTGCTACACCCCTCACCCCCCTGATATGGAAGGGATAACTATGTTGGATAGAGCTCTAGACCTGAAGTCAGGAAGACCTGAGTTCAAATTCAGCCTCAGACACTTACGAGCTGTGTGATCCTGGGCAAGTCACTTAATCTTTGTCTGCCTCCCTTGCTCATTTATAAAAGAGGGATAATAAAGTCTACCTCACAGGCTTGTTGTGGGAGCCAAATGTGATAACTTAAGTGAAGTGCTCTGCACACCTTTGTGTTACCCCAGGCAAGTCTATAACACTCAGTTTTCTCATCTGTAAAAATGGGCACTCCTTACGAGTTCATTGTGATAATCCATTGAGATGATATATGTAAAACACTTTGCAATCTCAAAGCACTATGTGATTTTTAGGAACCGAGACTGAACTTGTGGTTTCATTGGCTTTGGGAACTTCCACCTGAGGAGACTTTCTACGGAAGGCTGGCACCTTCTCTGCAACTTCCGGTCTTAAAAATTGTCTGAAGAATTGAGAAGGTAAGTGGCTTGCCTAGCCCCAAGCAGGTCAACTTTCTACCCATCAAGCAAAGTTGTTTCCCGTACATAAATTTTACGAAAGGTGGCTATTATTACTATACCAGGAGGTATCAGCGACATTGAAAGCAAAATCCACAGACAAGTATTCAAGGTCCTTCATAAAATCACAGGCAAAAACATTACTTCAGCCCATTGCAGGGCAAATCTTCACCCATCTTTATTCTCTCAACCAACAGAGTTTACTGAAAATTTGGGAAACAGAGACTTTTCAGAGTTGGAACGGGCCTTCAACTTCCTCTAGGCTGGTTGCTTCATCTTACAAAGAAACTGAGATGCAAGGAGGCTAGGAAGGAAGGAGATGGGCATATTTAGTACCTCCTGCATGTCAGGCAATGTGGTTTTTGTTGTGACCAACTAGGCGATCCCATTTACAGTTTTCTTGGCAGAGATACTGGAGTGGATTTTCTTTTCCTTCTCCAGCTCATTTTATACATGAGGAAACTAAGGCTAACAGGGTTAAATGATTTGCGTAGGGTCACACAGCCAGTAAGTATCTGAGATCAGATTTGAACTTAAGAAGATGAGTCTTCCTGACTCTAGGCCTGTAAAAGGTGTTTCAAAACTATTAACTCATTTGGTCAACAAAATAACTCTGGATAAGGTAGGTGCTGTTATTATCCTAATTTTATATTTGGAGGAACTGAGGCAGACAGAACTTGAGTGACTTACCCAGGGTGACAGTGCTAGCAAGTGTTTGAGGACAGACTTGAACACAGGCCTTCCAGACTCCATGCTCAGAGCTCTATCCACTATGTTAGCTAGCTGCCTCTAGGTTAAACAATTTGTCTATAGACACACAGTTAGCAAGCTAATGGTCTAGCTACTCTTAGAACCTGATCTCCTATTTCTCTTTCACAGAGATTTTAAAAAAATGTATTTTCTTAATATGTTTTTTTTTCATCCCACAATCACTTCCCAGTCACCCCTCAAAAGTATCTCTTTCGTTGTCTCTACATATATATGCACATATATACATGCATATATGTGAAAATATAAGTATATTAAATATATACATATGTATATATCAATCCTCATGTATTGGTAATTAAGGTGGAATTTTTTTACTGTTTTCCCTTTCGGAGTACTGAAGTAATCAAGTGCCTTTGTTTCTTGGATTAAATCCGGTAGTCTTTGATGATCTGCTTAAGGAACAAGAAAGCCTAAGTCACATAGTCACTTAAAATAATTTTTAAAAAATTAAAAAAAAAGAAATTCCCTTGAGAGCTCAACCAATAAACTATGGTAGAACCAGAGTATCTTTGCAGACAAAACTATTGCCGACAATTTCCCAAATATGACATATTGATACATAAAAACTTAAGATAGTGTTTTTAATTGATACAACTGTAACAAATAGTCATAATCTCCAAGTTGTCTCATGGTTGTGATGCCTGAAGAAGCGTCACATGGTTTTGAGTTGCATGGTTGTGGCACCCTTGGACACTGAACAGGGTATATAAACTCAGAGGTTAGCATTTTGTTTGGGGCTCTCACTCACTAGAAGAGTGTTATGTGATTTGACCAGAGGCTGGAGGCCTCCAGCTTTGAAAACCCAGATGTTGGTGCTTCTCTGGTAACTATGTACTGAGATATTGGACAGAAAGCTAGAAGCCTGTCTACTGGTTTGTGTTATTTTGATATTTTCTGTTTGTAATTTCTGTTTGTATTTGCTCTGAAGTTCAGGGTGCTGGCTTTTCTCCCTGAACTAAGTGAATTATATATGTATGTTTGATTAAAGTGAGATTGTTAACCCCTTAAAGTTGCTTTCCTTAGGAAGGCAGATCAAAGAACCTGTGCTGGCAGAACTTCTGTATGCTGGTGTTGTTGGGTCTTTCACCCCCATAGCAGCTGCTAGAAGCATTGTTGTTACACCTCAGTACTAGGTTACCAAGAGAAAGAGAATATATTACAGTATCATCCTCTGGAACAAATTTTGAATTAAATTTTATAGCAATAGTTTTTATTATATACAATTTAGGCAAAAAAGGAAGAACAAAATGGTAAACAAGCATCATTCTGACCAGTTATGTCAGCAAAGAAAAGTTTTTAGAATTAGTAACATAATTCCATTCTACTTCTTTCTTCGCAATTGTAAGCAAGCAATGTCATATTGAAAATGATAGTGGACACTAGTAATAATAGATACTAATCAAAGCTGTGATGTTGTGGAAAGAGCACCAGATGTGGAATCATATGCCAAGAGTTCAAATCCTGGCCATGTCACTTATTAAATGAGTGACTTTGGGCAAATTACTTATTCTCTGCCTCATTTTCCTCATCTATAAAACAAGGGTGATAATCCTTCCTTATCTACCTCATAGACTGTTGTTATGATCAAGTGAGATAATGAATGTAAATCATTTTGGAAGCCATACATCGTTATGTAAATGTCAGCCATTAGTATTACCATCAACAGAATATCAATAGCAACTATTCCAGCAAGGATAATGTGGCCCTGAGATGGGCCCTGGGTAATGGAGCAAAAATCTTCCTTCATGCATCAGTCAGAGGACATTAATTTCATGTTTTAAAGACTATGTAGAGAAGTTAAGTGTTTAGCCCTGAGTAAGGCCTGATGCTATTTCAATATGTAGCAATACTGGGGGAGAGAATTAATAACTTTGTGCTGAAGAGCATAGATGGCAGTCCACAAGATTAAGATGTAAATCTCCAGATGTATAAACAAGCAATATGACTTTCACATCTTTGTAGTACACTGAAAAGTCAACAATATTCAAATAACCAATGGACTAGCATGCTTCTAGAGTCAGTGTGGCATAATAAAAAGGAAGGGGGACCTGGAAAAACTGAGTTCAAATTCCAGCTCCAGAAATTACTAGCTGTGTGACCATGAGCAATTCTTTTAATACCTCAGACTCAGTTTCCTGACATGTAAAACAGGAGCCTACATTGAAGTGTTGTTTTAAATATCAAATTAAATGATATATGTAAATCATTTTTGCAAAGATTAAAGCATTACATAAACGTAAATTATTTTATTAGTCAGGATGTATGATTTTATCACTACGAAGAACTCCCTTTGTAGATACTCTATCCAGTGATCAAGAGTGGCAACTAATTTGTAACTTACAACCCAAGAGAGTAGCCTAGGGCACCGAGGGGTTAAGTGACTTGTAGTTTAGTGATCTATCTACCTATCCTCCTACCTACCTACCTACCTATTACTTACCACTCTATCATCTATCAATATCTAATCTCTCATCTCTTTATCTTCCTACCTACCTATCCACCCATCATCTATCACTCTATCAATCATCTATTTATCTATCTCTGTACCATTTCTATCAGCTATTGTAATGTATCTTCATCATTGTTGATGTTTGTTGTTGTTTATTATCTAATTCTTATCTTGGTCCTGAGACAATTCTCTAACCTGCTAATCTTTTATAGTTAAGGTTCTGCAGACTATTACACAAGTGAATAAAGTAAAACTTTTGCAGTTGAATAAAATTCTTAGGTTGTAAGATGTTCATCTGTGGGCTCAGCCAAAGCACAATTCCAGTAGCACAAAGGATGACAGGAATAATGTTTACCTAATGCTATTCCTACATGATTTGATTTCTTCTAAGAAGTATCAATAATTTGCAAGCTTTTCACTTCAGACAACTTGGAGATTATGACTATTTGTTACAGTTGTATCAATTAAAAACACTATCTTAAGTTTTTATGTATCAATATGTCATATTTGGGAAATTGTCGGCAATAGTTTTGTCTGCAAAGATACTCTGGTTCTACCATAGTTTATTGGTTGAGCTCTCAAGGGAATTTCTTTTTTTTTAATTTTTTAAAAATTATTTTATTATTTATTTAATATTTTATATGATTTCCACAAGATTTTGAGTTACAAATTTTCTCCCCATTTCTACCCTCCCTCCCACTCCAAGATGGCATATATTCTGATTGCCTCGTTCCCCAGTCAGCCCTCCCTTCTGTCACCCCACTACCCCCCATTCCTTTTCCCCTTACTTTCTTGTAGGGCAGGATAGATTTCTATGCCCTATTCCCTATATATCTCATTTCTCAGTTGCATGCAAAAAACATTTTTCTTTTGAGCATCTGATTTTAAGACTTTGAGTTCCAAATTCTCTCCCCTCTTCCCTTCCCATCCAACTTCCCTAAGAAGGCAAGCAATTCAACATAGGCCACACATGTATCATTATGTGAAACATTTCCACAATACTCATGTTGTGAAAAACTAACTATATTTCCTTCCATCTTATCCTGTCTCCCTTTATTCAATTTTCTCCCTTGACTCTGTCCCTTTTCAAGTGTTTGCTTTTGATTACCCCCTCCCCCTATCTGTCCTCTCTTCTATCATCCCCCCTTTTTTATCCCCTTCCCCCTACTTTCCTGTGGGGTAAGATACCCAATTGAGTGTGTATGTTATTCCCTCCTAATGTCAAATCCTATGAGAGCAAGATTCACTCATTCCCCCTCATCTGCTCCCTCTTCCCTTCCAACAGAACTTCTTTTTCTTGCCACTTTCATGTGAGATAATTTACCCCATTCTATTTCTCCCTTTCTCCCTCACTCAATATATTCCTCTCTCATCCCTTAATTTTATTTTATTTTTTTAGATATCATCCCTTCATATTCAACTTACCCTGTGCCTCTGTCCATATGTGTGTGTGTGTGTGTGTGTATGTGTATATATATATATATATACATATATATGTATATATATGTATATACATACACACACACATATACATACATATATATGTATATTCCCTTCAACTACACTATTACTGAGAAAGGTCTCATGAATTACACACATCATCTTTCCATGTAGGAATGTAAACAAAACAGTGCAACTTTAATAAGTCCCTTATGATTTCTCTTTCTTGTTTACTATGCTTCTCTTGCTTGTGTTTCAAAGTCATATTTTCTATTCAGCTCTGGTCTTTTCACTGAGAAAGCTTGAAAGTCATCTATTTTATTGCAACTCCTTATTTTGCCTTGGGGCATGATACTCAGTTTTGCTGGGTAGGTGATTTTTGGTTCTAACTCTAGCTCCTTTGACCTCTGGAATATCATATTCCAAGCCCTTCAATCCCTTAATGTAGAAGCTGCTAGATCTTGTGTTATCTTGATTGTGCTTCCACAATATTCAAATTGTTTCTTTCTGGCTGCTTGAATTATTTTCTCCTTGACCTGGGAACCCTGGAATTTGGTGACAATATTCTTAGGAGTTTTCTTTTTGGGATCTTTTTCAGGAGGTGATTTGTGGATTCTTTCAATTTCTATTTTATCCTCTGGCTCTAGAATATCAGGGCAGTTTTCCTTGTTAATTTCTTGAAAGGTGATGTCTAGGCTCTTTTTTTGATCATGGCTTTCAGATAGTCCAATAATTTTTAAATTATCTCTCCTGGATCTATTCTCTAGGTCAGTGGTTTTTCCAATGAGATATTTCACATGGTCTTCCATTTATTCATTCCTTTGGTTCTGTTTTATGATATCTTGATTTCTTCTGAAGTCACTAGTTTCTACTTGCTCCAATCTAATTTTTAAGATGGTATTTTCTTCACTGGCCTTTTGGACCTCCTTTTCCATTTTGCTAATTCTGCCTTTCAAGGCATTCTTCTCCTTGTTGGCTTTTTGGAGCTTTTTTGCCATTTGGGTTAGCCTATTTTTAAGGTGTTATTTTCTTCAGTACTTTTCTGGGTCTCCTTTAGCAAGTCATTGACTTGTTTTTCATGGTTTTCTTGCATTTCTCTCATTTGTATTCCTAATTTTTCCTCTTCTTCTCTTACTTGCTTTTCCAAATCCTTTTTGAGTTCTTCCATGGCCTGAGACCAATTCATATTTTTCTTGGAGGCTTTTGATGTAGTCTCTTTGACTTTGTTGACTTCTTCTGGCTATATGTTTTGATCTTTTTTGTCACCAAAAAAAGTTTCTAGAGTCTGAGTCTGAGTCTGCATCCTTTTCCGCTGCCTGGCCATGTTACCAGCCAACTATTTGACCTTTGATCTTTTTGTCAGGGTATGACTGCTTGTAGAGTAAAGAGTGCTTTGTCCCAAGCTTTAGGGGCTGTGCTGCTGTTTTCAGAGGTACTTCTACTCCACTGTCACCACAAGCTCTGCCACTGCAGCACTCCTCCTCCCCCAAGAACTGCCAACCAGGATTGCGCCCAGATCTAAGCAGAGCAAAGCAAGCCCCGCACTCCGGCTCTGGTCTGTCGCTTGATTCCTCCCACTGTGTGAGCCAGAGACTCCAGAAGCAGCTGATTCTGGAGCTCTGGAAGCAACCACAGGAGCTTCCTGTTGCTGCTGCCACCACTGCTGCACCACCTCAACCACCCCCAGGGCTGAGACCGACCACTTTCTAACCTGATCTAGCAGTTTTCCCACTAACCTGCTCTGTGGTCTTTGGTGTTTGTGGATGGAGAAGTCTGGTAACTGACACTGCTCAATGATTCATGACCCTAAGGCCTGTTCTGAGCCAACTCCTGGTCTGGTCTGTCCTGGTGAGGCCCACGCTGGGTTGCACTCTGCTCCCAGCACCCTGTAATAGACCTTTCCCAGCAACCATCCAAGCTACCCTGGGCTGCAGACCTGCTTCCCTCTGCTATTTTGTGAGTTGCGCAGCTCTAGAATTTATTCAGAGCCATTTTTTTTACAGGTGTTTGGAGGCATTTGGAGGAGAACTTAAGCAAGTCCCTGCTTTCTAGCCACTATCTTGGCTCCACCCCCTCTCAAGGGAATTTCAAGGTCTTTGTGGTCTAAGGAATATTATCTGTCAGTTCATGAAAGATAACAAGTGTATGGTGTAGAATTCTAGTCACCAGCTCATGTCTTCCTAGGTAGGTGCTAAATTTTTGTAGGCTATAGTGGTATAGTTTCTATAATTTCTTGGCATAATCTGCATTAATTAATAAGTACAGGCTCCTAAGGCATAAACCTCTAATTTATGGCAGTAATGAGCTGATCCTGAATTGCCATCAAAAATCCCTCCATTTCCATAAATGAATCCACATTCCACAGTCATTTATTTAATTCTTTTTTGTTGATTTATTGTTGGCTGAGGTCATAAAGATATTACCAGTGGAGGGCCTTTTGATTTCATTTTTGAATCTTGCCTATCTTACAGATCTTATTTGAAGGTAAACCACTTTCAGTTTCATTTGACAAATCCAGTAGTGTGTATCTGATATATTAACCTTTACTCTTATTACTTGGAGAAAGGACATTTACTTACTCCAAAAGTTTTGACAATTTACTATGTCTGCTAATAATATCCATTAATTTTCTTCTCTCTCTCTCTCTCTCTCTCTCTCTCTCTCTCTCTCTCTCTCTTTCTCTCTCTCTCTCTCTCTCACACACACACACACACACACACACACACACACACAATGAGGTAATAATCTTTCTAAAACTGCCTTAGGGTGAGAGACCCTATCAAAGATTACATGAGATGAAGGTATTGTTTAATGGATGGTTAGACGGAGTTATATGACTTGATTCTAGCTAGTTACATCAAGTAATTAATAAGATATTTTGGTTTGATTTTTCTATTTAATTTGGATCCCATACTTAGTCCTATTTAGGAAAAAATGATAATAGATTTAAAGCTAGGTATGACCATAATGAGTTTAAACTGCATCCCTGAAAAAAAAAAGCCATTTCCTATCAATTATTCTTGACATTTTGCTGTTGGCAATGTATTTTGAATAGAGAACAGTTTTATTATTGTCATTGTTATTAGCCCAACCCCATTACTCAATTGGCAAAGGGAATTCCCAGTAGAAGATTCCTTCTACCAATGCAGACTGTCAACTTTTCCACAACTTACATTTTAGAGAATTGCTTTACAGCTACAAAATTAACCTAAATGGATACCAATACAACAGAAGCAAAAGAAAAATCTGCACAATGAATAAATCATGGAAGGAACTCCTGGGACCATACCAAAAACACATCATCAACAGTATGCAAAACGATTACAACAAAAAGCTTAATCCACTGCTGTGCTTAATTCAGTGCCCAATAAAGAATGCAACATTCCAGGGCCCTGCTGCTATTAAGTCACACAGTGATAACCTAAAAAATGCCATATCTATGCTTCCAGATATCCCACTCAAGTACTTAATTGGATTTATGGGTACTCATTGATGCAAGTATTCTGACAATATAGGTTGCAATCCATCCATACTTGCCCATCCTATGCAATTCTTGTTAATGTTTCACATAAATTCACCACAGGGGGTTTACCAATGTTCAAGGGCCTTCATCACCTTCCCTTAACATAAGGATACTGATGAAACATGCAAAGTGTAGTGTCCACTGGTTATCTTTTGCTGTCATCATATTTCCTGCTCATTTTTTTTTTCACTTAAAAATAGGATAATAGATGATTGGGTCGTAGTACCATAGATTTGAGTTAGAAAGGACCTCACAGCAGTCAGTGAGATCAATTCTCTCACTTTATGGACAAGGAAACTTCAGGGGAAAAAATAAAATGCAGGTAAATATAATTATCTAGCAAAATAATTTTTTTGCTTTTATTATCTGTTACTAAAAGCATGGAAGAAAATGACCTCTGTGAAATCCAGATGGGAAAAAGAAAACTCTAAACCAACCAATGAATATGCAAATTAGATAAATCTCTTGTGACAAAAATCTAAATCCAGGTGGTCAGTCTTCAACAGTCCTGCTTCTGGCTTACAGCACTCAAATTCCCCAGTGAAAGACATTTGATTATGCAAATCATTTCCCCAAATATAGGACACAATCTGGGTTTGATTGTAGGTAGTGTGTAGAGAGGCCCATAGTTTTACATAAATAGGCATTCCTGTATTGGTTTATGCTTTGGTTTGATGAAGAGTAGGCAGTTGAAATTCAATGGTAACTACTGAGCATTTTCTAGAATCGGTTTTCGGTATAGTCAGCATGCGTCATTCACTATTTAGATGTATCCATTAATCAGATGATCCCATTTAAAAAATCATACAGTCAAGAATAAGAATCAATCGAAACATAAACTAATCAGCAATCTTGTTCTTATCAGGTGGGGCAGTGGTGCGGATTTTAGGGAAACAAAAAATGGTGAGTTTTTTGCTCAGGCAGAAGCTTTAGTCTTCCTTAGTAATCTATTCAGAAGCTACATGGTCAGCAACTAACCGCATACCAAATAGAGCTTTCCAGTGTCTTATTCCAAACATAATGAGAGGTCATAATGTTCCTGAGATGATAGCGTGCTCTGAAGGCAACAGAAGCACATTGAAATGGAGTGATTATTTGGACTACTTCCCTTAGGCCTGTAATCCTCATATCAAACACTTCTCATATTATGTACATTTCAAATTCAATACTAAAAATATCCATGTACAAGGATATCTTCAAAGTCAACATGTTTTACTGGTAGAAGTTTGCATTCTGGAAATACCAGGCCCTTTTATGATGACAAAGGCAAAATGCTTTTCCTGATGTCTACAACATAAACCCACCCCCTCCTCCAAATATCTAATTCCTAACATCTAAGAGTTCTGTCCCATATTGGTAGAAAAAGTGGGTAGAATTGCACTCCCTTCTTTGGATTTTCATCTTGTTTAAGGGGCAGGTCCATCATAAAGTATGATACTGTTTTGAGGGGGATAAAATTCTCTCACCATTCTGGACATCTCTTTTTAACTGAAGGCACAGGCACATTCCTTTCTCCTCGGAGTTCTTCATTTTTAAGAGGGAATGAAGACATCCCCTGTGGCTCCTGTCAGTAAGAGCCTTAGCTGACTGGATATCACGTTTCCACTGAGGGTCAGTGGCCGCTGTGTTACCTCACCAGCCTTTCCTTCATCTTCTCCTTGCCTAAGTCAAATTGACCTAGCCAGACCTGAACTGCTGTTTGGCAGCACCTGTGTGTGAAAGAAGAAGCTACATGGAAACATATAGTGGCCCACTCTTTGTTACAGTCATTACTAAAGTGATTCTCCACACCGCCCCCCCACCCCCACTCCCCCCCACCCCCGCCATGCAAAGTAAAAAGTAGATAGTAAAGTTTTAGGAATTATACATTGAATAGTGGCCAAGCTCATGCCTTGTCCTCTCATGAGCAGCCATGTATGCTAGCTTACTCCTGAAGGACTTGGTGCTTTGGGATGACACAGAATATCTTGGTCGCTATGACAATAAAAGAAGGAGGTGGATGCTTCTGGGAGTATTATCCACTGAACTAGGAAGAAATGAACATTTCATAGACCTTAAAGCAGGGGTTCTTAATTTTTTGGTGCCATGGAACCCTTTGCCAGTCTGAATGTTCTTTAATGCATGAAATAACATATATAGAATTATAAAGGAAACAATAATATTAAAATATTCTTATCAGACTATTTTAAATAAAAAGATCATGGATCCCAGGCTAAAGGGGCCCTCTATGTGTGTGTATATATATATATATATATATATATATATATATATATATATATATATATATATATATATATATATCTTCCTGTATGCCTGGCATGTCAGGACTTTATAAGCCTCTTCACATAAGGGGTGAAGGGCAGGCACCCTCCCCTACCCCATAAGAAATAGCAAACTATTCACATGTGGCAACCAGCACAAGGGCTGGCCAAGATAAGCTTGAGATTATATCTCGAGATTGCCTCTAGGCAGCTAGGTGGTGCAGTGCATAAAATGCTAAGTTTAGAGTCAGAAAGACCTGAATTCTGATCCAACCTCAGGCATTTACTAGTTGTATGACTCTGGGCAAGTCTGTTTATCTCAGTTTCCTCAACTATAAAATATGGTTAATAACAACACCTACTTTGCAGGGTTGTTGTGGCAATTAAATGAGATCTTTGCAAAGTGTTTAGCTTAGTGCCTGGCATGTAGTAGGTGCTATATGAATGTTTTCCCCCTTTTCTTTTGCTTTATGTTTCTTTCTTTAGCATAGGTGACTGAATGGTGATCCTGAGATGGACATTTCCAGCCTTGTAGATAAGCTTGTGAGTTTGAGAGGTTGGGAGCTCCTGGGTCCCTCAGTCAATAACAGCTATTCTTTGGGAGGTAGGTCCTACTGCTGATAGAATATTTTTGGAGGAAAAAGTCACTATGTGCCCAGAAGAAGCCCAACTGCTTGTCTGGTGGCTTGCTATAAAATATGAACCTTGAGGGAAATGGGTGAATATGAAGTACCCATTCAGCAGTCCTGAAAGTGCCTAGTGTCTTGGTATTTTAAGTATCAAACTCCCAAGAGAATAAAATAATAATTATAAATTACCAGTGCTTATGTAAGACTTGGTCAATGCACCCATGTGAGTCTTTTGTGTTAAGCATTTCTTTTTATGTGGAGGAAATAAATAGCTGTCCTATGTGTATTTACATTGTTTATTGAGTACCTTTCTTCCCTTCCTCACTCCCACCCCCACCTTTTGAGAAGACTCTAGACATGAACCAAACTTAAACTTTAAGTGATAAAGTGCAGGGACCAGGGGTGTTGTAAAGAGCCACCCCATATAACGAATAGCTTTTTTTAAAGATAAAAAGAAAAAAAATCAGCATAGCTGATCAGCTTAATTGTTTATGTATGTTTTGTTGTTCAGTTGTGTCTGACTCTGTGACCTCATTTGGGTTTTCTTGGCAAAAATACTGGTGAACTTTGCCATTTCTGTCTCCTACTCATTCTACAGGTGAGGAACTGAGGCAAACAGGGTAAAGTGACTTGACCAGGATCACATAGCTAGTTAAGTGTTTGAGGCCATATTTGAACTCAGGAAGATGAATCTTCCCGACTCCAGGCCCAGCGTTCTATCTACTACGCCACCTAACTGCCCTTTAACTTAATTGATGGAGTTTAAAAAGATGTGCATTGTACAATATTTTTGGACCTGCAACATCCACAAAGAATGAGGGTAGGAGTGCCTTCTCATATCTCTTCTTTTAAACTATGCTTCTTTTTTTGGAACATTCATGTGTGTGTGTATGATTACTCTTTTCATTTATATTGTTGTAGTCCATTGTGTATGTTGTTGCTTACTTTGCTCTGTATAATTTCTTATAGATCTTTCCATGTTTCTGTGTATTCATCACATACATAGTTTCTTACAGCACAGTAGTATTTCATTATACTCATGTACTGCGATTTGTTCAACCATATCTCAATCAATGGGCACCACTATTATTCTTTGATTTCATATTTTCTTTTTTTTTTCTTTTTTTTTTTTTTTGTTAAGGAGAACTGAACTGTCCAGTTAAAGGTGCTGATTCATTGACCAGGTAAGTCGTGGTGAGAAAAATTGTTACCTTGTTTGCCAATGTAGAAATGTAGAATGTAGAAAAAGGCTAGAATGTTTAAACTTCATCGTAGGCACTAAGGTTAGTGAGTGTATCACTGTTTCAATGTGATCATCAAGTTGGCCATGTGAAAGAAACAAACAAAAAAAAACCCTCTTTCCTTTCCTCTTACTGTGCTCCTCTTCCTTCTTCTCCATTCATCTCATGAAGGAATTCATATCATACAGAAAATTTTGTTTCATTTCCACACCGAAGAATATTAAAAATGGGTTGTGATGACCCTATACTCCAGAAGCATTGACCAGGGGAATCAAATGGCCATGTGTTGTAGATCTTTAGTTAGAAGACACCACAATTAAGTTCAGCTCTCTCTCATTCTACAGATGAGGAAGTGGAGACCCAGGGAGGTTGTGACTTTCCTAGAGTCCTACACTATTAATCATTAGACCAGGGAATTGAACACTAGTTTTCTGATTTTGAAGGCAATGTTCTTTGGAGTCAATATTCCATATTATCACCTTACGAAGTAAAGATACTCCTTAAAGTAGATATTCATCTTCCTAAGTCTAGGTGAGCATGAGGTGAGCATTCTAGTATCAAAGTATTCAAGTAGCCCTCTGCAAATGATAACAGAGCTACAATTCTAAAGTTGAAAGATAAAAATTTAGTCTTGGATTTGTTTCTTGGTATAGCTACATATCTCAGGAATTTAAAAGCCCTTAGGCCTATCATGAAATCTTTTAAACATGGAAATTTTACAATTATATTTTGATGATTTATACATGAGCACTACATGTTAAGCTAAATAATAGGGATAGAGACTTAATATTATTTGAAAAAGTCTCATCTATAAAATGAAGAGTTAAAAAATCTGTGTAAAGCCATTTCCAGAGCTTTGCTTCTGTGTCAGGAAACAGAGAAAGGATCACCTACAAGCTCAAGGTAAACAACCTTCTTCCCAGCTAACTATGCTATTTTTCATCAAAAACTGAATAGAGATGATTCTTCTTTCCCATATTATTACTAAGTCATCAGTCCTTCAGGAATGCTTTAAAAGTACATGATTTTATGTTAAATACAAATAATATGTTTTTAATTTTTTGACTGAGCCATAAATTGTCAACCTTCCAATTGAACACTATTTAATCTTCTCTTTTACAGTATTCAAATGGGAATATGATATATAACTTGAAACAAAAAATAATGTCATATACAATTGACAATATTGTAAAATAAATGATTTAAAAGTATTTGTGAAACACAGGTACAATTGATCATAAATAATTTCTTTTGTTCATTCTTGTTGTCAGGTACCAAGACATAGAAGAAATGTAGATCATGGCTGAAATGTAGTCATAAAGTCGAATCGTACACTTGAAAATTCATTTCTCCTCACCACTTCTTTGCATAAATAGATTCATCATCAAATGCACCAAACATCAAGCTTAAACACAAGTTTTACTTTGTTTTCTTCAGAGAAATATAACTCACTTGAAATTGAAATGTATTCTATACAAACCTTTCATTTTTTGATATGCAGATAATTTCGAATGTGCTATATTTTATTTTAACATACACTATTACAAACGGCTGCTAAGAGATCTCAGTTAAGCATTGACAATTCTCCATTATTTACAGTGACAAGAAAAAAGGTTCATATGCATAAGATCTACAGGTTTCAGAAGACTTCAAGCTTGATATAAAGCAGCAATGTAATATGGCAGGCCAATCAGGTATGCTCTCAAAGGGAGCATTAACAGAAACAGTGTCTAGCACCAAAGATGTTTGAAAGTGTCATAGAGTCAAAAACGAAGAGATATTCCCAGTATATTAACAGATCAATTAATCACTTAATCAAAAAAAATGCATTGTGTCTCCTATGAACCAGGTGCTGTCCTGTGCACTGGGGATCCAAATACAAAAGTGAAATAATCCTTACCCTCAGGGAGCTTACATTTCTGAGGGATACAACAACTATGGAGAGTGCAAGTCAGGGAAAGGAACTTTGGTGTAGGGAGGCACAGGGATCATGATTAGAGACACAGGGTTCCTTCATAGATTATCACAGCCTTTTCTGGTAGCAACAGGAATATTGAGTTGGTAATTGTTACAACTTTAAATTGAAAATGAAAGAGTATCATATGAGAGGTAGGATTTGTGAATCAGGAAGGGGTTTGACCAGATGATATCTACAATTCAATTTGTGATTCTCTTATTCTAAGTCCTGTCAAAGGAAATTCAAATCAACTGGTGATAGAGACACACTTTCTGTTACCACTTTGAATAACTGAAAGATTGACTCAAAATTTTTTATAGCTGAATGAGATCTTGGAGGTCACGTAATTTAACTCCTTCCTTTTATAGAGAAAGAACCTGAGAGTCATTCATTTAATTAGTGGTCAAGCTCAGTTCAAGAAGTCAGGTACCCTACCTCCTTGTTCATTGTTTTTATTATTCTTTTCCTTTCCCTCTCCTCTCCCCTCCCCTTTCCTCTTCCCTTCCCCTTCTTCTGTTCTCTCTTCTCCCTTCCCTCTTCTCTTCACATTTAAAGTGTCTATTCTGTAAAAGATGCCTACCAGGCAATGTTGTAATACAAAGATAAGACCAAAATAATTTCTGCTCCTCAAAGAGTTTACATTATACTTTCCCCTATATTCTTTCTGATGCATCATGTTGTCTCCCAAGTAAGACAAGTTGTTTTTAAAATAATTATGTGAAATTTAAAGATGAGGACTACACTATCTGGTTCTTTTGTAGCCCATGGCCATGCCCAAATTTGTTATTCAGTCTATGCTCCCGAATGACTAACTATAAGGGCCTTTAAAATAACAACTAAAGTCACCTGCAATGTACAAGGCTTCATTAAAACACACACACACACACACACACACACACACACGATAGAAATCTGGAAACACCACTTTTTTCATTCACTGATTGTGTTTCCTAAATGTTCTGCCTGCTGAGCATTTGTCACATCATTAGCATGCTAATGTCATCCACACAGCCCTTTAACTGTACTCCCCTCTCAATCTTCATCTAGGGTGGCAGGTGTGGTTCCAAATTCCATGACCTCAGGAGATTGAGGCATACTTTGATTTTATAGGCTGAAGTTCCCTACCATTCCCTTTTTATAATGAGCTCACTTCTCCAGGGGTTGGCACTTGGGGGATTCCCGAAATATTTGCAAACATTTCTGTCAAATCATATCATGGCCACCACATGATTTAAACAAACATGCATTCATCACACTTAAGCCAGATGTCATCCAAGTGGATGATAGATGAATCATTTGTTACTGACAGCTTGCTTAGCCCTGGCAAAACATTTCAACAGGGGTTGTCTAAATATGTCACGTGCTTTCCCCCATCTCATGAAATAGGAATGTAAGCTCAAAGATGAATGGAAAATCCATTCTTACCTTGCTGTTGTGTTTCTTAGATTAATCTGCCTCCCATATCCCTTTGGGGTTGACAGCAAACTGCCAAATGGGGTTCTTATCTATGGGAGCTGTCTTGGGGGCTAAACAGGAGAAACAATGGTAGAAATACCACAGGAGTAGGAGTTAGGCGACCTAAATTCTGGGGCTGGCTTTGGCACTAACTCACTATATGGTACTAGGCAAGTTGTTACTGCTTGTTGGACTTGGGATTCCTCATCTGTAAATTAGGCATTTGAACTAAATGATCCTTTTTATTCTTTTCAATTTTAGCATTCTTTCTTTTTTATTTCAATGCCATTATTGTGATATTTCTGGTAGATGTAAAAATGAAGCATAATATTTGATATAAGAAATCTCATTCCATTTCTAATCTACACTTTGAAACCAGAAGTGAGGTGAACTCACCTTTAAACAAAAGTTCAATATTCAAGAAATTTGTATTGAATACTCTACTGGAAACCGTGGGTGATATAAAGAACAAGAAGAATTCCTTGAAGAATTTACCATCTAGTGTAGCAACAATTTGGCTAGCAGCTGTTGTGGGGTGTAAGACCCAACAAGACCAGCAATAAGAGCTGCCAGCACAGGTTCTTTTGATCTGCTTTACTAAGGAAAGTAATGTTAAGGGGGTAACAATCTTCTTTTAATCCAACATATAAATATCATTCACTTAGTTCAGGCGAAAAAGTCAGCACCCTGAACTTCAGAGCAAATACAAACAAATTACAAAGATATATTATAAACAGACCAAATACAACCCAACATCTGGGTTAGCAAAGTTGGGAGGCTCTTAACAATGGCTTGCCCAGAGTCTCCACATCAACACTCCTCCAGTGAGAGAGCCCCAAACAAACAACTCTGTTGTCTCTTTTTATACTGTCCTTAAATGTCATCTGATTGACCAGGACTTAGGCTCATACTATTGGCTCCAGTCTTAGCAACTCCCCTTAGGGCCCTGGGAGCTTCCTGCCTCTCTCAAACTAGTGAACTAGTTTGCTAACCAGCCTGGGGCTTTGCACCTAGTAAGACTCAAGCAAAGACACTTAATTAATTTAGCATTCTAAAACAGTAAAAAAAGTCCCACCTTAATTACAATACATCTAGCTAGCTAGATAAGACATAAAATCTTAAAATAAGGTAGATCATCAAGGTGCAAAGAGGTTTAGCATGTTATATTGAACCAATGGGAAGACATCAGGAAGGAATCAGAAAAGGCCTCACATGACATAGCTCTAGTGTGCCTTTTATTGGTTTTACTTTCATAAGCAATTACACAAATTTGCAAAATGCCTGTAGATAGAGGCAGCATGATGCCCTGTATCTCAGTTAAGCTACTTCCAGGCTATGTGACTTTATACAAGTCATTTCATTTTTCTGGGACAGTTTGCATATCTGTAAAGTGAGAGAGGTAGACCGGATGATCCCTAAGGTCTTTCCTCTCTGACAATCTGCAATTCCATGATTCTGAGAGGGTGAGAAAATGTTAGTAAATTTCACATTGGGAGCAAGAAAGACTAGGTGGATAGAAGCAGATTAGGGATGAAGTGCCTAAGTGTCTCAGTGAGAATTATTTAATTTAGAGGTAATGGAGCAACCTAAAATAAAGCCTTTTTTGTAATGAAGGTAAGGAAGTATAGGCAGGGGAAGATTGGGAGAATCAGTGATAGGATCTAGCGTATGTGTGTGTATACATGTATATACATATATATTATAGATATATATCTACATACATACACATATGTATATTGCTATCAATCATCTTCTTTGTAATAAATTCTCTGAGTTCAGATTAGCTATCCTAGATAAAAGGTCACTGTCACAGATTTTGGGGCTAAAAGGGATTTTAATAGCTATCTAAACTCCCTGATTTTAGAGATGAAGAAAATGAGCCTAAGAGAAGTGAGGTGACTAATCCAAGGTCACAAAAGTAGTAAAAGGCACTACCACAATTCTAACCTAATTCCTCTGATTCCAAAGCCTATGCTCTTCCCACACACCACACTGCCTCCCTTACTAAAAAAGACTTATTAATAGCTGGCTTTGTCTGTCCTTCTGTCTCTGTCTCTGCTTATTTCTCTGTCTCTTTGTCTATCTCTCTTCATCTCTATTTGTCTCTGTCTCTCTGTCTCTCTCTGTCACTGTCTCCCTCTCTCTTTCTCTCTCTCTCTCTCTCTCTCTCTCTCTCTCTCTCTCTCTCTCTCTCTCTCTCACACACACACACACACACACACACACACACACACACACACACACCTCCTTGCCATGGATTTTTAAATGAGGAGGGAATACTGAAATAGAGACTGAAAAAGAAACTGATTCATGCTATGTGCACAATGTCTGTTTTTCCATTTCGTTTGCTTTTTCATATTAAAGAAAAGGAAATGAAAGTAGAGAGAATAAAATCTATCCTAAAGCATGCCATGAAGTGAATAGTCCTACCAAGTGCTTCTAGAGAGTTAATATGAATTTGCACCATCTTCCAGAGGATTTGACAATATACTTCCTTCTCATCCCACTTTTTCTTCAAGGACATTTACTATCTTTTTGTTGTCAACTTTTCTTATATTCAGCCAACAATCTCTTTTCTTCTTTTTTCTTTGACCTTTTCAGGCATGGTAATGGATCTTTCATGGGAGTTCTTAGGCTGTTGTCTCTTTTTCTCAGTGCCTTGAAAATGGCTCTTTCCAATTTCAAGGATAGCTTATATTTACTTGCTAGAGTATGCTCTACTGCCTCCAGAGAAAGCAAGGGAGGATGTGAAATTCTTGGAAATTTATAGCCAATGATCTATTTTTCAAACCAATAGAAAGTGGGCAGAGACTACAAGAGGACAGAATTTCCCCCAAAATTTATCTTTGGCTTTGACTTTTGAATTTACATTCAAATAGGTGGGTGTCCTGTGTCATTATTATTTATTTCTAATAATATAATGAAGCTATACTGTGAGACCCTGATACATGATGATTAGAAGCAATTCAACTTTTCCATCCTATTTCCTGAATCAACTTTCCCTTGCTACTCATCCTCTGTGGGATAATAAAAATAAAACAAGACTACTAGGATGAAAGGATCTAAGCAAAGAATGTGTTCTGAGGGGGCCAAATGGGTAAATTTAAATAATAGTGATATGCTAGGTCCTCAGAACCAGGGTGAGACTACCTTAGAGTGGGCAAATCCACCAAGAGATGGAGATGAGACAAAATATCTCTCAAGCCGATACAAAATAATATTGTGAACAATAGCCACTAATTCTTTCTGACTTAAACCTCTCCAGAGTCAGGTGGAGTAAAAAATGTTTGAGGCTTTCCTCCCAGATTGCAAGCTGAATGAAAGAAGAGTAATTTGAAAAAAAAATATTCCATAGAAAGAACATGGGATGTCAATGAAAACCAATCAAAATAAGAGGTATGATCAGAAAGAACTTCAAAACCACTATTTATGAGGGTAAGCATGTGAGGGCAATAAGATGGAAGAGGGGAGCTGATAAGAGCAAAACTGCTTCTGAGGGAAAAAGTCAACTCGATTTAATCCTACTTTACACGTCTGCAGGGTCTGCATGAGCCATGACATACAGCAATGTTTTATTTCCTATCCAGCATCACCTACGAAAAGTGAGCACATTTCTGACCTTCCTTAAATGTGACGGCAGCCTTTTAGCATGTAAAGGAGCACAGTAATTTGGCAGCCACCTCAAGACTCATGCTCACCCAACTGGTAGATCGGAAATAAATCACAGATGTCACACACATGCTCTCTTGGAAGGGAGGGAATTGATAGGATGCCAAACCACATCACACCCACGCAGTTCTTGTTCCAATTGATAGGGCTTCTCACCCTTGAAATCCTGACAGGAACGGTTAGGGAAAGAAGCACCATTTCATAGCTCTTCCTGACTTTTTCCCCATCTTTCCAAACTGTTTCTATTTGAGTTCCATCTCAAGCTCATTTAATTATGACATCTGAATCAATATTCCATACTGCACACATTCTGCACCGGTGAGCCTGGCAGTTTCCAATATCCTGAGACAGATGTTCTAAAAACATTCATCTTTTATATTTTGAGTCAGTCCGGAAGAGAAGGTATCAGCTGCTAACTTCACATTTTGGTTTCATTTTTAGCTTCAGAACTCACCACTTCTTTTTAAGTCTAATAAGATTAGACACATCGCCAAAAGAATAGACTTCATTTTTTAAAAGTGAAAATGTTTTCTGATTATAAGTTGAAATTCTAGGATGGAGGCCACAGAAATGGAAATGAAACCAGCAGCAATTTTAATAAACTACAGGTTGACATGACAGCAAACCACCTTTGCAACATTTAAAAGAAAACATATTAGTAAGCTCCAAAGGATCACAAGAGTCCTTTCTTTGTTGTTGATATGGGGGCATGTTTCAGATCTTGGAAACAGAAAAAAAGAAAAAAACCCTGTAATTTGAGAAAGGTCTAGAAAAGCAAGAATCAGGAAGAGAAGACCTATTGAATTTTGGGATATCCTTTTGTTAAGTAAATCCAATGAATCTGTATAAATTGAATATTTATCAATTGCATAAGGTACTTCTAGTGAAGATTTAGTTCTTGATTTAAAAAAAGTCCCAATCTGATTTACAAGTAATTATGTACCTCAAGATATTTAGGTTAGAAATGAAGAAATGTTTTCAACTATAATTGTTCTTAGCTAGTGGAATGAGTTATTAAGGGATCTTCGAAGATTCTTAAGAACTATTTCTAGTTGCATCTTTCATCATGGTGAGAAGAAGCATGGGATGGTAGATAAAATACTGGGGATTTAGGAACACATTAGGTTCAAATCTCAAACCAATAACAATTACCTCTTGGGGTTGTTGTGAGGATCAAACGAGTCAATATTTAAACATTTTTTTATATATCTCTGTATATATTGCTCCTTCCACTAAAATGTAGCCTCCTTGAGAGCATGGAAAGCCTCACTTTTGTACGTGTACCCACATCACCTAAGGTAACACACAGTAGGCACTTAAGAAATGCCCACCTATTTAAACTGAAAATATACAAATAATCTTTTCAAACCAAGGCCATAAAAGGAATCTCACAAAGCTAATAATAGTCTATTTGATCAATTGGGTGATATGTCTCACTAATGTGAGGATCTTTGGTCCTCTTATGTTTGGTCTTAATGGTCTTATGCTTTAAAATTTCCTCTTTTGTTTTTATATTACTATGGTGGATAGGTCTAGATACTGTCAGTTAGCAACTATCTTGACTAGAGCTGGGGCAACAGAATATATGCAGGTTGAATGACTAATGACAACCTCTGACATTTCACTACAGGGAAGACAAAGATTATGTTCCCTGATGATTTGGGATATGTTTTGGGCAAAAAAAGAAAACAATGAACTCAAAATCGTGGGTAATTTCTTGCAGACAGGGGGATGGGTGAGAAAAATCAATTTAACGTAATTTTGGAACATTTCACGTCTAAGACCATTTCGGTCAAGCTGTATTTTATGACAATCTTTAAAGAGCATGAACAAATTAAGTGTTTCTCTTAATAGTTCTTAATTTTATGTCCTCAATTCACAAAACAACAGAGGGTTGTGAATTCTTCAAGCTCAGCCTGGACCCAAAAGAGAATTCAGACATCCATTGCAATAATCCACCTCTGGAGATTATCTATGGTAGAGTGAGAGCTCAAATAGTCTAATGAAGGAAATCTATGGCTTGGTTTGTTTTGTGGCGGAGATGTGAGACCATTTGACCAGTGCCTTAAATGATAATATTAATTATTGTGTTTATTTCCCTCTGTGGTTGGAGTAACAGCCTAAACTCTTCTCCTTATGCAAGTGAGGCTAGTTTTCCTCAAATATGATTGAGATCATCCTTGAGACTTGGTTGCTTCAGGGGACTGAGGAATCAAAATGTTACTATCACTTCTTTGTTGCCAAAGTACACCATCAGGAGCTGCAGGCCTATTCTTTGATGCTTGGCTGGTGGATCATGATGGGCTTTTCAGGCTAGGGGACTTACTCAGTTGAATCAATTTGAGTTGTCCTCAAGTCAATGCCCATCTTTATTGAATATCCTTCTCTCACTATGACTAAGTAAATCTTTTTGTTAATTGTTGAATGACCAATAAGTGCCTCACTTGGTCCCAACATGCAAACTACTAGGCTTGAGACAGGCCTAGCACAGCTGAGCACATTCACTATTAAAAAAACTTTTTTGATGTCTTTCATTTTTACATTATAGTTATACAGTATCTTAATATTCTCCTCTTTGCCTACCCAATGGGTCTTTCCGTGTAATAAAGAAAAATTAGTGTAGACAAACTGACACATTGACTATGACTGACAACATATGCATAATTCTCCCACATTCACAAAGATGGTGCATTCCATTGTCCCTCATGCATAATGCATAAGATAATAATTCTATATTATAATTACACAGTGTTTAGGCTTGTTTTATTTTCATTTTTCTTTTTATCGTTGATGCAGCTGTGCATATTGTTCTCCTGGTTCTGTTTACTTCACTTGGCATTAGTTTACACAAATCTTCCCATATTTCTTTGAATTCCTCACATTGTTCCTCATGGTAAAATACTATTCCATTACATCCCTCACTATCTTTTATAATATTTTTATATTTCTGCTGCACATCATTAACAAAATTTCTGCTTTCGGAATCAATCCAAGGTCATGTATTTTAGTTATTCCTGAGAGTCAACCATAAGAGAAATCATGGTACAATGGAAAGAGCATCGACTGGCCTTTGGTTCAACTCCCACCACTTCCACTTACTACTTGTGTGACCTCAGGCAAATCATTTAACATACCCGGGCTCTAGTTTCCTCACCTGTAAAATGAGCGAATTTTACCAGATGACTTCTAGGGAAAGAGAGGGAAAAGAACAAGCATTTATTAAGTTTGTACTGTATGCCAGGCACTGCGCTACATGCTTTAGAAATGCTATCTCATTTGATTTTCACAACAATTCTATGAAGTAGGTGCTATTATGATCCTTCATTTTACAGAGTGAGGCAGATAGATGTTAAGTGACTTGCCAGGATTACACAGCTAGTAAGTATCTGAAGCCATATTTGTACTCAGATCTACCTCACTCTAGTGCCAGCACTCTCTCCATCTAATTACCTATAAGACCTATTCCATATGATCCTATAAGAAACCCTGTATCTTTAAATAGTATTTCTCCAACCTTCCTCTTCTCAGTAGAGAGGTGAGAAACTATATATGAATAATATGGTATATACCCTCAGATATGGTCTTGTTATGGTGTCATTTGGTTTTGTTTAACTTATTTTCTTTGTTACAAGGAAGGGCTTAGTGCTGGAGGTGGAGGGGGAAAGAAAGTTAAGGGGGAATGTCTATGTCTCAGAAACATAAAATGTCAATAAGACTTTTTTAAAAATAATTCTGTAGGATGTCCTTCTGCTTGCTTTGAATCACTGAAATGTGAAACCTTGTTTATCTCATTTAGAAATTTTTTGTGAATCCTGAAAAATGGAAATTCGACAAGGCAGGGATGTGGGAAGATGGAGATCTTTCTCCTCTAAGTTCAAATTTAATTTCCTGTCATTTGAAGAGAGTTTTACTTTTCAAATAAAGGGAAAAGCTACCACTAGTCAGCTCTTGTTTCATTAAATTTTGGCTTGTAGGAATTGAACATTTGCACTTGCAGTATCTCCTCATGACAATACGTGTGAGCCTCTTGGTTGATAGTCTGCAAACCCCATCTATCATCACTTTCACATTGTCAACTCCTTCTTTCATAACCTAATTTGTTAGAAATCCTTTGCTCAATCAATGCTGGTTAGTCCTGGAAGCAGTTCTATTACACAGAGAGCTTTTGTCAGAAGAGAAACTGGGGAACTCCTCCAAGACAGTGAACAGCCTTTGACCTGGCATTTCATCAGATGCCAATCTGTGGGAATAGAGCATTTATAATCCCACAATGGTTCAAACTGTCCATTATCTTAGTTTCTACTACTGCAAATGCAAAATAGTTTTCTAGTGACTGATTAGTTTATGAATTTTAGATTTGAAGTCAGGCAACCTGAGTTCAAATACTGCCCCAGACATTTATTAGCTGAATGACCCTGGAAAAATCCCCTGTCATTTCTCAGTCTCAGTCTCCTCATCTGTAAAATGGAGATGACAGTAGCATCTACCTCACAGGGTTGTTGTGAGAATCAAATAATACAAGATACATAAATACTTTGCAGACCTGTAAATGCTAGCTTTTATTATTGTTATTATTATTATTACTAAAACAAATGAATTTTATCAATCTTGCTGTTCTCAGTATAAATGAAACTGTGAGACAACTAGATGAAAGAATGACTCAGGTTCTTCTTGGAAAGGCAAGTAACAGAATTCTCAGTTCTATATGGTTCTGTTATGCTTTGAAAGGCAACAAAAATACTTCATGGGATATTGGGTCATTTCATGTTGTACTGCTCATGATGAGTATTTAGAAAAAAAATCATCATGAAAATAATTGTGGGAACATTTGTTACAAAGAATGAGGAGGTAGACAATTTCTATGATGATCTTTATAAGACTTGTTAAATTAAGCTAACATATACTTTAATGTTTGGCATAGGGGAAGAAGGTGAAAGGCATGTTGCAAAACATATTTCAAGAGTAAGAAAAAAAGAGAGAGGGCAAAAAATTTTAGAGACTAAGTAGAAATCTAATTCCTTTGTTCAGGAAGAGAGTTGGAAGATGCTGAATGTGGGAAGCATCTAGTAACATAACAAAAAATAAAACTGATTATATTCTCATAGATAGGAAAGTACTGGTTACTGATGTTAGATCAGAATAATTTCTTAATCAAAAGCTTTTATACATTCAGAATACTAGCTTGTTAGAACTACAATAAATATTAACACCAAATTAGAGGACAGAATAAAGTGAACAGAATATTTTGCATATCCCTGAGGTAAGTTGATGGCAAAAATAGGAAAGGGATAAAAGAATAGATATTGACATTGATTATTAACAAGGAAGTATGACCCATCTAAATCAATTATTATAACAATGGTCAAAAGAACCTATTACCACATCATCAAACAAATATTTGGTCTCCTTTCAAGTAGGGAAATAATAGTTAGGGATTACACTTCTTTGTAAACAAGGTCATTTGTAAAAATTTACAGAGGGTCATGGTGAAAAATTATGAGCAGTATTGTATCATGAAATAGGAAGAATCAAGGGAGGGGTAAACAAGTTTAAATTAAATTTAGTGGGAGAATCAATTAATTTAGATCATCCTAAATGCATTTAAGAATGAAATTTAAAAAAGAAAAACAGAAAAAAGTTGGCAATTAGGTGGTATGGGGGATAGCACATAGGCCCTGGCATCAGGAGGACCTGAGTTCAAATCTGACCTCATACAATAGCTCTGTGACCCTGGGCAAGTCACTTAGCCCCAATTGCCTCCAAAAAAAGAGAATGAAATTTAAATTAAATTTAAATTTAAATTCTGGAAAAAATTATTATAATGGCACTTTTGTCCTTAAATTTCAGTGAAGGCATTAAAGGTTGGGATGATACAATTTTAAGACTGTTGAGGGTTCAATTCTCAAGATACTTGAAAGAGAGAAGAATGTGAAGGGCTTGGGAAAAATTGTGGACTTCATTATTACCAAAAGGAGAATAAAAGGAAAAAGAGGAAGTATGGATAATCACCAACCAATATACCTCCTTTACTACTTAATATAATCTATAAAAGCATTGAGGATATTTTATAATAATAGCTAGCATTTGTATAACACTTTATGATTTACAAAGCACTTTACCAATGTTATGTAAATTAATACCCGAAAAAACCTTGGAGGACAGGTACTCTTATTATTCTTATTTCACAGACAAGGAAACTGAGCAACAAAGAAATTAAAAGTTATTTGCTCAGGATCACACAGCTAGTAAAAGTGACTGAGTCTGGATTTCAACTCAGGTCTTTCTGACTGCACCACCCAGCTTTTTTTCAGATGAAGTTTTGAAAAGGAAATAGAAAGCCTTTTGAAGATCATATATAGCTGATTGCATTTTTACAATTAAGGTAACCAGCTGAAAAGTATAGAGAATATAAGATTGTACTGTTATTACTGACCTTGATGCTTGTTGGATATAAAATATTCAAATCAGGAAAACAAAATCCTAGTTTTGTAAAGGTTCAATTCCAACAATCTCTCTCTCTCTCTCTCTCTCTCTCTCTCTCTCTCTCTCTATATATATATATATATATATATATGTATATATATATATATGTGTGTGTGTGTGTGTGTATATATATGTATACATATATATATCACATACACATACATGTATTTAAACACATATAGCATACATGATTCTATGAAATCTATAACAACAGAGACATCCCTTCCAGGCAACCTTCTTATTATTACTAAGGACCAAGGCACAAAAGTAGAGGAGACATATAATTGTCAAAGGTGTTTGTCATCAATATAGACAATGTCCAGCACAGTCTAAATAGAAAAATAAATTCCCTATAGATGGTGAGGTATGTACTCACCGGTGGGATCAGTAAATCAAAGAATTTGAATAGTGCAGTAACTTTCCTTGAATAATTCCAAATTATTTCCCATAATAATTGAGCCAATTCACAGCCCCACCATTAGTGTGTGTATTAGCCTATCTTCCCATAGCCTTTTCAACATTAAAAATTACATCTCTCAGTTTTATGGTGTGAGGTGAAACTTCACCTCAGTTGTATTAATTTACATTTCTCTTCTTATTAGTAATTTGGAGCATTTGTTCCCATGATTTCAATTACCTTTTAAGTCTGCATTTTCATCTACTTTAATCCTTTATCTGCTAAGAAATGGCTTACTTCAAAGATTTTCTCCACAGGCATAGTATGAACAAATAGAGAGATTTGTGATGTCAACAAAGAAAATTCTCAAGAAAAAGGTGTTAACCTGTAAACAATAATTACTGGGGTTAAACTGGATAGATTACAATATGGATAATCAAGACTTAGATATTTTAACACTTCTTTTTTCCCCTTTTCCAGGAAGTACACTTATCTTTTTTTAGGTTGAATTGTGGAATTTGAGAGAGACTGATTATGAAGCTTAATCATTTCCAAGATTTCTCTAAAAGTTACTAAGTACCTGAAACAGTTGAGGCTTCTACTTCCTTCTCCCTCCTGACATGGAGATCATTTACTGTTGGGTTTACCAGCTGAGGCAAATTTGGTTAACATTTCTTCTCAATATGGCCTCTGAGAAACTTAACAAGTATTTCTGAACTGTTTAAAAAATAGCAAGAGACTTGAGTTTGTATTACTTTAGGATCAAATGTACATGGCAGCTTTATTAGTTTTGTCCTAAGAGATGACTGATATGAGAAGGAGCTTCCTATTGGTATTCTTACAGGAAAGAGGAAAAAAAGGAAATGAAATTTGTTCTATGGTGGGCCAAGTAATCAATATGTATTTATTAAACACCAGCTTATGTGCAACCAGGTGGCACAGTGATACAGTGCCAAGTCTGGAGTCAGAAAGACCCAAGTTCAAATCCAGCCTCAGACAAATACTAGCTATGTGACCCTGGGCTAATCACTCAGCCCTGTTTGCCTCAGTTTCTTCATTTATAAAATGGACTGGAGAAGGAAATGGCAAGCCACTCCAGTATATTTGCCAAAGAAAACCCCCAAAGGGGTCATAATGAGTCCAACTGGACTGAAAAACAGCTTAATAATAATAATAATGATGATGATGATGATGATAAAGTTTAGCACTGTCCATGGTGCTGTGTGAATACAAGGCAGTTCCTGGAAGTTATGATACAGTACAGGAAGCTGCATTAATGCACATGAAACAACAGTAAAGTCAGAGAAGACATTACAAAGCTGAATGCAAAGTTGTGGAGGAGCTACTACTATTAGTGCTGTAGGAATTCAGAGGATATCAGTTAGGAGGGCTTCGGGAGGGAGATGGGAGGAAACCCTTGAAAGATGGATGGTATTCACACAGATGGAAAGAAGAGAGGAATGAGTATTTATGTAGCATACACTATGTACCAGATGCTGTCCTTAGCACTTTTATAAATACAGTTATCCCTTCCACACTGTTGGGGTTAGGAGCACAGCTGGAAAATCAACACAAAATCATTTTGGCCCTTTCTTCACACCAGAGAAGAAGTCTGAATTATTATGGTATTAAAAAACAATACACATTGATATTATACAATATTATATATACAATATTAGACAATACTATGCTATGTATTTTATGCATTTCTAAGTTTCCAAACTTTTTCTGTGCCATCTGCTGGCCTTTGCCTCTCATTTGCAGCTTCGGAAAAATTCCCCAAAAATTCCCATTTAATTTCTCATGCCAACCGGTGATGTATTAAAACTGCAATGGGGGAAGTCATGATGGGGAAAGTAGTGATGTGGAAGGGATAACTCTCTCATCTGATCCTCACAACAACTCTGTGAAGTAGATGCTATTTTTATCCCCATTTTAGAGTTGAGGACACTTAGGCAAACAGAGGTAAAGTGATATGCACAGGATCAAACAGCTGGTATGTGTCTTAGGCTATATATGAACTCAGTTCTTACTGATTCCAGGCCCAGAGCTCCATATGCCAGGGAAAGGGAATGAAACATGGTGACCTGAGAGCAAAATCAGCATGCCATGACCTCAGAGCCCATGGCAAAAAACCTTTTCCCTAATCGACATGTCTTCTTACAGGTGTTCTACCTTGGGACCTCTAGGGAGGCAACATGGCACAATGGAATGAATACTGCCTGTGGAGTCAGAGCACTTGAGTTCAAATCCTCCCTCTGATGCATATTACTTTTATGATCTTGGGCAAGTCACTTAGCTACCTTAGCCTCAGTTATTTCATCTATAAAATGACACTAGATTAGATGCCATCTGAGGACCCTTCCAGCTCTACGTTTATGATTCTATCATGATTTCAGTAAGATAAAAGCCACTGCAGAAAGTGACAGGATTGAAGTTAGATTGTGGTAAGTATCTGAAAGGGGGAAATGCAGCAGATTGCCAAAGGCCAATTCTCTCCTAGTAGAAAAACAAGCTTCTAGCACCCAAACTCCAAGCCTCGAATCTCCTCCAGGCCGTTGACTCTTACCCCAAACTTCGAGAAAAAAAAACAGAACTGGGAACCAGGAAGTAAGAAAAGAGCTGTCAGAAAGCTCATGAACAAAACTACGCAAACTTGCTTTCATAGGAGATGCCTTCAAGCACTCACTCAGAGCCTCTCATAAACACAATATAAATGAGCAGTCTCAATGCAGTAATTTTTGAGTAGCAAATGAGAATAAGGTCTCTCAGGGGAGATGCACCAAAGACAGAGGTAACATCTGATAGAAGGGAAGCATTCAGGCTGAGGTCCAGGTTTGGAATTAGAAGATAAGGATTCAAATCATGTCTCTGACTCCTAATCACTATGGGATCATGGGCGAGTCACATCGACACTGGCTTCACTGACTTTCCACAGTCATAAAAATACATATAATACTGGCATTACAAGCCTCACATCATTGTGAAGATCTGATGACAGTATATACAAAGCACAGTCAGAATTTGAATGTATTATTATTAATTAGAAGCCTTAGTAGCCATAAATGATGAAGAAGGAACTTGAAATATTACTGCATAGCACAATGACTAATATTCACAATAATAATATTGAGTATTTAAAAAGGTTAAATTATATTCTATATACTCTGTTGACAAAAGTAGAGAAGTATATAAGAGATTCCCATACTCTTTTATTTTAGTTTAAAGGTATGTAGTTAGCATTTAAAGAAGTTTCAGTCGTTGGCAAAAAAAATCACTTATGCAGAAAAAAAAACATTCCCCACAGTGCTTGATAAATGAAGTATTATTGTATTAAGTAGCTATCACATGCAAAGCTGAAACATGTGGCATAGATGTAGAAGGGCATAAAAATGGACAACAGGCTGAGATAGCCAGAGACAATGTCATACAGATCGAAGACAGTATGTAGGTGAAGGGTGCAAGAGATAATGAATGACCAATAGTTGCACTATTCAGTCTCCATGAATAGGAGAACAAAGTTCATTTAACAAGAATAAGTGAATGCTGCATAAGTTTCAATAACTATGCTAGGCTCTAGGGTTATAAAGACATAAACAAACAGTCCCTGCCCTCATAGAGTTTAAATTCTACTGAAATCACATCCTTCATTGGATAGAACCTGAAAAGAGAGTACCCACGTTGAAGGAGGAAGAGGAGGAGGAAGAAGAGGAAGAGGAGGAAGAAGAGGAAGAAAAGAAAAAAGAAATGTTTTTCTTATGTTTGATCTTTGTGTCAAAGGTCTGAGTAGTGGTAACAATTGCTCTGATGACTTAGGTAGGAAAAAGGAGGAAAAGAATCCTCTTTTGGCATGGCAGCAAATGGAAATTATTCCTAGGGATTGCTAGATTGCTATGCTCTCCCCATCAACCTCTGATCCTGTACATTGCCTCCATGCTGGCTGATGATCCTACATGATATTCCCGGTGACAGTTCCCCACAGAACTTCTGAGTACAAATGGTTGAGGACCAGTTTCTATGAAAACCCGCCCATTTCCCCAAGTTCTCCCTTTATATGCAGCCCAGCTGACTAAGAGGAAAAGCCTGCAGCTGGCAGGCAGGCATTAACTGCAGTGGGCTCCCACTGCTCATGGCATTCACTCCCTCTGGTGGTTCATCAGAGCCACCATTTGGCAGGCTGCAAAGAGGAGTGAAAGGTGCATTTGTTCTCACAGCCTTTTAATTAAGGTTTTATCGGAAGCATTTAATTGAATTTTTATGTGGCAGAGAGGCAGCTCCTTGTGTGCTCACAATGTAGCTGTTGTGCAGCATGACAGCAGCGACTGACAGGAGTATGCAGATAATATTGTTGGTTTAATGGTGGATTTTTAAACTATATGAGGCACCCAGGTGCCATGGCAATGAGAATTGCTAGAGCTGCTTGGAAGAAATACGCTTCTCATGTGTGGGGACTGTATAGGGATGCTATTTTCTTTTCTTCCTAGCTGTTTGCTGGAAGCCTGCCTTCCTTTTCTCTTTTCCTTCCTTCCTTCCTTCCTTCCTTCCTTCCTTCCTTCTCTCTTTTTCTCTCTCTTTCCTCTTTCTTCCTCTCTCTTTCTACTTCCCTTTCTACCTTCCCTTCTTTTCCCTTTCTTTCTTTCCTTCTTTCTTTATCTTTCTCTTCCTTCCTTCCTTCCTTCCTTCCTTCCTTCCTTCCTTCCTTCCTTCCTTCCTTCCTTCCTTTCTTCCTTCCTTTCTTTCTTCCTTCCTTTCTTTCTTCCTTCCTTCCTTCCTTCCTTCCTTCCTTCCTTCCTTCCTTCCTTCCTTCCTCCCTTTCTTTTTCTGTTAAAAATGCCTAAAATTTTATCCATAACCAATTGTGGCTAGCTAGGCCAAGAGGATCCACCTTGGGTAGGTTATCCTGATTGACTATCTATACTCACCAAATTAAAAGGATATATAGGCACCAGCCCTGCATAAATGTAGCCAAAGAACCGCCCCCCCTCCCACATGCACACATACATATACTCCCACTTGCATTAAAATGACAACAACACTCCTAAAGCTGCTGGTCTGAAAACATTTTTCTACTGCCTGATTATCAACCAATCAGGACTCCAGGAATAAACAAAGAAAACTCACTCTAAATATAAACTCTTTACCATAATCAGCCAGAAGTCAATGAAGCATAGTGGGAAATATGAATAGGTATCTGCTTAATTTCAGAGTCAACACTCCATTGATCGACAAAAGGAAAACTGCACCTTCTTCATTTTCAAACACTAAATAACCTTGGCATCACAAAGGCCTTACAGGAGGGAAACAAAGCTATAAATAACAGACCTTTCCCATTCATAAATCCTGCCTTTGACAGCCCAAGAAATAACAAATAATAAGAGAACAGTCCCCAGGAGATTTAAAAACAACTAAGGATTCATTCTGGATCTTTTTTTGTAATGTCTTTCCTTTGATGAAAAGTGTCATTATCTCTCAGGAACTATAAGTTGGCCCAAGAAACAGCTTTAACTTTCTGGGTGCAGATTTTATCACAGAATAATTGAATGTCTGAAGTTTTCAATGGGAAAGCTGTCAGCCAATTGTATTTATTGAATGCCTATTGTGAGTAGGACATGGTTCTGTACACCTTAATGGGATGCAAAAGGAAGAGGAGACATAGCTTGTGCCCTCAAAGGATTTACAACCTAATTTGGTGGATGGAACATATGCATTTGGTAGAGGAAGAACAGACTTAAACATACATATAACATGCTGAGTCACATGTATAGAGGGCATGGAATTATAGTGCAGTTAAAGAAAAAAGGAGATCTGAGTTTTAGTCCTGACTCAGCCAAGAGCTAACTGTGTGATCTTGGATAAATCACTTCAGCCTTATGGGCCTTAGTTTCTTCATAATATCTAAGGAACTCATTGATTAGTTCACAGTTTCAAAACAAATGTAAGGAAAATGGGAGCAAAGGAAAGTAACCAACGGTGACTGATAAATGTCAGGTGACTCAGAATTAACAGAGGCGGTGATGAATGATTGCAAAGGCCAATAAACAGGGCATATGTTCATTGGTAATCTATGCTGGGGGCAAGAAGTAACTCGAAGAAGAGAGTAGGGGTGCTAATTGTGGTCAATGCAATGATGACAATGGATCAATCCACTGATCAATCAGTAAACATTCCTTAAGCACATGGGGTAGACCAAGCAATGTTATAAGCATTAGGAATACAACAAAAATAGTGAAATAATCCTGATTAAAGTCTTGCCAGGGGGAAAGCACACATGCACACACACACACACACACACACGTATATTTATATATACAAACACATACACAAGAGATACAAGGTAATTGGGGGATGGATAGGACATCAGAAGCTGAGAAGATAGAGAAAACCTTCATGTAGAACATGATGTGAGTTAAGTCTTGAAGGATGATAGGAATTCTACAAGTTACAGGTGAGAAGGCAGTGCACTTTAAGCATAGGAAACAGCTAGTACAACGGCATGGAGATGGGAAAAGGAGTGATTTATATATATATATGGAACAGTAAGAAAGGCAATTTGGCTGGGCCAAAATATGCATAAAGATGACTATATGGAAGAGAACTGCAAAGGCAGTCAAATTAACTTATTTTTGGTGCACCCATGAATGGATAAAACCACTCTGGCAAGCAATATGTAATTATACAGATAAAACTGCTAAATAGTGCATGTTCTTTGATCCAATAAAATTGCTGCTAAGCCTATACTCTGAAGAAATCAAAGAAAGAGGAAAAGGTCTTATATGTACACATACACATATACACACACATAGCATCTCTTTTTGAAATGGCATAAATCTGGAAACTAAAGGGATGCCCATCAACTGAAGAGTGGATGAATAAATTGAGGTATATTAATCAGATAAAATACTATTATCCAACAAGAAACAAGGAAATAGATAATTTTTAAAGAGACTTGGAAAGACTTGTATGAACTGATGTAGAGTGAAGTGAGTAGAACCCAAGAACAAGTCATGTTAAAATGATATTATTAAAAATGAGTGTTATTTTGAAGACTTATAAATTGATGGAGAATGAAATAAACACCAGAAGTACAATTTATACAATAACAACACTTTACAGACAAACAACTTTGAGATCTGTGAAAATTCTAATCAATTCAATGACCATTACAATGATTCCAAAGGCCTGATGATCAAATATGCTATCCACCTCCTGCTAGAGAAATAGGGTGCAGAATGGAAGCTATATATTTTTTGCATATAGGCAATGACAGAATTTTTTGTTTCAATATGTACATTTGTTTTTTCCTCTTTTTATTTCTCAAAGTGTGTAACAGTAACGCTACTTGCCACTACTGTGACTGTGGAAGACCAATAACACCAGCACGCAGGAGGGCTGCTAGTACAAGTTCATTGATCTGCTTTTCTAAGAAAAGCAACTTTAAGGGGTTCACAATATTACTTTATTTAAACATATATATGTATATACATATACATATATGTAGTATATGTATACATTTATACACACACACACACATATACACATATATGTGTGTGTGTGTGTGTGTGTGTGTGTGTGTGTGTATGTGTGTGTGTGTGTGTGTGTATGTATCATTCACTTAGTTCAGGGGGAAAAGCCAGCACCCTGAGCTTTAGACAGAATATCAACAGAAATTATAAGCACACATTATATAAACAGAGCAAATAAACACAAATCACTAGACAGGCTTCTGACCATCTAACTATAGCAATACATACAGTTGCCAGAGAGAGAAGCACCAACATCTGGGTTTTCAAAACCAGGGAGGCTCCAATAGCTACTACCCAGAGTCTCATCCGGCCAAATCACGGGAACAGTCTTCTAGTGAGTGAACTCTCAAGCAAAATGCTAACGTCAGAGTATATAGGCAATTCTTCAGGGTCAGAGGGTATCACAATCATGTGACTCAAACCCATGTGACCTAGGCCTTCCCACGACTTCAGCAGGTCTTCAAAGACTCCTGATTCAATCAAAGACTCTTGATTGAAACAAAGGCAAGACTCAAAGGCTCTTGATTGCCTTAGTACTGAGAAGCACTCCAAAACAAAAGACAACAAAAGGTCCCACTTTACTTGCCATTACAAAGTGGTGGAAAGTGAGACAGAAAGAAAATAGGTTTCTTTTAATGAAAAAAATATCATTTCAAAATAGAGAGGTTGGAGCAGGGCCACAGGTGTGTAATATTGCATGCAATTTCAGATGAGGTTGCCATTGTTATACTTAATTGTTTTACTTTCTTAGAATAAATCTCTCATGTATGTTTGTAATAGAAAAACAAAACATGTCAATAAAATTTTAAAGGTAGGTTGAGGATAGATTATGAAGTAGATTATATGACAGAGGAGTTTATATTTCATCCTAGAGGGCAAATCGAAGTCACTGCAGATTACTGAGTGAAGGAGTGACATGGTCAGATCTGAACTTTGGGAAAATCACTTTGACAAACTGTATGGGGGATGGAATGGGAGAGAGATAAGTTGGGAGGCCATTACAGCAGTCCAGGGGAGATGCGGTAAAGGCCTGTACGTGGAGAGAAGTGGATAGATGAGGGCCATGTCATGGAGGTAGAAACAGATCATACAGAAGACAGAACCACTCAACCCTTTAGCATGCTTCTATTCTGTCCACCAGGGAAAATGATTTCCAGATTAGGAAGTATAGAACAAAACGGCTTAAAGGAATTGAAACCCAAGATAAGTGATGGGATTGTAAGAAAGGATCCAGATGTTGTTGATAAATTCAAGTTTGCCAGGCCCAAACAACCTATGTCTTAAAGCACCTGCAGATATGACAGCTGAGATACTACAGATGATATCTGAAAAATCACAGAAAATAAAAGAGTGCCATAGAATTGGAGATAAGTAAACATTTGGCTTTGTGATGGGTAAACATCTCAATTATTTTAAACGGGGAAAGAATGGAATTCCTCAAATTATAGGCTGGAGAGCTTGATTCAGTTCCTTGCAAAATTCTAGAATGTATTACTAAAAGGGATAGTTTATGAGGATTTAGGAAAGGAGCCACTATATACTAGACTGATTTGATCAGGAAGAGCTCAGCCCAGACTAATCTCACTTCCTTTTTTTAACAGGTTGGTAAAAAGGGAATGACATGAAACTTCTCCATTTTAACATGACACTTGACAAAAAGCTTGCAGATTCCTGTGAACAAGGTAGAGGGATGTGGTTTAGATGATAGTGTAGCTAGGTAGATTCAGAACTGGTTGAATGGCTATACTAAAAGAGTAAACATTAATGGGGTTGAGTGAACTAGAAGTAGGAGGTCTCTGATGGAGTGCCTCAGGGATTTTTCTTGTTTAATGCTTTAAAAATTTTTAGCAATTAATTGGATGAAGACATAGATAGGAGGTTAACAAATTTGCCAGTAGTATGGCAAAACAGAACACTGGACTCAGAGTCAGGAACACTTGAGCTGAAATTCTCTCTTAGTCACTTGCTAGCTGTGTGACCCTGGGCAACTCCCTAGCTCTCTCTCAAACTGCAGTTTGCTCATCTGTAAAATGGGGATAAAAAGAATAGACTGTATCACAGAATTTCGCAGACAAGCAAATGAGATCTGAGGTCTTAAGCACTTTTCAAAACTTAAAGTGCATCATCATCATTAGCCAATAACATGAAACTGGGAGGGAGTATAAACACATTGAATGTCAGACTCAGGATACAAAAATATCTCAAAAATGATGGTACATTGTGTCAAATCTAGTAAAATGTAATTTAATAGTTTTATGGGCAAAGGATTTCACTTTTGTTTTAAAAAAATCAGGTGTAAAAGTGAAGGAAGCAGAACCAAGATTATGGAATTTGAGTTGAATCTTGAAGGAAGCCAGGGTAGCTAAGAGGCTGAGAGATGAGGGGGAAAAACAGTCCAGGCAGAAAGTGATGCCAATTCAACTAACATTTATGGAGTGCCAATAACATACCAAACATTTCCCTAGGCAGTAAGAATGCAAAGGTAAAATAAGAGTCCCCACCCCAAAGTTACATGCAGTATCATGATCCTCTAAGTGGTGATGGAACTGAATTTGCAACCCTGGTACATCAGCTTAAATCCCACCTACTCTCTATCTTATCTTGGGCAAATCACCCAACTTCAGTGGTCTCAGTTCTCTCCTCTGTAAAATAAAAAGAGTTGAACCAGATGACCAAGAGGTCCCTTTCATTTCAAGATCTATGATCCTACGATTTTACCAGAGTCAAGTTCACTAAATAATTTTTAATCTAATTAAATCATGGGAAATAACACACAAAGTGTTTTGTAAATCTTCAAAGACTGTATCAAGGCTAGCCGTTATTGTTAAATAACGTTTATGTGATAAAAAGACTACTAGTGAGGAATTGGGGAGTGAGGAATAGAATCAGAGTCAGAGGATACTTCTAGTGACATCAACATTTTCAAGAATATCAACAAAACTTTTTGATGAAGTAACAGAGTCCCTCAGTCAAACTAAAGGCAGTAAGATAGAGTGGATTGGGAGCCAGTCTCAGAATCAGGAGGACCTACGTTTGAACCATACCTTAGACATATACTGGCTGTGTTAGCCTGGGCAAGTCACTGAACCTGCCAGTGTCCCCAGGGAACTGTCCAAGCCTATGATTTGCAAAACAATTGATGAAGGACAATGGGAAATGGAGCTGCCTCATAGAGAATTCCTTATGCCAGTGAAGACTCAGTTATAGACCTAGACCCGCCACAATGCTGCTAACTGGACATCTTTGTGCCATGACAACCTGTCTCACCTTTCCCTTCCCTCAACTTCTATCCCCAGTTCTGGAAACAATAATCAAATAAACACTACTGTTCCTGTAAAATAAAATTCAGTCAGTTGCCCTAGGGCTCTAGTCACTATTCTTAAGACTTCCCAGAACAAAACACTCCTTTCTGGCTACTACTTCCTTATATGTGTTATCTTCCTGTATTAAAACACAAGTTCTTTGAGGGATATTGGAAAATAATGATCATTTTCCTTCAGGGGGTGCCAAGCAAATACCATGAGATGCATTATTTTGTGAGATGGCTCTTGTATTTGTAACCCTAGCACTTAGCATAGTGCCTAACACATAGTAAGCACTTTGTGAATACTATTTCATTCATTTCAAATAAGAGGTTGAATTATTCCTAATGCTGGGTGCAAAAAGCCATTAATCATGTAGACCTAATTCTATCAAGAAACTTTACTGTGGAACAATCTCATAAGAGAGTATTTGCTTGGCATCCCCTGAAGGAAAATGATCATTATTTTCTGATAGCAATATACCGCTGTTTCTTCATCCAGAAGGGTTAAATGACCCTAATTTCATGTTGTTGTTATGTATGCTTTGTTGACAGAAATAGAACATAACTGTCATTATTTTCAAGTCCAATCCTTAGATCTGCAGATCCAGAAATTGCAGGGGCTTTTCTCCATTTTTCTGCAAATCTTCCACTGAGATATATAGATATAGATTGATATACATGCATTTATATACACATCCATATACATATATGTATGTGTGTATAGATAATGTGTATATATACGCATCCATATACATATATGTATGTGTGTATAGATAATGTGTATATGTGTGTTAGGTGTATATCTATATACATACACATATGCACATACATGTATATGTATATGTATATATATAGTCTATTACCTCCTCCCAAAGCACAGTCTAATATATCTAGCAGGGTTGCAATTAGGAGACTGTCATCCTTATACTTCAAAGTTAGACATATAATTTTATTCCTTAAAAGCTGAGATCACATTTGCATAGCTTACAATTTCTATAAAGCTCTCTCCCTGTGTTAAAAATTAAGACTGAACCAGGCTTCCCACCTTGACCTTGCATTCACTAAATGGATCAGTATAGAATTCCAATACTATTTTAGACTAGAGCGTGCCTAAGTCAGAATCAAGAGATATTCCTGGGATTCTACATTAATGTATATAGATAACGAAACCTCAGGACCTTAAAGAGTGGGAAGAGACTATAGAAACCATCTGGTCCATCCCTACCAAATCATAAATATAGTTTTGAATATCCGTAACAAATGGCCATATAACCTCTGCCCAGAGACCTCCAGTGACAGACAGGAAAATTGTTGTTTCCCAAGGTAACTTACTTCACTTTGGTACAACTCTGATTATTAGGAATTTTTTTCCCCATCAATTGAGCCAAAATCTACTTTTCTGCCACTTCACTCATCATTCTTAGTTCTCTTCAACAAAGCTCAGTAGAACAAATTTCATCATTCTTCCATGACCACCCTTCAAATATTTAAAGACTAATACATTTCTATATGTTCCCAAGTCTCATCTTCTCCCCAGTTCTCTCCATCAGTCCTCTGGTATGACTTAATATCCACTCATCCTCCTGATCACACTTCTGTGGACATTGTCTTTGTCAGCGTTTCTTACCATTCCAAAGTTTTATGAAATATTTCCTTTAATTTCTGATACTTCATATCTTTAAAATGTGGAAAAGATGAGATTAGTCAGAGTTTAATAACAAATTAACATTTGTTCTTTAGTTATTCAGTAATAGCTCTCACAGTTTCTAAAATTCACTGATATTATTGAGCTTAAAGCTGGAGGCACATGATATTTCAGTTGAAATTCAATGGTATATAAATCTTAATTACACTATTCTTTTGCTGGTAGGAGTTTGATCCCTTGAGAGGGCATAGCGGATAGAGATAATGAAATCATGAAGACCTGAGTACAAATTTGGCCTCAGACACTTACAAGCTTGTGACCTTGGACAAGTCACTTTACCTCTGTCTATTTCAGTTTCTTCAACTATAAAATGGGAAAAATAAAAGCATCTACCTTCCAGGGTTGTCGTGAGGATCAAATCTTAGTACAGTGCCTGGCACATAGTAAGTGCTACATAAATGTTAGCTATTATTATTATTATTTATTATGTAAGTTTTCTTTAGTTGTTGAGGGAATTTTGCAAGGTCACACGTTAGTGATTGCATTTCAGTCTTTCTCATAGGGATGAAATTTCACAACCCAATGTGAAAACCGGCAAGTCAATACCACCTTGTTTCTGATGGTCTTTACCCAAGGGGAGGCAGTCCCCTGGCTGCGTGTGGCCTGTCTAGAAAGTTGTTTTGGAGGCAGCCAAGTGGCCTAGGCAGACCTAAGTTCAAGTCCTGACTCAGATTTTACTAGTTGTGTGACCCTGAAAGAATTGTTTCACCTCGATCTGCCTCAGCGTACTCATCTGCATATAATGGCACTTACCTAGCAGGGTTGTTTTGAGGCTCAAAAGAAATCATAAATGTGAAGAACTATTAGTTGTCTCCTAAAGCAAAATTCCTGCTGATAAGTAACACTTAGAAGGCAGAACTCTTTGCTAAGTGCTTTGGAATGTTACTGATCCTCACTGGAGGTAGACGATATTCTGAAAACTGTGGCAGTGAAACTTCTCTTGATCTTTAGAATTTCAAGAAAGAAGACTACCAACAATGCCTAAGGAAAAGAATTACAAACCCCAAATTCTATTAGGCATCATCAGCTATTTGTTATTTCAATATCGGAGGAAGAAAAAACAAACAGAGAAACCATAAAACCGTACAGCCACAGTCCATGGTTTGGAATGAATACATTGCCTTTGGATGCCACAAAGAAAGAGAAGGCTATTTTTTTTGGAGGACTTTCCAAAAGAGAGGGAAGGGAAGAGGAGGGCAGAACCATTTGCTCTGGTTCTTCCTGATGTACTGAGGTAAGGCCCAGCAACAGACCTTGAACGTTTGCAGTGGAGAGAAAATCCAGCCCTATGAGGAAGGTGGTTGCTTATGTGTCCTTTGGTGACCTACAGATATAGTGGGATAGAATCTGGCAGGGGCATGGATGTGTTATCTGACATATGGAAAATACCCTAGGGAATAAACAGTTCTTTTTTGTGGGCCATGCAAAGGGGAAAAAACCATGCAAAGAGCAGTCCATTTCCATGCCGAAAAATAGAAAACATTTCTTGATTCCTGTACAAATTAACTTCTTATGTGGGGTTATGTATCTGAGAGCTTCCACTCAGCATTCAAGTGTTTTCTTAAGTTCTTAAACCCAGGGTTTTACTTTCCAATCCTAGATTTGATTAAAATAAGGAATCTCTCGCCCTTGCCCTCTCTCTCCCTCCCTCTCTCTCTCTCTCTCTCTCTCTCTCTCTCTCTCTCTCTCTCTCTCTCTCTCTCTCTTTCCCCCCTCACCTCTCTCCCCATGTCATTGTGTCTCTGTATGTCTGTCTCTCTGTTTTTCTGTCTCTTTCTCTATCTCTGTCTCTCAAAAAAAATTTGTTAGGTTTAGATTAAATGTCTTCCTACTCCCTAAGTTACTTTCTTTTGATGGTAAGTAAGGTTCTAGTAATGGACCAAGTTTGGTTTTAGATTCAATAAGAAACATTTCAGCAATTCACAGAAGAGTGGGGACTAGACCTAAAATTTCATTGTTATGTATAAGGATCTCCCAGGTAAGAAAACTCCCTCTACCAAAATAGTTTACCACCTTCTCTGCAACTTGAAGTCTCAAAGCCTCGTAGTGCACTTCATAAGTAAATGACTTGCCTGGGGTCACACAGCCACAATATACAAGAGTCAGAACTCAAACCTAGGTTTTCTGTCTCCATAGTCAATTCTTTCTTCACTTTGCACACAGCTTTATGTACAATTTCTTCAAGACTATAATATCTATGTCTTAGACATTTTTTCCCCACAGTGATTTCTAGCATGATGCTACATGCCTAGGAGACATCCAATAACCACTTGTTAAATATGTGATATGGTGCAAGAACCCTTAAATTTAAATTAGTAACAAAAGCCTCTCTATATCTTAAATTTCAAATGTAGCTGAATCTTGTCACAGATTCTTGGAGGAAAGGAACACTTCTACATGTGTACCCATAACTTAGTTCTTCTGCCATCTTGTTTGTTTGTTTGCTGCTTGTCTTTCTTTCTGGAAGAGGACCATGACATCAGGAAGGTGATGTCATGACTTGCAAATGAGGCTGGGCTGTGCAAAGTTACCAGCCTCACTCTTTCTCCTCCAGAGTCATCTAGGTCCAGCAGCAGGATATAAATCAGGATGACTGGAGGTCTAAACAGTACAGCAGAAAGAGATCTGGCTTTAGATTCAGTGGGCCTCAGTCCAAACCTTGGTCCTTCAAACTACTACCTGTATGGCCTTGATAAAAAAACCCTTCTCCACTCTGGGACCCAGTGTCCTTATCTGTCAAATGGGAGCTGGGGACTAGATCATCTTTATGCTTTTTTCTAACTCTCAATCCCTTGACCCTAAACATAGGAATCAATAATAGAATTTTTGGGATCAGAGGTATTGGGGTATTTGAGTTTTAAGGTCAAAGACATTTAACAGGCATTCTGTCACCATTTTTTGCTTTTGTTTGTGAATCTCTGTAATCTTCCATCTGGACCCTATTCAGTATCAATGGTTACTAAATTGAAAGACTAGTCCTGTGACCTTAGGCAAACCCATCACCTCTCTAAGCCTCAGTCTCCTCCTCTGTAAAATGGTAACATTATTTTCATTACCTACTTCAGAGATTTGTTGGGAAGATCAAAAGGGATAGAGGATATAAAGCTCTTCACAGAGCCTAAAACAAGTCACATCAGCTACTATTATTAGTATTATTTTCAAAAGTGCATATGCATTTGGAATGAGATTCTAAAGCCAAAATATGAGCAATAGCTAAACTAATAATCTTAAATGACTTTTTAATACTTCCTGAGAGGCAAATAATGAGGAAAATATATTTCTTATTCAAGGAAACATTATTTCAAAGAGGGTTAATGCAACACACGAGAAAAATTTCCATTAATACATTTCATAAATTTAAGGTTTATGAAAAAGGCTTTGTATAAAAACAATTTCTCTTTTAAATAGATTTAGTCTTTGATGTTAATAGACTTAACTGCTCAAATTAATTGCACATTTTGCATAAACAATGTGCAATATAAAATACTAGCTGTGGTATATGAAATTATTTTTTAATATTTTCTTGCACCCCTAAGCACTTTAAAATCTGCAAAGGAATACAGTCTTCTTTAGGAAATAATTATTGCAGTGATGCTGAAAGCTACATTTTAAAAATATGAAACAAAAGACTTTGACTTCAGTTTTCAATGCAGTGAAACATACAACAGCTTTGTGGTATTTTCCATGGATGACAAAGCATTTAGAGTCTAGTTGGCTGTCTTTATCAACAAAAATTGGAAAACATAGCCTTTGAATCCATTACTGCAGGGGTGTGATTGTTAGGAATTAAACGCAGGTAAATACTTCAGCTAAGGGCTCTCAGCTGAATTGCAATCACAACTAAGAGCTATAATTTAACAAGACAATGTCACCTCTAACTTACTCTTTGTTAATTTCATACAAGGAAAATTAAATAAGATAACTAAAACAAGGCAATATGCAATTAAAATGTTCTATGGGTCAATATTATTGCTGTCTATATTGGTTTAATTCACTGTGGCATGAAATCACAGATCTCATTCCTTGAAAAGATGCTGAGTATTGACTAGGATTTCATGAAAATTTTTCTCATATGAACCTATCTCTAGCCAAGTAAGTGATTATTAGGTGGCTACGTCTGAAATAAAGAGTAAGGATAGAAACTTTATTAAGTTTGTTTGAAAAAAAACTTGATGGTTTAGTTGACTGAAAGCTCAAATATTTTTCACCAATGGCATAGTGTGGCTGCCCTCTCAGCACCTCTCCCCCAAAAATGACTAATGTGATCTTTGTTGTTGTTGTTTAGTCATTTCAGTCCTGTCTGATTCTTCATGACCTCGTTTGGGATTTTCTGGGCAGAGATACTCGAGTGTTTGCCATTTCCTTTTCCAGCTCATTTTAAGATGAGGAAACTGAGGCAAAGAGAGTTAAGTGACTTGCCCAAGATCACACAACTAGTAATTATCTGAGGACAGATTTGAACTCAGGAAGATGAGTCTTCCTGACTCCAGGCTTGGCACTGGATCCACTGCATCATCTAACTGCCCATCGATGTGACCTTAGGCTGTATTAATGTGTGGTGTGGTGTAAAGCAGACCAGCTTTAGAGTCAGAAAGTAATGAATGTAAGCCCTGCCTCTGGCACGTTCTACCTAGGAGAACCTGGTCCCATAGGATAATAGCTTTAGATCTGGGAGATACATTGGAGGCCACCTAGTCCTGCCTCCACATTTCACAGATGAGGATACTGGTGCCAATAATAGGTAAATGAATTGCCCGGAATAACACAGGCAGTGAAGGGCATACGTTGGATTCAAACTCATGTCCTCTGAAAGCGAATGCTATACCCTTTCCACTATAGTATTCATTTAACTTCTCTGTACCCAGGAAGCTGAGATCATAACTTAGATTTGCTGTTGCCAATCTGCATGGATAGAGGGAGTTTTTGTACCCAAAATTCCCCAACATTTCCCAAGTAAGGTGAAGGGTGGGTAGGCACAGATAGGATAGGAGGGAGAGTGAAAAAAAAGGGTGACAGTCCCCCATGCCCTGCCTTGGGCAGACCACACATGGAGAACTGTGTTGGGGTCTGGGTGCCACATTTTAAGTGGGACATTGACACATAGGGGTGCATTAAAAGGATGACCAGGATTGTGAATGGACTTGGAATTAATTTTTATGAAGAATGGTTGTTGTAACTGGCATTACGTAGTTTAAGAAAAGACTTAGGTGGTGAGTATATGTTCAAATATTTGAAGGTGCTCAAGGGGATAAATTGTTTTATGACAAAGGTGATGGAAACCTGAGGAGAGACTGCTCATCACTCCTGGAATGTAAAGGAAGAGACCCCTTGATCTTTCTACTTTATTTTAAGACTGATAATCCTGGCATGTTGTCTCAAGAATGGCAGCACCTAGCACAATGTCTTATACCAAGTGTGCACTTATTAAATGTTTCTTGCTGAATTAGTGAATGAATGAATGGATGAATCAATTAAAGGATACAGGGAAAGACAAGACAGGTGGAAGAAATAGGGGTTTTGGGGACCTATACAACAGAATTCCCAAATCACTAACAGAATAATAAGACAGCTACACAAAGACCACATCAAGTACTGTCACCTCCCTCTCCTAATTCATGTCCGCCCCCCACATCAAGCTTGGACTAAGCATGTCTGTGCACAACTCTGCTAATATAGTACCTCTCAACCTTTGTGGTCTCAGGATCCCTTCTCACTCTTAAAAATTGTTGAAGATCCCAAAGACTTTGTGTGTGTGTGTGAGTTATATCTATCACTATTTACCATACCAAAATTGAACTGATAAAGATTTAAAATATTTATTTATTAATTCAGTTAAATAAAAATTATAGCAATATTAAATCTATTATACGTTAACATAAATAACATACTTATATGAAAAATTCTAATATTTTCCAAAACAAAAATAGTGAGAAGAGTGGCATAGTTTTAAATATCTTTTTGCAAATCTCTCTGATATCTGGCTTAATAGAAGACAGCTAGATTTTCATATGTGCTTCTGCATTCAGTCTGCTGTGATAGGCTTTTTGGTGGAAACATGTGAAGGAAAATACACCCCGCCCCAAACACACACACACACACACACACACACATACACACACACACACACACACACATAGAGAAAGAGAGATAGACAGACAGACAGAGACAGAGATTAAGAAAGAGAAAAATGGAGGAGGATTTTAATAAGCAAATAACACAGGGTCTCCTGAAGGGGTTTCAAGGATCCTCAAGGGTTTGGACCTTCGTTGGACCACAGTGATGTGGAAAATTTCATTTAAAAAATTTTATTCAAAAATATTCAATGCAGTGAAATCTAAAGGATTTCACTTTGAGAACCACTGTGCTAGTGAATGGCAATACTATTATAATATAATATCTAAAAGACAAACAACAGTAAAGATGGTCATCTAGGAGTGGTGTTTGAGTCACATTTGAAGAGGGACAAGTCACCCATCAGCATCATGGGACTCAGGGGAGAGTGGGACGTTCAAAAGTCAAGTGAGGTTGGATTCCAGTGAATGTGCAAGGATAGTCTGAACAGCCTGCCTCTAGTATTCTGCCCAAGGTCTCAGTCATCTCTGGTTCTCAGTTTCTTATCCCAGGTTTTAGTGACAGACACTCCCACTTCAAAAATTGGCTCCTTGGCGCTATTAAATGATCAGGTGGCCTAGTGGATAGAGGCCTGGACCTGAAAGTGGGGAGGGGAAGACCCAAGTTTAAATCCAGCCTCTGATATTTACTGGAACTATATGACCCTGCATAAGTCATTTAACCTCAGTTTGCCTCAGTTTCCTCATCTGTAAAAAAGGAGATAATAATAGCACCTAGCCTCTTTGAACTCCACTCATTTAAGGGACGTGACATTGTGGCTGGGGTTACTGAGGCATATGTAAGAAACATTAACTAACTAATTAATTTGTTTGTTTCTTCATTCATTCAGTCAATCATTTATTTCAGACAAGGAATTAAACAGAGCTTTCATAGATTCAAGGAGTAGAATTATGATTGACAGGTAAAAGTTAAAGAAGGCAGATTTCTGCTCAATAGAGCTTCAATAGAATTTCCTAATGATTAAAGTATTTCAGAGATGGAATGGTAAGCCTAAGGAGGCAATGGGTTCTCCATCAACCAATATTTTCAACCATTCTCCAACTATGAGTAAAACCTCTGATGTCCCTTCCACCTCTATGACTCCAGGATTCCATGATCTCTTTAGTGTTAAGTTTGCAGGATGAATACATTTATTGATCTTATTCTGATGACATTTTGGTCAAGTTTAACCGCATGAATAAACACAAGTATGATAAGCTTGTATCTGTCAAATGCAATTTCACTTAATTCAACTTTAAAATATCAAGGAGGTCAAAGGGTCTGGGATGGGTAAATGTTTGTTAAATTGAATTGGATAAAAAGCAAAAAGCAGTCAAGGAAAAAGAGGAACAAAGTATCCATGACCTCATAAAGCACATGAAAATATAAACAGCAATTTTTGCACAGGACATTCTGAAGTGTTCTTTAGTAATCTAACCCCAGGTAAAGTTGCTAAAATAAAAGAATCATGAGTAAAAATGGGTGTAGGCAGTCAGTCTATCAATAATATTTACTAAGCACCTACTATATTTCATATACTGTACTAAGGCTTGGGAATATAAAAAAATATAAAAGTGAGTCTCTGAGTCTAATGGGGGAGACAATAGGCAAACAACTGTGTATCAACAACATATATAGAGGAGACATGTAGTATATGCATATATTAATAAGCATATATTTGTGATATTATCTAAGTCTAGGTAAGTCCAATTGTCTATAAAATTCCAATAGTTGAAGATTAAGGCATGTGAGAATGGCATAGTAGATAGAGAGTAAGCCTGAGAGGCAAAAAGTCAATCATTTGGGTGCCATCTCTGACACATACTGGCTGAATGATCCTGGACAAGTCACTTAACCTCCCAAGAAATTCTCTAAAACAGAAGTTCTCAATCTGGAGTCCTCAGACTTCTTGGGGTCTGTGAACTTGGAAAAGGAAAAAAAATACTCTTTCTGTAATCAGTTTCTCTTATTCTGCATATTTTTATTTTATGCATTCAGAAACATTATTTTGGGAAGGAATCCATGGACTTCATTAGACTGCCAAAGGGGTCCATGGCACACAAAAAGGAATAAGTATCCTGGATTAAGACTATAAACTCCAGAGAAGCACTGCAGATCTGCCTTGATATTTTTTTCATTGAGAAAACCCTGGTCTCAGTGAAATCACAGGTTAGCCCTCCCCACTCGTCACTGCCCAAAAGCTGTGCATATGGAGTTCAGTTCAGTTCAGTTCAGTACGTATGTTTAAATTTCAAATAGGATTATGTGTGTATATGTATTGTATAGGTACCTGAGGTCGTAAAGTGACAAGAGCATACCACAATATTATGCAAAAAACAAAAACATTCATATTGCGCTATATTAATTACCCATCTGATGTCACTCAGTGTTAAGGGATCCCCTGAACTTGTTTTTTTGAGTTGCTATGTTTTCCAGAAACACTTTCAGACAGAGAACACAGGAGGCCCTGAATACGTCAAGGACGGAACCTCTTTCTCCGCAAGCTGACATAATTTGCCATTTGTATCCTAAGCTGGACTCCTGATTTTTTTTTGGTTGGTAAGTCCAAGGTAAAGCAAAGTTGGAAATTATATGGAAGGGTCTGATGTCATGATCTCTAAAGCCCCTATTAGCACTAACATCTTGTAATTCTACGGATAATCGAAATCCATAGACAATCCCTAAATGACAGTTCAGCCAATACTTTCAACCTTTTTCCCCACTCTAAGCCTTTTATCAGAGCTACTGGAAAGAGGAAAGCAGACAGGGGTGAGTCTCATATCCTTTTATTTACCTAGTCTGAATTTGGGGATAGTAAAATCAGTGCAAAGTTATTTGATATGAGGCCAAAGCAAGAAGACAAAGAAACAAATAAGCTTGGAGAATTCAAAGCTAGATAATTGATTTCTGTAAAATCTCTCCTTTCCTGCAGTCTCCTACAAATTTCAAATTGAAAACAACTTTAAAGTTCTTCCAAAGCTGGGACACATAGGAAGCAAAGCATAACAACACAAAGGGGTTCTTTCTGAAGGAGGTGTTTGGGAGTTAGAGGAAGCCAAGAAATCCTGAGCTAATGCCTGGGAACACGGAATATGCCATTATCTTTGTGTCGTTGTGGTATGCAAAGGCACACTCTAGGATGCTGGGCTCAGATAAAACACATAAAAACAATAAGAACCCTACTGGCAGCAGAAAGAAATGAAAAACTAAAACATAAAATTGGCCAAGTCATAAAATACATAATTTAAGGTGTCCTCTGAGGCTTTTCTATCATTGTAATATAGAAAGTTCTAACATTTGCAATTAAAAAAAATGAAGATAATTCATAATTTAACGAAGCATAAACCTTACCAAATTTCTCCCACTTCTGCCCCCATCCCAGCCTATATAAGTCCTTTCATAGACATGGACTTCCAAAAGACAACTTAAACAACACAAATGTATCTTATAAAATTTATAGATATCTATGTGTTGAAAGTACTTAATACATCTGACACCCATCACTACTAAAATACCAGCAAAGGGTTAATGAGTTAAGGCCTCATAGATCATCCCTTTGGATAATTCCAGAGAAAGGAGTAGAAGAAGTGGCATTTGTTGTTGCTGCTGTTTGTGGTTTTTGTTAATTATATGGGTAATTCGAGAATAAGTTGATCGTTTTTCCTGGACTGTCTAGCTCCCCTGGGTGTTAAAATACTAGTTTATGGGAGATGCTTCTAATTCAATAGTGTGACAATAATCCCTTTTATGCAACATTTTCCTGGAGCAATTCAAGATATTTAAGAATAGATCTGATATTGGTACACTAGAACCAATAGATCTTTCTTGCCCAGTCCACAGACTTTTTCTCAGTTCATCTTTCTTGACCTCTTCAACATTACAGATGTCAACTCAGATCAATGTGATGTAGTAGAGGGCTTATTGGACTTGACCTGCATTTGAATCCCAGCTCTGACACTTACAAACTGTCTGACCCTGAGCAAGTTACTTAATCCCTCTGTGCCTCAGTTTCCTCACCTGTACAATGAGGAGGTTGAAGCTGTTGACCTCCAAGGTCCTTTTCATGTCTAAACCTATGATCCTATGAACTACCCTTCCTTCTTGATACCCTCTCCTTCTTTAGCTTTTATCGCACGTTTCCTTCTTGGTTGCCTTTTTAATTCTCTGGCTCTTATGTGTCTTCCTCTCTCAGCCTCAGTTCCCTCATGTGTAAAATGGGGATAATAATAGCACCTACCTCCCAGGTTTTTTGTGAGGATCAAATGAGATGATAATTGTAAAGAACATAGCATAGTACCTGGCACTGTAAGTGATATATAAATGTTGGCTATTATTATTATTCATTATTATTATAATTGTTACATCAGTAACTTCCAACTCCACAAATACAAAATTAAACTTAGCACTTTCCTCTTCAAACCCACCCTTTCTCCAAGCTTCCTTATTTATATTAATGGCACTACCATTCTCCCACTCACTCAGCCTCCCAACCTCTTCCCTTTCCCTTGTGGGAAATTTTCCAAATCAATTTCCTTTGGCTTTTCCACTTTCATCATGTGAAATTTAGTCTCCATTATCTCTTGCCTAGACTACAAGCTACCCTTTAAAAGCCTGTCAAAATTTTTTTTCCTAATGCACATGTCTGATCACATTACACATTGATAAAAAAAACCTTCAATGATCCCCACACTGACTGCCTAATAAAATATAAATGACTTAGCCTGGCATTCAAGGCCCTCCATTTCTCCATATTTCATAATGTGGCTCCAGGACCTCCAATCTTATTTCAGATGACGTCCCTTCATACACTCTATTTTGTTGCCAATCTGGAAAATTTTTTTCAATTACTTCCCTGAACTCTTGTCTTGCTCTCTTTTGTCTCTACATTTGTGCATGTGTTCCCTAAATCCAGAGCCCCAACCCCCATCTATACCAGTTGAAATATTTTCCTTCCTTCAAAGCCAAGATTAGTTATTCCCTGCTTCATGAAGTCTTCCCTAATCCTTTTAGCTAGTGCTCACACCCTGTCTCCTCAAATTTCTCAGGCTTGACTTCTCCTACGCATCTATTAATTTTCTATCTTTACTGCAGTTATTCTTAGACACTTCATCTCCTTGTTTGTTCTTCAGTCATTTTAGTCATGTCCAATTCCCATTTGAGGTTTTCTTGGCAAAGATACTGAGACATTCCATTCAACCTTTGCATAGGAGAAACTGATCCAACAAAAAAAGCCCAAGAAGGAGTGGTTAGACAGGTAGGAGGAGAACCAGGGGGGATTAACATCATGGAATTCCAGGGAGAAGATAATATCTACGAGGCTATGATGATCAAGAAAAGTGAAGGTTAAAATGAATATAAAATCTGACAATTAAAAGATCATCGGTAATTTTGGAAAGAGCAGTTTCAATTGATTGATGAGGTTGGAAGCCTAATTTCAAAGGGCTGAAGAGTGAATGTGAAGAAAGGAAAGAGAAGCACCTAGCTTTCTCAAAGATTTTAGCCATGGAGGAGAAGAGAGTTATAAGATGATAATTCAAGTCAATGGTAGGACCTAGATTACTAAGTATGGAGGAGACACTTGAGCATGTTTAAAGACAGTAGCAGGTAGACAAAGAAAGGCTGAAAATTAGCAAGGGATGATGGGGTAGAGACTGAAATGACTGAAATTGCATTTGGTTGGAGAAGATAAAAAGACAGAAGCAATCACTAAGGTAGAGGGGTTGGCCTTAGCAAGAAAAGGGCCAACTCATTATCAGAGCCTGGAATAATGGAGAACAAAATAGAGGATGATGTCAAGAGGCTTTCAGAAAAAAAGAGAGGGAGGGAGGGAGGGAGGGAGAGGGAGAGAGAGAGAGAGAGAGAGAGAGAGAGAGAGAGAGAGAGGGCGGGGGGGGGGGAGCTCTTTTTAAATGGCCTCAATTTTCTCACTAACCTAAGGCATGAGATCCTCAGCTGGGGGAAAAGGAGCAGGGGATTGGGTGTCTGCATTCAAGCAAAGATCCTATCAATACCCCATCCGTGGCCAACTTTGAGGATGGGAAACTCCACTGTAAGGAACTAAGGTATGCTTAGAAAGCTGTTAGGGAACACATTATCATTCTAGGTGCTCCTGTTGCAAAACAGCTATTACCAGCACCTGGAGGGAGATTTGGGGAATGCACAAATTTCTCCTTCCATATTTCCTGGCCTACCTTCAGAATGCAGGTCTTCCCTACTGTTCACTGCTCTGTCCTCTGAATAAAGAAAGGGAAGGCAGACAAGAAAATGAGAGTCTAAAAAGGCTGAATGGCTCACTTGAATAGACTATGAAGAGGGACCATTATTCCAACAAGTCTATCTTTCTGGATTCTAGTTAGCTATTCATCTTGGAGAAAATGCCAGTCACAAAAAAACAGTCAGGAGTTGTTTGTGTTCTCTAAATAACATGCCAATGGGTACACCCACACTCTCTATGGAGAAGTACCTGCTTGATTCCAGACAAAGTTCATCAAATTGATTAGATTCATCCAATTACTTTCCATTTGCATTTACAGTTATCCTTTCCACATCATGACTTTCCTCATTGTGCTTTTGATATATTGCGGTGTGGCATAAGAAATTAAATGGGAGTTTTGGGGGAGTTTTGCAGAAGCTGCAAATGACACATAATGACCGGCAGATAACATAGAAAAAGTTTAGAAACTCAGAAATGCTTAAAATACATGTATACTACTGTATAATGTCAACATATTTTTTATCTTTTAATACCATAATAATTCACATTTATTCTCTGGTGTGAAGGGAGGGCCCAAAAATTTTATGTGGATTTTCCAGATCACGGGGGCACCATGCCCCTAACCCCTGCAATATAGAAGGTAGTATTCTTTCATTTTTACTTTAAAGCCCAACTGGTCAGTCACAAGACTCTAATCAAATATATATTTTACTGACCTTCATCTGGCACATCCCTGCCCAAGAAAAGTCCTCATACCTACATGTGTAGCTATAGTGAATAGAGTGCTGGATTTGAAGTCAGGAACATCTCAGTTCAAATCTAGCCTCAGACAGTTAGCAGCTATTTGTCCCTGAGCAGATTATTTAACCTCTCAAATTCCGTTTACTCATTTAAAAGATGAGATAATAATAACACCTACATTACGAGTATTTTTGATCATCAAATTAAAGAACATGTGTAAAGCATTTTGGAAACCTTAAAAAGCTATATTAATACTATTATTGTTGTTGTATTTAAGCTATGGCTAAGAAATCTACATTCTGTCTTTCTCTTCTGAACTGAACTCTCATCTGATAGAAGTTATTAAAAGGCCACCAGTATCCTCAAGGCCTTCCCTTCCTTACCAGGACTTCATTATTCCTAGCAATCCTTCCAGTGTCCCTTATGGCAGTATCAGTTGTCCCCTAATGAATCACCAAGAGTGGATAGAGGTCATTAGATCTGACAAGCCTCAGGAGTATTGCTGTCATGTCCCAGATTAGCTCCCCAGGATGACAGCAGGCCTTCTATTGTTCATTTCGGATTGACAAATGGCTGACTCGGCAAGGAGGCACCGTCCACCATGTCCTTTCTTTCTTCAACTTCTCACTGGTGGCACTAGTGAATTCTCCTCATTATTCCCTGGAACACAAGGAGAATGTGCTTTTCCTTTTTAAGGCACCTCCCACTAAGGGAAAAGCCTACCTATAACTGTTAATGGTATTCTTATGTTTGTGGTATTTTTTATGTTTTATAGTATTATTTTTTATGTTTATGGTATTTTTTAATCTTTCCTTATCTGTATCACAGAAAAGCCTCTTGACATAGGTTAGAACTTCACTGACCCTCTTCAAACTCTTTTTATTGGTTTTAAATTTTTTTCTTCTTTGAAATACTTTCATCTTTTCAAGGAAGCCAGTATTCTCTCATAACACATAGAGAGGCTTTCTTCCTGCCCTTTCACCTTCTCCCCTACAAAGGAGAGCAACCACTACTTTGTGTATAACTACCAATTACTTGTCCCTGGTAGAAACCCAAACTGGTGTGTGGCCCCCTCTCTTCCCTGACTATAGAAATTTTCCCCATTCTTCACGAATCAGTTTGTTGCTGCCTCGCTTTGAAGCCTTCCCTCATCACTCAAGCCTCTAGTGATAGGTCACTGAGCTTCTAGAATGCTTACTCTCTGTGGCATTCATTTGGCAAATTCTATGCATTGCAATGTTGCATATGTTGCTATGTATGCTATGCAACATTGTTACTGAGCTTCTTATGTGCTTATGCCTTGTCTCCAACTGGAATATAAGTTTCTTGAGGGAAGTGACTGTGTATTGGGTTTATTTATATCTCCCACCTTCCCTAGCATAGTTGAATATACTTGGTGGTTGTTGTATGAATGAATCAATGAATGACTTAAGTCTAGTTCTACCTAGAGGAAGGAAATTCGTTATAAGACATTTCACAGTCCAGGCTAGGCTTAAAGTATATCCTACCACATTATAATTACATAGGCCACTTTGTTGATATTACACATTAAATGGATTTAGTTCAATCCAAAGTTGGATGCAAAGCCTTTCATTTGCCACATGAGAATTTTCATTATCTGCACAAAAAGATCCTTTCTTTTACAGATGCATCCCAAAATGACAGAGACTACTGAGGCATTAAAATTATAATAATACTAATTTACAAGTATGTAGTTATCTTATGATTATAAAATACAACAGCTATATTATCTCCAATGATTATCAAAATAAGGCTGTGAGGTAGGGAGAATTGTCATCCTTCTTATAACTGAAAACAATAAGTGACTGACTTGATCTCATATAACAATGCAGCTGGAACTTGAACCCAGGTTTTCCAAGTTAAAGATCCATGCTCTTTTTAATTATATATAGCATGTTGATTCTATGAAGACTACTAATCAATGACAGAAACTAAGTCCATTGGTAGAAACTCCATTTTGGATGATCTAAAAGTAGAGAGCTTGCCACAGTGATTGTGATTCTTAAAAAAAACATCAAAATCCTAATACAAATGGGGAAGCTTAGGTTCAAAGCAGACTATGTCTCACACAGAGCATCTTTCAAGCTATCTCCATAGGTCACACTGAAAATACTGTAGCCAGCAATTATCACATTTATGCTAGCAGTAAAGCTATTGAGAATGGTATGAAAGGAACTAAGAAAAGGAAAAAAATAATGATCCAAATCAAATCCCCAAAGTGGACTGTCAATCTGAGCTTCAACAACCCTAAATTATAGCTGCTGAAGTCAATAGGGGAGATTACACTATATGTATATATTCACCCATATTTTTCCCAAGAATGAAAGTTGTGTAAAGAAATACCTCCTGACCTTTAAAAGAATTGCTGTAGTTTACTTATAACACCATCTAGCAGGGCCAAAAGGTGAAGAAAAACCCCACTGTGAAACCAACTTTGCCCATCGAAAGCTTGTTTCACCACCCCAGCCCTTTGTCAAGCAAGCTGTTCAAATAACATCTTGATTCACATGTCTGTGTATTTTGATTAAGCTTCAAAGGTAGAAGAAAAGCCCATGCAAGTTTGAAATCTAACCTCCTTCACCTTTCCTTCTCTCTGTCTCCTATTTCCTGATCTTTGTAATCCGGATCTTTTATTAGAAAAATTCTGTTGCAGGACTGAAAACAGCATGGGGTTAGTATCCCATACAGGTTATTTAAAGCAACACCTCTGCAGTCTTTTGAACATTTTGAGAACAATTTAGTTGACCTCAGGGTACTCTTCTTCAAACATGTTCTATTAAACATACACACCCATGCACATGCATGTACTGGCACCTACTGGGGGGACAGACTTTAAAGGTTAGATAGACTATCAAAAGATAAAAATCTTTTAAAAAAAAACCCCAATACCCTTAAATTCTTAACAAACCAAAATTACAAATGACAAATTACACATACTCAAGAAAACTCAGTTACTGGAAAGTTGAACATTTCTGGGGTCTGACAGGATTCAAGTAAACAATTCCCAGAGTCAGCAAACATGAAGAAATAATCCCTGGGTAACTATTTTAAGAGGACCAATATCCCAGCCTAAGCAACCAAGAGAACTTTGTATACTGGAAGATTAAATCTCTTGAAATTTCCTTTGAAAGACACTGTGAATTACCACTCTCATCTACTTAGATAAGTCCAAGGCTACAAAATAAATGAAGATCATCGACATGTGTCCCTAGAACTGCTACCATCAAAGTTACGGTGAGAAGCTCCATACTGTGAAAGAGTCTGTGGCATAGCTTGACTTCCCTTCCCAGAGATTTTTGTACCTAAAACACTTGGCTGATTTACCTTGAGCTTTTCTGGGCCCAATCTTATAACAATGACTAACCACAACCATATATACAAATATGGCACAGATATTGTCATCAAAATCAACAGTAGTAAGATTGTAAAGTACTCCACATTCAGGAGAGAATTTTTTTTTAAAGAGTGACTTTTCTCCACATAAACAGAATTTATAAAAGGTGAGTTTTCACAGACACTCAATCCTAGTAGACCTCACAACAAACTCTGGAAAGCTCCAAAACAGCATCTCAGAACGAGAGTGTGAGAACCTGAATTATTTTCAACTAAAATGATTTAAAGCACAACAACACACTTAGCATGAACGTTTTCCAAACCAGGGATTTCCCAGGTGATTCATATACATTCTTTATATGCTTCACTACAAGAAGATGACTTACCAGACAAACCAAACATGCTCAGTAGCGATGAAGAGAAAGTGTCCACTTACCTAGGGAAAGAAAAAAAATACAAACATTAAGATGGTGTGACTTAGAAAGACTTCTCAATCTTTCACTGGAGAGATTCCGAATCCTTATAGGATGTCAATTATAGCAATAAATATTAGGAAGTCCTGGAAAGAAAAGGAAGAATAAAAAGTTTCTAGGTTCTACTCATGAAGCTTCATTTTAAAGGTGTCAGGGGAAGACACGTAGCCCATCCCTTCTTTTTTTCTGGGCTAAGGGAAAACATAATAGAAACAGTGCTTAAATTGAACATGGGAAATGTAGTTTGGAATCTCACTTCTTACATTTGCTATGTGACTATGGACAAGTCACATGACTCCTCTGAATCTCGGTTTCATCATCTGTAAAACGGGGACAATAGCTGCCTTATAGTATAACTGTGAAGGGAGCACTCTGCAAAACAAAAGTAGGCAATAAAAAGAAACTATTAGACCAAATACCAACGAGGGTGTTTGGATATTACGGATTCAGAAAATCTGCAGATCACTTGCTCAGTTATTGAAGGTAAAAATTGTGCATCAGTTATCCCCAAAGTTAAACCACAGAATCAGAACCACGGGATTTCTGAGCTTATGGGAACTTCAGAAGGCGTGTAGGCCAAGTCATATCCGAACAGGAATCATCTCTACGGTATAGCTGACATATGGTCATCCAGTCTTGCTTGAAAACCTCTAATCGAGAGGAACTCTCTCCCAGACTATTCTTCTTTGGGGCGACTCTTTGTTTGGAAATTGCTTCTCATCTATTGCCAAATTCTCCCCCTGTAACTCCACGTTGCTCCAAGTACTAAAGACAAGTTTCATCTCTCTTCAACATGACAGAACTTCAAATTCTTAAAGACAGCTAGATCTCCAGCCGAGTTTAAAATTGCTCAACAGCCTTACTTGGGGGTAACCTGGGTCTTTTCCCAGAAAAAGGCAGCAACGGTAATATATTGGCTCTGCATATTTGCCCAGTATTAAGTAATCTTCACATCTGTAAGATATTCTGGAAATCAAATCATCTAATGTAAACTTCTTCATTTTATGGATGAAGAAACTGAGACCCAAGAAGGCAAAATGACTTGCCTGGAGTCACAGATAGTAAGCAACAGAGTTGGATTTAGAATTCATGCCCTCTGATTTCAAAACCAAGCATTCTCCCAGTATGCTATGCAGCCTGACCTGCCCATCAGCATGGGAATGTGTCTAATTCTTTCTCTAGCTCTAGTTCAACCAAACTAACAAATAAATGTCATGATATGCAAATTGGATCCCACTGGCAGTATGTGATGAATTTTCTAATTTAAGTAGCTGCCTAAGTAGTAAGAAAAATATCTACATTTGTCTCAAGCATTTTGACTCCATGCCATAGAATACACTAGAAAATACTAAAACTACCAGACTAAAAACAAAAGACCTAAACTCACTGTAGTTTTTCAAATTTAAATAGTTTTTTAAAATTATGTTTTATACTTAAAGGGTGAGAAAGATTTTTTTAAAAATGTGAGACATTTACTTAAAAAAACCTGACTCTGGCAATGTCACAAAGAGGTAGAAATAAAAGAAAATCAGAATAATTTGAGGGTGACATTTGCTGGGAGAACTCAGAACACTTTGTATTCACCTTCTCTATGGAGCTTTATCCACCAATGGTACAATTCAAGGAAAATGGGCCTGGAATCAGAGGACCCTGGTTCAAATCCTGGTTCTGATATACAAGTATGACCTTGGGCAAGTCACTTAAACTTTGTGGGCTCTCACTGCTCGTATATGAAATGGAGGAGTTGGGCTAGATGGCCTCCAAATTCCTTTTAGCACTAAAGCCATGGTCGTATAACTTAAGTCTTTGTGATATAACTTGGTCATATAACATGGTCATATAACTTAAGTAGGGACTGGATTTAGGGCTTCGTTGGTATAGAGAAATCAGATAAAGAAAATCTCTATCAATGCAAGTTGACAACTTATCCACAATTTATAGTCCTAGAAAAAGGCCTAGAGTACTCAAATTTGGACCCAGGACTTACTGGAACCAAAGTCAACTCTATCCGACCAATATGGAGCATATTTGTGCCAGGGTCCAGGTTAGATATCATGAGGGTAACATAAAACATTTCATGGCTTCAATCTACTGGGGGTACACAAATAATTTCAACGTAAGTTAGCATGTGCCATAACCAGAGTGCAAGAGGAATATAGAGGAAGATATCTGGCTGGATGGAACAAGGAAGGCATCATGGATGGGATTTAAACTGGATCAAGAAGTATAAGTAGGATGTTATAGATGGAGGAGATGGCATGAGAAAAGGCAAGAATGCTGGAACAATAAAGTTGTGCTTAAAGGATGGGGAAAAGTCCAGTTTCATTACAAAACAGGGTGTGAGGAAGATTACAAAGAGATAGGGCTGGAAAGGTAGCTTGGGACCAGATTATGGAGGGCCTTCAGTGCCAGGCTGAGGTCTTTTCTTTTTGGAATTTCCATACACTTTTTATCTGTACCCCTTGACACAAAGTATATCCATTTCCCATCTCTGTGTTTTTTGCACTGACCATCCTTGATGCCTAGAATCCATTCTCTCCTAACATCTACCTCCCAGAGTCCCTCCCCATCTTTAAGAAGTAGCCCAAGCTTCAACTTCTACATGAAACCTTTCCATACTTTCCCCAGCTGATAATGGGTCTCCCCACTAAGTATCTTGTTTTTAGCTGCCTTCTATTTGTTTCTATCTCTTGTCTTTATACTTATTTTATATATACTTTTATATTATTTGTCTCCACTGATAGGCTATAAGCTTTTGAGAATAGAGATTGCTTAATTATCTATATTTAAATGCCCAAACCCCATCAAAGGGTCCAGCACACATAAAGAGCTTAATAAGTGCTGGTTGACTGATTATATATGCACATATTATTGTACTGTTCCATAACTTTTTTTTAAAGGAAGGAAAAAATGGAGGGAGGGAGGAAATAAGCATTTATTAAGTGTCTACTATGTGTCAGGCACTGTGCCAAGTGCTTCACGACTATCTTACTTGATCCTGGGAGGTAGATACTATTATTATCCCCATTTTACAGTTGAGGAAACTGGCAGACACACTTTAAATGAGTTTACATATTTAGAAAATATCTTAGGCTATATTTGAACTTAGGTATTCCAGACTCTGGACCCAGCTTTCTTTCCACTCTGCCACTTAGATGTGTCTAGGAATTGAAATCTTATCTCCTTCACAAGAGTCTAAGCTCTTGGAGGGCAGTGGTTGTCTATTTCTTCTGTGTTTACTAGCAACCAACAGCCAATGAATGCTCAGTAAACATTTGTTCAATTGAATTTATTGGTGAGGACAAGTTAACTCAAGCCTAATAGAATAAGACCTACAGTTGTCAGGTTAATTTAATTTCTAAACAAAGAGCATTGGTTCATAGGAAATCTTGAACTTGTCTAATAGTCTTTGGTAACAATATTTTTATAGATATATTTTTATAAATTCACCTAAATTAATTCACTTAATAAATGTGCTTCCTTTGTGCTGTCCTAAGTGGCCCTGGGAACATAAAAAGACAAGAAAAAACCAAACACACCTGTCCCTACCTCAAAATGCTGACATTTTTAGGTGGAGGGAAGAGGGAGGAGAGAATTTGAAGCAATTTGCCTATGTCGTGATGATCCCTTAATGATGTTGTTGTTTGGGTATTTTGTGGGCATAGGTTTCCTATGTATATATTTAGTTTCTGTGAATTCCTATACTCTAAACTCCTTGAGCATAGTGAAAGCTTTTTTGTCTTTTGCCCCCTTTTTACTCCAACCTCCCAGTGCATAGTACAGTGCTTGGTACATTGCAGGTGCTCAATAAATTGATTAACTCAAATGCCTCTCCAATTTTAGTGAATTAGATTTGGCCACAAGAAATGCAATTTCAATTATTCAAAGATACAGAGAAAAATGTGTAGAAAAAACTTCTACCAATGAAAATAGACAACTGTTCTGTGGCTTAAGGACTTCAAGAGTTAAAGTCTTTTCTTGAACCTAGGTTTTCTTGATTCAGAAGCCAGCTCTTCATTTGCTATATGATGCTACCTTTTCACTGTGGTTTATATTGATAAATACAATTTCCCAGTTATTTCCCAAGTCAGATGAGGAAGCAATTAAAGCACAATTCTAAGGAACATCTGGTTGTTTGATTTTTTTTAAGTCAATGAAACCTGAACAGTCCTATGTCTGACACAGTGAATTAAGCAAGAATCTAGTTCCAAGTTCCATTTGTAAAATATGAGTCATAGTTGTTACTCTGGTTTCATATTCTAAAGCATGATAAATAAAAAAGAGCAATCTATTTTTCTCATTCAGCTTAAAATGATAGCTCTTTCCTCTATTAGACAAGTTTCTTTCCCTACTTCATTACAAAAGGAAGAAACAGATATGAATTCTGCTGTCTTCTCAAGCTTCAGCCTAATTGGCATTTCCCCTAGCAAGGCTCTTAATATGATCAGGATACCAATCTTGCCCATCCTCAGTCAGCTCTTTTTCCACAGGGAGTCCTTAGTCATTAAGCCAACAGATCAATGGCAGCACATCATAGGAGGTGTCCTGTGCTCGCATGCACTGTTCTGAGGGATGCAGCTGCTTTTGCTGTCCACCTTTCATCCCAGAGCATGAAAAAGACATGGCTAGGCTTTACAAAGCATTGGGTCACATGATATTTCTTGTGTCTAATACTTTCTGAGATCAAATCAATAAAAACATATTATAATGCCTTATTTGTATTTCAAATGCAATGTGGCTAGGAAAGCTAGAATCAGGAGAGACCTGGGTTTGAATCCTGACACATACTCAATAGGTAAGTGATCTTGGATAAGTGTTTTAATCTCTTGACCTTAATCACCTCATCTATAAAATGGGAATAATATGTAGATGTAGTATAATAATGCCTGTAATATGAAGTGGGCCTCATACTACATGTATTATTATGCCTATAGGCCATATAATAATATAATAACAACCACAGGGTTGCTACAAAGCACAAATTTGAGAAAGCAAAGTGCTTTGTAAATTCTGAAGGACTATATCTAAATGTCAGAGGCAGTGTGGCATGATGAATAGAGAATTGACTTTGGAATCAGAAAGACCTGGGTTCTGATATGCATTGACTAGGTGATCATTGGCAAGCCACATCACGTGTCAGTGTCCAAAGCAACTCTTTGAGACCTTATGTTGGTTTTCAGGGGTGGAGTCAAGATGGCCAAGTAGAGAAAGCACTCAGCTGAGCTCTCCCAACATTCCCCTTCAAACAACTTTAAAAATGCCTCAAATTGAATTCTGGAGTGGCAGAGCCAACAAAAGGTCAGGGGGAGACATTCTTCCCGTTCAAGACAATATAGGAGGTTAGAAAAAGACATATGTGACACAGGGGAAGAGGCTGACCCAGAGCCCACAGAGATGAAATGCCAATGGTGGAGTTAGGTGGTAGCAAAAGGAAAAAAAGAATATCATAAGTAAATTAGGGGAACATGGGGAAAAAATGTACTGGTCAGATCTATGGCTAAGAAAAGAGTTTATGACAAAATGAAAGATAGAGAATATAACAGGATGTAAGATGGATAATTTTGATTACATGAAACTGTAAAGCTTTTGTACAAATAAAACCAGTATAGCCAATTTTAATAGCAAATTTCTCTGATAAAGGTCTCATTTCTCAAATATGTAAGGAACTGAGCCAAATTTAGAAATAAGATCCATTCTCTAATTGAACAGATACAATTGATCAGAACAAGATATCAAAGCTATCAATAGTCACATGAAAATGCTCAAAATCACTACTAATTAAAGAAATGCAAATTAAAACAGCTATGAGATACAGGTTACAATGACAGAAAAGGAAATATGGAAAAATTGGGACACTAATGCACTTTGTGGAGTTGCAAACTATTCCAATCATTCTGGAGAACAATTTGGAACTAGGCCCAAAGGCTATAAAACTATACATATCACTTGATCCAGCAATACCACTACTACGGCTGTATCCCGAAGAGATCAAACAAAAGGGAAAAGAATCCATTTGTGCAAAAATGTTTACATATTTTTGGTGGCAAAGAATTGGAAATCAAGGAGATGCTCATCAATTGGGGAATGTCTAAATAGTTTGTGTTATATGATAGTGCTGGAATAGTATTATTCTATAAGAAATGACAAGCAGATGATTTCAGAAAAACCTGGGAGTACTCATCCAAAGTGAAGTGAGCAGAACCAGAACATTGTACATAGTAACAGCATTGTTGTAAGAATGATCAAATATGAAAGACTTAGCCACTTTGATCAAGACAATGATTCAAGACAATTTCAAAGGACCCAAGATGAAAAATGCTATTCATTGCCAGAGAGAGAACTGATAAACTCTGAATGCAGATTGAAGCACACTGTTTTTACTCTTTTTTATTTTTTTATTTTGTTTGTGTTTTCTTTTGCAACATAACTAATATGGAAATATGTTTTGCATGACTTCACATATATAATCCATATCATATTGCATGCCTTCTCAAGAAGGGGGGACTGGTGAAAAGGAGGGGGAGAATTTGGAATTCAAAATTTTTAAAAATGATTATTAATTTTTTTTTACATGTAATTAGGAAATATTCATTGCAATGAAATAATTTATAAAGAAAAAAGATTAAGTTGCAATAGTAAAAGAAATTGCTGATAATGCTGAAATCAAAGATCTTTACTAAAAATAGTCAATTATAATTATTATTTTAGTTTACATCATAGAAAGTTGACAACACAGATAAATATAGCTAAACTAACACTTACAACTATACAATGACCAGGAAAAATAATTTTCAAAATATCTCCAGGGTCACCCCCTTCAAGAAATAAGTTGAGGAAGTCGGTGGATCATCTGGCTATGCATTATGAACAAAGCAATGCCCAGGGGCCTTCGGAATCAGTTAACGCACAATTTCATCAATCATATGCTTCTGGAATCACAAAGTGGCTTTAGGCCACAAAATGATATAACACGTACAGGATTTATGATGTAGAAGGAGGATACATGTTATTCACTGATAGAGAAGGAATGTTTGGGACTTTCAGGAGACTTGGAAGCCTTAAGAATTTCCCTATGATTTGAAGCTACTATAGGATGGGTCCAGGCTGGCAGGCTGTATCGGAGACAGGGGTATCCAGTAAAACCCATATCTCACTATCATCTACAAAACTAAAAAAAATATTGAGCTTGATGTTAGATTTCAGATTAGTTGAGAGACATTACCAAACCATACTACAGCTCTCAAAGAAAATATTTTTAACTAAACAGGCTGTATTGCTGTAACATTCCAGTGATCTCATTGAAGTGGTGTGGATCACATACATTTTTTCCTGATTCTGTGGACTTCTCTCTACCATGACCTTATGCAGGTACCTTCTCCTCTTCCCCCTAACCTTTTTATTTTCCCTCTTTTGGCTTCTATTTGTACTTCCATGATTTAGCAAGTGCCTCATACATTGTAAATGCTCAATAAATGCTTGTTGGTTTGACTTGACTTATCTTTTTCCTATTCTTCCATAGAAGCTCTATAAGAAGCTTCCCAATGAGCTGAAGACTTTCTTCTGGGCCTTTCTAAATTTCAGAAACACTACAATGACATGTAGCCTGTCCTTTTGTTATCTCATACTCTTGAAACATCACTAGCTAACTTCCTTTTCTAATCCTCTAATTCTTGAATGACTTTGCTCATGCAACATCTAGCTCCTTGGGTCACTAGTAGAAATTTGTTGTAGCCTCGTGCATTGTCATCTGCTTTGTTGATTCTTCAGAAACTGTGGCCTCTTAAGTTTCATAACATTACAGCATTGATGGGAGGGCACTGGTCCTAAACTGATGGACTTTTACATCTGAAACAAATGCTGAATGAACATAGCCTAATGTTCCATTAAGAGAGAGCAGAGTATGATTGAAAGGACATTGGATTGGGAGTCCAGAGACCTGTGTTCTGAGGCTCTGCAAGGTCAAGTGACTTGTACATAACAAATATCAGACTTGGCTGGAGAGTATCAGATGACCATACAAATCCCAGCTACTACTTAGTATTGGATTGCTTAACCATTGGGACTTTTATTTCCTCATGTGTAAAATGAGGAAATATTTATTGATTTATTGATGTCCCAATATCACCGTACCATGGAGAATGGAGTATTGTACGACACAGTTCTTTGGGGGAAGGGCGCGTGTAACTGCAGCTGTGACTGTAACTCCTGGTCTCTCCTCTTCTGGGTGAAGGTTTGAAGTCAGGAGACCTAGGGTCAAATTCTGTCTCAAATGCTTATTAGTTATGTGATCATGGATAAGTCACTTAATCTGTCATAGCCTTAGTTCCCTCATCTTAAACACATTTGCAACCTAACTCACAGAAAAATACTTTTTTTTGCAAAAGCACTTTGCAAACCTTAAAATGTCATATAATGTGAAATGTTATTATAATACAGGCCTTTCCCCTGCCTCTGATGTCCTGACATAGATTTATTTGGCCAGTTTGTCTTCTGATACATGCAGGGCTATTGTGAAGCTCAAATGAGTTAATGGACGCAAAGCATTTTGCAAACCTTAAAGCACTATATAAATTTCAGGTACTATTCTTATCACTAGCCTCTAGTCTCCAGGCCTCCAGTCTGGTGATGATTTCATTCCCTGAGCCTTCTAATACACCTCAGCTAAGCCCAAGAAATGTTTATAGAGCCATAAAGGAAAGTAGCTAGGCAGCACAGCAGATAAAGTACTGGGCCTGGAATCAAAAAGACTCATCTTCCTGAATTCAAATCTGGCCTCAGACACTTACTAGCTGTGATACCCTGGGCAAGTCACTTAACCTTATTTGCTTCAGTTTCTCATCTTTAAAATGAGCTGGACAAGGAAATGCTAAACCATTCCAGTATCTCTGTCAAGAAAACCCCAAATGAGGTCATGAAGAGTCAGGAACAACTGAGATGACCCAACAACAACAACAAATAAGAAAGTACTGGTAAAGGTTTAACAAATGGGCTTTGAAAAAAATGACTTGCCCACACACTCAAGTTTAAACTTCTTTATTAACGTTTTCTGAGTCTAGATAAAACAATACATCAAGCCTTGATTTGTAGAATTTTTTTTATTTCTGAGATGTAAATATTCTGATAAATTTAAGAATCAGCTCTAAAAAGGATGTTTAGAATTGGCCCCAGCATACATACCCCTGGATGCATAGCACGAAGAGTGTGGGCAGGCAGATGGGTAGCGATTTCAGTACTCAAATTATGTGACTTCTAAAGGTGAAGGTTAGAGACAGAGACATGGAAGTACAGAATTGTTGGAGGAGGTTCTCCCTGTGCCTTGACCGGCCTCTGCCCAAGACTGTCCACAAGCAACAGAATCCAGTAGGAGTTAGAAGGGATGTTCACTGAAGGGTAAGTTCCTCCTTTCTTAATCCCCTCGTAGGTGTTAGCTTTTTGCCCTCCCCCATATTCCAACTGCCTTGTGTTTATTGAGTATGTGTTTGTACTTATGTGAAAAAAAAAAACCATAGCAGGGCTTGGATATTTCTTTACTAAAGTGTCCTAGCATTGGAATTAAATAGCTTGGATTTAGTCCTGAAAGAGAGTGATCCCATACCAGGGAGTCAGGTTCTTTTCACACTCTCTGGCTCACTGGGTACCCTACTCAAAGCAGAACTCTAAGAACAACTTCCTAAATGAAGCTTAGATCTGCCTTATATATAAGGTTTCCCCAAAAGGGATTAACAGGCTTCCTTATAATAGATACTTGGTGTACAAAATAGAACGGTTATTTATTTCCTTCATCACAAAAAGAAAACTGAAAGCACAAAAGGCTAGTAAGTGTACAGTGACCAATAACTAAAGCATGAAACAGTGGCCTATTAGTCTGATTATACTTTCCCTAGTGGTTAATACTTAAAACATTAAAGTATGAAACACTTTGTGGGACTGGTGAATGGGTAATTCACCTTCACCCCTGCTCTGGAATGGCTGAACAACAACTCCATTAAGGGTCTATATCTTTTGGCAAGCCAGGACATTACTTAGGCTCATTCTCATACTAGTGGTCACCTTTTCTTCTGAGAAGCTTTGTTAAAGCTGTAGGAAACTCCTCATGCAAAGCAGCTGGCATTAACTGAGGAACCCTAGGAATCTCTGAATTCCCCAAGAAGCCACAAGGCTCAAAAGCTCCATCTCTCAGAATTATTATTAAATTAATAAATTTGTTATTTAAACTATTAATTTTAACAAATGCGGATCAATATTATGTCTGGACAATTGTGGATAGCAGTTTTGTTTGTGATAACTCCTCAGTACCAGTACAGTTTATTTGCTGAATTCTCAAGGATATTTTGAGGGAATTTGTAATCTGTTAGGTTATGGAAGTGAGTTTTTGGTGTATAATTCCAGCTACCAGGTCACACCTCGCTAGGTTTGGAGGAGATTCTATTTTTTTTTCCATGTAGGTGATCTTTTACACATTTTCTACTATTACCTGGAACAATCAGCATTCACAAGTCTGGGCTCCTGAAGGAAAACCCTTCCATAATATCTGTGGCAACTACCAGATCCTGAATAATTAGCATAAACCCTTCCATTTACATAAACAAATCCACATGACCATTTGTTTGATTCTTCTTTGCTGACCTATTGTTGGGTGAGTTCATGTGGACACAATTGATGGAGAGGTTTATTATTTTTAGTGGCCTTCACAGGTGCTTAGACTCACTGAAAGAGGAGGAGGAACAATTATGGTGTATCCTCCTGTCAGGCTTCTTGTGGACTGTGGTTCTGTACTAGGGAGGAAATCTGCGATGACAGGCTAGCACAGCCTTAGCATAGACTATATTTCTAGTTGAGCAAGCTGCATCTCTATCCTAAGCTTGTAGAAGCATGCTTAAGAGAACATTTGATAAAAATGAATAATTAAAAAATGAGGTCCTGGAATATAATAAATCTATCAAGATTGAAGATTACAGACTGAAAACTCTATAGACAGAGGGTAATGATGTCTTATTCATCTTCGTGTTGCCTACACCACCTGGCATAAGGCTTTGTACTGAATATGTGCTCAACAAGTATTTGGTAAATGAATGAAAGTCTGCTAGTTAAAAGTTAATAGAACTTATCAGTCTCAAACCTGTACATCAGTAGCTATGACAAATCGAGTCAATAAGCATGCATTAGGTACCTACTATGTGTCAGAAAGCAGAGCGCTGGGCCTGGAGTCAAGAAGACTCATCTTCCTGAATTCAAGTCTGGCCTCAGACTCACTAGCCACGTGATCTTGGGCAAGTCACTTAACCCTGTTTGCTTCAGTTTCCCCATTTGTAAAATGAGCTGGAGAAGGAAACAGCTGACTGCTCCAGTATCTTTGCCAAGAAAACCACAAACGAGGTCATGAAGAGTCAGAGATGACTGAAAAAGGACTCATCGTCATCATCAGGCACCATGTTAAGTGCTGGGGATATAAAGTCAAAAGACAAAGAACTAACAGTCTAATGGGAAGACAACATGAAAACAACTATGTATAAAAAAGATAGAGGATAAACAAGTATAGAGTGGAAATAATGAATATATTCATTCAAAAGGAAATCACATATTTTCAGAATTTAGGAGCAGTGCAAAAGGTACAAATATTTACTAAATTCACTAAGTAGGGTATTTTTTTTCATTTTTCTTGCCAAATTTTAGTCATTCTTTTCCACTAAGTTGATAGGTTATTTTAGTTGTGAATTTCAGTAGTTCAAAAGACCCTCCCACTGTGCAGATCAGAACCCCTCCAAGTTTTTCCTTATACTTTCAATGAGTTGTTGCAATGAAAAAGAATCACCTTGTTGGTATTTAGTATGGAAGAGATAATCATTTATGAGCATAAGCTCCTTCATGAGGACTTCTGTATTTCACAATATTGACTGATTCACAGTCCCAATTAGAAAATGCAAAATGTAGATAATTTATTCCTTTTTAAATTAATGCAAATGATCTCTGTCAGTTATGACTAACTTTCACACAAGTCCTACTCAGATGTCTAGTCGCCAGCTTAGTGTCTAGTGATTGCTGATGATCAGCATTTCCAAACCTAGATAAGCTCATCTCCAGACAAGGGACAAATGTGCTCCACCATTTCTACTAAAAACCTTACAAACTTGGTAAGACCCTTCAGAGTTCACTCTCCACTGGCATTATTTTAAGAGCTCAGGGTCACCTGTACGCCATGGTGAGACATGGAACAGGTCCTTGTGAAGGTTGGTGATTACTAACTGTCAATAATAGATCACTTGCTATCAAAAGGGATGAATTGAAAATATTTCATATTTCCAGGCAAGACCTTAAACTTATATGAGAGTTCTCAACAAAGACCTCGTCCTAGCAAATAATTAGATTTCATATTATATCTACCAAGAAGAGCCTAATTAGTTAATTGTCTAATTGCTATTTGTAAGGCATATATATTCAGTCTACGTACACACACACACACACACACACACACACACACACACACACATATAGTATATAATGGATGAAATAGTCAAGGAATGCTCAGTCCAGGGAGCTAATTTTGTGACTTCTAGCCAGTCATCTGTATGATTTTATTTCCTCACTTGTAAAGGGAGGGGGGATAATAATACCTTCTTATCTGTTTAAAAATAAATCTCATAATAATTATTTGGTGACCCTGTTTCTAGGCATACAGTGAGACTGATTTCTCCCTTTCTTCCTCTCCTCATCTCTCCATCTCTCCCTTCCATTCAAGTGAGGAATCAAGGATTGCAGAAAGCTTCTAGGTAAGGAGAGAGACCTACTACCAGTGACATACTCTCCCCTCCCACCCTGCCCCACCTCTAGCTCTGCCAACATAAAGCCTTGAGCTCATGGCCCTACTGTTGCTTCTGTTCCTGTTGTATCTATTTTTCTACTTTGCATGAAAGACTTTGAGTTCAATGGAGAGTAAAGCCCCAAACGATATACTTGACTCAGTGAAGCAGTGAATCAAAAATAGCCAAGGAGTGAACTTAGTGGGGGTGAACGCTTTGTTGCAATTGCTTTAAGTTAAAACTTACTCTTCCCAGGACCTGAGATATAGAGAACATGTGCCTAGGTGTTAGGGAAGGAAACTTCTGTTCTTGTCACATTCTCAGTAAATATCCTTTTAAAAAAGTTAATTGATATTAATTGATTAAGTGCTACTGGACATACTAATTGTAACTAGTGTTTATATTGGAACCAATATGTCAGAATGGGGACTTGAGCTGATAGCATTAGAGAAAAACCCTAGAAACAGAAGAAACTCTAGAATGCAGTGACGGCAGCAGTGGTGGTAGTGGAGGAATATAGCCAGCTTTACTTTGGGAACCAGACTCATCATTGTGAATGTGAGTTTGGATAAAGATATAAAAGCTACATATGTGTGCATGGACATATGTATGCATGTATATAAAAATAATAGTAGTAAACTAGGAATCAGAAAACTTATATTCTAATCCTGGGATAATAATACTTTTTTATCTGGTTAAAATCACTCAAAATACTTGGCACATATTAGGTATTTAAATAAGTGCTTGTTGATTGACTTTAACTCACAGGGTTGATGTAAGCATCAATAAAAATCTTTTTGAAATCCAGATCTCCTGACAGCTACTCTAGTATTAATTCCACTATACCGTATGGCTTCTCATAATGGTTAAATCTCTAAATCATGGTCCACCTACAGATACACAGTTTTACAAATTACTACGTGTGAGAATTTGACTCAAGATGAATAAAAATGGAATATTCATTGACTGCCTTGAACCAGAAGATGTGTCGTGTTACTGCAACTCTGAAGCCACCATCCATAGAGTGAGTTTTCATTCTGATCATCCTCTCTTGGCCAAGCACAAGCTCTGTATTTATAAATGACAAAGAGAATGATCATTTTGCCATTGCACATTCTCTCCAAAACCCAATCTACCCAGGGATGGGAAGTAGAGCTGTTTTTTTTAACTTTGTTATTTATGAACTTTTCACGTTGTTCTCAGCACCAGCAATCTCTTTTAAGGGCTACACTTTGAAATGCTGATGCAGACACTTTCTCTTCCATATTAAGTAAATCATTTAGAATAACAGATAAACTAAAATTATCATTTACCATACATAGCTTAGTGCTGAGTGAAGTTGTTTTGCCCCTCCCATTATGTCCTTCTTCATGTAGAGAAATCTCTCGCTTTTAGCCATTTCTCCCTTAAAAATTCTGTGTAAGGCATAGCTTCATTGACAACTCAATCACCTCTAGAATTACCAAGAACTGTTATTTAGCTTCCAGCTCTACTATTATTCACCAATGACTCAACTTAACCAGCTATGAATTTTCCCACTTACATGGCTCCAAATGTTGATTCTTCACAGGTGAAACACTAGCTCCTTGGGAGAGGTGTGTGTGCGTGTATGGATGCACACCACGACCCCCTTTTTTAGCTTTAATAAAAAAAAGTTTAAATGCTTAAAGGAAAGCTCAGCCTTTATAATTCCAATTTGATTCACTTTTCAGCATTTGTTAGGAAGCTGACAATGTCAAAACCCTCCCAAATCTATGACACAGCAGGAAAGCTGGCCAAGTTATTTGCCAGGCAGAAAAAACTGCTTTGATAATCTTGTCTTCTAGCCACAAAAAGCATGGGGGTGTGTGTGTGTGTGTGTGTGTGCGTGCGCACGCACGCGCGTGTGCGTACATGTTCAATATATGGCATGCTACATATAAACATACACATGTACATTTAAAGATAAGAAAGAAACCCTTAATCAAGAGAATTTGTAGATTCTTGGACTTTTCTTTGTCAGAGCTGGTAGAATCCTTAGAGATCACACAGTCTAATCTCCTCTCTTCAATTCAATTCAACAAACATTTAAGTGCCTTCCACATGTAAAACTCTGTATACTATGATCTGGGAATAGTAGGGGGATACAAAAATGAAAAATAACATTGTTCCTGCCTTTAATGAACTCATATCCTAATAGTGAGATGTCACATGGGGTAGCGGATAGAATGATGGACTTAAGAGTCAATAAAATTGGATTTGAAGTCTGCCTTTTATGTTTACGAACTATGACATAGGGCCAGCAAGAGAACCTCTCAAGGCCTCAATTCTCTCACCCATAAAGTGAACACAATGATACCTGTCATATTTGAGAAAAGTACAACATAAATGCAAAGTGCTTTATAAATGTCATCTATGATTAGTATTATAATATTGTAGCATAATAGTATAATGATGAGTATTATAATATTATAATAAGATATAATATACTAATAATACAATAGTATAATGATTGGTATTATAATAGAGGAGTTCTCAGAAATTTAGTACCAGAGAAATAAACTGGCTTGGCCAGGAAAGCTATCTTTCTGGGAGAAGAATCCCATGATTTCCAGTTTCATTCTCTATCCATTAAACCACTTATAGTCTTTCTTATTTGGCCCCATAAGACAAACATAGTCTATAGATGACCACATTATATCAATGGACCTCCATCTTTTCTATGATCATCTCCATCTTTTCCATGATGATCTTCAAGAAAAGAAAAAACTTCAGCTTCTTAGAATCACCTGTCCCATGGTTAAACAATTCATTCTGTTGGAAAGTTCTTCCTGTTGCACAACTGAAATGCAGCCTTTGGAGCTGGCCTTCCTCATAAACAGAATATGAATCTGTTGCTAAGGCATTAGTGTGCCATGCTAATGGAACATTGATCAGAATGAGTCAGTCGTCTACTGGTCCATTCATTATAGAAATAGTAGTATACTAAGAAGTTAAGTCCCTGATGTTCACCACACCACCTATATTGTGTAGCTATAGTTTCATCTGTATCACATCCTCTAACCACAATCTAATCAATCAACAAGCAGTTATTAAGAACTTACTAGGTGCCAGGAACTGTGATAAATGCGGGACATGCAAAGAAAGACAAACCTCTCCTTTTCTTCAACGAGCTTATATTCTAATTCCCCTCTAGTGAGGATTTATGAGGGTTGGGGGCATGATAAGGATAACACAAGTTGAGATTAAACAGAGGGTTGTGATCTATCCTATTGGGGAGATGAAATGCCAAAGCATCCCAGTATCCTATTTAAGAATGCAAGAAAATATATCTTAGTTAGATTTTCATCAAAAGTGAATTTAAAAAAAATAAATTAAGAGTGTAAAGAGTTAAACCTTACACCATATGAGAAGTTCGAGTTCAAATGGTTCCTTCCCTACTGATTCTAACAGCAATTTTCATATAAAGTTTCCCATTGCACCTCAACAATATCTGTATAGGTCACAGTTCTATAATAGGTGGATTAATACATCTGTACCCCCCACCAGAGTCTAGAAGTCACCATCCACCTTTAGTAGCTTGTTTTATGAGGAAGAGGTAAATTACAGGCATATTTTAGTATGGTGTTAACGGCACACCCATGGCAATGACCTTTAAAGGGCAACAGTAAGTTAGATGACAGCATGACGTAAAAGTGAAGGATATAACTACAAAAGGTCATTGGCAACTACAACAATATTTTCCATTTCAGCACATGATCCAGTGCCTTTTGACACATCTCTCTCCTTCTTCATGATTACATGGCTGCACAGCCTCCTGAAGGAGCAGGGAGGCATGGGTAATTTGTTTCTTTCATAATGATCTTACCATGTTTGGGCTCACATGTGCCTCCTGAGCTCTGCCAGAGTTACTTGGCATTTCGAACACTGGACAGCCTGAAGAGAGACCTCTGCAGGCTCACAGTTATTTGGGGTTGCTACATACATAATACCTGTCAACACAGCAGAGGAGAAGTGTTTGTATTTTGGAGCAATTCCTCAGGGTGGCTCTCTTCAGTAAACCCAGCTATCTGGTATCTTTCCTTCTTGTCTTTGTTCTTTTTCCAACCATGGATACCAGACACACCTGCTTTGTTCTCTATGCAAATGGTCTAACCAGTAGACCATCTTTTGTGTTTTCTCTTTCACCTGCATGACTTAGATTGATACAGTCTCTGCTCTTTGTTCTGGGTTGTGCACTCATGACCATGGCTTGTCCAGTCTTCTCTCTGTGGTGATTGCTGATGCTCCTAAATCTTGTCTTTTGTGAGGTGATGTCTCTTTAGCACTGCTGAATTGCAGTTAGCTGAAGCACAGTCAGGACTATGTGGAAATTCGATGTTTGTCCAGAAAGGCTAAGTCAAACTGAAATGCTAAAAATCAGCGAGCCTGTTGGTTTTGCTTGTTTGTCTTTTTTTCTTTGACAGGTAGACAGAGAAGGAGGTCATTTCTCTTACTAAGGGGAGTTTGGAAATTGGTTTTTCTATCTGGCATCATCCCCGGGATTTGATGACAGAACACATCAGAATCACAATGGGTTGCTGTTTTGACAGTCACCTCATTCAGCTGGCAAACTCTCTTCCTTCTGAGTGAAATCCTACATGAGTGCCCATGGTGAACACTAGGGCAGGGAGGGACAATTCAATCTGCAGGTGTCCACATCCCCTTTGTTGCCTTTTTTACATGTTTGAATTTAAGGTAAAATAAATACGGTACAATTTTCTACCAACTTCCTAGTGCTTTCCCTGTCTTTGTAATGTTTTCTTTTCAGTTCGAGAAGCAGAGAAGATGGATTATTTTCTCTAAAAGGACTTTGTTAAAATAAATTGTCACGGTGCTGACATTTCCCCAAACTTCTTATGCTGTCCTTGTAATGGTTATCTTTCTCCCCTACCCACCTATTCCTTTTAGCTGGGAACAGGCAAACACAATATAGCAGTTGGATCAAGTTGAGTAATGTGAGAATATGAGCATTGTTTTTCTGAAATTAAACCCAGTTTTGCAAGTTATCCCTTCTACATCATGACTTTCCCCATCCTGGTTGCAATATATCATGGGTTGGCATAAGAAATTAAATGGGAATTTGTGAGGGGGGGAGTTTTGTGGAAGCTGCACACAACTCTCAAAGGCCAGCAAATGACACAGAAAAAGTTTAGAAACTCAGAAATTCAGAAAAAAAAAAATATATATATATATAGTATTGGTTAATATCAACATATTTTATCTTTTAACACCATAATAATTCAGACTTCTTCTCTGGTACCAAGGGAGGGCCCAAATATTTTACATGGATTTTCCCGATCATGGGGGTACAGCATCTCTAACCTCCCAATGTGAAAGGGATAACTATAAAGAGAAACAGCATGATAGTGATAGGCCACTGGACTTGGAATCAAGAAAAGTTAGTTTCAGATCCCACCACTGACACTTATTAGCTTTGAGGCCACAGGAAAGTCATGCAACTTATCTGTGTCTCAGTTTCCTCATCTATATGATGACAATATTGGATTTAATGGCCTTTAAGGTCCTTTTCATCTCTAAATCTATGATCCTATGAGGGGATTAGAACAAGTGGTAGCAGAAATTGGATGAACCACATTTATTCTATCTTGTGACTCAGTTCCCTTTCTATTCAGTTATGGGTCTAGTGCAATTTTTGTCTTGTGAGAAACCTTTATTTGTGGCAATTGAGAGAAAACTTTATTGCATTGTTTGAACCTAGCCCTGCATGGCTAGGAAGTTGAACCACTTCTACATGCTGCTTAGAGACCTTTAACTAAGGATCTAGGTTATGCTGACCAGAAATCTGTTTAGATTTATGTAAGCAGTTTTCTCACAATTTTACATGTCAAGTAACTATATGTCTTATCTGAAAACCGACTCTGTAATGGCTAATTGGTTATTGTTCCCATGTTTCTTCGATTGAACACGCTTGGAGGGAATAGGGCACCTCTTTTTCTGATTTCGGGGATTGTTCACTCTCCCCACTAACTTGGAAAGGCCCTAATCTTTCCCACAATTAAAAATCAGATGACCTAATTTTACATCCTGATTGTTTTCTTTTAATTAATCAGTCTTATTTGATTGTTTTTAATGCATAAAAATCTGTCTCCCCCTCTATTCTGGGTCCAGTGCCAAATTGAATGGAACCTGGTCCTGACTTGTTAGACGATTGGCACGCATTGCTTAATAAATCGATATACAGGGAAGATCAAACCTTTGTTTCCTCAGTCATTTCATCTTTTACCCACCACACCTATGAATAGATACCTTATTATTTCAAAACAGCTTTGATTTCATTATCAGAGATCAAAGTCTCCTCCCCGCCCACTCTAAAAATTTACTGTGGCAAAAAACATTGAATAATAAAAAAATTAAAAAGCAACATCACTAGATGAACCAAATTTCTTTTTTTTATTTAAAAATAAATTTGTATTGATACCTTTTGTTTTTATATTGATAAATTTCTCTCATTACACTCCCCCACCTCCAACTTCCAGTGGGCCATTCTATATGCAAAAGTATTTCTGAATTTAAAAAAGAGAAAAAAAGAGAGAAATATGGAAAGAGGGGAAAATCAGCAAAACTTTTCAAAAGTCTGAAAGCACATGTACAAGGTTCTCTGCCTGTGGACCTTCTATATCTATAAAAAAATAGGAAGAGGTTTCTTTTCATATCACTTCTTTGGGGTCAAGCTTGTTCTTTATAATTATCAACATTTGCTTTTGATTATTTTCTGATCCTTATCCTTTATATTTATACTTTTGTGGTCATTGTATATATTATTTCCTTGGCCCTGCACACTTTGCTCTGCATTAATTCATGTAAGCCCTTCTATACTTCCAGGTATTCATCATATTTTTCATTTTGTACAGCACAATAATACATATCTGAATACATTCATGTAGCTAATTCCCAATTTATGGGCATCTACTTTGAAGATGAACTGACTTGCAAGTAACGAACCTCTTAGCTGGCCTAGTTCCTAGACAACAAACAAAAAATCTGTTGTGAAGTCCTTGGAGACTTTCTAGCTTAGTAAAATATGTAGGTGTAGCCTTTGAGGGCAAATAAGATAATTTCCACATTTTCCTTATCTCCTCAACCAAGGGTGGGGAACCTGTGGCTCTAAGACCACATGTGGCATTCTAGGTCACAGAACAAATCTTTTTATTAAGGGGATTTGTTCTGTGAAGTTTGGATTCAGTCAAAGGGCCACACTTGAGGACCTAGAGGGCCAAATGTGGCCTTGAGGCTGCAAGTTCCTCACCCCTGTACCAAAGGGGATTTAAATTTCCAAATTTTCCGAAGTTTCCAAAAAGCACATAAAACTTCCTCTCTATTGTTTTAATCATTATATTATTACCAATAAAGTAGGATAACACTTGTTTCTTCATCTCTCTTCTCTCTCTCTCTCTCTCTCTCTCTCTCTCTCTCTCTCTCTCTCTCTCTCTCTCCCTCTCCCTCTCTCTCTCTCTCTCCTTCCCTCCCTTTCTCTCTCTCCCCCTCCCTCTCCCTCTCCCTCTCCCTCTCCCTCTCTCTCTCCCTCTTCTCCCTCTCCCTCCCCAAGGATGGATACTGAGGTGATAAAATGAGTGTCTTTGGGAATGTGCTTTGAGTTGAGTCCTCAGGAAGAAAAGTGCAAATGCGGTATGATGATGAGTTCTGAAAATACTGTACCATGCCATTTCACTCCCTCTTAATGCCAAGCCTCACAGAAATGAAAGATGGAAAGAGGAGATGCTGTCTGGAAACATGCTAAAACACTGGGCAAAGTAAGCATTTTATGCCTCTTTTCAATCAAAATTGCCAAGAAGGCCACTGTGCTTATTGAACTGGATACTTCCAGGCCATATATCATGACATTATTATCTGGTTTTGATATGCAGTGTCTCATAAAACCAAAGATACAAACATCCTTCTCATTGCCAAAGGCTTTTGCATAATAAAGACAAATACACAGTAAAACTGCTGTTCAAAGAAGAATGTTCTTATCACAAAGAACAGTAGTCTGGCAGTGTGGTTTCCTTGCTCTCCCATACAACAAGTATCTTTTTATCATTTTGCAAGTTAAATGTGACTTTATTGATTTTCACCACTTTTTTTTTGTCTAGAAACACTAGGTATCAAAGAAAGAAATGCATTTGTCAATGGAATTCCATAGCCAAAACATCAATCTGGAGATTGCTCCTTTTGAAACTGTGATCTGTGCCACTAAAGATGTGCTGATCAGAAGCAGGAAACCCAGACAAATCTGGGATTTAGGCTCATGTCCTCCTGGATTGAGACTGAACATGGGAAAAGATGATGATTGTTCCTCATGTGACAGTGGGTTTTTTTTCTGGAAAAAATAATACAATATACATGTAATAATCCAAAGCAAGTGTGCTTAGAGTCTGGGTTTCAGGCAGAATCTGAATGGGAAAGGGAACAAGTTTAAACGGAGAATAAGTCAGGTTGCAATTATAACAAGGATATATGATAACATAGTAGGAAGAGCACTAGATTAGGAGCCAGGCAATTTGAATATCAATCCCAGCTCTGCAACTTAACTCACTAGAAATGTGATAAGAAGTAAGGGTTATTTCTTTCCCTTCTCCGAGGCTCAGTTTTTCTCACCTAAAAAATGAGGGGGTTATACTGGATGATTTCAACTATATTTTTTAGTTTTTAGAGTCTATCTTCCGGTACCATTCCTACCATGGGCCGAAAGTTCATTTAATCAAGAAATATTGATTATTCACCTCTTAAACCACATCACTGTTCCACATGCCTAACAAAAGAAGAAGAGAAAGTCAATCAAGCTATTGTTCCTTACAAGATAGATCGTTCTAACAAGATAGATGAACAGCTAGGTGGCACAGTGGATAGAGTGGTAGGCCTGGAATCAGGAAGATTCATCTTCCTGAGTTCAAATCTGGCCTCAGACACTAGTTGTCTGACCATGGGCAAGTCACTTTACCTTGTTTGCCTCAGTTTCCTCATCTGTAAAATGAACTGGAGAAGGAAATGGCAAACCACCCCAGTATCTTTGCCAAGAAAACCCCAAATGGGGTCATGAAGAGTCAGATATGACTCAAAACAATTGAAGAACAAGAACATCGGGATAGCTGCTTTTTCTTCAAAATCCTTAGCTCAGCAAATATCACAGAATGGCTAACAATGTCATATAGATAGTTAGAGAGAGAGATAGGAATCCATTTTAGGTGCAAAAAAGAAACAAAGTACCTATACGAACCCCCTCCCAAAAAAGTTCATTTCCTAAACCTGAAACAATAAAGATGTAGAACTAACCATAAAAGCTATATATGTGAGTATATATAAATATTACATATTCATATATATACAAATATACCATATCTACACATAAACATATGTATATATAATTGTCATTTTTATGTATAATCTTTTTTATTGTTGTTGTTGAGTCATTTCAGCTGTGTCCAACTCTTTATGATTCTATTTGGGGTTTTCTTGGCAAATTACTGGAGTAGTTTTCCATTTCCTTCTCCAGATGAGAAACTGAGGCAAACAGGGCTAAGTGACTTGTCCAGGGTCACACAGCTAGTAAGTGTCTGAAGCTGGATTTAAACTCAGGAAGATGAATCTTCCTGATTCCCAGCTCAGTGCTCTATCCACTGTTCCACCTAGCTGTCCCCTTTAGGTATAATTTAGACATAGTGAAACCTCTATTCATCATAGGTCATAGGTGTTAATGTTTCACTGTCTGATAGATTTTTAGCCTGAAAATGCTTTTAGTTATGTCCTATGACATTGAAAATAGTTTCTCTTTTATTAAGGAGAGAACAGTGAATACAACAACATACTGTCCTTTGATGACTGAAGAGCTGGCATTTTCCTCAGGGTCATAACAATGGCCACTAATTTGCATTGTATGCATTTTATAGGACTTTGAATATAGATGATACAGTAGGTTAGGCTGAATCTTTGCTGGCCCTGGAACACACTCGGGAAGTAAGATTCCCGCCCCCTGACATTATTTTATTGCAATTTAACTTGTTGAGATTTATATTGAGAGTTTGTTATAACTGGATTTCAATTACCTGAGATTTTCCTGGACTGAGGTTTATGTGTACATACGTGTGTATGTGTGTGTCTATGCAACCTCAGAATGTAAACTTTCGCAGGGCAGGGGCCACGCTATGTTTATGCTCTAAACAGGATGCAGCAAACAAATCATATATACTTTATAAACAAGAAATAGAACGAATCCTCAGGATCTTGTTGTTTCTTATATTTTGAGATTGGGATTTCTCTTTTGGATCAGAATGATGGAAGAGATCCCACATACACACTCTGGGCAGGCATACATAATATCAGGGTAAGTATTTTCTAAGTACTGCTGCCATCCTACCTGCATTACCAAATGGGGAAATATCACCATATGGCCAGTCAATAGGAAAACTGAGTGGCACAATACTGATACGATGCATTCCAGTACTATTTATATATTAAGTTTTTACTACATACAATTCAATTCCAGTCAATTCAGTTCTAATCAATTCAACATTTATTGAGCCCCTACTATGTCCAAAGCACTGGGGGATATACAAAGATGAATAAGGCAGGGTGTCTTATCCTCAATCACCTTAAAATGCCTTACTTTACAATAGTATTATTTCAAAGTCATTTCATGTTGATGTTGATGAAGCAGGCATGTCCCCAAGGTGAAGCTAATCCAGGAACAAGGCACTCTGTGCATCTGTATGTACGAAAACCGTAACTTACAAACCCTTGTCATTACATTTGCCTTTGATAATCAGCCTGAAGACTCGGTTATTTCAAAGCAAAGACATGTAGTGAAATGGTTTAGTAAGAAAGTAGCAATAGAATATTTCCCACATAAACTTGAGCCATATAAGCCTCCTCAGTAGAAAGGGTGCGTACATAATGTAAATATATGTGGCCTGGGTGCACATATGGAAGGGCACAGCGTAGGGAGAGAGTATGGCCAAAGAAATGTGTGGAAGAGAACGCATGTCAGGAACACATATGGAGTGATACAAACACAGAAGGAACGTGTGAGCAGAACACAGAATTGGAGGAGCATTCAAACCTCTGATGCTGCAAGGCTGCTAATATTTTCTACAGAGGCTATCATGTTGCTTCCACTGATTCCTGCTAAATATATAGGTTTTCTGAATAAAATGCTCTATATGATAGGTCATCCAGATACACATGCTTTGAAGCAGCTGGGTGGCTCAGCGGATAGAGTGCTAAGCCTCAAGTCACAAGAACTGAGTTCAAATCTTGCCTCATATATTTACTAGCCGTGTGACCTTGGGCAAGCCACTTAACTTCTGTTTGTCTCAGTTTCCTCAATGGTAAAATTGGCATAATAATAGCACCTGTCTCCCAGGGGTTATGAGATGACCAAATGAGATATTTATGGAGTACTTAGCATGATGCCTGGTACATAGTAGGTGCTTAGTAAATATTCATTTTAAAAAATAAAGATACTTATCTGCTAGACGCTGCTCAGCTGGATGTCTAACCCCTGTCTGATGCTTCTAGGTATGGCCTGCTGAGGGAAAGGAGGAAAGTTGGGGAAAGAATAAGCATTTATTAAGTTACTACTATGTGCCAGGTACTATGCTAAGAGCTTTGTAAGTATTATCTCATTTGATATTCACCACAACCCTGAGAGGTAGCAGCTATTGATATCTCTATTTTACAGTTAAGGAAACTGAGACAGACAAAGGTTGACTGACTTGCCCAAAGGTACGCAGTAAGTTATTTAAACTAGGGTTCTTCTAACTGCAGGCTCAGTACACTATTCACTGCATCACTTAGGTGTCTTAAGAATATTTTTTTCACTTAATAGTTTTTTTTTATTTTTTCCAATTACATGTAAAGATAGCTTTCAACATTCATTTTTGTAAGATTTTGAGTTTCAAATTTTTCTCCCTCCCTCCGTTCTCTCCCCACTCTCCAAGATGGCATATAATCTGATATAGGTTATACATGTACAATCATGTTAAACATATTTCCACATTAGTCATGTTGTGAAAGAACAATGAGAACCAAATGGAAAAACCATGAGAAAGAAAAAACAAAAACAAGTGAAAATAGTATGCTTCAATCTGCGTTCAGACTTCATAGTTCTTTCTCTGGATGTGGATAGCATTTTCCATCATGAGTCTTTCGGAGTTGTCTTGGATCATTGTATTGATGAGAAGAGCTAAGTCCATCATAGTTGATCATCACACAATGTTGCTGTTACTACATGTAATGTTCTCCTGGTTCTGCTCACTTCACTCAGCATCAGTTCATGCAAGTCTTTCTAGGTTTTTCTGAAATCTGCCTGCTCATCATTTCTGATAGAGAACAACAGTATTCCATTACATTCATATACCACAACTTGTTCAGCCATTCCCCAATTGATGGCATCCCCTCAATTTCCAATTCTTGGCCACCACAAAAAGAGCTGTTATAAATATTTTTCTACAAGTGGGCCCTTTTCCCTGACTGCCTTAAGAATTTTGACCACTACAATGACCAACCATGACTCAAGAGTACCCTATTAGGAACATGGCTGTGAAGATTCTCTTTGCTTCCAGCTTTTTCGTCAGGTGAAGACTTTGGCTATTGCATTATCTCATCCTTAGTAGAAAAGTAGTCTTTACTATGCTGTACCTAGTTCAAAAGCCATTAGCTTTTAAAAGTAGCTCTTTAATGAAAGCAGTCACCCTTAATTCAGCCACTGAGCCAACACTGGCCTAGGAAGAAAAGTCTACAAAGGAGTGGCCTGTCTCTTCCCTTCCAGAGTTTTGACTTGAAGACATTCCATCTCCATCAGGACATCCCTGCCTTAGACACTATGCTCCTTAGGATAAAGAGCAAGGTCTATCCAGCTAGCTAATCCCTTCAAGCTTAATCTTTTCTTGGGACCTCCAGGTTCAGAAACTTGGCTCTTTTTGTGTAAGACTTTAGCTGATGGTGAGCATTCTCTATGCTTCCTGATTTTAATTTCTGAAGGCTAGAGCATACTTGATTGTCATTCATATGAGGATTACTTGTCCACTTTGAGGATCTGAGACTCACTTGTTTTTCAACTGTAAACCCCATATACTCTCCCATGTAGATGAATGGGCAAAAAAAAGTCAGAGATAAAACTAAGCCCAGGGAATGTTTTTATCATCTCTTCTACCTTTATAGTCAAATTCCTGTCATATCATATACAAATTGGCAGCCAAAGTCTAAAAATACATAAAGGTATATTTCCCATAGCCCTATCTCCCCTCAACATATATACACACAAAGTTGTAAATGACAGTCACGATGGTCACAGTGCTTTCTATATCTTTTATATGTCTTTAGAATGCCTGGTAGAGGCTTGTGGAAAAAGCAAAGCCTTGGTAAATGTTCATGGATAGATTATACCAACTCATTACAGCACAACTTCACAAACCCTCCAATTTCTTTTCTTTAAAAAAACTTTTAAAAACATTTTCTTATTAAAAATATTCTGATTTTTCTTATGAACTTCTCAAATACTTTAAAAAAAACATCTCTATATAAAAAGAATAGAAAAGAAGCCTATATTAGAAAATTATAATCTCTATTACTTATAGCTTTTTAATGCATATATTAAATTCACCAATCATTCAATTAGTAAGCATTTATTACATACTAACTATGGTCCAGGCTCTATGCTTAGTGCTGGAGATGCAAAGAAAGGTGGGGGAGGGAGTGGGGGCTGAGAAAAAGTCCCTATCTTTAGGAGTTCACAGCAAGTTAAAACTATCCCACTTCTCTGTCTTTCCTTCTACACCTCCTTCTATTCTATTCTCTGCAAAATGAATGTATATTTACCACAACCAAACATAAAGCATTTAGATTAACAGAACAAGAAAGTGAATTTAAATAATCCAATCACAAAAAAATAAACAATTGAACAAGTCAGAGTGAACTTACAAATAAACAAAATCAAGCACAGGACCAAATGGATGTACTCTTTAATAAGGATAGCAAGGCCCTGTTTGGTCCTGATCTTGACTTCCGGGGCTCTCACCTTTACATCCATTGATGTTTCCTCACTCGGATCACTGGCAAGGTTTAGCGTCCACAGTCCGAGCTTTTTGATCGTCATCCCTAATGAGGGTACTGATGCAATCTTCTATCTCCCTGAGAGGATCCCTGGTCAGGTTACTGCTACAGTCTTACATTTTACTTGGGGGTATCCTCATTCAGAGTATTGCCAAGGTCTTCTTTCCCCCACTTGTCTCTGGGTGTAGTTGCTGGCTTCCAGCCTGTTCACCTGAGTTCATTTTGACTTTGTTAGCTGGAATCCTCTTCCAACAGCCACAGCGTCTGGTTTTTTGTGTATGTTTTGTGGATGAAGGTGTTGACTAATGATGCTCTTTGGATTTTTTTATAATTTTGATCATTTTTGAGCTAGTGCTTTCTAGTTCATGGCTGGAGTATATCTGGCAGATCTAGGCTACTTTCACGCTTTCATCTTAATTAAAACTCCAAACCCTTCAATTTAATAAATGACTAGGAAATAACTTAGGGTTTTATATGAAAATCAACTCAGTTCTACAATTAATAGAAACAAAAGCAATGGACAAAGGTTACACAAGAACAAAGATTATTCATTATAGACAATATAGAAGCATAAACACTTCATTTTGTCCTTCCTACATTTGTTACAGACAGAAAGTTACTTTTGGAGACAGAAAGACCGGTACTCAAGTCCTACTTCTGACACATATTAACTATGTGATCATGGGTAACGCCCCCAGCCAACTGTCCTGGACTTTACGTTACAGATGAACTTCTGATCTGCATAAGTGGAGGAAATTTCCACATTGGGAGTCCCCCCAGATGGAATCACAGATCTCAATTCCCATCTCCTGTCCCCCCAAAAGCAAAAACAAGTTGGAAGGGGAATGCTATTTGATCCAATTTGTTCGGCTTTGTTTTGCTTGCGTTGAACATCAGTATTTGTAGGCTGCATGCAAATGGCTAAGACAGACGGTAACCCCAGTTGCTGCTCTATTAGTTTGTTTGCATGTTAGAATTTTTTTTTATTATTATTATGGTTACTCTGCGATTTAACAGTAGGAGGCTAATGGAAATGTTATTCGCTGCAGTGGCAGACTAAATCAGTGGGGGGGTTAGGGAAAAGAAAGAAATGTGTTTACACTTGAAGATGTCACATAAAGCAGCTGGAGACTCTGCGCCCCTGATACCAGAATTGGCATGTTCTTTACAGAACTCATCTACATTATTACACGCTCCTTCACACTTAGAAATCTATTAATTTACAATTAGTTGTATTGATTTTCTAGTAGATTTGTAATTTCTGTAATAATTTACGGAGTGCTGAAGAAATTAACTATACCCCTTGGAAAGATAAGCATTACTGAAAAATAGATCGCCATGAGAGATATTGAACACATCATTGACCGTCTGGGTTTTTTAGCTTTAAATTCTACATTAATTACACCATAACTGATAGCGTCTATTTTACTACTTAAGAAACTTCCTCCTTCAAACCTCTCCAGGCTATAATCTTTTCATCTGAAATTTTACCTGGAGAAGTAAATAAGAAAGTGTTGTCTGTTATTGGAAAGGGAAAAAAAAAACTATTTTTAAGATTTAAAATAAATCATCAATCCATAAATGGCCCAAATGGTTTTTATTTTTCCACATGGAAAAAATATTTTTAACAAATTCTCTTTTGGACACGTCAGCACAAGATTTCCTGTAAATATTTTTAAGTGTCTGTGTAATTAAAGAAAAAGCAGAGTTTATTTGCTGAATTGCTATCATAGTTTCATTTTCACCATATTTACCAGTGGAAGAAAATGCCAGATCCAACCTAACAGAAAAATGGCTGGTTACCTGAAAAAATCCAGTCTTATGTTAAATGCTATTTCCATTTATTTTATTTTTTCCGAAGCCAACAGCTTTCTGTAGAATTTCTGCTCTTCAATTGTCCTTTCGAGAAAGTCACTCACTTTCCTAGAACTTTTGGAAGTCTCTAAAATAAGAAAGTTGGACTAGATTATCTCTTAAGCCCTTTCTAGCTTTGGCAGTTTGGATCAGGAGCCCTTAGCTTTGTGAGCTAGTTTGTGTGTATATATATATATGTATATAAATACATATATATATACATATACATATACACATATGTGTGTATATATACACATACACATATATACACACACATATATACACATATATACATACATATACATATATATTGATGATGTTTACCTCGATGTAATTGATTTCCTTTATAATCCTTAGCATTTTCTTCTATGTACTTAAAACATTATTCTGAAAAAAAGGGGCCTATAGGTTTTACTAGATTGCCAAATGGGTTCAAGATGCAACAAGGATTAGGAACCCCTGGTGTAGTATTCTACTGAATTCATGTCTCTCTGAAGGGCAACAAAGAGTCAAAAGCACAAAATTTGGAGAATCGAGGCTCATGTCCCAAGGAAATCTGAATTTCTCTATTTCTAAGCCAATTTATATTAAACACAGTTGGGGAGGGTGCTTCTTCTTAACTTTTTTTTTTTACCCCTAAATGATGACCTTGTAAGAGTTGCCATGAAGATAACCAAGCAGTTATATACCTTGACCAAATGAGTTTTCTTCTAGTATTGACACATTCTCTGGGCCCATTTTTGTAGGAGAGTTTCCTCACAAGTGAAATTTTCTCTGGTGTAGCAAGAAATAAATTCAATTTAAAAGAGAAATGGATGGTAATGGAGGACACTCTTCCAGGATTACTGAAGTATAGAAATGTACTAAGGGCTGATCTGAAGGAAATGAGTTGAGATGAAAAATACATTTGCACATTTTCTCCAAAGTGAGGGCTTTCTGAGGGCAAGAAAGGTTTCCCTTTTTTTAATGGTCTCCCTAGCCTTAGCATAGTACCTGGCACACAGTAAACACTCACATTCTTTTTCATTCATTCATATGAAACCTTGGATGGATTTTAATTTTGAGGAATATTATTGCACTTCATGCTATCAAGAACTAAGGAAGTCATTTCATCTTCCTAGGCTTCAGTTTCCCTATCTGCAACCTGAAGGCATTAGACCAAGAGATATCCAAGTTCTGACTCAACGGTCCTATAATTTTCATATCTCTTACATTTTCTTTTCTTCACATTTTGTTCACATTATACCCTGAGCCAATAATGCGCAGTCCCCCCGGTAATTCTATACACTGAAATCCTATCAAGACTTCAAGACCAGCTTAAGCAGCATCTTCTCCATGAAGCCCTTCTTGAACCTCACTAGCCAGAAGTGATCTCTTTCTACACTCATTGCACTTTTAACCTCTCTTAGCATATTCTTAGCTTAGTCCCCCTCTTTTTTACTATAGCTATTATTTTCCTTGAATCATAAATACCTTCAAGCTGAGATTGTGTTTTATTTATTATATAAGCATCCCCCCCACAACCTTTGTACCTCATACAATAATTTGAACATGCTCAATTTCTGCAAGAGATGGGTGATTTCATCATCATCATTCAATAAATAAAATTCGTTAATTGCCTACTACATGCCAGGCACTAAGCCAAGTGCTGGGAATTTGGTGATAAAAAGGAAACAAACAGTTCAAGCTAGCAAGGAAATTATATCTGATCAGGGAAGATTTATACATATACATACACACACATATATGTACACACACGTGTATATATGCACACGTATATATGTGTGTATATGTGTGATATATACATATACATACATATACATACATATATGTATAAAAATACAAGATAACTTTGGTTAGGAGTAAGGCCCTGGGAACTAGGGAATTAGGAAAGTCCTCAAAGGTGGTAGTTGGGTTGAACCCATTCTACCTTATCCAGTGTTGTGAGTCTCTCTCTCTCTCTCTCTCTCTCTCTCTCACACACACACACACACACACACACACACACCATCCCCCTGCCAAAAAAAAATCTGGTAGCCAAATTTAGCATCTAGAAGTTTGGGGCAACCTAGAAAGGACTCAAGTAGAAGATGAACTTTGAGTTGACCCATTCCTCTGTTCCACCTCATCCATTACTAAAACCAAATAAAAATAATGATAACTCGTAGTCAAATTTATCTAGGCTGCTTCTAGGATGAAGAGAATCCACCTCTTGGCCTATTCTTAAAGGTTTTCAATCTGACAGAACCTTTGGGAAAACATAATCACCTTTACAGTCACGATGAGGCATTTTTTTTTATTGCACATCATTTATTGCACAGGCTCAGGGGGTAGTACAATTATGCTAAAACTGATGAGGACTCAGGTGGCAGGTCCAGGTAGTTGGGATATGATGAGAAAAGCAAATGGGACATAGGGAGACACATTGCGATATGATCTTGAGGCATTTCACTGCCACAAAATAGAACAGTGGCTTTAAAGACACCTGTTAGTATAGACTCCTCAAGTACTTAGAAATCAAAGAACTCTCCCCTCTCTACTGTGGCTTGGGACCTCAGATGATGACCATGAGGGACCATTTAATTTCAAAAGCCACTAGCAATAACCAATCTAGAAGAAGGGTCTTTTGTGAAAGTAAATGAAACAAGTAAACATTAAGGCATAATCCCAACCTCCCAGATCTATTTCTCTCAGGTCAGAGACGAAACATGATCCAAACAAGATTCTCACAATTTGTTAAATTACCACCCAAGTAATATGTAGCCTCTTTTGTTACTGGAATGATGATAGTCCCTGGGAGATTTGCCCTACTAGTAGGACTGGCCCATAGAAATAACTGTAGCAATTGTTTCTTTCAATTCTCCAATTCGATCACTTCTTACCATATCCTCATCCCTAACCTAACCAGGTTCTTACTGATCCAAACAACATGGGAGCCATTTTGACTAATATGGTTCAGGGGAGAGTCAACCAAAGAGAGGAAGAAAAAGAAATAGGGAATAAATGAGAAGAGCAACTGTCAGTCCCCCACATGTAGCTACACGTTGTGATCTCAAAGGCAATGGTCGGTGTGTAAAGTAGGGGAGAGATAGAGTCAGAATGTGAGGCAAGGGAGAGATGTGGTAGGAACACAGAAAGGACTGGCTGCTGCTTCCATGTGCCAGTTTCACATCTTGTTTTTGCCTTGGGCTGCCACTACTTCAATGGCTATTCATATGAACTCTTGATGGGTTTCAGATTCTTATCCAACTCATACATAAAGGGAATGCCAGCAGGCAGATTCAGCTCCATGACTGCTTCATCAGAAAGTTATCCAAAATGCTTGACAATCCCACCAAGGCTATTGCTATGAGTTTCTTCAATCACAACACACTTTCCTTCCTTGATCTGAGGGATGATTTCCTCTTTCCAGAAGGGTAGAAGGCTCTCACAGGAGGACACCTGATCTTCGGTGAGATCTGCATAGTAATGGCTCTTACTGATATTGCTGTAAATGGGGCGGTCAGTCTCCAGTGGAGGTTTCTGGATGTCATAGAAGTGTCTCTGTTTTGTTGATAACTCTCTTTGAGGCACCAAGTCCTCACCACTAACAACCATATCTACTCAATGGCATTTAATACTGTCTAAAGAGTATGAATTGCCCTGTACTGAACAAAGGTGCAGCAGATATTAAATTTATAGCCAGTATCTCACAGCACTTGGTCTCCTCATGCCTGGCAGGGCACAGGTCCACATCAGAGCATCTGTTGAAGCAAGAGCTCTCTCCATGTCAGATCAGCACAATCTTGAAGGCAGCCATAGCAGGGAGGAGGCTTAGGGAAGTCAAGTCAGAAGGCAGTGGGTGGGAGCACACTGAGATCTTTATAGGAGACTTTGATCATAGTAGTCATTAAATTTACCAAACTGAATGCCTACTTAGTACATAGAGCATCTCTGAGGAGGTAGGTTCTTATTCAAAAGTTCAGCCTGCTGGTCCATACATTCATAATTATGGTTTTCCTCAGTAATTTCTGAGGTTAAATTAATTTTTAATCTAAGTTGTTTTATTTTTCCTTTCTTATATATTAATTGCACTTGGGCTGATGGACTGATGTTGCCAAGTCTTTATAAAGGAATTTTGAAAGGAGAAAGAAAGTGATAGTGAAAGAAAGTACTAAATATCTAGCTGCAAATGACTCTTGTTATAGACATCAGACCTTAATCAAACCACAGTGAACTAAATCTAGAGGGAGTTGGGGAATATGGTAGGCCCTGTTGGACTTGCATAGGAACGACTTCCAGGAGACTAGGATTCTAAATATAGCTTGGTACCTTTTCTCAAATGTAAAGTAATGAGACTGGAACATAAGGGATCTTGGGTCTCCTTTGACTAAAGTTTGATGTCTCTTTGGTATTTGCAGGTTACCGGCGATGATAAATAACATGACACTGAAATGGGAACGATCCATATTTTGTATGAAAAGAGGACAAGATATATCAGAGAAAATGAAAACTTTTACTAATGTATGAATTCACATAGTCAGTCAAGAGAATCTTTACCAGAAGAGGTTGTGTTTCTGTTTGTTTCAGCGAATGGAGATATTTGATGTTAATACAACAGGTCCATCTGCTTATTCTGAATACTGATGTCAATACGTATTTGCTATGAGCCAGCCATTAATATAGCTCAGCCATCTGGGCCTGATGGAAAATCTGTGTGGAATGCCTGTGTTTGCTTTTCATTTATTAGCTCCTTTCCTCCAGAATCCCAGGCCGCTGCCAATCACTAACAAATGAGAACTCAATTTTTAATGGGTATTTACTCTCTTCGAAGTACAAAACCAATAAGGACTTGAGAAGCCACACCAATTCCCTGCTAACAACAAGGAGATTCTGCCTTGGCCAACAACAGCCAGATGAACTGCTTCTGAAGGGTGCCCGGGGAAGGCGGGGGGCTGGCCTAGCCTTTGTGGGAAGAGATACATAAAGACATATGATTTCTTATGATTCTGATATCTGAAATGATGAGATGGATTCAGACAACTGCTAACTTTTTTTATGCACTCATTGAACCATTGATTAAGTGTTTGCTATGAGAAAAAGATTAGAGGCAGAATGGCATAGTGGTTGGAGGTATTTGGGTTTGAGCCCTGCCTTTCCTTCGATGCATACTTGCTGTGTGACCATGGACAAGTCACCTCCTGATATCCCATGCAACTCTCTAAAACTATGTTTATTAATAATAAAATTAATAGTACTTGTATATCATTTTAAGGTTTGTGAAAAAGAATTATATATTTACATAGATAAATTCATATGTATAAAATATATACACATATATGTAATGTATGTATACGAGCGTATAATATATATCATATATGTACATATATATATATACATATGTGTGTACATGTATTGTGTGTGTATGAATTTGATTATCAAGACAACCCTGATAGGCAGTTGCTGTTATTATATCCATTTTATAGATGAGTAAACTGAGGCTAAGAAGGAGATTAAGTTACTTGCCTACAGTCACAAAGTTAGTAAGTACCTGAGATAAAATTTCAATTCAAATCTTCTTTTCTTCCAGCATGAATAATATGAGGTCACCTTAGTCAAGCCCCATAAATCATCTCTACAACATTCCTGACAAGACTTATGCTTAAACATCTTCCGTGCCTCTTGGGGCAAGCCCATTCCATTTTTGACAGTCTTAATTGTTAAAAAAAAAAAAAAAGGTGATTCATTCTCCAGATTGAGCCACAATCTGGTGGCCTGAAATTTTCGCATTTAGTTCTACTCTCCAGGGCCAAGAAGAATAGTTAAAGTCTCAAAACCCTTCAGATATTTGAAGATAGCTCTCAAGTACCACCCTCTCCTCTAAGTCTTTTCTTATCCAGAATAAATACCCTCGTTTTCTTTAACTGACCCTGTGGTTTAATTGATATGATTTTGAATCTTTTAACCATTCTGATCAGCCTCCTCTTCCAGAGTTTCCCAGGCTCTGCCAAGCTGCTACCAAGCTGGAAAAGTTTCAGGCATGTCAATGGGCCAAAAACCAGACTCAGTTCAGAGATTCATTATGGGAGATGGTAGTCATGAATTTTTTAAGCTACAATAATTCTTGAAGATCATCTTTTAGGTGCCAGAAATGCTTTGATTTCTTTCAATGGAGGGAATATCTACCTAAATAAAAATTTAGATCTTTGAGGTATTATGGATTTGCCCGTGTGTCCCCTTTGTGACTTTCCTCCAGTACTAATTCCACCCTCTGGTGTCAAACAAAACTAATTTGCCTCACCCCCTTCTTCATGATAGCCCTTAAAATGCTTAAAGATGGCTACCATGTCTCCCTTGAGTCCCCGTGTCTTCAGCTAAACATCCTTTGTTCCTTAAAGCAAACTTAATAGAGCATGATCTCATGGTCCTTCATAGGATTTCGGATGGCTTCATTTGGATGTTTTCTAGCTTGTCAATATCTTTTCTAATATGAGGTGCCCTGAGTAGAACCCAATACTCCGGTTACCTTACTGCTCTGGACACCATACTTTTTTTTTTAAATACAACCTACCTTCTTTCACTGTCACACTAAACCATTGAATCATATTAAGCTTTTAGTCCAATAAAATCCCCTACTAATTTTCATAAGGATGGATCTTTAGTTATAAAATCTCCAACCTGCACTATGTGGAGCTGGTTTTAGGCATCCAAATATGGGGAGACCAGCAAAGTTTGCATGGGCTAAAACGCAGCATAAAATTAAGTGATTTTGTTACCAGTGGTTAGGAATAATAAAGGCCAGAATGTGGGTGAGGACAGAAATCAATGCTTATGCTTACTTCAAGTAGCCTTTTGTTCTTGCCCCAAGTCATTTGAATGTCAGTCAAGGGGTATTTTAGGAAAACAAGCCAAGCCTTACTTCCCTAGTCCCTACATAGCTCCTGTGGTATTTTATTGAGGGAGCCTCAAAAAAGAGTTTTGGGAACACGGACTGAGAAGAAGAGATTTCAGAGAGTTAAAATCAATTTTCTAACATCAGAGTCAGATAGTTATTGGAAGTCAAGGACAGTGAGTCTTCAAGAGGAGAAAAGCAGTTGAAAGGAATATCCCCAATCTTAATCTGAAGATTTCTACTAGTTTTTGCTGGTTATCTGCCTAGGGAGGAAGGCTCATAGCCCTAGGCTATACACTAAAATAATGGTAGCCTGCCCTTGTCAGGGAGATGCTTACTAGTCACTACACCTCCTGCAGAGGATAGCAATAGATGCATGGCAACCACATGACCAGTAGACATCCCCATCAACTGCATGACCAGTGGACATCCCCATCAACTGCATGACCAGTGGACATCCCTAGCAAATGCAATGTGATGGAGAACAGGCATGACACCCAACTGAGAGGCAAGACATGATGATAACTCACTTGATACTCAATAGGGAGCAGCACGATGACATCAGAGAATATTGGTGGCTATGTACTGGTGGAGGTATGATTTGCCCTAGCCATGCATCAATCATGGCCATACATTTCCTTATATATTTGCCTTCGACACATATATCCTGATGACACAGGCTCCTGGAATTGGCTCTTACACACACACACACAAACACACACACACACACACACATACTCCCTGGCCACATGTGTTTACCTTGTGAATCTTCCATGTGTTTCATTTGTTCCTTATATGTGAACTCTCTATGAAATCTCCCAGGTCACACTGTTCTCTGTCTATATGCTTTCCCCACCAGTGTTGTGATTAGCTGGGGAAGAGGTACCCTATGCGGACATTCTAGGGGGAAGTGGATATTTTCCTGTTATTCAGTCTGCTCTGTTATTTCATTAAATGTCATTTACTTTGAATGAATTAACCAAGCTGCCACAGCAGCTCTGTGTGCATCCTTATAATCCAAGGGTTTAGGAGGGGTTAGGTGAGTTGTCTACACATCCTTCATTTTAACATTTGTTGTTCAATCATTCAGTCATGTCTGACTCTTCATGAACCTATATGGGGTTTCCTTGGCAAAGATATCAGAGTGGTTTGCCATTTCCTTCCCCAGTGGATTAAGGCAAACAGAAGTTAAGTGACTTGTCCAGGGTCACACAGGTAGCGAATGTCCGAGGCCAGGTTTAAACTCAGGTCCTCCTGACTCCAGGCCCAGTGCTCTATCCACTGAGCCACCTAGCTGCCTTATTTATTTCCTAACATACTGTTAGGAAACCTAGTCACATTCACCTTGTGAATACTCATTCCTCTTTAATTATACATAGGACTACTTTTAACAATTTGGCCCAGAGGTCAAAGTGATGAGGGCACAGTCTCTGGGAACCCCCTTGAACCTGGAGTACAGTCTCTGGGAACCCCCTTGAACTCTCCTTGAATCTTTCCACTTGATCTGGCCTTGGCCTGAGGCTATCTACCTAGCCTTGCCCTTTATTGTCCAGCTACTTCCCACCTAATATCCACACCTTCAGCTACTTCCCACCCTTAATCCCATTCTCTTGGTTCCTGGAGTCTGACCTCATCCTCCTCCCTTAGTCATCCTTAGACTCCTCCTCAAGACCCTCCCTAAACCCTTCCTCTAGTCACCCCAGACTACCCCTTGATCCCTTCCACAATCTTTGCGTATATAGGTCTCATCTTGCCTCCATGAAATCACTCAGATTCAGTCTAAGCTCAGTAGATTGAATCTGGCCCACTTGTGAAAACAGGCGTCACAAAGGGTAGGATTTCTTAAGACAACCCATTATGGTGAGCCCTTAATAAACTTAGTCTTTTCCCTTGGCTGAGAAGGCTTGAGTCAAATTCTTTCATTAGCACCCGGAGTGTAGGTATTTTGGGGTCTCGAGCACCCCTAGAAACCTATGGTTCCCTACCTATCTTCATTTTTCTTAAGCCTTTTCAAAAGGCCTATGTCATGAAAGCAATGTTTACTGCTCACCTAATGCTTTGCTAGCACTCTCATAGGAACAAACAGAATAGTTCCCTAGTAAATATCACAAAAAGCTTTCGTCTGTTTTTCAAAATGGGACTAGCATCAATGATTAAAATGGCCCATCATAAAGAAACCAAACTTGGTTTTACAATTAAGTCACAGAGAGGTGTTTTCATGAACACTAACTTGGATTGGGTGTCTGTTCAGAGGCAGCAAGATACAGTGGTAAGAGATTTGGACTTGGAGATAGAGGACCTGGATTTTAAATCCACTGTCACTTACTATCAGGGTGACCTTGGTAAACACTTATTAACTTTCCTGCACATAAGCTTTTTCATCCACAAAATGATGGGGTTAACCTATTGCAGAATCACAGAATCTGAGACCTGGAAGGGACCCCAGTGGCTATCTTGTCCAACTCATACACAACTCATAACATAACTCACCAGTGACTGACCATCCTCTGGTTGGAATCTTATTAGAATAGACAACCTACCACTTTTGGAGGCAGACCATTTCACTTTTAGGAAGCTCCAATTGTTAGGAAGTTTAGTCTGATCTGCAGTCTAAATTGGCCTCTTTGCAACTTCCCTTCATTGTTCCTGATTCTGCCCTTGAGGGCAAATGAGATAAATCTAATCCCTCCTCTAATCTGCAGGACTAGGAATACTTGAAGAATGTTAATTTATCTCCGTCCCATACCCCCAACACACATATACCTTTTGCTTTGAAATACACATTCCCTTCAATCAATCCTCATATGTCATAGAGTCAAGGCTCCTCATCATTCTGGCCTTCTTCTATACAGTTTCTAGATTATCTTAAAGCATGGTGCCCAAAACTAAACACAGTGCTTCAGATGAGGTCTAACAAAGGCAGAGAACATGGGGATTAGCACGTTACTATTCCTGGAAGCTCAGTCCCCTTTCCCATAGACCCAGATAGCGTTAGCTTCTTTGGCTACCACATTATACTGCTGACTCAAATTGAGCTTAGAGTACATTGAACACCCAGATCCTTTTCAAAACAATTTCTTTTTGGCCATGCTCTCCCCCATGTTTTACTTGTAAAGTTGATTCATTTTTTGTGCCCAAGTGCAAAACTTTACCTTCATCTCTACTGGATTTCATCTGACCAGCCTCAGCTCTTTCCAGCCCACAAGGACCACAAAATGTAATTGGGAAATGTTCAACCAAACAAACAAAGATATAGCAGGGGTAATGTAAATTTGTGGTCTTCTAAGACAATATATGGTCCACAGATCCTGTCAAGATCCTTTCGGATTCTGACTATGTCATCTCCTGTGTTGGCTCTCCCTTCCAATTCATATCATCTGCAAATTTGATGAACATATCATATATGTCTCTATCCAAACAATTTATAAAAATTTTAATCAGCATTCATTGATGAGGGTGTTAAATAGCACAGATCTCTGGGGTACTCCACTGGAGGCAGCTTGCCACACTGACATGGAATCATTAACATCTACTCTTAGAGTCTGGCCATTGAACTAGTTTTGAACCCATGTGATTGTATTATTGTCTATTTTATCTCTTCATATCTTCTTCACAAGAATAGAGTTAGATACCTTACCAAAAGTTTGCCCCAAATCAAGGTAAAAACATTTACTACATATTCCCTACTAGTTTGAAAAAGCAAATGAGGTTCATCTGGCATGACCTGTCTTAGATGAAGCCAGGCTGGCTCTTTGTAATCACTGTTTCCCTTTCCAGATATTTGCCAGCCTTGCCAACCACTCTAGAATTATCTGTTTGAGAATTTTCTGAGGAATTGCAATCAAGTTCCCTGCCCAATGGTTTGAAGACTGTTCTTTCCTCTTTTTTTGAAAATTGTAAAAACACAGGCCCTTTCATGTTGGGACATCTCTCCCGTTTTCCATGATGTTTCAAATATCAGTGACAGTGACTCAGTCATCACACATGCCAGTTCTCTCAGGACCTAAGGATGTAGTTCATGTTGGCCAGGTGACTGCAATTTATCAATGGCAGCTGGGTGCTCTCATTATCTCCCTACTTAGTCATTTTTGGTCCATCATTTCCAGCATAAAGGCCATTCTCCTTTACGTAGAAAACAGAAAAAGAATAAGTCTTGAACAACTCTGCCTTCTCTTTTTTAGTTATCATCCTCCCATCTGCCCTAAGCAAAAGTCTTATATTTTCTTTGATCTTCCTTTTTCTCCTCATATAATTAGAAATATGCTACATGGCCTCAATTCTATGATCTTGTGTCATCATAATACAAAGGCTATTTGACCGAATATGTAAATGTACAGATTGATTGGTGCCTGCACAAACCCATCAAATTTGAATCGATGCCTAGTGCAATCCAGTCTGAAGTTGGGAACCTTCCGATTGCATCTGGTACTGAAATCATACACTACTACTCTGGGGTCTGCTCCAGACATCTTGTGATAAAAACTCGATTTCTCATTTTCAGCACTAGGGTTTTAATTGCATAAACAACAAGACCCAGGACTCTTTTCATGTCCTTGCTTGCCAATGGCCCAATTCCCATGATTTTCCTCCCTTCCTAATTTTCTATATATATGTATATATATATATATCTCCTCTCCTACCCTGCCACAAACTGGTAAAAGCACATACTGAGACCTAATGATCCATCTTATGACAGATTAACTTAACGGGCAATGAATCAGGAGAGGATAACAAAATCAGAGATGGAAAAGGCATCATCAGGCTTTTACTTGGTTCATGCCAACTATAGGAGAAGCAATGAAGAGAATTCCATTTCCCTCCATTAGGCAATCCTAGCTTGATTCAACAGCCAATAGTCGGTCCCTAAGTGAGATTTCTGTAGCCACCTGCTTTTCAAACACATGCATCAGTTGAATATAAGCTCTCTGAGAGCAGGAACTTTCTCATATTTGTCTTTCTACCCTAGCCCACTGGTGTTTTTTGTTTGTTTTTTACATCATGGGTAGTTAATAAATGCATGTAGAATTGAATAAGAAACTGCCAGTCCATTATCATGGAGGCCAGTCCTTGCAGAGTAATGACTAAGAAGAAACTTTTCTGAGCTAGAAACTTTCATCCATGCAGTTGCTAAACGGAGCTTCTATAGCAACATGGAGCTTCCCTATTGGTGACTTCTTTACTACAAACGCTAGAATACTGAAAGGGTTTAATTAACTTGTGGCCAGAAATAATGGAAGAATAGTTATATCTGAATAACTTGTATATTTATAGAGGCATTAGAGACTTTAGCAGAAAAAAAAATGAGTATCAGTGGTCAAATGCTACCCACTGCAAAGGACAAAACTTAGCATTTTATAGCTGAGTTCAGATAGACTTTCAAAACTCCTGCACAGTAGGTCATTACATTTAAGGCTCTGTATAAATTCATGTAAGTACTATTTAGTACAGGTAAAATCCCATTACAGATAATAATTATAATTAAAGAATTTAAGAAAAATATATAATATATATATGAAAAAATATAGCTGGAGGAAATATGAATGTCTGCTAAGGTTTAATGTGTTACCCCTCTGGAAGGAAAGGACAGAAACCAGTCTCTATTAATTCAACCCAATAAACATTTTATTTAGCACCTACTACATACCAGGAACTGTGCTAAATGGGATATAATTAATAAAAAGGAAGATAGTCCTTCCCCTCAATGGAGTTAACAATCTAATGCGTGGAAACAAAACACAAAAGGAGACTGGAAAGTATTGGGGGTGGAGGGGGGTAGGAGGGATGGCAGGGCTGGGGGAGGGGGGAGAGAAGAGCAGGGGGTACCTTGCTAGGGGCACCTTGTTTTGTGGGGTTGAAACTGAGCAGGGAAGCCAGTGCAGAATGGAATTAGCTAAGAGTCCAGTTGCTGCCCTTTGTAAAGGAAGGCATCGAGAGTTTAGAACTCCACTCTCCATCCCTCCAATCAGAGTGTAGAAAAGTCTGGGGAAAATGGTGTCAGTCAAGGCTTCAGTTTAAGAAAATAGTGATGAGATTAGAAGCTATGAGCTTAACTAAAACAACAACAAAACCTTACTATGTGCCAGACCTAAACAATTTACAAAAATTATATCATTTAATTCTCAAAACAACCCTGAGAAATAGGGACTATTCCTATCTCCATTCTACAGTTGAAGAAACTAAAGCAAACAGAGGTTAAATAGCTTGCCTAGGATTACAAAGCTAGGAAGTGTCTGAAATCAGATTTTCACTCAGATCTTCCTGACTCCAGGCAGCTGGCTGGTACAGCACATACTAGAGCACTGGGCCCAGAGTCAGGAAGACTCAACTTCCTGAGTTCAAATCTGGTCTCAGACACTTACTAGATGGTGACCCTGGGCAAATCCCTTAACCCTGTTCGCCTCAGTCTGAAAAATGAACTGGAGAAGGAAATGGCAAACCACTCTAGTATCTCTGCTGAGAAAACCCCATATGGGGTCATGGAGAGTCTCATGGAGAGTTGGACACAACTGAAAAATGACTGAACTTCCTGACTCCAGGACCAGCATTCTATCTTCTGCGCTACCTAGCTGCCTCTGGAGATTTTTACAGTTTAGTAAAGAATAAAGTGTGAGGCCAAAAGGCTGCATGTCTACTAGTGGAATTTCCAGAGTAGCAGGAAGAAATTGTTTTGGGGGATGCAGGGAAATCTTTTCACAGAGTCCCTCAAACCACACAGGCAGTCATCTGTTTTGGTCACCTATACAACTAATCTTGTCTATATCATGCATTGCAACCTCCTGTCTAGACAGTGAAGCACTGATAAAAACACCACCCATACACACACACTGAGATCCAGAAGCTCCAAGGAAGAAAGGGTTGTGGGTGAAGACATGAGCATGACAATGATGCCTTACTCTTTCCTATAATGTTTTCAGACCAGTTCTTTGTACTTCCCAATTCACTACCCAATTAAGAGGGTTAAATGACTAGGATAGGAGAGGGTCAAAGAGCGAGGAAACATATACCTGAGAGCTTTGGGATTTTACAGGCTGGGAATGTAATGTGTTAGCTGTGTACTGATTACAACAAAATTCCAATGAAAAGTAAACTGAAGTCTAGTAAGGTCAAGTGATTTGCCCAAGGTCACAAAAAAGTAAGCATCAATAGTCAGGATTTGAACCCAGATCCTCTGGCTAAGAGTCAGTTGTCTCTCCACTCTACTACTCTATAATACAACCCTCCAAATAATAGTTATAATATTTAAAGACCATGGGAGTATGTTCCAGAGGGACATTAAGATTTATGAAAGACATTATTACATGAAAACCCCAACTCCCCTTGCAACAGTCTTCCTTATATACCCCTTCCCTTTCCTGCAATTAATTCCACAGGACCTCATATGTTTAGTTAAAGTAACATCCTGTATTGGCATAATATCAGCTATTCCCAGAATTTAAATTCCTTAATTAGCCATCTTGCTGTGCTTCAGAAATAAGAAGAGGATTAAGGCAAGAGGAAGGAAACTGAGACAACCAAAGTTAGGCTTTTTGCTTCCACAGGAGGCCAAAAGGGAATTATTCAACTCATCAAAGTGGAAAAAGATTTATAATTTTACAGAGACAAAATTTTTTGCTGGAAATCTGACAACTCCCCATTGCATGTTATTGTATCACCTAGCATCAAGTCTTCTCTTGTAGTTTAAAAGTTCCATGTCACAGGATTATGTAACATTGATCTTTATCTGATTAAGAATACTGATTGCTGGACTTCTCCCAGAGGAAGGTTAGGGTCCAGTCCATTCCACCTTGCCTTTTCCAGCCACAACATGACTGAAATAAACACAATCAGAAAGAGGATATCCTTTTGAAAAGAGTTTGCTGCTCCAAGTACTTGCCATTAGAAGTCATCAAAGGGATTTTTTTTCCAAGTTAGCTACCTTCTTCCCTAGGAACTTTTACATGTTTTTTTTTTTTTTGTTGGCCAGAGAACGTTTGTGTGCTAACCACAAAAATAGCTAACTAACTAAATAAAACATATCTTAGGATCCTAGAATTTAGAGCTGGAAGGGACTTTAGAAAATCATCTAATCCAACCCTCTTATTTCATAGATGGGGAAACTGAGGCCCAAGGGATGAGAGGCAATTCCCAGGGTGTAGTAGGTCAAGACTGACCTGGTTGGTCTGGTACCTCAGGTTTGAAATTGGAATGAAATGAGGCACTTGTCCAACTAACAGTTAACTTAGCCATAGCGAAGGGAGGAGATTCAGTGCAGGGAAAGACCATTTGAGTGAGGAAACAGCCTTGATCCAGTTCCCTGTCAGCCACCTTCCCACATTGGAGAAACTTTCTTCACAAGGCCATGCCCTCATGATCAGTGATCACCTGCCTAGACCACTGTTCAGTAGGGGTCTTAGCCCTGCTACAATGCACTGACAACTTGACTTTCTGGACTTCTCACAGTTGGCCTTACTACACCCCCTCTCACTTCCCAGCTTGGCTTGTGTCTTGTCTTCCCCCATTAGAATATGAGCTCCTTGAAGGCAATGACAGTCTTGCTTGGTTGTATTTGTAACCCCAGTATTTAGTGTGGTTCTTACAATGTAATAAATTTGTGCTTAAAATGTGTGTGCTCTTTCTCTCTCTCTGTCTCTCTATCTCTCTGCCTCCCTCCCTCTCTCTCTCCCTCTCTCTCTCTCTCTCTCTCTCTCTCCCCCCTTTTCTCTGTTACCCATGGGCATCTGGTCATCAAACCTCTGAGTACAAATGGGACCTTGGGTACGAAAAGCCTCAGTCCCCTAAACCAATCAAATTCAAGGGTAGTTTTTAGTGCCTTATAAGGAAAAGAACTCTGAGCCACATTGTAGGGGCCACTGGTAAGCCCTTCTCCTTCCACACAAAGATATAAAGAGTAGGTAAAATTAGAACCCATGCCTTTGACTCCAGAGCTGACATGCTTTACTGACACCCAACATCATTTTATTTCATCCTCACAGTTTCCCTGCGAAATAGGTACAGTATTCTTCTTTTTGAGTTATTGAAACTAAGGCTCAGATAAATTAAATGAGTGGCCTAGGTTCATATAATTAGTAGGTATCAAAGGCAGGATTCAATTCCATATCTTTCCTAACTCCAAGCCTGACATTTTCCCAGCACAATACCTTCTTTACTTTGCTCTTTCTCTTACATCACCTTCATTTGCCCTGTACCACCCAAAACTATTTTTCTGGAATGAAGTATGTGGAATTCATCTCAACAACCATTAATTAATGAAAGGAGATGGGAAACTAGAGAGAGACTATAAAAGAAACATATATTATTGAAAACATACGTCATCTCCATGTTCTGCTAATCCCTGGATTGCTTGGAGCACTGTGGTATCCTGCCATTGAAGTCCCTGCCTATCACTAATGGATGGCATAATGTTAGATAAGTTATTTGTCTTTGCTGGTCACAGATTTTCTCTTTTAAAAACTAAAGGGATTGGACGCAATGATCCTAAGATCTCTTCCAGCTCTAAGAATTTGTGATTCTCTATGATGGATAAAATGTTAAGAGGTAATCAGGTTAAAAAGATAAGTGCATCAGCAGGAGAAACAATTTAGATCAGAGTAGAAACTACTACAGGGATTAAGCACTTTTCTCCCCTTTCCTCTTCATTAAAAGCATTATTAAATCTTAGGTCGCTTTGTTCAACCTTCATTATTTCTGTACTTCTCCCACCTTAAATATGATGCTAATGATGAACAAATATTCACATAACAAAGTATATCTGCATAGTCTCAAGTACATATCATATGCTTCAGGGTCCCAGATTTTTAAAATATCAGATTACCAAATGAAAAGAAATTACCTTAACTCTGATAGATTCTTCTTTTTATTTTTTTTATTTGACTGTCATGGAGATTTGGGTTTGTAAATTAACTCTGACTAACTCTTTGGGGGAAGAGCATTGCCTAGGAGAGGGCAGTTAGGTGGCACATTGGTTAGAGTGCCTGGCTTGGAGTCAGAGTCAGGAAGACTTGGGTTAAAATCCAACCTCAGACACTTACTAGCAGTGTGATCCTGGGCAAGTCATTTAACCCTGTTTGCCTTAGTTTCCTCATCTGTAAAATGAGCTGGAAAAGGAAATGACAAACCACTTCAGTATCTTTGCCAAGAACAACCCAAAAGCGTTCAAGGAAAGTCAGACGAGACTGAAATGAGTCAACAACAGCAAGACAAAAGGAATATGACTCATCTCATATTTAAAGGCATTTGACTTCACCTACTTTACACTTCTTTATTTTGATGGATCTGTGATCTCATCAATGTGAGAAATCCCTTCTTTAATATAGATCGTATTCCTTCCATACTCTCTCATCTTTCACTTAATGTGCTAAGGCCCTTCTTCTAGATAAGGAGTTGCAAACTGCAGCCTGAGGGTTAAAATTGTCCATACTTTTTAAAATATTAAAACTGTAAAAACTTGTGAGCCATACAGAAACAGCAAGCAGGCCAGATCTGGACCTTGGGCCATTGTTTGTTGACCCTTTTCTTAGGATATTCTATGGATAGCAGTGGAACATTCAGACAGTCCATCAGTTATCCTTGAATACTGTTTTCACTGGCCTATCTTTTTGGCCAGTCATAGATCTCTTTCTCTAGCTTATGAATAACCTTCCTAAACTGCAGGATCTAGAGTTAAACACAATATTCTATATCTGTTCAGGTCAGGGCAGAAAACCAAAGGGAATGACAACTCCTTACTCCCGTTCCACTCTCAAAAGTAATCCCAAATTGAATTAATTCTTTGATCTGCTATATCACTTGCCTGATGCACACTGATCTCACAGTTCAGTAAAAAACCCCAGAACTTTTCCAGACAAACTGCTATCTCACTGTTCTACACCTCATATGATACTTACAAAGTTGATGTTTTATTAGCCAGTGTAAGACTGTAAATTTATCACAATTGAATGTCATCTTTTTCAATTCAGCCTAATATTCTCTCAAAAATATTTTGGATCCTGAGTCTACCATCCATTGTGTTAGCCAATCTTCCAGCTTTATGTCATCTGAAAATTGGTAAGGATACCGTGTATGCCTTCATACAAATAATTAATTAAAAATGTTAAATAGCACAGTGAGGAACATAGATCCCCAGAGCACTCTCCTGAAAGCCTCCTGCCAAGTCAATATTGAACCATTAATGGTGTCTGGCTATATTACTGGTTCCAAAGCCATCTAACTGCATAATTATTTAGCCAACATTTCTCCATCTTTTCCATTAGAAGCATATCTGCAGAATTCACTGTTTAGTAAATTTGTCAAAAATGGAAATAGGTTTAGTCTGGCATGAAACACTCTTGAAAGATCATGGCAGATCTTGGAATCCAGTGCCTTCCTTTTCTAAATACTTACTAATCATCTCTTCAATGATCTATTCTAGGATTTTCCCAAGAATCAAAGTCAAGCTAACTTGCTTATAGTTTCTAGTCTGTTCTCTTCTATTGTTTCAAAATGTGGGACCCTTCTCTAGTCCTGTAATACCAATATGATTTTTATATTCTTTCAAATACCCCTGAAAACAACTCAGCCACCACATCTACCAGTTCTTTTACTCCTCAAAGATGTAATTCATCTAGGCCTGGTGACTCCAATTTATCAGGGGTAGCTAAGTGTTCTTATTACCTCTTAATTTATTTGGGATATAAACTTCCTGTTAGTCATTCCAGTATAAACAGCATTCTCTTTGCTAGAAAAAAAGAGAAGCCAAACAACCATTATGCAGCTCTGACTTTTCTTTTTTGTCGGTTACTATCATCCCTTCCATCCCAGGAAGTGGTCCCATTCTTTCTTTCATCCTCCTTTTTCTTCCTATATAGTTTTAAAACTTTTTTTTGGTAGTCTTTCACTCTCTACATCAGTCTCTGCTCAGACCTGATGCTATTTTTCTAGGCCTTGTGAATTCGTCTTCTGTTACTATCACTGCCAGCCAATCTGTACTATCTCCTCTATACTCCACAGCCTTTTGCGTATCTGTACAGGACATCCCGTTTTGCCTAGAGGGCATTTACTCTTCAGATGAAAATCTGTTAGCATTTTTTTCCTTCCTTAAGGTTTAGCCTTGGAGTCTTTTCCTCTAATAGTCTTCTTTTCCTGGCCCCTCCAAATGAAAACACTCTCAAACTCTTCACATTTCCCCAGAATACTTTGATGAGATCTCTCCTTTATACAGTTTACCCTAGCTTTATATTTACTTCTATGCAGGTCTTACTTTTCCCTGTACCCAAGACACCTGTAAGATCCTTGGGTGAGGAGGAAGGGGGGTTAGACTGAATCTTTTTTTTTTTTTTTTTTTTTGCTAAATTTCCCTAGTACCTAATGCAGGCTCTTGAGTGAAATACAAAGTTAGTCAATGTTTATTGAAGTAAATGTAGTGATATCATGACAAGAGGTAGTTATATTCATTCTTATTTCTGAATGCATTAAATTTTGTTTGAATACTGATTGTTCATGTCACAATGAATGTGTGGCCTAGTGATATACACCCAAAAAGAAGCATGCAAAAGCTATATCATCCTACAACCTATAATTCTTGTTTTAATGATGTGTGCTATGTTTCTTGCTGTCATATAGTTTCTCTCTTTTCCAGGTGAGCTAGTCTTTCTGAAGGGTACAAGATTGACAGCTTGAAAGATTAAGGACTTTTATTTAAACATAGAATAGATGCAATTAACATAGAAACCTAACATGATTCTACTACTCCCTTCAATGATGGCTTTTGACACATAGATAATTCCAACTCTAGTCCCTTTCAATCAATCTCTGACACCTTTTAACAACATAACAATATATACACTAGCTTATCCTGTTGTTGGTTGTAAAAGAGAAGCTCATCCATTCAGGAATCTTTTAGTTAACACCATGCCACAATACTTCAAAAGGCTATCAGATGATTCACTGATTCAACTAGGAGTGATCTGTGGGACATCCACCCCTAGAGTTGCTGCTGCTCTTTGTCCTTTTCTAGAAGAGGACCATGACCTCAAGGAGGTGATGCCATGACATGCGAGTGAATTGGAATTATGTGAGGGAGGGCTGTGCAAAGTCACCAGCCTCACTTTCACCTCTGGAGCCATCTAGGTTCAGTGGCCAGATATAGATCAGAACAACTGGAGATGGCCCGGGATACAATGGAGGACCTTGCCCTTTTCAAGCTAAGGTCTTTAACAGGTGCCAATTTGATTGAGGCAATGCCCATTCAGACCCCTTGAAAATCACATGGGGAAAGGTTAGAACCTTTATTTATTCCTTCAGCGGGATCTAATCTGTAGAAAACACACATGACATAAATTGTATACAAGAAAATGTGTTGCATATAATAATCTTATTCATTGATTCCAAAGGTTGATATCTCCAAATAGTTACTGAAGATTAAAAAAAAATTAGTCTATTTTCAATAGATTTGCCCATTGAGTAGCTTAGAGAGAGAGATTATTAGCAAACTAGCTCCATATAAGGTACAAAGGTAAGGATAATATAAGCAAATGCATAATTCTAGAATTATAAAAATTACAGAATATGAAATTCATACAGAATAATGGTACTTTAAAGACCATCTGGTCTGTGCCTTTTATTTTACAGATAAAGAAACTGAAGCTAGAGAAGTAAAATATCTTGTCAAAGATCACAATTCAATTCAATAAACATTTATTAAGCACCTACTATGTGTCAAGCACTATATGCCAAGTGCTAGTTATCACCAAAATTAGAACTATATTATTTTGGGTTATTAACTGAGGGTTATTGCGGTAGGGTGGGGGGAGGCTAGAGTTCTGATTTTTGTTTCTGAGAAAAACACAAAGGAAAGATTTCGAGTACTCCTCTGAGACAACTTTATAGAATCATTTTTGCTAAGTATGGATTCATTTATGTTATTGCCATACCCACACACACATATACACATACATGCATATATACACATGCATAACTCCCATGAGTGCTTGGTTTAAAACAGTTTCATTTTCAAAATGGGAGAAAAATAGAGTTATTGTGAATAGCATTTGACACTGTTGACCCTTAGTCAACATACTTTCCTTTAGCTTCTATAACAATGTACTCTCCTTATTTTCCTCCTACTTCTTCGATCTTCTCTGTCTCTTTAAATGGTTCATCTTTCCTCCCCTATCTATAAATCTATAAAAGACCTTAGAAGTTAGCCCAATTCCTTATTCTACAACTAAAGCTTATATCTCATTGGACTTACCCAAAGTCTAACCTAGGCCTAAAGAGTTCTAACCTAGGCCTTATGAATCCTAACCCAATGTTCTTTCTGACCCACAGCCAGGGGAGATGTGAGGCTCAAATGTAATGTTCTTCGCAAACTTTCTGGTGTTATATAAATATAAAATATAAACATATATTAAGTATTATATATAAATTATATGTTATATAAATACATAAAATTATATTTTATATAAATATAAAATGTTACTATTAAATATTGATTATTAGTAGTAAATTATTATTAATATTATTAATCTACATTTACCAGGCCTCCAGTCAGGTTATGAATTTATTCTTTTAGCTTTCTACTGCACTCCTGATGAGCTCAAGCACTGTACATAGAGCAATATAATACAAATGTGTGATGTCAAATGACTAACAACCAACTCTCTCTACTGAAAATACACACACATCTATCCATACACACACACACACACACACATGCACGCACTTTAAAGTTCAATCTACATCATTAACACATTCTTAAGTTTGGGCAATAATAATAAATCAAGCCCTGAATTTGTAGTTATTGCTAATTTCTATGGTGTATATGTGAATGCTGAAAATTTAACAAGCTGGTTAGAGCCTCTGTCTACAGCCCACTTCAGTCAGCTACCAGCTGAGTTTCCCTCTGAAAGGTCTGTCTGTACTCTCCCTGCTATTTCCACTGTTCCCACACTAGTTCAGGGACTTAACCATTTATACCTAAATTTACTTAGACCATTACTTTAGCTTCCTAAGTGATTCTCTTGCCTCTATATTCTTCTGAATAAATTCACACTACATAATATGAGCTGGTTAATTTCTAATTATGTCACTTCTCTGCTTCAGATTTTTCATTTATTCTTCTGAAGTCCAAAGTCTTAACTTTCGTAGTCAACACCCTCTCCATTAAAGCTTCAACATATACTTCTGGCCTTATCTCCCACTGTTGCCCTGTTGTTGTTGTTCAGTTGTTTCAGTTGTGTCCAACTCTCTGTGACCCCATTAGGTGATTTTTTGGGCAAAGATACTGGAGTTGTTTACCATTTCCTTCTCCAGCTCATTTTACATATGAAGAATTAAGGCAAACAGGGTTAAATGACTGCCCAGGCTCATACAACTAGTAAGTATCTGAGACTAGATTTGAACTCAGAAAGATGAATCTTCCTGACTCCAGGCCATCTAGCTGCCCTGGGCTGTTACCGCAGGCATCAGCAAGATAGGACTACCTAATGTTCTCCAACTGTTTCTTCAATTTTCTTGCTCTCACACTTTTGCTGACTGATGCCATTCCTCCTATCTGGAATATCCTTCTCCGTCTCTTATCTGATGAAATGCTATTGATTCTTCACAGTCTGGACCAAATGCCTCCTCTTACATAAAGTCTTACCTGGTCTCCCCATCCACTGAATTCCTATAATACTTCATTCATATTTATTATCCTACCTTCTATTACAGATATTTGCATATATCTTCTATTAATTACAATATTTTAAATCCCTTAAGGCAGAGGATATCTTTTTCAGCTTTCTTAAACATACAGTAAAATTGCATGAAGGAACAGATGAGTACAAGTGAGTTTTATATCTTTCATGTAGACTACATGCCTCATTATTAGAGTTGTGGGTGGAGGATTATTCAACTTACTATAACATGCCCTGATACAAACTTTTTTTTGAAAATATGTGTTCCCAGAGACAACGAACTTAAAACAAAAGTTAGCTTGGATATATCATGTACTCTTCCCTAACCAGTTGAATAATTTCATCATGACACACTGTAATTACACAATTGATGTCAATGATATAATTGGGCATAATCACACAATTATGCACGTTATAATCAGAGTAAAAATGAGAAAGCTAACACCACTAAGTTAAAACACCAAGCCATAATTTTACTGTTTCACTTCTACTATAAAACTCTATAGAGCCAACTTTTAGTTGGTTATCACTCCTGTGGAGGGGGCGTTAGCATAGTTAATACCAAAGAGTTAACAATCTATTAGTCAAAGCAATTATTCTTCATAGGTAATAGAAGGAACCTCAACCAGCTGGGTGGTGGTTTGAAGAGGAATAGGTTATGTGACACAGAGAAGAGAAAGCCAAGTAAAAACAAAAGTTATGAGGCACTTCAGAGATATTCAGTGGCATGGTGATGAAAGCTGGCTTTGGAGTGATCTGGTTATAAGAGGTTCACAGGGTTTGGGTTGGAAGGATTGAAGAAAGTCAGACTAGAAAAAGAGATAAGTAGATTTGTAGATGTGAAGAGGCTGTCAGGCCAGCCAATTTGGCGTCTCAGTGATAATCTCCGATGGGACTAAGCCACAGGTAAATAATTATTCTACTCATATATTCTAGGGAAACAAGAAAAAGCACAGTTAATTGAAGTGAAGCCTCTTCTGCATCACTTTGAATTTTTCATTTTTCCCTCTAAAATCTTTCAGAAAATGAACTAATACTAAATAAAGTTATAAGGCAGTGTGGTATAGAGGAAAGGCTCTAGATTTGAACAAAAGTGACCTGGGTTGGAATTGTAACTCTGCTACTTAAAATCTACAGTACGTGACTTCCAGTAAGACACTTCCTCCTTCTGACCCCAGCTTCCCTGTCTATAAAATGTTCAAATAGACTATATGATTCCAGTGGAATATTCTATATGATCCTCCAAGCCTCTGTTTCCTTATATACAAAAGGAAGATAATACTACTAACATTACCTACATCATTGGGTTGTCATGAGGAAAACATTTTGTAAACTTTAAAGTGACAAATGAATGTCATTTATTATTATTACTATTATTATTATTAATTTCACTGCCTAAAGATATCAACATACATCTTCACTTAAATTTGAGGATTGACCCATCATCAACTGTGATTGTAATGAATGAGACAGTTTGCAGACATGACACAACACAACAATGAAAGGAAATGTTCCTTGATGGTATTAAATAGTAGATGAACATATTTTAATTTTTTCCCCTATAATCACTTTCCAGAATAACCTGAAAATAATCATAGCACCCTTATCTGCCTCACTTTTGCTCTAAACAGGAGGAAAAGCACCATGCCTTAAGTCTTCATATGATAAATGCCATATATATTTTTGGGACCTGACTTGGAAATTTTTTGGCAAAGGGAATTCCCTGTATCTATGCAGATCAGCATGCATTCCTCAAATAATGGGCTTATCGAGTGTCCTGGGGCACTGAGAAGGTCTGTCATGTTCAGGGTTATACAATCAGTATATGGCAGAGCCTGGGACTTGAACCTACGTCTTTCTAACTGAAGAGTCAGCTTTTTATCAACTAAGGCAAATGGAAATAGATAAAAGTTCTTATATGGACTTATCTTCCATGATTACAATGGGGGAAGTCTACAGTTTACAAAACCATTTTTATTTAGAAACTAACACCACCATAAGATGAAGCTTTCATTGGTGGATGAGACAACAGCTTGATTTCAGATAATAATAATAACAATGACAGCTCACATTCATATAACATTGTAATGTTTTCAAAGCACTTTATATAATTTACCTTGTTTGAGCCTCACAATCACACTATAAGGTGTATTTATCATTATATCCATTTTATAGATGAGAAAGCTGAGGCTCAAGGAGCTTAAGTTACTTTCCCAGGGCCACAAAACTAGTTTCTAAAGTGAGATTTGAACCCAAAAATTCCTTATTTCAAATCAGGTGCTCTGTTTACTAAAGACCAACAGCAATTTTAGCATGTCTGCATAAAGCAATTTCTTTTCCTCTTTTAACAAACATTTAATGATAACTTGTTATATTTATGTAATTGTTTTAGGCACTATAGGATACTACGGTAAACAAAACCTTTGCTTCTAGAAGCTCACTATAGACTAGGTGAGATAAGACATGTACAGAAATAACAAAAATACAAGGCAAAGTATGATAATAACAATAAAAAAGGAATAAATAAAGCAGTTATAGCAGTATAAAAGAGAGAGTGATTAAATGAAATTCAGTTTGATTCAATTTGATTCAATAAACATTTATTAAGTGCCTACTATGTGCCATGTTACTATACACTATATACTATATAATATACACTGTGTTCAACACAGAAGATACAAATAGTAATAAGAAAGATAAATCCTTGCCCTCAAGGATCTTACAGTCTAATAGGAGAAGATAACCCATAAAAGGAGAGCAAAAGGATAGGGTCCAGAAGGTACCTGGGGCATGATGTTCCTTGAAGTCAAAACCAAACAGAGCTGCTGATTGAAAATCGAACTACCTGGAAAGTTTGGATCTAAGCCCTCTATAGAGGAAGGCTTTGGGAGGAGTTTATTGCCTCATCTTCCAGTCCTCCAATCTGAGGGAAGAGGTAACATCTAAAAGATGAGAAGCTGTTGAGTATCAAAAACCAGTCAATCAGCATGATGTTGACAATTCAGGTCATGGGCTTTTCCTGGGTGAAGCATGGTGTTCCTGGGGTTCAAACCAACTGGAGCTGCTGATGGAAAATGGAGTGTTACCTGATGCCTTGGAGAAGGTAGAATTTGAACTGATCCTTGAAGGGTATGAAAACCTTTTAACAAGTAGAGGTGGGGAGGGAGCATAGTTTTTAACAGAAATCTAACCATATAAGTGTTATCAATCAAAATGAGAAAAAATGCCTTTCTTCAACATTGTGGTTTATGAGATATTTTAAAACTTTAACTGTTCTGACTGATATTTTTCTGAATTTCTGTCTGCATCTTACTAACTACAGCTTAAAACTTGGGTAGAATTTGTAAGATTGCCTTAATATTGCCATTTTCAGGGGCATAAGTGTGGAAAATGTCATGTACGTTGGTTATTCAAACAAGTATTTAGTGAAATTACTCTGAGATGCCATAAGTAATTTTAACCAAGCATAATTGATTTCCCTCTCTTTACTGAAGAGCTATTTGAAGTTCAAGGCTTATAGTGGAAAGTTGAAAATACAAAAGCAATGTCTTAACAAGAAAATATTCAAGTTATTATAGCATAGAAATGCCACCAGCTGAGAACACAGTTTTTCACCAATTTCAGAGAAAGGAGACAGAAGTTCCTCATTAAAAGAGAAAGGGAATGTCTCTTCAGAATTGTCTGTCAAGAATCACAGAGTGAGATTGAGAGATTGAGAGAGCTATAGTAAAGAGGGCCAACCAAGAGAGGATTTACTTGTTTAGAACAAAGCATTCAAGGATTGTAAGGGCAGGAAATGGAAGCAGTGATATAAGGCAAGGATGATTAATGGAGTACACTGGGAAAAAATGAATTAACATCAACATATATGTATTAAGGACCTGCTATGTGTAAGACTGTAGTAGGCACTATAAGAATGAAGATGAAAACTGATCCATCCTGTACTAAAGGAAGAAGTAGTGAAGAAATTATATTTATTTATTTATTTCCTACAAATGCCATTGGGTGGGACACAAAGTAAAAAAAAAAAAAAAGACAGAATCAACAATTGACCAGTTGAGAAAACAATGAGTAATATTCTAAAAAGAACAAAAACAGCAATGCTTTATCATAAGATGCAATTTTATCTAATCCTAATTCAGTCTCCTTCTGGTTTAGATCCTGGTGCTCAGAACCTTTTATCTTACCTCCAGATGCTCAGTTGTGATTTTAATTTCTTTCCACCCTGGGCCCTGGAGGAATCAGGTTGTCAGAATATGACAACATCGCAGCAAGAATTTACTCTATCCAGGGTAGATGGTGCTATTTTAAAGAGGGAGTTTCATCTCTTACATATTAGAATTAATGAACACTGACAGAATTTAAGTAAAGGTGATGGCAGCACTAGTTCTTATTTTAACCACATCAAATTGTCCTATTACTTGCCTGACATGAGAGAAGCACAAATTACCTCAGTGTCTTCATGCTTTTCCAGAATGAAACTTGATAAGTTTCCTCACTGATATTGGAAAATCACGTTATGTTGATTATAACCAAGAAAAGTACAATTTGAAAACTATATTAACATAAACTTATTACTTTCATGAATATACACATATATGAATATATGCATGTATTAAGTATATCTGCTATAGATTTCATTCAGAAAAGATGATGATTTATCACAGTATCAAAACTGTAAAAATAATTATCAAGAGAAAACGGACAATTTTTGCTCTAAGAAGTAAAAGTAGCCAACAAGGATTAGTGGTGATGATAATAACAATAATTCATTTTTTTCAACAAGTATTTTTTATGTTGTTATGTACCAAGAACCATGCTAGCATACAAGAAAGGCACACGGTGGGGGAGAATAAGAAGGATGTAGCATATCATCAACGATGCCTCCCACCACTTGGATATAATCCCGCCTTACTTTGGTCTTGGAGAATCCCTGTGTTCCTTCAAGATACAGCCTAAGCACTACCTGAAGCCTTTCTGATTCCCCCAGCTACTAGCTATTTCTTTCTTACTACTTTTAGCGAAGTAGTTGAGACACTGTATTTCTTTGACTTCATTATTTTTAATGCTTATTTTGTATGTGTCCTTCTTGTTTCCTGTGTCCAAATATAAGTTGTTTGAGAGCAGGCATTGATTCACTCCTCTTCGTATCCTCAGCACCTAATGTATTCCATTAGTCATCACTGACCCATATCACCACTTCCATTTCCTCCCCTTCCTATCCCTGAATACTTAGTTCCAGACAAGTAGACCCTCTCTTAGTGGGCACATTTTACTCTTACTTTAACTCATTCAGTCCTTTCATCCCAGGGGCCATCTCCAGTTGTCCTGATCTATATCTGGCTAATGGACCCAGATGGCTCCAGGGGGAAAGTGAGGCTGGTGACTTCATACAGCCCTCCCTATTTAAATCCAATTCACTTGCAAGTCATGGAATCACCTTCCTGATGTCATGGTCCTCTTTGAGAATGAAGGACAAACAGCAACAACAACCTTTCATTCTACTCTGATTTCTGACCGACAATTTTGAAGTCACATTCCTTTTCCTTTTCAATGAGGCACTTCTCTCTCCTTTGTTGGAGATTGGTAAATACACATACACACACACACATATATGTATGTGTGTGTGTGTGTATATATATACATATATATATACATATATATACATATATATATATACATATATATATATACATATATATATTTTCAGCTCATGGTATTTTTATGATATAACACTTGAGTATTTTCTTGTTAAGACACTTTTCATATTTTCAATTTTCCTTGCATAAATGCTTGATAATTGATTATTGACTGATTCAATTGATAATTGAAGAGGCAGTGGGTTACTCTTGCAGTGAGAATGTGATTAAATAGATGACCAATCAGACCACGATGGCTGCACTTGACCTACAAAGGCACAAGAGGATGGGCGCCAGCCTTTGGGTAGATCTTCTATGGAGGGTTTTCACAAAGCCACAGAGACAAGAGTCACTGAGGCTAAGAAGGCATCAGTACAAGGAATATCCACCCTACTGAAACCACGAATGCATCAAAGCCCCTACTCAGGGAACCGCTGAGATTTTTCACTTCTTTTTGGGAGGACACCTGGCTGCCACGTCCCCATTAGAATCCTTTCTCTTTTCTCCCTATTGCAACATCCCTGTTAAGGGGCAATCCTATTCATTACTAGTGATGGTTTTACTTCCACAGCACTGCTCATTATAAATGACCTGTGTGTATACGTCTTCCTTTCTAAGAAAATAACAAAAGCCAGAACCGCAGAGCTGGCTTGTTGCCCAGTGAATTCTTGTGACTTTGTTGCATGTTTCAGAGGATGATAAACCTCAGTACCACTGCATCAAGGAAAATAAACACAGTTGGCATTTTGCAGGGATCATTTGTGAATATTTAGCTATTACATTATAAACCTTCCCTCACCCTTAATTTCCCTTCCTAGTTGCTTGACATATAGCACAGTATAGACTTGCATAGCTCCGTCTCTTGTTTCATAAGTAAAGTCATTTTCTTATGATTTCGTACCACTGTGGTTGGCAGAAGCCTTGGAGAAACCAGTATAAACCCAATGCTAAGGACTTTGTAGTAGCTGGATCTGTTTCAGAAGACCTTGCCCATTTGCAAAATTGTGGTATAGAACTAGTTTGGGGCATCACACTCTTCCCCTTTCTGTTCCTTCTTCTGTTTATTTATGCCCCATTTCTACCCACCCTCTCCTTCCATTTTTTTTTCAATTAGCAAGCCTTTATCTTCTTTCTCTGCCACCTCCTCCTTAACCAACATTCATAAAAGATAAGGAAAATACCCTTCTAACAAATAATCATAGTCGAGCAAAACAAATTTCTGCCTCGGCCACGTCCAAAGCTATGTGTCTCATTCTTCCTCTTGAGTCTAGCACTCTGTTATCAGGAGATGGCCAGCATATTTCATTATTAGTCCTCTGGAGGCCTATTTGGACCTTGTATTAATCAGAGCTCCTAAGCCTTTCAAAGTAGTCTTTACGCTGTTATTGAATACCACTTCCTCCTTCTAATTCCCGGTCTCTTTATCGTCGCCCCATCTCCACCCCTACCTTTTCTTCAAAGCCTCTCAAGAAAGTATATTAGATCAACCATTTTCACATTGGTATGAATTTTAGCCAGTATTTTCCTCTCTAAGAGTATAAGCCATATTGCTAATTGTAAAATAACTTTTTACAAATAATAGAGGCCTTGGCGTCTGTTATTTTAATTTCAAGCTAGGTGAGAAGGCTTGAGAAGTATCTGTAGGCTAGAGGCCACACATCTTTCAAATTATACCAGCTCTGCCTGCACTTGACTCTGAGTTCCCTTTCCTCCTGGGCCCATCTAGAGCTAAAAGGGGCCTGAGAGGTCAGTTAGTTCAAAGCTCTTGCTGTACACATCAGAAAAGCGAAATCCAGAGACATTCAATGACTTGCTCAAAGTTACACATACAGGAAGGATCAGAAGCAGCATTTGAATTCAGGTCTTCTGACTCCAAAGGACTTTCCACCATATTGAGCTGAGTCTATGTGTGTTCACATTTAGAATAATGAACTCCTGAACTGAACCTGTCCAGGGCCACACTATGGTGATTGTCATGATGATTTTAAACTTTGAATGCTGAAGCAAATCAGAGAATTTTGAAACTAGAAGGGGTCCCCAGCATATGGGAAATAAAGGCTCTTAGAACTAGAAAAATACTTAGAAATCATCTTTTCAAAAAAAAAAAAACAATTACAAAAGAGAAAATGAAGGCTGGGAAGTGAAATCACTTACCCGAGGTCACACATCTGTGAGGGTTCTCAGAAGAGGAGATCATAAAATCTCCAAATGAGGTAATTTTTGTGGTTGTTGTGGAGGAGAGGTCTGCATCTGTAATTTTATTGTTATGGGGGATCTCCACATGACATGTATTGATGATTCCACTGTGACTTATGGCCTTTGTTGCCTCACACATTAAGAAGTTAATTGACATTCCAGTGGTCACCTAGTTTGCACACATGCATGTGCATGTGAGTGTATATGTGTGTGCATGTGTGTGTATGTATGTGTGTGTGTGTGTGGACGTGATCCTTGGCCTTCCTGACTCCAAGGTGAGCCTCCTATACACTATGCCACATAAGAATAATAACATTTCACATTTATAAAGCCTTAGGCATATTCAAAGTACATTTATATCACTGTTTTTTTTTCATTTAATCCTTATAGCAATACTTCATGATAAATAGGACAGGCATAATAATAATTGGGGCAGCTAGGTGGCACAGTGAATAGAATGCCAGGCCTGGAGTCAGGAAGACTCATCTTCCAGAGTTCAAATCTGGCCTCAGACACTTACTAGCGGTGTCGCCTTGAGCAAGTCACTTAATCCTGTTTGCCTCAGTTTCCTCATCTATAAAATGAGCTGGAGAAGAAAATGGCAAACTACTCTAGTATCTTTGCCAAGGAAACCCCAAACGGGGTCATGAAGAGACAGACACAACTGAAAAACGGCTGAACCACAAAATGACAGTAGTAACATGTTATATAGCACTTTCGAGTTAACACAGAGCTTCCTCACAACCCCATGAAACATGACTATGTTTCTGCATTTGACGGATGAGAAAACTGACTCTCTCACTTGCCCAACTTAATCCAGTTAGTAAGTGATGTGCGGGACTGAGGCCCAAGTTTTTTTGACTCTTAGTCCACAGCTATTTTGAGTACTCCACATATTCGGGACATGATTTTAGGTGCTTAAAATCTCATTTACTGTTAGAAATGTTTCCCTCAGCTTGGGCATTTTTAGCAATTGTTCCACGACGAAAGCAGGTCTTTATTTCATCTCCCCAAGTGCCTCTTATTAGGGTACTCCTCATCCCTGGAGAGAGCCCACACCTGGATTGCCCTCAGCAATGAAACAAGATGACCAGGCTCTTACTGAAACCTCCCAGCATTGACCTCCCCATCCAGCCCAGGGAAACGACCTGGATTGTTACAGTTTTCATCTATCAAACCTAGGCCTGGATCTAAATCCTAGAGGGGTCTCGGGGACTTGAGAGATTACAGTATGTTTTGAGCTTCACTTTTTGTGCCAGGAGATCCTTGATATTTTCAGAAAACAAACTGAAAATCTCGGGATCTTTGTAGAATCTACCCATTATTCCTCGAATTCCCTCCTTCCTCATCTCTGCCTCTTTCTAATCCTTGATCCCTTCAAAGCTGGGCTCAAAACACCACTCCCTCCAGAGACTTTTCCTCCTTCCTCCAGCTACTAATGATTTTCCCCCAACAAATTACTGTTTTGCATATACTTATGTGTGCTCATATTGTTTCTGCCTATAGAATGTAAGTTCCTTGAGGGAAGGAACTATGTCATTAATCTTGGGGTCCCCAGCACTTACCATAATGCTTGGCATGCAGTAGGTACTTAATAAAGCCTTGAGGCTGCAGGTTCCTCACCCCTGAATTCTAAGGTGAGACTGAAACCCAGGTTTAACTACCCACTACACCATGCTGCCTCTAATGTCACAGACCCTAAATGACAGGATTTCTGGCTCTTGTCAAGTTCTAGGCTGTTAATGTGTCAGTTACAGAACCTCACCAGGGTCTATTCACATTGCCCTGAATTGCTTTTCATAGAGTTAAACAAAAGACGAAGAATATGCTTCCATACAGTCAGAGAAGGTTTGGTGAAAAACTATTTTTACCATACTCTCTCCATTAGAAGTGAGTGTTAAAGCTTGGAGTTACATGATAGCATCTCTTTAATCCCCTTTTACTCTGGATTCAGATTCTCTAACATGCAATAGCCTTTTAAAGATGATATTTCCAGTTCAGGTTTCCTCGAGCTAACTCAGCTTATTGGTTTGTTTTTATCTGTCAATATGGAAAGGCTATCCACTGCTCTAAAGAGCATCCTTATAGGCAATCTGATTTTCTAGTATGACCAAGGTCAAATCAATCACTATCTTCCTTCCATTTTTTACCCTTTGCATTTAGGTCAGATTTATTATTTGAAGGGACAACAGATTGACAGGAGACACAGGCAAGGTAATGAAATCAAACATTCATTGCTTCCATTTGCTCAGCTTTATAGCATCTGAATAAGGGAGAGAGTAAGTAATGGGGCAGCAGATGCTGATCCTATCTGGGCCTTACACCTCCCTTGCTTTCACTTATTACTGGGAATGTTTCCTTCATGCAGGGTACTTCCAGCAAATGTGCCAGCACCGAAGCTGGCTTCCCTTCACCCCCTATTCTCATATATCACTCAGTGAGCCTGATATGTGACTAAACCTGACAAGAATATATGTATACAGAAGCAAGCAGCAAGAAAGCTCGAAATAGACTCCAGTTAGAGGTCTGTAGGGGCAGCAAAAGAAATCATCTCTAATTCAGTTTTTGCTCCCAGTAACAAGGGTGTGAGGTGGGGGGGGAAGGAAGGGAGGGAGGCAGAGGAATCATGTTTTGCTATTTGTACCTGTATTGTTCCTAGCTGTAAAGGACCCTGTCCCTGTCAATGACAATATAATCAGTACAGTCCTATAGCACCTGCAAAGGAAGGGGTGAACTCTTAGCTGGCTCCCCTCCTTCATGGGCAGCTGTGCCTTACACCAAACAAAATCAATTACTCCATATCTTGATGCTGGTTTTAGGTTATTGGCTTTTGACTAATCACGTTTTGCAGTGATTCCTTCCCTCAAAACAATTTTCATCAGTGACAGGCCAAAGGGTATGGGAGTGTGGGGAGGGGGAGAGGAATCCTGTTTTTCATGGAAGCCCCCACTGATGGCATACAAACCCTTTCCATATTAGCAATCACACTAAGTATGAGGGAAAATCAGGGAGGAAAACATGGTCTATAATTTTCATCTTCACATACAGGTTCTTTTCTCTTTTCCTAATGCCTGTAAAAGTGGCCAGAGACAGTTTCTGTAGCAACAAACACCGGTGGTTTACAAGTAAGGGATACCCTACATCTAGGATAACAAAGAGCTCTGCCACATAAGGAATCAGAGCCAATCACTGTAGCTCTTGTAGGGGGTCTGCAGGAAAGCCAGGCTGCCCAGCTGTATAATTAGGAGTTGAAAGGAGATTCCCCATATGGTTCAGAGGTTTTCTCTGCTTGGATCACCTAAAGGAACAATATTAAATGCTCAGTGCAGCTCTTGAATTCATCATAGCTTATAAAGAAACAACTGCTATTAAGGAACAACCACACAGTCCTTGATAGGCCTCACAAAGTTAAGGGAGATTTCTACCTTTACACCATTCCCACTCCCCTACCGGACTCTCATCCACAATCCAGGTTCCTGGTGGTGCCATTACTGATGGCATGTTCATGTGCTACCATCTCCCCATACACACCCCTACTTTTCTGCTGAGGCACCTGCTGCCTCCTTAACGATGGCATAAGAGAAGCCCTTCTTACCTCAAGAACAGAAGGGTTATTTTTGTTAACCAGACGAAATATTCTAAATGAAGGTCACTAAAAGCAACACTTTAGTTCAGAGGGATTTGCCTCTGGAAGAAGAATCTGAAAAAAAAAAATTAAAGTGACATCTTTCCTTGAATTAAGATCTTTCAATATTTTTATCAGTGGCTTGGATAAAGATACATACATACATACACACACATAAACACATGATATATGAGATAAATACACATATATGGTATGTAAGATAAACATACAAATATGACAACTACAATGTGACAACTACATATACATACACACATGCACACACATGATGTATGATACACATATACATCTATGATATATATGATACATACATACATATAAGTGTGTGTGCTGCTCAACTATGGCACACAGTTGGAAGCAGTAGCTAATACAATGAATGACAGAATCAAGATTGAAAGAGATCCTGACAGCCTGGGACTGGACTGAAGCTAACAATGAAACTTAATAGGAAGGATGGAAACAAGCATTTATTAAGCATCTACTATGTGCCACCCACTGTGCTTAACAAACTTTTCAAACATTCTCTCATTTGATTCTCACAACAACCCTGTGAGGTAGGTGCTGTCATTATCCCCATTTTATACTTAGGGAAACTGAGGCAGCTAGAGGTGAAGTGACTTGTCCAGGGCCACACAACCAGCAATTGGCTGAGGCCATATTTGAACTCAGGTCTTCTTGCTCCCAACCCAACACTCTATCCACTGTGCCATGTAGTTGCCTCTAGGGATAAATGTAAAGCAGGAAACTTACATTTTTTAAAAAATCAACTACATAACCACATTTTTAGGTTTCGAAAGTATCTTAAAGGTCATTTAGGCAAACCTCCTAAATAACACAGGACTCCCTTCTACAAGATTCCTGATAGATATCCAACATTTCTTTAGCAAATGACACCAAGCTCACAGCCTCTCCAGGAAGTTAAGGAACAACCTTCCTGTTGAAAGATGGCACCCAGAACAGATGACCTAAGAAGTCCTACCAATTCTTTGAGGAGGGGGTCTGGATACGTGTTATTTAGAAGAGGGTTTGGGAATGGAACAATCAACGAATGGACGCAGGACCCATCAGATATTGGCATGACAGTACAGAAGAAAGTGCACGGTGTTTGTAAATCACGCCTCCGAAATTTACCAGCTCTCTGGCTCTGGGCAAGGCACTTAACCTTATTCCCAGCCTGTTTCTTCATATGAAAAAATGGGATGATAATGACTATAGGACTTACTGCATAGTGTTATCGTTAAGGTCAATGGGATAATGCATATGAAGGATTTTATAAGCTTCCAAATGCTATATAAATGCCAGCTGCAATTGTTATCCTCCATAATTCAACTGATCAGTCAACAACTGTTTATTAAGCACCTATCATGTGCAAATGGCCATTCTAAGTGCTGTGGATATTGAAGACAAAAATGAAATATGTGCTGTCCTTAAGGAGTTTATATTCTATCTAGGAGATAGGTATATTTAAGTAAGGTGACACATATAAGGATAGATAAAATACGATTTAATTGATATGACTGCATTTGTCTATCCTATAAGCTGAGGGGGAGGGAATTGCATGGGCCCCTTTGGAGAGGGTAGAGTGGGTCTGAGGGTTGGATAGGGGCACATGCTTATGGGATCCCTCTCAGGAGGGTGACAATGAGGACCTGTCAGATCATGAGAGGGGAAAATGGGAAGGTAGCATTGGGGAACAGGCACTAGCAGTTGGGAAGACTAAAAAACAAGAGAATTTCAAGCATGAAAGACAGCCAATGAATTGGCATAGAAAATCAATAGTGATGGGAGAGAGAACTGCAAGGAGCCCAGTGTAACTAGACTGCAGAGTGTGTGATGTGGAAGAAGGACTAAGTAGGTGTGAAAAGGAAGGATGAGCCTATGTTGAAAAGGATACTAAATGCTAAACAGAAGTTTATTTTTGATCCCAGAGGTCCTAGGGAGCTATTGCAGCTTATTGAGTAGGAGTGCAACACGATCAGATCTGTGCTTCGTGAAAATCAATTTGTTGGCTATGTAGGGGTGGAATGGAGTGGGGAGAGACTTGAAGCCGGTAGACCAGTTAGGAGCTATGGTAATAAACGTGATGAGGGCTCAATTAAAGTAGTTGCTGTGTGAGTGGAGAGAAGATGTATACGAGAGATATTGTGAATATAGAAAATGACAAGAATCTATAATCATGCATATTCAAATTTCTATGAAATATGGTGGAATTCAGCTAGCTTTTTGTTCCGAGGTTGTAAGTTTAAGAAATCCCACTCAAATTTTTTTTTTTTTGGTGTTACAGACCTTGTGTTCATGAGAGTGGGGTTAGGAAGGAACACTGAGTATAGAGTGAATCCTGACCAGGAACAAGTGTAAAGATCTTTAAAAAGACCATGTGCACACATAGAGGCAGGTATCTCTATGACATACATGCCTGTGTCCATACGGGTTTGGTGGCACAAAGGATAGAGCAGTGGAGCTGGAGTCAGGAAGATCTGGGTTCAAAAATATCCTCGGACATTTGTTAAATGGGTGACCCTGATCAAGTCACTTAACCTCTGTTTGCCTCAGTTTCCCCAAATGCAAAAATGGGGTAATAATAGCATCTACCTCCCAGGGTTGTTATGAGGATTAAATGAGATAATATTTGTAAAGTGATTAGTTCAGTGCCTGGAACATAGTTGGTACTGTATAAATGTTCATTCCTTCCCTGCCTTCCTACGTATGGACCTTCTTCTACCAATGTAGATCTTCAAGTGTTCTGTCACTTACAGTCTTGTAGAGGTGCCTTGGGTGATGAAAGGTTAAATGACTTGCCCAGAGTTACATAGCCACTATTTGTCAGGGCAAAGACTTAAAACCAGGGCTCCTAACTCCAAAGTTTCTGCTCTGTCCAGCACTTGATACCAAGAGCACCTGAAAAGCAAAATACTTCCCCAGGCTCCCTATTTCCCTTAGCCTCCTGTATCTCGCTCCAATCTCTGCCATAATCATTTAGCAACACTGAAATCATTCCAAGAGAGTGATACATGTCAACTTGAAACACAAATATTTACAGAACTGACTGTCACATATCACTTATAGGAAATGACAGGATCATGTGAACTTTATAGCAGGAATATTTTTGAAAGCTATTTCCCCAGAATGCAAAAGGGTAGTAAGCAATATGTCCCTTTTAGCTAGGGCAAAAGTCACAAGCCCTTACGTCTCCTTGGGTTTGCAGCTTTGAGAAATGAAATCAGGCTTCCCCAAAGAATGCACACTTAGAGTGTGCTCTGAACAGATTCACCCGGGATGAAAGCATGGCTTGCTTGTCAGGTATTGCACCTGGCTTAAAGTTTAATGAAGGCAAACTGGAAAACATTTGGGATACTCTCCTTTCTAATTAACAATTAGCTTGGGGTCTCAGTTGACTCATCTACAAAATGAGGAGGTTCTACTAAAACTGTAAACTCTCTTCTACTTCTAAATCTATGATCCTGTTACCTGGGTTCAAATGCTGACTCTGCTATTTACTACCTGTACGACCTTGCAAAAGGCACTTAATATTTCATGGCTTCAGTTTCCTCAGGTGTAAATGAAAGGGGTAAGACAAGATGATTTCTGTAGTCCCTTCCAGCTCCAAAACTTTTGTTTAACCAATCGAATTCTTATTAAGTGCTTTAGTGCCATACCAGATGCTAGAGATAGACAGACAAAATTCCATCAGTCCCTGCCATCAAAGAGCTTATAGTCTATCTAGGACATACAATTTGCATATATGAGGATGGTAATAATAATAATAGTAATAACTAGAATTTCTTTAGCACTTTTAGCTTTACAAAGTGTTTCTCTATGTATTATCCCACTTGACCATATTTTGTTAAATACGTATGTAAATATACATATGTATACATACATATTATATAGGTAAATATATGTATGCACACATTAAACATATATGTAAACATACACATGTACACACATATTGTATATTACACACATATTATATAGATGGTATCTATATGTGTGTATGTGTATGTATAAGATTAAGTTATCATTATATATGTATACATATATACACACACATATATGAACGATAACTTGATCTTATATTGTATGGAGCCCCCAACTCAAGCACCCTGGGGCAGAACTTGAGCTCCAAGAGAATGAGTGAATCAATGAATCAACAAAAAATATTTCCTAAGAACTACTATATTAAGAACGCTATATTAAGGGATAGAAAGAGGCAACAAAATAGTCCTTGCTCTCAAGGAACTTACACTCAACACAAAGACCCAGCAGAGGTGAGTGAGCTGTTGGGGGAAGGAAGATGGTAGTGAGGAGAATATATTATAAATTCCATGGGGGCAGACACCAGTTTTTATCTAAACTGTATATCTCTCCTGGTACACAGCATAGTGTTCTCCACACAGAATAAATAAACAAACAAATAAATAAGTGAATGAATGAATGAATGAATAAGTATATATTGAGTTGAAGTAAAATGATTGACCTCCTGAGGAGAGAACCCCTTCATCTCCTTTCTTTCCCTTACTCATTGCCCCAACCCAGCCTGTTGGATGACTCAATGAGGATGGGGAACCCTTCTTTCCTCCAGGTCCTTCCCATAAATCTCACCAGAATTGTGTCTTTGCCCTAACCTTCTTGCCAGCCTTCCTTCCTGTTTTTTTTTTCATTCCAGCATCTGACCTCTCATCCTTAGTCTCTGGGAGGGAGTCCTACTGCTCCCACTTCTTTCAGATTGGCACAGTCTCTACTTTCCAGGAGTTGTAGGCATGGTCCCTATAGTCACCTCTCCCCCAACACACTCATGGTGGTGGGGTATGGACACTGACATAACTTCAATGAACAGGGAGTCATCACCTGAAAGCTTTCCAGTAGAATGGTGAACCAACAGGCTTTCTCAACTGTATCCTCCAGACCCCTGGGCATAGCCATCTTCACTATTGACATACTTTAAACACCTGTGGCCTCTGCTCCTTCAATCCTACAACTGTACCCAAAGGATCATTTGCCCTTTTCATCTCCCTGGCATCTGAATCTTAATTCTCCTAATTAGAATGTGAATTCTTTGAATTCACAGAATTTTATTTATCCCCAGCACTTAGCACAGTGCTTGGTACTCAGTATATGCTTAATAAGTTCCTTTTCTTCTATCTATCCATCCATTTATCTATCTATCTATCATCTATGTATATGTCTGTCTATCTGTCCATCCATCCATCCATTCACTCGTTCATAGCTTCAGGAGCTATGAACACTACTGACGCAGTCATGTTAGGGCTTCTCAAACAATCCCTGTCAATGCCCCGAGTAGCCAGGAGAACTATGACTAAGAAGATAGGAGAAGGCACCTAATAAGACATCTTTTACTAACTAAAGATGATGCTAGTAGACTCCAGAAGTAGCCCAGGACCAAAGACACTGAGAACTCTCATTAAAGAGCTCTGGACACCTGTGGTATAGCTTCCGCATGATGCCATATGGATATTGAATTCTTGGAATAAAACTCCTTGTGACTAGTGTGCATTCAGATCCATCAGGGTTACATTAGAAAAGGCAATAAAAACCTTTCTTTTCCTTTCCTTAAATTGAGGCCCAGATTCTCTCCCTCAGTAATTATATTATGCTGTCACCTGTGTTGATACTGCAATCACTAAGATTTAAAAATTCAACAATTTTCCCCTTAGATCTGGTCAGAGAAATTAAGAGAGCTCAGAAATGGTATGCTCAATTTTTTTCCTTAATCTTCATAGATTAGATTTTATATGTTCTTGCATGTCTTTAGCATCTCTTTGGGAACTGAGCATTCAGATATTCCTTATTCTAAAATAGAATGTGTTTTCATACACTTCATCTCATCATTTAACCCAAATCCACCTACCAGTAATGAATACCAACCATTTTGTGAGGCAGTTATGATTCTTTCCCCATCTCATTTCAACAGCTCACATGAGCTTTACATTTATCTAGTGTTTTCCATAATTTATCTCATTTGATCCTCAGCAATTCTATGAATCAGAAATCCTCACTCCCATTTTATAAATGAGGAAACTGAGGCTCATCGAGATTAACAAAATTACCTAAGGTTACATGGAAGTAATGGAGGCAAAACTTAAAACCAAATCTCCTGATTTGAAATCTAATCTTGTTTTCTAAATACTAAATCATCTTGTTTTCCCAGCCTTCCTTCACCAACTGGACAGTGAGTTGACTATTCCAACTGCTGGCATTTTAATGCCATGAAAACAGACTTACTCCAGACCTCAGTGCTTCATTTACCTAAATATAGTAATGGGGCAACATAAGGCATTAACCAATTCCACCATCCAAAATTAGATTTTCAAAATAAAATTTAATTAGCATTTATCATGTTTGCACATCATAATAAGGACCAGGTTAGAAACTGCCTCAGAAACAATGGTTGGACTGAGATGAGTAATATTAATAACTCATGTTTCTATAATGTTTTAAGGTTTTCAAAGTGCTTTCCTTATCACAACCCTTCAAGGCAGGAAGTATATGTGTTTATGTAGCCATTTTAGATGATTTGGCCAGTCACACACCTACTTATTTGAGGTAGGATTTGAAAAAAATAAATTAAACTTTTAGTTATGAAATAAAAGAAGCATTTCCATAACATAGTATAATAAAAAGATGATTGCACACAAAACTACAAATCTATTATGTGCAACTTGCTATTCCTTTTAAATATATAATCTAAATTACTTTTCCTCCCCCCTCCCACCCAGAGATGGCTACTATTAGACACAAATACGTATATATACTTAAAATCACTCTATACATACTTCTATTTATTGGTTCTTTCTTTGGATGCAAATAGCATCTTCCTTCGATCTGAGGTACAATTTTAATTTGGATGTCCTGAATATGAGTCCAAAGAGCTATTTACCATAACCGCATTATGAGAAATAACACACTTATAGAAAAAATACAGAAAGGAAAAGATACCTATTTATATGTACATATATACATATAGGTGTGTATCTATATATACATGTGTGGACACATGTATATGTATGTCTACACACACATATAGCCTTCTATTGACAAAAGACAATCTCAGCTAAAGGACTAGAAGAAATTAAAAGTGTATATATGCATGCATTAATGTATGTATATACATATACACATGTACACATGTACACATACATACACATACATGCATATATACGTACATATGTGTATGTATACATATATACACACATATATATATAGCTGATAAAGATATAGATATATAGATGTAGCTATAGATATGTATAGTCTTTTGTTGAAGGCTGTAGCCTCAATGGAAGGCCATAACTAGAAGGTTCCTGTTCAAGGAGGGTCCCTGAGGTGTCAAATTAGTTGTATAAAGCCAGAGACAGTAAGTTGCTGAGAGGCCAGAGGCAGGAGGTGGTGTATGGATTGGAGACGGGAGTTTGTCAATAAGAGAAAGAAGCGAAGCCGGTCCCAGAGGCAGACTAGGGCTCAGGTGGTGCAATTGGTAGCTAGTGGGAAAGGTTTCCTTTGGGACAGCGGGTTGTGAGTAACAGCTGAACTAGGTGGAGTCTGACTTATCTAGTGCTTTTGCTAGACTTAAGTATTTAGGGGAAGAAGAGAGTGGGAATTGGACTGATATATCTTGCACCAAATCAATAGCTACCATTTATGTGGTGCTTTAGGGTTTGCAAAATACTTTACATGTCACATTCTCATTTGAACTTCACAACAATCCTATAAAGTTGAAGCCATTATCATCATCCCCATTTTACTGATAAGGAAACTGAGGCTAAGAGGTTAAAGTGACTTGTCTAGGGTCATCCATCTTATAAATGTCAGAGCCAGGATTCAAATTGATTCTTCCTGATTCCACGTCTAGCACTTTTATTTTGTGGTGTGAGTAAGGGGAATGAGTACAGGGCAGAGAAAAACTGAGGCTGAGAAGCACAGGATGACTATATTGCCCAACTGTGGTGAGTCTGGGTGTATGTGGATGTTTGTGTTGGTAAAGGGTCAAGGTTCCTGAAATCTTGAAGCCCACATAGAGTGTGCACTAACACTGGGAAATTAAAGGTTGGTGAAAGCTAAAGCTCCCTATTTGAACCATACCCATGGGGAGGTTCTGGGCACAAGATGGAGTTGGCATGAGGGATCCAAAGTTTGCAACATTAGCGACATGGTCTGGGCACTAGAGTTTGATGTTGGAGATGGAGTGAAGCCTGGATATCATGAAGAGTTCCCACAGTTTACTCCAGTCAGTTGATTTGTATGCGGAGCCAAGTGATGTCCTTCCTTTTTCCCTAAATTAGTTGCAGCTAGCTCAGGGGTGGGGAACCTGTAGCCTTGGGGCCACACATGGCCTCTGACCTAGACAGTTCTGTCATTGCTACTGACATTGCTTTCTATGAAACCAATCAGCAGGCACAGGACAGTCAGCTCCAAGCAGTGGTGGACAACAGCTTTCTTGTCTAATATAGAGCTCTTGCCTACCTTGTAAGCATAGCTCACCAGTTGCACAAAACACAAGGGAAGTGGTGTGTGGGTTAAACTGAACACCAGGAAGACACCTCCATTACAAACCAAAAACATGTCAGAACTTTCAGAGGGGGTCTGCTAGGTAGGTTCAAGTATTGTTATCCAACTCTCTGCTTGACCTTCATGTAGCCCTGAAATTCTTTAGAAATTTAATGGATTAATCTCTATAATTTTTATGATTAGCATAAAACAATGAAAAAGAATTCTACCATGAAGCCCCAAAGCTACCTGCTTTATTGGGAAAATGAATGTTAGGTTTTTAAAATTGTACTTATCTGATGCATTTTCCTCCCATTTAAAAATTGAATGACAGCATAATGTACCCCACAAGTACTTTTACCAACCACTTGAGTTACAGATAGTTAAGATTTCTGTTTTTAAACTAATTTGTGTTAATAAGGATTATGTTAACTATGGGAGGCATTGTGGCTTGGCAGGCAAGCAACAGACTGGAATTTCTGGGGTTATGAGTTTACGGGGTGTTAAAATGGTCCTATCATTTTCATCCTGGTACCTTTGGCTAAAAGCCCTAGAACATGGACCAGTTCTGGGACTAACACACCAGCAAATATGAGCCACAGATGCTTGGGAAGCCTATCCTGGTCCAGATATATCGCAAGTAGGTCATTTCCCCTTGTCTATGGCTTCTTTTCTTTTTTCCTTCTTAAAATTTATTTTATTTTTACTTTATGGAATAAAATAAGCATTGCCTAATCCTTTAGAGTAAGGAAAATTTGTCTTGGAAATCCAGAAGGGCCTGGACTGGATCATACATCAAGCTCTTCTTCACCTTGATGTTTCATCGTATATGTTGGAAAAAGAGCATATAGGATGATGTGTTGGCACTACAGAGCTGGGAGTTATAATACCACGTTCCTACTATAAATCTTGATCAGTTTTCGTGGACCTTGCTGGATCTTTATATTATCAGTTGTAAAGAGGAGAAATACTCATCCTTTCATTACGTACAGAAGTATTGGGGAATATAGGAGCGAGGACTGGTTGTATTTTACTGTTACAGTAAAGTCCTAGGTGAGGACAGTCTACCAACGCAGATGACACCCAATTGCTTTGAGCACTAGAATTGTGACTTGTTTAGTATCATGCATATGGTATAGTTTCACGCAGGGGGTAGGATTTGAACCCTCAACTTCCTGGATTCAAAAGTAATTCCCCGGGGCGGAGCCAAGATAGTGGCTGGAAAGCAGGGACTTGGGTGAGCTCCCCGCCAGCTTCCTCCAAACACCTATAAAAATGGCTCTTAACAAATTACAGAGGTGCAGAACCCATGGAATAGCAGAGCAAAGCAGGGCTCCAGTCCAGGACAGCGTGGATGGTCGCAGGGTAAGGTCTATCATGCACGGAGCTGGGAGGAGTGGAGCAGAGCTCAGCGTGGGCTGCGCCCAGACCAACTAGACCAGGAGCTGGGCAGAAGAGGCCCTAGTGCCCTGGATAAGTGAGCTGTGGCAGTTACCAGACTTCTCAACCCACAAACACCAAAGACAACAGAGAAGGTTCGTGGGAAAAACTGTGGGGGACAGAGTGAAAGGAGTTTCGGTTAGGCCACCGCTCTGGGAGCCAAGGAGGTGGTGCAGCTACAGAATTACAGCTGCAGTTGCTTCTGGCCCCAGGCCTACCTGAAGGGAGGAATTAAGTGGCAGATTGGAGCAGGAGTGCAGAGCCTGCTTAAGATCTGAGTCAGGTCAGGTTTGGCCGTTCTTGGGGGAGGGGAAGCGCTGCTATGGCAGAGCTTGCTGTGAGAAATAGCTCTGAAAACAACAGCACAAGCTTTGAACAAAGTACTCTCTACTCTACAAGCAGTCATACTCCCACAGAAAACTCAAGGGTCAAGTAGTTGGCTGGAAACATGTCCAGGCAGCAAAAACGGACTCAGATTCAGACTCAGACTTTGGAATCTTTCTTTGGTGACCAAGAAGACCAAAACATATAGCCAGAAGAAGTCAACAAAGTCAAAGAGCCTACATCAAAAGCCTCCAAGAAAAACATGAACTGGTCTCAGGCCATGGAAAAGCTCAAAAAGGAGTTGGAAAAGCAAGTTAGAGAAGTAGAGGAAAAATTGGGAAGAGAAATGAGAAGGATGCGAGAAAACCATGAAAAACAAGTCAATGACTTGCTAAAGGAGACCCAAAAAATACTGAAGAAAACAGCACCTTAAAAAAATAGATTAACTGAAATGGCAAAAGAGCTCCAAAAATCCATTGAGGAGAAGAATGCCTTGAAAGGCAGAACTAGCCAAATGGTAAAGGAGATCCAAAAGACCACTGAAGAAAATACCACCTTAAAAATTATATTGGAGCAAGTGGAAGCTAGTGACTTTATGAGAAATCAGGATATTATAAAACAGAACCAAAGGAATGAAAAAATGGAAGACAATGTGAAATATCTCATTGGAAAAACCACTGACCTGGAAAATAGATCCAGGAGAGATAATTTAAAAATTATTGGACTACCTGAAAGCCATGATCAAAAAAAGAGCCTAGATATCATCTTTCAAGAAATTATCAAGGAGAACTGCCATGATATTCTAGAGTCAGAGTGTAAAATAGAAATTGAAAGAATCCACCAATTGCCTCCTGAAAAATATCCCAAAAAGAAAACTTCTAGGAATATTGTCACCAAATTCCAGAGCTCCCAGATCAAGGAGAAAATACTGCAAGCAGCCAGAAAGAAACAATTTGAGTATTGTGGAAACACAATCAGAATAACACAAGATCTAGCAGCTTCTACATTAAGGGATTGAAGGGCTTGGAATATTCTGGAGGTCAATGGAGCTAGGATTAAAACCAAGAATCACCTACCCAGCAAAACTGAGTATCATGCTCCAAGGCAAAATATGGATTTTCAATAAAATAGAAGACTTTCAAGCTTTCTCAGTGAAAAGACCAGAGCTGAATAGAAAATTTGACTTTAAAACATAAGAATCAAGAGAAACATGAAAAGGTAAACAAGAAAGAAAAATCACAAGGGACTTACTAAAGTTGAACTGTTTTGTTTACATTCCTACATGGAAAGATGATGTGTATAATTCATGAGACTTCAGTATTAGGGTAGCTGAAGGGAATATATAGACAGAGGGCACAGGGTGAGTTGCATATGAAGGGATTATATCTAAAAAAATAAAATCAAATTAAGGGATGAGAGAGGAATATATTGAGAGAAGGAGAAAGGGAGAGATAGAATGGGGTAAATTATCTCACATAAAAGTGGCAAGAAATAGCAGTTCTGTTGGGAGGGAAGAGGCAGCAGGTGAGGGGGAATGAGTGAATCTTACTCTCATCGGATTTGACCTGAGGAGGGAAGAACATACACACTCAATTGGGTATCTTACACCACAGGAAAGAAGGAGGAAGGAGATAAAAAAGGGGGGATGATAGAAGGGAGGGCAGATAGGGGGAGGAAGTAATCAAAAGCAAACATTTTTGAAAAGGGACAGGGTCAAGGAAGAAAATTGGATAAAGGGGGATAGGATAGGAAGGAACAAAATATAGTTAGTTTTTCATAACATGAGTATTGTGGAAGGGTTTTGCATAATGATACATGTGTGGCCTATGTTGAATTGCTTGCCTTCTTAGGGAGGGTGAGTGGGGAGGGAAAAGGGGAGAGAATTTGGAACTCAAAGTTTTAAAAGAAGATGTTCAAAAAAAAGTTTTTGCATGCAACTAGCAAATAAGATATGCAGGCAATGGGGCATAGAAATTTATCTTGCCCTACAAGAAAGTAAGGGAAAAGGGGATGGGGGGATGAGAGGGGGGTGACAGAAGGGAGGGCTGACTGGGGAATGGGGTAATGAGAATATATGCCATCTTGGAGTGGGGGGGAGGGTAGAAATGGGGAAAAAATTGTAATTGAAACTCTTATGAAAATCAGTGCTGAAAACTAAAAAATATTAAATAAATTAAATAAATAAATAAAGAATTCCCTATCTCACAGTGCTGGGGAAGAGAGGGATAAGAACTAGACCTGTGATTTCCTTAGTATGAGGAACTTGTAGATCTGAACACAAGTCTTCCTAGCTCTGAGACCATATCTGTATCCACTAAACCTTACTCCCTCTCATGGAGGAACACCTAAGTTAAAAAAGAATAATGATGTAAAACTAAAGGGAGTTTAACATAATTACATTTCATAAAATGACCACAAAGGAAAATGAATAGCTCGGCTACATTTTGGAGCTATAACATGTTATTAATTTTCAGTATTCAAGATAACAGCAGTGAGAAATATAAGGGAAATGTAGTCATAGGCTTCTGAATCTGGCAGAAGCTAATATTCGTACCACTTTCACATTCCAGTGGCCTTTATTATTAGATTTTTCAGTGATGGAAAAATAAAATTAGAACATCTAAACCTGTATCTCTCTCTTCACCCAGCAACTGATTAATGTCAAAATGTCACATCCTTTTCACTGTCAATAAACAACTCAAAGCTGCTTATTTCTGGGAAATGTTCTAATGGTCTAAAGAGACAATACTGAATTAATGAAGCCTTTACAATTTTGCATTTTCAAATATTTGACTGTGAAAAGCTAAAATAATCCTAGAGATAAAAAGTTTAAAGAATGATACCAATGTAAAAAAAACAGTTATTATCATTGCAAGTATATGTCATCACAAAGAAAAGAGAGGCTCTTGTTGGTCAATAACATTTTAGTTCTCCTTTCTGGTACTAGAATAAATGAAGCCTTACTGCTTAAAGACCATCTTATCAAATTACCCAACCCAGGTTTATTTCACCTGACTACGCAGGGCAGCTTGGAAATAAAATTAGAAATGCCAAGCTAATCCTTGGCTTTTTATTATAATTTTATTTTATTTTTTAAGTAGCACTTACATTAAAGCAAAATGCCCCTGGTGTCTGCTAGAATCCTGTATAAATGAACTAGAAATTAGATACACAAGCATGCACACTCCATTCAATCACTGGAAATCTTCATTCTTGGGTAAATTAAAATGATCCTCTGCACAGATGCAAAAGAACCCAGCCAAGTAAAAACATTTACATGTAATTTACAGAATGTTTTCTCCCTTGGAAGCAATTGCTTCTACCAGAATCGTAAAAACCTACACTTTAAATTTTGAGTAAAGCTCAAAGATACTGAACCAAGCTAATAAACTGGGAGAATTGAAAGACATCCAAATGGGAAAAAGCAAGATACCCATATAATTCTGATCTACTTGGGAAATGTTTATCTGATCACAATTTGGGGTACTGAATTAAGCTAATTACTCATGCAATAATGACTCATGCAGGAAACCACTGTCCTGGTGGTCTGGTAAAACACACAGTCTAACGTCTTTCTTGTAAGGTGGGTGTTCTGTTTCTTTGGGAATCCTAGTGCTTTGTGAATAGAGGACCAAAACATAATCTGTCACCCTACAAAACTACAATTGTCCCTCCCATGCTTCCCTACTATGTTGTTGTTGAGTCATTCCAGTCTCCTCCAACCCTTTGTGACCCCATGTCAGGTTTTCATGGCAAAGATACTAAAGTAGTTTGCCATTGTGTTCTTGTAAGGGCAAGTAAAGTGGAACTTTTTGCTGTTTTTTTCTTTTGGAATGATTCTCAGCACTAAGGCAATCAAGTGTGTTTGATTGAGTCTTGCCTTTGTTTGAATCAAAAGCCTTTGATTGAATCAAGAGTTATTGATTGGAAATAGTATATATACTGTGAGGTGAGGTTTTGCTTTGGGTGCTCATTCATTAGAAGAATGTTCCTGTGATGTAGCCAGATAAGACTCTGGGTAGCTGTTAAGGAGTCCCCACCCCCTGGCTTTGAAAACCCAGATGTTGATGCTTCTCTCTCTCTCTGGTAACTATGTATGTATTGCTGTGGTCAGACAGAAACATGTCTGTTGATTTGTGTTATTTGCTCTGTTTGTAATTTCTGTTTGTATCCTCTCTGAAGTTCAGGGTGCTGACTTTTTCCCCTGAACTAAGTGAATGATATATGTATGTTTAATTAAAGTAAAATTGTTAACCCCTTAAAGTTCCTTTCCTTTAGAAATGCAGATCAAAGAACCTATGCTAGCAGGTTTCCTTTATGCTATTAGTCTTATACTCCCACAGCAGCTGCAAGCAGCATTGTTGTTACACTTCTTCAGCCCATTTTACAGATAAGGAAACTGAGGCAAACAGCATTAAGTTATTTGCCCAGGGTCACACAGCTAGTAAGTGTCTGAGACTAGATTTAACTAAAGTCTTCCTGAATCCAGGCCCAGGGCTCTATCCACAGTGGAACCACGTGCACTGGTAGGTGAACTGAAGGACTATAGCATGTAGATGGATAAATTAATTCATTAAGTATTTACTTCTACCAGCTCCTGTGCAAAGCTAGGAATAGAAACGCCATCACAATGAAAGCCAGTTCTTGCCTTAAAGGACCTTAAAGTACCAGCTAAGAGGTTAGGTGGATAGATTGTCTGGGCTTCATGGGCTGGTGGAGTTTGAAAAGCATATCATGGCTGGCATGGGTGTTTCTTCAATAGAATAAGTGGAATTTTTAATATTTAAACCATTCTTGTACTCTGCAACTTGATTTCATTCCAGGGGTCACTAACCAAGAGTCCACGAATTTTTTTAACTTGATAGCTGTATTTCTTTTTATAATTTTATTTTTAATTTATGGAATAAAACAAGCATTTCCATAACATAGTATAATAAAAAAGAAGATTGCATATGAAACTGCATAAGGGCTATATTTCAATGTATTCCTTTGTGAATAAATTCATTTTGTTTTATGAATATAAAAACATTATTAAGAGAGGAATCCATAGGCTTCACCAAACTGCCAAAGGACTCCATGACACTAAAAATGTTAAGACCCCTGACTGAGACCCACAGCCTCAAAAGAAGATATGCTCAGACCATGAACTGTTTTGTATATTGGAAGGAAGGTGGTACAATACAAAAAAAACTGAAGTTAAATCTTCCACATCATGATGTTCCCCATCACAGTTTCGATATATCATGGGTCAGCATAAGAAATTCAATGGGAATTTTGGGGGAGTTTTGTGAAAGCTGAGGACAACACACAAAGGCCAGCAGATGACACAGAAAAAGCTTTAGAAACTCAGAAATGCATAAAATGTATGTATAGGCTTGTATAATATCAACATATTTTATCTTTCGATACTACAAACACCCCATAAAAGAAAAAGAAAAAAAATTTAGACTTCTTCTCCGGTACCCAAAAAATTTAACATGGATTTTCCAGATCATTGTGGGGTGGCAGGAGAGGGGCGTGGGGCACTAACCCCTGAGATGTGGAAGGGTTAACTATACTGGGTCTTTATTCTTGATGATTTGGGTCACAGCAAAGCATTATTAATAAGACTGACAGAGAAAAAGTCTGGCTAACAGCTGAATTCCCACTGGAATTAGGAGCCAAATATGAAAATGAACCCCTAAAATACATTTCTATTTGGATGATGAAAAACTTTGAAGGTTATAAGAAAAGCAGCAACAAGGAGTCTGGGCTAGGAAAGAATTTCTCAAACTACACAAAGGGGAAATTGGACACTATAAAGCCATTTATGGGCTTTCTTAAAGAAAAGAGTCACCATGGCAGACACCACACATGATAAAATGTCTAATTTTGTCAGTCACATACAATGTGTAAATATCCAGATAATACAGTGAAGTAAGAAGAAAGTGAGGAAGGTCTCTAGCACTTTGGGCAGTGATGGTACACAAGAGGGTGTGCCATTTTATGGTAAATTTATGGGAGGATATAGACAAGAATTACATAGGATCAGCAGGAAAGGATAGTTCAATGAAGGGAACATTTAAACTAATGAAATCACAAATGCACTGGTGTACTAGAGTATGTTTTTCTACCAGTGTCCATAATGGAAGAGTGGAAGGCAAAGGAAATGTGCATTTATATGACACCTACTATTTGCCGGGTACTATGCTAAGTATTTTACAAATATTATCTCATTTGCTCCTCACAACAACCCTGGGAGGTAGGCGCTATATTATCCCCCTTTAATAATTGAGGAGACTGAGGCAGATAGAGGTTAAGGAACTTGCCCAGGGCCACAGAGCTAGTAAATATCTGAAGACAGATTTAAATTCAGGTCTTCCTGATTCCAGGCCAAGAACTCTGTGCACTGGTGCCACCAGTTACCTCAGGATAATGGATAATTTGGTAAAACTTAGAAGCTTAAAAAGACTGGAAAGCCAAATGTTAATAAGACTAAAGATGAAAGTCATCCATCAATTTAGTTTAAGAGAAGCAAATCATAAATTCAGAATAAATGTAAATATGATGGCTATTTCTCATATTAGTTTACTTCAAATAATTCTGATATGCAATGCATATTATCAACCAATGCTTCAAATACTTCCAAAGTTCTGTCAAAATTAGCTATAATGGCCACCACACTGGCATGCCCAGGATGGCTGCTAGTGCAGGTTCTTAGATCAGCTGTATTAAGGAAAGACAGCTGTTTCAGGGGTCAACAATCTTTCTTTTTTAATCATATAAAATATGAAAGCAGGAAATACAGAAAAGAGAAATAAAGACCAACAGACAGGGCTCTACTGCCTGAATCAAAGCTTTACATCCACCACTGGATTGAGAAAACTTTTACCTCTGAGGAGTCAGGGGGTTCTGAACATACAACCAGGGAATCACAACATCTTTCCCATAACGGAGCCCCCAAAGCAAAAGCTCACCTCTCAGAATATATACTCTTTAGGCTCACTGCCTTACTAGAAATTAACAAAAGATGTGCAAGCCTTCCTACAAGCAAGGAAGCTTCCCTTAATGGGCTCCACATGAGGTCTATCAATGGGCAGGGAAGATCTTACACCCCCCCCATTAACATTACATTAGCAAATCATTTAACAGCAAAGTAGGGCAAATTAAAAACAACCAACCCTGAAATGCTCAAGGAAACCAGGATAATAAGGAGATTTTATACTATAGCACTGAGGATTGATAGAAGAATCAAAGGATGATTAGCCTGGAGAAGAAACAGTTTAATAAGATCATGATAGATATTTTGAAATATTTGAAGGGTCATCATGTGAAAGGGTTATTAGATTTTTCTAGCTTTATTTTTAAGTTGACGTTCATGTAGAACACTAAGGTTTGTAAAGCACTTTATCTTATTTAATGTAGTTGTCTCATTTATTCCTCACAACAATGCTATCTAGTAGGCATTCTCATTATCCCCATTTTACAGATGAAGAAACTAACTCAACCAACTACATTGGCTTCCTGTTTTTCTAGAATAAAAGATAAACTCTTTTTATCTTTTCAAGCCCTACACAACCTGGCCTCAAGCTACTTTCAACCTCATTAAACATACTCCCCTTCTACAGGACAATCTACCACACAGTCCAACTGGCCTTTCTCTTCCTGATTCTAGCTACTTCATTCTACATTCTCCACATGAAACTGTCCTTGAATTTTCCGGGAATGTTTTGTCTCCGTATCTCTGGAGTCCCTCTCTGCCTTTACCATTCAGCTTAGATGCAAATATCTATGAAATTTTCCCAATTCCCCCAGTAGCTAGCACAAACCCTTTCTCCCACAGTACCTCATTTAACTCCTTTGTTTACGTAAACATATATGTATTTATTAACATTACATTTCGGCTGTAAATATTTGATCTCTACTTATTGTCTCTCCCATTAGAACATAAGCTTACTACAAATAGAGATCATTTTGGTATTTTGTATTTGTGTCCCCAATAACTAGCAAAGTGCCTAGCATATTGTATTTGCTTAACAAAAACTTATAGATTGATAAGTTTCAGAGAGGTTAAAAATGCCTCACCTTGGGTCACTCAGCTAGTGATGGAATGTGAACTTAGGTCTTCCTAACTCAATGTTGTTTCGGTTCCAAGTCAGAAAACCTACCTCTTGCTGTGGGGCACACAGGAAGTCTATTTATTACTCTCTCTAAACTATAACTGTTGGACCCATAGCAAGTCTATTAACCTCTTAGCTGCAGTTTCTTCATCTGTAAAATGGAAATCATTTGTTAATGGTGTTAACCTATTATGCCTTCCTGACAGGTTAGTTATGAGGCTCCAACGAGAATGGAATAAAGTGTGTAAAGCATCTTGAAAACTTTTAATCTTTTTGTAAATATCTATTGTCAGTATTATGACTTTGGCCATCCTGGACAGAGCTAGAACTAGGTGGAAGACTTTTTTTTTAATAAATTTATTTTTTTATTTTTAGTTTACAACACTCAGTTCCACAAGTTTTTGGGTTCCAAATTTTCTCTCCCTCCCTCTCCTCTGCCCTCCCCCCCAAGACGGCATGTAATCCAATGTAGGTTCTACATATACTTCACATTGAAATTATTTACATAATAGTCCACTTGTAAAGAAGAATTATAACCAACGGAATGAATCATGAAAAAGGAGAAATGAAACCAAAAAAAGAAGGAAAAAAAAGAGAGCAAATAGTTTGCCTCAATCTGCATTCAGACTCCATAATTCTTTCTCTGGATGTACATAGCTCTTTCCATCATGAGTCTTTTGGAAATGTCTTTGAACCTTTCATTGACAAGAGGAGCCAAGTCTATCAAAGTTAGTCTTTACAGATACCGTGTGTCTGTAATAGTGCATAATGATCTCCTGGTTCTGCTCCCTTCATGCAGCATCAGTTCATGTTGTAATGAAGGTTGTAGTCCAGGTTGTAACAAAGTCCATCTGCTCCTCATTTCTTATAGCACGATAGCATTGCATTACATTCATATACCACAGTTTGTTTAACCATTCCCCAATTGATGGGCATCCTTTGGTTTTTCATAAGTATAAAAAAAAACAACTTCCTAACAACTGGAGCTGTCTAAAAGCAAAACAGCTGCCTCCAGACACAGTGAGTTCTCAGTTACTGCAGGTCTCTAAGAGAAAACTGGATGATCACTTGTTAGGGACACTCTAGAGAGAAGTCTGATACTCTAGATTCCACTAGATTCTGTCAGGTCCCTTACAATTAATATTGTTTATAATACTATCTTCTATCCAATCAAAAATTCCCAGAGTACGTTGTCAAGATCTCCCTTTTGTCTCAGTTTCAGTCTGCTTGAATCATATTGATTTTTATATATTCTTTATCTCCTCCAGTAAATTGCTTGAGTTCAGGGACTATTTTTTCATCTTCAGATCCCAGGGCCTAGCAGAGTAGAAATTTAATAAAAATGTATTGAAATAATATCACTGACCTGAAAAATATACATATATGTTTATAAAAATAAACCTTTTACTACTTAGCACCAATAGCAGTTAAAATATTTACAAAGATTTTATCGTAAAGGTTGTAATTGTTAAAGACTGTAATTTATTGTAGGGATTATTATTGTAATGATTCTGCAAAAAAGCTATATTTAAACTGAATAGTTCTACAACCATTTGCTTAAACAGCAATTTAAGAACCATAGGGAAATAATGAAAAAATTAAAGAAGATAAGATACAGCAAGAGGGTGGGAGAGCAGGTATCAGGTCCCTTCCTTGAGATGATGTGAGAGGTTTCAGGAAGGCAGAGTGCCCCCAAATATCTCTACTGAACCCTGAAATTGCATTTGCATCCCAACCTTTGTGCTTATCATCACCTTTCTCCTATTCATCTTTTTGAAAATGCAAATATTCCTGGGAGGGATCACAGTTACAGAGCAAGAGGGGCCTTCGGAGGCCATCTTTGTTCAATTTCTTCATTTTGCCAAGAAGAAAGGCCCAGAGACCTACTCAAAGTCATTGAGATAGTATGTGATAGAGTTGGAATTTGAACCCATTTTCTTTGCACCACAGGATTTATCTACTAAGTTCCTAAAAATGTGCTTTTTTGCTATTGCTTGGTTGTTTCAGTCATGCCCAACTCTTCGTGACCCCATCTGGGGTTTTCTTAGCAAAGATCCTGGAGTGGCTTGCCATTTCCTTCTCCAGCTTGTTTTACAGATGAGGAAATTGGGGCAAACAGGGTTAAGTGACTTGCCCAGGGTCATACAAATAGTAAGTGTCTTCAGATTTGAATTGAGGAAGATGAGTCTTCCTGACTCCAGGCCCTGCACTCTATCCACTGTGCCACCTAGTTGCCCTCCCTGCCACCACCCCCTAAAATATGCTAGAAATGGGTTTATCAGGTCCATTTCCCTGGGTGAATAAGGGAGAAGGTACAGGAGAAACAGTTCTTAGAAGTAAAGATTGGGGGAGAGGGAAAAACGAGGCAAACACTACCTCAGAGCTGGGTCTGGAGGTTAGGCAGGGAAGGAGGCAGGGAAGAGTAGCATTAGAATACAAGAGAGGGAAAAAGCAACCTGGGGATTAGACAGGGCTAGAATTGCAAAGTAATGAAGAGAAATTGACTGAATGGGAAAGTAGTATTGCCCTCCTCTTCAATGGCTGGGGTACGGGGAATGTGAAGGGAACCAGGGCTCTATGCACCCCATACTGGACTTAAACAAGCTAATTTATATTTACATACAACGTGCACACTCATAGTGGCAATGGATACTGGGGACATGAGCAGGGGCTTATTTGCTCTCCATTATTCTTTAAACCCTTACTGTGAACTAACAGGTAAACACTCTTCTTAGGTTATGCATTGGGGGGAAAAAGCTTTCTTAAATATTTTCCTTTCCTGGGTTTTCCATTGTGAATAACCATCCTACTGAGATCTCTTTGTAGAAGCCAAACTTCCATCAAAACTCTAAGGGCAGCCCATGGCATTCTTTTTATCTCTCTTCCTCCCTCCTACTTACCCTCCCCCGCCAATTTAATTTCCCAAGGTGAGATGTAAATGTGCTCCAATTATTATCTCTGAAACAACCATTTTCCAATGACAGTCTCTGCAGTTGCTGTGGGCAAACACAGTCATGGGTCTAGAAAGCCTTGGACGCTTCATTAGGAACAGGACCCGACTAGGGTGAGAAAAGTTCAGGTACCTATCAATCACACCCTTTTTTGGCCTCACTGGGATCCACAGGGCCTAACCTTAGGTCAACCAGGCTGTTCAGATAAATAATTACTTCAGCTGAACCATTTCATCGAAAGGAAAAATTCTTTTAAAGTGCTGCTTACCCCAGAGCAGCGTCTGAATGTAATCCTCTACTCTCCATGCAAAATGAGTATGGAGATGCATGTCACATGGGCAATAAAGGACAATGGATAGAGACCCTAATGTTTCACACAGGTAATAATGCCCAGGTACATAGTTGCCTTATCAGCAACTTCCTTATTTCTCACAACAAGAAGTCAGTGGCTTCACCAAGGCTTGGGGGAGCTCTTTACAAAGGTCCCATTCTCAAAACAATCCATTTTCTGAGCCAAATACCAAAGGGACATTTGCAGCTCAGTGAGAAGGTATGTGAATAAGTAATTAACTCTAAATTGCTCTTGTCAAAATAAATGAGCCAAATTCATTTTAATGAGTCATCTCATGTTTTTTTAACACGTATCTACATACATAGGTATATATTACATGTATTCATATACATGTTTGTATCCACTTGTACCTAGATACTCTCTCATTAATTTGAGATTTCTTTCCTTGTTTTTAGGTTAAATTAACAAGATTCTGGTATACAATGTTCTGCCTAGATAGAAATCAAAATTCTTTATGATGTCAAGAATCGTAGTTTCTTTTTTTTTCCTTTTTTTTATTTTTAGTTTACAACACACAGTTCTACACAATTTTGAGTTCCAGATTTTCTTCCCTCCCTCCCCAAGATGGCATGGAATCCCACATAACTTCCATGTATAACTTCGCATTGAATTAATTTATACACTAGTCAAGTTGTGGAGAAGAATTATGACCAATGGAATGAATCATGAGAAAGAAGAAACAGAACCAAAAAAAAAAAAACACAACCCAAAAACAAAAACAAAAGAGAGAAAAAAGAGGTAGAAAAAGGTGAACATGAAGTGTGCCTCAATCTGCATTCATATTTCATAGTTCTTTCTCTGGATGTAGATAGCATTCTCCATCATGAGTGCCCTGGAGTTGTCCTTGCACCTTGTGTTGCTGAGAAGAGCAAAGTCTGTCAGGGTTGGTCCTCACAGAATCCATATATCTGTGATTGTGTATAATGTTCTCCTGGCTCTGCTTTGCTCACTCAGCATTATGTCGTGTAGCTTTTTCCAGGTTGTTATGAAGTCCGTATCATCCCCATTTCTTATGGCACAATAGTATTCCATTAACTTCATATACCACAGCTTGTTCAGCCATTCCCCAATTGATGGGCATCCCTTTGATTTCCAATTCTTAGCTACCACAAAAAGAGCCGCCATAAATATTTTTGTACATATGGGTCCTTTTCCCATTTGTGTGATCTCTTTGGGATACAACCCTAGAAGTGGTATTGCTGGGTCAAAGGGTATGAACATTTTTATAGCCCTTTGGACATAGTTCCAAATTGCTCTCCAAAATGGCTGGATCAGTTCACAACTCCACCAGCAATGTAACAATATTCCAATTTTCCCACATCCTCTCCAGCATTTATCATTTTCCTGTTTTGTTATTTTAGTCAGTCTGACAGAAGAGATATGGTATCTAAGAGTTGTTTTGATTTGCATTTCTCTAATCAGTAGTGATTTCGAGCATTTTTCATATGCCTACAGATATCTTTAATTTCTTCCTCTGAAAACTGTCTGTTCATATTCTTTGACCATATCTCGATTGGGGAATGACTTGTATTCCTGTATATTTGGTTCAGTTCCCTGTATATTTTGGAAATGAGACCTTTATCAGTGACACTAGTTGTAAAGATTTTCTCCCAATTTTCTGCTTCCCTCCTAATCTTTGTTGCATTGGCTTTTTTTTTGTACAAAAACAAGAATCATAGTTTCTTAGAATGCCATGATTTCATTCTGGCTTTATTTACTAAACTTTTGTGGGGATTAGTTTACTAATAGGCAGTAAAGTGTCACCATGGTGGATGACGCAGAATCAGGAAGACCTGAGTTCAAATATAGTCTTAGATTCTTAGTACCTGGGCAAATCACTTAATTTCTGCTAGTCCATTTCCTCATCTGTAAAACAGGGAAAGTAGTAGCACCTACCTCACAGACCTGTTATGAAGATCAAATGAGGTATGTAAAGTGCTTTGTAAACTTTAAAGTGCTATGTAAATGCTAGCTGTTATTACTATCACTATTATTTTTATTAATAGTTTTCAGTTTTAATAAAACACCTAACATGTAGTTACTTCATTACTTTTGAGTTACCTTTATATGAAGAAAATTAAATATGCCTTGCAGCATTCCCTCCACAGATCTTAACATAACAATTGATCCTTTGTCAAAGTTCTAAAAACCCACAGGTTATGTGACTGACCCAGGCCCTATAAAGAGCAATTATAAAATCATGAAAGATAAGACTTTACATACTTTATCTCACTTCAATCTCAAAAGAACTCCATGAGGTAGATACTACAATTATAAGTCCCATTTTATAAATGGGAAAACTGAGATCAGAGGGCTTAAGTGACTTGCCCATGGTCATACCAGGTAGAAATACTGGAAGCAAAATTTGAACCTACTTCCCACCTGACTTCACATTTAACACTTCTTCTATTACACCATGCTGCCTACAACATTGGTTTTGAGGTTAACAACCTCCTCCAAATAACCAATAGATTTGCTCCCCATTGTTTACATTCTTGATTGTATGCATTCTACCGAATGCAAAGCATATGACTTTGTCTTCTTTTCCACTGACTGTCAAGCATTCATTAGGTCCCAGCAGAAAAAAATCTGCTGAGTCTCTAGTCCTCACTGGAGACCCAGAATCCAGACTCAAAACATTCTCCCAGCCTCATTCAGTCTCTTTATTATCCAAGCAGCCAGTGACTCCTCCCGGGTATGACAGAGCCTTCCCATCTTTCTTTACTCTCTCCTGAAAGGTAGCATGGTGTAGTAGGTAGAAAGCTGGCCTTGGTGCCAAGAAGACCTCGGTTCAAGTCCCACTTGACTTCCCCCCTGGGCAAATCACAACTTCTCAGTATCCCCACCCAACTCTATAAGACTTTAAGTTGCAAAGAAGGGAGAATCTTGAATTTGAAGAAGTTTCCTCATGTGAGAGTTCAATAAAATCACAGGCTAGTCTACTATCCTTATGGTCTTCTAACAGCACTGAACTATGGTCTTGGCTGCCAGTGTTGCTGTGAGTTATGGGAAGACTGAGAATGAAAAAGTAGGCAGGACAGAGATACCCCCTGAAAGAGAAATGAGAGAATGCCTTTTAGCTCTCTGTCCCCTCTGGGAGATGGGTAGGGAAGCAGGATTAAATGGCTGAGATTGTGAATCTGCGACCTTTTCAAACACGCAGTGGAAGCTCATGGATTTAAATCGAATTTTTGCTGGAAGAGCGTTACTGCAGTGTTGAGCTGTTTCTGCTGATTGGACAGATTTGAAGCTACAGGTCGCAGTCACTAATTCCATTCAATAAAACCTAAACTTTCCATTCATGGAATTCCATAAAGGCAGAAATGTTGGTGTCTTGCATAACATGATATTCATGATACCATAGCCAAGTGATACATGCCCTATCAAAGTATCTAGTTAGCCTCACAAGTGAGGTGAAAATAAATTTGCTTTTTTTTCAGGATATAGAAATAACAAAGTAGTCATCTTAGAGATAGTTGTCCATTCTATGCAAAAGCTAAAAGAAAATAAAAATGTAATAAAGATAAGTGGATATATGATAGTGTCTTATATCTAGTGGATGTCCAATAAATATTTGCTGAATGGAAGTGAACACAAGGAGTATTAGAGGTCATCTAGTTTAAGTGCTCATTTGACAAATAGGAAACTGGCTGGGTGTGGTGGGCCACACTTGTAACCCCTGACACTAGGGAAGGCTAAAGCTAGCCACTATGGGACCATAAGGTGGATAGGGTGTCCATGCTAAGTCTGGTACTAACATGGCGAGCCCCTAGGAGTAGAGGACACCTCCCTGCCTAAAGACAGGTTAACCCATCCAGGTCAGAAAACAAAGCAGGTTAAACCTTTTGTACTGAGTGGTCACTCCAGCACAGGTGAGAAAAGGCAACTTGATCACTACCACCCCCCTCTCCACAAAAAGAAACTGAGACTCACAGAGATAAAGTGATTTGCCCAAAGGCATAAAACTAGTGAAGGTAGAAACAAGATTTGAACCCATACCTGCTGACTCCAAATCCAAGGCTCTTTCCTATTTGACCATGCAGTTATTTCATTACATTTGAGCTGTCTTTACATGAGGAAAATAAATAGGCTTTCCAGCATACCCTCCACAGATCTTGACATACCAATCAATAGTTTGCCAAAGTTGTAAAACCCACAGGTTATTTGAATGATTCACAGCCTAAAAACAACAATCATAAAATCATGAGGGACAAACAAAGCCAAACATTAGGCTTTATTCTTTCAAAAAGAAGTTCAAATATCCCATCCTCAAAAAGATTTCTTGTTCAGCGTCCCCAAAAGTATTGATGCAATTTAGCTTTGTATTCCAAAAGTATAGACACCTCCTTCACGGATGAACTTTTATTCACTATAATCACTGGTCTATCTTTCTTCCCAGTCCAAGTTCAGGCACAGTGGCTTTTCTTTGCAGCTGACTTAATAACAAAGCAGCAGAGAATGAAAAACTAGTGAGTTCTGCCAAAACACCCTGGATCCTACAGCCAGCTGTCTGTATAGCGGGCTGTACTAAGCAAACAAACTGGAGAGCATCATTCTCTGAAGAACAACATGCTTTTCAGTTCTTGCACAAAAGCTGCAATTTAATGTGTTGTAAAGCTAGCCTGACAATAAATACAAGAAAAGGTCATTTGAGATTGAACACAGCTTTTCAATAATGGGAATTATCTAATGCAACACATGGCCATGTTCTTCCTTTACCCTGGAGATCTGAAGACATTTCAGATCAATGATGGGGTAGAGAACTCTAAGGCCTAAAGTCTAATAGATAGAGATTAAAAGAGCCATAAGAAAATATGGGGGTGGCATTATTAAGGCTTTACTTTACTAATTAAATGAAATAGTTCCTGGAAAGAAAGCTCCACTTCTTAAATTTTTGTCTATTTTTTTTAGCAGTGGAATAATGGCTAATACAAGAATTACTCTGGCTTAGAAAAGGAATTTCAGGTCGACTTAGAAAGCATTTTCTTTATAGTGATCCTTGGTGTAGGCACCTCAATTTTTGTTGTCCCCATTTTACAGATAAAATAAAAAACAGGGACTAGGAGAGTTTAATGACATCCATTGTTAAGCAGTAACTATCAGAGATCGGGTCTTCTGACTCCAAGGCAAATATATTGCCATATTCTTCCAAGATGGGAGACAGTAGAACATCAATGGACAAGTAAACTAGATTGACATCATACATGTGTAGCAACTTATTATAAATGTTATAGCTTTTCTTAACAGGTCATCAAGATGTATGTGGAAAGCACATTGACTAATTACATTTTCTCTACAAGGCCATTGCACTAATTAATCTCTCCTGAAATGAGATGATTGTACACGAAAATGCAAATCTGTTATGTACAACTTGTCATTCCTTTTAAATATATAACAAAATTATCATGTAAATTTGTCTTTTGACCCAATTTCTTTCTTTTTAAACTTTGTTTTTAATTTGTGGAATAAAACAAGCATTTCCATAACATAAAAAAATGATTGCACATGAAAACTCAAATCTACTATGTACAACTTGCTATTCCTTTGAAATATACAACTAAATTATCATGTAAATTTCTTTTTTTCCTCCCCTTCTACCACACCCCTCCTCCCTTCCCCACCCTAGAGGTAGCTACCATTAGACACAAATAAGTACATGTACGTAAAATTATTCTATACATACTTCTATTTATCAGTTCTTTCTCTGGATGCAGATAGTGTCTTTCTTCATGTACCTTTTATAGTTAATTTGGGTATTTATAATAGTCAAAGTAACTTATTCACTCAAAGTCATTGTTAAAACAATATCGCTGTTACTGTATACAATATTTTCTTTGTTTTGCTCATTTTGCTCTTCATTATTTCATGCAAGTCTTTCCCTGTTTTTCTAAAACAATTGGGTTCATCATTTCTTATAGCACAGTACTTTCCATCACAATCACATACCACAACTTGTTCAGTCATTCCCCAATTGATGGGCATCCCCAAAAGCTAACTATTTCAGGAGGTCTTTTGCCCATGGGTTTATTTTGCCATATGCAGTATGTACTTATCTATAAACAGGTTGATCCCTCTGATAGAATCTAAGTTCCTTGAATACATGGACTTTCATTATTGTTTATGTATCCCTAACACCTAGTGCAGTTCCTGGCACATTGTGCTTACTAAATGCTTATTGACTGAGTGACTGATTGATCCAAAAGGAAACCATGCATAAACAAGCTTACAAATAGTTTAATTACCATTATTAGAATTAAGGATATCTGCTAAAACAAACTGGTGCATTTACAATTAAGAGTTAGGGAAACTAATCTAAAATAAATAGGTCATTATTTTCACTTGGGGACATTTATACTTCTCTCTCTATAAATTAGAAGGCTTTAACGAGAAACTGAGACTTACTTTATAAGCCATCTAAAACTACAGCTAATAACTATCATCAACGGTGGTGTAATGTACTCATACATAAATTTCCTGCACTAGATAGGAATGGGATGTTATCAACTTTACATGCCCTGGGCTACATTCTTTTCTTTCTCTATATACAATGCCCATTAAAATTAATGACATCATATACCGATCCTATATAATTTGAAAGTCAGCATTAGAGGTTTGATAGCAGATCTCACAAATGCATTTTTTCTTTCACTGATGCCATCCACACAGGAAAATTGTTGTCTAGGTCTAAAAAGCTTCTGTGCTTGCAATAATGAGTATGTGCTACATTTCATAATGGAAGATGACATGATTTACCAGCAGCCATTTGTCAGGACTGGTACCGCGTTGCACTATGCCTGTCATTCACATGTGTGAGCCTAATCCTTCCTCTGACCAGAGACTAAATTTGCAAGATAATTGGCATTAGCCTGTCTGATCATGAAATAGATTTTGTTTTCCCTTTTGCAAAGCTAAAAGGCTCTCCGAAGGTTTGAACCCATGAACTTGGCCTCAGTACCAAGATCTAGTCCCAAAATGTGAACTTGGAATCAGTAGATATGAGTCCAGATTTGAAATCTTATTCTGTCACTTACTAACTGGTGAATTAGATAAGGGAGCATGACGTATTGAGGAAAACTTTGAGACTGGGGCTGGATGACCTAGTTCTTCTTCTTAATAACTTTGTGATCTTAGGCAAATTGCTTCACTTCTATAAGCCTCATTTTCTTCCTTAATATAAAATTAAAGACTTGAACCGGATAATCTTTAAGAGCATATCCTGTTGTGAATTCTACTGTCCTCATAAATTTGCATTCAAAACTTCATAATACCTTTTGGTCAGCAACACTGGGGTTAAATAGCTACATTATAGACAAAGAACAGGAACTCTTCTCTTTAGGCACAGCCTTCTAATAACTAGACCTCTCTCATCTAAGTTTTAATTCAATATAGTTTTCTACTGGTTAATCTTTACTGTCAAAAGTACAATGAACTTATATCCGATTTTCTTTAAAGTTTGCTTGGACCTAAAGCTATGTTACTATAGCATCCTTCACCCCCAAAAGCTTTAAAACAAGAAAACACAGTCACAAACATGAAACCATTACCATTTTAATTCCTTTAGTTCAGAACAACTGCTCAGCTATCAGGAAACTCTTAACCCCAGCAATGTATTATTTCCAGCCTGGCAGAAGAAGTGGAAGAAGGAGGGAGTTACAGGTGAAAGGTGAAGTAAGCTAAAGAATTTTAAATGACTTGCTGAAATGTTTCTTTTTCTTGATGTTGCTGCCTTCCCAGATCTTTCTGTCAGATACCCCAGCATCTCTGAGAGGGGGTGAATCCATCTCAAATGGATTTTGTGGGAAAGTTCTTATTTTTATATGTACCAGTCAAGATGGTCCCAAATTGGCCAACTGATAAGCCCACATCTGGTCTGGTTTTCTCCCTTCCTCATATATACTTCTTGAACTTTCCCTTCCTCAACTTTTCTCAAATTCTTCTGACTTTTTCCAGTTCCTCATCCTCTCATTTCTATTTATTCTTCTCTAACTTGCTCTTCTTTGTTTTTTTTTTTTCTTATTGAGCAAATATACAGTTTTAGTGGTGGAGAAAGAGAAAACTACATGGATTTCTCATCTGTTCTTCCATGTCTGATAGAATGTAAGCCTTTTGAGGACTGCTTCCCCAGTGACTAGTATGATGATAGGCATGTAATGAATGCTTTTTGATTATTTGATCTGACATAAATAGTAAAGACAGTATGAGTTAGATCCATACAAACAGGAGGATCATAGGGTTGCTTTTTCTCCATTTCCCATGGACAAAATGGAAATGGTAATGACTTTCATTATATTACGTGTCCCTATTTAAACTACATGTAAGGAAGAACAACATTCTCTGCTTTTTCAATCATAGTATATTCCATCCTGGGTGCCACACTTTGGTCTGGCCATTAATAAAATGGAAAGTACCCAGAAAATGACATTTAGGGTAGAGAAGGTATCAAGTTCATATCATATAGTAATAGTATCTGACATTTACACAGAACTTTATGGTTTCCAAAGTGCTCTACAAATAAAATTATCTCATTTGATCCTCATGACAACTATAGGAAATAGGCGCTATTTAGGACACTCAGGTAAACAAAGTTAAGTGACTTGCCCAAGGTCACAGCTAGTTAAGTATCTGATGTCAGATTTAAACTCAGATCTTCCTAACTCCAGGTCTGGCATTCTAGCCCTTGTACTACCTAGATTCCTGATATGAGGACTTTGTATATTTACCCTGGACAAGAGAAAACTTAAGGGAGACTTGCCTGTCACCCAAAATAGGAAATATACTTGCTCTGCTTGGCTAAAGAAGAAAGTTCCCCCCTCATCTACTTTCCCCCATCTTCCCCCATCCCTGCTTTTCAGCTCCCAGTTGGTGTATTGTCTTCCTTCATTTAAATGTAAGCTCCTTGAAGGCAAGGGCTATCTTTCATTTTGCTCATATTTGTATCTCCACTGCTTAGCACAGTGCCTGGGATATAGTAAGTGCTCAACGAACGTTTGTTGTCTTTCCTTGCCATATTTTAATTTTTGAGTAAGAAAATTTTTTTCTAACAATTACAGCCAGGACTGTGCTGAAGCCAGTATCTACTGGCTTTTAAAATTGTCACTGTGAACATTTAGACCTCAGGAATGGATAAACTCTGTAAATCAGGGCTCGATTCATTGATTAGACTTTAGAAAGAGATTGAGAAAATGTAAATAAAGTAAACTCAAAATTGTGTCTTGCCTTTTCAGAGAGGTAGTTGCTATTTTTTTTGGAGGGGGGAAGGCAGGGCAATTGGCTTGCCCAAGGTTACACAGCTCATAAGTGTGTCAAGTGTCTGAGGTCAAATTTGAACTCAGGTCCTCCTAACTCCAGGGCTGGTGCTCTATTCCCTGAGACACCTAGCTGCCCCGAGCTAGTTGTTAAACATTTACCAGCACACCCCTGATTAGAGCTACTCAGGAATAGAATAGGCTATGTCAGGGTGTAGCAGTTTATTTCTCAGTGGAGAGATTCAGACAAGAGCAGCAGTTGAGTAGGTTGTACATAAAGCACATTTGTGTTCAGGTATAGATTGGACTAGATGAGCTTTGAGGGTCTTTCTAAAACTGAGAACATGAAGGATACACATGCATTGCAAAGACCTCCCTCTAACACCCCACATGATTAAAAAAGCAGACAATGTTGACAAAAATAGTCGTATAACAGATACACGGCTCATAAACCCAAGCGCAAAGTAATTATTTAAATACATACTGAAAATACTTTCAATTACTTAAATAAGTCTCTAAAGTACTTAAGTAATCAACTTATTAAAATATAAATAATACTGAGAGTCTTATGTACCATGCAGAATGAAATACCTTCAGGCTACAGATGAGGAAGAGGGAAACTTCCTTTTTTATTATTTGGAACATGTTTCTTCTCTGTAGGAGGATAGGTTTAGTCAGATTTTTCAGTTGAAGAAGATTGGAGAGTTGAGAAAGGACAATACAAGTGAAAGATGAGTCATAAAAAGAGGCAACACCAAATTAAGGCTGAAATAAGCTTAGAGCAGCAATGCAAAATACTAGAGTGGTCATTCATCTAACAAAGAAGTACTGAACAGATCTCTTTCGCTCACTTATTTTCTTGTTATAAACAATAGAGTGTCATGATTTCTGCCATTAATTCCTTTCAAGTGAGCTAGTTTTTTATTTGATTTGATTTGATTTTTTACTACATGTGTTCAGTATGTTAGCAGCCCCAACCTATCTGATGCTGAGGATCAGATAAAATAAAAAATGAAAACAATTAAGGATTTAAGGAGCATATATTCTACAGGCCCATAGATAAATAACTCAATTAATACATAAATAAACAAATAATACATACAATAAGTGTGTGTGTGTGTGTTGAGGGTGGGAGTGTGTGCCATTAACAACTGCTGAAATCCAGAATAGACCTCTTATAGGTATAGACTTGAAAGAAGCTAGGGATTCTAAGAGGTGAAAATGACAAAGGATATCTTCCAGTATTGTGGCCAGCCGAAGCCAGTGTAGACATATTAAACAGAATGTCATGCATGAAGAACATCAAGAAGACCATTTTGATTGGTATATAGGGTGTATGAAGACTAAGACTGTGAAATCAATTCTGATAAATTGTGAAGGTCTTTAAAGGTGAAACAAACTAGAGTCCACAGGGAGCCACTGTAGCTTCTTAATGTGGGAAGTGAGATGGCCAGATCTATGTTTTAAAGCTATCAATTTAGCATCTTTAAAAAATGTGCTCACTCTCTTGGGCATTCAGATATTAGATATTAAATGGACATTGTTAGATATTAGATGTTAAATATTAAATGGACAGCTAGATGGTGCAGGGTATAGAGTGTTGGGTCTGGAGTCAGGAAAATCCATCTTCCTCATTTCAAATATGGCCTCAGATATTTACTAGCTGTGTGACCCTGGGCAAGCCATTTAACCCTGTTGGACTCAGTTTCCTCATCTGTAAAATGCTCTAAAGAATGAAATGGCAAACCACTCTAGAACCTTTGCCAAGAAAGCACCAAATCGAGTCATGAAGTATTTTCTGAAGCAGATTTGGATAAAGAATATGTGAGATGTAGAGAAAGGTCAGTGTGACTGGATTTCAGAGTGCAGTAAGGAGAGTAATGTCCAAAGGGTCTGGAAAAATGGAATAGAGTTTAAAAGCTAAATAGAGGAGCTTATATTTTGCCCTACAGGCAAGGGAAGGCCACTAGAATAGATTGGAAGTGCCATAGTCAGATCTGTGCTTAAAGAAAATCACTCGGAGGCTATCTGGAGGATAGACTAGAGTGAGGAGACATTTGAGGCAGGGCCTGAACTAAAGTGGTTGCTGTGTGTGCAGAAAAAAGGGGACACACATTCAAGAGTTGCTTTGGAGGTAGCAATGACAAGATTTGGAAACTGAATGAACTATGTGGTAACTTAGGTTGAGGAAGTCAAGAAAGATATTGAGGTTAAGAACATAAAAGACTGAAAGAATTATGGTGCCTTCAATGGAAATGGGGAAATCCAGAAGGACTATAATATTGGTGGGTAGTGGGAAGATAAGTTCTCTTTTAGATATGTTGAGTTTGAGATGTCTTTGAGAAATAGCTTAAAAATGTCTAGCAGGGAGGTAGCGATGGAGTGCTAGAGCTTAGGGAAGAGACTTGAGCTGTAGGTCTTTTAGTCATTGGCATAGAAATAATTGATAAGGTCACTGAGAGAAAGTAGAGAAAAAAAGTATAGCATCTTGTGAAAACTCCACAATTATGGAGTATGATATGGATGATAAACCTACAAAGGAGACTGAGAAGAAGCAGACGTGGAAGGGAAGAAGCAGGATAATTATGGTGTCATGAAATCCCAGAGTGAGGAAAGGGTAGTCAAAGGTTCAAATGCAGCAGAAAGGTCAAGTAGGATAAAGACTGAAAAAAATAAGATTTGACAACTATGAGGTTATCAGTAACTTAGGAGAGAGGAATTTCAGTTGAGTAAATATTACCCTGCACTTCCCCCCAAAATCTAACTCATAAACAGTATCATCTATAACTGGCATTAATTTTTAGGATATTCATTTCTTTTTTGAGTTTTTACTTGGGTAGCATGGACTGTATTCAGAGAGAGGCTATTGTCGAACTACTACAGGGAAAGTTAGCTAGTAGAAGACACTCAGGTAGCTAGGTTGTTAAGTAGGGGGCGAGGGGCGTGCAGCAATGGGAAGGTATCCCTTAATTATTGTAGAAGGAGATGTTAAAGGCTGAAGAGGAATATAATTGAAAAGAGATAGTACAGTAATAATTGGAGAGATAGGAAAGAAATCAGGAAGCCAAGGTCACAGTGGGAATACTTAATTATTATCAACCATGCCGAAGAGTGTTAGTAGTTGAAACTGTAAGATACACTGTCATGGCAGGAAGCCATGGTATCAGAAGACCCTGGATTAATGCTTAAATTCTGAAATCATTATTACTCCCTTTGTCATCAACTGTACAAGTAATTCTCAAGCTGAATCCATCCCAGAAGTCTTCAAACAAAATCAGGAACACCACCTAGTCAGGTATATTCTCTAGGGGATTCCTGTTCAGGGTCCAGAGAATACTGTTCGAGATTAGACTAGATGACCTCTGTGGTCCCATATACTGCTGAGAGTCTACAATTCTGTGTTTCTCAACAAGTTTCCAAAAAAGGGAGAACAAAATTAACATTCATCTTTAAAATTTAAATGGTTGTATATTTGTCTTCATTGTATGCATCCCCATCCAATTTCACAGATCAAATTATAAATATGATAAGCTCTTAATTCTCTTTTCCATCATTTTAAAAATACCATATGTAAATAGCTATGTAAAGAATTAGGTATTCTCCATTCTTCTCATGTCTTAGACACAACTAATAGGAAGCAATGTCATTTGTTCTTGTATAAATAAATTTTTCCGTGAAGTGTTATATGACAGAGCCTGATATTTGTTTTACATCAGTACCCAGGCTTGGTTTCCCAGTTTGTTTACTTCATAATATCTTCAAATACCAGAGTGGAGAAATATGCTAAACCGAAAGTCCTTATATGGAAAGCCCAGCTCATTTCCCATTCTTTTCCAGTAATTCTGAAACACTTTTGAGAGCCGTCTAAGCCAAATGTTGTGAAAGATCTAATACGGTGTCATGTTTCCTTTATACAACAGAATGGCTTTCTTTCCTTCACAGTTGATCTTCACCCTTTGCCATCTGGGGGATTTGAACTCTATTTTTAGCCCTTCCATGAGTTGCCAATTTAATGCATTTAAGGAGTGCACAGCAGATGTCTAAAACATTGAAGGTAATTAATTAAGTCCCACAATTTCCAGACTACACAAAAACAATTTGCCATTGCCTGTAAAATGCTATAATTGAGTATTATAAATGTTTCCAGGCCAAATCTTGCTATGAATTATTTAGGGCATCTGTCCTAATTAAAGACCTATTGGAAGATTAATGTCTCGTAACCTGACAAACTACTTAACTTAGTAACAAATTATCCATATAATGACCTCAAACTAAATTTATATAACCCAAGAAGCCATCTGAAAGAACATCGAGCAAACTTCAATAGTAGGGATTTTACCTGAGTATTTACATTAATCTATACAATATTTATTCTGCTTTCAGGATTTATTGTAATAAATGGTATTTGAAAATAAGTACATAATAATATTCCAAGCTTTATTTGAAAACAAGTATGCAATGATATTCCAAGCTTTAGCAAACACCTTGTAAAAATGTGTGATTTATTCCTCTAAATGAGGCAATAACCACAGCATAGAGGATTTGGCACATCAAATAGAAAGAAGTAAATTTATACATTTAAATCAAATTATAACAATGGAAATTTTTATTCTAATTCTAGACAAGTGTTTTAAGAGTGAGAGCATCCGGGGAGGGTGGCAGGCAAAGGATTATTTTATGATGATGAGAGTGGTACGCAATAAAATTAGGGAAGTTATAGCTTGGGCTGACTATCAGAATATCTTCAAAAAAGGTTCCCAAGGGAACAGATGGAAGCCACATCCCTAAGCTCATTAAGAGCCAAGCTGAAGTATATAGAAGGAGCAATCTAGCACTGGCATTAAGTGACCTAATGTGCCTACTCCAGCTTTAATTTCTATGGCATTGTTTTTAAAAAAATCAATTGTGTGTCATGTGCCCAACGGACATTTAAAACATGCATATATTTTATGTGTGTGTGTATATATATATTATGGATGTATATTTATATATAATACATATATATATATATATGGAGAGAAAGAGGGAGAGGGAGGGAGGGAGGGGAGAGAGAGAGAGAGAGAGAGAGAGAGAGAGAGAGAGAGAGAGAGAGAGAGAGAGAGAGAGAGAGAGAGAGAGAGAGTATAGCCTGATCCATTTCATACTGTATGGGAAAGAGGTGGTGGGGGAGGCAGGGTCAAAGAGGGTAAGCACTTAGTATCTTAAAAAAAAAAGGAAACATCGTTCCTTCCCATTACAAATGCACTGCCCTTATCATGAACTGCTTTCAAAGTTATTTTACATATCATTTCTATAAAGGTTTTTTAAAGATCTTTTCTCCTTGGTTCCAGGGACATTTTAGGTACTAAGAAAATAATGAAATCCATATTAGGTATGTATATCTACTTAATAACAATGACTAGGCATAATATTAATAGAGAAAAAGAAAAATACATTTTGGAAGTGCAAAATTATGTCTTAGGTAACAAGACTATTGAAAATTATCCAGAAAGACCTTAGTAGGTCAGAGATGTGACAGAGTAGACCACTTAAATACACAGCATTAGTGATCTCTAAAGGAACCTTTTAGCGCTAATACTCCATGGATTAGGGAAAGAGCAGATGAATAAATAAGGAAATATTCAGTAAACTGCTTTATTATAACAAGGTCAGGAAAATTTTGTTTTTGAATTAATTTAGTTGCATTGAGAAAAATGAACAAAAAATGGAGGGGGCAGGCAATAGATCTGATATCAAAACTAGGACAAAGAAAAATAAGCACAGAATCACTATCATTTTGCATGTATATCCATGACATAACATTTGTCACTCATATAAACATCAATCAGTGTAAAAATTAACTTCTTTTCATTCCTGCAAAGGTCTGTTGCTTTAATAATACAATGAAAAAAAATAGGCCTTTGCTATTTTTAGAACAAGAACATAAATGTTGAGGGTGAATAGGACCAAATTAATGTGCTGCTTTCTCTCTTCCTGCATTCTGGGAGAACTTTATGCTCTTTCAAAAAGAGCTTTTGCTAGATTTTTTTTTCTTTATGTGGACAGAATGGACGGCCATAAAGACACATTGGATTCTTAAATGGCCTCATTTTGGGGGCAACAAGGTGTACTTCCCCCCAGATGTTGACATACTATCACTAGGTGGCAGTGATGTGCTATTCCAGTAGCTCAGTCTCACTGCCCCCAAAGTTGGACAATGAAGGGCAGGTTGTAGACTTCCTCTGACTGGTAGTACTTAGAAGGAAGAAGGTTAGAATTGCTTTAAGATGTCTACTAGAAAGAGAGGTATATAAAGGATCATAGTTTTAGAGTTGGCAGGGACCTCAGGGTGGCAGGAATAATTTAGTCCAACCCCCCTTTTTGAGGCAAATTGTGGTCAAGTGACTTGTCCAGAGTCACACAGCTAGTAAGTTTCTGAGGCTAGATTTGAACTCAGGTCCTCTTGACAATATGGCCAGTGCCCTATACACTGATCCACTTAGCTGCAGCCCCTTCATTTTTACAGATGAGGAAAGAAAGGCCCAGAAAGATTAAGTGATTTGCCCAACATCAAACAGGTAGTAAGTGGTGGAACCAAGATTTGAACCCAGTTCCTGGGATTTTACATTCAATGCTCCTTCCATTTTTTTCAATACTGCCTTTTCACAAAAGGGGAGGTAGAGAGAATGCCTTAAATGCTCTGATTCTCTGGCCAGTAATGGTACACCTGTAAGCCTATCCAGCATTAGCCTTAATCTTGTGCTCATTAGGAGGTGAAGGTAGGTCTTCCTATGACACAAAAGTGATCCTGCATTCTGAGGTCATGGAATGGCCTGGAGTTTTCACTTCCAGTCTATGTACATCTGCAGCTGGAGTAAAGGGCACTGGACAAGAATAGCCAGCATCCATTCCAGCTCCCTCCTGCTCAGCTAGAGGAAAACAAAAGGCGAATAAATTCCCAACCTGTTCAGCATCCCAGAGACAGCAGTGGTGAGTATCAATGAGTGTAGTTTAGAGAAGACGAAATTAAGGTGATGGAACCATTGCCATTCCCAAAATAACACATCAAAATAGAAACATCTTATCCAATGGATGAAATAATCTCTCTAAAGGCAGGGCCATTCCTAAGTAGAAAAGAAGCTTAATGAAGCAGGGGGAAAAAAATAAAAAGTACCATATTATATAGCAAAAGGAATTGAATTCTAATCCTGATTTTAATTTCTTTAATTTTAATTTAATTTCTAGCTCTATGATCTGGAGTAAGTTATTTGATCATTTTGTTCCTCAGATTTCCCATCTTTAAAATGACCAGCATATCAGCTTCTATAATCCTGGATCCTAAACTAGTAGGGGCCCCAAAGGCCATTTAGTCCAACCCCATTATTTTATAGAGGGCAGCTAGGTGGCACAATGGATAGAGCAGAGGCCTTGGAGTCAGGAGGACTTGAGTTTAAATCCAGCCTCAGATACTAACCAGCTGTGTGAACCTGGGCAAGCCACTTAACCCTATTGGCCTGACTTTCCTCATCTATAAAATGAACTGAAGAAGGAAATGGCAAACCACTACAGTATCCTTCCCAAGAAAACCCCAAACAGGGACACAGAGAGTTGGACATGACTAAAAAGATCCAACAACAACAAAATTATTTTCCAAATAAGGAAGCAGTTACAAAAAAAATAAGTAACTTACTCAAGGTCACACACATGTGTGGGAAATTTTACTTCATAGCTAGGGCTTCTTGTATTACATACCAGGTATATAGGGATCTCCCTAATGCAGTAGTCAAAGTTGTCATAATACCTTTGATAAATTGGCTGCCCCAAATGTTAATCACAGATCACAAGGGAATTGTTAACAGAGATAACAAATGTAATCAGTCTTTATATGAATTGTATGGTGGCTCTTCAGTCAAGCTTGATGGAATTATAGGGCAGTTAGCTTCTTTTTGTTCAGTCATTTCAGACTCTTTGTGACCCATTTGGGGTTTTCTTGGCAAAGATAGATATTGGAACAGTTTGCCATTTCATTCTCCAGCTTATTTTGCAGATGAGGAAACTGAGGCAAAACGGGTTAAGTGACTTGCTCAGGGTCACATAGCTAGTAAGGGTTACACAGCTAGTAAGTGTCTGAGGTCAGATTTGAACTCAGGAATATGAGTTCCTGACTCCAGGCCAAGCACTCTATACACTGTGCTACCTAGCTGCTGTTTCCAAAGGTTTGGCCAAGCTTCTGCTGACCTTCTAAACACTACTAGTCTCTAAGCAGTATGATGAGAGTTCTGAGCAAAGTGACCCTTGGCAGCAGAGAAGAGAGCCAAGTATAGAGGAAGAATGCAGCTCTTGAGAGCATCTCCCCTTTTCCTTCTCCTTTGTGCCTCTACCAGAAGGCGGTAGGGTAAGAGGAAGGTTTGTCTCTTCTCCAGAAAATCCCGTCAGCATGGTATTCTGAAGTGGAGCCTCTTGTTGAAAAGGAGGAACTGGACCTAGCAGTGAGCAAATCATTCAAAAATGGAGGCAGGAGATAGCATTTGTCGAGAAAAGAAACAGATAGGGTTTCAAAACAGTTACCCCTGACAGAATGTGGCTTCAGCAAGGAGAAAGTCCAGAGAGTCTAGCTAAGAGACTTGCGCCACAGAAATGCAATACCCAATAGGGTGCAGCAAGAGGTTGTCCTAAGAATTGAAAAGACATAAGGGCTCTGCAGTGTTGGCGGGAACGACTTGCCTTGGTCATGTGTGTTCTCCATGTATGAATCTCTCTACTAGCGGACCATATGCACTGACACTGTGTATGTGTGGAAAACAGATCTCAGGTTTATAGGGGAAATTCTCTGTTATTCTTCTTCTCATGCCACCATCTCAGTAAATGTCTGCTTTGAGCAAATTTTGAATGTTTGATGAATATTAAAGATAACTGCAGCCACAGAGGTTTGCAAGCTCTATTTAAAAATTATTTTTAATTTGTACTGTTAGGGATATAAAACCACAGAGTACCTCAAACTTGGGGATAGTTACTCCTCTAGGCAACCAGCCTGTGAATAACAAGCTGGTGGGATGGTCCTGGAGAAAATATTATATTAATGATCAACTCAATTTGAGAAAAGGAATGAATGCTATTTCTACAACATCACAAGAAATTGTCTCTTTCTAGTTACACAGTTATCACCCTCTGGGCCTTCTCAGTTCTTATACTGATCACTATAGTAGCCTCCTGTTGATTTCCTTGCCTCTAATCACTCCCTTCTTTAATTTGTTATCCACATAGCTCCAATGGATTGTGAGCGCCTTGAGGGAAGGGGCTGTTTTTTACCTTTTTATATGTCCTCAGAGCTTAGCACAGTGCCTGGCATATAGTAAGCTTACAATAAATATTTATTGATTGACTGACATAGCCACCGAATTGGTATTCTGAGAACACAGGTCTGACCGTGTTGGTGAATTTTTAAATTATGTATAATTACATAAATTGTATTAAATTGTATATAAATTATATATATATATGTGTGTGTGTATGTGTGTAAAATATATATGTATGTATGTATGTATATATGTATGTATGTATGTATCACCAACGGTGATACCACAGAAGTTATTTACAATTTAAAGACGCTCTGTCTTTGAATTTGCTGCTTCAAGAAATATCACTTCCAAAGTAAGTAATGACCCCTTCACCTATTACACTAATCCAGCTAACGTAAAAGATTACTTCCCTAAAGGCCTAAATATCATCGGTAAATAAGATCAAATTTAAAAGGGAGATACTGTTTTTCAAGCTTGTTGGACCCCATTAGCAATTATCCTGCTTAAATATCTTTTAAAATCAAATATAAACTTCTTAACTTGTCACTTAAAGTTCTTCACAACCTGGCCTCAATCTTCCTTTTTAGCCATATTCCTCCTTTTTATACAAAATATCAGTGAAACTGGCCTCATTATACCTCACACATGACATGTGCATGCCTTTGTATTATGTTATATGCGTGGAAAGGACTCCCTCCTCACCGCTCCCTTAAAATCTAGTTTTCTTTAGAGTTTAGCCACTATCTGCATGAGGCCTTTTCTGGTGCCTCCCAGCTACTAACAGCTCCCCCCAAAGACATTCATCATCAGTCCTCTGAAGTCAAGAGTGGTCACAACAGCAGGCAAAGTTTGAAGCCTTTCAGAATTGGTTTTCTTAACATAATTGAGGCTACTTTGTGAATTAGTCTCTGGTTTCTGCTCATTTTACAACGCATCAATTTCATATAAATCCTCCCAGATTTCTCTGGACCCACTAAGCCATCATTTCTTGTAATATAATTTATATAATTACACATAATTTAAAAATTCATCAATTATATTTCATTACATTCATATACCACACCAGCATAATAAACCCAGCAGAAACTACAACACAGCTAAATCTGGATACCTCAAAAGACGAAAACAGAAAAACCCCAATAACTTGTAGGAAATAAATATTTTTCCCAAAGACTCCACTCACTGGAAATGGAAATTGCCAGCATGCCCCTCTACAGTGATAGGTTGATTTATATCTGTATGATATGGCATCCTTGAGGCTCAGCCTTTGAACTAGGCAACCACATCAGTTTAAGAGATCGCTCCCTGGGGCAGTGTAATTCATATCACTCATGACACATTGGGAAGGTGACATTTATGCTGGAGGATGGCAGATGTGTCCACAATAGCCCTTCAAAGGGAGAAATCAGAGTTGAGCACCGAGAATGGCCAAGGAGGAGACTACTTTTCCACTGTGCAAATAAAGTGCTTCCAAGACAGATAAAAGACCCAAATTGCTGGGGGGTGGCCTGAGTTGCTAAGAGATTTCATTGACAGTTTAATGGTGGAAGGGAAGACCTTGAATCCCATTTGGAATGTTGACATATATGTCAACTATAAATGTTTGAAAGGAAAAGTGACTATAAAAGGGAAAAGCAAAAGAAATTACACCAAGTTTAATTCTTCCCTCCATTTTATCACCTTCAGATCCACATCATTTATACATGACTTTCCCTTCAGCAGCTTTTCCATGAGGTAACTCAAACTTTGATTTTTCTATCATATATGAATGTAGTACAGCATATTCTCTAAACAGATGTCCAAATGCTATTTTATGTTCAGTTTTGTTTTTTGGTTGCTGGAACAGGATCGATTAGTGAGCTGGTAAATTGTGCCACAATGAAAGCTAATTGGTGCTTGACGTGCTTTTCATTTTCCTTTGTTTTTAGGGGTGATATTTCAAGCTATCTTTTGATTTTTGTTGTGTTCTAATTTCTTCTTACCAATGGGAAGGAATACTGAAGAAGTCTTCGTTGCAGTGCAAGCCTATTCATTAAACACCGAAGGTGATACAGCAGAAGTTATTTAGAATTTCAAGACGTGCAGTCTGAATTTGCTGCTTCAAGAAATATCACTTCAAAAGTAAGTTACGACCCCTTCACCTATTACACTAATCCGGCTAAAGTAAAAGATTACTTCCCTAAAGGCCTAAACATTATCAGTAAATAAGATCAAATTTAAAAGGGAGACACTGTTTTTCAACCTTGTTGGACCCCATTAGCAAATCTGTCTCCTCTCTCTACTGTTTAGTTATTGCCTATGTTAGGATATTAATTCCAGATTCATTTATTTGTTAAGGATGTTAATTCCAGATTTATTTATTTATCTATCTGTTTGTTAATTTATTTATTTATTTGTAACTTAATGGAAGTGGTTTGTAAAGTCCAGAATAACATTCACAACCTAGCTGCTTTCACTGATATTCATAACAGTAGTTTTTTTTTTCCTTCAGGATCATCAGATCATAGATTTTAAGCTGGGAGAGTACTTAGATTCCTTAATCCAATCTTCTCTTTCTATAGATGAGGAAATTCAGACTTACAGAGGGAAAGATCACACAGACAGTAATTGGGAAAGATGGTTTTGAATATGGGTTCTCTGACTCCAAAGGTATTCCAGTTTCCATGACACTACCCATCCTTCCCCATCTCTAGCAATACATAGCACCTCCTATATGTTGTTGTTCTTGTTTGTCCTTTGTTTTCATAGAGGACCAATGACTTCATGATGTGAGGGGTAATGTCTTGACTTGGGCATGAAGTAGATTTAAGTGAGGCAGAGTTACATAAACTCATCAGCCTCACTTTGTATTCCAGAGTCATCAAAGTCCAGTGGCAAGACAAAAGCCAAGATGACTAGGGATGGCCTGGGATGCAGTGGATGACTTTGATGTCTGGTTAAGCTCTAAGGGCTGCACAGCGCCTGCTTCAGTCACTCTCATGGTCAAGGGAACAAATTGCTCTCATCCTCCCATTCTTCGCATGCTTGGGGTAGATACCCCCTAACTCACCGATGGGTTTGAGGCTTGTTGGTTACCCTCAACCTGGTTGGGCCCATCTGCTGAGACACCCCCATGGCATAGCTGCTGTACATGCTACACCTTCTTGGTGCCACAGGTGAGAGTTGGGTAACGGATGGACATCAAGTGTAGATAAGCAGCCCTGAAAGGGCTCAGCGAGCCCTCACACCAGAGCTGCTAGTCCTATGTTAAAATGTAAAGCTAAATCTTGCATATTATATACTATATTCTCATTTGAAACTTTGAGGGGAAAAGCTACAACTGTGTTTAGTGCCTCATAGTAACAAACTACTTTCATAACCATCATGTTATTGGATCCTCAAGACAACCCTGAGAAGTGGTAGGTAGTAAAAGTACTTACCCCCATTTACAGATGAGAAAACTGAGGTTCAAAGGATAAGTGATTTGCTCTAGGTCACATGCTTAGTTAACGACACAATCAGGCCTCTAACCCAAGTCTTCTGATTCCAAGTATGTTATTTTCTAAGGCTCCAAAGTCCAATTTTACAGATGAAGAAACTGAAGACCAGAGATTAAATAACTTACCCAAAATAACACAGCAAGCAAGCAGCCAAGACAGGACTCAAAATATGCATATGATACATATATACATGCATCCTATAGTATGGTTTCTGTATATATTATGTATCATGTATATGCATAGGTGTATATGTTTTTGTGTGGGTATTCTTTACACACTACTACTGGGGAAAATATTATCAATTGCTTAATGCCAGGAAAAATGTAAGCTCTGAGTGATGAGGAAGTAGTCTTCCTCCTCGTATCATTTCTGAAATGTCCCAAATCCATTCCAGGTATCCCAAGAACCAACTGCTAGTTCAAGAAGATGCTCTCCTTTGTAAACATATGCAACCTAATTGGCATCCTTACCTCCTCCTAGAATTCCCATTCTCCTTCAAAGCTCAGCCCAACCACTTCCCATAAGAGGACATCCCTGAGCCCCTTTACTGACAGGGCTTCACTGTCAAAATTATCTGTTCTTCTCCACTCATTCAAATAGCCACTATACCAGTTCTGGCCTTTATCACTTCTTGCTTGGATTACTGCAAGAAACTTCTATTTGGGTGCTCTGCATCAAGTCTCTTCCCACACTAATCCATCTTCCACACCGTTGCCAAAGTGAACACACACATATACACATAAACTTGTATGTATGTTTGCATGTATACATATGCACACATATATAAAATATAGTGTATATATATATATATATATGTATAATGTGTGTTTGTGTGTGTATCTCTATATTTAGGGATAGAGATATGTGTATATATATATATATATATATATATATATATATATATATATCTCGAGAGAGAGACAGAAATGGGGGGTTATAAAATCCCTCAGTAGAATACAAGGTCTTTGAGGGCAGGACAGTTATACTTTTTATTTGTATCCCCCATTCTTAGCACAGCACCTAGTTCCAACTAGGTAATTATTGGTTAATTGATTCAAGCAATCAACAAGCAAAATGGGCATTCTAAGAGGAGGTAAGTAGGTGGTTCATTCTAGGTCCAGGGTGGGGGAAGCTATGAAAAGTCACAAAGAAAGGAGATGAAATGTTCTGTATAAGTAAGATCAAAGAGGCCAGTTTGACTGGACTATCAAGTAAATGAAAAGAAGTAACAAAAAAAAGATATGTCAAGGGAAAGAGATTTGTGTTGAAGAGACAGAACTGTTCAAACCATGAAAACTGATAGACTTAGGAAGTTTAGAAGTTAATTGGAATGAGAATAATGAGGCAAATCAAAGTCTAAAGATTCTTGGCTTAGACAGTTAAAGTCCCTTTTTCACATCTGAAGGGCATTAGCAACCTTCCTTCCAGGAAGCTAAGGGAGAGAGAGACTCCCTCAAACACCACCACCCCTTCCCCAAGGTTCTCCAGGACATCTGGCATTCTACCGGGGTGGGGGGGGAAATAAATTATATTTACCTCCATTTTGTCTTGTGGCCAGAAGAATGGACCAGATGCACATTTTTGTAGTTATTTGGAGACTAAAGAGCACACTTCACAGGAATCTGAGGGAACACATTTTCTGCTACCAAATCCCACCACTCCCTCTGTGGATTGTCATCACCATCTAAAATCATGGCAAAGTGTCTATTTATGTATGTGTCTATTTGTATGGCTGGGGTGTGCAGGGATTTATGTTACTAAGTTACAACTGGCTGGGATAAATTCAGGGAGGGGTGCCTTCTCCAGCTTCAATGATGGGACATCTCCTTGGAGGTTAGCCTTCCCTAGATTTATTTTAACAAACCCGCATTCTGCCTATAGGTGAGGGGAGGGAAGGAGGGTTGAACACATGTAGGAAAGTAGAGGTTAGAAAATGAGATTTAGTGTTTCCACATAACCATACACTAACACATTCTACTTGAAGCACAGATTTTAAAACAAAGGACATGAATATGGGTTTGAATACACAATATCAATGGGATTAAGGGAGGTATGGACAGGCTAAATAATTTTCCTAAGGTCTCATAATTTCATAAGAATCAGAACCAAAGACTTTCAACATTTGGCATCATCTTCCTTCTAATACAAAAAGCCACAATGCCATTAAATTCAAACCAACAAATATATTCAGCACTTATGTGCAAGACACTGTCTTGTATACTAGACAATGCAAAGATAAACAAACCAAGAATTTATTTATCCTGACCTTTGAGAGTTTATAATCTAATTTGGAGGTATTAAATAGGCATAATATCAAACAGATAAAAATAAGTATGTAGGACAAGTACTCACAAAGTACAATGAGGGACCCAAGGAGGAAGGTATTACAATGGAGAAAAATGGAAGAGAAATTAGAGACAGAGTAAATATTGCAACCTCAACTCTGAATATCATTAATGACAATTAAGAAGGTGAAAATGATCAACACTCTCTATATACTGCAATCACTTGTGACAGTTGTGAAAGTAAGACCCAAGAACTTCCGTATTTTAGATAATTATGCCAGTTTTCCTTCTTCTATATTAACAATTGGTAGACATTGAGAGGTGCCACTAATGAATTTATGCACATGTCTTTTCAACCTGAAATTACAGGACTCTCCTTCTACACAAAGGAATAAGAAATGCTGAATATGATTTTAAAATATATTACTAAGGCAGGTCTTTTTTTTTAAAGTATTGACTACTCAGTAATTTAAGTCATTCCCCATTCCCTTCCTCCCAAACAAACAGTTAAGTGCTGGGTGTTGGGAGTGAGAGTGGGGCAGGTGTAATGAATGGTCTGCATTTCTGTTAAATGAGGGTATGGGGTCAAGCTGACCCCTGACATCAGCTTCTTTTCTTGACACTCCAAATTGAGCAGTAGCCTGTTAATAACTCTTTGAGCTAAGCTTCGGGATCTGTTATAATTCCATCCCAAGGAATTATGGATCCTATATCCTTTGGCTGGCAATTAGTGAAATTCTTATAGTGTGAAGACACAAGGACAATGCTATTTCCAAGGATACTAAAGCATTTTCTCCATAGATGTGTATCAAACTATTTAACCTTTTTAAAAAACTGTCAATTAATAATTGGAAAGTGTTAAAACAGGGTCACTAATTAGGATGTGATTCCAAATATTTTATATCCCAGTTGCTAATCTTCACTATAGGAAATTTAGCTTGTTCATTAGCGGCCAATCTTTAAAAAAAAATCTAGTAGAATTTAGGAATGGGCAGCCATAAGCTATTTTCTGACCTACGCTCACATAATTATCTTTAACTTGAATGAATGGATGGGATTCTTGCCAGAGACACATTTCAGCACTTCAGAGAAAGGGAGAAATCTGAACTAATTAACATGTGGGAACCAACACTGACAGCTTACACTGAGACTTAAACACAACCCTAATGAAGAAAATGTTCTCAAGGAGGGGGTATTATTGATTAAGAATCAGCATTTTCTTATGGGAGAGCTATTAGTGAAAGCCCAAGGTAAATGAATATTTAACTAGTTTATTTCAAAGTGAGATAACAATTTTATCTTTTAGCCATCAACTTGTTGCTTAATAGTGTGTCATCATCTGAAGGTGATTATTTTAAGTCAACCTCGGGCTTTCTTAACACCCACCTTTCTAGAGTTCAGTTGCTCACAATATCATAACAGCTTTGAGTGAGAGGTAGCTTCATTAATCATCCCTCCTTAAAAATGTGGAGTCATTGTATAAGAGTCAGTGTTCTTGCCACCTTTTTCTGATTTTCCTTCATTTTTAAAGTATGAAGGTAACATTATGCTAAACTTAAAGTTTAGCTTTGCACTTTAACTTCTCAGTGTTTTCTCATCCCAGGAAGGGGGCAAAAGTTCTCTATACTAACTAGTGTGAAACAAGAGAAGCCAGAAAACACATACACATGGAGTAAATCACATGTTTTGCAGAAGCCATGAGGGTTCATTGCTCTTATGGAATCAATCAATGCACATTTATTAAGCACTCACCATGTGTCAGGCACTGTGCTAAACACTGGAGATACAAAAAGAGACAAAAGTTAGTCCCTGCCCTCAAGGAGCTTATAATCTAATGGGAAAGGCTTGCGTTTTTTACTGTTACAATTATAGTGTTGAGAGAACAATGTGGAAGTAATTGGGGGGAGGGGCATAGAGTGAGTTGGCAGTGTTCACTTCATAAATCCCATGATTTGTTTTGTTTTGTTTTTTTATGTGATATCACTCACCATGACTAGAGGTATGCACTGGATGACGTTACATAGAGGGAGGCTTGTGCATTATTCTGGGAAACGACATCCCCAAATGAGATCCCCAGGAGGGATACGCCATCTACATCTCTTACCCATTTAGCTCTATGTCTTCTAACCCACACATACAATTACCACCTGGAAGCCTGATGGACCTGAGACACAAATACAGAAGAGCTTGGACTGAAGGATACCCATGAGCGGCATTACTATATTTCTCCTATCATTGTAGCTACAGTATCAGTCCCCTTACTGGCTTTACCTGCAAAGCTTGCCTTCATAGAAAAAGGCTGTTTGGCCTTCATCATCCGACATCTGGACCACTGCAACTATGCTAGTTGATTTCCCTGCCTCAAGTCTCTCCTTACTCCAGTCTATCTTCTCCTCAGCTGCCAAGCTGGTATTCCCAAAGTACAGATCTGACCATGTCACACTCCTACTCAATAAACTTTGTTGGCTCCCTATCACTTCTAGGCTTGCCACTGGATCCAGCGATAATGGTTTTCTTGATATGCTTCTCACATTACATTCAATCTCCCAACTCAGTGGCTTTTCATAGCCTGTCTCCCATATCTGGAATGCTTTCCCTTCCCACTATTGACTCCTGGTTTTCTTGACTTCCTTCAGGACTCGGCTCTAATCCTACTTTCTATAAGAAGGTTTTCCAGGCCCTCCCCTAACCCTCTTCCCAATGCCTTCCCTGTGAGAATATCTCCATTTTTACAGCTTATGTCTTGTATGTACATAGTTGTTTGCATATTGTCTCCCCCATTGGAATGTGAACTTCTTCAGGACAGGGTATATATATATATATATATATATGTATATGTGTATATATGTATGTATGTATGTATGTATGTATGTATGTATGTATGTATATGTATATGTATGTATGTATATGTATGTGTATATGTATATGTATATATGTATGTATATGTGTGTATATGTATATATGTATATATACATATATATGTATATATGTGTGTGTATATCTATATCTATATATCTATATCTATTCCTTTCTTCGTATCTCCAAGACTTAGTACACTACCTGGCAAATAATCGGCACTTAA